>NC_079312.1:170931371-172131371 GCF_029931775.1 Euleptes europaea
CAATCTCCCACCGTGCTGCTAATACCCATAATCACCTTTCCAGATTCAAGACCAGTAGCAACCCAGCAATACAATACCTTTATTGACATCATAATATGGTATAACACGCCAAAACGTCAGCGAAAATAGGTTAAAATCTTCCGTTGCTCATTAAAAATAATATTTATCGATTAAAATTTTATTTAAGTTCTTTCAAACCGGGTGAGCTTGATGTTTCTCGTGGTAAGGGCTGAAGCTAGGAAGGAAGCTACTGAAGCCGTAAGGTTTCTGTCTTTGTGGTAGAAGGAGACGAGTCAGATTCCTTTTTGATCTTGTGCACCAAGGGTCTGGTAAATGGCTAAGCATTAGATGACAAGGTCTGCTATGGAGAGGGCAGTCCAATAGGATATGTTCCACTGTGTCGGGAATTCCAGCATTACAGGCGCATGGGCATTATGGGGAACATGATGGAATCTGCCAGAAGTCACTGCCGATGGAAAGGCATTTAATCTTGCCAGCATGAAAGCTCTTCTCCAGTAGCAACCAAGAGACCAAGAAGATTTTCGGGGTATGAACTCTCGAGAGTCAAAGCTCCCTTCATCTCTCTCAAAAGCTCACATCCCAAAAATCTTCTTGGTCTCCCAGATGCTACTGGATTCATACCTAGCTGTTCTAATGTGGACCGGAGGGGCTGTGGCTCAATGGCAGAGCATCTGCTTGGCAAGCAGAAGGCCCCAGGTTCAATCCCCGGCATCTCCAGTTAAAGGGACTAGGCAAGAAGGTGATGTGAAAGACCTCTGCCTAAGACCCTGGAGAGCCGCTGCCGGTCTGAGTAGACAATACTGACTTTGATGGACCAAGGGGTCTGAGTCAGTATAAGGCAGCTTCATGTGTTCATGTGACCAGCATGGCTAACCTCTGAAACCACCTTTCCAGAAAAAGTGGTTTCCAGTAGAACGACCCTAGCAGTTCAAAGCACCCTGTGGCGTGGTACAGCTGTCAGAGTGTCGGACGAGGTCCTGAGAGGCCCACGTTCAAATCCCTGCTCACCGCAAAACTGACTGGGTGACCTTGGACCAGTTACTGTCTATTGACCTAACCAACCTCACAGGATTGTTGCGAGGATAAAACGGAAGGAAAAACTATCTCCAGGGATCTCAAACATATGATCTGTGGGCCACTTGAGAGCTCTTATCTGGCCTGCAAGCCAGCCACACACCTTCGCTCCTGATCTGGGCTGGTGAGGCATGGCCCGGTCCCACAAAGTGACATTTATGTCATATCGGGCCCTTGTAACAAATCAGTTCGATACCCCTGATCTACGCCATCATGAGCTCTTTGCAGGAAAGTCAAGCTAAAAAATAAATCTCAATAAGAACTGCCCCTGGGTAGGTTCCAGGCTACAACCTTTTTGTGGGGCTGAACGATTCCGTTACCCTTAATATAATAATATAGAGCCATCATGTCACAGCCGGCTTACGGCAACCCCTCATGGGGTTTTCGAGGCAGGGGAGAGCAGAGGTGGTTTGCCATTGCCTTCTTCTATATAGCAACCATTGTCTTCCTTGGTGGTCTCCCATCCAGACACTAATCATGGTCAACCCTGCTTAGCTATTCAGGCTGCTAAGAGAGGAACTAAGGCAGGAGTTCCAGACTTAAGGCTCTGTGCCCCATAAAAAAATCTGTCCTCTTGAGTAAGATTCTATAATGTGTCTACTTGACGCAGGTCTCCTTCAGCCAAGATCCTGCTTCACCCTGTAATTACCGTTTTATTCCTCTGTACTCTCACGACACTTTTAAATAAATGGTTAATTAACAGCTCCTGTTCCAGAGAGAGACTTTAAATACTTTTTTTGTAACTTGGCAGTAAGCCAAAGTCAGTGCCCATAATGTTGTTTATGATCATAATAGCCCAATTATGAAATATCAATCATAAAAAAGATTTGTGGTTTCAGCTAACTGGAAAGCACAAAACAATATTTAAGCTTCTCTCCCTTCTCTTTGTGGGAACAAGGGCTGATAATTTATGACCGATTTGTGAATGGCCAAGAAAACGCATGGCTGCATGAGAAAACGGAAAGTTTTTAAATATGCTGGAGAGACACAGAAGAGAGGTCAGAATATCAATCCATCAAGGTCTACTCAGACAGGCAGAGGCTCTCCAGGGTATCAGGTAGAGGTCTTCCACACCACCTAATACCTGGTCCTTTTAACTGGAGGTGCCAGGGATTGAACCTGGGATCCTCTCCACACAAAGCAGAGGCTCTTCCCCTGAGCCACAGCCCCTCCCCACCCATGTAAAACTGCTTATAGAAGGGGTTGTGACTCAATGGTACAGCCTCTCCTTTGCATGCACAAGAGCCCAGGTTCAACCCCCAGCATCTCCAGCTAAGAATATCTGAAGTAGAAGACCTCCACTTGACACTCTGGAGAGCTGTTGCCTATCTGAGAGCCACGCGGAGAACCAGCGTGGTGTAGTGGTTAAGAGCAGTGGTTTGGAATGGTGGACTCTGATCTGGAGAACCGGGTGTGACTTCCCACTCCTCCCCGTGTAGGGTTGTCAGGTTCCTCTTTGCCATCGGCGGGAGATTTTGGGGGTGGAGCCTGAGGAGGGTGGGGTTTGGGGAGGGGAGGGACTTCAATGCCATAGAGTTCGATTGCCAAAGTGGCCATTTTTCTCCAGGTGATCTGATCTCTATCAACTGGAGATCAGTTGAATTAGCAGGAGATCTCCTGCTACTACCTGGCAGTTGGCAACCCTATCCACGTGAGCTGTGGACACTAATCTGGTGAACGGGGTTGGTTTCCCCACTCCTACACATGAAGCCTGCTGGGTGACCTTGAGCTAGTCACAGCTCTCTTAGAGCTCTCTCAGTCCCACCTACCTCACAGGGTGTCTATTGTGGGGAGGGGAAGGTGATGGTAAACCAGTTTGATTCTCCCTTAAGTGGTAGAGAAAGTCGGCATATAAAAACCAACTCTTCTTCGTCTTCTTGAATAGACAAAACTGACCTTGATAAACTAATGGTCTGATCCAGTGTAAGGCAGCTTCATATGCTTGCATGTTTATAGTGGGTGTGGGTAAGTGTGTTTCATATAACCCCAAAACAGTCGGAGGGGTGACGGCGAGGGAAACAGCCAGGCATAAAAGGCCCTGGTGTCGCCCAAGGTCCATCACTAAAGGGGGTATGCTTCAAAATATTGTCGAAGGCTTTCACGGTCAGAGTTCATTGGTTCTTGTAGGTTATCCGGGCTGTGTAACCGTGTTAGTGTTGCTGAGTAGCAAGGTAGTGAGTAAGGAAGCGTGCAGACTCTGTAGTTCAACAACTATTACTGTAAGGCACCAATTCAGGGTCACTTAGTACAAGACAGGTAAGCAAAATAAAAGAAAGAAAAGTTACTGGCTAGTTATTTACAATCCTTAAACCAGGGGTGTCAAACATAAGGCCCGGGGGCCAGATCCGGCCCCTTGGGAGCTCTTATCCGACCCGTGAGCCAGCCACCCCCACTCTCAATCTGGGCTGGCGAGGCATGGCCCATTCCGATCAAGTGACATTTATGTCATATAAATGGAGTTCATAACAATGGAGTTTGACACCCCTGCCTTAAACAGTTGGTCTTTGCTGGTTGTACGGTGCCCCCAGCCCTAGGACACACCTGGAAACATCCTCTGACATCATTCTCCTCTATTGTCCCTCATCACAACACATGCATGCGCGAGAACGCTTCTCTCACCCCACTCTCCTCTCTCTCTCTCTCTCTCTCTCTCTCTCTCTCTCTCTCTCTCTCTCTCTCTCTCTCTCTCCAACAACCCCAACAACAACCAACAAACAAAGGAATGGTTCCCCTTTTCAGACCCCCTCTCATGTGGATGCCTAGGGCCTTAGACAATCTGGGTGTCAAGTCCTGGGGCTCGAACCCTCCATAACATGGTCCCTCCAATCAAGAGGTGTGAACACATCAAAGAACCAGCATGTTTTCCCTTTGGGCTGTAAACAACCCCTATCTATCTAGAGAAGTGCATCTCTCCCATACTACACCCATCTCAGGGACGCCAGTCTACCCTTACATCTATATAACTTCTCCAGCATATCTTTGCCCACCTGCCCCTTATCCACAACCAATGGGTTGAAATTAAATCAAAAGAGTTTCCATCTAGACATTAGGAAGATCTTTCTAACAGTTAGAGCGGTTCCTCAGTGGAACAGGCTTCCTCGGGAGGTGGTGGGCTCTCATTCCCTGGAGGTTTTAAAGCAGAGGTTAGGTGGCCATCTGTCATCAATGCTGATTCTATGACCTTAAGCAGATGATGAGAGGAAGGGCATCTTGGCCATCTTTTGGGCATGGAGTAGGGGTCACTGGGTGTGTGTGTGTGGGGGGGTTGTGAATTTCCTGCATTGTGCAGGGGGTTGGGCTAGATGACCCTGCTGGTCCCTTCCAACTCTATGATTCTATTATACGATACTAACAGTGTACAGGGGAAAAATGCTTGAATAGAAATCAAATCTATATCAAGAAGAGTGGATATCATGAAGACAGTGTAAAGGAATGATGGGAAGGCAGACAGAAAAGGAGATTCCCCCCTCCGCCGTTGCCCTCTTTCTTTGCTACCGCCGCCCCACGTATTCACACACAAACTCTTTCCCACTCCTTTTGAAGCAAGCGCTGGATGTGACCCCTTTTTCAGTGTGATGCCTGCCCTCCCAAGGGAGAATGACAACCTACCCAATTTATCACATTCTGTTTTGCAAGTGGGATAAACCAAGGTGACATATAGAGGCCATAAACACGCAGTACGTGTTATTTTTATGACTTTACACCAATTAAAGATATTTTTGTAACCAGGTGATCCATCAGTTAAAGATGCAGATTATTAATTTGCCCATAAAAATGAAATGTTGTTTTCCTTACATAATTATTAAAACCGGAACAATAAGTGCCTAGTTGAGAGGCAAGTGAAAAAGCAAGGTAGTGCACTGTTTTACAAAAACGCTTCTCCAGGACCTCGGAAGGAAAAAAACAAGGTACATAAAAGCAATGTCAATTTCAACCAGTTTCACACCGCTTAAGACCTTCCGGCAATGTTGGGCTCCATCTGGTACAATGCTGGCAATTGGGAAACGAAACTTCCCATTGGTGGGAAAGCAGAAATGACCTTGCATTTTTGAGACAGAACACGAGCACACAGGCTTCACTGTAATGATATTGGCCACATGGCCAATTCAGCCCTGAACGACGTCGCACTGAGATCAGAATAAGAAAAAAGGAAAAGTAACGATCTAACCACGAGCACATGGAAATGAATGAGAAATGGAGAGTGATCGTATGAATTGGACTGTGTGTATTTTGTAGAATTCACTTCCCACAAAATCTCAGCTTTCCCCCATCCCATTAAAAAAATAAGTTCCATGTTTCTAGCCCTTATTATTGCAAAGAGCTGCTTGAAGGACAACAACCGCTAAAACAGGGGTGTTTTTATGACATCAGGATATGACATAATTGTCACTTGGTCGGGCTGGGCCCAGATCGAGAGGGGTGTGTATGAGTGTGGCTGCCTCAACTGGATAAGAGCTCTCAAGGGGCTGGATCCAGCTCGTGGGCTGGACAAGAGCTCTCAAGGGGCCAGATCCAGCTCGTGGGCTGGATAAGAGCTCTCAAGGGGCCAGATCCAGCTCGTGGGCTGGATAAGAGCTCTCAAGGGGCCAGATCCGGCCTGCGGGCCGTATGTTTTACACCCCTGCTCTTCAGGGTCGCCATAAGTCAGCTGTGACTTGACAGCACACGCAAACACACACACACACACACACACACACACACTTCCCTCATAGGAGGATGCTTGGCTGGGAACCTCATCTGTTGAACCTCTCATAGGTCTGTGACTGGACAGAACAGCCCACACAACAGCCTCGCAAACCAGTGACATTGCAGAATGCGATTTTCAGTAGCCGGGGCTTGGGGCCCTTAGCCTGCCCATCACTAGCCAAATTAGAATGACTAGACCACCCAGCCAACAACAGTTATACCAAGTTACCGTAGAAACACACACAATTCACTCCATCAGTACAACCACGTATGCAGATTGCAGTTGTCAGCTTCTTGGTATGGAATCCTGGATTCTCTATATGCGTTCAGGCAGAGCTGAGCTCCATCAGAGGCATCAAGCGGTAGAGTGCATGCCACATTATCACGCACGTGCTCTCAAACACTTTGCAGTGTCGTCTGCTGAGGCTGGAGGGCGAGAGATTCCAAAGAGATAAAAGGAAGTCTTTCTTCACATGACGCATCGTTAAATTGGGGAACTCCCTGCCCCAGGATGTGGTGATGGCTGCCAACTTGGAAGGCTTGAAGAGGGGAGTGGACACGTTCATGGAGGAGAGGGCTATCCATGGCTACTAGTAAAAATGAATACTAGTCATAATGCATACCTATTCTCTCAGAGGAGCATGCCTATTATATTAGGTGCTGTGGAACACAGGCAGGATAATGCTGCAGTTGTCTTGTTTGTGGGCTTCCTAGAGGCACCTGGTTAGCCATTGTGTGAACAGACCGCTGGACTTGATGGGCCTTGGTCTGATCCAGCATGGCCTTTCTTGTGTTCAGTGCATTCATGAAAGGATAGTTAAAAATCGGAAGAGGCTAAGAGGTGTTGGGTGGAGCTGAGTCGACAGACTCACTCGGTGCGGTGTCTGCAAGATCAGCAGCAAACTTCCCACCTGGTCTTTGCCATGCTGTAGCCAGCCCTTTTTCGGCAGAGTCCAATGCGCAGCCACAAAGCAGATGCTCGGGGAGTTGGGGCTTCTCCGCTCTCCCCTCTTTTGTGCTGGCACCAGACTACATTTGATACGGCTGGAAAGTTAAATACGCCGAGGTGCTTAACGTCTACGCAGTGCTTTGGGCATGTGGAGAGCTGCGTGGCGGTAAGCGCTGCTAAGCATTAAATGATTAATTAATTATACTCTCTCCCTCTCCGAAGAGCTCTGGAGATGAAATGCGCTACGCTAGAGCTATTAATAATGTGCCTGCATTCACGGAAGCCAGAAGCTTGGTACATACACTCCAGCGAATGCAGGAGATTATAAATAAATGCCACCATTCCAGGAGCGTCTAGACTTATGGCATGTAATTAGCCCACGTACCTTGTTAAAGAGTTAGTATTTTCGCTTTGAAATCCCAATTCCGAGAGGCTAGCAAGAGCAGCCTGTTATCAATGGGATGCTTGGCGTCACATATCAGAAAGCGTAGAATGAATCAGCACCTGTTCACCAAGGTCACTGGAGCTCACTTGAATGACTTTCTATCCAGAATGTAAAGATGGAAATGAATCAAAGGAAGTGTGGCTCAGACACGATGCATTCTTAAATCTATAAACGCTCTGAGTTCGAAAAGAACAGGGGAATAGTCTGAAGCCGTCTGACCTGATACTTTACACCGGGTTTTATTTTTGCATGCAGGAGGAGGAGGGGGACAGAGAAAGAGCCTTGACAGATGCGAGCCTGACAGGGACATCATCCAACTAAAGCAGTTAAGCCCATAATCACACCAAACAGGTTGTTGGGGTTTGTGACATGCAAGCAGCTAAGATAATGACACCAATAGAAGCAGGGCAGGCAGACATGGAGGAAGAGGAGGAAGAGGAGGAAGAATAAGGGTTTATTTTTATATGCCGATTTTCTCTACCTTTTCAAACCAGTTTACAATCTCCTTCCCTTCCTCTCCCCACAACAAACACCCTTTAATTTTTTTTAATTTGTGAGGTAGGTGAGGCTGAGAGAGCTCTCAGAGAATGGTGACTAGCTCAAGCTCACCCAGGTGTCTTCATGTGGAAGAGTGGAGAATCAAACCCAGTTCTCCAGATTACAGTCCACCACGAAGAAGAAGGAGAAGAAGAGTTGGTTTTTATATGTCACTTTCTCTACCACTTAAGGAAGAATCAAGTCGGCTTACAATCACCTTCCCTTCCCCTCCCCACAACAGACACCCTGTGAGGTAGGTGCTGAGAGAGCTGTGACTAGCCCAAGGTCACCCAGCTGGCTTCATGTGAAGGAGCGGGGAAACCAACCCGGTTCACCAGATGAGCCTCCGCCGCTCATGTGGAGGAGTGGGGAATCAAGCCTCGTTTTCCAGATCAGAGTCCACCGCTCCAAACCACCACTCTTAACCGCTACAGCACACAGTGCAGGATTGCAAAAGGAGTGTCACTGACATCTACTGGCAGTGAGCCTACTACTTTGTCTATTACTAGTGCATCCCTTGATGACTGGCTGGATTTATTTGCCCAGCAACGTGATTTGAGATAAAGAGGGGACAGGGTCCTTTTAGGGCATGCTGGACCAACAAGAAACATGGCATCAGCTCAGCAACCCAAAGGCTGCCGTCTACAGCCTCCCTTGCTAGGTGGGGCTTCTATGAAATGAATAGATCAATAAGTGATTTCTTCACAATCAACAGAAACTTAAATAACCTTCTTGCTAAGCCAAACTTTCCGAGGTTACTAGAGGTCTGTGAATGGGCATTATCTTCCTTGAATGGAAGCATTATTTTTAAGTTCAGAGGTTGGCACCAACTCATAACAAAAAACTTCCTTCAATGAACCCCACCACCCTTACGTTCCCCACGGGCCTCTGTGGCAAAAATAAAACAGATTCCGCCCCAAGTTCCTTGGAGAAATGGCAAAGTTTTGTGGTTAGAGCAGGGGTCCCTAATGTAATGCCCATGGGCACCATGGCACCTACTAACACCTTCCCTGGTGCCCACCAAGTGTTTTTTGGGCCAGGTAGAGCATGTGCCCAGCAAGGCTTTCGATCGGCTGTGCTGGTTTTTTAAATGTTGCTTTGGCAGCAGCTGCCACTACAACACAAGGATCTTTGCTGTGTGACTGATGGTAAGCTACAGCAGCCATTTTGTGGCTGGCTCCGCCTTCTGCAGCAGCCATTTTGTGGCTCTTCCCTCCATATTGCGACAAAATTCCAAAGTTCCCATGGGTTGGGGACCTCTGGGTTAGAGTGGGAGCTTTGTGGGGCCGTGGCGGGCGTGCACGGTGCACACGGGCGCCTGGTGCGGCACTTACACACACCCCGTGCGACGTGCCTGCGTCATTTCCAGGTTTACCCCGGAAGCGACACGGACGCTCTAGCAATCCCAGTTGAAACTCTATGGTTTCCATAGAGTTTTAGCCGAGGTGGCCAGAGGTGGCCAGAGAGTTCGCATCAGAGCGAGCGTGTGCGCGGGCACAATGTGCCCACATGTAGGCCTGCTGTGCCTGCTGGCCCTCAGCTGGCCGGCGGGCAACCCAGTGGATTGGTGGGATTTTACCCGCCACCACCGGGCACCTGGCAACCCTACCCACCTACCTCCCAAGGTGTCTGTTGTGGGGAGGGGAAGGGGAGGAGATTGTAAGCCGGTTTGATTCTCCTTAAAAGGTTGAGAAAATTGGCATATAAAAACCCAACTCTTCTTCTAAGAGAAAGCCAAGGGCTGGAGAATGCCAGGTCCTGTGCCCAGTGTAATGTTCCAAGCCCTTTCTGTGCCTCTATGGATTCAAGACATGCATGCCCACGGCCCTTTTTCCCCTTAAAATCTTGTTACATCTACAGAAATGCAAACCGACTCTTCTTCTTCTACTACTACTTCTTCTGAAACTCTAAAATGAAAGGGGGGGAAATCATCAAAATGGCTGCGCGCACCAAATGCTTTGGTTTCTCGCACAAAACAAGCTTTCCCCAACAAGGTCAGAGGCAACCCGGTGCATGACATCATTTGACACCGCGCACGATACTAATGATAGGGTTTGGAACCGACTCAACACTGTAAACATAACGAAGAAAAACCAATGTTTATGAATAATTGAGCAACCTCTGGTGACGGGATCCAGAAAACATCAAGGACAGAAGAACGGAAGTGCTTACTAACATAGTTGGGTAGAAAGGAGATCTCAGAGCAGGATCTCAGAGCAGACTGGTCACCCAAACAGAAACAAATCATAAATAAAATGACGGAAAGTACAAATACATTAGACTATGGTGATTTATACACCGTCGCTTTAACCTCCTTTATTCCCTGTTTCAGCCAGGATCAAGTTTCTCTGTATGCACGTTATCTCATTCCTTGTCGGCTCAACCCTGTTTCAACGCAAAATGAACCCGGCTTTTCCCATTCCTCTTCTGGCCCGAATTAAACCGTTCACCCTGGCTCATTCCGGAATCACTGAGCGAGTGTACAACTTTCTCGGGTTGAGCTTCGCCCCACCCTTTCCCAAACCCCTTTTCACGGCAGCATGCAGATAGCCAAGCAGGGGAAGCACAGAAGATTGGCTTCTCTCACAGCCAATCACGAAGCAGTGTGTAAAGAGGCGGGGATTCAAATGCTTCCTGCTACCTCGGAGCTCTTTCTGAGCAAAAGAATGGCTTTTTTAAAACAAGGCTTGGATCCCCTCCCCTTCTTTCACATTGCTCCGTTTTTTGTTCTTAAAATGCTTTTTTATGCGGCAGTTGGGTGGGGGGGGGAAGGAAATATTCTCTCGCGAGGTAAGCCAATTGCAGAGCAGCATTTAAAGGGGTGGTTGAGTTGATTTGAACTTGGGAGACTGCTTTTCTGTATTTATGCCTCCATTAGCACACAGTTTCGTCCCTGATCATTCCAGCCAATGCATACAGTTCCCCCCAATCAGGGTTACTTTGATCCTGGCTGAAACGGGGAATAAAGGAGGTTAAAGCGACCATGCATAAATGACCATACTCAAACCAAGCTGTTCTCTGACCAGGAAAGAATCAGTGCGATATCAGTGTCCACAGATGGACCCCCCTCCCCAAGACATAACTATATGTTTCAAAGCCCTCAGGACATGTCTGGATCCGTCACATGGTGTGGGTTAGGTGTTCCCTGCTAGAAATTCTCAGGCATGTAGGGCCTGATTCTGATCGGAACCAAGGGATGCTTCCCGTGCGAATGCTTTCCTAATCTAAAATGGCTCCGAAGGGGGTAGAATTTGCCCCATGGGGGCTCCATGTTTACTGATGGGGAGCATGTTTCCCAAATGAGGCAAATAGCACTGAAACCATTTCACATTAGGGAAATGGTACTAAAGGGGATAAAAACCTCACTGTGCACGCTGCAGTTATGAACTGAATTGGACCACCGCATGCCCTGGAATGGAGTTCTCAGTGGGGAATTTACAATATGCTTCTGACTGGAAGTCCTTATGGCAAACTGGAAGTCCTTATGGACATGAAACTGGGACTCTGAAATGCATCATTATGCCTGCAGGGTTTAGAGTTGCCGACTCGGCTTGGGAAATTTGTGTAGGTTTGACAGTGGAGCCTGGGGAAGGCAGGGCCTTCAGCAAGGCATAATGCCATACAGTCACACATGAACACATGGAGGTGCCTTATGCTGAATCAGACCCTTGGTCCATCAAAGTCAGTATTGTCTACTCAGACCAGCAGCAGCTGGTTGACACGAGAGACCTGGCATCGCTATCAGTATCTCTTACTCATGTGTAGGTTTGCCAGGCCCCTCTTCGCCACTGGTGGGAGGTTTTGGGGGTGGAGCCTGAGGAGGGTGGGATTTGGGGAGGGGAGGGACTTCAATGCCCTAGAGTCCAATTGGCAAAGTGGCCATTTTCTTCAGGATCAGTTTTAATAGCAGGGGATCTCCAGCTAGTACCTGGAGGTTGAACTGAAGCAAATTTGCACAGGTACTAATATAGACAAGCTGAGATAAAAATAGTACAAGGCTCTCAAGTAACTGCAAAAACATGTATTAACAAGTGAGACAATGAACATGCAAACACGTATCAACGGAAACTTAGCAAAGACATAAAGAACGGATCGAATACAAAACTGTAGTGGTCAAAACTACACTAGTGTCAACGAACTGCTGTATACAAAAACCAACAGTGATAAATATGAAAAAACTCTAGTACAGTCTAAAAGACTCAAAAACAGTTCTTATATCTCTCTGAATTCCCACAGGAGGCGGGAGAAGTGACAGACGCCGGGAGGAGGAACGCCGTCCGGATGCTTGCGTTTTCACCGCCGCCAGGGCTGCTTCTTCAGCTCTCAGTACTATTTTTATCTCAGCAGTACCTGGAGGTTGGCAACTCTACCCATGAAGCTTCTGCCAGTTGACAAGAAAGACCTGGCAAACCCTACCAGTATCTCTTATTCATGTGACAGAGAGTGTACCAAAGCCCAGGGCCCCTCACTTCCTTCAACTGGACAGATTTATTTTGAGGGGGGGTTCAAGCTGCATTGGAGTCCCAGGATTCGGCCACACACAGGGCTTGTGTTTTGGTCACTTGACTTGGCAGAAACCTCATGAGACGGCTCCTCTCTCCAGAGCTTGAGAGGGACAGATGCTCATCCCACACCGTTCCCACCACCACAGCAGCCTCCGCGGTCCCTCTCCCATGAGGCCTGGGGCATCTCTAGCTCTCCTCCTTGTTAGACGAGTTGCCATGGAAACCCGGAAAGTGAATTTTAAATATAGACGGGGAAAAAGGTTACCACAAAGGGAATCGTTAAATTGTTATTTTTCTGGCAGAGGGTGCACAGAGAGTAAAGGGAACTGGCCCAGTCTGATTCCCACACATACCCCCCCAGCAGCTTTTAGTTTAAGGGGGATGGGGAAACAACCCTGGGAGATCTCCAGGGTCACATCCAGCTTGGCCCACCGGGATTGAGGTCAAGTCATTTTGCCAACAGTAGCACCAGTTTGCTACTGAAACGGTAGGATTTCACACTCGTTCAGCACCCGCAAACTGCAAACGTGCCTAACCAGAAATAATCGCTTTCCTCTCCCCACCCCCAAAATTCATACAACAGCCCTAGCAAAGCTCTCAAATGACAAAGATGACATTGAACAAAAAGTAGTATTTGTACAGCCCTGCTTTGGGGACGCTTCTGCACAGAGGTTTTCCTTTACCTTTGCTTCCAAACCACAGCACATTAGGGGACAGGGAAAGACTCCCATGGTGTTTCTGGGTCCCCCCCCCCGCCCCATCCTCAGTACACTCTTTCCCAATCCTGCAACACTATGATCTCTTTAAATAACATTCTTTACAAGTAGGGTAGCCAGCCTCCAGTTGGGGCCGAGAGATCACCTGGAATTACAACTGATTTCCAAATAACAGAGATCAGTTCCCCTGGAGAAAATGGCTGCTTTGGAGGGTAGACTCTATTACATTATAACCCACTGAGGTTCCTTTTCTGGCCTCTGCCAAGTGTTTTTAGGAAGTGGGTGAGGCCAGGTAAGACTTTTGCCCAGCAAAGCTTCTGGTTAGGAGCGTGCACCTTTTTTGGGTAGTTTTTGGATTCAGGTTTAATGGACCCAATTTTTTTCAGAAACTCTGAAAAAAGCCGAATCCCCATACCGATATGGGCTTTTTTCGAATATCCGAAAATGTTGAGGTCCATTATACCCTATGGAGAATCTTTCCAGGGCTCTGGGAGGCTTCTTAAAAGGTAGAGGCACCAAATCTGCAGTCTAGCTGCTGGTGACTCTCCTTAAGAAAACCCCCACGTTTGGTGAACATTGGTTCAGGGGGTCAAGGTTTAGGGGCACCTAGTTTTCCTCCATTTGGGGGCCCATAAAATTGGACCCTCTGATCTAAACTTCACCAAACTCGAGGGTTCTTGTAAGGAGAGGCACCAGCAGCTATGCTGCAAATTTTGTGCCTCTACCTTAAAAAACAGCCCACCCCAAGAGCCCTGCAAAGATTTCCCATTGACTAACATGGAGCCATTCCCTTTAAAAGTTGAAGGGAATGGCTCCTTGAGGCTACAGGGAAACCCAAAAAGCCGAAAATAATTGGCTTTTTCTGATTTCAGCTTTTTGGGTTTGTTTAAATGCCGCCTTTTTTGGTTTGGCATATCGTTATGCACACCCCTACTTCTGATTGACTATTGGAGATTAAGTTGGCTGTGTAGTTTTTTTTAAACGTTGCTTTGGCAGCAGCGGCCACCACAGAACAAGAATCGTAGAATCACAGAGTTGGAAGGGACTACCAGGGTCATCTAGTCCAACCTGTAAAGAAAAGCAACCTTGCTCTTCTTCTGATCACCAAACTTTGGTTCAGGCTGCGGCCTTATATGTCTTCAATGTCTTGATATCAGACTAGGAGCTGATGACCAGCTCTCTCTCACAAACCATTCCCGTGGGAAACCATTTCCATTTCCCATGGGAAGCCACTTCACTTTGGGGGGAAAGGTGTGGAGACCGGAGGCATTGCCACCTCCACTTCAAAGCACCTCCATTTCAAAGCCTTCCTATTGTAAATCAGCTATCTGTTCTCTTGGTGACAATCCTGTTAGAAGCCTGACATCTCAAAAGCTTGAAGGAGCCCAGATGTTTTGTATTGCTGCAGAGATGCAAATACATCTGTAACTTCAAAAGGCCTAGAGGTGTCATGCCAAATATCTTACAAGTTTATTGCGTCCCCAACATCTCATTGGGTGGAATGGCCATCACTCAATGAGATGGGAGAGATAAATATGAACTCTGTTCTAATCAAAATCATGAAGCTTGGGAGGGGGACATGCTGGTCATGTCTCCAGGCGATCATCATCTTTTGGCAACCAGGAAGGACTGACGCTCTGCGTGTTAGGACCAAAACCTGGTTCTTGGTAACTATAAATCAACTAAAAC
Source organism: Euleptes europaea (assembly GCF_029931775.1). Lineage (NCBI taxonomy): Eukaryota > Metazoa > Chordata > Lepidosauria > Squamata > Sphaerodactylidae > Euleptes > Euleptes europaea. The sequence goes on from NC_079312.1 coordinate 170,945,994, forward strand.
CTTGCATTTGTTACTCTCTTGGAAACTTTGCCTATTTTGCCTGAAACTTAAAGAACTACTGTGAAGTTAGAGATTGCTAAGATTTCTTGTTTTTTATGCTATCTGCCTCACAAATAATTTCCTTTCTGTAACGAGCACATTTTATTAAATAAACTTATAGACTTTATATTGAAGTCTGAGAAACCTTTTTTTGGGTCTCAGGGCTAAATCCAAGTGCCTGAGTGTGTGTGTGTGTGAGAAACCACCTACCCTAGTGTTTTGTGGCAATAAGCCTCCCCTGGCAGAAGCTCTACTCTGCAGGGACGGTTTTTGCTTGTTTTTGACTTTTGGGAAACTGGCTGGGGAAGAGTAGCTCTCAGCTCATCCCTGGGAAAGCCAGCCCTTTGGAATTGAGAGCTGGTGGCAATATACCTGTACTGCGCTTAAAGGAGGAGTCCTGGGGCTCAGTAAGGGATTTGGGTTTCCTTAGGAAAACATTTGGCGACTTTGAACTACAGAGGAATCGGCCTGCTGGAGAGCAGACCGAGTCTCCTCGACAAGGTAGCAGAGTCTACCCGCATTGTGCTTTAGGGAGAGTCCTGAAGCCCAGTGGGGAGTTTGGCAACTTTTGACCAAAGGAGGAACCGGTTTGCTGGAGGGCAGGCCGGACCTCCTTGACACAACCCCCTGCACAATGCAGGAATTACCGAAGTTAATTCGGTATTACCCAAGTTAATTACCTGCACTGGGTGACCGAAGTTAAGGTGTGGCAGCCATTCGGTTGCTGCACCCACCACGCCGTGTCAGAATTCCAAATGTGCCCACAGGCTCAAAAAAAAAGCTTGGGTACCCCTGCCCTAGGCATTTAACTGAGTCAGTGGGATGCCACCGACAGAAAGCACAATGTCATTTCTAACCGGCATCATTTCCATCTTGTCTGGGTTCGGTTTCAATTTGCTTTCTTTCAGCCATTTGACCACAACAGTCAGGCAGTGGCTCAAAAACAATGGGACATCAGCCTAACCAGCTTTCTCTGATTCTGGGCCAATGTGAGCATTTTCTGCCAAGAAAATAAGATGGGCACAAAGAGGATGGAATGAAAAAGCTCTGCTGCAACAGATAGGTAACCAGGCTCCTTAACAAACCAGAAGTCCAGTGGCACCTTAAAGAATAACAACATTTACTCCAGTTACGAGCTTTCATGAGACACAACTCACTTCTTCAGATGCAATAGGAAAAAGAAACCCCTTGGAAGAGATACCGCTTCTTGCAGTGCCAAGTTCTGTCACAGCGTCTCACCAGACTACGTGACACTTCCCAGTTCCTAGATGCACATTTGGCACCTTGATGCCTGATCAAAGGCAACAAGAAGACAGAAACAGAATCAGCAACAAACTGGCACCAGTGAGCGCCTCTCATTTCCTGAGTCCTCCCAAACAAAGGAGATGTTCTTGGAACCCTGGAACCAGAGACTTCCCCCTCCATCGGGGGAAGATAGCCCTTGAAAGGGCCCAGGCTTTCCAGGAAAAAGAATGACCCTCAAACTGGCTCGAGATCAATCCAGTGAAGCCAACCAAAGCCTTGGCGTAAACTCAAAGGGAAAATACAGGAAAGGAGAAGCAGTGCCGAAGGGTGCTAAAAACGAATCTAGCTTTTTATAAACCTTGGCTTCAAATTTCAGGTTGCACGACAAACACTGCCAGAATGGCGTCTCCTCTCCTTGCCCTGCCTGGGACAGGTTGCTTCCCTCTCCCCACTATAAAGGGAAATGGTGGATGGCCGCATTCAAGGCCCTTGCCGTTCATTACACCTCTCCACACCCAGAAGGGCACTTCAGGTATTTACAAGTCAAGCATTCCCCAGATGGGCCTGCGCCTCTGTCCCCACACCCACAATCCGGAAGAGTTAACTGCATCCTCCCGGTCTTTTGCTCAAACGACATAGGTGCACAAGAAGAAGAAGAGTTGGGTTTTGTATGCTGACTTTCTCTACCACTTAAGGAAGACTCAAACCGGCTTACAATCCCTTCCCCTCCCCACAACAGACACCCTCTGAGATAGGTGGGGCTGAGAGAGTGACTAGCCCAAGGTCACCCAGCTGGCTTCGTGTGCTGGAGCAGGGAAACAAATCCAGTTCACCAGATTAGCCTCCACCACTCGTGTGGAGGAGTGGGGAATCTAACCAGGTTCTCCAGATCAGAGTCCACCACTCCATACCATCGCTCTTAACCAGTACACCACGTTGGCTAACCGATTCCTTTCCCACACTGTTGTGTCTTCAGTTACTTCAGATGTCTTAAAACTTAAGAGCAAATAGCAGGATGGTACAGGCACGCTAAATGCGTCAATCCTGGTGTTCTCTAAGCCAAAACCATGACGTATGCACGGCAGCTTGTTTTCAAAATTGTACTTAACGCGTTCATAAACTGCCTTGAGAATCATGTGATTGAAAGGTGGCACAGAAATGTCTTTAGTGTGAAATAAGTAACAGCATCTTTACAATGTCCTCACCTGGATAGCCCAGGCTAGCTCAACCTCATCAGATCTCGGAAGCTAAGCAGGGTCGGCCCTGGTTAGCACTTGGATGGGAGACCACCGAGGAAGTCCAGTGTTGGCTACACAGAGGCCAGCAATGGCAAACGGCCTTTGTTTGTCTCTTGCCTTGAAAGCCCTATGGCAGGGGTGTCAAACATATGGGCCTGGGGTCTGGATCTGACCCCTTGAGAGCTCATATCTGGCCCACGAGCCAACAGATGCAGCCACTACCCCCTCAGTCCCAATTTGGGATGGGGAGGCATGGCCCGACCAAGCGACATTTATGTCATATCTGGCCCTCGTAACAAACGAGTTCGACACCCCTGTCCTATGGGATCACCATACGTTGGCTGTGACTTGACGACAATATATATATATTAAAACACCAATGTACAGATGCCTGGGAAAACTGGGGTCCTTGATGTACAGACACAGCTGCTTAAGGAGGCTGTTGTGCGCTTGCCAAGATTACGCCTGCCTCAAAGCATGGTGTTTCTCTGACAGCTCACATATTTAGAACATTTTATGCCCCTGTGCTCCAGAGAAACTACTCGATGTGGCATACAAAATAAAACATCTTCTTCATCCAAGTGGGAGTCCAGGAGATATCTCTTTTGTGCCTGGGCAGCGCCTGTTTACAAAACCGCTACTTCTCTGGCCTGGATGGACCAGGCTAGCCTGATCTCATCAGATCTCAGAAGCTAAGCAGGATTGGCCCTGGTTACAATTTGGATGGGCGACCTCCAAGGAATACCAGGGTCATGACGTGGAGGCAGGCAATGGCAAACCACTTCCAAATGTCTCTTACCTTGAAAACTCTATAGCAGGGATGTTGAAATAATTTGTTATGAGGGCCAGATATGACATAAATGTCACTTGGTCGGGCTGTGCCGGGCCATGCCTTGCCAGCCCAGTTCGGGACTGGGGGTTGGGTAGCTGCCTTGGCTGGGGAGCCCACAACAGGCTCGCCAGCCAAGATCAAGACGGGTGTGTGTGTGGCTGCCTCGCGGGCCGGATAAAAGCTCTCAAGAGGCCATATCCGGCCCGTGGGCCGTATGTTTGACACCCCTGTTCTACGGGGTCGCCATACATCAGATGTAACTTGATGGCACACACATTTCACTCAAAGAAGGATGCTTGGCTGGGAACCTCATCCAGTGAACCTCTCACAGGTTTGTGACCAGACCCAATCCACATGACAGACCTTTTGTTGTGGTGTTGCCTACTAGTTTTCAAAATTCCAGAAGCGCCCACTAGTTCAACAGGATCGGGGCTCTCCGGGTTAGACTGTCAGACTAGGATCTGGTGGCTCTGGGTTCAGATTCCTACACTGCCATGGAAGCTTGCTGGATAGCCTTGGATCAGTCTCCCTCGGCAGCCTAATATACCTCCCTGAGTTGTTATGAGAATAAAAGGGGTGGAAAGGAGAACCATATGTAATTCCTTTAGCTCCTTTGGGGATAAAAAGGCACTTCAGTAATTCCAAGGAGAGGAAAGCACAACTTTAATGGAATATACAAAAAAAAAAACAAAAACAAAAACAAAAACCACTGGAACAGTGAAGGGAAAATGCACATTTCTTAGGTCTGCAGACACTGGGGTTGCCAATGCCGGACAGAGAAATTACTGGAGATTTGGGGGTGGAGCCTGGGGAGGGACCCCCAGAGTCCATACAGTCCACCTTCCAAAGTAGCCACTTTCTCCAGAGGATCTGATCTCTGTAATCTTAAGCTTTGACTCTCAAAAGCGTATACCCCTCAAAAAATATTGTTGATCTCTAAAGTGTGCTAGACTCAAATCTAGCTCTTCTACTGCAAAGCAACACAGGTACCTTCTAAAGCAGAGGTTCCCAAACTGTGCTCCAAGGAGCACTTGGTGCTCCGCAAAACATCTCCTAGTGCTCCGTGAAGAGACTGGAAAGAAAAATACTACCCTCGTTTGGTTTAGTATATAGGTGCTAGGTGAAAATTAGTGCTCCATGACAAATTTCTCTCCTGAAAAGTGCTCTGTGACTCAAAAAGTTTAGTAACCTCTGTTCTAAAGCTACCTGGAGATCTCCAGGTCCCACCTGGAGGTTGGCAACCCCACTGCTCTCTCAAATTACACTTTGTCTGAGGGTGCCTGCTTGGTTGATTTGGTCTGTGGACCCATCCCAAACCCTTTTTTCCATGCTATTAGGGTCACCTCACACCTTCTGCCTGGAGCAGTGGTTCCCAAACTTTTCGGGTCGCCGCCCCCTTGGTTCCACAAACTCAACCCCAGCGTCCCCTACCCTATCCTATAAAAAGCAATTATTCAAAATAGGGATTTGCATGATGCACTAAAGAAGATAATAACAATAAAATTTCTAAACAGTAACAATTAATTGCACATCTATTCAAAATCAAATTAAAACTTTTTAGTTGAAATTTATTCAACAAAACTGATGAATTTGATCCGGTGGTAACAGCTCTCCAAGGTCTGGGGGGGAAATCCAGATAGTTTCCACCAAATTTGCCAGCATGGTGCCATAGCTTGGTCTGTTGTAAATGAGTGAACAACACAGTTGAAGGGGCCCACCTCTAGCACCCCCCCGCTGCTCTCTTGCCTTTTAGTGCCCTTCTAGGTAATCCCACTGCCCCCCAGGGGTTGGTACTGCCCACTTTGGGAACCACTGGCCTAGACCTCACTACCCCCAATGCGGTGTTCATATCTTATCCCTCAGATTTCTGCCACAACAGCGTGTACCAGCTAGAGCCAAGCCAGACGGACAGCTCACACCGCTCCAAACTATTGCTGGGGAGGTGCTATGAATACCCTTTCGACATCTTCCCCCTCCCTGCAGAGGAATGGCTTCGGCACCCCGAGTGGAGAACCCTTGGCCTTTCTCAACTGGCGTCTTAGTATCATCTTCCTTGCAGCCCCTTCGCTAATGCAAGGTCAGGAGAAGGAACAAGAGATTCGATTTCATCCTGGCCAGGAGCAGAAAATCTGATCATAAGATCATAGCGAGGGGTGGTGGGGGGGGAGATGCTCTCCGGCGTTCTCTCCTCTCCAGCAGCTGGTCCCGTTCCCTCCCAGCCCAACGTGTTTCCCATGAAGCAAAACAGGTGGAAATAAATGTGCTATTTATGCCTCTGATCGGTACTGAAACACAGTAAGGAATAGGGCTGCCAGGTCCAACCAAAACGGGAGGTTTTTGGGGCAGAGACTGAGGAGGGGGGGGGGTTTGGAGAGGGGAGGGACTTCAATGCCATAGAGTCCAATTGCCAAAGAGGCCATTTTCTCCAGGGGAACTGATCTCTAGCGGCTGGAGATCAGCTGTAATAGCAGGAAATCTCCAGCAACTACCTGGAGGTTGGCAACCCTAGAACCAGTGTTTGCACACTTCAGATTCGTTCACGGGAACCGGGTTGCCAAAAAGTAATTGTTTGCACCGGGGCAGTATTAGTGATTCTGGGACCTCAGGCAACAGTCCATGATGGGGCCAGTCGCACACTCTCAGCCCCACCGGGTGTCTGTTGTGGGGAGGGGAAGGGAAGGTGATTGTAAGCTGGTTTGAGTCTCCTTTAAGTGGTAGAGAAAGTCGGCATATAAAAACCAATTCTTCTTCTTCGTCTTCACAACAACCCGGTGAGGTCAGTTAGGCGGAGACCATGCAACTAGCCCCAGTTCACCCAGCAAGCTTCCTCAGCCATTTTGATCCTCACAACAACCCTGTCAGCTAAGGTAGACTGCGAAAGTGACTGGCCCATGATCAACCAATGAGATCCATGGCTGAGCGGAGGATTTGAACCTGGATTTCCCCAGTCCAAGTCAGGCACTCTACCCACTGGCCCTCTTTGTCCCTCGTCCATACCTCTGTATCGCATAGGACTACAGACAGTCATCACTAGGCTTCCCATTTTCCCGCTGGGGCAGGAGATTTCCTGCTCCCAGCCCCTGTTCCATGCCGACTTCCATGCCCGTGGGATGGGGAAATAGTTGCCATCGGGCAATGGTCTGACCTCACTTCTGGGGAAAGCCTTTCTAGGAATTGCCAGAAACTCCAGGGTAAACCTGTTGGCTTGCAACCCTAGCCATCACACAGCTAGTGTCAGAGACAAAAGCTCTCGTCTGACGTAGGACTAATATCCGCAAGGGAAAAGCAGTTCCACCACCCCAGCAAGAACGCCAGAGAGAAGAGAACACCAGAGCGTTGGCATGGTCCCAGCTGGATATCCTACACCGACATGCGGTTTGGCACTGTCTGATCTCCCTCAACTATCTTACCCCTTCATTCTGCTTTCCTCGAGTGCATGGTCTTTTTTCCCTTTATAAATAGGGTTGCCAACCTCCAGGTCGTGGCTGGAAATCTCCCGCTGTCGCAACTGATCTCCAGGTGATAGAGACCAGCTCCCCTGGAGAAAATGGCCACTTTTGCCACTGGACTCTACGGCACTGAAGTTCCTCACTTCTCCAGACCCCGCCCTCCTCAGGCTCCAACCCCAAAATCTTCAGGTAATTCCCAACCCACAGGTGGCAACCCTATTTGGGAGTCAGCGTGGTGTAGTGGTTAAGAATGTGGTTTGGAGCAGTGGACTCAGATCAGGAGGACCGGGTTTGATTCCCCACTCCTCCACATGAGCGGCGGAGGCTAATCTGGTGAATTGGGTTGGTTTCCCCACTCCTACACATGAAGCCAGCTGGGTGACCTTGGGCTAGTCACAGTTCTCTTAGAGCTCTATCAGCCCCACCTCCCTCACAGGGTGCCTGTTGTGTGGAGGGGAAGGGAAGGAGATTGTAAGCTGGTTTGAGTCTCCCTTAAATGGTAGAGAAAGTTGGCATATAAAAACCAAGTCTTCTTCTTCTTTGTAAACCTAAGAGCAAGACCTGTCTCTCTTTATTGTCTAGTAATATAAGATATTTATTGTCTAGAGATATGAGAGTTACAGAAATTTTGGAGTCGGAGCGGTTCCTCAGTGGAACAGGCTTCCTCGGGAGGTGGTAAGCTCTCCTTCCTTGGAGTTTTTAAAGAAGAGGTTAGATGGCCATCTGTCAGCAAAGCTGATTCTATGACCTTAAGCAGATGATGAGAGGGAGGGCATCTTGGCCATCTTCTCGGGTGGGGGGGAGAGAGACCATAAATGTCAGAGGAAATAGAAATATATACAATGCGTACTTTCTTCTACAGCCTACACGTATTTTATTGTTAACATAAAATGCATAATTTATACCTTAATTAGCATACAAAATTGCCCCTTTTGGCATATTTATGAAATTTAAATGAATGAATGCCAGCGTTTTCTACAAGCGCAAGAGAAAGAAAGTGTGGCTCCCTCTGGTACCTTAGTACATCTCTTATTTTTTTGCTATCTGAGAGGCAGGACAAACCAAAAGCTGAAAACAGAAAACACAATTTGTGTAGTAACCTAAAATAGTGTGTTGTTTGGACACGAACTCACACAGACATGACTAGTATCATATTGGGAAATCAAAGTTCCATACTCCATGCTCGTTGGACTTTTAAATAACGTATTATCAAACACAGTCCAGCATATTCATTGCTGCTCAAATTGGCCCCATTTAAACAAGTTATTCTTGAAAACCAGTTGCATTCTGTCTAGTGTATATAAAAAAATCATCCTGTAGATTGTTTTACATAAAATTCTTCATGCACATTCCGAGAGATACAACCTTCTGTTTAAAAGCATTTCACTCATCCCAAAAGAGAAAACGTTTCATAATGAGGTTTTTTTTTTGCAACGTTTCCAACATTTTCCACTTTAGTGACTGAAAAAGACATTTTTTTTTTAAAAAAAAAGATTTTTCCAGTGTACACGTTCAGTCGCGACTCGTAAGTAAGGTAGCAAAATTAGGGCTGCCAAACCTCCAGGTGGTGGCTGGAGATCTCCCGCTCTTACAGCTGATCTCCAGGCAACAGAGATCAGTTGGAAAATTTAGGATGCTAGCAAAATCGGAGTGGGGATGCCCTTGTAAGACAGGAGAAATAGAGAGTGTAGGTCATGTTTTATTTAGATGTATCTTTTATGAGGAAATGTGCCAGAATTTTCTCACTTATCAATACAACAGATTTTAGCTCAGAGGTGGAGAAATTGAAATACCTCATGTGGGAAGGAGATCGGGAAAAAATTGGTACAAGTAGCTAAATTCCGTTCTGTAGCGATGAAAATTCTCTCGGAAAAGGTGGGTATAGTCAATAATTTTAAATCCTAAGCCATTAAAATTTTGGCCATATTTTTAGGGAGAAAATATTTTATCCGGGTTTTTAGTAATTGCTTATTTTGTATTTATAATGTATATAATATATATTTGTTCTCTTTTGCTGGCCATCGCTGTAATCAACTGACAAACTGACTGACTGACAGAGATCAGCTCCTTTGGAGAAAACGGCTGCTTTTTGGCAATTGGACTCTATGGCATTGAAGAGTCCCTCCCCTCTCTAAACCCCGCCCCCTCAGGCTCCACCCTCCAAATCTCCAGGTATTTCCCAACCCGCAGCGGGCAACCCTAAGCACAATGCATGCACAAATCCTCCTCAGCATTTGTGTAAAGCGAAGGGCTCAAATGCAGACCAGCGCAAATGTAACACAATCACACAAAAGGATGGCCGAGCAACCCCAGCAGATGGGGCCCCTCTCACAAAGTTGCAGAGTAGCCCTTCTAATGTGGGAATCCACAACCTGCTTCACTTACAGTCCTCAGAGACCCGGTTCACACATTACATTTTCGAGTCTATACTACAGAGGTTTTAAGCAAAGCGCAAAGGGGGAAACAAGGGGGCAGGAGGGGACAGGTGGGATGGAGGGGGGCATGGATTTGCCCAGTGGATCGCAGAAGTGCGTGGATTTCCACTGAGAACAAATTCGGGAAAAGCACTATACACAGAGCGTCAGCCCAATTGGGTACCACTTTAAAAGGAAAGATTGCCGTACAAGGGCTCGGGGGGAGGGAAAAAAAAGGGAAACTCACAAATAGAGCCTGAACTAACTCTGGGATGGAGCCAAAAACATGCAGAGCATGAAAAAAGCGCAACCTTAGACAGCAATATATCCCACGAAAATAGGACATGCGAAACAACACCAGGAGACAAACTCATGTTGCTCCCTCCTGAGTACACCTCCAATGATAAATCTGGGGGTGAGCATTTGAAAAAGTCCCCAGGTTCACGCAGCTGCAGGCACAGCTTGGCAGCAGCAGCGCAAACAACACACACAGCATCTTCTGGGAATGCGTCACAAGCTGGACTCGCTCATTTTTCATGCTTGCGTTGTATACGAACGCATATATTTGCATACGAGACAAGTCAGGTGACTTGGATTGGATCCCCGATGGTTTCGGAGGCAGCTGCTCCTCTCTTCTACCCACTGCTGTGTCCTCACATGCAATCCTCTGCCTCTCCCGCAGTCACTAGGACCTCAGCATGTTCAGCCTGAACTGTGCCTTACACAAATGCTGAGGGGGATTTGTGTATGCAGGTATGTTTAGCCTGAAGAGGAAAAGACTGAGAGGGGATCTGATCACCATCTTCAAGTACTTGAAGGGCTGTCATAGAGAGGAGGGGGCTGAGTTGTTTTCTGTTGCCCCAGAAGGTCGGACCAGAACCAACGGGGTGAAATTAAATCAAAAGAGTTTCCGTCTAGACATTAGGAAAAACTTTCTAACAGTTAGAGCGGTTCCTCAGTGGAACAGGCTTCCTCGGGAGGTGGTGAGCTCTCCTTCCCTGGAGGTTTCTAAGCAGAGGCTAGATGGCCATCTGTCAGCAATGCTGATTCTGTGACCTTAGGCATGAGAGGGAGAGCATCTTGGCCATCTTCTGGGTATGGGTCTCTGGGAGTCTGGGGGGGAGGTAGTTGTGAATTTCCTGCATTGTGCAGGGGGTTGGACTAGATGACCCTGGTGGTCCCTTCCAACTCTATGATTCTATGGTTTATTTCCCGGTTCAGGGAGGCTCTAAATGCTTTTGAGCTGAAATCTGTGCTCAACTGATGTGCTCTGTTTCTCTCCGACACACACATGTGCGCATAATCAAGCCCCCCTTTCAAAATGCAACCCTTCCCTTCCCACTTTCCATGTGTGTGTGTGTGTGTGTGTGTGTGTGTGTGTTAAGTGCCGTCAATTCGCTTCTGACTCATGGCGACCCTATGAATGAAAGTCCTCCAAAATGTCCTAACTTTGACAGCCTTGCTCAGATCTTGCAAACTGAAGGCTGTGGCTTCCTTTATTGAGTCCCACTTTCCATACTTGAATCAATTAACCCGAAGGGGTCAGGAGCCTAGAAAATTCTACAGACACTTAAGAGATGGCCTTTGGCCCCCCACTACTCATCGGCAGGGCTACATCAATTATAAGAGTAATTGGGAACATATGTGAAAAAGCAGCTTGACATCTCCCTAAGGGGCAGAAGGAAACCCTGCCAGAAATTCCCTATATTATCTGCCACTAGACTACCCTACACCAGAAAAAGCTTTCATTATGGCACATTTGCTGATCTTTAAGATGCCCCCAAACGCTTCCCCATATCTGTGGCAACAGACCGAAGCATTTACTCCTCTTCCCATTCACTAGGGTTGTCAGGACCCTCTTCACCACTGGCGGGAGGTTTTTGGGGCGGAGCCTGAGGAGGGCGTGATTTGGGGAGGGGAGGGACTTCAACGGCTTAGAGTCCAATTGCCAAAGCAGCCATTTTCTCCGGGTGAACCGATCTCTAACAGCTGGAGATCAGTTGTAATAGCAGGAGAACTCTAGCTGGTACCTGGAGGTTGGCAACCCTACCATTCACAATGGGCTTTTATGCAGGGACGTTTCCCAACGGTCACCCACACCGACTGCTTCGGGACTTCCTTTTGATTATGCTTGCTTTTTCTGCCCGTCAGAGGTCGCCTCGCTCTCCCCGCGCGTTTTCCAGATTCTGGCTAAAACAGCATGTGGAAAATGTGGGCAAAACATGTGGGGAGAACGAGGCAACTTCTGATGAGTGGGAAAGGCTCATGGGGTCTCGACCCACAGTTTAAGAAGCTTTGCTCTAAATGAGCTGCAAGTCATGCTCCTTCCGGAATATGGTCACCAATTCTCAGCGTGCCTGGTTCTGACCACAACAATAGCTCTGTACACATGGCTCCTCCATGCATTGAACATGCATTGAATGAACTTGGGGGGGGGGGGAGATAGTTGTGAATTTCCTGCATTGTGCAGGGGGTTGGACTAGATGACCCTGGTGGTCCCTTCCAACTCTATGATTCTATGGCCATTTATGCAGAGCTGTTTCCCCGTGGTCACCCCTGCCGACTGTTTCGGTGCTTCATTGTGATTATGGATGCCTTTCCCGACCATCAGAGGCTGCCTTGCTCTCCCAGCGCATTTCTGCGCATTTTGTGCGAATTTTCTGAGTTCTTGCTAAAACAGTATCTGGAAAACATGGGCAAAACACGTGCAAACACGCGGGGAGAGAGAGGCGACCACAGTTGGGAAAGGCATGCATAATCAAAATGAAGCACTGGAGCAGTCGGCGGGGGGACTGCGAGGGAAATAGCCCTGCATAAATGGTATATAATTCTATGTGGAGGGGAGAGCATGAGCATGTAGGCCCCGCCCCTTGCCTCCATGTGATTGGTGGCTCATGAACATGACACCTACACACAGAGGCAGTGTCTGCACATATGTTCCCTCCCCATGATCAGCCTCATCACAGGGAGGGAGATGAGTGACCTCGGCTCAGTCATACTCCCTCAGCCAGAAGAAGGAGGAGGAGGAGGAGGAGGAGGAGGAGTTGGTTTTTATATGCCAACTTTCTCTACCACTTAAAGAAGAATCAAACCGACTTACAATCCCCTTCCCTTCCCCTCCCCACAACAGACACCCTGTGAGGTAGAAAAAGAAGAAGAGTTGGCTTTTATATGCTGACTTTTACATGTCAACTTAAGGAAAAATCAAACTGGCTTACAATCACCTTCCCTTCCCTTCCCCACAACAGACACCCTGTGAGGTAGGTGGGGCTGACAGAGCTCTAAGAGAGCTGTGACTAGCCCAAGGTCACCCAGCTGGCTTCATGTGGAGGAGTGGGGAAACCAACTTGGTTCACCAGATTAGCGCTCGCCGCTCTAAGTGGGGCTGAGAGAGCTGTGACAAGCCCAAGCTCACCCAGCTGGCTTTATGTGTAGGAGTGAGGGAAACAAATCCAGTTCACCAGATTAGCATCTGCCGCTGATGCGGCGGAGGGGGGAATCAAACCCGGTTCTCCGGATCAGATTCCACCGCTCCAAACCACCGCTCTTAACACTACACCACTGTGGTTCCCCCCATTCTGTCTGCTTGCTGCACTCATTTTCCAAAGGCAGGGAATTTTTAATCATAGGAGGGCGTTCCAAAAACGAGATCCTCCCTCTCTGCAGTCTGAAGAGGTGTGGTTCATTCTCCCCTTCTCGTCCCCTCCTGATCCGCTCGCGTACGCGAGGCCGGCTTTAGCTAGGCAGGGCTGTGCTTGCATCTCTCTCGTCCAGAGACGGCAGCTGAAACTCTGCCTCGCACCTGGGCCTATCAGCCAGCGTCAAATTGAACATGACAGAACCGATTTACTCCTTGGCTGCCCCTCCTCCTGCACTGCAAGATTTATTTTGAGCAGGGACCACTTGTCAGGGGCTCCGCTTTGATGGCGTGGAGGTTATTCGAGCAAGGCACTCCCGTCCCAATTAACACACATATCCCAGGCTTTCGCTTATGAAAATCGGAGAAACGTCTGCAACAGTAACGCACGTTCTTACGTCAAACAGCCCTATGCCAGTTACCTGTCTCTTCTCTGCACCTAGGGTTGCCAACCTCCAGGTGGTTACTCCAAATCTAACACAGATCAATCACACAAAGAATAGCTAAACAACAGAGTGTATTATGCAACAACATTGACAAACACATACAAAAAGTCCTATTTCTTAAGCACAAAGACACAAAGTCTCAATATTCCAAGGTTTCCAAGTTTTAATGGTATCCTGAGAAGGAACCTGTTGGAAGACTGTTAAGAAATAAAAGGGTTGGTATTCTGGGAAGGAACCTTATGAAGGATTCTTGGATATGGATTCTTTAATATGAAATAAGAGACGGGATATGTAAGGTTGGTGAAGTGGAACTGATGAAGAACTGAAACGACCGTCTTCCTCTTCACTTTTGACCCCCTGCTTTGGGACTGAGGAATACTTACCTGGAATCCACACCTGAAAGAAGAAAAAAACCTAGAATTGGTACCTGTTGGACTTCTTGTCTGTCTTTAGGATAGTGAATTTTGGAAACCTTCGAATATTGTGACTTTGTGTCTTTATGCTTAAGAAATAGGACCTTGTATGTGTTTGTCAATGTTATTGTATAATACAGTCTGTTGTTTAGCTATACTTTGTATGGTTGATCTGTGTTAGATTTGGAGTAACTACAATTATACACAGAGGTGTGTATTTTGGCTTACCAACCTCCAGGTGGTGGCTGGAGATCTCCCGCTACTATAACTGATCTGCAGCCAACAGAGATCATTATTTGGCATGTTTGAAAGCACCCAACGTGAGTTCTGTTGTATCAGAGCCTGGCACGATTATCGAGGTTGCCAAAATCCTGGAGAAAAAGAAGTCCTGTCCCTTTAACAGTGGCTTAATGGAACATTATTGACTCCCATGCCATGAAAAGCTCCCACTGCCCACACGAAGCCTCTGCTAGAGGGACATGACATTTTTCACCAGGCCTCTTGGTGACCCTATGATGTGACAAATGGGAGCACGGAACATGCCCCATTCTTCTGCATTTATTCATAGCATCTGAGAGTTCCTCCTTTGACTCACAGGAATATCCAAAGCAATGCACAGAATATTACACACACACACTAAATACAACGGCAACAAAAAAGGCCAATCGATACTGATTGAATCAATCAAAGCCAACAAAACATCCCAAAGAACAAACTTTTTAAAAAGCAGGTATCAATAATTGTACGAAGCGGGCAACCCTACCCCCCCTGTCCCGATCTGGGCTGGTGAGGCATGGCCGACTCGACCAAGTGACATTTATGGCATATCCAGCCCTCATAACAAATGAGATCGACACCCCTGCCCTACAGGGTCACCATAAGTTGGTTGCGACTTGGCGATACTTTTCACCAATAGCTGTAATTCCACCAACAGATGTAATTCCACCAACAGCTGTAATTCCAGGAGATCTCCAGGCCCCACCTGGAGGATGGCAAACCTATCCAAAATGCACATAGTCCAAGTTATGCACCATGATGAATTGAATTCTGCATCAGTTTATTCAGATTTGACCACACATTCTTACACAAAATTTTTTTGCACAGAGAAGCAGAAGAGACGCTACAGAGAAACTATCATGGGATCAGTGAAAACACTCCTTGCCCTGAACACGCATAAGCACACAGCTGCTGAGTTTTTTTTTACCAGGGATTTTAACACCTGCTTTTAACCCCCTCTGTATAAACCTGAGGTTTACAAACTTAGAGGAGGCTAGCAGAGATTCTCAGAAAGCTAGGGTTGCCAGGATTTTGGGGCAGAGCCTAGGGAGGGCGGGTTTTGGGGAGAGGATGGTCTTCAATGCCATAGAGTCCAATGGCCAACACGGCCATTTTCTCCAGAGGAATTGATCTCCATCAGCTGGAGATCAGTTGGAATAGCGGGAGATCTCCAGGTAGTAGCTGGAGGTTGTCAACCCTACAGAAGGCCAAACCGCACACCAGCACGGTCACAAAACTGGGGACCGACGTCACAGCCTCGATTAACCCCAAGCTCCGAGAAGAGAGTAAAGTACAGAATTGTAAAGCCCACAGCTTATCAAAAACAAAAAACGGTTACGAGAAGAGTCACACCACAGGGGAGGGGCTGTGGCTCAGTGGTAGAGCCTCTGCTTGGCATGCAGAAGGTCCCCGGTTCAATCCCCGGCATCTCCAGTTCAAGGGACTAGGCAAGTAGGTGATGGGAAAGACCTCTGCCTGAGACCCTGGAGAGCCACTGCCAGTCTGAGTAGACAATACTGACTTTGATGGACCAAGGGTCTGAGTCAGTATAAGGCAGCTTCATGTGGGTTCAACAATCAGCTTGTGGGTTCAACAATCAGCCTCTCTTTTTGTCCCTGACCCATCTCCCGGTCGGTGCTTGGCGGAGCCTGTTCGGCAACTGGGATGCCACACCGCCGCTGCAACCCGTTGCTATTTTTAGACCAATTCCCTACATTGATTGGCAATTACCACCGAGGCCAATCATCACAATGGGGGCCGCCAGAGCCAGCCTGCCAGCGCGGCGCTCAGCGAGCATTAGCAGCCGCGAACGAGGAAACGGAATCTGACAGCCAAAAGGCGATCAGACGGCGGTGGCCGCAAAGAGTTAGGCCCGTTTGGGTATCAACGCAGCTAGTCGGTCATATCTTAATTCAGGAGTCAGCCGCTTTTTATAATTAAAGAGTCCAACCGTGTCGAAATGCAAAGCAAGAGATCAATCAAGAGCCAGGATAAGAGAGACCGTTTGCTTATCTGGAAACAGACAGCTTAATATTACTGACCACAGGCTTGTTAGCTTTAGGTAGAAGAAGAAGAGTTGGTTTTTATACCCTGCTTTTTTCGACCTATAAGGTGTCTCAAAGTGGCTTATAAATGCCTTCCCTTCCCCTCCCCACCAACAGACACCCTGGGAGGTAGGTGGGGCTGAGAGAGCTCTAACAGAGCTGCGACTTGCCCAAGTTCACCCAGCTGGCTTCGTGTGTAGGAGTGGGGAAACAAATCCAGTTCACCAGATTAGCCTCCGCCGCTCATGTGTCTGCTGTCACACTGTCCCCCCCCCTCAATCTCTTAAAAATAGAGCCGCTCATCTGGAGGAGTGGGGAATCAAACCCGGTTCTCCAGATTAGAGCCCACCGCTCATCTGGAGGATTGGGGAACCAAACCCGGTTCACCAGATTAGAGTCTGCCGCTCATCTGGAGGATTGGGGAAACCAACCCGGTTCACCAGATTAGAGTCCGCCGTTCACGTAGAGGAGTGGAGAATCAAACCCAGTTCACCAGATTTGAGTCCGCAGCTCATCTGGAAGATTGGGGAATCAAACCCGGTTCTCCAGATTAGAGTCCGCCATTCCTAACCATTACACCATGCTCCCTTTGTGTGATGTACAGACGTAGGCATCCTAGCTTAAACCTAGTGTGGTCCCTGGCAATGCTCTCGCCTACTCCCTGGCTCCCACAATGCCTGACCTCCCCTGCCACTTTCTTGCTGGAACCCTCACCCAGCTGGAGAAAAGGGTACACCCTTCCACCCCAGTGAGGGTAAAAGCAGCCTGGGGTGGATTTTTCTAGAACAAACAACAAACAACAGAGAAGGATAAGGTTAAAGCTTTCCTTCCCGCCCTGGTAATTGTCACAGATGTTTGCACAAGACATAACCGTAAAGCCATCTTCCCTTCCCCGCCATTACCCTACACGAGACAGGATTCCTTCCCCAATGCACATTCCTATGCACATAGTGCCAGGTGGGCATCCACCCACCTCACCTGGACCTGCCCGCCAGGCAACTGCAACCTTGACAGTTGCTGCAATGGGGAAAGACCCCTATGTGCCCCATGCCTGTTTATTTTGGGGGTGGCTGCACAGCTGCAGCATGAAGGAGAACGGAAGGTGGAACAGGCAGGCCCTTCCGCTTTGATGGTCAGTTATGATTTTGCTCCGACTGACAGGCATTCGCAAATGGCTTCTGACTGGAGATAGACGCCGTTATTTCAGAGAGAGAGGAGAGGTATCACCTCACGTCGTGCCCACACTTATCTCCCTGTCATCTATGGTAAATGGGATGCTTTTTTTTTTTGCATGGCTTCAAAAACAATGGTTGACCCAAGGTGATGATGGAACAATAGAAACCAACCGGTGTAACAATTCAAGAAGACGAAGGAGGAGGAGGAGGAGGAGGAGGAGAAGGAGGAGAAGAAGAATTGGTTTTTATATGCTGACTTTCCTTACCACAAGGAAGAATCAAACCAGCTTACAATTACCTTCCCTTCCCCTCCCCACATCAGAGACCATGTGAGGTAGGTGAGGCTGAGAGAGCTCTGTGACGAGCCCAAGGTCACCCAGCTGGCTTCATGTATAGGAGTGGGGAAAGCAACCCGGTTCACCAGATTAGAAGAGTTGGTTTTTATATGCCAACTTTCTCTACCACTTAAGGGAGACTCAAACCGGCTTACAATCCCCTTCCCTTCCCCTCCCCACCAACAGACACCCTGTGAGGTGGGTGGGGCTGAGAGAGCTCTAACAGAGCTGTGACTTGCCCAAGGTCACCCAGCTGGCTTCATGTGTAGGAGTGGGGAAACAAATCCAGTTCACCAGATTAGCCTCCGCCGCTCATGTGTCTGCTGTCACACTGTCCCCCCCCCATCTCTTAAAAACAATTTGCCCATCTCCAACCTGTAACTGCTGCCCTTGAGATGCCCTGTAGGCAACTCTAAAGGGGGCAATTATGTACTGATGGGCTGCCCGTCTTCCATTACGAAGGTGGGACATGAGGGCTTCCCAGGTGGTCTCCCGTCAAGGCATTCAGCAGAAGCGTTTCGCTTTGACATGGTTATTACTTCGTCGACATTACATTTTGATCGCCCCCCCCTTCCTCCAAGGAGCTCAGAGCAGCAGATGAAATCATTCTGTCCGACATTTTATAGCCTCGCAACAACCTGGCGCGATGGGTTAAATGGAGAAAATACCAGGGTCACCCCGGGAGAGTGGCTGAGAGGCTCAAGCAGATGAAAAAGCAAAAGCACATTCCTCTTGGTCCAGTCATGCAATTGAGGCTGCATACAGCCTACATCGGTCCCAAGACAGCGCAGGGAAGGGTGGGGGGCTGAATAACCTGCAGCCCCTGTGTGTGTGTTAAGTGCTGTCAAGTCGCTTCCGGCTCATGGTGACCCTATGAGTCAATGTCCTCCAAAACGTCCAACAGCCGTGCTCAGGTCTTGCAAACTGACGGCCGTGGCTTCCTTTATAGCAGTGGTTCCCAACCTTTTTTTGACCAGGGACCACTAGGACTTTTTTTTTGGTGCGGGGACCCCAAGTTTCAAAGTAAAAATTCTGAGAATTTGAAAATAAACTTTAATCATAACTGTTAGTTAAACATTAAACTTAGAATAATATTTGAATATATATTTTTATAATTAGAGAACTTTTAATTGAAAATATTAATTTATTATGGGTTTATAACTTTGTTTCGCGGACCTTAATTTAGTTCTCGCGGACCCCTGGGGGTCCACGGACACCTGGTTGGGAACCAGTGCTTTATAGAGTCAATGTTGGGTCTTCCTCTTTTCCTGCTGCCCTCAACTTTTCCTAGCATGACTGTCTTTTCCAGTGACTCTTGGTCTCATGACGTGACCAAAATACGACAGCCTCAGTTTAGTCATTTTAGCTTCTAAGGTCAGTTCAGGCTTGATTTGATCTAAAACCCACTGATTTGTTTTTTGGGCAGTCCACGGGATCCGTAACGCTCTCCTCCAACACCACATTTCAAAGGAGTCTACTTTCTTCCTATCAGCTTTCTTCATTGTCCAGCTTTCACACCCATACATAGTAATAGGGACAGGACGATAAAAAGAGAGAGGGGCTGGGCCTACCAAACTGGAGACTTTACTACCAGTCAGCTCGCCTGATTTGGATTTCAGAGTGGATTAAATCACCCTGAAGACAGGAATATCAGACCAGAAAAAAAACCCAGTTTTGATCTTGCTTTTCATTCTGTGCTTTGGGGCAAAGAAGAGAGAAAAAGTGGGCGATGGTTTTCTGTTTGAAAAATTTAATTAAAAATCACAATAATAGGGCTGTGGGCAGTTCGGGGCCGGGAGAGTTAAAGGACGAGCGATTCCATTTTGCAAACTGCCATGAGCGGACAGGGAAGAACCAAATATATATCCATCAATCAAAAACTCCCCAGAGGGTGAGGCCTGAACGAGCGGCAGGACACTGCAAGAAATTAAACCATCAAAGCTTCCTGCGGGAACAAGAGCATCTACCCACAGAGGAGGCTGCTCTATATGATATACTGTTCTGGCCTTGCTCCTTCTAACAGGCCTCTGTGGGAGGTGGGTAAATGATTGGATCAGCCTGTCCTGACATAGAAACGCAGCTGCGTTCCTACCGTCAGGGAGGCTTGCCTGTTGTGTCTCTGCTGGAGTCACTGCTCTGGGCTGGCTTCCATTTAGGAAGAGCGTGCAGCTCGCCTGGAAAGAAGGCGGTTAAGGGGAGACATGATAGAGGTCCATACAATTTTGCATGGTTTGGAGAGAGTGGGCAAGAAGAAGCTTTTCTCCCTCTCTCATAATACCAGAACGCGGGGTCATCTGCTGAAGCTGGAGGGGGAGAGATTCAAAACTGATGAAAGGAAATATTTCTTCACACAACGCATCATCAAATTGTGGAACTCCCTGCCCCAGGATGTGGTGACGGCTGCCAACTTGGAAGGCTTGAAGAGGGGAGTGGACTTGTTCATGGAAGAGAGGAGTATTCATTGCTACTAGTAAAAATGGATACTAGTCATGATGCATACCTATTCTCTCCATGATCAGAGGAGCATGCCGAATATATTAGGTGCTTTGGAAAACAGGCAGGATGGTGCTGCTGCAATCGTCTTGTTTGTGGGTTCCTAGAGGCACCTGGTTGGCCATTGTGTGGACAGACTGTTGGACTTGATGGGCCTTGGCCTGATCCAGCATGGCTTTTCTTATGTTCTTATGTTCTCAATGGCTGATGCAGAATTTTAAAAAAGAGTGTGCACAACATTTAAAAAGGTAAAGGTAGTCCCCTGTGCAAGCACCTGGTCATTCCTGACCCATGGGGTGATGTCACATCCCGACATTTACTAGGCAGACTTTGTTTGCGGGGTGGTTTGCCAGTGCCTTCCCCAATCATCTTCCCTTTACCCCCAGCAAGCTGGACCCTCATTTTACTGACCTCAGAAGGACGGAAGGCTGAGTCAACCTTGAGCTGGCTACCTGAAACCAACTTCCGTCGGGATCGAATTCAGGTCGTGAGCAGAGCTTTTGACTGCAGGTTTTCAGGCTTGTAGGAACCATTGTTCCATTTGCAAATATGACAGTATTACAAAGATCCCGTCAGCCTCCAGCGCTTTCTCATCCAAGAACACCATATGTGGAAAGCATCACCCCTGAACTTCTCACTGCTTGAGGAAGTGTGGTGCGCATGACAATATGTCTTATCTCAAATGCATGCTTTAAAGATGAAGATTTGTTTTTCCAGCCCTGATTGCAGGTTTTTAGTAAGAAAACACCATGGGGGGACTGTGTATACTTCTGGGCTTGGGGAGGCAGAGTACGTTTAGCAGGGAGGGGAAGAGAAGTGGTGCAGATCTCCAGAGTGGGAAGGATAATGGGAGAAAAGAGAGACCAGAGCCGACATTAGGAAGAATTTTCTAACAGTTAGATCGGTTCCTCAGTGGAACAGGCTTCCTCGGGAGGTGGTGAGCTCTCCTTCCCTGGAGGTTTTTAAGCAGAGGCTAGATGGCCATCTGTCAGCAATGCTGATTCTATGACCTTAGGGGAGGGCATCTTGGCCTCTTCTGAGCATGGAGTAGGGGTCACTGGGTGTGTGTGGAATTTCCTGCATTGTGCAGGGGGTTGGACTAGATGACCCTGGTGGTCCCTTCCAACTCTATGATTCTACGATTCTATGAGATGTCCTGGGCTGGCCATCGGGCTAAAGCAAAATGAGAGAGGAGAAGGCCCAAGTCTGTCTGTTAGTCCCATACACATGACCCCTCTGTGCGATAACTGAAACCAGCATTCCTGATCATGGAGAGGGAATGTATGTTTGGACACTGTCTCCACATGTAGACACCAGGCTCACATGGTCACACATAGGCAGTTGGCAGGGCCAGCGTGCTCATACCTGCTCTTCCAAGTGTTCAGTCACACAGAGGGCCAGCGTAGTGTAGTGGTGAAGAGCGACCGACTCTAATCTGGAAAACCGGGTTTGATTCCCCGCTCCTCCACATGAGTGAGGGACTCTAATTTGGTGAACCGGGTTGGTTCCCCCACTCCAGGTTGGTTTCCCCCACACTCCTACACATGAAGCCTGCTGGGTGAGCTTGGGCTAGTCACAGTTCTCTCAGAACTCTCTCAGCCCCACCTATCTCACAAGGTGTCTGTTGTGGGGAGAGGAATGGATTTTGATTGTAAGCCACTTTGAGACTCCTTAAGGTAGAGAAAGGAGCCTTAAGGAGCCCCGTGGCGCAGAGTGTTAAGCTGCAGTACTGCAGTCAAAAGCTCTGCTCACGACCTGAGTTCAATCCCAAAGGAAGTCGGTTTCAGGTAGCCAGCTCAAGGTTGGCTCAGCCTTCCATCCTTCCGAGGTCGGTGAAATGAGGACCCAGCTTGCTGGGGGTAAAGGGAACATGACTGGGGAAGGCACTGGCAAAACCACCCCGCAAAACAAAAGTCTGCCTTGGAAACATTGGGATGTGACGACACCCCATGGGTCAGGAATGACCCGGTGCTTGCACAGGGGACCTTTACCTTAAGGTAGAGAAGAGTGGGGTATAAAACCTACTTTTTCGTGTGGAGGGTTCATGCGCAGAGAGCTACTGAGTCACACCATTGGCCTATCAAGGTCAGTACTGCCTACTCCAGCTAGCAGCAGCTCTCCAGGGTGCTGGGGTCTTTCCTATCACCTACCATCTGGTCCTTTGAACTGGAAATGCCGGGGATTGAACCCGGGACCTTCTGCATGCAAAGTAGAAGCTCTACCACTGAGCCACAGCTCCTCCCCTCAATGATGAACACAAGAAGCTGGCTTATGCTGAGTCAAACCCTTGTTCTGTCAAGGTCAGTGTTGTCTACCCTGACTGGTAGTGGCGGTCCAGGGCCTCAGGTATATGAAAGACCTTGTGTGACCTTGGAGGCTTCTCCACAAATTGGCAATCGGATGGTTGCAGATTCCCAGTAATAGGGTTGCCAGGTCCCTCTTCGCCACTGTCGGGAGGTTTTTGGGGCGGAGCCTGAGGAGGGCGGGGTTTGGGAAGGGGAAGGACTTCAATGCCATAGAGTCCAATCACCAAGGTGGCCATTTTCTCCAGGGGAACTGATCTCTATTGGCTGGAGATCAGTTGTAATAGCAGGAGTGACAGCACTCAGCACTGTGTGTGTAAAGTGCCGTCAGGTCGCAGCCGACTTATGGCGACCCCTTTTTGGGGGTTTTCAGGGCAAGAGACTAACAGAGGTGGTTTGCCAGTGCCTTCCTCTGCACAGCAACCCTGGACTTCTTTGGTGGTCTCCCATCCAAATACTAACCAGGGCTGACCCTGCTTAGCTTCTGAGATCTGACAAGATCAGGCTAGCCTGGGCCATAATAGGGTCAGGGCCACTCAGCACTAGAGATGTACAGAACACAGTTTCTCACTTCTTTTTTGTTTGTGGTTGATGGCCATCCCAAGCCTTTCAACTACGCCCATTTCCACTGCAGATGTTCCTGATCTGTTAATGTTATTCACACCAACCAGTTCACACACACACACACAAAGTAATTTTAAACACAGAAAACTGAGCATGGAAAAAACCCACGAGAAGGAAACACCCTACGCCACACAAATAAGATTCACCGGTTTGATTTGCGCAAGGGAGAAGTAGGAGTGTGTGCGTGTGTGTGGGGGGAATCGTGGCCACTTAAAATCAAAACAGAAGGACTGAGAAATTCAGTCGAGTCCCCCCTCGGCACGTGATCAGAGGCACCCTCCGGCTTCTGGGGTGCCAGAGCCGAACCTCGGCACCAGAAGAAGCTCCGCATCTCAACTCTTCCGGCCCTTCCCCATTGTTTCCTTGACAAAGAGGAATACAAAACAGGGCAGGGAGCCGCATAACTAAAAAGAAGCCACCGGCAGGAGTCTCCTGAGTGCAGCCGGAGAGTGATGAGCTCAGCTGTTTGCCGCTCATTCCTGGGAGACATTCAGATGCCCTTCCGCGCACAGATGCATTCAGAACAAACAAGACGCTAAGGCAAGGCAGAAAGGGGGTCCAGCCGGCAGAGGTTCGCTTTCCCTGAATCCTGCTGGGGAGGGCGATGCTACCGCGCCCAGTTGGAGGGCAAGAACAAGCAAGGATTTATTAAAGCAGAGGCGCTTATTGCTCCCACGGGGCTGCGGAGAACACTGTGCCCAGTTGAAACAATGTCGGGAAACGAAGCGGGACCCGGTGGGGATTCGTTCTGTCCTCAGCTTAACTCCCTTCTGCTCCAGTTCCTGGCAACGGCTCCCTCCCCCCTGGGAGAAGCACTCTGGCCAAGTGAGGCACAGATAGCTTTCGAAAGGCCATGCCCGAGCAGGGGAGGGAGCGAGGAAAACCACCCGTTTCGCTGACACCATCGCAAGGAAAACCACCACCTGGTGGGATTGTTCTGGGTGGTGGTCGGCTGGGTAAATTTCAGCAGCCTCCAAGAGTCACTGATCTTTAGAAGAAGAGTTGGCCGATGTTCTCTCCCTTTTAAGGAAGATCAAACTGGTTTAGAATCTCCTTCCTACAACAGGCACCTTGTGAGATAGGTAGGGCTGAGAGAGTTCAAAGAGAACTGTGACTAGCCCAAGGTCACCCAGCAGGCTTCATGTGTAGGAGTGGGGAAACCAACCCGATTCACCAGATTAGAGTCCGCCGCTCTTAACCACTACAACACGCTGGCTTGCAACCTCCTAAAAACACTTTCCTAGGAATAGCCCCAAATATATATATTTGGCTGCTCCCATACACACACACACACACAAAGTTTTAAAATCTTTACTTAATTTACATCCCGCCTTTCTCGCCAATGGCAACCCCAAGCAGTTCCCATCGTCCTCCTCTCCTCCATTTTTATCCTCACAACAACCCTGAAATGTAGGTTCGGCTGAGAACAAATAACTGGCTGAAGGTCAACCAATGAGCTTGGGATTCGAACCTGGATCTCCCAGATCCTACTCCAACAGTCTAACCACTACACCACACTACAAAATTCCTAGGGGAATAACTTTTTTTTTTACAAAGCAAAGATGGCTGAAACTATAGAGGTGGGTGACTCAGTGCAGTTGGTAGCTAGGGTTGCCAGGTCCCTCTTTGTTACCGTCAGGAGGATTTTGGGGCGGAGCCTGAGGAGGGCGGGGTTTGGGGAAGGGAGGGACTTCGATGCTGTAGAGTCCAATGGCCAAAGCAGCCATTTTCTCCAGGGGAACTGATCTCTATTGGCTGGAGATCAGTTGTAAGCAGGAGATCTCCAGCTACTACCTGGAGGTTACAACCCAACGTACAACACGAGGCTCAAGTAACAAGCAAACAAGAAACTAGTAAAATGTTTGCCTACTTCAAATTGTATTATCTTTTAACAGTGTAAACATACATACATTGCTATAATGTTCTAATATGACAATAAATTCCTATAAATATTCCTATATCTAATACAATAAATACGGTATTTCACCCACAAGCCACTATGTATCAGTACTCAATAACCTTCAAACTACTGGTGATTTCAGCTATAACTAATTAGCTACCCTCAAATTCCCATTTTGGTCTCCCGAAAATGTTCAACACTGCAAAAGCTATAGAAATTATTGTATTGGATCAGGTCTATAAGTATGTATTTACACACTCTTAGAGGAATTTATTGTCATATTAGAACATTATAGCAATGTATATATATATGTTCACACTGTTAAAAGATAATGCAATTTGAAGTAGGTAAACATTTTACTAGTTTCTTGCTTGCTTGTTACTTGAGCCTCATGCTGTACTTTGGGTTGTGACACATTTTGCAGCACAGGTGTCTCCATTCACTATTGCTTGACTACCTGGAGGTTGGCAACCCTATTGGCTGTTTCCTACCTGAGATACATCACGTACTGGCAATCCAATCACAGCTAAGGCAAACCCACATGAGATGCATCCAATTTATCTTTTGACTGACAAAGGCCTTCCTTTTTTTCCCTTACATGCAATCCAGTAAATATGCAGATCAGCAGAGAAGCCGAACATATTGGTGACCTCACTGGGTTTTCTTGTAAATGTTAGTTTTTCCTTCAACTTGTGCTTTTCTGGAGTGACTAATGCTGACACTCTCACCTTCCTGGCACACACACACACACCCCGGGCTGGTGCACACTGTAGATAAAAATGTTATCTCTGATGGGAATCCATCGACCATAGGCTTGTAAGGCCTGGTTAAATGGGATGCGGCTCTCCCACACCGCAGCTCTTTAAAGGGATCGCTTTTGCCTCAACTGGTTAAGAGTAAAAGAACTTTCCTGAATTCATTAAGAGAGTCTGAGAGGGTTGCCAAGAGGGTTGGCCGTACCAGAGCTAGATTTGAATCCAGTAGCACCTGCCCTGAGGTAGATAGCCCAGACTAGAACAATTTCGTCAGACCTGGGAAGCTAAGCAGGGTGGACCTTTGGAAGAAGAAGGAGGAGGAGAGGAAGGAGAAGAAAAAAGAGGAGGAGAAGAAAAAGGAGGAGTAGAAGAGGAAGGAGAAGAAAAAGGAGGAGGAGAAGAAGAGTTGGTTTTTTTACCCTGATTTTCTCTACCTTTAAGGAGTCTCAAGGGAGCCCCGTAGCACAGAGTGGTAAGCTGCAGTACTGCAGTCCAAGCTCTGCTCACAACCTGAGTTCGATCCCGACGGAAGTCGGTTTCAGGTAGCCAGCTCAAGGTTGACTCTGCCTTCCATCCTTCCGAGGTCGGTGAAATGAGTTCCCAGCTTGGTGGGGGTAAAGGGAAGATGACTGGGGAAGGCACTGGCAAACCACCCCACAAACAAAGTCTGCCTAGGAAAAGTCAGGATGTGGCATCACCCCATCGGTCAGGAATGACCTGGTGCTTGCACAGGGGACCTTTACCTTTTTAAGGAGTCTCAAACCAGCTTACACTTGCCTTCCTCTCCCCCCAACAGACACCTTGTGAGGTTGGTGGGGCTGAGAGAGCTCTAAGAGAGCTGTGTCT
This sequence comes from Euleptes europaea, assembly GCF_029931775.1. Classification (NCBI taxonomy): domain Eukaryota; kingdom Metazoa; phylum Chordata; class Lepidosauria; order Squamata; family Sphaerodactylidae; genus Euleptes; species Euleptes europaea. The sequence goes on from NC_079312.1 coordinate 170,972,459, forward strand.
AGCCCAAGGTCACCCAGCTGGCTTCATGTGGAGGAGTGGGGAAACCCACCCAGTTCACCAGGTTAGAGTCCACCGCTCCTAACCACTACACCATGCTGGCTCTGCTCCTTATCATATTTGGATGGGAGACTACCAAGGAAGTCCAGGATTATTACACCGAGCCAGTCAATGGCAAACCACCTCTGTTCATCTCTTGCCTTCAAAACCCTATAGGGTTGCCCTAAGTCGGCTGCAACTTGACGGCACTTTACACCACCAGCACCATAGAGACCAACAATATTTTGGGGGTATAAGCTTTCAAGAGTCAAAGCTCCCTTCCTCAGATTTCTTTAGTAGACTCAGTGTATTCAATAAGAGATTCAAGTCAAGGTATTCCCCTCCCCCTCCATGCTTAACAGGGACCTTGGAGCCAGCTTGGTGTAGTGGTTAAGAGCGGTGGTTTGGAGCGGCGGACTCTAATCCGGAGAGCCGGGTTTGATTCCCCACTCCTCCACATGAGCGGCGGACTCTAATGTAGAGAACCAGGTTGGTTTCCCCACTCCTACACACCAAGCCAGCTGGGTGAATTTGGGCAAGTTACAGCTCTGTTAGAGCTCTCTCAGCCCCACCTACCTCACAGGGTGTCTGTTGTGGGGAGGGGAAAGGAAGGGGATTGTAAGCCGGTTTGAGTCTCCCTTAAGTGGTAGAGAAAGTCGGCATATAAAAACCAACTCTTCTTCTTCTAATTCACTATAGGTTCTAATATCTTGTAACACCCCAGCCCTTACGGACACTGCCTGAATTTGTTTCACTATCTCATTTCGTCCTGTGTTAGATTTGTTGGTTGGGAGTCTGTCACACCCACTCCGGGCGAACAGATTGTTCTTTCGATTGAATCTTGTCTTATACTGGCCTTTCTTTGTAGCATCTCCTTTTCTGAGGAGGATTTCACCAGACCTAATAGATGTAAGCTCCTACGCGTCGGAAGAAGTCAGCTCCTACTTAGGAAAGCTCATGCTGAAACATTCTGTGAAGTCTGGAAGGTGCCTCTGGAGCCGAGGTATTAAAAAAACAGGAGCCTTGTGGCGCCTGAAAGTCTAACACGAGAGGAGTTTGTCACACAACGCATAGTTAAATTGTGAAACTCCCTGCCCCAGGATGTGGTGACGGCTGCTAACTTGGAAGGCTTTAAGAGGGGAGTGGACATGTTCATGGAGGAGAGGGGTATTCATGGCTACTAGTAAAAATTGAATGCTAGTCATGATGCATACCTATTCTCTCCAGGATCAGAGGAGCATGCCTATGATATTAGATGCTGTGGAACACAGGCAGAAAGATGCTGCTGCAGTCGTCTTGTTTGGGGGCTTCCTAGAGGCCCCTGGTTGGCCACTGTGTGAACAGACCGCTGGACTTGATGGACCTTGGTCTGATCCAGCATGGCATTTCTTATGTTCTGATGATAGGGCTATCCATGGCTACTATCCATGGCTAGTATCAAAACAGATACTAGTCATGATGCATGCCAGTTATCTCCAGGATCAGAGGAGCATGCCTGTTATCTTAGGTGCTGTGGAACACAGGCAGGACAATGCTGCTGCAGTTGTCTTGTTTGTGGGCTTCCTAGAGGCACCTGGTTGGCCCCTGTGTGAACAGACTGCTGGACTTGATGGGCCTTGGTCTGATCCAGCAGGGCCTTTCTTATGTTCTTATGTTGTGGCTTTGGTTCCCCGTTAGGGAGAAAAAGAGGAAATAAATAAACTTTGTGGGCTAGAGTCCAGTTCATCAGATCTAACGTGCACACCTGACAAAACGAACAGTTTATGCTAGAATAAAAGTGTCTCTTTGATGCAAGACCCACCTTTCTTTTTGCTAGAAGAATGCACCGCAGCTCTTTTTGCTATAAGAATGCACAGTTCCTCTAGATAGTGTTGACAACCTCCAGGCGGGGCCTGGAGTTTACCCATAACTGCAACTGATCTCCAGACTACAGAGATCAGTTTCCTCTCCTGCATCACATTCCCACAGAGCTCCCTCCCTTCCCCAAATTCTATCCTCCCCAGGTTCTCCCCGCCACCAAATCTCCAAAACTGGCAACCCTACCTCTGGACTTAGTTAATACGAACAGCCAGAGTTGTGTGGTGGTTAAAAGCAGTGGACTCTAATCTGGTGTACTGGATTTGTTCCCCCACACCTCCACATGAGCAGTGGACTCTAATCTGGAGAACTGGGTTCAGTTCCCCACTCCTCCACATGAAGCCTGGTGTGTGTAGTATTCTGTGCCAGTGTGGTGTCGTGGTTAAGAGCAGCGGACTCTAATCTGGAGGACCGGGTTTGATTCCTCACTCTTCCACGTGAGCGGCGGACTCTAGTCTGGTGAACAGGGTTGGTTTTCCCCCTCCTACACATGAAGCCTGCTGGGTAACCTTGGGCTAGTCACAGTTCTCTCAGACCGCTCTCAGACCCACTTACCTCACAAGGTGTCTGTTGTGGAGAGGGGAAGGCGATTGTAAGCCACTTTGAGACTCCTTAAAGGTAGAGCCCCGTGGCGCAGAGTGGTAAGCTGCAGTACTGCAGTCAAAAGCTCTGCTCACGACCTGAGTTCGATCCCGACGGAAGTTGGTTTCAGGTAGCCGGCTCAAGGTTGACGCAGCCTTCCATCCTTCCGAGGTTGGTAAAATGAGTACCTAGCTTGCTGGGGTTAAAATGTAGACGACTGGGGAAGGCGATGGCAAACCACCCCGTAAACACAGACTGCCTAGTAAACATCGGGATGTGATGTCACCCCATGGGTCAGGAATGACCCGGTGCTTGCACAGGGGACTACCTTTACCTGTAAAGGTAGAGAAAAAGCAGGGTATAAAAAAACAACTCTTCTTCTTCCTCCTCTTCTACCCTTCCCACCGTGCCCCTTGCCCTTTCTTTCCCAGGATATTACTCAGCACTGCCATATGATCTTTTTCCTATTCCAGGCCCAAGGAAAGAGGGTTGCCAGTTGTTTTGCAACGGTTTGAGCGTCCTCCTTCTGGAAGCCTGATCGCCCCCGTCACTGATGAACTTGCCCAACCCAGTTTCCTAGAAGGGGTAAACAAGTATCTTGAATTCAGGGAGGTGTCCCCTGGGGTTGAAGTCCAAACAAGTTTTGGCCCCGGCCCCCAGCAAAGGTTGAATTCTCTCCCCTGTGTTGCTTTGGCTGATATCCAGGAGCAGAGAATGCTGCTGACAGCAGAGGACTCTATTGGAGCCACAGAAGAACCTACTGTTGGCCTTTGCTCTGGATTCGGAGATCTTACCGAAGGGCTCAGTTCTCGCACCATTTCAAGCCTTCGGGGGAAGGAAACCTGCCTTGAAACGAAAGCCAAGCTTCTGAGGATGCTAAATTCTGTAAAAGGTAAAGGTAGTCCCCCGTGCAAGCATCGGATCATTCCTGACCCTTGGGGTGACGCACATCCTGATGTTTACTAGGCAGACTATGTTTACGGGGTGGTTTGCCAGTGCCTTCTCCAGTCGTCTTCCCTTTACCCCCAGCAAACTGGGTCCTCATTTGACCAACCTCGGAAGGATGGAAGGCTGAGTCAACCTTGAGCCGGCTACCTGAAACAGACTCCAGTAGGGATCGAACTCAGGTCATGAGCAGAGCTTGGAATGCAGATTTGTGGAAAACAAATCTTTCTCCCCCAAAACACTGAATCAGGAGTCTCCCTATTTTGAGAGCAACCTCCCACTTAGTGACTCTGGGGCCAAAGTCTCTCAGCCTCCACCAACAAGACGCAAAAAATTGGGCAACTGCTAGCTCTGTTGGGTGAACGGGCATGGGGCACGGTGACCCAGCGGGTCAGGGATTAAACACTGTGGTGAGCCAGGCAGGCAAACAGAATGGTACCCCTGGGGAAAGAAGCATGGGGGAAAAAGGAAGCCAGGAACCCAGCCCTGTGGATAAAAGCAAAGTCACACCGACCTAGGAAGCGACCTTATTCCAAGCCAGACCTGCCAGAAATACAAAGCTGAGTAAGGGGACGGGCTGTGGTTCAGTGGTAGAGCATCTGCTTGGCATGCAGAAAGTCCCAGGTTCGATCCCCAGCATCTCCAGTTAAAAGGACCAGGCAAGTAGGTGAGGTGAAAGACCTCTGCCTGAGACCCTGGAGAGCCGCTGCCGGTCTGAGTAGACAATACTGACTTTGATGGACCAAGGGTCTGATTCAGTATAAGGCAGCTTCATGTGTTCATGAGTATTACATCATGAACTATTAACTCCTTCCCCCACCCTTCCTCATTACTTTAAGCAACGTGCATTTATGCCAGTGGCATCCATATTAGGGATATACACTTAGAAACTGACTAATAAGCTGTTCAGGTCAAATCCCCTCTTCTTTAATATTTGCTTCTGATTGAGAAAACTTGTGACAATTAGCATTCTCTGGCACTTTTCATTTGCACAAGGTAAGGGAAAGGAAGCGAAGGGGCAGTGAAAGGAGAAAGTTACTCAGCAGATAATCTAAATGACATGGGCATCTTCCAACCAGAAGAGTTAGCAGATTTTCCCACTGGATGGTGCCAATAAGTGTTTTGACACATAGCGATTCCACTTTCAAACAGCCCTTATTGCCTTGGGGAGGACTTACTTTATCGTATAAAAGGTGGGCTCTGTTTGTTCCACGTTTCATTCTCTATTCCGCATCTATATCTGCTATGGCAAATGTTTGTTCGCCACTCTCCGAAGGCAGATCATCCTCCGGCTCTGTGGGCCTCAATTTATTGAAGACACCGCTTTCGAACGATGTGATCTGCCTCTACGCGGCGGGTCACCCGTTCGCTAGATTCCGCATCATTCTCTTTGACACCTTTCTGGGAAGCGACGAGGTGGAACAGAACAAGTTCTCACCACTTGTCAGCACTGCCTCAAGGGACTTTGCCAGGAATCTGGTGAAAAGGCAAGGCAAGGGGGGGGGCATCCTCTTGGCACTGCCTTTCCCCATCGTCTTTTGCGGCTCCACAGTGAAGGTACAGGTTCTGCCCAGAAAAACTGCCTCGCTCCCAGATTATCACTTATCGTCGATGAGTTTCAATCTCCCTCCCCCCGCCTTTGTAACCGTTTTACACCTAGAATAGACAGTTCCCCCAGACTATTAGCTCTATTGAGCCTGATGGATTATGCAGACGATAGCTAGTTTCAAGGGGTTTTGACTGGCATCGCGTAGGACTACAGAAAGGGTAAGTAACAAAGTATTGCATCCCAGACAGCGTGGTGTAGTGGTTAAGAGCGGCGGACTCTAATCTGGAGAACCGGGTTTGATTCCCCACTCCTCCACATGAAGCCTCCCGGATGACCCTGGGCCAGTCACAGTTCTCTCCGAACTGTCTCAACCCCACCTACCTCACAAGGTGTCTGTTGTGGGGAAGGGAAGGAGAATGTAAACTGGTTTGATTATACTAAAAAGGTAGAGAAAGTTGGCATATAAAAATCTACTCTTCTTCTTCTTTAGACACACCTTATTTACTTTCCCAAATAGGGACCCAAAGGAGCCAGCACAGTGTAGTGGTTAATAGTGATGGTTTAGAGCGTTGGACTCTGATCTGGAGAACTGGGTTTGATTCCCCACTCCTCCACTTGAGTGGCGGAGGCTAATCTGGTGGACTGGATTGGTTTCCCCACTCCTACACACAAAAACAGCTTGGTGACCCTGGGCTAGTCACACTCTCTCAGCCCCACCTACCTCACAGGGTGTCTGTTGTGGGGAGGGGGAGGGAAGGTGATTGTAAGCTGGTTTGAGTCTCCCTTAAGTGGTAGAGAAAGTCGGTATATAAAAAGCAACTCTTCTACTTAAACCATTACCCCTCTTCTCCATTTCATCTTCACAACCACCCTGTGAGGAAGGTTAGCCTGAGAGTGTATGACTGGCCCATAGCCACCCAGCAAGTTTTCACTACAGGATAGGGATTTGAACCTGGGTCCACCAGAGCCTAGGGTGACGCTGTACCCAGCGCACTCCTCTGCTATAACAGATCCGAAAACCCACCTCTGCTACAGAGCCTGACAACCCCGATTCCACCATCTCTTATGCCACAAGAGGTTTCGACTGATAAATTGCCAACTGACCTGGGGGAGGGGGAAGTCTGCCCTGCTGCTGTACCTTGAACAGCCATTTAACCTACAGATAACAGCGTGACCACTAACCCGTATCTGTTGATACGGCTGCTAAATGCACAGGAGCAGGGGACAGCGAAAAAGTTGGCAACCTTAGGCTCAATACAAAAGAGGGAACGGTCCCTGCAGTTTTCTTAGCGGAGTGGGGACGCAGCAGTTACAGAAGGCCCTGACATTTTGCCCTCTTTCGCACTTGGTCTCTGTCAAATCTCACTATACTCTATACTAGAGCCAGCATGGTGTAGTGGTTAAGAGCGGTGGTTTGGAGCACTGGAGTCTGATCTGGAGAACCAGATTCGATTCCCCACTCCTCCACATGAGCAGCGGAGGCTAATCTGGTGAACCCGGTTTGTTTCCCCACTCCTCCACGTGAGGCTGGCTGGGGGACCTTGAGCTAGTCACAGTTCTCTCCGAACTCTCTCAGCCCCACCTACCTCACAAGGTGTCTGTTGCGGAAAGGTGATTGTAAGCCAGTTGGATTCTTCCTTAAGTGGCAGAGAAAGTCGGCATATAAAAAACAGCTCTTCTTCTTCCCCAAATCCTGCATCTCCTACACATTGAAGTCCAACCGCCAACATGCCCCATTTTCCAACAGAACGGCAACGACTCAATTGACCTCCTTCCATCCGAGAACACTTCATTATAGGACAGTTTCCTAAAAATAACTCCGCCTGCCTCTCCACGGCACAATTCCAGACTGGCTTTTGAAGCAGTGTGGCAGGAAACCCTGCCGAGGCCGCCGTCCCCAGCACCTCACCTTCCTCTCACTCACTCCCCATTTCACAACGCAGAGCGTAAACAATGGGGCACTGTTCCCCAAATGTCACAGAAACACCCCCCACACATACAATAAACACCTGCACCGAGGCACCTTCCCAAAGGTCAGGCTGACTGGCTCCCTCCCAGATTTCGAAAAGGACATCCGTCCCACCATAGACTCGTAGAGTTGGAAGGGACCGCCAGGGTCATCTAGTCCAACCCCCCTGCACACTGTAGGAAATTCACAACAACCTCCCCCCCCGCCACACACCTCCAGTGAGCCCTACTCCATGCCCATAAGATGGTCAAGATGCCCTCCCTCTCATGATCTGCCGAAGGTCAAAGTATCAGCATTGCTGACAGATGGCCATCTAACCTCTTCTTAAAAACCTCTAGGGAAGGAGAGCTTACCACCTCCAGAGGAACCGCTCTAACTCTTAGAAAATTCTTCCTAATGTCTAGAGGGAAACACTTTTGTTTTAATTTCACCCCGTTGGTTCTGGTCCGACCTTCTGGGGCAACAGAAAGCAACTCGGCCCCCTCCTCTCTATGACAGCCCTTCAAGTACTTGAAGATGGATATCATATCCCCTCTCAGTCTTCTCCTCTCCAGGCTAAACCTACCCAGCTCCTTCCACCAGATCCCCAGATCACAACCGTGCCCACGAGGGACGATGCTCCACCACCGCGCATCATGCACACGCACCTGGATGCTGCGCCCCTAGCTTGGTGGCGCGGCATCCAGCCCGTGCGCCCGCTTGCCACACAATATGACATGGCATCCCTGCCAGCCGATGGGGTCGAGACCCGGAGGGCGGTGAAGAAGAGCGCAGGAGGGCCAAGGAGAGAGGCTTTCCTGGGGAAACCCCTGGGTGTTTGGAGATCCTATCCTTTATGGCGCTGGGGGCCCACGCATGGAGAGGAATCTATTCTCCCCCCCCCCAGAGCTGGTGGGATGTAGGGGGGGGCATTCCGGGGCAAGTGGGGCCGCACCCTCCCTAAAACGAGAGGTACACAGGCTTAGGACCTCCTACCATCACACGCTCTGCAATGGAGGGGAGAATCGAGCGCTAGGTGTCCGCTAGTGAGCGGCGGGTATTCTGCCCATGCTCAGAAACCATCCCTCCGCTGAAACGGAGAAGGGTGGGAGAGCTCCCTTTCTAAGTCAGGGCGCAGGAGGGCCAAGGAGAGAGGCTTTCCTGGGGAAACCCCTGGGTGTTTGGAGATCCTATCCTTTATGGCGCTGGGGGGCCCACGCATGGAGAGGAATCTATTCTCCCCCCCCCAGAGCTGGTGGCATGTAGGGGGGGGGCATCCCGGGGCAAGTGGGGCCGCACCCTCAATAAAACGAGAGGTACACGGGCTTAGGACCTCCTACCATCATACGCTCTGCAATGGGCGGGGGGGGGGGGAGAGAATCGAGCGCTAGGGGTCCGCTAGTGAGCGGCGGGTATTCTGCCCATGCTCAGAAACCATCCCTCCGCTGAAACGGAGAAGGATGGAGAGTCAGGGAGGGATGGAGAGACCACTTCTTCGGAAGGACGGACCCAGCAGAAGAACAGAGGTTCCCGGGGGAAGGTCCCGGCGGGCTCGACCGCCCCGAGGCAGGGCAGGGCAGGGCAGGACCCCCCCCCCGGGGTCCCCACCGCGGCTCCCACCGCGCCACCCACCTGCTCCGCCGCCTCCGGGTCGAGGTGAGGCTCCAGCAGCGGCACCGTGAACTGGATCTTGCGGGGGCTGTTGGGCTCCATGCCGGCCCGGAGCGGCCAGGGGCAGGGATGCGCCGGCCAAGAAGAAAAGGGGGGGGGGAGACGGCTGCCGCTTCTCCTTCCCTTCGCCCAGGTCGCTCCGGCCGGTCTGCGCGCTCCCCGCCGCTCGCCTCGCCACCCAGCCGGCCCCCGATCCGCCCCATCCCCGCCAGCGGCGCCGCCATTGGCTGCCGAGCCTTCCCTCGCACCCACCCACCCATTCACCCACCCACCCACCCATACACACACACACACACACACAGAGAGAGAGAGAGAGAGCTGCCTTCTGTGTGTGTGTGTGTTAAGTCACACACACACACACACACACACACACACACACACACACAGCTGCCTTCTGTGTGTGTGTGTGTGTGTGTGTGTTAAGTGCCGTCAGTCGCTTCCGACTCCTGGCGACCCTATGAATCAAAGTCCTCCAGAATGTCCCAACTTTGACAGCCTTGCTCAGATCTTGCAAACTGAGGGCCGTGGCTTCCTTTATTGAGTCCATCCATCTCTTGTTGGGTCTTCCTCTTTTCCTGCTGCCCTCAACGTTTCCTAGCCTGGCAGTCTTTTCCAGTGACTCTTGTCGTCTCATGACGTGGCCAAAATACGATAGCCGCAGTTGAGTCATTTTAGCTTCTAGGGTCGGTTCAGGCTTGATTTGATCTAGAACCCACTGATTTGTCCCCCCCCCCATTATTTGCCCATGTGTGTGTGTTAGGTGCCGTCAAGTCACTTCCGACTCATGGCGACCCTATGAACGAAAGTCCTCCAAAATGTCCCAACTTTGACAGCCTTGCTCAGATCTTGCAAACTGAGGGCCGTGGCTTCCTTTATTGAGTCCATCCATCTCTTGTTGGGTCTTCCTCTTTTCCTGCTGCCCTCAACGTTTCCTAGCCTGGCAGTCTTTTCCAGTGACTCTTGTCGTCTCATGACGTGGCCAAAATACGATAGCCGCAGTTGAGTCATTTTAGCTTCTAGGGTCGGTTCAGGCTTGATTTGATCTAGAACCCACTGATTTGTCCCCCCCCCCCCATTATTTGCCCATGTGTGTGTGTTAAGTGCAGTCAAGTCGCTTCCGACTCATGGTGACCCTATGAATCAGTGTCCTCCAAAATGTCCTATCTCTGACAGCCTTGCTCAGATCTTGCAAATTGAAGGCTGTGGCTTCCTGTATTGAGACAATCCACCTCTTGTTGGGTCTTCCTCTTTTCCAGCTGCCCTCAACTTCTCCTAGCCTGACTGTCTTTTCCAGTGACTCTTGTCATCTCATGATGTGGCCAAAATACAACAGCCTCAGTTTAGTCATTTTAGCCTCAAGGGTCAGTTCAGGCTTGATTTGATCTATAACCCACTGATTTGTTTCCCCCCCCCCATTATTTGCCCATGTGTGTGTGTTAAGTGCAGTCAAGTCGCTTCCGACTCATGGTGACCCTATGAATCAGTGTCCTCCAAAATGTCCTATCTCTGACAGCCTTGCTCAGATCTTGCAAATTGAAGGCTGTGGCTTCCTGTATTGAGTCCATCCATCTCTTGTTGGGACTTCCTCTTTTCCTGCTGCCCTCAACGTTTCCTAGCCTGACTGTCTTTTCCAGTGACTCTTGTCGTCTCATGACATGACCAAAATACGACAGCCTCAGTTGAGTCACTTTAGCTTGTAGGGTCGGTTCAGGATTGATTTGATCTATAACCCACTGATTTGTTCTCTCCCCCCCCCCTATTATTTGCCCATGTGTGTGTGTTAAGTGCCGTCAAGTCGCTTCCCACTCATGGCGACCCTATGAATGAAAGTCCTCCAAAATGTCCTATCTTTGACAGCCCTGCTCAGGTCTTGCAAATTGAAGGCTTTGGCTTCCTTTATTGAGCCCATCCAACTCTTGTTGGGTCTTCCTCTTTTCCTGCTCCCCTCAACTTTTCCTAGCATGATTGTCTTTTCCAGTAGTAGAAAAGAGCAAGAGTCCAGTAGCACCTTAAAGACTAACAAAAATATTTTCTGGCACGGTATGAGCTTTCATGAGCCACAGCTCCCTTCTTCAGATACAGCATCTAGCTGTATCTTCTAGCTGTATCTAGCTGTATCTGAAGAAGGGAGATGTGGCTCACGTAAGCTCATACCCTGCCAGAAAATATTTTTGTTAGTCTTTAATTCACATAATGCTATTCACATTTACATACTGTTAACATTTACATACTAATGCTTATCTGAATTCACTCTCCTCTACTTAAAGACAGATGGATTCACATTCTAGCTGTATCTGAAGAAGTGAGCTGTGGCTCACGAAAGCTCATACCCTGCCAGAAAATATTTTTGTTAGTCTTTAAGGTGCTACTGGACTCTTGCCCTTTTCTACTACTGCAGACGGACTAACACAGCTACCCACTGTGAATTTTCTACTGAATCAGACACTCGGCCCTTCAAAGTCAGTATTGTCTACTCAGGCCGGCAGCGGCTCTCCAGGGTCTTTCCCATCACCGACTTTGATGAGCGGGGGGATGGGGGGTATGGCTGGCTTGCAGGCCGGATAAGAGCTCTCAAGGGGCCGGATCCAGCCCACAGGTCATATGTTTGAGATCCCTGGAGATAGTTTTTCCTTCCGTTTTATCCTCGCAACAATCCTGTGAGGTTGGTTAGGTCAATAGACAGTAACTGGTCCAAGGTCACCCAGTCAGTTTTGCGATGAGCAGGGATTTGAACGTGGGCCTCTCAGGACCTCGTCCGACACTCTGACAGCTGTACCACGCCACAGGGTGCTTTGAACTGCTAGGGTCGTTCTACTGGAAACCACTTTTTCTGGAAAGGTGGTTTCAGAGGTTAGCCATGCTGGTCACATGAACACATGAAGCTACCTTATACTGACTCAGACCCCTTGGTCCATCAAAGTCAGTATTGTCTACTCAGACCGGAAGCGGCTCTCCAGGGTCTCAGGCAGGGATCTTTCACATCACCTTCTTGCCTAGTCCCTTTAACTGGAGATGCCGGGGATTGAACCTGGGACCTTCTGCTTGCCAAGCAGATGCTCCGCTACTGAGCCACGGCCCCTCTCCATGGCTCTCCAGGGTATCAGGCAGAGGTCTTTCCCATCACTTGCTTGCCTAGTCCCTTTAACTGGAGATGCTGGGGATTGAACCTGGGACCTTCTGTGGGCCAAACAGATGCTCTACTGCTGAGTCACTGCGTGCCAAGCAGATGCTCTACCACTGAGCCACAGCCCCTCTTCCATGGCTCTCCATGGTCTCAGGCAGGGCCGGATTTAGGTTTGATGAGGCCCTAAGCTATTGAAGGTAATGGGGCCCTTTATATGTCCAGCTGTCAACAACAAATTGTCGCTGTTTTTTGTGTTGAATATATGCTATATGGTAATTTATGGACCTAATAGGTATCTAAAGCCATTTGCACATAACAAAATATGTATTTTATCAAAGCAATTGTTGATTTTGGAAATGCACATCCAGTGTGTTTTTTTCCTTTAAATTTTTTTGGGGGGCCCAAGAGAGTGGGGCCCTAAGCTATAGCTTGTTTAGCTTATATGTAAATCCTGCACTCTCAGGCTGAGGTCTTTCCCATCACCTACTTGCCTGGTCCCTTTAACTGGAGATGCTGGGGACTGAACCTGGGGCCTTCTGCGTGCCAAGCAGAGGCTCTTCCACTGAGCCATGGCCCCTCTCTCTCTCTACACACACGCACACACACACGCACACACACACACAGCTGCACTCACACAAATACCCACACCATGCACACACGCAGCACCTGGGAGAGCCATCCGGGCACACGCAAGCAGAGCAGACGGTGCCTCGTGTCCAGAAAGGGATGCCCGGCAAAGGGGGACACAGGGGTACCCAGGCTGCCCTCCAGCCAGCCACCCACCCCACCCGCAGGGATTCTCCCAGACTGTTGAGAATCGAGCTGTGGGGAGGGGCCGTGGCTCAGTGGTAGAGCATCTGCTTGGCATGCTGAAGGTCCCAGGTTCAATCCCCAGCATCTCCATTTAAAGGGACCAGGCAAGTAGGTGATGTGAAAGACCCCTGCCTGAGACCCTGGACAGCCATGGGGAGGGTCTGTGGCTCAGTGGTAGAGCATCTGTTTGGCATGCTGAAGGTCCCAGGTTCAATCCCCGGCATCTCCAGTTAAAGGGACCAGGGAAGGAGGTGATGTAGAAGACCCCTGCCTGAGACCCTGGAGAGCTGCTGCCGGTCTGAGTAGACAGTACCGACTTTGATGGACCAAGGGTCTGATTCAGTAGAAGGCAGCTTCAAGTGTTCATGTGAGCCATCTCGAGTACATTTACCCCCTACCCTTCTTCCAAGGGTAGCCAAATTGGAAAGGCTGGAAGAGGGGAGGGGACATGTTCATGAAGGTGAGGGCTATCCATGGCTGCTAATTAAAATAAATGAAAATGAATACTAGGCTAGATGCATTCCTATTCTCTCCAGGATCAGAGGGTCATGCCTATTATATTAGGTGCTGTGGCAGGATAATGCTGCTGCAGTTGTCTTGCTTGTGGGCTTCCTAGGTGCACCCGGTTGGCAACTGTGTGAACAGACGGCTGGACTTGATGGGCCTTGGTCTGATCCTGCACGGCATTTGTTATGTTCTCATGTTCTTAACCGCACGGTGAAGTTGAGAGAGGGACTAGCCCAAAGTAACCCCGCGAGGGTGCTTGGGGGTGCTGGGGAGATTAGAACCCGGGTCTTCCAGCTCCTACCAGGGTGATCCTCAACCCATTGCCACTGCGTGTCTAATTCACTCTTCCCTGTTTAAGGACAGATGGACTCACATCCTAGCTGTATCCAAAGAAGTGAGCTGTGGCTCATGCAAGCTCACACCCTGCGAGAAAGTTTGTTAGTCTTTAAGGTGTTACTGGGCTCTTGGCTCTTTTCTACTCATACCCATTGTCTCAGCTGCCCTCCGTTCAGTCCCAACTTGGGGAGGGGCGAAGCGTTTGTTGAAAGACAAAGATCAGTGTTGACTGGTTCTAGCCGTTTGTTTTCATGTAATCCGATGATCGAATTTGTTGGTGGTTAACGGCAATTGATAGTTGTTGAATATGTACACAGTCCATAGAGATTAGGAAGTGGGAGAGAGGCACCTGCCCAAAATGTGGCGAGAAACCACCGAGAGCTTTATGGGTGATCTTTTGCCAGATAATATTCTGTCGGTGCAGGAATTTGAGGAGCCCCGTGGCGCAGAGTGGAAAGCTGCAGTATTGCAGTCCAAGCTCTGCTCACAACCTGAGTTCGATCCCGACAGAAGTTGGTTTCAGGTAGCGGGCTCAAGGTTGACTCAGCCTTCCATCCTTCCAAGGTCAGTAAAATGAGGACCCAGCTTGCTGGGGGTAAAGGGAAGATGACTGGGGAAGGCACTGGCAAACCACCCCATAAAACAAAGTCTGCCTAGAAAACGTTGGGATGTGATGTCACCCCATGGGTCAGGAATGATCCGGTGCTTGCACAGGGGACCTTTACCTTTTTTAAAGGAATTTGACAGTCCATGTGGGTTTTCCATGAATGACTATTGATCAGCAAGAAGCAAACTCCCAGGCCATTTATGCATGGTCAATTTTGATGCTCACTCAAAGCTCTTTTTTAAAATTCGACCTTTAAAATGCCTATTCACGGTGCCAATGCAAAAGGGGAAATCCCACCCCCCATTTGCCTGCTCCTTCGTTCCTTCATTTGCATAGCTATTAGCAATCACCATGTGCATAGCTAATGCGCGGCTGTGATTTTGCATGCTTCCTTGAGGGGATTCTTCGAGGTGGGGTGCGCCAAACACAAAAGGTTGCTTTAAAGGGGCTCTTAAGATATGCAAAGCAGGTATGCGCTGGCTTCGCAGTCACTTCTTGAATGACGGTTCAGCTGTGAAAAACTCAAAAACAATATGTGGGGCACTTCAGCCTGGAATGTGCTACTAATTACCAAGCATAAATGGCCCCACTTTCTTCAGTTTGTGGGTTTTCCTTTAAAAAAACGCATGTGTTTTCAGTCATGACTAGGTTTTCTCTGTGAAACTCCATCCAAAAGTTCTCAAGCTGGAAACGTTAGCAGTGACAGGAAAAAAAACAACCCTGTCGTTGCCTCATTGAGAGACTTGCAGCCCAATCTTCACAACTTTCACCTGATGGTTAGGAATGTCGTCTATTGCAGATCTAAAAACCATCTTTGCCTAGCCCATCAGCTGGTAATGAAAGAATGCAGTTTCCCAGTTCCCAGTTTAAAAGCTGGTGAGGTTTTCCCTTTAACTAAGAAAACAGAGCGGGTTGCATCATCTGAAGTTATTCTGGAAAAGAAAGACTTACAGAGAATCCTTCTGTATAAGACCAAAAGTCCACCGAGGCTGGTGACCTCTTTCTCAAAGTGGCCAAGCAGATGTCCCGAAAGGCCCCCAAGCACAGCACAGAGGTCCAAGACTTCTGCAGTTATCTTTCGATTATTTTACTAAGTTTATAATCCACCTTTCTGACTGAGACCCAAGGCAGATTTCCCAGGATAAGTCAATGCAATTGGCAGAATGAGACATCTAATAAACAGAGTACCAGGAAGAGTATTATTACAGAAAAAATCTGAAATTGAGTCAAATATTCGACATGATTCGGAATGCAGATACAGTGTAGAAAAATGGTATTACACCAGTAGAAAATGATGCATTGATAGCAGGATGAGCCGTATAGCAAAATATAAGTACATCCTCCCCTTTAAAGTCACAGCCAATTTATGGCAACCCCATAGGGTTTGACTGCTTAGCTTCCGGGATCTGACCAGGTTGGGCTAGCCTGGATTATTTAGGTCAGGGCAGTAATTCTGATACCCACTGGTATAATCCACAGTCCCTTTACTTTATAAGTGCCTTTCTGAACCATACCATTATTGTATATCCCTGTCACCTTTATAGCAATGCCCTCCTGAACAATTCTGTTTTACATAGCTTGCAGACGGAAGCCTTGTTCACAAGTTACAGGCCTTTTATGCTGGGACGTTTCCCCAAGGTCACCCCGCTGACTGCTTCGGGGCTTCCTTTTGATTATGCATGCCTTTCCCGCCCATCAGAGGTCGCCTCGCTCTCCCTGGGCATTTTGCCCGCATTTTCCGGATACTGGCTAAAACAGCATCTGGAAAACATGGGCAAAACCTGTGGGGAGAACGAGTCAACCTCGGTTGGAAAAGGTATGCCTAATCAAAAGGAAGCCCTGAAGCATTCAGCGGGGGTGACTGCAGGGAAGAAGAAGAGTGGTTTTTTATATTCTGACTTTCTCTACCACTTAAGGAAGACTCAAACCGGCCTACAATCACCTTCTCTTCCCCTCCCCACAACAGACACCCTGTGAGGTAGGTGGGGCTGAGAGAGCTCTAACAGAGCTGTGACTTGCCCAAGGTCACCCAGCTGGCTTCATGTGGAGGAGTGGGGAAACAAATCCAGTTCACCAGATTAGCCTCCGCCGCCCAGGTGGAGGAGTGGGGAATCAAACCCGGTTCTCCAGATCAGACTCCACCGCTCCAAACCACTGCTCTTAACCACTACACCACACTGACTGCCTGCATAAAAGACTGCAGTGAACACACGTGTGTAGGGTGTACACTTGATTGTTCTTTATATATGTGTTAAGTAATTCTCATATTACATTCAATACATGTACAGCTGAATGAAACCACACATTTATCCAGGTGCTAGTCTCTGGTTTCGTTTGTAAAGTGTACACGTGTTGGCTCTTTCTTACAAACATATGTACACACATACGATGCTAGTTTGCTATAACACGGGAAGAGGGCTTGACATAAGGACGGGAGCCAAGAGACAATTGGCTCGACAAATTAGCTGAATACGCAGTGGTTGCTAAACTGACGAACATCGTGAATAAAAGATTGATGGAAGAATTTCAGCAGAATTGGAAATTGTTCTACGAGTACATAGCAAATTAGTCTCCGTGTAGGGAGCTTGCAGAATGGAAAGTCATTGCTAATGTATAACAATATTAAATAGCGCTTATGTATTAAGTAGCGCAAATGTAGGCCACCGAGGTGGAAAGTAGCTATATAAGTATATGCATATCTCCATTTTAGATTTAATAATGTTAAATTTCTATAACCATTTATTTCTTAGATATTATAGTTGATGATATAGTAATGGATTTATGTATAAGACAATAATTATTAAGCTTCGCATGGTAGCTAATTTTGCTGGAGTGGGGAGGATAATTATATATAGCCCCTGCTTGGTTTAAAAGATATATTTACTTGCAAGATTTAAAGATTAATGCTAGATAATATAGATTGACGTATCTCCGCTCATAGATGAAGATCCTGTTTTAGGCACGGAGTATTGACTATGTGTATGGAGTGTGGGTTGTTTGTGTATGTGTTGTTTTTATGTTGTTTGGAAAATAAAAATTTAAAAAGACATAAGGATGGGAGCCTTTCTGCTGCCTGCAATTGATATTTTGGAGATATACTGCCTCTGAACATGGAGGTTTTACTGACCTCTCTTGGATAATAAATTTTAGCTAGAGATGCCAGGGATTGAACCTGGGACCTTCTGCATGCCAAGCAGATGCTCTGCCACTGAGCCACAGCTCCTCCATGCAGAAGGCCCCCGGTTCAATCCCTGGCATCTCCAGTTAAAGGGACTAGGCAAGTAGGGATGTGGAAGACCTCCACCTGAGACCCTGGGGAGCCGCTGCCAGTCTGAGTAGACAATACTGTCTTCGATGGACCAAGGGTCAGATTCAGTATAAGGCAGCTTCATGTGTTCAAAAAAATAAATACTACACCTAATCTCTATTAGATCATCTGCTGTTGTTTTAAAGCTGTATATATAACAAGTGGCTGCTCAGGTTATATATATTGCAATCTGAGAGGAGAAGAGACATAGCAATGCCCTTTGTCTTTGTTTTTAAACTCTGTTGCTCTGTGAATTCACCGTCAGTGGGACTACACAATCACCAAAGAAACTATGGCTTGCATCGAAATGCATAGACAGGAAATGTGCTTTTGATTTATGCCAGAGTTCTGCAATGGGGAAGAGCCCCGTGGCGCAGAGAGGTAAGCTGCAGTACCGCAGTCCAAGCTCTGCTCATGACCTGAGTTCGATCCCGACGGAAGTCGGTTTCAGGAAGCCGGCTCAAGGTTGACTCAGCTTTCAATCCTTCTGAGGTCGGTGAAATGAGCACCCAGTTTGCTGGGGTAAAGGGAAGATGACTGGGGAAGGCACTGGCAAACCACCCCGCAAACAAAGTCTCCCTAGAAAACATCGGGATGTGACGTCATCCCATGGGTCAGGAATGACCCGGTACTTGCACAGGGGACCTTTACTTTTCCTTTATACTGCAATGGGGAGAGGCCGTGGCTCAGTGGTCGAGCATCTGCTTGGCATGCAGAAGGTCCCAGGTTCGATCCCCAGCATCTCCAGTTAAAGGGACCAGGCAAGAAGGTGATGCAAAAGACCTCTGCCTGAGACCCTGGAGAGCTGCTGCCGGTCTGAGTAGACAATACTGACTTTGATGGACCAAGGGTCTGATTCAGTATAAGGCAGCTTCATGCGTTCGATGTCATTGTAAATCTACCTCTCTTCACAGTCGGCAACAGAAGAGGTCCAAGTGTACTGAGAATAACCTGTTTCGTTTTTTTCAGACCACAGGTGAGATGCTCTAGAGCATGTTTAGCGGCATGTGTGAAATTGGCCCGAGCAGCCATGTTACGCCAGCGATCTACAAAGTCAAATTTCAGAAATGCAGTTTCACAGAACTGCCCCAAGTGACAAAGGAGAGTAGAAAAGCACATCACCTTGAGTGTTGTCCTTTGACGCAGGTCATTTATGCAGGGTCGATTTTGAGGCTCGCTCAAAGCTGCTTTTTTAAATCTGCCCTTTAAAATGACTATTCACGGTCCCGATGCAAGAGGAGAAAGTCAAACAAATTCCACCCCCCCACTCGCCTGCTCCTTTGTTCCTTCGTTTGCATAGCCATTAGCAATGGTCGTTTGCATAGCTACGCCGAGGCTGTGGTTTTTCATGGTTCCTTCAGTAAATACAAAAGGTCGCGTTAGAGGGGCTCTTAAGAAATGCGAAGCAGATATGCGCCGGCTTCGCAGTGACTTCTGGAATGACGGTTTAGCATGAAGAAATTTAAAAAATATATGCAGGGCACTTCAGCCTGGAACACACTGCTAATTACCAAGCATAAAAGGCCACAGTCTTCCAATCTCCACCCCCTCCCTCTCCAGCCCGATTTTTAAACTGAATGCGCCTCGAAATGGTATTAGAGTGCCGCGACCGAAAGTCCTATAGAAATCCAGAACAAATGTACTCCGGCCAGGGATGACAAACAACGTGCCCTGAAAGATAATGGGATTGCCTTGGAGGGATTGGAAAGGTCAGCCCGACTGTGGATGAATCAACGGCGATGCATAGGAGACTCCCCACCCACAGCCATTACTAAATGCCGTCTCCCCCGTATAGCCCTTTCTCGCTGTTCTGTTATGTCGTAGCTTCCTCGGCCCGGTGTTACACCAAAGTCTGCTCGGCACAGATGTCTTTCTTTTCTCTCCCCCCCCCCCCACCAGCCTTTCGTTAAAAAATTCACCTGCTGCTTCCGGTGGCTCCTTTGGATGGCTGTCACAGGCCTCCCCGTGGGCAAATTTAACTGGTAATGAGTGGATAATAATCCTGGCTCTGGTCCCGCTCTGTGCCTTTCCAAGTGCATTTCTGTCTTTTAAACGCACACACATGCAGCAGTTTTTAAAACCCCCACAGTTCTTCGTAGGAGCTCAGAACATGGTTCTTTCTTCCTCTGTTTTAGCCTCACAACAACCCTGTGAGTAGGTCGCTTTGGGTTGGGCAATACCTGGAGATTTTTGGGGGTGGAGCCTGAGGAGGGTGGGGTTTGGAGAGGGGAGGGGTTGCCAACCTCCAGGTACTAGCTGCAGATCTCATAGAATCATAGAATCATAGAGTTGGAAGGGACCACCAGGGTCACCAAGTCCAACCCCCTGCGCAATGCAGGAAATTCACAACTACCTCTCCTGCTATTACAACTGATCTCCAGCCGATAGAGATCAGTTCACCTGGAGAAATTGGCCGCTTTGGCCATTGGACTCTATGGTATTGAAGTCCCTCCCCTCCCCAACCCCTGCCCTTCTCAGGCTCTGCCCAAAAAACCTCCTGCCGGTGGTGAAGAAGAGGAAGAGGAAGAGTTGGTTTTTATATGCCAACTTTATATGACTAGCCCAAGGTCAACCAGCTGGCTTCATGTGTAGGAGTGGGGAAACCAACTCGGTTCACCAGATTAGCCTCCCCCGCTCATGTGGAGGAGTGGAGAATCAAACCCGGTTCTCCAGATCAGAGTCCACCACTCCAAACCACCACTCTTAACCACTGCACCCTGCTGGACCTGCAACTTGAGCTCACACCGAATTAACTCCCATCCTGATCACCTTTTGCAAGCAGAGAGATGATTGTTCGGCCAGGTGTTTAGATGTTTCCAAACAAATTTGGACACTTCCACCTTGTGTGATTTTGATGCTGTCTCACACTGCCGTGTGCACCAGCCCTCTCTAGGGTTGCCAGCCTCCAGGTGGGACCTGGTGATCCCCTGGAATTACAGCTCATCTCCAGACTACAGCGACCAGTTCCCCTGGAGAAAATGGATGCTGGAGGATGGACTCTCTGGCATTATACCCCACTGAGGTCCCTGCCCTCCCCAGGTTCCATCCCAAAATCTCCAGGAGTTTTCCAACCTGGGTGTAGCAACCCTAACCCCCATCTTCTGCTGGTAGCCAAGGGGGACCTGGCATCTCTAGCCCTCTCCCTGCTACTTGTCTTCCTCCCACTCCAATCGAAGTCCTTCCCCTCCCCAAATCCCGCCCCAAAAACCTCCCACCGGTGGCAAAGAGGGACCTGGCAACCCTAGCTGTTGGGATATATCAGAGAAAGGAAACTGTTCCTCCCTCCCTTCGGATTTTCTGTTTGAAACAATGTGCTCAGTGCCGGCTAGACCTTCGTTTTCCTCCGGTGGTGCTTCCTTGTCCATAATGCAAGCTCAGACGTCAGCGGGGAAATAAAGCGTCCTGTAAACTACCCTAACTCTCCATAAATTCCAATATGTCTTTAAAAAAAAAGGACAAAGTTTGAGCTAGCTCGCCAGCTGGAATTCATTAGTGTCTACGGCGTTGCAAGATCCTTGTATGACAAGGAGCTTGAGGAAAGATTAAAAAAACGCACTTGGCATTCTACAACCTCAGCACTTAAAGCTGCAATGAAATGCATAAATATCTAACAGCTCAACCGATGCCAGCATACAGCTTTTCTGCATACTGGCTGGGGAGACTGCGAAACTCGGAGCTGGCTTGAAATCCCAGCTTAGCTTGATCTCTCGGGTGCGATTCAGCCGATCATTCAGTTGCAACCCATGATGTGGGAGCCCCAGACTCCTGAGCTTCTTCTCATGGGCAGCTGATAGGGTTGCCAGCTCTGGGTTGGGAACTACTTGGAGATTTGGGGGATGGAGCCTGAGGAGGGCGGGGTTTGGGGAGGGACTTCAATGGGGTATAATGCCATAGAGTCCGCCTCTCAAAGTGACCATTTTCTCCAGGTGAACTGATCTCTGCCACCTGGAGATCAGTTGTAATAGCAGATCTCTAGTCAGCACCTGGAGATTGGCAACCCTAGCAGTTTACCTCTCTGTTTCCTGTTTAACACAAATAGAAGAAGAAGAGCTGGTTTTTATATCCCGCTTTTCTCTACAACAAGGAGTCTCAAAGTGGCTTACAATCTCCTACCCTGTGAGGTAGGTGGGGCTGAGAGAGTTCGGAGAGAACCGTGACTAGCCCAAGATCACCCATCAGGCTTCATGTGGAGGAGTGGGGAATCTAATCTGGTTCTCCAGATTAGAGTTTGTCACTTTTGTGGAGGAAAGGGGAATCAAACCCAGTTCTCCAGATTAGAGTCCGCCGCTCTTAACCACTACACCGCGCTGGCTCTCTAAAGCAAATAGTTTATTGGCTCATCCCAATTGGCATCATTTGAATCTCTTTAGCATGTATTTATTCCACCCTGAAGGTAGCGTGGTTTTAGGCGCTTCCTCCTTCTCTACTTTATCCTCAGTACGACACTGTGAGGTAGGCCGGGGATTTAATTTCACACACCCTGAATGATGCACTTTCAGTCCACTTTCAATGTCCTCTAGCGAATGTTTGCAAGTGGATTTTGCCGTTCCACACAGTAAAACCCAGTTGCAAAGTGCACTGAAAGTGGATTGAAAGTGCATTATTCAGCGCATATGAAAGGGACTGGCCCAAGGTCACCCATTGCAGCGGTGGTCTGAGTAATTCTGGGGTCCTGGGCAATATTCCAGGGTGGGCCCCCGGAATCACTGCCATGCCCCTCTGAAACCCCCACCCAGAGCCAAGCAAGATGCTGCCCAATGCTAAAAAACTCCATCGATTTTGTTGAGAAATTCACTCATTAAAAAAAAGTTGCTTCAGGGGGCCCCTCTGAGATTAGGGGCCCTGAAGCTTAAGCTTCATTAGCTTCACAGTCGATCCGCCTCTGGCTGCGATCTATTTAAATCATCTCTGTGCTGCCTTTCCACCCAAATAGTAGTAGTAGAAGAAGAATTGGTTTCTTTACCACTTAAGGAAGAATCAAACTGGTTTACAATCTCCTTCCCTTCCCCTCCCCACAACAGACACCTTGTGAGGTAGGTGAGGCTGAGAGAGTTCAAAAAGAGCTGTGACTAGCCCGAGGTCACCCAGCTGGCTTCATGTGTAGGAGTGGGGAAACCAACCTGGTTGACCAGATTAGCGTCCACCGCTCCAGACCACCACTCTTAACCACTACACCACGCTAGAGTCCCCAAGCCTCATTAATTCAGAAATACTAGCCAGTATGATGCAGTGGTTAGAGCGTCCGTCTGGGATCTAGGAAGCCAGGTTCGAATCCCCACTGTACCATGGAAACTTGAGACAGTCACACACTCTCGGCCTGACCTACCTCACAGGATTGTTGTGAGGATAAAATGGAGAAGTAGAGAATGTTGTAAGCCATTTTGGGTTCCCATTGGGAAGAAAAGTGGGAAATAGATAAAGTAAACAAATCATGCATTGTGAAAGAATCGCTAATTTGCCGTGAGATGTAAATTAGTTAAATGATTTTGAGTCCAAAGTGGCCACGAGCAGAGGAGGCTGCTTGACATGTCTCGATATGAGTGACTGCTCCACTAAGGATGGGTAATACTTTATCACCCACACTAAGAATAGGTAATTCTGCTAGGTCTCTGTATCAGATGTAACAGGGCTATTCAGTCTGCCTAGATGTAGACATCCAGCTTCAGAGGAGGTTGCCTGCTGCATCTCTGTAAGAGTTACTGCACAGAATATCAGCATGGTGTAGTGGTTAGAGTGTTGGACTAGGATCTACGTTTGTTTCCCCACCCTGCCATGGAAGCTTGCTTGGTGACCTTAGACCGGTCGCTCTCCCTCAGACTAGCCTACCTCACTGGTCTGTCGTTTGAGGTTAAAATGGAGGAGGGGAGAACAATGTCATAAAGCTGCTTTGGGCCCCCATTTGGGAGAAAGGCAGACTATAAATACCTTCAAAAATAAATAGAGATAAGCGATTCACAACCCTCTCCCTCAAAGCCAGTGGGCTTGCCCAAGGGCTGGTAATTCTTCCTCTTACATACTACAGAAGTAGAACTTTTCAGTTGTAAGAGTGAGAGGTGCCTCCAGCATAAATTCAGGGGAAGAAACAACAACAACAAAAAGAGTATATCTCGGCTGTCAGAAATTTGAGAAACGCGGCTATAATTATTCTAAAGCGTGGAAGAAGAAAAAAAACTTCACAGCAAATGCTATGAATACACGCCGTTTCCCACCACCGCCTCCACTGTAGCCTTGAGTGTCTCTAGCAGAATACAAAGTCCACAGCGAAGGAGGTTAGTCTGCAGAATCAGGCGGCTTCGCACAAAGTTGGAAGGCAAAGAGAGAGGTGCAAGCTGGAGAAAAAGCATTGCAGTAACTACCCGCCGGAGCAGGGAAACGTGATGTTAGTCCGAAGATAAGCCAGTTGGCTGTGCCCTGTCTGGAAGACTTCCTAGGTGGATTCTGTACATTTCTTGAAGATCTGGAGAAGAACGAGGCAGCGCAGCATAGTGGCTAGAGTGTTGGAGTGGGGCCTGGGAGCCCCAGCTTCAATTACCTACTTTACTTACAAAACTCAGTGGGTGACTAACAGTTAGAGTGGTTCCTCAGTGGAACAGGCTTCCTCGGGAGGTGGGGAGCTCTCCTTCCCTGGAGGTTTTTAAAAGAGGCTACATGGCCATCTGTCAGCAATGCTGATTCTATGACCTTAGGCAGTTCATGAGAGGGAGGGCATCTTGGCCTTCTTCTGGACATGGAGTAGGGGTCACTGGGTGTGTGGCGGGGAGGTAGTTTGGAATTTCCTGCATTGTGCAGGGGGTTGGACTAGATGACCCTAGTGGTTCCTTCCAGCGTTATGATTCTATGACCTTGGGCCAGTCTCTCTCTTTCTCGCAGCCTGACCCACCTCATAAGTTGTTGTTGTAAGGATAAGCCGGAGGAAGAGACAACCATGTATACTGCCATGAACTCCATGGAGGAAGGCAGAGGGAAAAAATGTTCCGAATAAATAAATGCAGGATCTTGACTAATTAAACAATCCGATTTAACTCAGGGTGCCTATTTCGATGATGATCATCGTTCTCTCACCTCTGAGTAAACATAATTGCTGCAGGGATTTGGGGAAGTCTTCCTGTTCCAATCACAGTGGAACTCCCTGCCCCAGGATGTGGTAACGGCTGCCAACTTGGAAGGTTTTAAGAGGAGAGCGGCCATGTTCATGGAGGAGAGGGGTATTCATGGCTACTAGTCCAAATGGATACTAGTCATGATGCATACCTATTCTCTCCAGTCTCAGAGGAGCATGACTATTATATTAGGTGCTGGGGAACACAGGTAGGACAGTGCTGCTGCAGTCGTGTTGTTTGTGGGCTTCCTAGAGGCACCTGGTTGGCCACTGTGTGAACAGACTGCTGGACTTGATGGGCCATAGTCTGATCAATCATGGCCTTTCTTATGTTCTTACAGTTCTCTGCCAACCTCAAATCTTGATGTCTCATTCATATCCAGACCACTTACCCGAAGGATCTCCTCTTTCTATTGAATACATTAAAATAACATCTTGTCTTTCTTCAAAGCAGCTCAGGGGGTTCTCCCAGCTCCCATTTTATCTTCACAACAACCTTGCAAGGTGGGTTAGACTGAGTTGTTAAGTCCGCGTGGGAGGACACACGAGGTCGGAGACAGAGTTCAAACAGCAACCGCTTTATTGAAGTACAGAACAGAACAGAACTGAGGAACATAGTGCAACGGCCCTGCTTATATGCTCCCTTGGCTGCCCGCGGCCACTCCCCCCCTGATCCGTGATAGGGGGGAAACAACCCCGGGTTACCAATGTCGCGTGCCGGCTTAGGGCCAATGGCGCATGCCGGTTTGGACCAATGGCGCATGCAGGACTTAGGATCCTTCGTCCAGGACTCAAGCTCCTAAGTTCCCCCTGCATATCGCCTAACTATATACATACATAACAGAGTGGCTGGCCCAAAGACACCCTCAGAGCTTCAAGGAGGGTTTTAATTCAGGCCTCCCGGATCTTAGCCCCACACAAACCACAAACACTGCTTTCCCCTCTATGAACCCCCACACCAGCTTAGCTTCTCGTAACAAGGGTATTTTAGCGGTGCCCTCTCTTTGCCTTGTTGGCAAGATCCTGCAGCTTTTTTTCTGCTGTGCTACCACTCCAGCCAGCATGGTGTAGTGGTTAAGAGCAGTAGACTCCAATTTGGAGAACCGGGTTTGATTCCCCACTCCTCCACATGAGCGGTGGACTTAGGGTTGCTTAACCTCCAGGTACTAGCTGGAGATCTCCTGCTATTACTACTGATCTCCATCCATTAGAGATCAGTTCGCCTGGAGAAAATGGCTGCTTTGGCAACTGGACTCTATGGCACTGAAGTCCCCTCCCCTCCCCAAACCCTGCCCTCCTCAGACTCCGCCCCCAAAACCTCCTGCCGGTGGCTAAGAGGCCCTTGGCCACCCTTGTTGGACTCTAATCTGGTGAATCGGGTTGGTTTCCCCTCCCTTCCACATGAAGCCAGCTGGGTGACCTCGGGCTAGTCACAGTTCTCTCTGAACTCTCTCAGCTTCACCTACCTCACAAGGTGTCTGTTGGGGAGAATAGAAGGGAAGGTGATTGTAAACTGGTTTGAGACTCCTTAAACGTACAGAAAATCAGGGTATAGAAACCAACTCTTCTTCTTCTTCTTCTTCTTCTTCTTCTTCTTCTTCTTCTTCCTCCTCCTCCTCCTCCTCCTCCTCCTCCGGAATGGACTGATAGTGGTGATTCTGGGAACCGTCACAATAGTAACTTTTCAGAGGTCTTGCAAAGGAATCCTTTTTGGGAGTTTTCTTTTTAAGATGATTTTTATCTGTGACCCATGGAATTTTTTTTATTATCCGCTGTAACATGGGATGTGTTGACTGTCTTCACATTTTATGTTGTTGTGCCCTGTCAATGATTGCTGAAGGGGGCCTGGAGCACAGGAAAAGGCAGGGCATTGATTTTTTTTTAAACAAATACACTTTTACTTCTCCTCTACAGTGTCATCCGGCGGGCAGTACCCCAGCTGAAGCCAGTGCGGACAGTCACCCCACCGACTGTTTTGCTCTGACGGCAAATCCTCCCCCTCCTCAAGAAACAAGCTCTATTTGTAACATGGCTGCTTCTGGTAAAAATTGGTCTTTAAAAAAAAGGGGGGATTTCTGGTAAACCAATCAACACACGAAGCTGCCCTATACGAAATTAGACCCTTGGTCCATCAAAGTCAGTATTGTTAACTCAGACTGGCATCCGCTCCCCAGGGTCTCAGGTTGGGGTCTTTCACCTGAACTGCTACTTGATCATTTCTACTGGGGATTGGACCTGGGACCTTCTGCATGCCAAGCGGATGCTCTGCCACTGGCCACAGCTCCTCCTTAACTCCTACACACACATTATGATTATAGAAGGATGCTTTAAGGCTAAATTTTGTTCTTAACCTTTTTCATGCCATGGACCCCTTTGGCAGTCTGGTGAAGCCTCTGGACCCCTTCTCAGATTAATGTTTTTACATGCATAAACTAAAAGACATAGGATTACAAAGGACACCAATTATATTGAAGCACAGCAATGCTAAATTTTGAGAGCCAGCGTGGTGTAGTGGTTAAGAGCGGCAGACTCTAATCTGGAGAACCGGGTTTTATTCCCCGCTCCTCCACGGGAGCAGCGGAGTCTAATCTGGTGAACCGGGTTGATTCCCCCACCACTCCTACACATGAAGCCAGCTGGGTGACCTTGGGCTCTCTCTCAGCCCCACCTCCCGGTTCTCCAGATTAGAGTCCACCACTCATGTGGAGGAGTAGGGAATCAAACCCGGTTCTCCAGAGTCCACCGCTCTTAACCACTACACCACGCTGGAGCTCAGCGGGGACGTGAGGTCATACAGTCCACCCTCCAGACCTGCCATTTCCTCCATTGGGAACTGATCTCTGAAGTTTGAGATCAGAGGTCATTCTGGGAGGATACCAGGGGGAACCTGGAGGTTGGCAACCTCAGAATGAAGAACATGAAGAAGGCTGGCTGCAGCCTCGCAGTCTGGATACAATCGGATCGGAGGAATAGAATTGATCGAAGCCAGATGCTTCATGTAAAACTTTCCAGCCAATCAGAGGCACAGGACAGAAGCCAATCAGAAGCAAATGCCAGTTCCCAAATGGGTACAGCCTGTGGGTTCTGCACTTGGATAATTACGAGAGCCATGCCCAAAATGAGCCAGGATCCTACACTCTGTTTATGCCAGTACTTATTTGATTGCGAGCAGTTTTCCAGTACATAATGCCTCTTTCTCCTGTAGAGATGCTAATAAAGGTAGAGGAAAATGTGAGGGACAGGCTGGAGTCCTACATTCACAGAATACGTTGTTAAGGGCTACGCTGTCCTGCGGTTTAATGTCTCCCTCCAGCTTGGCTTTGGTTCCTCTAATAATGTTAATGAAGGAGAAATCAAGGTCGGCTAGGAATTCATAGCACACTTACCCACCAGGGCGGGAGCTGAGACCAAGATGTTCCGCCTGGCAGGCTGCGTGCCAACAGAGGAAAAAATAATATATATGTTTCATTTTTAAGGGATGGTCCGAGTGCAGATTTAAAAATCCACACAATGGGCCCCGGCATGGCTACAGTTTAGGGTTCTGTGAGCCCTGGACCACAGCAAGCTTTGAAGGAAAACAACATTGTAAAAAAGGCTAACAGGAGATAACCCACAACACTCCTGCAGGTAGTGTTCCCCTGGAGAAAATGGCCGCGTTGGCAATTGGACTCTATGGCATTGAAGTCCCTCCCCTCTCCAAACCCTGCCCTCATCAGGCTCCGCCCCCAAAACCTCCTGCTGGTGGTGAAGAGGTACCTGGTAACCCTATCTACAGCCAATAGAGGTTAGTTCTCCTGGAGAAAATGGCCGCTTTGGCAACTGGACTCTATGGCATTGAAGCCCTTCCCCTCCCCAAACCCCGCCCTCCTCAGGCTCCACCCCCCAAAACCTCCCGCCATTGGCAAAGAGGGACCTGGCAACCGTAGGTACATGCCAATATGGTAGCTGCCGCTCCAACCATCATGAGGGGAAGAGGGTGAAGAGAGGGGAAGCAGAGCTGGAACGGGGGGAAGAGGGAGTGGGTGTGGGGGAAAAATTGCATTTCCTTTCCCCTGTGAGTCCTCGCAGACTCCGAGTATTCTCGAGTTTCAATAACCTCATCAGAAAGGGCCCATTCGATGTAGCAAAGCAAGTTATCGAGAACAAGATATCTTGCCGAACATTCAATCTGATGCGAATACGGTGCATTTCCGTTCTCTTGTGGTTGAATGAGAGGGACCCTTTGTCTAGGGTTGCTAACCTCCAGGTAGTAGCTGAAGATCTCCTGCTATTACAACTGATCTCCAGCCGACAGAGATCAGTTCACCTAGAGAAAATAGATGCTTTGGCATTTGGACTCTATGGCATTGAAGTCCCTCCCCTCCCCAAACCCCACCCTCCTCAGGCTCCACCCCAAAAATGTCCCACTGATGGCAAAGAGGGACCTGGAAACCCTACCTTCATCTGATCATGCTGGATTTTTCTACTGTTCCTAAGATCTGGGAACTGGGAAGCATCAATCCTTACATTATCCGCTCTTTCACATCCAGCAGTAGCCCTACTAAAATCTTGAAAATATGGGCCTTCAGTCTGGCCTCGGATGATTTCCTGGTGACTCCTTTTTATTTATTTTTACAAACACACACACACACACACACACACACACACACACACACACACACACACACACACACACACACACACACACTATAACTGTTCCCCGTAGGTCTAAGAGAAGCAGTACTTCCTTTTGAGTTTCTGTAATGCTTTCCTAACTGCTGGTTTGTGCTTTCCAAGGTATTGATTTATAGATGGGGAAGCCGTTAATCTGCCCGGATGCACCAAAGTCTGCACAGAACTCTGCAAGGGGGGGAACGGTGGTAAGGCTCACGGCAACAGACAAACAGTCATGCTGTGTTCAACTCTAGTTGAGATGTGACTCTTATGGGTTGATGGCTTGGAGATTGCCTGCATGGAACAGAAGTGGCATTGTGCCACTTAGGGTTGCCAGCCTCCAGGTGGCTCCTGGAGATCTCCCAGAATTACAACCGATCTCCAGCCTACAGAGATCCGTTCCCCTGGAAAAAATGGCTGCTTCGGAGAGTGGACTCTATGGTATTATACACCGCTGAGGCCACTCCCCTCCACAATCCCTGCCCTCCCTACGGTTGCCAGCTCTGGGTTGGGAAATACCTGGATATTTTTTGGGTGGAGCCGGAGGAGGGACTTCAATGCCATAGAGTCCAACTGCCAAAGCGGCCATCTTCTCCAGGGGAACTGATATCAGCTGGAGATCAGTTGTTATAGTGGGTAGGGCTGTTGATTCGGTTCTGGCCGAACCGAAAAACAGCCGAATTTCCCCCGATTCTGCTGTTTTTCCGTTCGGACGAACCGAACTTTTTAAAGGCGGGAAACAGGGGAGCCAAATTTGCTGAATTCGGGGGTTCGGCGAATAAATTCGGCATTCGGCCCCCCCCCGCACCTTTACGGGGCTTCCATGAAGGCGCGGGGAGAGGGCCCTTTAAACAGGTCTGCGCCTCCGGCGCCCCCTGCCAGCCCTGCCGGGAGTCCTGGCAGCGCTGGCGGGGGGTTGTCAAGCCCCTCTGCGCTCTCTGCGCAGAGAGCACAGAGGGTTTCCAGACTCCTGGCAGGGCTGGGGGGGGGGTCTGGAAACCCTCTGCGCTGCCTGCGCAGACAGCGCAGAGGGTCTTGCCAGGGCTGGGAGTCCCGGCAGGGCTGGGGAAGGCTTTAAATAGATCTGGAGGCGCGCGGGTGGCCCTTTAAACAGATTTGCGCCTCCCAGCCGGGAGGCACAGATCTGTTTGATCTGTTTGAAGACCCCCCCGCACGCCTCCAGGAAGCTTCCCTGGAGGCGCGCGGGTGGCCCTTTAAATAGATCTGCGCCTCCCAGCTGGGAGGCGCAGATCTGTTTAAAGAGCCCCCCGTGCTCCTTCAGGGAATCCCCCTGAAGGCGCGCGGGGGCCCGAATTTTCCCCCGAACTCGGGATCCCCCCGAATTTCCAGGGATCCGAAGCGGGGGAGTTCGGACTTCGGCACGGCCCAAATAAAAACGGGCCGAATTTTTTCGAAGCCAAACTATACCGAATTTTTTTTCCCACAGCCCTAATAGTGGGAGATCTCCAGCTAGTACCTGGAGATTGGCAACCCCATCTATATTACCATAGAGTCCACCCTCATTTTGGGCACGGCTCTCATAACAGAAAGCATCAAATAAACTGCTATGAGACACCAGGACCAGTAGCGGGCAGCAGGGTGTGACATAGACGGAGGTAGTCTGAGCCCTCAGCTCATGCACTTAGCAGGCGGCACAATGAAGAAAGCCCTACTATGCCCTGTGGAAACTTACTTCTGAGTAAACATGCACAGAAACAGTTTACACCATGGCTCTTTCCATGTGGATGTTTTGCTCTGCCAGTGTGGTGTAGTGGTTAGGAGCGGTGGACTCTAATCTGGAGAACTGGGTTTGATTTCCCACTCCTCCACATGAGCGGCGGACTCTAATCTGATGAACTGATGAAAAAAAATCCAAAATTGCCTTATTGCCCTAAAGGTAAAGGTAGTCCCCTTTGCAAGCACAGAGTCATTCCTGACCCATGGGGTGACGTCACAGCCAGATGTTTACTAGGCAGACTTTGTTTACGTGGTGGTTTGCCAGTGCCTTCCCCAGTCATCTTCCCTTTACCCCCAGCAAGCTGGGTACTCGTTTCACCAACCTCAGAAGGATGGAAGGCTGAGTCAACCTTGAGCTGGCTACCTGCAACTGGGCTCTTATTGCCCTAGCATTATCATCATTTTATAGCAATCTATTGCAAAAACGTATTTGTTGCCAGCTTTCATTTTGTTAAAAAAGGTTAATCTCTGGCCCCTTTTCTGGCAGAGTTACAAGGTAAAACCTGCAGGCTGCACATTTCCCCTTATAACGTTACACAAAAAGGTCAAGAACTTTCTTTTTGAACAAAAAGAAAGCTGCGAACTTGTATATTGTTGCGACAGATCCTTATAACGTCATTGAACTATAGCAGTCAATTACCATTTTAATTTTTTTTTTTTGGAATAAAGTGTTCTGGTGGGGGTGGGGGAAAGACAGCCCCGGGGGCTGTGTGAATGCTCCATTGCTCACAGCAGTGAGAACTGTCTCCCCGCGGAAGCAGCCCTGATATACAGACAAGCGTGTTTATCTGTGGAGACAGGGTGAGACCAGCCTGTTCCGAGTAACAAGTTCATCTCGCGCTTCTCCTTTGACGTCTCCATTCCCATCTAAAGAGAGGTGGGGCCAAGACCCAAATCACCTCATTGAACCATGACCCAGTCCTGCTGTGGAAGGAAGCCCGTTCTGTCCCTGGGGAAAATGCCACTCAGAGATGCCGCCCACTTGATGTTCCCCGCTCTCCTGTCTTTTACAGCAGCCTGACGCACAGAAATGAAACCGGCGATGCTTCCTCCCCCACCACCCCCAGCCATCCCTTTTACCTCTGAGCCAAGAAACCCTTTCGCCTGCGTAATGCCTAGCAAACCGAGCGTCACACCTGTCTTTATGGCTGACTGGCATGTTTCTTTCTGTCCGGCTTGTAATGAACTTAAAAGCAAAAGACAGTCTTAGATGCATGGGTTGAGGCTGATCGGAAGGCATTTTTCAGGCTCAAAAGACCCCCGCTTTATTTCATTTTTGCTCAAGGGGTTTTGCAATTTGTCAGGCTTGCCGGAAGCAGGCCAGGCAGGAAGCAACTCGACAGCTGCTGCAGATATAGACCCCCTGTCTTTTTCCTATCTGGACTCAAAAAGGACATCACAGAGCTGGAAAAAGTACAGAAGAGGGCAAATGAGACGATTAAGGGGTTGGAGTGCTATTCCTATGAGGAAAGGCTGAAGACTCCGGGACTTTTCAGTTTAGAAAAGAGATGACTAAGAGGGAACATGATCGAACTTTAGAAAATTACTCACAGGTTTGAGAGAGTTGACAGAACTTTTTCTCCCTCTCCCCAAATACTAGCACTCAAGGGCATCCAATGAAGCTGATTGCAGTGTATTCATAGGGTTGCCAGGTGTCTCTTTGCCACCAGTGGGAGGTTTTAGGGGCAGAGCCTGAGGAGGGCAGGGTTTAGGGAGGGGAGGGACTTTAATGCCATAGAGTCCAATTGCCAAAGCAGCCATTTTCTCCAGGGGAACTGATCTCTATCGGCTGGAGATCAGTTGTAAAGCAGGAGATCTCCAGCTAATACCTGGAGGATGGCAACCCTATCCACCAGAAGGCTTTGGGGGGGGGGCTTTAAAATTGGTACTTGCTATGGTACAACTGAACAATAACACGTTCTACTGCCACTCTCTGTGAGTTCCTCTGAATTCTCAACTTGTATGTTTTTTAAAAAAAGTCTCTAGCCCTTTTTGTTGTGGAGATATAAGGGGTATAGCTTACCCTTATTAAAATGAAAGGTAGGATTACAGCGGAGCTAGCAGATCATGGCAATAGATTGTTATAATGTTGTTGAGCTACAGCAATCTGGGAATTGCTCATTTAAAAAGAAAAGACCTCTAGTGGAATGGGTATGTGCAAATGTCTGCTGCTAAATGGTGCCAATATGGGCAGGGCCTTTTAAAATGCATACTTCGCACACTACCCAGTGTGCGAAGTTGATTTGACTGCACTCTTTCCATCATGATCTCATCAAACCAGGCTCGGGAAGGATTGCTTCGAAGCAGGAACAAACCTGGAAAGCAGACAACTAGAGAGTCTACATGGTGTAGTGGTTAAGAGCGGTGGTTTGGAGCAGCCTACTCTGATCTGGAGAACCGGGTTGGTTTTCCCATTCCTACACATGAAACCTGCTAGGTGACCTTGAGCTAGTCACAGCTCTCTTAGAGCTCTCTCCGCCCCACCGACCTCCCAGGGTGCCTGTTGTAGGGAGAGGAAGGGAAGGTGATTGTAAGCCAGTTTGATTCTGCCTTAAGTGGTGGAGAAAGTCGGCATTAAAAAACCAACTCCTCCTCCTCTTCTTCTTCCTCCTCCTCCTCCTCCTCCTCCTTCTTCTTTGATGTTGAGTGGATGCTTAAAAAAAATCTGTTTCAGTTTGGATGCCACACTGAAGCACCCCCCCCTGGCCCCCAATGTCTTAAGCCTGTCAGAACATTGCCAGAACTTTATTAGGTCATAATGTGCCTTCATCGTGGGCTAAATTCGAGTTGCTTTTTGCAGCTACGGGGCATCCCATAAAACTCAGCAACACTCCCCTTTTAATATGAAAGAAGAAACAGTTCCTTGATGCAGGGGAACGAGGCCAAGCCGAGACTCAACCCTGAGGCGGACGAATTCAGCCACCCATGCTTTTAAATTACTCTTTATGCCCTCCTCCTCTTTAAGTATCCTTTCATCCTCATCTGGCTAGCAGCAGCTAAAGGAGAATTTCTGTGTTTTTTTCTGAGCAAATGTTTCTTATGCTGTTAAAAAATACAACCCCACACCCATTCTTTCAATGGAAAATGCCCTTTCCCAAGTTGAAAGGGGGCGAAACAGTGCACCAGATGAAGCGACGAACCCACTGTCCCCATGTTGGCTACCCCCCATGCGAACTGGTTAACAATGAGAGGCAAAGGAAGACAGTAGGGCTGTGTCCCCCTCTGATATAGTAGGGGTCTCTATCTGATAGATCAAGAGCTAGATTTGATGTAGTCTCTCTCTCTCTCTCTCTTTCTCTCAACATACAAGTTGAGAATTCAGAGGAACTCACAGACTGTGGCAGTACAACGTGGTGTAGTGGTTAAGAGCGGTGGTTTGGAGCGGTGGACTCTAATCTGGAGGACCGGGTTCGATTCCCCACTCCTCCACATGAGCGGCGGAGGCTAATCTGGTGAACTGGGTTTGTTTCCCCACTCCTCCACGGGAAGCCAGCTGGGTGACCTTGGGCTAGTCACACACTCTCAGCCCCACCTACCTCACAGGGTGTCTGTTGTGGGGAGTGGAAGGGAAGGGTATTGTAAGCCGGTTTGATTCCCCCTTAAGTGGTAGAGAAAGTCGGCATATAAAAAAACCAATTCTTCTGATCTTCTTCTCTCTTGGAAGGCTTTAAGAGGGGAGTAGACATGGACATGCTCATGGAGGATAGGGCTATCTGTGGCTTCTAATCAAAATGAATACTAGCCATGAGGCATACCTATTCTCTCCAGGATCAGATGAGCAGGCCTATTTTATTAGGTGCTGTGGAACACAGGCAGGACGGTGCTGCTGCAGTCGTCTTGTTTGTGGGCTTCCTAGAGGCCCCTGGTTGGCCACCAGCTCTGGGATTCTGGAGGTTAACTGGCGACCAGAGGTCGCCAAGTTGGCAGCCATCACCACATCCTGGGGCAGGGAGTTATACAATTTAAATATGTGTTGTATATAAGAAAATCTACAACAATACTCAAAGTGAATGCTTGCTAAAACCAGACAGCCAGTGAAACATGGCCTAGCAAAGGCATCCCAGAGCGAAGTGTGTCCATTCCACATTTGTGGAGGATCCAGACTGTGCTGTTCACACCCTCAGGAACTGGGCAGAACCTGCTTCTCTCTCCCAGCCTGAATCTGGCTATCCTCAGAGGACCCGAGGGAAGTTCTGGCTCTGTCCCATGCCCCCGGCGGTGTTCCTCTCCCGGCAGGCATCCATAAACACAGGGAGAGACGCATCTACCAGCATGCAGTGAGCGACTGGCTCTCAATCCTCAGGGATCTGACAAGCTCCTTCCTGCAGATGTGTATGGGAGGCCCCCCTTTTGGTGCATGTGACAGAAGGTCAGACCTGTGGATTTGCAGGGCAGCCACTAGCCCTGCCGTTGCTTCATCCAGGGTGGGTTGACCTTGGGCACAGCCCGATTCACGCACAGAGGGATCGAAAGAGTCAGAGTCAATGTTTGCCGAGAGCTGGATGCGGCTGGTGCCATCGTAAATAGAGGCCCTGGCCTCTGCGGTCGCCGGTCCAAAGGGCAGGCATTGGAGCATCTTCCCTGCCTGACTGGTCCCCCACTTTTCTTTCTCCTGTTCTGGGTGTCCTTAACCCCCTGCCCTGGACCGCACGGCAGAAAATAAACCAGCGAGGTGTAGTGGTTAAGAGCAGTGGTGTGGAGCGGTGGAGTCTGATCTGGAGAACCGGGTTTGATTCCCCGCTCCTCCACATGAGCGGCGGAGGCTAATCTGGTGAATTGGGTTTGTTTCCCTGCTCCTACACACGAAGCCAGCTGGTTGACCTTGGGCTAGTCACAGCTCTCTTAGAGCTCTCTCATCCCCACCTACCTCACAGGGTGTCTGTTGTGGGGAAGGGAAGGGAAGGTGATTGTAAGCTGGCTTGATTCTTCCTTAAGTGGGAGAGAATGTTGGCATATAAAAACCAACTCTTCATCATCATCATCAGCAGCAGCAACATCCCCTGTTATCAAAGAATGTGGCGTTGGGAGGAGAGGTGCAGGAAAAATTCACGCTGTGGAGAGTGACAGCAAGCCCAAATGAAATCAGCAAAGCAAAAATCAGGATATTGGGCATGAAAGAAAGGGCCACAAGAGCCAAAAAGGGCCACAAATCAGGATATTGGGCATGAAAGAAAGGGCCACAAGAGCCAAACACTGACACAACCCTTCCTGCCCTCCCTGTCATGATCTGGGAGCCAGCGTGGTGTAGTGGTTAAGAGCAGTGGTTTGGAGCAGTGGACTCTGATCTGGAGAACCTGGTTCGATTCCCCACTCCTCCACATGAGCGGTGGAGGCTAATCTGGTGAACTGGATTTGTTTCCCTACTCCCGCACATGAAGCCAGCTGGGTGACCTTGGGCTAGTCACAGCTCTCTTAGAGCTCTCTCATCCTCACCTCACAGGGTGTCTATGGTGGGGAGGGGAAGGGAAGGTGATTGTAAGCACTCCCTTAAAGTGGTAGAGAAAGTCGACATAAAAACCAACTCTTCTTCTTCTTCTTCTTTCTTCTTCTTCTGGTTGGCCACTGTATGAAGCAGTATACTGGACTATATGGTCTGATCCAGCAGGGCTCTTCTGATGTTCTTAAACTAAATGGTCAGGGGACTTTAGAATGTAATCTTTCAGCATCGCAGGAAATGCTGGCTGATCCAGCCTGTCGTGCCATGTTAAGGCAACGCAGCATCTGCTGAAATTCCCTCTTCTGCGCAGGTCTTAAAGGTACAGTATCTTTGTCCTCCTTTGCATCTGACCCAAATGGAGAAATGCTGCCAGTGTGCATGAATACACCATGCAAAAACCTCACTGATCTGAAGGTATACAATATTCTGAAAGCTTCTGAGAGCCTGCGTGATGTAATGATTAAGAGCGGTGGTTTGGAGCGGTGGACTCTGATCTGGAGAACTGGGTTTGATTCCCCGCTCCTCCACATGAGCGGTGGAGGCTAATCTGGTGAGCTGGATTTGTTTCCCCACTCCTACACATGAAGCCAGCAGGGTGACCTTGGGCTAGTCACAGCTCTCTCAGCCCCACCTACTTCACAGGGTGTCTGCTGTGGGGAGGGGAAGGGAAGGTGATTGTAAGCCGGTTTGAGTCTCCCTTAAGTGGTAGAGAAAGTCGGCATATAAAAACCAACTCTCCTTCTCCTTCTCCTTCTTCTTCCTCTTCCTCCTCCTCCTCCTCCTCCTCTTTTTCTTCTGCTCCTCCTCCTAATGTTACACACTCTAATGAGGTGTAGTCTTAGCGCCACCTTGTGCCCTGCTAGAAACTGTCAGCTACCTTAATTCAGGTCTGTGAAATATGTATGACTCACCTAGGGGCTAAAAGGAATAAACCTTCTGGTTTTTCTGCTTGCCTGGGACTGAAAAAAAAAAAAAAAAAAAAACAGGTGCATGCGTATTCCTGCCACAGTACATAGAGGATGGGCTGCACTCAGCTTGCTGAGTCACAAGTTGCACAGATCTGTTTTAATGACTCCTCTTTCTAGATCCCTAGAACAGAGAGGTTATGTCCGTGTGGAACAGGGGGCATTGAAACCAACGAACAGGCACTGATATGTTGCCCATTCTACCACGAAGTCAGATCAAAGCTTATTCCCCCCCTACTTGTTAAATTCCCTGATGACTCAGTTGAGCTTTTGGCCAAGAAGCTCCTATTAAAAGAAGACCCTCAGCTCCCACCCCAAACTGCCAAGTTCTGTGCTGTTGCTATTAAAATACACAGAGCTTGATCAGAGGACGATTGTTAGAATATTTTACAATTTTATCAATTTTAATATGCTAATTTTAACCAGGGGATGCTTTTATTGACCTTACTCCTTTGTATGTACTGTGATTCTGCGGTGCAAAACTATTGTGTCTGGAAACTCTGATGTGTTGGCAAGTGATTGGTCAGTTGACTGTATTAATAAACTTGACTTGACTCCTGTTTCTTCCTCTCTCTTCCGACGTCACCTATTTAATACACACAGCGGCAGGTGTCTATCCTGTCACTTTATGTACCAGTTCCTGAAGCGTAT
Organism: Euleptes europaea; assembly: GCF_029931775.1. NCBI lineage: Eukaryota > Metazoa > Chordata > Lepidosauria > Squamata > Sphaerodactylidae > Euleptes > Euleptes europaea. The sequence continues at coordinate 171,010,283 of NC_079312.1, forward strand.
CAAATGGCATTTCATCCTCTCCTAATGAACCGATTTGGCTGGCAGAATCTTTGATTTGGCAGGAGAAATAACAGCGTTGCCAATTGTGACGATTGGAGCATTTGAGAGCTTAAAGTTTCGGAACGCCATCAAATGTATATCATACCAGTGGGAGAATCGTAGAACATGGAATCATAGAGTTTAAAGGGACTGCCAGGGTCATCCGGTCCAACCCCCTGCACAATGCAGGAAATTCACAACTACCTCCCCCCACACCCCCAGTGATCCATATTCCATGCCCAGAAGATGGCCAAGATGCCCTCCCTCTCATCATCTGCTTAAGGTCATAGAATCAGCACTGCTGACAGATGGCCATCTAACCTCTTCTTAAAAACCTCCAAGGAAGGAGAGCTCACCACCTCCCGAAAAAGCCTGTTCCATTGAGGAACCACTCCAACTGTTAGAACATTCTTCCTAATGTCTAGACGGAAACTCTTTTGATTTAATTTCAACCCGTTGGTTCTGGTCCAACCTTCTGGGGCAACAGAAAACAACTTGGCACCCTCCTCTATATGACAGCCCTTCAAGAAATGAGTTTGAGCGCTATCCTCAAAGGCATGTGGCTTGCACACCTTAAAGAACAGTTTCCTGGGTCTCTGTAGGTCAATTCTCGTTGACCTCTTGAGGGAGCCTCCATATTGGATGTTAGAATGGCAAAGTCACACAGACACACCTGGTGGCTCCTCCCCAGGTTCAATGTTCTCTCTGTTGACAGTAAGGTTGCCAACCTCCAGGTGGTGTCTGGAGAGCTCCCACTCTTACAACTGATCTCCAGGCAACAGAGATCAGTTCACCTGGAGAAAATGGCCATTTTGGAGGATTGGCTTGATAGCATTATACCCTGATGAGCTCCCTCCCCTCCCTAAACCCTGCTCGCTCCAGGCGCCATCCCCAAATCTCCAGGAATTTCCCAACCTGGAATCCCTAGATATATCATGTATGGGAATTCAGTACTGTAGTACAGGGACTGTTGGTCTGATCCAACAAGGCAGCATGGTGTAGTGGTTAAGAGCAGTGGTTTGGAGCAGTGGATTCTTATCTGGAGAACCAAGTTTGATTCCCCACTCCTCCACATGAGCGGTGGACTCTAATCTGGTGAACCGGGTTGGTTTCCCCACTCCTACACATGAAGCCAGCTGGGGGACCTTGGGCTAGTCACAGCTCTCTTAGAGCTCTCTCAGCCCCAACTACCTTACAGAGTGTCTGTTGTGGGGAAGGGAAGGTTATTGTAAACCAGTTTGATTCTTCCTTAAGTGGTAGAGAAAGTCAGCATATAAAAAACAACTCTTCTTCTTCTTCTTCTTCTTCCTCCTCGTCCTCCTCCTCTTCTTCTTTTTCTTCTTCTTCTTCTTCCTCCTCCTCCTCCTCCCAATGGACTCTCTGAAAAACTCTGGGAGGAAAATTCTCTGTTTTCCATTTGGTTTTGAAGTGAACAGGGGCGGGTGGGAAGGTAAGTCGAGAAAACAAACTAAATCATGTGAACGGCCTGGAATTATGAAATGGAAACGAGTCATTGGAGCCTCCACCTCTTCACATCTGAGTTATGTTTTTCCAAAGCACAAGCGATCTTTAGTCAGCACCAGGCTGGGGGGTGGGGGGTGAGCGTTTCCAAAATACACACCACATGCATTTCTTTGTCAACCTCCCCTGCGTCTCTTTTAGGCAGGTTCCCAAAGAGCATACAGATAATGGAAAATAAGCTTTTCGAGCTCCGTCGGCCCGACTGCGGGGGCTGAACTTTCCGGGAAGCCTTTTCCTTGCATCTTCTTATACAACGTTTGCGAGCCTCCGCTGCCGTCAGCTTAAATAAATGGGATCCGACGGCCGAGCCACAGAGCCACGGTGTCGAGGCCCATTCTCTCCCGAGACGCTTTTGTTCTGTCCTCCGAAAACCACTGCGGATGGGGGGTGGGGAGGTTGGCACAGCCGGTGGGTGAGCCAGTCCTCCCCATAACAAATCAGAATTAATTTTGCTGCCGTCCCCTCCGTTCTTTTGCAAACTGTCATAAGCACGAACATATCAACACAGATGGCGATGCAGACACATTCTCGCTCATACACAAACACATAATTGTGGCCTCGCTTTCACATCACACACCCAAAACTGTGTACTGATGTTGGGGGTTATTTCATCTTCTCTGCTCCTCGTCTTCTATTCATACTTCACAGGGCTGTAGCGATGGCAGCGGCAGCGTGGGGAGGGGCACGACAGCTGAGTGCCGGTGTGGTGTACTGGTTAAGAGCGGTGGTTTGGAGCGGTGGACTATGATCTGGAGAACCGGGTTCGAACCTCCACTCCTCCACATGAGCGGCGGAGGCTGATCTGGTGGACTGCATTTGATTCCCCACTCCTCCACATGAAGCCTGCTGGGTGACCTTGGGCTAGTCACAGTTCTCTGAGCCCCACCTACCTCACAGGGTGTCTGTTGTGGGGTGGGGAAGGGAAGTGATTGTAAGCTGGTTTGATTCTCCCGTAAGTGGCAGAGAAAGTCGGCATATAAAAGCCAACTCCTCCTCCTCCTCCTCTTCTTCCTCCTCCTCTTCTTCCTCCTCCTCCTCCTCCTCCTCCTCTTCTTCTTCTTCTTCTTCTTCTTCTTCTTCTTCTTCTTCTTCTTCTTCTTCTTCTTTTTCTGGAATTCTGTGCCCCTGGAAGAATTGTACTGTACTGATGTTATTGTTGTTTACTGATGAGCACAGTCTTTCCAAGGGCATGACATTATTATCCTAATTTTAGTTATTTAGGTATTTTGAAACTGGCATGCGCCCAACCATGGGCAGATTCTGCAAGCAGAGGACAGAAGAGGACAGAGTTTTACGAGTGTGGTGTAGTGGTTAAGAGCGGTGGTTTGGAGCGGTGGAGTCTGATCTGGAGAACCAGGTTTGATTCCCCACTCCTTCACATGAGTGGCGGAGGCTAATCTGGTGAACTGGATTTGTTTCCCCACTCCAACACATGAAGCCAGCTGGGTGACCTTGGGCTAGTCACAGCTCTCTCAGCCTCACCTACCTCACAGGGTGTCTGTTGTGGGGAGGGAAAGGGAAGGTGATTGTCCAGCAGTCTATTCACACAGTGGCCAACCAGGTGCCTCTAGGAAGCCCACAAACAAGACGGCTGCAGCAGTATTATCCTGCCTGTGTTCCACAGTATCTAATATAATAGGCATGCTCCTCTGATCCTGGAGAGAATAATAAGTGTACGTCATGACTAGGATCAGTTTTGACTGGTAGCCATGGATAGTGCTCTCCTCCATGAACATGTCCACTCTCCTTTTAAAGCCTTCCAATTTGGCAGCCATCACCACATCCCAAGGCAGGGAGTTCCACAATTTAATTATGCTTTGTGTGAAGAAATATTTCCTTTTATCTGTTTTGAATCTCTCCCCATCCAGCTTCAGCAGATGACCCCGTGTTCTGGTATTATGAGAGAGGGAGGAAAGATTATCATATGCCCAAAGGAAACCTACATTCAGAATGCAAGCTCAGAACCAGTGAAATTGTTGCAGAGAAGAGATTTCTTCTCTGAGCATGTGCAAGCTCCCAACATGATTCACCAGCCTTGCTCAGGTCTTGCAAACTGAGGGCAGTGGCTTCCTTGATTGAGTCAATCCATCTCATGTTGGATCTTCCTCTTTGCCTGCTGCCCTCAACTTTTGCTAGGATTATTGTCTTTTCCACTGACTTTTCTACAGTTTAGTCATTTTAGCTTCTAGAGAGAGTTCAGGCTGGATTTAATCCAGAACCCATGCATTTGTCTTTGTGGTGGTCCACGGTATCCATAAAACTCTCCCCCGACACCACATTTCAAAGAAATCAACTTTCTTCCTGTCTGCTTTCTTCATTGTCCAATTTTCTCAGCCATACATAGTAATGGGGGAATCCTGTGGTATGAATGATCTTGCTCTTGGTCTCTAGAGGCACATCCTTACACTTAAGGATCTTTTCTAGCTCCTATCACCTTCATCCAGTTTCAGTAACTCTCCCTCTGAGGAGCCATTTAAGTTGGAGGAATGCTCTTTAGGTTGGAAGCAGGCTTCAAACTTTGCTCTGTGGAGTGGGCAGAGATATATGCCACTCGGCCCAGCAAACTGTGCAACCTTCTTCCAGCCTACGGAACCTTTTTTCAACTTAAGTGCCTCTTCTGCTCCAGTATATGTTGCATGAAAGCTCTTTCAGCTACGGGAAGGCCTCACACTTGGTTGAGCAGAATTCTAGGATACCAACCACTTAATGCAATTCCATACATTTCGGTTAAATTGGAATCGTGGTTAAATAGGCCACTTTTTTTTTTTAGACGTCTGACTAAATAAGGATCTCTTTGAACTTTTCAACAGTGTTTAACACTGCTTGAGCCAGCATGGTGTAGTGGTTAATAGTGGCAAACTCTAATCTGGAGAACCGGGTTGATTCCCCAATCCTCCACATGAGCGGCAGGTTCTAATCTGGTTAACCGGGGTTTTCCCCCCACTCCTACACATGAGTGGCAGACTCTAATGTGGTTAACCCGGTTTGTTTCCCCACTCCTCCACATGATCGGCAGACTCTAATATGGAGAGCCGGGTTCATTTCCCCACTCCTACACATGAGCAGCAGACTCTAATCTGGTTAACCGGGTTTGTTTCCCCACTCCTCCTCATGATCGGCAGACTCTAATCTGGTTAACCGGGTTTGTTTCCCCACTCCTCCACATGAGCAGCAGACTCTAATCTGGTTAACCGGGTTTTTTCCCCACTCCTACACATGAGCGGCAGACTCTAATATGGAGAACCGGGTTCGTTTCCCCACTCGTACACATGAGCGGCAGACTCTAATCTGGTTAACTGGGTTTGTTTCCCCACTCCTACACATGAAGCCAGCTGGGTAACCTTGGGCTAGTCACTGTTCTCTACGAACTCTCTCTGCCCCACCTACCTCATAAGGTGTCTGTGGTGGGGAGAGGAAGGGAAGGCGATTGTAAACTGGTTTGATTCGCCTTAAAAGGTAGAGAAAGTCACCATATCAAAACAATCTCTCCTTCTCCTTCTCCTTCCTTGTTTTTTTGTATCTTGCAAACGCAGGGTTTTCATTTCCCTACCTGCATTTCCAGCCCCAAATGGACCTCTCCGTCTCCTACCTTCTTTCTACGCTGATGTTGCTTGGAAACCTGCCCCCCCCCCCGCTCCTTCCAAACCATTAGCTCTTTTCCGAGCAATTCGTTCCGTTGATTTCAAATATGTTCCCTGAATGGCAAGGCAGCTGACCGCCGGCATTGCTCAAGGCATCCCAGCAGGGAGGCTGCTCAGACAGCCCAAGCGATGGTTTCCAGCTGTTCGGCGGCCTATCTGCCCACACAGGGCTCCTTCTGCCCTGCAGTTGCTGGGATACGTGACCATGTACGGACACTCATGGAATTGTGCAAGTGGTCTTCGTTGGAAGGACATGAGAGAATAAATAACGTCTTTTATATTTCCTCCCCAGATCCATGAGAAGTTGGGTTTCGCCTTTTGGAGCTTGGTTGTTGGCTTGGAATGATTGCTGGGATTGAGGTTGCCCAGATCTTTCAGTATCACTTGTCTACCATCTAGCTACCAAGTCCTATGAGGAAAGGTTGAAGGAGCTGGGTATGCTTAGCCGAGAGAGGAGAAGACTGAAAGGTGGCATGATAACCAGCTTCAGGTACTTAAAGGGGTGTCATATAGAGGATGGTGCTGAGTTGTGTTCTGTTGCCCCAGAAGGTTGGACCAGAACCAACAGGTTGAAATTAAATCAAAAGAGTTTTCGTCTAAACATTAGGAAGAACTTTCTAACAATTAGAGCGGTTCCTCAGGGGAACAGGCTTCCTCGGGAGGTGGTGAGCTCTCCTTCCTTGGAGGTTTTGAAGCAGATGTTAGATGGGCATTGCAGCAATGCTGACTCTATGACCTTAGGCAGATGATGAGAAGGAGGGCATCTTGGCCACCTTCTGGGCATGGAGGAGGGGTCACTGGGGTGTGTGTGGGGAGGCAGTTGCAAATGTCCTGCATTGTGCAGGGGGTTGGACTAGATGCTCCTAGTGGTCCCTTCCAACTCTGTGCTTCTATCTGGATTAAAAACATGCGTGATCTCAGGATCAGAGCAGGGGTTTGTGTTCAGAAGGTAACTCATCATAGTCTGAGATAGACTCTGGGAAGTTGGGTGTCTGCTTTTGGAGCTTGGTTGTTGCATGTATGTTGGAATAAATGCTTGGATTTAGATGGCTCAGAACTTCAAGTATCCCTTGTCTACCATCTATCTAGATTAAAGACATGTGTGATCTCAGGATCAGAGAAGGGATTTGTGTTCAGAAGGCAACTCATCAAAGTCTGAGCCATTGACCTTCCTCCAGCTTTCAGGGTCTGAACTGGCTAGACAGATTCTGATCTGTTTTCCCCCAGGTGGTGCCGAGATATTGGTTGCTGCACTCTGCTTTCAGGTTCCATTTTCCTGCTCCATTTGAAAGGCTCCATTTCCACAGAAGGGGAGGGGAAGGAGCAAGGGAAGACATATATGACTGAGCAGATTTCTACCTGATAACTATGCCGGCTGACCAGAACACATAGTCCATGTTCTTGCCAAATAACATAATTTCCAAATTGGTGTTTTTATGCACAGCATGCCTCCCCCCATGAACAGATGAACGAACACATGAAGCTACCTTATACTGAATCAGACCCTTGGTCCATCATAGTCAGTATTGTCTACTCAGACCGGCAGAGGCTCTCTAGGGTCTCAGGCAGGGGTCTTTCACATCACCTACTTGCCTAGTCCATTTAACTGCAGATGCCGGGGATTGAACCTGGGACCTTCTGCATGCCAAGCAGATGCTCTACCACTGAGCTACGGCCCCAATGGCTCACTGGTTTGACGAGGGCTTCTATATAAGTTGGGGTGGTGTTTTCCTGAGCCATTCCATATCTGGGAATGGAATGAAGCTGGGACATCTCATGAGGGCATACTATTCAGTCTTTCCTTTCCCTTTCCTCCGGCTCTGGCCTTCAGCACCAAGGACAGCTCTAAAGCAAAAGTCAAGTTGCTCCATACGGATAAAGAACACAATGGAGCCTAATCTCTGAACATGCACAGCTGCCTTTCGTGAAGAGTGGACAGGCGCTTAAAGCTACAGCACCCTGGTTGGATCTTTGCACTGTGATATTGCTCAGTAACTCCCCAACTGGTATATGTTGTTGTTGCTGGTGGTGGGTTTTTTTTTTTTTTGTATGCCGACTTTCTCTACCACTTAAGGGAGACTCAAACCGGCTTACAATCACCTTCCCCTCCCCACATCAGACACCCTATGAAGTAGGGGAGGCTGAGAGAGCTCTAAGAGAGCTGTGACTAGCCCAAGGTCACCCAGCTGGCTTTGTGTGGATGACTGGGGAAACCAACCTGCTTCACCAGATTAGCGTCCGCCGCTCGTGTGGAGGGCTGGGGAATCGAACCCGGTTCTCCAGATCAAGAGTCCACCACTCCAAACCACCACTCTTAACCAATACACCACGCTGAAAGGGGTGTTCTGGAGCAGGGATCCCCAGTGTGGTGTCCATGGGCCCCATGGTTCCCACCAGAACCGTTTCCGGTGCCCGCCAACTGTTTTTAGGAAGTGGGCGGGGTTGGGTAGGGCTTTTGCCCAGCAAAGCTTCTGATTGACTATGGGAAATTTGATTGACTGTGCAATTTTTTTTAAAAAATGTTGCTTTGGCAGCAGCTGCCACCGCAACAAGAGGATCTGCACTGTGTTGCTTAAGTTAAGCTGTAGCAATCTCATACCTTCATATGAACTATATAGATTGCAATAATTATTATTATATAGTACTGATACTGTATACTGAGTTTTGAATTTAGCATATTTAAGAAATGATTAGAACAGCATGATTTTTATTGTTAAGTCTAATGATATATACTTTTGCCTATAAAAATGGCATCGTATAAGCAATTTAGTATCATGTAGTACATAAAATATGCATTTTTGAACATTTATATCTAGTACATTTCAGATACAAGAGGCCTATTCTCATTACTCTCTTTATATTAAGTTGCTTAACTTATTTAATACCTGCAATAGCATTTCATTTTAAAAGCTCTTTACATGTACAGTATATTATTCTGTGCCTCTTTTCTTTGGCCTAATGGCCATATTGGCCCTGGAGTCATTTACTGGGGTCAAGATAATGATGCTTCTCTACAGTTGTTTACCTGGATACCCAATAGATTTCCTTCCTCTTTCTTTTCCACACATAGCTTAAGCCATAAAAAGAAGAAGACGATTTGGTTTTTATACTCCTATTTTTTTTTACCTTTAAGGAGTCACAATTGCCTCACAAGGAGGCTTACAATCTCCTTCCCTTCCCCACACCACAGCAGACACTTTGTGGGGTAGGTGGGGCTGAGAGTGTTCAGAGAGAACTGTGACGGGCTCGAGGACACACAGCAGGCTTCATGTGTAGGAGCGGGGAATCAAACCTGGTTCTCCAGATTAGAGTCCTTTGCTCATGTGGAGGAGTGGGGAATCAAACCCGATTCTCCAGATTAGAGTCCGCTGCTCATGTGGATGAGTGGGGAATCAAACCCGATTCTCCAGATTAGAGTCCACCGCTCTCAACCACTACACCACACTGCCTCTCGTGACATTATAAGAAACAGTCCAAGACACTGGATGAATGGGGAACCTCCTCGCTACCATCCCTTCTATCTGAGTCACGGGCAAGAGAAACGTTTAAAGGTTTGTTTTTGCCTTTTGGCAGCATCCGCAGCCCACTCTGGTGTTCTGGAGCACTCTGGCTTCGGTAAATGGATGGCGACACGGCTCAAATAACGGTAAACATCTTTATGGAAAAGGTCAGGTCGGATAACACATTTAGAGGCACAAAAGGCAGAAAGCAGGCGGCGAGAGAAGTAAACCGCATCAAAGAACCCACACTTACTTCTAAATCTTCTGCTCTAAAGAGCCATCGCTATGAGTTGGTTCTTTCAACCCATCCTTCCTGTTAAACTACAGGCGGTTCCCAACATTACATGACAGCATACTTGGATTTGACACTGGGAAGTATCCTATCATAAGCTGGGGGAGACACCCTCCAATTTAAGCGGCTCTTCTCATGGAAGAAGAGGAGTTGGTTTTTATGTCCTGCCTTTTCTCTGCCGTAAGGCATCTCAAAGCGGTTTACAATCACAATCCCTTCCTCTCCCCACAACAGGCACCTTGGGAGGTCGGTGGGGCTGAGAGAGTTCGGAGAGAACTGTGACTGGCCCAAGGTCACCCAGCAGGCTGCAGGAGGAGGAGTGGGGAACTGAACCTGGTTCTCTAGATTAGAGTCTGCTGCTCTTAACCACTACCCCACGCTGGCTCTCTGTGGTTAGGTATATGCTTAAAAGGTCTTGAGTGTAATGTGAGGAGAAGAACTGGATTAGCACCCTAGGATCCAGGATTGTCAAGACTGGGTTGGCAGATTCTTGGAGATTTGGGGGTGGAGCCTGGGGAGGACAGTGTTTGGGCAGGGGACGTGATGCCCTCATTGGGGACATGATGCAGTAGAGTCCATCCTCCAAATCAGCCGTTTTCTTCAGGGGAACTGATCTCTGTGGTCTGGAGATCAGCTGTATTTCCTGGCGATCTCCAGGCCCGACCTGGAGGTTGGCAACCCTAACTAATAATATGATGCCGTGCTCTGGTCCAGCTTTGTTCTCCTGCTGAAAACCCTCACCTTCTGTAAACTTGGTCTGAAGAACCGGGTTCGATTCCCCACTCCTCCACATGAGCGGCGGAGACTAATTTGGTGAACTGGATTGGTTTCCCCACTCCTCCACATGAAGCTGGGTGACCTTGGGCTAGTTACAGCTCTCTCAGCCCCATCTCCCTCACAGGGTGTCTGTTGTGGGGAGGGAAAGGGAAGGTGATTGTAGGCCGGTTTGATTCTTTCTTAAGTAGTGGAGAAAGTCAACATATAAAAACCAGCTCTTCTTCTTCCTCCTCCTCCTCCTCACAGGGTTGCTGTGAGATTAAAATGGAGGAGAATGGAATGATGTTGTAAGCTGCTTTTGGTTACCACTGGGGAGAAAAGAAGGGCTAAAATATCTAAATAATTAAGCTATTGTTCTGTGTAAAAAAATTAATTTTTTTTGGAAAAAAATAGTGAAAGAAACAAATAATTTGACTAATAGCAGAGTAAAAAGGAAGCCATCATTTTGTTTGCTGGGTATCCCACCGAAAAAAATTTCTCAACAGGACAGGATTATATTGTCAATATAGTTTTGCTGCTGCAAGCATTGTGATAGCTAAAGTATGGAAGCAAGTGAATAAACCTTCAATTATTGACTGGAGAGAAAAACTGTGGTTGTATATGAGGATGGCAAGATTAACGGAATTTTTACACGGAAAAGATATGGAAGAGTTTAAACAGACATGGTTTAAGGCCACCTCATATTGGGATAAGATGGCAAAAATGGATTTTACGATATTATATAGTGAGTTATAGAAAAACAATGTATTAATAATTTTAATTTTAGATAAATAAATAAATAAAACTACCCAGACACTTCTTCGGAAGTCAAGGTGGTGGGTCACTTTTCGGTGGGTGTAGGGGAAAGGGAATATTAATCTAAATGGATATTTAGATTAATTAAGATTGTAATGATTATTAATTATGTTACCCTTTCATAATTTCTTGTCTTTTTTCTTTGTGATGTTGTATTTTAATTTTCTCTTTTTTCTTTTTAATTTTTAATGTCTTTGTCTGTAATTTTTTTCTTTTTTTATATTGTATGTTTTGTTAAAACTTAATAAAAATTAAATACAAAAATAATTAAGCTATTGTTCTGTAGAAATCAAAAACTGAGGCGGTTATGTGCTTAATTGGACAGGAGACTATCAAATGTATCCCAGAATATTTTTTTCATGGTCAGAACTCGTTTCACTAGATGCAGGGAAGTGCATGTCCACTGTGTATGTGTAAAGGGCCGTCAAGGCGCAGCTGACTTATGGCAACCCAGTAAGGTTTTCAAGGAGAAAGGCTAACAGATAGGGTTGCCAACCTCCAGGCGGTGGCTGGAGATCTCCTGGGATTACAACTGATCTCCAGGCGACAGAGATCAGTTCACCTGGGAAAAAATGGCCACCTTGCAATGTGGACTGAATGGCATTATACTACCGGGAGATTGGCAACCCTACAGATGGAGGAAAGGAAATCTCTCAAGTAATGAATCAACAAATACCACTGCATTCACTTGTCGCTTTCTTCATTGGTTCTCATTAAACAAATGAAGAGGCTTTCCCTCCCCCAATTTCAATTTCCCCCCATTTGTTCTTGTAGGCTATCCGGGCTGTGTGACCGTCACAAAGCCCGGATAGCCTACAAGAACCGATGAACTCTGACCGTGAAAGCCTTCGACAATATTCCCCCTATTTGTTTGGAGAAACAACTGCATAGTCCTGCTGTTCAGAGCTGGAATGTCTTACTGAAGACAGAGGAGGAAAACAATAAGAAAATCAGGGAGGCTTCTATAATCCTAAGAATGGCTGGGAAATAAACAAAGCTCCCCAAGGGAGGATGTTGTCTCCTTCTTTGGAAGTGTGAAACAATCGGCTTGAAATAAACATCTTTCAGGAAAGCCCGGTGTATTTTAGGCCCTGCCTAAAGAGAGGAAAGAAGAATCTGATGGACTTAAAATATATATATATATATTTTAAAAAATGAAACTGTATTTTTTAAAATATATATATATATTAAAGTCTTCTTAATTATTTTGATAAAATTCCAACCTATGCATTTGTCCAACTAATGAGAACATATGTCAGTTCAACTATTTCACAACACTACAACTGGTTGGAAACTATGACTCTTTTGTGTTAAGTTTTCCACCAGTGGAGAATGACCTTTTTCCTAATGGAGAAAGGCTTCCTCTAGTAGAGACATTTTTTTCTTTGCTGAAAAATATCTTTCTCTGTTGGAGGGAAATTTGTTAGAAGATAATCCTAAAATCCAACCCTTGGTATAACCAGGGAGCATTCAAATTTGCATTCAATAACCAGGGAGCATTCAAATTTGCATTCAATAACCAGAGAGCATTCAAATTTGCATCTTCCCCAAATCTGGAAGCTGAAATAGAATATGCATAACAGGATTCTTCCAAGTGATTTTGATACACTAATCCTTAGGGAGACTTGTCATAATCATTTATTTGCAATGAATTTTCACTGTCAGATGAGAAATGTCTGCAATCCTACTACAATCCTGCTACATTAACTTCCAAACGTGCCTCTATGTGGTGAAATGCAGCTATGGCAGGGAAAGTACTGTTCTAAATTTACATGGGAAAGAATATCCATGGTTACATATTTTCGACCACATTTTCTTACACAGTAGCTGCTTGTTAGCTAACTTTGGGATGCATGTAACTACATGAGGAACTGATCCCCTGTAGAGTCCAGCCACCGGGGTAAATGCATTTTACCATGGATCAAAAACGTGAGGCAGTGGGGATTTGGTATGACTCAACTAGTCATGTGGCTGGGTACTCCAGATGACTGTGCCAGCGTGGTGTAGTGATTAAGAGCAGTGGACTATAATCTGGAGAACCGGGTTTGATTCCCCACTCCTCCATATGAGTGGCGGACTCTAACCTGGTGAACTGGGTTGGTTTCCCCACTCCTACACCCTGTAGGAGTGACCTTGCTGGGTGACCTTGGGCCACTCACAGTTCTCTCCGAACTCTCTCAGCCCCACCTACCTCACAAAGTGTTTATTGTGAGGAGGGGAAGGGAAGGTGATAGTAAACCACTTTGAGACTCCTTAAAGGTAGAAAAAAGCAGGGTATAAAACCCTCCTCCTCCTCTTCTCCTCCTCCTCCTCTCCCTTGACATATGCACATGGGCACACAGCAACAGAATGGCCCAGCACATACAGCCAGGTGGGGATAACCTTCCCTCCTTTGACAATCCACATTGTGAACACGGGGTCATCGGCTGAAGCTGGAGGGTGACAGATTCAAAACTGATAAAAGGAAGCATTTCTTCCCACAATGCATGGTTAAATTGTGGAACTCCCTGCCCCAGGATGTGGTGATGGCTGCCAACTTGGAAGGCTTGAAGAGGGGAGTGGTCATGTTCAGGGAGGAGAGGGCTATCCATGGCTACTAGTCAAAAATAATACTAGTCATGATGCATACCTATTCTCTCCAGGATCAGAGGAGCATGCCTATGATATTGGGTGCTGTGGGACACAGGTAGGACAATGCTGCTGTGATCATCTTGTTTGTGGGCTTCCTAGAGGCACCTAGTTGGCCACTGTGTGAACAGACTGCTGGACTTGGTGGGCCTTGGTCTGATCCAGCATGGATTTCTTATGTTCTTATTATTTAAGATCTTAATTGTAAATGCTCGTTTTGGAATGTGTGAGCTCCCCTTCTTACGACTGCCCCAACTTTCCACATCCATATACCTCTTTGTGTGCATGCCAAAAGGGAATAAACCCATTTTCCAAACTGAACACCCCATGCATCCTTCCAGAAACATAGAAGATTGACCCTGGACAATAAAAGGATTGTTGGAAATAATTGAATACAGTGAAGTATAGAGAGGGTAGTTTTTACCGTCTAATACAGCGGTGTTTGAACTTATTTGTTACGAGGGCCGGATAGGACATAAATGTCACTTGGTCGGGCCAGGTCATGCCTCGCCAGATAAGAGCTCTCAAGCTTGAGCGACTGCTAACATGTTTGTGTGTATATCATTAGATATTATAAACATGACGTAACTTTGAATGTCATGTGGAGAAATACAATCTGTTAACTCTTTTTAAAGCAATTATTTAGACCACCTAGAAACTAAAGACTCGTTGAGATGAATCAAAACAATTATAGACTTCATAGAAATAAACCCGCCTTACATATTTCATTTATCGGTTAAACTATTTTCGATATGGCATATTTGATTAATAGCCAAGCTATTCTTGAATCTTGTGACATTTTCCAAGTAACAACTTGTTTCATATTGTATGTTACACTCAGTATGCTTATCTTATTATGTTTAAATCAGTCCGTGTTTTGAATTTGCTAGTTATTCTTAGGTGTAGTAGTAATCTCAGTTCTTTTTGCTTCACCTGTTCTATTTTATTTGTTTTTCATCTTTTGTATTCATTGTTATCTAAAACAAATAAATACAGGTTTTAAAAGAGGGGCCCAGTTCCGGCCTGTGGGCCTTATGTTTGACACCCCTGGTATAATAGCACAGTTTCATAACTGTGGAAAAGTGTATTGATTCCTGAGAAATATATTACAGAGAAAATCGATTCAGTCAGTCGTGTTACTTAATGTATGTATGAATGATATTTATTGCATGGTGTGTTTGTGTGCACTGAGTAATGCGAAACATTTTGTATGCATTACAAAGCCAGAATGAATCTGGAGCCGTGCCAGATACTTGGATTTCACTGCGTATGCCATCTTTACCCCAGATTGCTCAAAGCAATGTACATATAACGTTCTTGTGCAATTCCCTGTCCAGAGGCTGGCTGAGCACAAAGCAAATCAGGCAAAGTTTCCTTCATCATTAGGGTTGCCAACCTCCAGGTAGTAGCTGGAGATCTCCCGCTATTACAACAGATCAGCTCCCCTGGAGAAAATGGCCGCTTTGGCAATTGGGCTCTGTGGCATTGAAGTCACTCCCCTCCCCAAACCCTGCCCTCCTCAGGCTCCGCCCCAAAAACCTCCCGCTGGTGGCAAAGAGGGACCTGGCAACCCTATTCATCATATACCCTTAGGCCAGTCCCTCTGCTGGATCCCAACTTCACTTGGGAAAATCTTGGAAGTTTTGGGTCAGTGCCTGGGGAGGGTGGAGTTTGGAAAGCAAGCTCAGCAAGGATGTCTAATCACTCTAGGACTTCAATTTCAACTATACTATGGTATACCATAGAGTCCGACCCCTAAAGCTGCCATTTCCTCCCAGGGAACTGATCTCTGAAGTCTGGAGATCAGCTATAATTCCAAGAGAACTTCAGGCCCCACCTTAGGGTTGCTACCTCTGAGTTGGGAATTACCTGGAGATTTTGGGGGCTGGAGCCTGAGGAGGGTGGGGTTTGGGAAGGGGAGGAACTTCAATGGGGTATAATGCTAAAGAGTCCACCTTCCAAAGCAGCCATTTTCTCCAGGTGAACTGATCTCTGTCACCTGGAGGTCAGCAGTAATAGCGGGAGATCTCCAGCCACCACCTGGAGATTGGCAACCCTACACCTGGAGGTTGGGAACCCTAACCTAGCAGTAGATTCAGCACTGAAGAAGCTAATTGCCAGTTACATTTGCAGTTCCATCACTAATTCATACATCTTTGAGGCTCCCCCCTCCCCGGCTAACTAACTAGGTCAGTGGGATACTTACTGTCACATTGTTCTGGCTATGTGAATCTTCCTGAGCCAGGAACAATAAGACAGGGACGGAGGAGAAAGCGTATGATTTCTCCTTTTGCAGCCCCATCTCCTCCTGTATCTCCTCTGGGACCAGACCTTCTTGACAGCTAGCTGGTTCCTGGTAGACACCATCACATTTCAAAGGGTTCCCTCCAGTATTTGACTTCAACCAGACCTATAGATAAGAACATAAGAAAGGCCCTGCTGGATCAGACCAAGGCCCATCAAGTCCAGCAGTCTGCTCACACAGTGGCCAACCAGGTGCCTCTGGGAAGCCCACAAACAAGACGACCGCAGCAGCACCATCCTGCCTGTGTTCCAAAGCACCTAACGTAATAGGCATGCTCCTCTGATCCTGGAGAGAATAGGTATGCATCATGACTAGTATCCATTCTAACTAATAGCCATGAATACCCCTTTCCTCCATGAATATGTCCACTCCCCCTCTTAAAGCCCTCCAAGCTGGCAGCCATCACCACATCCTAGGGCAGGGAGTTCCACAATTTAACTATGCGTTGTGTGAAAAAAATACTTCCTTTTATCTGTTTTGAATCTCTCACCCTCCAGCTCCAGCAGATGACCCCGCGTTCTAGTATTATGGGAGAGGGAGATAGGGTTGCCAGCTCTGGGTTGGGAAATACCTGGAGATTTTGGGGGTGGAGCCTGAAGAGGGTGGGGTTTGGGGAGGGGAGTGACTTCAATGGGGTATAAACCAATAGAATCCACCTTCCAGAGCAACTATTTTGTCCAGGTAGACAGATGTCTGTTGCCTGGAGATCAGTTATAATAGCAGGAGATCTCCAGCCACTACCTGGAGGTTGACAGCTCTGCTATAGGACCTGTGAGCCGTCAAGCCAAACATTGCTTATTGGTTGTTTGATAAACCTGCTGTCTAGGGTGTAAAGAAAAAAGCAGGGGGGGGCACAGATACTTGGCAAGCCATAGGGTCGCCAGGTCCCTCTTTGCCACCAGTGGGAGGTTTTTGGGGCAGAGCCTGAGGAGGGAGAGGTTTGGGGAGGGGAGGGACTTCAATGCAATAGAGTCTAATTGCCAAAGTGGCTGTTTTCTCCAGGTGAACTGATCTCTGTTGGCTGGAGATCAGTTGTCATAGCAGGAGATCTCCAGCCATCACCTGGAGGTTGGCAACCTTACTCCCAATCCCTATTACTTTCATAATGTTAAATTTCATAGTGTTAAATCTACATTTGAATTCCTATTCAGCAGCTTCTGGATATATTTAATGACCATATTAAGGACGTGCTTCCTCGATGCTGAAAGTGATTCTTGCCCATTATCTCAGCAAGCTGTACAACCTCCCTGCAAGCTAAGCCAGTATGATTCCTCTTAATAATATGGGGAGTGGAAGGGGGAAGCGAAAGCTGAGAAATGGTGGCTATTTGATGAATTCCTTGCTATGGTAAAATGTAAGCCTCAAAATCCTCAAGCCCCCAATTTACAGCTTATTATCATGCAGATTCAATCCTCACTGCATGTTTACTCAAGGATCCCAGCAGCTGACACACATTCCATTCATCAAATGCAAATTGCAGACCCCTGCAGATTTGCCTTGGGGTCATGCAGGGAAGGGAGAGGCGGGTTTAACTCTTCCCCATCCACTGCGGGTTTAACTCTTCCCCATTTCACTTTAAAATGCTAACAAAAGAGCTGGGGGGAGGGGAGTTTCAAATACCAAAACCGGGTGAAGATTTCAATGTAAAAAATTTTCTCCTTTTTTTGCATGACCCAAGTCGAATTGAGGGTGCAGGAGCCCCCAGTCTGTATTTTATGGACGTGTGACTCTTGTCTAGGGTTGCCAACCTCCAGGTACTAGCTGGAGATCTCCTGCTATTACAACTGATCTCCAGCCAATAGAGATCAGTTCACCTGGAGAAAATGGCCGCTTTGGCAATTGGACTCTATGGCATTGAAGTCCCTCCCCTCCCCAAACCTTGCCGTCCTCGGCTCCGCCCCCCAAAACCTCCCGCTGGTGGCGAAGAGGGACCTGGCAATCCTACTCTTGTCTGAACCCTCACAGGCCCACTGAGGCTTAACCCTGGCAAGAGCCTATGTTTTGCGGAAATTACTTTTGATGTTTCCACATGGATGTTTTTCTCAAAACCTGCCTTGCTATGATTTTCTTTGAAATAAAATAGTGCAAGGATGTTTGCACACCATGTGGATGGAAGGCTGCACATTGTCAAACATCAAACCCACCTGGTGCCATTTTCCTTCCATTAGCCCTTCACATCTGCCATTTTCCTTGCTATTCCACCAGAGGGCTTTTTAGGCGATTAAAAACAAAAAAAATCAGTAATTGCTATTGTGCTATAGTACAATTACACTAAAACAATCTGTTACAACAGTCTAATAGTTCCCCTGATTTCCTAACATTCATTTTTTTTAAAGAATGCATGTCTAGCCCTTTTTGTTTCAGAGATATAAGGGGAAAGGTGCAGGCACTTTGGGTCAAGATTGCCTGGAATGGAATGGGGAGGAGGAGCTGCAAGTGCTCAATCAACTGCAATGAAAGCAGCATGGGGAATCGTCACCATATGGATGCAGCCTGCCCTACACCAGTCTCATATTACTAGCAGCAGTGAGGCAAAATGGTTGCAGGAGCAGGTCCAGAGAAACCCGCTGGCTGGAAGTTCTTTCCATGCTGCCAAAGAAGAACAGGGCTTTATCTGCTTGCATTGTTAGCCTAGGAGGCTCCTTCCATTGCTCAGAATGGGGCCAGGAAGCATAAGCCCAGAGATCCAATTTTATGCACAGCTGCGTCATGCACTTTTAACACTGCGCAACAAATCGGAAAGCAGTGACAAATGGGGGCTTTGTTCTCTCCCCCACATCATTGCATCTGCATGCTAGGAAAGCCGGGCCTTTTAATCCTTGCTTGTCACAAAGCTCTTCAAGGGACAGAGGCCCTGTAAAGGAATAAGTCAGCAACCCTATTGACATCATACAGCGCAAATAATAAAACTGTGCTCTAGGCCAAACTGGAATTCCCCTCCTTGGAATCTCCGGCTGGAAACGTGGCTTGGTTGCTCAAGGCCTTTCCATGAAAGGCCAGCTCTTGGAGACAGGCCAGCGGAGAGACAATGTCCTTGACTCAGAGCCACTTGAAGGATTATAGCATTCTTTTTCCATATACCATAGCCTTGACACCTCCTCTGATGGGAATTGGTATGAGGAGTAGAGCTGGGTTTCCTGCTTTCGGTATAGGGTTGCTAGGTCCCTCTTTGCCATCGGCAGGAGGATTTGGGGCGGAGCCTGAGGAGGGCAGGGTTTGAGGGAGGGGCCATGGCTCAGTTGGGGAGGGGCCATGGCTCAGTGGTAGAGCGTTCGCTTGGCATGCAGAAGGTCCCAGGTTCAGTCCTCGGCATCTCCAGTTAAAGGGACTAGGCAAGTAGGTGAGACCCTGGAGAGCCACTACCAGTCTGAGTAGACAATACTGACTTTGATGGACCGAGGGTCGGATTCAGTATAAGGCAGCCTCATGTGTTCAGTGCCATAGAGTCCAATTGCCAAAGTGGCCACTTTCTCCATTGGAACTGATCTCTATTGGCTGGAGATCAGTTGTAATAGCAGGAGATCTTCAGCCACCACCTGGAGGTTGGCAACCCTAGTGGCCGTGTCTGGAGACATCAGCTCCGTATTGCTGTGAGATCAGAGCAAATAAGTCACTTCTGTGCTTCACGAGGGACCTTGCTTTAAAATTTTTTTAAAAAAGAAGAAGAGTTGGTTTATATATGCTGACTTTAGCTACCTTTTAAGGAGACTCAAACTGGCTTACAATCTCCTTCCCTTCCTCTCCCCACAGAAGACCCCTTGTGAGGGATTTTATTATATCATTAGGGTTGCCAGGTCCCTCTTTGCCACCGGCGGGAGGTTTTTGGGGCAGAGCCTGAGGAGGGCGGGGTTTGGGCAGGGGAGGGACTCCAATGCCATAGAGTCTAAAATTGCCAAAGCGGCCATTTTCTCCAGGGGATCTCTATCGGCTGGAGATCAGCTGTAATCGTAGGAGATCTTCAGTTACTACCTGGAGGTTGGCAACCCTATATATCATAGAAGAGAAAAATATGTACAGAAGGCTGAACAAAATCGGAAAGTCTTGTGTTCCATCGATCAGTCAACAAAGTCCAATTTATCACAAATTTATTACATGGAATCTTAAGCTAAGACAAGGAAACCTGAATTCATAAGAAACGAAACCTAGCTGGGACAAAACCGACTGTGCAAAAAAACCCCAGTAAAACATCTATTTTCCAGCTTTGTCTTTGGGTCTAGCTCACTCTTCAGTCCTTGACATGAAACAGCAGCTTGCTACTGCCTGAAAAACAATACGCCTTATAGCTTCAGGAGCTGGGGGCGAGGGGGGGCATAGGAAATCGATGTCACGGCATTGAGCAACACTCTAGGAATTCCCCAGATCTATACGTTAGTCACTCCCCCGCCCACAGCTTCGTTACTGCCGCTTCACCAAACAGCAGCAGGAGCATGGGGTAGGGTTCCCATTTGCCAATAGTCCCGGGTGGGGTGGGGATTAAAATTAGGCCTCCTCTACTTACAGGAAGTTCTGACCATAAAATTCCTGGCAATTCCTGGAGCTAACCTGAAGTGACAAAGGAGCTGTAGGATTTGCCATAAACCCTATGGGAAGATTGCCATAGAATTTCTGGCAATTCCTAGAGCTACCTAGCAACATGGTAGGCCACCTGGTCTACACAGGCTGTTGGAGCGGTGGAGTCTGATCTGGAGAACCGGGTTTGATTCCCCACTCCTCCACGTGAGCGACGGAGGCTCATCTGGTGAACTGGATTTGTTTCCCCATTCCTACACACGAAGCCAGCTGGGTGACCTTGAGCAAGTCACATCCTCTCAGCTTCACCCACCTCACAGGGTGTCTGTTGTGGGGATGGGAAGGAGATTGTAAGCCGGTTTGAGTCTCCCTTAAGTGGTAGAGAAAATGGGCATATAAAAACCAACTCCTCCTCCTCCTCCTCCTCTTCTTCTCCTCCTCCTCCTCCTCTTTCACTCACATTTGTCCCTGGCCTGTCTCGGTTGTTCCTTGGAGTTATGCATTAGTTTTCCGTCCATTAGAGATGACCTCGCTGCCAGTCCTCAAAAAACCCTGGACTTATCGTTCCTCTGTTAACCTGATTTTTCCCTCTCCCTTGAACTCAGCCTGGGTGAAATCCCCATGCATAAGGAAAAGCGCAGGACACACAAGCTTGGTTTCTCTCACAGCCAGTTACAAAGCAGTGTGTAAATAGGCGGGGATTCAAATGCTTCCTGCTTCCTCTGAGCTCTTTCTGAGCAGAAGAAAGGCTTTTTAAAACAGAGGCTTGGATTTCTCCTCCCCTCCTTTTAGATTGCTTCGTTTTTTTTGTTTTTTGATCTTAAAATGCTTTTTAATGTAGCATGTGGGTTTTGAGGGGGGGAATTCTCTCTCACAGTAAGCTCTACAAAGTAAGCCAATTACTAAGCAGCATTTAAAGGGGCGGGGACTTGATTTGAGCTTGGAGACTGCTGGTGCAGAGATTCCCAACAGGAAAATGTGGGTCCAGTGAGCAACAAATCTCAGGTAAAACTCCCACTAGTCTCTTACGAAAATGGTGCTGCAAAAACGGCCATAAAGCATATTGGTAGGAAATGAAGATACACACAACAGTTGTTGTGGCTTGAAGATAAACAGGGTGACCTGCTAATGCCTGCAAAGATCCAGCTGCTGTTAAAAGGCACAGCTGCAGATGCCATTTGAAATCTGGCAACCCCAGGGCCCCTGTAAGATGCAAATGCTCTTCCTTTGCTGACACTTTATGTAGGGCTGAGAGAGGAACTACAGTCTGTCTGCTACTTAAAGCACTGCATATAATTATATGGTGAGCTCACATGGACAATACTCTATGTGCAGTTCGAGTTCTTCCATCACAAAAAGTTGGAGAAAAAGGCAGGTAAAAGAAACGTCCATAATGAGTCTGAGGCTTCTTCCAGCATAGGAAAAGCCACTCCGGGATGAAAGAGCTGGTATGGAAAGAGCTAACACCTTCTGTCTCCTCACAATACCAGATCAGAAAAATTTACGGAGGATAAAGCTGTCAATACTTCATGGACATGAGAAGCGGAGGACCCACAAGGACTCGCAGCATAGGGGAACCCTCAAGTCACTCCCGCAGGCCCCAAATGCTCTCCCAATCCCCGCGTTCCCTCACCATTTGTTCTGACTTCCTCCTAGGGTTGCCAGCTCCGGGTCGGGAAATACCTGGAGGTTTTGGGGGCAGATCCTGAGGAAGGTGGGGTTTGGAGAGGGGAAAGGCTTCAATGCATAGAGTCCAACTGCCAACGTGGCCATTTTCTCCAGGTATCCTGGAGAGCCACTGCCGGTCTGAGTAGACAATACTGACTTCGAAGGGTCTGATTCAGTATAACGCAGCTTCGTGCGAAGCGCGTGTGAAACATCAGGAGAAACCAGCATTGCTTTACTAACTTGATTCCCAGCCCAGGGCGCCTCTGAAATTGGATTCGAATGCATAGCTGGAGCCAAGTCCCATCTGAAAGAAACTAGGCTAAGTAACCAGGGATGGGGAGCGGGAGGGGGAAGCCGAGTGTCCCACTTTCGCAAACGGCGTCTTCGATGGACTTCCCATCAATAATTAAAAATCCCTGCCCGGGACCTGAGCAGGACCCAGTTTAAGTTGTACAGCGAGTGGTGCCGTGGTAAGAAGGCGACGCCACCTCCGTTTAGCGATGGGCTGGAATATTATTATTTTGTTCAGGGATGCTTTGAGAGACAGAGAGAGACAGAGAGACAGAGAGAGACAGAGAGATATGGTATGCTTTTAGAGAGAAAGAGAGAGCGAGCGATGGGTTGAAACAGTGGCGTGCCGAAATGAATGGTGAGCTTGAAGAGAGGATGGCCATTCCCTCCGATTCTCACATTTATACTCATGCGTGGTTAGGGCTGTGTTCACGTATAAACTAGGAGCCTGCTCTCCCTGCTTAACCTTGTTTCCAAGAAAAGATCATGCTATTTGATCATCCATGTCCCGTTCTTTATTATTACAGTCCACGACCAGTAGGTATATAAAGAAACATGAATTGCAGAAAGCATAAAATTTATAGACAAATGATCTTGATAAACACAGGATAGTCCTGTGTATATCTATTCTCTCCAGGATCAGAGGAGCACCCCTATTTTATTAGGTGCTTTGGAACATAGGCAGGATAATGTTGCTGCAGTTGTCTTGTTTGTGGGCTTCCTGGAGGCACCTGGTCGGCCACTGTGTGAATAGACTGCTGGACTTGGTGGGCCTTGGCCTGATCCAGCACAGCCTTTCTTATGTTCTCTCCAGCATCAGAGGAGCATGCCTACTATATTAGGTGCTGTGGAACACAGGCAGGATGGTGCTGCTGCAGTCGTCTTGTTTGTGGCTTCCTAGAGGCACCTGGTCAGCCACAGTGTGAACCGACTGCTGGAGCTGATAGGCCTCCGTCTGATCCAGCAGGGCTTTTCTTATGTTCTTATGTTCTTAATACATTCTGACCTCCCTTTGCTGCCATCAGTCAACAGCCTGTTAAACTTTTCCTGGCAGCGCCGGATGTGGGCCACCGTTTGAAGCTTACATGTTAATCTTGTTATTTTTTTTCGTGCAAAGTTTCCTCTCCCAAACAGACCAACTTCCTCCCTTCTCTGCTGACGCAGACCTAGTGAGGTTGGAGGCGGGAGTGGGACTGGGCACGGGTGCTTCTTAGTGCCACTCTGGGCAGCCAGGATGGACTCTCCGGAGGAAGGTACCGGGTCCGCAAGGGGGTCGTCCTAGCACCCCCTGTGTGCTCTTCGGAAACCTGGGTGAGTAACAAACACTGAAAGGGATGGGCGTGAGCTGCTGTGCTCGAGGCACCTGATTCTGGTTAGGGAAGCATAATATGCTCTTTGAGAGCATAATAGGAATTGAGAGAACAGTGGAAGGAGAACAGGAAGAGGCAATGGAAGGGACTTGGGGCTGCAGAGAAAGGGCCAGATCAGGCTTGGTGCACTCTTCAGGGCTGGTTCACACATTCACACATGAACACACATGCACACATGAACACACATGAAGCTGCCTTACACTAAATCAGACCCTTGGTCCATGAAAGTCAGTATTGTCTACTCAGACCGGCAGTGGCTCTCCAGGGTCTCAGGCAAAGGTCTTTCACATCACCTCCTTGCCTAGTCCCTCTAACTGGAGATGCCGGGGATTGAACCTGGGACCTTCTGCATATGAACACATGAAGCTGCCTTATACTGAATCTGACCCTTGGTCCATGAAAGTCAGTATTGTCTACTCAGACTGGCAGTGGCTCTCCAGGGTCTCAGGCAGAGGTCTTTCACATCACCTCCTTGCCTAGTCCCTCTAACTGGAGATGCCGGGACTGAACCTGGGACCTTCTGCATGCCGAGCAGATGCTCTACCACTGAGCCACGACCCCTCCCCAACCTACACAGGTAAAATAAAGCACTCTGAATGCGCTGTTTTTTCTGGATTTCCCCCCTCCCCAGGAAAACCAAGTTGCAAATGATTGCCACAGTGCATCTTGCATCAAGAGTGCATTGTACAACTCTTGCATCAAGAGTGCATTGTACAACTATGTGTGGAATAGAGATGTCAGCCTCCAGGCATGACCTGGGTAGGGTTGCCAACTGCCAGGTGGTGGCTGGAGATCTCCTGCTATTACAACTGATCTCCAGGCGATAGAAATCATGTCCCTTGGAGAAAATGGCCGCTTTGGCAATTGGACTCTGGCATTGGAGTCCCCTCTCCAAACCCTGCCCTCCTCAGACTCCACCCCCAAAATCTCCAGGTATTTCCCAACCTGGCAACCCTAGACTGTGAAAGCAGTAGGTTAGATACAGAAAGCAGGACCTATAGGGAAGAAACCTTCTCTCCCCTTCCTAATTATCAGCAGGACCGTCTTGATGTTTTGAATTGTATTCTTTGCTCTGTCTTTTAAAGTTTCAGCTGCTTTTCAATGCAAAAACTGCACATTCATGCATACTGTACAGGGCCAGTCCCTGAGTAGTGAGAAGTCCCCGGGGGCAACACTTTTAATTTGAGTTTCCTTTGCATGAGAAAGCATGACAGAGAGACTCACACTGGCTTGGTCAGATAGGGCCTGGAGATCTTCTGGCATTTACAAATATACCAGCAAAGGGAGACAAAGAGGTGCTTCCACTAGGGTTGCTAACTCTGGGTTGGGAAATTCCTGGAGTGTTAGGAGTGGAGCTGGGAAAGAGTGGGGTTTGTGCAGGGGAGCGACCTCAGCAGGGTATAATGCCATAAAGCCCACCCTCTAACGCAGCCACACTCTGTAGTCTAGAGATCAGTTATAATTCCCAGAGATGAACACACATGAACACATGAAGCTGCCCTGTACTGAATTAGACCCTTGGTCCATCAGAGTCAGTATTGTCTTCTCAGACCGGCAGCGGCTCTCCAGGGTCTCAGGCAGAGGTCTTTCACATCACCTACTTGCCTAGTCCCTTTAACTGGAGATGCCGGGGATTGAACCTGGGACCTTCTGCATGCCAAGCAGATGCTCTGCCACTGAGCCACGGCCCCTCCCCTATCTTCAGATTCCGTCTGGAGGTTGGCAACCCTACATTGGGGAGGGGATGTGGCTCAGTGGTAGAGCATCTGCTTAGCATACAGAAGGACCCAGGTTAAATCCCCGGCATCTCCAGTTAAAGGGGCTAGGCAAGTAGGTGATGTGAAAGACCTGCTGCCGGTCTGAGTAGACAATACTGACTTTGATGGACCAAGGGTCTGATTCAGTATAAGGCAGCTTCATGAGTACATTGAAGATAATTGTCAAGCAACAGTTGCCCTCTGCTTTTCCTGCCAGTAAGCTTGTCCCACCAGTCACGCTATGAGTGAGGGTAAGATGGCATCTCCCTCTTTGCAGGCCTTATCAGCAGACTGCTCGCATCTGCTCAAATTGCAAGAAGAACTCACAGCCCCAAGGGGTGTTCCAGATCACCGCAGCAGGAGTCAGGTGGGGAATTTTATTCACATGACCCACCGGTATGGTTGCCAGGTCCCTCTTTGCCACGGGTGGGAGGTTTTGGGGGCAGAGCCTGAGGAGGGCGGGGTTTGGGGAGGGGAGGGACTTCAATGCCATAGAGTCCAATTGCCAAAGCAGCCATTTTCTCCAGGGGAATTGCTCTCTATTGTAATAGCAGTTGTAATAGCAGGAGATCTCCAGCTACTACCTGGATCCTGGAGAAAGAAGGAACCTATGCTGAAAATAGTGGTAACAGTACAAAGAGGCAGCACGTGGCTCAAAATAATAAACATCAATATAAAAAAACAACAACAATTGTGTTTATCTTACTGTCAAATGTATTGAAAATAGATCACCAAAACAAATGAAAAGTGTGGTCAAAAACACACACACAATAGCCTCTCAGGGCTTAAGGCAGTGCCAATAGGCTGAAAATATAGGAAAGCCGAACAGCTAAACGAAAATAAAGCCTCCCGGGCTGAATATAAACCAAAAAAGATATGGTTATAAGCAGTACACAACAATAGTGGTGGTTGTAAGCAATACACAACAATGGTGGTATTACAAACACAATAGTAACAAAACAAAAATGCGTCCAAGGTGGGTCCGTCGCAAAGACGCGTTTCGAATCTTCTTCAGTTTGCCGACCCTGAGGATTTAAAGGGACCATGCCTTTCTTAGGAAACAGACATTTCATGCAATGTTATGAAACAACAGTGTTAACAACAATGTTTATCTAAGCAATTTTAAGAAATTAAAGGCTTTAAAGGCTTACCAACCACTTTTAGAGAAGGAATTAGAACTTAGTAGAATAGTTCATCACATGTATAACCTGCAATACAATAAAGCCATTTAAGAATGAAAAATAAATGGGAAGAAGCTATCTTTAAAATGTATAAGAATGGTGGATGTTAAAGAGGGAAGAAAGGTAATACATCTTACCCCATCTGATACTACAAGATGCTGCTTGTGGAGTGATAGAGAAAGAACAATTCCTAAAGTATCCACAGCTGAGGCTTGAGATAAGGATGTTAAGATCTAGTTAAAGGGACAGCTGCTTACAAGAAGCAGGATAAGTCAAACTCTGTGTTCAAACCACTAGGGGTCATTGTTTTGAAAAGAAAGATGAAGCTTCTTTCTTGACAGTTAAGAATCTTCCCAATATCCTGGGTATGACAGGAACGAGGCTGATATTGACAGATGACAAAAAATTTTAGATCCTTGTCAGTATGGCCATGGCTTACAAAATGGCTAACTACAGGGGCCTCCAAAGTTTTCATTCTTATGCGATGTTCTCCAATACGGAGTCTGATTTGGCGTAACGTACAGCCAATGTACATTTTTGGCACTGGACAAGAACAAAGGAGGACATAGACCACGCTAGTGGAAGCACAGTTAAAAAATTGCCTAAGAGTATAGGTGAACTTGCCGTCCATGGCTGTGACTTTTTTGACTGGCATGCTAAAAGGACAAGCTGCACAGCCATGGCATTTGAAATGTCCAACTGTGGAAATATGAGATTTCTTAGGCAACAGATCAGTTTTGATGAGTTGATCTTTTAAGGAGAAAGTCTTTCTCAATCCTAAGAGAGGTGGCAAGGCACAACCAGGTATGTGTTCTATAATACTCTAATGTCGTTGTAGAATCTTCTTAATGTCATATGACAGATGGTTGTAAGTAAATGATGCTGTTACTCTCTGATGTAATTGCTTGGGTTTGGGGTTGAGCAGATCATCGCGATTAGAGATTGCTGCCTTCGAATAAGCAGTGGAAAGAACAGAATCGGGATAAGATCTTGATCGAAGGTCCTGTGTAAGACTCTTAGCAGCAGGTATGAAGTCATCAAAAGTAGTAGAATTGCGCATTAAGCGTAAGAACTGACTGTAGGGTAAGTTTTTCCGTAAATGTAGAGGGTGGTGCGAAGTGAAATGTAGGCCCCCACCCTTATCAGTGGGCTTTCGGTAGGGTTTAATAGAAATAGTGTTGTGGATAGACCTGATTGTCAAGATGTCCAAAAAGGGAATCGAAGTTTCATGACATTGACCAGTGAATTTGAGATGTGGATTCAAGGTATTGATCCAATCAAGAATGAAATGAAATGATTCCTGAGATTTGCATAGTAGATATAAATCATCAACATATCTGTGGTAAAAAACTACATGAGTTTGAAAGGGAGAGGTTGGAGGAAAAAGATGTTCTTTTTCAAACTGCACCATATCTAGGTTTGCTACTGATGGGGCACATGCTGCGCCCATTGAAACCCCTTTTACCTGCAGAAAAAACTGACGACCATACCTAAAGAAATTATGCTCAAAAATGATATCAAGTAAAGAAAGCAGAAAGTGAGTAGGTGGAATGGTGGAAGAGCGGGTGGAAAGGCAAGTTTGAATAATTGTGTGAACTTCGTCTAGAGGAATGTTTGTATATAGTGCAGAAACATCCAAGGTGGCAAAGACCTCAGTAGGAGCAATGTCACGTACTTACACTTTATTAATAAAGTCCCTGGTGTCTGCAACATAAGAAGGAGTGTTAGTGGAATAGGAATGCAAAAAGGATTCAAGATACTTTGAAGGGGGTTCCAAAATAGAGCCCACTGCACTGATGATTGGTCTTCCCAGGGGAGAGATTTGTGAATCTTGGGAAGTTAATGAAAAATAGGCACTCTATATTGAGTGGGAACCAAAAAATCAGCTGTTCTTTTATCAATGTAATCCAAAGCCAAGGCATCGGACACTGTTGTTTGCAAGAGGGATAGGATATGAGAAGTGGGATCATTTTTTATTTTTTTATAGAAAGACAAATCAGAAAGTTGCTTAAGATTTTCCTGATGGTAAGAAAAGCGATCCAAAATAACCAAACTGCCACCCTTATCAGCTGGCCTGAAGACTATAGAATCATCATGAGAAAGATTGTGAAGAATCTGTTGTTGTGAGACTGAAAAGTTGATATTGGAAAGAGGTCTATTGGCTTTTCTTTTTTCCAATCTATCAATGTCCTTTAATACTAAAGATTGAAAGGTCAGAATATGATGGCTTGGATTCTTGGGAGAAAAGGTTGAACGGGGTTTAAAGGGAGTATAAGTCAGAGGAGAATTAGAAAAAAATTCCTTAAGTTTGAGAATCCTAAAGAATTTAAAAAGGTCCACACGAGTTTGGAATTTGGAATACTTGGGAGTAGGAACAAAACCTATTCCAAGATTTAAGACTTGAGTTTCTTCCAGTGTGAGGTTGCGACTAGAGAGATTAACAACTATGTTTGCTTCTTTTGGCGGCCCCGTGGACGTGGGGCATGTTGAAAATCCATTTTCTCCAGGTGAACTGATCTCTATCAGCTGGAGATCAGTTGTAATAGCAGGAGATCTCCAGCTACTACCTGGAGGCTGGCAACCCTACCCACCAGCACCAGTGCCTGGAATCTGAAAGCCAAGTCAGACTCAAACCCAACTTCAAATGCCTCTGGTGTAAAGTGCTGTCAGGTCGCAACCAACCTATGGCAACCTCAAAAGATTTTCCAGGCAAGAGACAAACAGAAGTGGTTTGACAGTGCCTTCCCCTGCCTTGCGACCCTGGACTTCCTTGGTAGTCTCCCATCCAAATACTAACCAGGGCTGACTCTGCTTAGATTTTCAAGAGCTGACGAGATTGGGCTACCCTGGGCCATCCAGATCAGGGCCCGGCCCTAAGCGGTGGTGGAAAGTGCCAACTTATGGCCACCCTAGAGTTTCCAAGGCAAGACACGAATAGAAGTAGCTGGAGATCTCCTGCTATTACAACTGATCTCCAGCTGATAGAGATCAGTTCACCTGGAGAAAATGGCCACTATGACAATTGGACTCCATGGCATTGAAGTCCCTCCCCTCACCCAGCCCTCCTCAGGCTCCACCCCAAAACCCTCCCACCAGTGGTGAAGAGGGACCTGGCAACCCTCGATATCAAGCCTCCCTGTGGGAAGCAGCCCGCTACTCTATGCAGGGCTGTAACGGAGGGGGGGGGGCAGGAGGGCAGCCACCACCCCTGTGGCATGCAGAGGGGGCGGCAGAACTGCTTCACTTACCCGACCCACTCCTCATGTAGGAGAGGCAGTTCAACCGCCCCCTCGGCATGCCACAGGGGCGGCGGCTGCCCTCCTCATCTCCCCCTTCCCAGCTACGGCCTGGATTCTATGGCTGCACCCACACATTGGTAGATATTGATTGATTTGCTACATTTCTCACCCACTTTTCTCATTGAGACTCAAGGCAGATGACAGAGTTACACAGAGAGATCAAAGACGATGCAAAAGACATAATCCATACCATGAATGATGCAATAGAAACGGATGGCACAAACTGAAGAACTATGCCATAGGTCACATAAACAGCGTAGGTCACATAAACTTGATTTCACACGTAGGGATAGGGTTGCCAACCTCCAGGTAGTAGCTGGAGATCTCCTGCTATTACAACTGATCTCCAGCCGATAAAGATCAATTCACCTGGAGAAAAGGGCAACTTTGGCAATTGGATTCTAGGGCATTAAAGTCCCTCCCCTCCCCAAACCCTGCCCTCCTCAGGCTCCACCCAAAACCTCCCACGGTGGCAACGAGGGATCTGGCAACCCTACATAGGGAACACTGAAGTACAGGCAGTATCATACGTCCAACATACATCCCTTAAAAATTCGAAGGCCACTGAAGTTAAATCTAAATTACCTAAATAGAACATGGCCTTCCTATTTTATTGTTGTATTAATGATTTGTAGCATGGTTTTGCTCTGTAGATGAGACAATCCAGTTGAGAATGATATAGAGCAACAGAAATACAATATCCAGTGGCACAGCTGGCTTTGGGGCATGGGGAGGGTTGGCGCAGCCGTCTCTTGGCCAGTGGAGGGACAGCTATGTCCCATGGGAAGGAAGCAGGACACATCCTATTTTTCAGAAAGCAATCTGCAAAGGCAAAGCAGGACACTGGGAGGCAATTCTGGAAGAAAGAAGAAGAAGAAGAGGAGGAGGAGTTGGGTTTTATATGCTGATTTTCTCTACCACTTAAGGAATAATCAAACCGGCTCACAATCACCTTCCCTTCCCCTCCCCACAACAGACACCCTGTGAGGTAGGTGGGGCTGAGAGAGCTCTAAGAGAACTGTGATTAGCCCAAGGTCACCCAGCTGGCTTCATGCATAGGAGTGGGGAAACAAATCCAGTTCACCAGATTAGCCTCCTCCGCTCATGTGGAGGAAAGGGGAATCAAACTCCACTCCTTCACTAGTTGCAAAGAGGGTGCTTACCCATTGTTCTGTGGGACCGAGCCTCCTTTGACATTAGGGTTGCCAACTCCAGGTTGGGAAATACCTGGAGACTTTGGGGGTGGAGCCTGAGGAAGGCAGGGTTTAGGGAGGGGAGGGCATCCAGTGGGGTATAGTGCCATAAAGTCCACTTTCCAAAGTAGCCATTTTCTCCAGGTGATCCCTGTCACCTGGAGATCAGGTGTAATAGCGGGAGATCTCCAGCCACCACCTGGAGGTAGGGTCAAATGAAGTGTGCCTCCAGTTTTAGGCTAACAAGAAACTGTTTTCCAGATTTCAGAAGGTGGGCAAGCTGACTTGTAAGCTAAATAAAAAAAATAAGGTATCTAGCTCACCATCAAGCATCCTTTCTCTCTCTCTCTGCGTTGCCAGCTATGGAGAGTGCCTCATCACGACTGAGCCCATCCTCTTGGGAGCGCCGACAGGCATGGGCCAATCAGTACTGCACACGGCCCAGGATGGTTATAGAAGAGGAGACATCCAGCGGCCCCCAAGAAGCGCCTGAGCTACGGTCCTCTTTGGAAGATGCGTTCTTGCAAGGTGGGGAGGGGCACAGAAGTGCCCTTATGGCAGAGACAAACAAAATGATTGTCCCGCAAGGGAGTTAGTTACAAAAATAACCCTGTGCCAAATACAAAGACAGTCACCAAATTAACAGCACGATGGCCAAACGATATCCCATCGAATCATAAAATTGGAAGGGACCTCCAGGGTCATCTAGTCCAACCCCCTGCACAATGCAGGAAATTCACAACTACCTCCCCTCCCATGCCTCCAGAGACCCCTACTCCATGCCCACAAGATGGCCAAGATGTCCTCCCTCTCATGATCGGCCTAAGGTCATAGAATCAGCATTGTTGACAGATGGCCATCTAACCTCTTCTTAAAAACCTCCAGGGAAGAAGAGCTTACCACCTCCCAAAACAACAGAAATCAATATTGCATATTAATACGCATTCAAGAGTTTACAAATCAGTTTTCACAACATTACAAAATGTTCTATAATGAATTTCCCACCAGATTGTGGAGGAACTCCAGCATCTGGCTTCTGTCCTCTTTGCAACTGGAGCCTCTTGGGTGTAAAAAAGAGCTCTGTGCCTGAATAGGGCCATCCCAAGAGGAGTTACACCCTTCTAAAGTGAATGGACTTAGAAGGGTGTCTAGGATGGCAGTGCAAGACACCAGTGACCACGATGGGCTGGCGTTTCTCTGTTTTGTTTTGCAGGGCTGTTTCCAGCTTCCTGCCTTTCTCTCCCCATTCCCTTTCCCTTTCTTTCTTTTTTTTTAGCAAGCATGGGGAAACTTGGGAGGAAGGGGATTTAAATGAAGGAAATAAGGGTTGCGATATGTTCTGCATGCGGGTAACAAAATGAAAACCACACCGATGTCTTTCCTGAAAAGTCCACATGGAGCAGCAGCAATCGATAACACAGGTCTCTTTGTCTCGTTTCAAACAGGAAATACGTCCAGTAAGATCGAGAGCTGGCTGGACCAATGCAGGTAAGTCTACCTGTGTAGGGTTGGGTTGGGAAATACCTGGAGTTTAGGGGATGGATTTTGGAGGGTGGGGCTCGGGGAGGGACCTCATTGGTATATAATGCCACGGAGTCCACCTTCCAAAGTGGCCATTTTCTCCAGGTTAACTGATCTGTGTCACCTGGGGATCAGTTGTAATAGTGGGAGATCTCGAGCCACCGCCTGGAAAATGGCAACCCTACCCCTTTCTCATATAAACCAGGCACTATCCTTTGCCAGGATTAACTCAAATCTGGAAATGAAGGAGGGAGGAACAATTCTCAGGAACAGTTATAGAATTATAGAATCATAGAGTTGGAAGGGACCACCAGGGTCATCTAGTCCAACCCCCTGCACAATGCAGCAGATTCACAACTACCTCCCCCCCACATCCCCAGTGACCCCTGCTCCATGCCCAGAAGATGTCCTCCCTCTCATGAGCTGCCTAAGGTAATAGAATCAGGATTGCTGACAGATGGCCATCTAGCCTCTTAAAAACCTCCAGGGAAGGAGAGCTCACTACCTCCCGAGGAAGCCTGTTCTACTGAGGAACTGCTCTAACTGTTAGAAAATTCTTCCTAATGTCTAGACGGAAACTCTTTTGATTTAATTTCAACCCGTTGGTTCTGATCCGACCTTCTGGGGCAACAGAAAATAACTCAGCACCATCCTCTATAGGACAGCCCTTCAAGTACTTGAAGATGGTTATCATATCACCTCTCAGACTTCTCCTCTTCAGGCTAAACATGTATTAAAGGCTTTCAGAGTTTGCATTTGCATATGGATAACTGAAGACCTCAGCCTCTGAGGTATAATGCCAGAGCTTCCACCTTCCAAAGCAGCCATTTTCTCCAGGTGAACTGATCTTTGTCGCCTGGAGATCAGTTGTAATAGTGGGAAATCTCCAGCCACCACCTGGAGGCTGGCAACCCTATCATGGATGTTATAACTAGGTTTTGGTGATTATGGGAAAAGAACTTCATTTGAGTTGTACCTGAGATCTCCATTCTACCCACCTGTTAAGATCTTCCTTTGAGATCCTATGCTATGTTGCTCTCACTGTATGATGGGTGTTTGACTGCAGATGACACAGCCTTCTCTAATATGGCACCAGAACAGTCAAATTCCTTCCTAGGGAGGCTTGCTTTGCTTCTTTTGTGGCACGGTTGAGGTGTTGGGCAAAGGAGGTATCTTTTCAGGAAGTACTTTTGGTGCTCTGTTAGAGTTAGGGGAGCAGGGACAAGGGATGGTTAAACAGAGTTCTTGGTGAATCCTACAGCATCGCCGCAACGCAATGACATCTCTTCCTGTTTTGTGCTGGAAGTGATGTCACTCTTGGGTGTGATGTCAAATTGCCCCCCTGCGCCGCAACAGGGGTCCAGGATAGGAGGTCGTGCCCTATAGTTATTTAGATATAGCAGAATACCTGGCCTCCATGGGGTAGTGGTTAAGAGCGGTAGTTTGGAGCGGTGGACTCTGATTCGGCGAACCGGGTTTGATTCCCCAACTCCTCCGCATGAGTAGCGGAGGCAAATCTAGTGAACTGGATTTGTTTCCCCACTCCTCCACATGAAGTCAGTTGGGTGACCTTGGGCTAGTCACACTCTCTCAGCCCCATCTACCTCACAATGTATCTGTTGTGGGGAGGAGAAGGGAAGGTGATTGTAAGCCAGTTTGATTCTTCCTTAAAAGTTAGAGCAAGTTGGCATATAAAAACCAACTCCTCCTCTTCTTCCTCCTCCTCCTCCTCCTCTTCTTCCTACATAAAGATAATACCTTACATAAAGACATTATTCATTTATTTACTATCGTTTTATCCCTTCCTTCTGTCAAGGAGCTCAGTCTCCTCTTCTCCATTTTATTCTCACAACAACCCTGTGAGGTTGGTCTGGCTCAGAGACCGAGGCAGGCCTAAAGCCACTCTGCGAGCTTCCATGGCAGAGGGGGGATTCGAACCTTGGTCTCCCAGATCCTAGTCTGACCCCCTAACCTGTAAAACACACCGACATTCACAGTCGGGATCGTACGAATCGGAAGTAAAAATGCTAGGCCATGTTTTTTAAGAGATAAAAAAAATGGTTTGTCACAACCTGAAGGCTGTAGCAACATCTGGCAAAAATATCCAACTCAGGTCTGGCTTTCACATTAACTGAAAATTGCACAGGAACTAAAACTAACAGGACATACGTCAGGACATCTCCTCCCTGTGTGGCTCCCTGCATCCTGGTGATCAGGAGCAATCAAAGCCCACTCAGATAGGAAGGTTAGTGTGTGTGTATGTGTGGGGGGGTCTGTTTTCAAAGCTGGAGTTAGACTGGGGGGGAGACCCCCCCCATGAATGCAATACAGGTGAATGCCTGACCTCAGTTCCGAGGCTGACATCCATAGAACACTTTCCTGGGATGAAGCCCTCCTGAATAAAACAGGCCTTACTTCTTTTGTTCCACGAAGTGAGGCATTGGGTGCGATCGGGTTGCCAACCTCCAGGTACTAGCTGGAGATCTCCTGCTATTGCAACTGATCTCCAGCCGATAGAGATCAGTTCACCTGGAGAAAATGGCCGCTTTGGCCATTGGACTCTAGGGCATGGAAGTCCCTCCCCTCCCCAAAACCTGCTCTCCTCAGGCTCCGCCCCCAAAATCCCCCGCCGGTGGCAAAGAGGGACCTGGCATCCCTAGGGTGAGCTTGCCAACTGTTAGGAGAAAAAATGACCGTCCACTTTAATAGAGGATTAATGCTATGTCATTTACTGGTAGGGTTGCCAACCTCCAGGTACTACCTGGAGATCTCCTGCTATTACAACTGACCTCCAGCCAATAGAGATTGATTACCCTGGAGGAAAATGGCTGCTTTGGCAATTGGACTTTATGGCATTGAAGTCCCTTCCCTCTCCAAACCCCACCCTCCTCAGGCTCCGCCCCCAAAATCTCCAGGTATTTCCCAACCCGGAGCTGGCAACCTTAATGATTTTTGTACTTTTTCTCGGTTATATTTCGATTTTACATCCTTACGTCTCACACTGTATCTCCTGCATTTCACAGCTCCCTGACCTTTGCTGTTTATTTTATTTTTAAGACCTCCTTCCTAAAAGGTATGCCTAGTGAGGCTCCACTACATTACATCTGAAAAAGCAGAATGCAATTCACAAAATGTTACAGTGGAATTGTTTAAAGAGGTTTTTTTTCTTTTTTAAGGTGCCATTAGACTTGTAAAGAGCCCCGTGGCGCAGAGTGGTAAGCTGCAGTCCTGCAGTCCAAGCTCTGCTCACGACCTGAGTTTGATCCCGATGGAAGTCGGTTTCAGGTTGCCGGCTCAAGGTTGACTCCGCCTCCCGTCCTTCCGAGGTCGGTCAAATGAGGACCCAGCTTGCTGGGGGTAAAGAGAAGATGACCGGGGAAGGCACTGGCAAACCACCCCGTAAACAAAGTCTGCCTTGGAAACGTCGGGATGTGACGTCACTCCATGGGTCGGGAGTGACCTGGTGCTTGCACAGGGGACCTTTACCCCTACCTTAGACTTGTATTTATTTTTGCTGCTGCACACTAACACAACTTCCCTTTTCTATTCTGCTCCACTAGAGGGAGCACTTCTGTTGTCAAACATGAACCAAGTATATTCAGCCTGTCAGTTTGACGACACACCTGCAGAGCGCATAGTGACCTAAACTCCACAGGAGTTCACTGATTCCCCCTCTCTCTTCCATCCCCACAAAATAAACACACAAATTGAGTTTTTCCTTAGTAGTTCCTAGGCGTGAACAAACATCCCTGTCTTACAAAGCCCCCCAAATGAGACCAGAATTTAAATGCCATAGACGGGTGAAAATTTCGAAACGTGGTTTAAATAAGAATGTCGACGTTCCTTTCTCCACAGGTCAAGCGGAAGTCCGGTTCTCGCTGGCTTTGAAAATAGGTCAAAATGACTGTGAACAGAAGTCCTGGATTATTGCTTGATATTAATACACCTTAACTCTTTTCGGGGGAGGGAAGGTGGCGTGGAACAGCCTGTAGGAGTAGAACAGAGCAAGAGTCCAGTATCACCTTAAAGGCTAACAAAATTTCTGACAGGGTGTGATCTTTCGTGAGCCACAGATCACTTCTTCAGATACCTGAAGAAAATACAGTGTCTGAAGAAGTGAGCTGTGGCTCACGAAAGCTCACACCATGCCAAGAAATTTTGTTAGTCTTTAAGGTGCTACTGGACATTTGCTCTTTTCTACTGCTACGGACAGACTAACACACCTACCCATCACGTAGGGTTGCCAGGACCCTCTTCACCACCGGCGGGAGGTTTTTGGGGCGGAGCCTGGGGAGGGCGGGGTTTGGGGAGGGCAGGGACTTCAATGCCAAAGAGTCCAATGTGGAGGTGTTCTTCAACTCCGGGAAGGTGCCTATGGGAGAAGGTGGCAGTTGAAGCATTCTGGTCCATCTAGGCTGGTAAAGGTCAATGCCAGCCCTTTTGATTGTGTTGCACTAGCTAACTCAATAGTGTCTCTGTTGGCCCAACAGGAAAGTTGTTGTTGATAGCTCATAATGTTCCAGCTAGGATCCACTGGAACAAAAGAAGGATTTGTTGCAACAATAATGAAGGTGCTTTTTATTCTGGTTTTCAGCTCTTCTGGAGATCCTTTCATGGACAGCCTGTCTGCTCAGGGCACCTTTGGTAAGCACTTCCCGTGACTTTAATGGTCCGCTGTGTTGACCTTCATGAAACGGGGTTGTGAGCTTGGACAGCCCATAGTTCTGGTGGGATGTATCAGTTGCCTGTGTGCCTCCAGGAGGGCAAAGAGCAGCTCTCTGAAGTAGGGTTGCCAACCCCAAGGAAGTGCAACATCCTGGGATTACAACTGACCTCCAGGTGACAGAGATCAGTTCACCTGGAGAAAATGGCCACTTTGGAAGGGGGGCTCTATGGAACTATACCCCATTGAAGTCTCTCCTCCTCAAACCCCTCCCTCCTCAAGCTCCACCCCCAAAACCTCCATGTATGTATGTATGTATGTATGTATGTATGTATGTATGTATGTATGTATTTATTTATTTATTTATTTATTTATTATTTGCATTTCCCAACCCAGAGCTGGCAACCCTAAACCATTTCTGATCAGGAAAGGGAAGGTTTAACCTCAGTTCCCCACACACTGTGGTCTCAATTTGAATTCGCCCAGCATGCCTGTTATGTAGAGGCGGCGGGGGGATATCTGAGGGGGGGGTCCTAGAACCCACTGCCTGTTGTCTTTTTGACCCTGGCTAAGGGGTGCCAACTCTGGGTCGGGAAATTCCTGGAGATTTGGGGGTGGAGCCTGG
The DNA here is from genome assembly GCF_029931775.1 of Euleptes europaea. Taxonomy (NCBI): domain Eukaryota; kingdom Metazoa; phylum Chordata; class Lepidosauria; order Squamata; family Sphaerodactylidae; genus Euleptes; species Euleptes europaea. The sequence goes on from NC_079312.1 coordinate 171,047,858, forward strand.
GGAAGGCGGGGTGTAAGCTTATAAAGTCCACTCTTTAAAGCAGCCCTTTTCTTCAGGGGACATGATCTCTGCCATCTGGAGGTCTCCTGGAGGTTGGCAGCTGCAAATCAGGATTAAAAGCTGACAGCACCTCCCAGTTTTGCTCAAATGACCAGTGCTTACCCTTATTGTCTCGGGAGCTGCCTTTGCTTGCTTTCCTCTTCTGTCCAGCTTTAAGCCTTTGTCAGGTCTCCTTTCAGTCTGTATGAATTGACCCCTGTACGGCACAGGGATATTGTTGGATTGCCAGCTCTGGGTGGGGAAATACCTGGAGATCCTCAGCAGGACCCCCCCCCCAAAAAAAGGGGGGGGAACATAAGTTAACCCTATTAACCGAATTAAGTACCTAGAAGGTCAAGCAAAAAACAGCCAACAAAGCCGACAAAATAATTTTGTAAGTGGGATTTGGAAGTTTTGTTAAAAGACAGGCTGTAAGTTTCATTTGTAAGGATGCCTTTGACAGACCAAGAAGCTCTGCAGTTGTATATTTATTGAGACCTTGCTAGTACTACGTCCAAAAGTCACAAAGGTTTGTAGAAATTTGATATATAATTTACAGTCTGGTGTGCTAGTTTCCTTTAGAAGAAGAAGAGTTGGTTTTTACATACCAACTTTCCCTACAACTTAAGGGAGACTCAAACCGGCTTACAATCACCTTCCCTTCCCCTCCCCACAACAGACACCCTGGGAGGGAGGTGGGGATGAGAGAGCTGTGACTAGCCCAGGGTCACCCAGCTGGCTTCATGTGGAGGAGTGGGGAATCGAACCCGGTTCTCCAGATCAGACTCCACTGCTCCAAACCACCGCTCTTAACCACTACACCACACTCCCACTGCAGAAGGCAAATACGCCGAAACACGTATGGTCTACATGTGATTGTATGTTTATGGTTTGTATATGATTGTATGTCCTATTGTATATTATGCCAATTGTGTTTGGAAGGCTCCTTGCATATAGGAGTCATCAGCATCATTTGGTTTTTGCTTGTATTAAATTTATACGAACTTAAACAACTTTTTAATGGTTTAGCTTTTAATTATATTGTTGGCCTTGTTAGCTGTTTTTTGCTTGACCTTCTAGGAGATACTTGATCCTTAGCAGGTTACAATGCCATAGAGTCCACCCTCCAAAGCACCCATTTTCTCCAGGGAAACTGATCTCTCTCATCGGGAGATCAGTTTTAATAGTGGGGATCTCCAGGTCCACAAAGACATTGGCAACCCTAATGATTGTGAATGGCTCCCTTGCAGGATCTTGGAGCAACAGAACTAGCTTTGAAGATGACCTTACTCTGGGAGCAGAAGGTAAGAGACATGATATTTCTTAGTCCACAGATGAAGAATGAGGAATGCCCTAGAACTACTTTTAAGTAGGTTCTAAACAATAGAGCTTGTGGGCGCTTTCGCACATGCCAAACAATGCACTTTCGATCCACTTTCAATGCACTTTCACGATCTTTTGCAAGTGGATTTTGCCGTTTCACACAGTAAAATCCAGCTGCAAAGTGGACTGAAAGTACATTATTCAGCGTGCGTGAAAGCACCCTTCTTCTTAGAAGCTCAGCTGCCAAGCACATTCCTTAGTATCTCTTCAGTGAAGGTAAAGATGTCTATATCCAAGCTGGGAGGTCAAAGTGGGAGAGAGATCCCCCTTCATACCAGGTTGGTCCCATTTAAGGTTGCCAGCTCCAGGTTGAGAAATGGTGGAGCCCGAGCAGGGTGGGGTTTGGGGAGGGGAGGGACTTCAATGGGTTATAATGCCATAGAGTCCACCTTCCAAAGCGGCCCTTTTCAACAGGGGAACTGATCCCTGTCGCCTGGAGATCAGTTGTAATAGCAGGAGATCTCCAGCCACCACCTGGAGGCTGGCAACCCTAGTCCCATTCCAAAGGGCATGTGGCAAGGCAGCTTAGCAGAGGACTGCAAGGTGAATGTTGGCTTCAGATGGATCTGGAGCACCTCTTGCTCACGAGAACCTTTTCTCTCCCTCCTTCTAGCCACATTGCTACCACACAAAGACATAGCCGAGTCCAGGTGAGTAACAGGAGCCAAAACATTTGGCTTTGCTCTGAAATTCAGCAACATTACACAATTGATATCTGAGCGATTTCCTTTTTGAATTTGACTTTGGAAATTAGGTTTTGAAGAATGCCTTTTGGGGAAAAAAAGAGTACATTTAATAGACAAGGGCACCGATCCTGCTGTCCATTTCGAATTGCCATTACATTAGTGGAAGCATCTTTCTTTCTTTCTTTCTTTCTTTCTTTCTTTCTTTCTTTCTTTCTTTCTTTCTTTCTTTCTTTCTTTCTTTCTTTCTTTCTTTCTTTCTTTCTTTCTTTCTTTCTTTCTTTCTTTCTTTTTCTTGCTTACTTGCTTGCTTTGCAAAATGCTGTTGCGTAAAGAAAACTTTGTTGTATCCACATGTGCAAGAACTACAGTTATGGTCTAAGTTTGCATTTGCACGTGTGCACTAATGTTATTTATTTTATAAAGCATTTATACAATGGTATTTGATTGTGGTTATGGTGAGCATCCACAGCTGTACAAGACTGGTGGCATGTGCGGTGCTACATTTCAGCAACAACCCTTTATTTCTGGGATAGCAGTACTTTGGAGATGAATTCCTCCCATGTGTTCCTGGATACATGTGTCAACACTTACAAAAAGAAACCCTTACTTTGTGCATCTTTTTTGGGGGGGAAACATAAGGGGATACGATTACAGCGTAAGCCTATGCATGGTCTGTCTGTTCAGAAGTAAGCCTAAGTACATATCCTGGGCTGACTCCAGTGTAAATGCAGACTTGAATGCAACCATCACATGCTTTAGTTAATCACTTTTAGAGTCTGTCTTTCCAAAAACCTCTGTGTCCAAATGCTCTTAGTAATTAACAGTATTGAAAAGAACATTTCCCTTTTGGGGTTTGTTGTAATTTTTGATGGGTTTATTATTTCAACTTTGCTGGCTATCGCTGGCATTTATTGATCTTTTTACAGTTGACTGTTTTATTGCTTTGCTTTTTTAAATCTTCCCTTTTATTGCTGCTTCAAATGATTTGATTGATGGAACTTATGCCGCTGGTTACGGTTGCTGACTTTTAAACTGGGCCCTTTGGTGGTCCTTTAATATCGGTTTGATCTGCAGCAATTATCAGGTGATGCTATTTACCTCCATGCCATGAAAAAGATTCAGCTGTCCATTTCCACTCATTAAACCTCTGTGGAAGGGACTGGCCATTTTTCTCCAAGCCTGTTGACAACTTTTGTTTTAAATTAGGGTTGACGGGCACATGAGTGGAAATGCCAGGAGACTTTGGGGTTGGGATTGCAGGGGAAAAGGACTTAAGTGACATGTCAATATCACTTCCGCCTGGAACCCGGATGTGATCTCGCTGACACTCTAGGATTTCAGCCAATCTCTATGGTGAAAACCATAGAGATTGGGAAGATTCCTGTAGCATTACTGACATCCTCCCTGCCATTTCTCTCCTGCCACTCAGCTGAGCACCGGTGGGGATGGGGGAGCGTCAAGGGGATTTTGCCCACTGAAAACAGGCAAATAGCAAGCTTCGTTTTAACAGTAACGTGTTTACTCGTTGTAATTATGAGGTAAGTTTCCTCAGAAGTATTTTATTGAAAGTGCAGTACAGAAAGATTTTAAGTAACAAAAGAAAAGAAAACTCGGACTTAGAAGGACCATAAAAGAAGAATTCTCTTCAGCCTCCTCCTGTCAAATAATCATAGCAGCTACGATCCACCAGAGATGCACTCAAGTTTTTTCACTGTCGTTGATTTCATGGCAGACCCTGCAAAGGTGCGTCCTGGTCTGATCTACACCTCAATCTGGACCACAGCCTACCTTCCAGTACTTTCTCAGGCAGCACTAACAAAACCAGCTCCAGGTAAGGATGGCACAGAATTGTTGAGGGCTTACTTGTGAAGAGCTATCCACTGGAGTTCGCATGGACCAAAAATGGTGTTGTGGTGGTGCACAAGAAATGGAGTGAGGACATACTGTTTAACTTTGGTCCCTGGTCAGCTTTAGTCCCTGGTTAGCTTTATACACTGCTTTGCAATTGGCTGTGAGAGAAACCAAGCTTGTGTGTCCCGTGCTTTGCCTTCTCCATGGGGATTTCAGCCGGGTTGAGCTCAGGGGAGAGGGAAGAATCGGGTTAACAGAGGAACGGGAAGTTCGGGGATTTGTGAGGACTGGCAGCGAGGTCATCCCTAATGGATGGAAAACTCATGCATAACTCCAAGGAACAACCGAGACAGACCGGGGGCAAACGTGAGTGAAAGTACCCATGCTTAAATGACCAAAGTAATATACATAAGATGTATACAGAAATGAATCCTGGGGAACATAAGAAGAGTCCTGCTGGATCAGACCAGCAGTCCATCTAGTACAGCGTCCTGTTTCACATGGTATGAATATTGGAGATATTCTTGTGTGGCAGACCTGAGATGGGAGAGGAGCTTGTGGACATATTTTGTGTGGTATGTGCGGCTAGCACTTGGGAAACACCCACAAACACACACACACACACCACATGTTTTGTGTTTAGATTCAATAATCATTTGGGAAACTGATTATTTGTTTTGGTTGGGTGGGAGATCCCAGGAGGGAAGCGTAACATTTTGTACCTAACTTTTTGAAAAGTTTAAATTAAAATTATACAGGAAAAGAGACTGGAGGACAACTTCCTTTACTACAACAGGCAAATCTGGAGTGTGCATGGAACCAGTCCTCTCATGTTTACACTCCCTTCTTCTCCTGCTAGTATCTCAGAGGTGCTGGAGCAATGTGAGGTGGATGCTGAGACCGTCCTCTCCAACCTGGGCTTCGTACAAGAGGAGGCCCCTGCTGGATCGTGGATCCCAGCTCGGTTCTTTGCCATTCCATCCCAGGCCCAAGGCATTGACTTCCAGCTGTTCCTAAGAGCCCAGGTACAGCGGCTGGAGATGGAGGATCCTTATCTGATGCTAGCGAGTAAGTGCCATACGCCTTCATAATCAATCCTTCTAGGGCTGGAATTCAAATGGGAGGCATGCTTTACTCACACTCCAAAACAGAGTGATTTTCCGCATTCTCTTTTTCCTCGTCTCGAAGCTCCAGGTTCTTTGGTGCTTAAAAAAAAAGTTCCACATGTGTTTTACTCCTTCTAGTAGTCGATTCGTTATAGCAGAAAATTAAATGTAGTTTATTTCCTTCTGATTTCTGCAGCAGCTTTTTACTCTTCATAAAAAACTGGTGTGATATCGGATCCACCACTAGAGGGAGAAAAACACATGCAGAACTTTAAAAACACACCAGAGAAACACAAACTTTGAGAGGAGAAAAAAGAGAATCCGGAAAAGCCCAAAGATGTTTATTTTTGTGATTTGGTTTCTTAACAGCAGACAGGAAACCTTGCAGCTCTGGAGAGCTTATGGTGAGACACACAGTTTGTCCTATTTTTGTCTTCACAACAACTCTATGAGGAAGGTTAGGCGAGGTGAGAGTGTTGAAGTCCATCCAGAGAGCTTCTCAGCCCAGAAGGGATTTGAACCCACATCTCCCTGATCCTAGTCCGCCACTCTAACCCTATTAACTCCCAAAGAAGAGCAATTAAAAGCTTTGGTTATAATGATTAAGGAAAGCTTCTCTCTTTCATTCTAGTAACAACTCTCTAAGGTATGCCATGTAGAGAAATAGCGTGTGTGGCCCATGGTTACCCACTGAGGTTCATGGCAGAGAGGGGATCTGAAGCCGGTTCTCCCAGATCCAAGTCTGATGCACCACACTATTTGGTTTTTCCTTTTACACTTCAGAACATAAGAAAAGCCCTGCTGGATCAGACCAAGGTCCATCAAGTCCTGCAGTCTGTTCACACAGTGGCCAACCAGGTGACTCTAGGGAGCCCACAAACAAGACGACTACAGCACCTATTATAATATGCATGCTTCTCTGGTACTAGAGAGAATAGGTATGCACCATGACTAGTATTCATTTTGACTAATAGCCATGGATAGCCCTATCCTCCATGAACATGCCCACTCCCCTCTTCAAGCCTTCCAAGTTGGCAGCCATCACCACATCCTGGGGCAGGGAGTTCCACAATTGAACTCTGCCTTGTGTGAAGAAATACTTCCTTTTCTCTGTTTTGAATCTCTTACTCTCCAGTTTTCTGGTATTATGAGAGAGGGAGAAAAGCTTCTCCCTATCCACTCTCTCCATACCATGCATAATTTTATAGACCTCTATCATCATTTTATCGACCACTTTCCATTTTCCTTCCATAGGTCGGTTCAAGCAGGTCCAGACCCTGGCCATAACAGCCGACGCATTCTTCTGCCTTTACTCCTACGTTTCTAAGACCCCGATCCAGAAGATTTCCCCTGCCCATCTGTTCTCTGCCTTCCCGGACATCCCAGATTCCTGGCATGTTCCCTCCAAGCCAGAGGCCGAATCTCCTCTACAGCGCCTGAGGAAAGCCATTTCAAGAATGTGCTTGTACACTTTGCCTCAAGAGGGAGGGACCTTGGGGCCATCGAAAAAGCCATCTCGTATGAGCCGCTTGGAGCAGGTAGTGTGGGAAGTGATAGACAAGGCTCGCAGAAACAGATTCCATCTTGAAATGGAAAATGGAAAGGAAGAGGCTCACGCAGCGTGTAGCGGAGGCCCCTTCGTCCAAAGCAGAATGAGAAGGGCCTCTTCTATGTCCACCATAGTGGAGACCACTCCTGTGACTTCCTGCATCCATTCTAAAGCTCCTGGTCATTCTGGGGAAAAGAGGTTTTTTCTGCGAGCTGCTTCCTTGTCGGGTTTGGCACCAGGACCTTTTCGCGGCCCAGATGCTGCACGTATGGAGGGGTCAGACCATCTGGGCTATCAAGAACGATACTGTTTTGGGAGGCGTTCTCCAAAGAAGGCTTCTTCACCAGAGGAGAGCAGGGAAGAATCAGAAGGAAACTAGCCCACAGAAAAAGGATCTGCCATTGGCAAGGGTGACTGGACACCTTGACGGAGATACTATGGCATGGGAGCCATCAGCCTGAAAGTTCAAATCTCACCTTAGCCATGGAGTCAGTGGAAAGCATTAGTTGTATTTACCTCCCATGGTGAGCTCTGTAATATGGGGTAATAATAGAGTAGTAGAGACCTACTTGAAGGCTTGTTGTAAGGATTATATAGAGGTGCCCACCTATTTGTTTCCTGATGTCTACTTCCTTCTCCCCCAAAGCCATCTCTTCTCCAAAGCAAAGAGCTGGTCACATGAATGCATGAACACATGAAGCTGCCTTAGACTGAATCAGACCCTCGGTCCATCAAAGTCAGTATTGTCTACTCAGACTGGCAGAGGCTCTCCAGGGCCTCAGGCAGAGGTCTTTCACATCACCTACTTGCCTAGTCCCTTTAACTGGAGATGCCGGGGATTGAACCTGGGATCTTCTGCATGCCAAGTAGATGCTCTACCACTGAGCCACAGCCCCTCCCCTCCTGGCATTTTCTCTAGCCTCACCTCAAAAGAGCAGAAGATGTTCATGCAGAGGAACTAGGTAGCTTGAGAGGCTGTGTAATAGTTTCCTTCTTTGAACTTCTTCAAAGAACGAATGACAGGTAATACCTAAAAATAGTTTGCTTACAGTGCATACTACTACCTATGGGGCGAGCCTATTTTTCAGCATTCCTTGAAAAAAATGATATTTTTTATAAAGGGCCCTCACTTGCCCTCATTCTCAGTTGTCCTCATCTGCCATAATTGATATCATCATGTGGCCAAGTCTGATCCATTGTGGTTTTATTTATGGACATCTAATGATGTCTCGGTATCTGACATAGGTTCATGACATCATCTAATTTATTTTATGATCACTGCCGGGATGGGTTTACTCTTATGATGTGGGAAGAAGAAGTCTGGAGGATGAGGGTATGTGTGTGCCGTCAAGTCACAGCTGACTTAGGGCCACCCCGTAGGGTTTTCAAGGCAAGAGAGGTTCAGAGATGGTTTGCCATGGCCTGCCATTGCCATTGTGTTGTTGTTTCCTGGTCACTACTACATTCCCGTCATGGGAATCATCCCACCAAGTCTCTGTAATAAAAGACAGGACTACCATGAATTGACTATATAAAGGAAGCCACAGCCCTCAGTTTGCAAGACCTGAGCAAGGCTGTTAAGGATAGGACATTTTGGAGAACATTGATTCGTAGGGTCACCATGAGTTGGAAGCGATTTGGCAGCACTTAACACATACCCAAACCAGAATGAAAACAATGATTTCTCACACATTTTTTTTTTTTTTTTTTTGCAGGGGTGAAAATTTGCTTTATTGCTATCCTTCAACTTTACTTCCCATTATTCTTGTACAAAATTTGGCAAGTTTCGAACTGGATAAAACGTTCTGGTACACTGTTCTACCGGTGTTGGACTATTTCAGCCACCAATAAATCCACCAAGGTAGCCAGAATGGCTTAAAAGAGGGCCTTTGGTGTCCAGCATCTGGACCTGCAGAGATAAAAATATTGTCATTGTCAGGCATTGTTTGTTGGTGGAACCTCTTTTGGAGGTACAGGTTCCCATGATCTCCTGTGAAATTAAGTCTTGACTCCTGTTCTACCAGAGCAAGCCTCCTAGACTCTTCTTCTGGCATATTCATACAAACAGGTTCCTGTCTTTCAAAGAACTAGCATTGTCCTCGAGACATGGAGTTTCAACCACCAACAATTTGCACCCATTCTGTACAACCAGTTCCTCCAAGATACTTACGGGTGGTGGTGGCAGTGGTGGTGGTGGCATTGGCTGTTGGTTCTTCGTGGGAATCTGAAGAGGGACATAACAGAAACATTAGAACTTGTCACGTGTAGCTCAGGCCAGCTCAAATGTTTCTGCCGCCCTAGGCAAATTAACTTTGTCCCCTGCCCTGAATCTAGGGATGGGGAATTGTGGTGTTTCCTCGTAGGGTTTCATAATCGTAGCCTCTTATCCTTAAGTGAAAGGATACTTTGACATAACATATAATTCATTCACTTGCTTGAAGTTAGAAGAGGGAAAGAAGAGCTGCATTTGAGAAAATGAGGTGAGGGTACAAATGACGTGTATCACAATACATTGAAAGAGGAGAGACTGTATCCCCCCTAGAAAACATCCTCACTTAAGAACGCAAGAAGAGCCCTGCTGAATCAGATCAGGGGTCCATCTAATCCAGCATCCTTAGTTGAGGGACCCTAGGATACTCCTACCCCAAGCAGCGATGCTCCATATTCAGGTAAGCAGGTGCGGTCCCCATCAAGGCTGGATTCTGGTGAGGCAGGAAGAATGAGAATGTCATCTGCTTACCTGCAGACACCAATGTAAAGGCAATGCCAACCAGTAGAAGCAGGACCCAGATCTTCATTGTCTGTTGATGAGAGAGTGGATATTTTCAAACACTGAAGAATCTGCAGGGTGTTGCAAACCAGCTATGAGCCTGCACCGGGCTTCACTCCCTAATAAAGGCCCAAGGCACCAATCAGAAGAGCCGGCAGAGCAGCCCTGGATCAGCAAACCATTGCCTTTTCTGAGAAAATCCTATTTCACGGATAAAGAAGGAAGCCTTTGGCAATATATGCCTTGTCATCGGGGCGGTGGGCCAAGGTCAAGATTAACCCAGAGTTAATATTTGGTTTAAAATTACCGCTGCGTTTCAATCTGATCCAAAGTACCCATGCAAGATCTCCATTTTGGTGGGGAAAGGTCAGCAATAAGAAGAAGAAAAAGAAGAGTTGGTTTTTATATGCCAACTTTCTCTACCATTTAAGGCAGAATCAAACTGTCTTACAATCACCTTACCTTCCCCTCGCCACAACAGACACCCTGTGAGGTAGGTGGGGCTGAGAGAGCTCTAAGAGAACTGTGACTAGCCCAAGGTCACCCATATGGCTTCATGTGTAAGTGGGGGAACAAATCCTGTTCACCAGATTTGCCTCTGCCACTTATGTGGAGGAGTGGGGAATCAAACCCGGTTCTCCAGATCAGAGTCCACAGCTCCAAACCCCCTCTCTTTTTAAAATTTATTATTATTATTATTATTATTATTATTATTATTATTATTATTATTATTATTATTATTATTATTATTATTATTATTATTATTATTATTGGAAACCAATCTGGTTCACCAGATTAGAGTCTGCCACTCATGAGGAGGAGTAGGGAATCAAACCCGGTTCTCCAGATTAGAGTCTACTGTTCCCAGCCACTATACCACGCTGGCTCTCTGTCACTGTGACAGATGGCTATGTGCAAAATCTGTACGCTCTTTCCTCCCCCTCACTCCAATCCAGAATGTTTCTGTGCTTTCCTCATCTCAGTAAAATGGAGTCTGAACCCCTATACATAGGGTTGCCAGGTCCTTTTTCGCCACCAGTGGGAGATTTTTGGGGAGGAGCCTGAAGAGGACGGGGTTTGGGGAGAGGAAAGACTTCAATGCCCTAGAGTTCAATTGCCAAAGGGGCCATTTTCGCCAGGGGAACTGATCTCTATTGGCTGGAGATCAGTTGTAATAGCAGGAGATCTCCAGCTAGTACCTGGAGGTTATGGCAAATAAGTAATCAGCCTGCTGTAATGTTAGTTACAAACTTATAAACACAGCAGCATAAGACAACAAAACACGTAAATCATACAGGTAGCTTAATTTGAGTAATTTGAGAACTTTGAGTTCCCTCTACCACAAGAGCAGACATATTAACTGCCTTGAAGTGAGTATTATTATAACAGTTTGTTTTTGTAATATTTGAATGCTTATAACATGACTATGCTTATAGAATTACAAAATTTTATAAGGTGGTTCTTGTGGAGTAAGCTACCTTCTCAAAATTATATTGATAATGAACAACTGATTGACAGAATGTATATGTATATTATAGCATATTCTGATATATTCTGATGAAGACCTCGGGTCGAAACTGGGCGTTAATCCGGACCCCTATTATACACCTTGGACTGTGAAATTTGTATGACCCCAACTTCATATTGTCAATGCAATCAACAGGATACAATTCTGTGATGTACTTCAACAACAAGGCACCCAAATGTGGCAACTTTGAAAGGATTACTTATGGAAAATGACTCCAAAGACACTAGTTCTAAAAAAGAACGTTTAACTTTTGTATATAGTTCTATTTGCTTAGCTAACATCACTGTATATATTTATTCACTGACTACTGCACATAGAATATAACACTCTTTGCATGTATGATTTATGCATTTTGTTGTCTTATGCTTCTGTGTTTATAAGTTAGTATCCGGAGGTTGGCAACTCTACCTATACAGGACGTGGCTTGTTTTCCCCCTTAGAATGGGTGTACCATAACATTGAGGACTGTTTGCATTCCTCTTCTGCATGCAAAGCAAATGCTCTACCACTTAGGCATAGCCTTTTCCCAGGCATTCAGTTAATTGAGATGTAAACTGTTTTATGTAAATAGCAGTGACTGAAAATTCCCCAACATCTTACATTCTTGGAAACCGTATTTGATCATCTGGAGAACATTGATACTCCTGAGGAAGTTAGATGATTAGATGATTGCCTCCTGAAATACAATTTCCAGTAAAGGGGCTTCTCCGTGTTTGCGGAATTCTTTAATCCTATGATCCGGAAGGTAAATAAGCCAATAACTCCCATAATCAAAGTCTCCCGAAGGATACAAGTCGGGGAAGGCCTGAAGCCCTCAGTGACACAGCCCATGCTTGGCATGCAAATAATCCTATTTTCAGTCCCTGGCATCTGTACCTGTGTGCAGATTGGTCCTTGTTGCCTTTATAAACCAGCCCCCTTGGGTTCTCAGCGTCACTTCTCAAGCTTCTCTCACCATCTGGAAATCTCTGCAATTGTGGCTGAAGATGAAAGTCTGGGTCCCTGTCCTGCTGGCAGGCTTTGCTTTCCTTTGGGCGAATGCAAGTAAGATCCAGGGCAACCTCCTTCTTTCTGGCACCTCAGTGAACCACCCTCCTCCAGGGCTCTTGGTAGGGTTGCCAGATCCCTATTTGCCACCGGTGGGATGTTTTGGGGGAGGAATCTGAGGAGGATGGGGTTTGGGGAGGGGAGGGACTTCATTGCCATAGAGTCCAATTGCCAAAGCGGCCATTTTCTCCAGGTGAACTGATCTCTATCGGTTGGAGATCAGTTGTAATAGCAGGAAATCTCCAGCTAGTACCTGAAGGTTGGCAACCTTAGCTCTTGGAGTTGTTCATTTCTGATTCCAGAGTAGGGCTGTCAATTCGGTTCGGTCCGAACTGAAAATCAACCGAATTTCCCCTGATTTGGTGATTTTCAGTTCGGACGGATCCAAACTCAAATCTGGTGGGCAACCGGGGGGGCCGAATTCAGCGAGTTCAGGAGTTCGCGAATAAATTCGGCCAATTCGCCCCCCCCTTCAGGGGAGCCCGCTGAAAGGCGCGGGCTGCCCTTTAAACTGATCTGCGCCTCCCAGCTGGGAGGCTCAGATCAGTTTAAAGGGCCCCCGTGCGCCTTCAGGGAATCCCTGAAGGCGCGCTTCGGCCGAATTTTCCCCCGAACTCCGGATCCCCCCGAATTACCGGGGATCCGAAGCGGGGGAGTTCGGACTTTGGCACGTACCGACCCCACAAGGGTCAAATTCGGCCGAATCCGAACTGTACCGAATTTTTTTTTTGACAGCCCTATTCCAGAGGAATTTCTTTGCGCCTCCTTTGACTGCATAGAAAATAAATGCATAGGTATGTGCCAAAATTCACAAAAAGAAAATATTTTCTCATACTTTTCCCCTGTTTGCTAAATAGTGAAATTTTCCCAACCGGATTCTGCTTTGATGCCATATTTTGGGCCAGCGTGGTGTGGTGGATAAGAGCGGTGGTTTGGAGCAGTGGACTCTGATCTGGAGAACCGGGTTTGATTCCCCACTACTCCATGTGAGCGGCGGAGGCTAATCTGGTGAACTGGATTAGTTTCCCCACTCCTACACACGAAACCAGCTGGGTGACCGTGGGCTAGTCACACTCTCTCCGCCCCACCTCCCTGTTGTGGGGAAGGGAAGGGAAGGTGAATGTAAACCGGTTTGAGTCTCCCTTAAGTGGCAGAGAAAGTCGGCATATAAAAACCAACTCCTCCTCTTCTTCTTCTTCTTCCTCCTCCTCCTCCTCCTAAACTATTTGTTTTCAGTCCAGGGTCACTCAGCTGGTATGCACATTGATGCTCATGAAGTGTAGCACAGCACTGTGAACAGGGCCATGCAAAGCAGACCTAGCCCCTTCCGAGTCCATTGAAGTCAAGGAGGTTAGAAGAGTCTAACTCTCCTCAGAATGGCATTGAAAGGGCTGGAAAACAACCAGACCCAGATTCACCTCCCCCCCCCCACGCTTCTCAGGGAAGCCCATCCAGTGCCACTAGCCCAAGGTCACCCAGCAGGCTTAATGTGGAGGAGTGGGGAATCAAACCTGGTTCTCCAGATCAGAGTCCATGGTGGTCGGATTTACATATAAGCTAAACAAGCTATAGCTTAGGGGCCCACTCTCTTGTGCCCCCCCCAAAAAAAAATTTAAAGAAGAAAAAAACACCAAGATGTACATTTCCAAAATATAAGATAAAAAACAATTAGTAGTAGTTTGCATCATATATTTATACCTATTATTATTTCATGTTATAGCAAGTTTCTAGAGACTAGATTATGAGTCTTTGTAAATTGTGTTTCTAAAGGAACTTTTGTTTTTGTCAAATGCCAATGTGTTTGCATTATTAAGTTTGTTATGAATAAAAAATTATTTTAAGTTAGAGCTTAATAATTATTTCACTATTAATATTCTTCTTCTTAATTGTATTTCAGTTCAACAATTACTTTGATAAAATACATATTTTATGTGCAAATGGCTTTAGATACCTATTAGGTCCATAAATTATTATATAACAAATATTCAACACAAAAAAACAGCGACAATTTGTTGTTGACAGGACAGCTGGACATATAAAGGGTACCATTACCTTCAATAGCTTAGGGCCTCATCAAACCTAAATCCGGCCCTGATCCACCCACCACTCTTAACCACTACACCACGCTGACTTTTGTGGAAATCCAAAGACCCTATTTCTCCAAAACAATCTGTATCAGTAATGGGTATTGTTTTCAACCATATAAAAGTCATGATTACTCTTGCAGATTCTCACACAGGAGATGAAGACGATCCCGCTGTTTCTGACGCAGATGCTGACATAGGAGAGTACGAAGATCCCACTTACCCTGACATAGGGGGTGTGAGCCCTCCTAGCCACGGTCAAGGTCCTGGCGAGGGCAGTCCAGGTCCCTTTCAGCCCCGATGGCCTTGGTGGTTGTTTGGCTGAATGCCTGAAATTTAACATCCTTGTCTGTTCCCCCTTACGATGGATTCTGATTGTCTGATAATTATCACGGTAGAAAAACTGGAGCTGCCAAATAATCAAATTAACAAAGTGTACTTAATAAACATCTAAATGAGTTAATTGCAGCAAAATGTACTCCTGACGTTGTTTTTCAAATACAGTTCAAATGGATTGGGGGGAAACACCGCCTCTGTTTCCTAATTTTGGTTTAGAGAAAACTAAGTTTTCATCTTCTTTTTTAGATACAATTTTTTAAAAAAGTAATACATTTGGTGATGTGAAACTAAACACGATTGCATTCAAATTAATCTATGAAACAGAATTTAAAGTTAGGGTTCCCTCCCCTGCCACGTTCCTTTCCGTCTCAATTTCTTTCATCCTGTTTAGCACAGTTGCTTCCGTGCCATCCAGTAATATATGGTGGCAGAAAGTGCTGTTAAGTCACAGCTTATTTATGGCAACCCAGTAGGGTTTTCAAGGTAAGAGACTAACAGAGGTGGTTTGCCATTACCTGCCTCTGCGTAGCAACCCCGGACTTCTGACTTCCGTAGCAGTCTGCCATCCAAATACTGACCAGGGCCGGATCTGATGAGATCAGGCTAGCATGGACTACCTAGGTCAGGGCACAGTAATATATATATATATATAGCCATAAATAACATGACTAACCCAAACTAGCCTGTCAGAGCTTGGAAGCTAAGCAGGGATAGACATGGTTAGTACTTTGATCAGAGACAATAAAGGAAGACCTGGCTGGGTTGCTATGCAGAGGAAGGCAATGGCAAGCCACCTCTGCTCATCTGTTGTCTTGAGAACCCCATGAAGAGGCACCATAGGTCAGTGGCAGCAAATCCCACAATTTAACTATGCGCTGTGTGAAGAAGCACTTACTTGCGTCTGTCCTGAATCTCCCACCCTTCAGTTTCAGCGGAAGACACAGGGTTCTAGTACCATGGGAGAGGGTTCTTCCTGTCCACTCTCGCCACACCACACATAATTTCATGTCTCCCCTTAATCGCCTTTTTTCTAAGCTAAACAGCCCTAAGTGTTTTAACTGATCCTCATAGAACAGCCAGCCTACCCCCCACTCCGTTCATAGAGCAGCTGGTCTACCCCACTGCAGCTGGACTAACTCGCTGAGAACCAACCCCTTATCCCTTATGTTGGGGGATAACTGAAGATAAAGAACACTAGTTTACGATGAGAGGTGGCAAAATTGTGCCTTGCTGGAATGACGAAGTCCCTGGAACTTCCCTGACTCTCTCCTCTGGTTCTCCCCTCCTGAATAATTTTAGCTCTCTGCTTGCTTTGACTAGGTCAGAGTCCTACTTTCCCCTCTCCACTTTGTTCAGGTTTAACAGCCCATAAGCCATACACTGATGAGCCCCGTGGCGCAGAGTGTTAAGCTGCAGTACTGCAGTCAAAAGCTCTGCTCACAACCTGAGTTCGATCCCGACAGAGGTTGGTTTCAGGTAGCGGGCGCAAGGTTGACTCAGCCTTCCAACCTTCTGAGGTGGGTAAAATGAGTACCCAGCTTGCTGGGGGTAAAGGAAAGATGTCTGGGGAAGGCACTGGCAAACCACCCTGCAACCAAAGTCTGCCTTGGAAACGTTGGGATATGACGTCACCCCATGGGTCAGGAATGACCTGGTGCTTGCACAGGGGACCTTTACCTTTTAAGCCATACACCAAGAAAATGTTTAAGAATTAAAAACAACAGCAATTTTTTGGGGGGCCACATCAACCGTGCAAGAAGCCACTCAGAAACAACCTTAATTTGTAGGTATCAGAAGTGGCAGCAAATCTGAACCACCATTTTGCAATAATTTTCTCCCTGGCAAGAGTGTGTTTGGAGCAATAAAAGCAAACATGCAATAATGAATCGACCATTGACTAGGAGCAGTCACAAAAAGGTTGTCATGGAGGAATCCCAGCAAGACGCCCCTTCATCTGTGTTGTAGGTAGTGCATTACAGCATGTAAGCACATAAAGGTAAAGGTAGTTGGAAGCAACTTGACGGCACTTAATGCACACACAAACAAGAAACAAAGAGTAGGTATAACAGACATTGGGGTCTAGGGTTGCCAGGTCCCTTTTCCCCACTGGCGGGAGGTTTTTGGGGTGGAGCCTGTGGAGGACAGGTTTGGGGGAGGGGAGGGACTTCAATGCTATAGAGTCCAATTGCCAAAGCAGCCATTTTCTCCAGGCAAACTGATCTCTTATCGGCTGGAGATCAGTTGTAATAGCAGGAGATCTCTAGCTAGTAACTGGAGGTTATATCAAAAGAGACACTTCTGAGTACAAACTGAAGTGGGTCAGTGCCTTTTGAGTGACTATGCTCTTAGAATGGACCCCTTCCTGAGAAACGGTGTGTTATCTTATTCAGATAGTCACCTACTAAGCAGGACTCAGCTACTTTACTCACTTCAAAAGTAAGTCTTTTTATTGATGTACTCCAATGTAATTGCGTATATATATGTGTATATGCAAGTATTACAAAGTCTTAATATTCAGTAACAATGTATACAGTAAAGCAAGCAAGTTCTACATACTATTCAGTTTTAAAACCCCACTTAAAATATAAAAGTTAAAGAAGTCTGATTTAGTTCAAAGTATCTAATTCTTATTCTAGAATAATATATTTGTAAAGCCATACATACCAACACCATCTTCTGAGACCCTCTGAGAGAGGTCTGAAGTTCTGGCCCTCTCCTTGCCTGTATTTATACTGTTTCAGTCATCTTCAAAGAGGCTGACTTTGAGAATCGAGCAATTCTCATTTTTACTGCACATGCTCAGTGGCCTCCCATTGTATTGCCAAATAAGGACTTCCTTTCCACCATAAAATTCCACTATGAATTTCAATGGATTGCACAGAGAAGCCATTGAAATTCATAAACATCAGCACAACTTTAACAGAAAAGAAGAAAAGAAGAGAATTTAAGAATGAATAAGGCTTGGCTTCCTGTCCTGAAAACCTCTACACTAACAAAGACTACAGTCAACAATAGCCATGCAGATTAGCTTTGGATTTCACACATTAACAGATCACTTCAGGATACAATGGTTCCATTTTAACATACCATACTCTCATTAGCACATTATCTTGATACTTACAGGACAATGATTAGCACATTACCTTTGATACTTTTTGCAGGACAAGGATTCAGCTCAACCCAACCTCTTTATGACTATATATTACTCTTCCTACACCCTTGACACTGAGAGACACTGTCCTTCAGTGTTAGTCCTCTGAAGATGCCTGCCACAGCTGCTGGCGAAACGTCAGGAAAGAAAATACCAAGACCACGGTCACACAGCCCGGATAACTTATAGCATTTTGTTTTCATGTTTAAATCATAAAATACAATTATTGTTTACATTACATCATTACAGCATAGTCAGCATCATATACCCTTGGCATGGATAACATTTCTGCACTTAAAGTCATTGGAAAAGTGAGAATCAAGCACTCAGATCTGTAACTCAAAATGTATAGAAAGAGCGGCTAACCGTTTCTCGTTAGCCATTGAAAAGGCTGGGAAAGGTCATAGAAAGAAGCAGAATGTGCTGCTAGTTACTTACTGAAACCTTTAATAGTGTAATAGAAGCATAAGCCTCTGGCAAAGAATATTCAGGCTCTTTTTCCATTTAAAAGGAAACTGCATGGTTTGCAGTTTATATGTGTAATTGGGTTTTATATGGAATAATTCTGCATATGTACAACACCAATACCATAGTTCATGTGCTCTAATATGTCAAAGCCTGTAACAAAACTAGTTAACCCCAAAACACACAGAAATTGGCTCACATGAAAATGACCCAAAATATAATGGGAATCCAAATACAACATACAAATTGTACTTTTGTATGTTGTATTTGGATTCCCATTATATTTTTTGTCATTTTCATGTGAGTCAATTTCTGTGAGTAACTGGAGGTAGGCAACCCTAGAGGGGTCCCACAAGGATTAGCACTAGGACTGATGCTGTTTAATTTCTTCATAAATGATCTGGATTTGGTGGTGAGCAATGTAGTAGCCAGGAGGGAAGGCAGCATGGTATAGAAGGTTGCCAACCTCTAGGTACTAGCTGGAGATCTCCTGCTATTACAACTGATCTCCAGCCAATAGAGATCAGTTCCCCTGGAGAAAATGGCCACTTTGGCATTTGGACTCTATGGCATTGAAGTCCCTTCTCTCCCCAAGCCCCGCCCTCCTCAGGCTCTGCCTCAAAAACCTCCCGATGGTGGCAAAGAGGGACCTGGCAGCCCTAACGGTATTGCCCGATCTCATTAGATCTTGGAAGCTAAGCAGGGTCAGTACTAGGAAGGGAGACCTCTAAGGAAGACTCTGTAATTGATAGGTTTGTCTTTGGAAAGGTGTGGTTTTGTTTTCTCTTGTTCCTACCCTAGCGTCTTTGTCCTCCTTGCTTCCCAAAAGCCTTTATTATGGAGCATTACTCCCCTGTGATGCTGGAACATCCATGAATTTTGCCTGGAGCCTTTGTCCCCTAAGTGAGCTGAGGAAGTGGCTGGGGGACATGTTTGCACTTCCCATAGTTCCTTCCCTGTGTGTCTCGCCAGCCCATAGAATAAATGTTTGCAGAAGGGTATTCAAAGCCCCATTTACAGAGACCCCAGGAGTCATAGGGCTCCTCCTGGGAATGTTACAATCCTCCATGCAGTGGAAGGAGCCATGATCCCTCTGTTTCCTTGTTTTTCCTGTTTTGGGGCTGGGCAGATTATTGTGACATTACAATAATGATCCAGCATTGGTGTGAGTTGGCTGGCTCTTCCTCAACATGGATAACATGGGAGTCTCCATGACTGGCGGCTGTCGATGAGGTCGCTGTGGATTTCCACACTGTGGCTGTGAGAGTTCCTGAAACCTGGGTTATATATTTTTTAATCATGTGTTTTCTGAGAAAGCACAGAATACCATCTAGTGAACCTGGTGTTGAAAACAAGATCCTGACAAAGGAGTGACCCTATCAGATTGGTATGGATAATTTCCAGCTGATGATGACTTAATAGGATGAATCTGAGTTGTGTTGAATAGTTTAGCCTGGAAACCATTGTTTTCAGCTGTCCATGGTCTATTTGTATGCTTTGTGTATTTATGGTAGGCCAGGGCTTTTTTAATGCTGGATTTTAATTAATATTGTTTTACGTTATGTTTTTATTATTTCTAATTTTGTAAGCTTCTTCTGAGAGCCAGTGTGGTGTAGTGGTTAAGGATCTGGGAAACCCAGGTTTGCATCCTCATCGTGCCATGGAAATTTGCTGGGTGACCTTGGGCCAGTCACACACTGACCCTAGCAAGTATTCGGATGAGAGGCCGCCAAGGAATACCAGGAGTGTGACGCCGAGACAGGCAATGGCAAACCACCTCCATGCGTCTCTTGCCTTGAAAACCCTACGGGATCGTCACAAGTCAGCTGTGACTTGACAGCAAAAGGAAAAAAGCTGCCTTGGGCAGAGTGATTTTAAAATGTTCTAAATTAAACAAAAATAAGGAAAGACAATTCATTGATGTCATGAGCTAACCATCTCGAGTCCTTCTTGAATCCTAGTCTGTGAGAATCAAATCGGCAGAGGAAGTCCAACTCAGCAGCTTCTCACTGGAATCTCCATTTCACTTGTGCGGAAGGGCTGCAACCTGTAAGCCTATTATGGAATACTCCAAGAGGTTGACCTCCCCCATTCATTTAGTCTTTAAGGAATCACATGACTCTTTGTGGCCGGGACACACTTAATGGAGCTGTCATTCTAGAAAGTCTGGAATTTTCAACAGGCCGAAAATTCTCTATGGTTCTGCTTCATTGTAGGGCTGTTGATTCGGTTCGGTCCGAACTGAAAATCAGCCGAATTTCCCTTGATTCGGTGATTTTTAGTTTGGGATGAACCAAACTCAAAAATGGAGAGCAACCGGGGGGGCCGAATTCAGCGAGTTCGGGAGTTCGCGAATAAATTCAGCAAATTCGGCCGTCAGTAAGCAGCATAACCGTCAGTAAGCAGCATTCTCCTCCCCCGGCCAATCGGTGGCCAAGCTGGGTCTTCTTCTGGCCAATCAGTCAGGATTGAGTACTGGAGGAATCAGCTGATGTGCGGCCCGGCCAGGGAGAGAGAGAGAGAGAGGGAAATCCTTGTGTGTGTGTGCGGGGGTGCTTGTGCACATTCGCTCCTTTCTGTGGCTGCAGGGGGCGCATTTTTTGGGGTACAGACCCCAAACTTTGAGGGGATATTCAGACAAGCCTTCTTAAGAGACCACCCAAGTTTTGTAAACATTGGGTCAGGGGGTCCCGAGATAAGGTCTCCCCCCTTTTTCTTTCCATGGCTGCAGGGGGTGCATTTTTGGGTGTGCCGACCCCAAACTTTCAACAGAGCACCAGACAAGGCTTCTTAAGAGACCCCCCAAGTTTTGTAAACATTGGGTCAGGGGGTCCCGAGATATGGGCTCCACCCCTTTTTCCTCTCCCCCCTTTTCCATTTCCTTGGCTGCAGGGGGCGCTTTTTTTTGGGTGAAGCCCCCAAACCTTCAGGATATCTTCAGACGAGCCTTCTTAAGAGACCCCCCAAGATTTGTAAGGATGGGTTCAGTGGGGGCAGAAATATCGGCTCCCCCCTTTTCTCTTTCTGTGGCTGCAGGGGGCGCATTTTTGGGTGTGCCGACCCCAAACTTTGAGCGGAGTTTCAGACCAGTGTTCTTAAGAGACCACCCAAGTTTTGTGAACATTGGGTCAGGGGGTCCCGAGATATGGGCTTTCCCCTTTCCCCTTTCCCCTATTGGGATGAATGGATCAGCAGATCCTGTGCATCTTCTCCAGAGCAAAATGTCCCGTGCCTAATTGGAATCATCTTGGATTACAAGTCCCCCCCAGCCCCTCCTGATGGAATAGAAGACAGCCACAGTAAGACCCCTTTGGGGGCTTTAATCTATAATTTTTCTCCTGTGTATGTGTGTGTGTGTGGGGGGGGAAAGCAGAGTCTGTGTGTGTGTGGGGAGGGAGCAGTTTCTGTGGGTGGGGGGGAAGCCAAAGGGGGCTTTCGTCGGTTCTGCCTGGGGTGTGTGTTCCCCCTCGAGTCTCTCGCTCCCTGGTTTGAGGGGGGAGGTTTCAGTTGTGTGTCTTCTGGTTTTCCCTGTTGCAAAGGTGTTGTTTTACAAGGTTGTGTTGTTTTGCAGTTGCTTTGCAAATTTCTCAGCTGTTGTCGGGGCTGGGAGCTTTGTGCGTGGGCGGCAAGCTCTGCTGAGAGATGCACATTAACGGTGGGGGGACCCCTTTCAGGGCCCATATCTCAGCCCCCCCTGACCCAATCTTTACAAAACTTGGGGAGTCTTTCAACAAACGTCCTTTGAAGCTCTGCTGAAAGTTTGGGACCTCTAACCCCAAAAATGCCCCCCCCCCCAGAGCCACGGAAAGGTGCGATTGTGTTTTTAATGGCTTTATTCGGCCGAATTTTTTTCCCGAACTTTGAATTCCCGCCGAATTGAATGGATCCGAAGTGGGGGAGTTCGGACTTCAGCATATCCCGAATCTAAACGGGCCGAATTTGGCCGAATCCGAACTATACCGATTTTTTTTTAATTCAACAGCCCTACTTCATTGCTCAGTACAGGGGAGATATTTTTTGGAGATAGTATTTGTAGGACCTGGGGGAAGTTGTGAAGTTGTGAACCAATCGAAAAGATGCTGAATAATGTGCACCCAATGAGAGAAAGAACAAGGCTGCTGCCACGGGGCAGTGGAAGATAGGTAGGGTTGCCAACCTCCAGGTAATATCTGGAGATCTTCTACTATTGCCTTTCCTTCCCTTCCCTTTCCTTTATTCCTTGCTTAGAAGCTCCTTGATCCATTGGTCTTGAGCCGCATAGTTTTAAATCTAATGTTTGAGGGATATAAGGACTGAGATATATCTTGCCACCGCCAATGTCCCCTTGGGATCCCAATCACTTAATAAAAAAGGCATTATATCAGACACAGAGGCATTGTATTTATGTGTTAAAAGAGGAGAAATATAACGTGATCTAAAATCTCATAGAAATGACATTCCAAAAGCACATGAGCTAATGAGTCGATAGAGCCAGAAGCACAGGGACAAGTCCTTTCTGAATATGGTAAATTCAAAATTCTGCCTTGCATTACCATAGAAGGACTAGCATTTGATCTGGGTAGAAATAAAGCTTTAGACAGATGAGGGACTGTCAAGTAATAATTATAAATAGGCAAGCCATGTGATGGTGGTGGTATTCCGAAAAACTGAGATAAGCAAACATGACGAGCATGGAACGATGTGCTCTTGCTATTACAAGTGATCTCTAGTTGATAGAGATCAGTTCACCTGGAAAAAATGGCCGCCTTGGCAATTGGACTCTATGGCACTGAAGTCCCTCCCCTCCCCAAACCCCACCCTCCTCAGGCTCCACCCCAAAAACCTCCTGCCGGTGGCAAAAAGGGACCTGGCAACGCCAAAGATTTTGACACACTAGCATGACTGTTCTAGACCATGGCCTTGATTTCTTAGCACTTCTCAAATGGTGCCACATTCAAGCTGGCAGGGAGACTGATATTGAGATGGGAGTGGTGGAGGAAAGAGCCATCAAGTCATGGGTGACTCATGGCGACCCCGGAGGGTTTTCAATGCAAGAGATTAACAGAGGTGGTTTGCCGTTGCCTGCCTCGGTGTAGCAACCGTGGTCTCCCACCAAATACTAACTGGGCTGGACACTGCTTAGCCTCCAGGATCTGACGAGATCAGGCTAGCCTTTGCCATCCAAGTCAGGGATGGGATTAAGTAGAATCAAAAGAGACATTTCTCACACTTGCTTTGCTGCAACTGATCACTACTTTATTGGAATTATTAGGTTTGGCGGAGGAAATTGGGTGATTCCAGTAAGAATAATATATTCCAGGCTCCTCAGACCCACTAACCACCAAACAGACCATCAAAGAAGTGGTGCAGGAAACGGGCATCATGTTCTCCGTGGCTCAAGTGACGATTTTCCAGTCTTCCACGGCTCAAGTGACGAGCTTCCTCTTCCACGCCTGGAATAGGAAACGAGAAACATATTGTCAATGCTTAGGGTTGGTAACCTCCAGGTGGTGGCTGGAGATCTCTCCTATTAAAACTGATCTCCAGCCGATAGAGATCAGTTCCCCTGGGAAAAAATGGCCGCTTTGGCAATTGGACTCTATGGCATTGAAGTCCCTCCTCTCTCTAAACCCCGCCCTTTACAGGCTCCACTCCCAAAGTCTCCCGGAATTTCCCAACCTGGTGCTGTCAACACTGTCAATGCTAGCCCTGACTGTAGGACAACAGGTTCTATGACATCTCTGTGTACTATGCTGCACTGGGCCATTACAGTATTCCTGCTTAGACTTTCTGGTCAATGTGTTTAAATCGTCTCCCCTTCAAACAATACAATCGGTTGGTTCGGGTATCATGCAAAACCACCATTATCCATGGATCATCCGGTATTATCCCCTTCTCCATTTTCTCACAACAGCAGCCCTGTGTAGGGTTGCCAACCTCCAGGTACTTAGCAAATCCAAAATAGCAGAAAATCAAGCATTCAATAAATGCAAGGTATGTCTTTGTTCAATTTAGGCATATAGTTAACATACAATTATACAATCATTGTCTGTTCAATACTATGCAGGATAAATTATAAACAATTTGTAATTACAAATGTCTTAATCACAATCAAAAAAAATTTATGGGAGTGTCTCGCCAAACTTGCACCAAGGAGACGTGGATATATTCTCAATAGCGTCCAGACTTGGTGGTGGAAGTAGCAGGTATCTTTCGTTGCTGCTGTTTGGAGTATATTGACTCCTAAGTAGAACGAGTGGCAATAGTAGATCACGTATATCCAACGGAGGAGCGTGTTACTATACAGCCCGAGTTGGCAGCTGAAGAAGACCCGCCCTAGTGGTTGAAACACAGAATATCCGGCACCCTGTATTATATATATACATGATCTACTATTGCCACTCGTTCTACTTAGGAGTCAATATACTCCAAATAGCAGCAACGAAAGATACCTGCTACTTCCACCACCAAGTCTGGACGCTATTGAGAGTATATCCACGTCTCCTTGGTGCAAGTTTGGCGAGATACTCCCATAAAAGACTTTTTGATTGTGATTCAGACATTTGTAATTACAAGTTGTTTATGATTTATCCTGCATAGTATTGCACAGACAATGATTGTATAATTGTATGTTAACTATATGCCTAAAATTGAACAAAGACATACCTTGCATTTATTGAATGCTTGATTTTCTGCTATTTTGGATTTGCTAACTAACTATATAGCAGGCTAACTTTTATTTACCTAAACCTCCAGCTACTAGCTGGAGATCTCCTGCTATTACGACTGATCTCCAGCCGATAGAGATCGGTTCACCTGGAGAAAATGGCCGCTTTGGCAATTGGACTCTATGGCATTAAAGTCCCTCCCCTCCCCAAACGCTGCCCTCCTCAGGCTCCGCCCCAAAAACCTTCCGCCGATTGCGAAGAGGGACCTGGCAACCCTAATGTTTTGCTGAAAATAAAACATCAGCCCGCATGTGCAGAGATACTTACTGGTAGGTCTTGGATTTGGGTCTCCTTCATGACTATCTAGAGAGGAACAGAACAGAAACATCAGAGCTTTTTATTTCCAACCCAACCTGCTGAAGGAATTTTGCAGCCCCTGGGCCAATTTGGCCCCCTGCCCTGCCCTGAATCTTGGGATGGGGAATCATGCTCCCTCTCTGTGGGGTTTTATAATTGCAGCCACTTATCCTGAGGTAGCAGGAAGAAATGGAAAGGTTGTTTCCAATTCTTCAGCATAACATAGGGTTCATTTGCTTGTGTGAGGGAACAAGAGGGAAGAAGGGCTGCACTGGAGAAAATGATGGTACAAAGGCCCTACATCACAGAATGCATTGAATCTGGAGGGACTGTATTTCCTCTAGAAGATTTCCCTAGCTAGCTGAGCGATCCTACAATACTCCTTCTCTGAGCAGAAAGATTGCTTGTTTGGATAAGCTGTCTCAGTCCCCAACTCCCCACCAAGTCAGGATCAGGAAGCAATTTTCCTCCAAGCCAGATTGGCCAGGGATCTTGGATAGGGTTGCCAGTTCACGGAAATACCTGGAGATTTTTGGGGCAGAGCCTGAGGAGGGCGGGGTTTGGGGAGGGGTGGGATTTCAATGCCATAGAGTCCAAATGCCAAAGCTGCCATTTCCTCCATGGGAACTGATTTCTATTGCCTGGAGATCAGTTGTAATAGTAGGAGATCTCCAACTACTAGGGATGCCAGGTCCCTCTTCGCCACCGGTGGGAGATTTTTGGGGCAGAGCCTGATGAGGGAGGAGTTTGGGGAGGGGAGGGACTTCAGTGCCATAGAGTCCAATGGCCAAAGAGGCCATTTTCTCCAGGTGAACTGATCTCTGTCAGCTGAAGATCAGTTATAATAGCGGAAAATCTCCAGCTACTACCTGATGGTTGGCAACCCTAATCCAGGAGGGTTTTTTTGGGGCCATCTTCTGGACATGGAGTAGGGATCACTAGGGGTGTAGGGGGGAGGTAGTTGTGAATTTCCTGCATTGTGCAGGGGTTGGGCTAGATGACCCTGGAGGTTCCTTCCAACTCTGTGTTTCTATGGCCATTTATGGAGGTTCAATTTTGATGCTTGCTCAAAGCTCTTTTTTTAAATGCAACCTTTAAAATGCCTATTCACAGTCCCAACCCAAAAGGAGAAATTCCACCCCCCCAACTCGCCTGCTCCTTCGTTCCTCCGTTTGCATAGCCATTCACAACTGCCGTTTGCATAGCTAACGCGTGGCTGTGATTTTGCATGCTTCCTTGAGGGGATTCTTCAAGGGGGCGGAGCAAACACAAAAGGTCGCGTTAAAGGGGCTCTTAAGAAATGCGAAGCAGGTATGCACCGGCTTCGCAGTCACTTCCTGAATGACGGTTCAGCTTGAAAAACTAAAAAAAAATACGCAGGGCACTTCAGCATGGAATGCGTTGCTAATTACCAAGCATAAATGGCCTATGATTCTAAGTCTGCATGCTGTCTGCTGAAGAAGACAAGACACTCTAGACAGGTATGGCGGAAAGAATGTGAATGTCATTTACTTACCTGCAGACACGAAGGTAACAGCAACGCCAGCCAGAAGAAGCAGGATCCAGATCTTCATTGTCGCTGAAGTCAACAGGGATTTGGAT
Source organism: Euleptes europaea (assembly GCF_029931775.1). Lineage (NCBI taxonomy): Eukaryota > Metazoa > Chordata > Lepidosauria > Squamata > Sphaerodactylidae > Euleptes > Euleptes europaea. Next base: position 171,074,462 of record NC_079312.1, read on the forward strand.
TTTTTCAAACACTTGAGACAACCTGCGGGAAGTTGAAAGGCACCACTGTTCCTGCAGTCAGTCCCTCTGCCTTATAAAGGCCTGAGACACCAATTAGAAAAACTGGCAGAGGGGACGGGGGTGTTACCTTAGCCAACAAGTTGGCTTTTCTGGGGAAAACCCTACTGCATGAATACATAAGGAAAAGCGTGCTAATTATGCAGTGTCCCATAGGCAGTGCGCCAGGGACAAGATTACCTAGAATCGCCTTTGGACTAAAATTGCCAGTACATTTCAACCTTGTTCCAAATACCCACACAAGAGCTTCATTCTGATGGGGAAATCCTGAATTTGGAAGCATTGCACGAGTTAAGGGTGTGTGTGTTTATTTATTTATTTTTAAAATCTATATACCCCCAGCGTGGTATAGTGGTTAAGGGCGGTGGTTAAGGGCGGTGGTTTGGAGCGGTGGACTCTGATCTGGAAAACCGGGTTCGATTCCCCACTCCTCCACATGAGCAGCGGAGGCTAATCTGGTGAACTGGATTTGTTTCCTCGCTCCTACACATGAAGCCAGCTGGGTGACCTTGGGGCAGTCACAGTTCTTTCTGAACTCTCTGAGCCCCACCTACCTCACAGGGTGTCTGTTGTGGGGAGGGGAAGGCGATTTTAAGCTGGTTTGATTCTTCCTTAAGTGGTAGAGAAATTCGGCATATAAAAACCAACTCTTCTTCTTCTTCCTGTCCCATGGGTGTCCAAGGAGGCTCACATCTGGAAAATTAAATTATAGAACATTAACAATATCCTATCTAGTATAAATAATAGCAGCAGGAATGATCAAACAATATCTAAAACAGTAGATGATGAAAACTCAGAAAATGGTAGTACAAAAGCCAGAAAGCTTTTTTTTTTTGGAGGGGGAGGAATCAATAATAAATCAAAAGAGTTTCTCGCTAAAACATTAGGGAGAACTTCCTGACAGTTAGAGCGGTTCCTCAGTGGAACAGGCTTCCTCGGGAGGTGGTGGGCTCTTCTTCTCTGGAGGTTTTAAAGCAGAGGCTAGAAGGCCATATGTCAGCAATGCTGATTCGATGACCTTAGGCAGATTGTTCTCTTTTGGTGGCAATTGCTGTATTAATAAACTGACTGACTGATCTTAGGCAGATCATTTAAAGGGGGGCAGAAAGGTTTGTGTGAGTGCTTGTCTCTCATGGCCTTTTCTTGCATGCCCATGGTAGTGCTGATCACCATTCTGGGGTCAGGAAGCAATTTTCCTCCAAACCAGATTGGCCAGGGATTCTGGAGGTTTTTTTTTTTTTTTTTGCCATCTTCTGGGCATGGAGTAGGGGTCACTGGGGGTGTGGGAGGGAGTTGTGAATTTTCTGCATTGTGCAGGGGGTTGGACTAGTTGACCCTGGTGGTCCCTTCCAACTCTCTGATTCCGTGATTCTATGGTCGTTTATGCATGGGTACTTTCACTCACATTCACCCCAGGTCTGTCTTGGTTGTTCCTTGGAGTTATGCACAAGTTCTTAGTCCATTAGACATGACCTCGCTGCCAGCCCTCACAAATCCCAGGACTTACCATTCCTCTATTAACCTGATTCTTTCATCTCCCCTGAGCTCAGCCCAAGTGAAATCCCCATGCATAAGGCAAAGCGCAGGACACAGAAGCTTGGCTTCTCTCACAGCCAGTTACAAAGCAGTGTGTCCAGGGGTGTGGATTCAAATGCTTCATGCTTCCTATGAGTTCTTTCTGAGAAGAAAGACTTTTAAAAACAAGGCTTGGATAGCCCCCCCTTCCTTTCAGGTAGCTCTGTTTTTTGTTTTTGTCCTTAAAATGCTTTTTTATGCGGCAATTGGGTTTTTTTGGGGGAGGAGTTTTTTCCTCACAGTAAGCACTACAAAGCAAGCCAATTACAAAGCCGCATTTCAAGGGGCGGGGACTTGATTTGAGCTTGGAGACTGCTGGTGCATAGATTTCCAACAGGAAAGTGTCGAGAGGGAGACCCACAATTTACATTCACCAGCAGTCTCCAAGCTCAAATCAAGCAGCATTTGAGTCCCCACCACTTGAAATGCTGCCTTGTAATTGTCTGTAGTGCTTACTGTGAGAGAACCCCCCCCCCGTGGAAACCCAAGTGCCATGTCAAAAAGCATTTAAACAGAATAATGAAACAGAGCTCTCTAAAAGGAATGGGTGGGGGGAGCCCAAGTCCCATTTTAAAAATCCATTATTCTGCTCAGAAAGAACTCAGAGAAAGCAGGAAGCATTTGAATCCCTGCCCCCTTGACACGCTGCTCTGTAATTGGCTGTAGTAGTTTCTGTGAAAGAAATGTCACTCCCCCAAGCTTCCATGTCCCGCGCTTTGCCTAATGCACGGTGATTTCACCCAGGCTGTACTCAGGGGAGATCAACGAGTCGGGTTATTAGAGGAATGGGAAGTCCTGGGATTTGTGAAGGCTGCCGTGAGGTCATCTTTAATGGATGGAAAATTCATGTATAACTCCAAGGAACAACTGAGACAGACCAGGGGTGAACATGAGTGAAAGTACCCATGCATAAACAACCTCTGAGAGTTCACAGCTTGTGTACCAACTAAAGTTGGTAGAAAGTACTCTGAGTTATGGCTACCATTAGTGTAATGAATACTATTTAGGATCTCAGCTGGTGGACTAACCAAAGTTGGTAGAAGTGCGACACCATTTGTGTCCATGGGGACCACCTCTCCCCATATGAGTTTAGGCAACCACTTCAAAATGTTCCTCGAAATTCTTCTTGGTGTATTCGGAGTTCGAGCAATCTCTATCCTCTGATATAGCTTGGCAAAAGGCAACTGGACCTTCTCCCATAAAAAATATAAATACATAGAAGCCAGTTTTCTAGAATTTGTGTTCCAGGAAACAATAATCCAGTTACTCTAGAAGCGTGCAACGTTTTCAAACAGAGCAGGTACAGTTTCCGAGTACCGTTAATCTGTGATCAATATTTACAAAGGAGATTTTTGAAAGAGGGTTGGAGCAATTAATTAAGATATTATAGAATGTTCAGTTACAATTAGTTGCAATGAGTTACAATTTCAAGGCAAGGCTGTCACTCAGTGGTAGATCACGTGCGTTGCATGCAGAATATTCTGGGTTAAGTCTCTGGTATCTCCAGTTAAAATGATCTTAGGTCGCAGGTGATGGGAAAGACCTTTCTGGCATGCTGAAGTAGACAATATTGAGCTAGGTGGGCCAAGGTTCTCATGGTATAAGGCAACTCCGGATGTTCAAACAATTTACATTAGTTCTTGTAGGTTATCCGGGCTGTGTGACCATGGTCTTGGTATTTTCTTTCCTGACGTTTCGCCAGCAGCTGTGGCAGGCATCTTCAGAGGAGTAACACTGAAGGACAGTGTCTCTCAGTGTCAAGTGTGTAGGAAGAGTAATATATAGTCAGAAAGGGGTTGGGTTTGAGCTGAATCATTGTCCTGCAAAAAGTATCAAAGGTAATGTGCTAATCATTGTCCTGTAAGTGTCAAGATAATGTGCTAATGAGGGTGTGGTATGTTAAAATGCAACCATTGTATCCTGAAGTGATCTGTTAATGTGTGAAATCCAAAGCTAATCCGCACAAAACACAGCATACAAACAAGGATAAAAGAACATGAAAGATACTGCAGACTTGGCCAACCTGAGAAATCAGCAGTGGCTGAATATGGACTGACACAAACAGGACACAGGGTCTTATTCCAAGACACTGAAAGACTGGACAATTCTACCAACTATTTTGTCAGATTGCACAGAGAAGCCATTGAAATTCATAAACGTCAGCACAACATTAACAGAAAAGAAGAGAGTTTAAGAATGAATAAGGCTTGGCTTCCTGTCCTGAAAACCTCCACACTAACAAAGACTACAGTCCACAATAGCCATCTTTACAATTTTCTACCCACACCAGGGATATTAAAAATATCATATATAAGCATTGGCATCTAGTACAGGAAATTCCTGGCTGTACTATAAAGCCCAGAATTGGCTATAGAAAGACTTCCTCTTTAAGGGATCAATTAATCCACAGAGATGCCTTACCTAAAAAATCATCTACTATCCCATTGGGTCATTATGGATGTGGACAATGTAACATGTGCCCATTTTCTTTGCCAGTAAAAGAATTTACCAACCCTGTTACTAATTTTTGTTTTAAATTGAAACATTTCTCAAACTGTAATAGCAAAAATGTTATTTATTTATTGAGATGTCCATGTGGTCTACTTTATGTAGGAAAGACAACTAGACCTATTAAATTACGTGGGGGTGAACATAGGTCACGTATTCGTAATAATGTGGCAGAGGCCCCTTTGGTTTCACATTACAATGAAATGAGACATGCTGACACTGACATTCAGTTCTGTGTGATCTGGCAATATGCACCCAAACCTCATACAAAACAAAATATAGACAGACTTCTATCTCAGCAAGAAAATTGCTTTATTTTCATGTTTAATACGATGTCTCCCTATGGATTGAATACAGCCTATGATTATTCCTGTTTTTTGTAATACGACCTGGTAGCTTTGAACATGTAATTGGCATAAGGCCTTCATTCTTGTTTCCAAAATGTACTGTTTCTTTAATGCAAGCTTGCACCTGTTGGCAATATAGCACATTCAAGCATTGCTATGAGTACTCATTGTTAAGAATGCTACAAGCCTTCCTCATGACAGATGTGATATTATTCACTGGCATTTGGTATGTATGTGTTAAGACTCCTCTGTATAATTACATAGTAATATTAGTATTCTTAAGATTGTACAGCATATTTAAGTCTTGCATTTTTGTATTATTTCTTCTTATACAGAGTCAAATATACTTTGCTCAAGCCACCTTAAGCCCATGGACAAAGCATCAGCGAAATAGGAATATACCGGAATCCTATTTCGGGCTTAAAATATTCAAAGGAAATTCTCCTTAAAGAAAAGGGCAATTCAGCTCTAATTTTTGTTATAATATACTTTAAACCAAGTTTTGGCTTGAAATTCTTCGGCTACATATAGCCAACATCGATAAGCAACTACCTTTGCCTGCGGTACCTGTTTTATCTGCTGCTCGGCATGCCGCTAGTGCCGCCTCAGTGAACGGATCGGGAGACCTTACCCGGCGGAAAGAGACTATGGCTCTTTGTTTGCGTCTGTTTCACTGTATAAGTTTTGATTTTTATGACTGAATTATAAAAAGTCTAATTGATGTTTCCAGTAGCCATCAGTGCTTGTTATTTTCCTTCAACCTCCAGGTGGTGGCAGGAGATCTCCTGCTATTACAACTGATCTCCAGCCAATAGATATCAGTTCACCTGGAGAAAATGGCCACTTTGGCAATTGGACTCTATGGCATTGAAGTCCTTCCCCTCCTTAAACCCTACCCTCCTTAGGCTCCGCCCCAAAAACCTCCCACCAGTGGCAAATAAGGACCTGGTAACCCTAGCCATAGAGCTCACATCCTCTGCAACCACTCTAGGATTTCCATTTCTACAGACTCTATTGTATATCATAGAATACACCCTCCGAAGTTGCTATTCCATTCTGGACACTAATCGATGTACTTTGAAGATTAGTTGTTATTCTAGGAGAAACCCAGGCCACAGTTTGAGATTTAAATTTCTGTCGGCGTTTCTTATTTAATGGTGCCTTAAATGCATTCCACTTAATCCATTTTCTACGGCTCTGGTGGTATCGTCATTGTGTGCATGATGGATGAACCTTCATGGTCTACTAAGAACTAATTCAATGGTAAGCTTGATTTATCTAAAGTTTTATATATCTGCATAATCTAAAAGTTAAAATGGGATAGTTTTCATAAAGGTTCATAAAATTTTACATACTTTTGATAATCGAACTGATATTGTTTTCGTATAAATTTTATCTTAGTATACAATTAATAGCAATTGTAGTAGTCATTATTATAGGCTGTGTTTTGTAAGGTTTTGTTGGGCAGTTGTAGTAGTAGTTTTCCTATTTTCGTTTTAGGCTGATGAAGCCTTGAGCGAAACATGATATTGGATCTAGACAGCACGTTCCTTTTCGCTCCTCGGTGTTCCTGTATTCACGCTTGTCTGAGTCCTCCCGACGGGAGTGTGACAACCTGCCACATTTGGGTGGCGTCCTTGATTGAGGCAGCTGTGTTGCAGCTCGTTCAATGGTGCATCATTTTCACCTCCACACCCTCCACAGAGTCTCCTTTTGCAGCCCCGGCCCCTCATACAGTGTGACGTTTTCTTGCTGAATCCTACTCTCGAGTAGGATAGGATTCCTTTTGACTTTATAGATTTTCTTTGTACAGGACACCTTGGGATTGTGCCTATTTGGCCTGCTTCAGCGTTGTACCTTTTGGTTTATACAGTTTGGGATTATAATAGAGATTTTGTATGTACAACTGACACGTGTGTTATTTTTTTGCATTTGTTTGTATATTCTTTGCATATTATTGTTGCAGTATGTATTTATATGATAGCTGGTTGTGAGCCATCATGCTGTTTATTCTGTTGTAGCACACTTTGAGATTGGCAACCCTAGATAGCTAGCGCCATGCAGGGTGTGAGTCAGGGAACTCATGCCTGCTACACCTTTGCGGTTCCATGGTGCTGTGCCTTTCTTGGTTCTTGAGCAGGCCTCTGAGGAGGCACATATGAATTTTCTGAATACACAGTCTTCCCTACTGTGGTATATGTGTTTGGGTTTGGCAGTGGAATTTTCCAGATGTCCTCAGCTGCTTTTTAAAGTTTGTGTGCCCACTTGGCTGCATAGCCGGTAGCATGATCTGCCAGGCCTGAAGGGTTGGATCCCATCTTGTCTGTTCCCTCTGTTCCATGGTTCATAGGATTGTTGCTGGCCAAAAGGGGAGTTTTACCTTATTCCCGCCTTGAGCGCTATTCCCCAGTGAGCTGCTGCCAAGATGATAGGGGTGTCTTTGTGAAGGTGCAGTTTTGTTTTCTCTTGTCCCTACCCTAGCATCTTTGTCCTTGTTGCTTTCTGAAAGCCTTTATTACAGAGCATTATTCTCCTATGGTACTAGAGCAAACAGTGTTTGCAGAAGGATATTCAACCCCCCATTTATAGAGACGCCAATTATCATAGGGCTTCTCCTGGGAATGTCACAATCCTTCATACAGTGGAAGCTGTCATGCTGCTTTTATTTCCTTGTTTGTCCTGTTTTGTGGGTCACAGAGGTGTTCCAGCATTAGTGTGAGTTGGTTGGCTCTTTCTCAACATGGATGACATGGGAGTGTCTTTGCTATGCCTGTCCATGACTGGTGGCTGCCAAAGATGTCGCGGTGGACTTCCATGTTGTGGCTATGTTCTCATTTCCTGAGGACTGGGATTTTTTTTTTTTTAAATAACGTGTCTTCTGAGAGAGCTCAGAATACCATCTAGTGAACCTGGTGTTGAGAACAAGATCCTGTCAAAGGAATGACCCAATCAGAATGGGTATGGATCGTTCCCAGTTGATGATGACTTAACCAGCTGATGATGCCAGCTCCAGGTTGGGAAATACCTGGAGATTTTGGGGGTGGAGCCTGAGGACACAGGGTTTGGGGAGGGGAGGGACTTCAGTGGGGTGTAATGCCCCTGAGTCCACTTTCCAAAGCAGGCATTTTCTCCAGGGGAACTGATCTCTGTCGCCAGGAGATCTGCAGCCGCCACCTGGAGGTTGGCAAACCTACTTACCAAAACCAGATGAATCTGAATTGTTTTGAATACTACTTTAGCCTGGAAACCATCATTTTGACTGTTTGCGCGATTTGTGTATTTATGCTGCGCTGGGGCTTTTTTAATACTGGATTTTAATTAAAATTGTTTAATGTTTTGTTTTTATTATTTTTTTATTTTGTAAGCTGCCTCAGGCGGGGTGGTATTAAAATATTCTAAATAAAAAAAAATAAGGAAAGACAATTCTTTGATGCCATGAGCTAACCATCTCAAGTCCTTCTTGAATCCCAGGGTGGACAGGAAGTTCAACTCAGCAACTTCTCAATGGAATCTCCATTTCAAACACTTGAGCAGAGGTGCAGCAACTTGTAAGCCTAATATGGAATACTCCAAGAAGTTAGGTTCCCCATTCATCTAGTCTTTAAGGAACCATGTGGCTCTTTGTGGCTAGGATAGGCGTAATGGAGCTACCATTGCGGAATTTCTGGAATTTGCAACAGGCCGAAAATTCACTATGGTTCTGCTTCATTGCTCAGGGCACAGGATATACATTATGGATTTGTAGGACCTGGGGGAAGTTGTGACCCAATCAGTCAAAGACGCTGAATCATGTGTATCCAATGAAAGAAAAGCTGCTGCCACTGGGCAGTGGAAGATAGGTACTGCTGGAACACCAAGGGTCAGATTTTGACACACTAAGGGTAAAAACGCATGGTCGCTTTAGCCGCCTTTATTCCCTGTTTCAGGGAGCCCCATGGCGCAGAGTGATAAGCTGCAGTACTGCAGTCCAAGCTCTGCTCACGACCTGAGTTCGATCCCGACGGAAGTCGGTTTCAGGTAGCCGGCTCAAGGTTGACTCAGCCTTCCATCCTTCCGAGGTCGGTGAAATGTATACCCAGCTTGCTGGGGGTAAAGGGAATATGACTGGGGAAGGCACTGGCAAACCACCCCATAAACAAAGTCTGCCTCGTAAACGTCGGGATGTGACATCACCCCATGGGTCAGGAATGACCCGGTGCTTGCACAGGGAACCTTTACCTTTTTATTCCCTGTTTCAGCCAGGATCGAATACACGCATTTCGCCAAATGTGCATTTGATTCTGGCTGAATCCTGGCTGAAACAGGGAATAAAGGAGGCTAAAGCGACCATGTGTTTTCGCCCTAACATGACTATTCTAGATAAGGTTGCAAGCTCTGGGTGGGAAATACCTGGAGATTTTGAGGGTGGAGCCTGAGGAGGGCAGGGTTTGGGGAGGGGACTTCAATGCCATAGAGTCCAATTGCCAAAGCAGCCATTTTCTCGAGGGGAACTGATTTCTGTCACCTGGAGATCAGATGTAATCTCTGGCCACCACTGGGAAATCTCTGGCCACCACTCGGAGGTTGGCAACCCTAATTCTAGACCATGGTCGATTTCCTAGCACTTCTCAACTGGTGCCATATTAAAGCTGGCAGTGAGATTGATAATAAGATGGGAGTGATGGTGGAAAGTGCCATCAAGTCATGGGTGACATATGGCAACCCCCCCAGGGTTTCCAGTGCATGAGATGAACAGAGGTGGTTTGACATTGCCTGCTTCTGTGTAGCAACCTGGGACTTCCTCTGTGGTCTCCCATCCAAGTACTAACCAGGCTGCTTAGCTTCCAGGATGTGATGAGATCAGGCTAGCCTGGGCCATTCAAGTCAGGGTTGGGATTAAGTAGAATCAAACAAGACATTTCTCACACTTGATTTGCTGCAACTGATCACTACTTTATTGACATCATTATGTTTGGCAGGGGAATTTGGGTGATTCCAGTAAGAATAATATATTCCAGGATCCTCAGACCCACTAACGAACGAGCAAACCACTCAGTAAGCGGCCCAACAGACGACCTTCCCGTCCTCCATGGCTCACGTGACGACTTTCCTGTTCTCCGCGGCCCAAGAGACGACTTTCCCGTTCTCCGCGGCCCAAGAGACGACTTTCCCGTTCTCCGCGGCCCAAGAGACGACTTTCCCGTTCTCCGCGGCCCAAGAGACGACTTTCCACTTCTACATCTGTCACAGCAAAAAGAGAAATATTGTCAATGTTGGTCCTGACTGTATCAGGATTTGATTTTAGGACAACAGGTGCTGCCCTATGCCATCCCAGTACGCCTGCCTAGACTTTCTGGTCAACCTGTTTAAATCGTCTCCCTTTCAACCAATACAGTGGATTGGTTCAGGTTTCATGCGAAACTACTATTATCCATTGATCATCCAGTGTTGAACCTCCACACTATTGTTCATTTAGGGCTGTGGCTCAGAGGAAGAACCTCTGTTTTGCAAGCAGAAGCCCCCAGGTTCAATCCCCGGCATCTCCAGTTAAAAAGATCAGGCATTAGGTGATGTGAAAGGCACAATTATTTTTGCATCTATTTATTGATATCCTGCTTTTCTCCCCAGTTGGGACTCAAAGCAGCTTTTAGAACATCGTTATCCCCTCCTCCATTTTCTCACAACGGCAGCCTTGTGAGGTAGGCCAGGATGAGGGTTTTGTGACAGGCCCAGGAAGATTCCACGATAGAAGTGGGAATTCGAACCTGGGTCACCCAGGTTTTTACTCCACCACTATCCACCACATCACACTGGCTCTCCACCTTTGACCCTAGGGAGCAGCTGCCAGTCTGAGAAGGCAATACTGACTGTGATGAACCAATGGTCTGATTCAGTATAAGGCAGCTTCCTGTGTGTACTGCAGAACAGGATCCGAAACTGGTTTATTAACCAACCACACTTGCTCTGCACCTTGGTTTTCTGTTACATACAATTGTGGTATCCTGGCTTCTAGGGCTGCACACACTGGGTTTACTGAAGCGAAAATAAACTTGGAAAAGGCCTTTTCAACTTCTTTCAGGTTTAATGTCGGCCAAATATTCAAACTGGGAATCTAGCCTAAGGTGGATAGCTGATCGCTGAAAAAGCTGATTCACTCCCCTCAAGGGCAAATCACCGGGTCCTTGAAACGCTGGCAGTTGGTGCAGCTGGAATTGCGATGGCATGAGGGAATGTCGCACAACATTCAGCGCGATGCACAGTCTTCTCGATTGTGAGCTGTGGGGAGTGTTGAGAGGACACAAAGCCCTTGCACAGTTTGTGTTCAATTCCCTTGAAATACACCAATTCTGCATCTTGATCCACTGGTGCACTGGAAGCCACGGTCTTTTACAATGACCATTCCTGGGAAAGGCAGCCGTTTTGCAGGCAAACAGTGACTCGTAATGAGCAATAACTCATAAGTCAAGAAACTTACGACTGGATCGTGACTCTTCCTCCTCTTCCTCGGGTTCTACAGAAGGACACAAGAGAAAACTCAGAGGCTGTGGGCATCGTTGCCAAATAGGGCCAACTTGACTTTAGTTGCTGCTCTGGACAAATCAAATTGTATCCCCTCCATAGCATCATTTTTGTATTTTGTGACGAGTTGCCATGTTTCTTCCCAAAGGGGTTTCATGTTCATAGCCCCTTATTAGGGTTGCCAGGTCCCTCTTCGCCACTGAGTTGGAGGTTTTTGGGGTGGAGCTTGAGGAAGGTGGGGTTTGGGGAGGGGAGGGACTTCAATGCCATAGAGTCCAATTGCCAAAGTGGCCATTTTCTCCAGGTGAACTGATCTCTATCGGCTGGAGATCAGTTGTAATAGCGGGAGATCTCCAGCTAGTATACTTGGAGGTTGGCAACCCTACCCCTTATTCAGCTACCCTAGAGGTTTTTCATCTAAACTACCTCGGGGGATTGGATTATGTTCAGTGCTAAATTTCTGTTATACAGTAACCCATCAGCTAGAATTGCAAGTAATGGTTGTGCATCTCTAGGTTTCAATTTATTGAGGGGAACACACCAAGATTTCCCACTTTTTCCCATTCTACCTTGGGATGTTGATTGAACTTTTGGCATGAGCCGATTAGAAAGAGTAGTCAAATTTAATTTGGATACATCAGAGTGGATGTGTATGGCAACTGTAAGAACAATGTCATGTGATATTTCCTGGGAAGCAATTTATGTCTATTATCTACAAATCTTGATCTAAGGAGATTTCTGCCAGATAACTGACATAAAACATCAGAGGTTGAGACAGACCTTTGTCATCAACAAAGAAATGCCTTCTGTACTTTCTCCCCTGCCCGAAGCTCTATAAATTCTTAACCAAAGAAATCAACAACAAATGCATCTACTTTGTGTAATGAATCTGCCCCTCCCCCCAGTCTGCACAAACAGCTCCTGGATTAGGGCCTTGGGGTTATCATGATTGACATGAGTTACCTCTTGTGGAGCTGTGGATTCATCTGTCCACAGGTGGTCTACCAACCTAATAGGTAAAGGGAACTTCAAGTTTTGGGACCCACATATGTCAAAATCCTTACCATCGGAACGCTCTGATCGTGCCTCTTCCTCCTCCTCTTCCTCATCTTCTAGAGAAGGTCAGAAGAGAAAATCCTAAGGTTATGATCACCGTTGGCAACCATAGACAACTCAAGTTGTGTTGCTGTTCTGGCCAAATAACATTTTATCCCTTCTGTTGCATTTTCTTACGTTGTGTTTCTTCACAGAAAAAGGGAGTCTGTTACTTGTCACAAGAAGCCCACATACTCATATGGAAGAAGATGGTTCTTCAGCTACTGTGGGCCGCAAGGCATTTAGATCTTTAATGGTTGAATCGTAAGCAGAGTTACATCCTCTAAAGCCATATACTTTAATGGACTTAGAAGGGTGTAACTTGGCTGAGGATTCCACTCTAAAGGCCATGAATTAGTATTTCCTATGATGCTCCAAAACTAACACTTAGTCAACAAAGGTCTTTCAGCACAGTATATAATCAAATATGCATGAAGTAATCAATCCTCATTGTTCGCCATTTCCTGAAGTCCCCAAAGATTTTTCCAATGTCTCAGAAGCTCGAAATTGCAGTAGTCTACTGTCAATATTAGCAGATCTTGAATAACTGTGGCAGCTGTGCCTACATCTGTCCTGATGGGACCACAGTTGGTGCTCCACCCTAATTGGTAGAAGGCACCTCAAGCTTTGGGCTCTACATGTGTCAAAATCCTTACCGTCGGTTCTCTCTGATCGTGCTTCTTCCTCTTCTTCCTCGTCTTCTAGAGAGGGAGAGAAGAGAAAACTCTAAGATTATGATCGCCGTTGTCAATCATAGCCAACTCAGTTTGTGTTGCTGCTCTGGGCAAACTGAATGTTATCCGATCTGTTGTATTTTTCATGTTTTGATGGAATGTTGTGTTTTTTCACAAAGAGGGGCTCTGTTACAAGTCTGAAGAAGTGCACACAGTCATATGGAAGGAGCCGGTTCTTCTGCTATCATGGGTACAAGGCTTTTTTAGGCTCTTATCGGTGGAATCCTAAGCAGAGTTACATCCTCTAAAGTCATTTTCAATGGACTTAGAAGGGTGTAACGGCTTAGGATTCCACTCTAATGGTCATAAACTAGTACATCCCATGATGCTCCAAAACAGTTAGTCAACCAAGGTCTTTCAGCACAGAATATATATAATCAAATTTGCATGACATAATCAACCCTCATCATTCTCCATCCCTTGAAGATTTCAAAGGTTTTTCCAAAGCTCGACCACATGCAATTCATTGCAGCTGTCTACTGTAGATATTACCTGAGTGTGAATAACTGTGACAGCTGTGGCTTTATCTCTCCAGGTGGGACAATAGGTGGTGCACCAATCTAATTGGTAGAAGGCACCTGAAGCTTTGGGCTCTACATGTGTCAAAATCCTTACCGTCGGTTCTCTCTGATCGTGCCTCTTCCTCTTCTTCCTCTTCTTCTAGAGAGGGAAAGAAGAGAAAACTCTAAGATTATGATCGCCTTTGTCAATCATAGCCAACTCAATTTGTGTTGCTGCTCTGGGCAAACTGAATGTTATCCGATCTGTTGTACTTTTCATGTTTTGATGGAATGTTGTGTTTCTTCACAAAGAGGGGCTCTGTTACAAGTCTGAAGAAGTGCACACAGTCATACGGAAGGAGGCGGTTCTTCTGCTATCATGGGTACAAAGCTTTTTTAGGCTCTTAACGGTGGAATCCTAAGCAGAGTTACATCCTCTAAAGCCATTTTCAATGGACTTAGAAGGGTGTAACTCGGCTTAGGATTCCACTCTAATGGTCATAAACTAGTACATCCCATGATGCTCCAAAACAGTTAGTCAACCAAGGTCTTTCAGCACAGAATATATATAATCAAATTTGCATGACATAATCAACCCTCATCGTTCTCCATCCCTTGAAGCTTCCAAAGGTTTTTCCAAAGCTCGACCACATGCAATTCATTGCAGCTGTCTACTGTAGATATTACCTGAGTGTGAATAATTGTGACAGCTGTGGCTTTAACTCTCCAGGTGGGACAATAGGTGGTGCACCAATCTAATTGCTAAAGGTCATCTCAAGCTTTGGCCTCTACATACATCCAAATCCTTACCATCGGATCGCTCTGATCGTGCCTCTTCTTCCTCCTCTTCCTCCTCTTCTAGAGAGAGACAGAAGAGAAAACTCCTAAATGCATTGACCAATGTACTTAGAAGCATGTAACTCTGCTTAGGATTTCACTGTAAAAGTAAAAAACTAGCATTTCCTATGATACGCCGAAACATACAGTTAGTCAACCAAAGACTTTCAGTATGGAATATGTATATATATATAATAAAATAAGCATGAAATAATCACTTGTCATAGTTCTTCATCCCTTGATGCTTCCAAAGATTTTTCCAAAGCTCTGCCACATGCGATTCATTGCACCTGTCTATTTTAGATATTACCTGAGCATGAATAATTGTGGCAGCTCTGGCTGCATCTCTCCAGGTGGGACAATAGGTGGTGCACCCATCTAATTAGTAAAGGTCATCTCAAGCTTTGGGCTCTACATATGTCCAAATCCTTACCATCGGATCGCCCTGATCGTGCCTAAACCTCCTCTTCCTCCTCTACCTCGCCTTCTAGAGAGGGACAGGTTACGATCACTTCCAGAACAGAATATATATAATCAAATAAGCATGAAAAAATCAGCTGTCATCGTTTGTCATCCCTTGAGGTTTCCAAGCAATCTCCAAAGTCTCCGCCCCATGTAATTCACTGTTGTGGTCCACCGGAGATGTTAACTGAGCATTAATAATTGTGGCAACTGTGGCTTCATTTGTCCAGGTGGGTCAATAGCTGGTACTCCAACGTAATTATTAGAAGTCACTTCAAGCGTATGACTCTATATATGCCAAGATACTTACCATCAGTTCGCTCTGATCGTGCCTCTTCCTCTTCTTCCTCCTCTTCCTCATCTTCTAGAGAAGGACAGAAGAGAAAACTCTAAGGTTACAATCACTTTCAGAACACATATATATAATCGAATAAGCATAAAATAATCTGCTATTGTTCGTCATCCCTTGAAGCTTCCAAGGCTTTTCCAAAGGTCCAGCCACATGTAATCTATTGCAGCAGTCAACCATAGATGTTAACTGAGCATGAATAATAGTGACAACTGTGGCTTCATCTGTCCAGGTGGGACCATAGCTGGCACCCCAACCTAATTGGTAAATGTCACTTCAAGCTTTGGACTCTACATATGTCAAAATCCTTACCATCGGTTCGCTCTGATTGTGCCTCTTCCTCCTCTCATCTTCGAGAGAAGGACAGCAGAGAAAACTCTAAGGTTACAATCACTTCCAGAACAGCATATACATAATCGAATAAGCATAAAATAATCAGCTGTCATTGTTCGCCATCCCTTAAAGCTTCCAAGCATTCTCCAAAGGCTCATCCACATGTTGTTCATTGTCATAGTCAACCGAAGATGTTAACTGAGCATGAATAATTGTGGCAACTGTGGCTTCACCTGTCCAGGTGGGTCCATAGCTGGTACTCGATCTTAACTGGTAAAAGTCACAAGCTTTGGGTTCTACATATGTCAAAATCCTTACCATCGGTTCGCTCTGATCGTGCCTCCTCCTCTCCTTCCTCCTCTTCTAGGGAAGGACAGAAGAGAAAACTCTGAGGTTGTGATCACCATTGCCAACTATGGCCAACTCAAGCTGTGTTGCTGCTCTAAACAAACTAAATGTTATCCCTTCTGTTACATTTTTAATGTTAAGGTAGATTGTTATGTTTCTTCCCAAAGAAGGGACTCCATTTCAGGTCTTAAGAAGTGGACATGTCCATATGGAAGGAAACAGTGCCTGAACTAACCTGGTTCCAAATCCAGTTAGGTCTTTAACAGGGAAATTTTATGCTGATGTAGATCCTCCTAAACCCATTGACTTCAATGGATTTAGAAGGTGTAACTCTGCTTAGGATTCCACTGTAGAAGTAAAAAAAAAAAAAAAAACCCCTAGCATTTCCTCTGATACTCCAAAACATACAGTTAAACAAAGGTCTTTCAGCATATATAGAATCAAATAAGCATGAAATAATCAGCTATCAAAGTTCTCCATCCAAAGATTTTTCCAAAGGCTCCACTGCATGTAATTTATTCCATAAATCTACTGTAGATATTACCTGAGTGTGAATAACTGTGGCAGCTGTGGCTTCATCTCTCCAGGTGGGACAATAGGTGGTGCACCAACCTAATTGGTAAAGGTCACCTCACGTATCAAAATGCTTACCATCGGTTCGCTCTGATCGTGCCTCTTCCTCCTCCTCCTCCTCTTCCTCGTCTTCTAGAGAGGAACAGAAGAGAAAACTCTGAGGTGACAATCACTTCCAGAACAGAATATGTATCATCAAATAAGCATGAATAATCAGCTGTCGTCCTTTGCCATCCCTTGAAGCTTCCAAGCATTCTCCAGGGGCTCAGCCACATGTCATTCATTGCTGGAGTCAACCATAGATGTTAACTGAGCATGAACAATTGTGGCAACTGTGGCTTCATCTCTCCAGGTGGGACCATGGCTGGTACTCCACGCTAATTGGGAAAAGTCACTGCAAGCTTTGGGCTCTACATATGTCCAATCCTTACCATCGGTTCGCTCTGATCGTGCCTCTTCCTCTTCTTCCTCCTCTTCCTCATCTTCTAGGGAGGGACAGAAGAGAAAACACTAAGGTTATGATCACCAATGCCAACCATGGCCAATTCAAGTGGTGTTGATGCTCTGGGCAGACTAAATTTTATCCTTTCCATTACAATTTTTTATGTTATGGGACAATAGCTGGTACTCCAACCTAATTATTAGAAGTCACTTAAAGCTTTGGGCTCTACATATGTCCAAATCCTTACCATCGGTTCGCTCTGATCGTGCCTCTTCCTCTTCTTCCTCCTCTTCCTCATCTTCTAGAGAAGGACAGAAGAGAAAACTCTAAGGTTACGATCACTTCCAGAACGCATATATATAATCGAATAAGCGTAAAATAATCTGCTATCATTGTTCGTCATCCCTTGAAGCTTCCAAGGCTTTCCCAAAGTCCAGCCACATGTAATCTATTGCAGCAGTCAACCATAGATGTTAACTGAGCATGAATAATAGTGACAACTGTGGCTTCATCTGTCCAGGTGGGACCATAGCTGGCACCCCAACCTAATTGGTAAAAGTCACTTCAAGCTTAGGACTCTACATATGTCAAAATCCTTACCATCGGTTCGCTCTGATCGTGCCTCTTCCTCCTCCTCATCTTCTAGAGAGGGACAGAAGAGAAAACTCTAAGGTTACAATCACTTCCAGAACAGCATATACATAATCGAATAAGCATAAAATAATCAGCTGTCTTTGTTCGCCATCCCTTGAAGCTTCCAAGCATTCTCCAAAGGCTCATCCACATGTTGTTCATTGTCATAGTCAACCGAAGATGTTAACTGAGCATGAATAATTGTGGCAACTGTGGCTTCACCTGTCCAGGTGGGTCCATAGCTGGTACTCGATCTTAACTGGTAAAAGTCACAAGCTTTGGGTTCTACATATGTCAAAATCCTTACCATCGGTTCGCTCTGATCGTGCCTCCTCCTCTCCTTCCTCCTCTTCTAGAGAAGGACAGAAGAGAAAACTCTGAGGTTGTGATCACCATTGCCAACCATGGCCAACTCAAGCTGTGTGGCTGCTCTCGACAAACTAAATGTTATCCCTTCTGTTGCATTTTTAATGTTAAGGTAGATTGTTATGTTTCTTCCCAAAGAAGGGACTCCATTTCAGGTCTTAAGAAGTGGACATGTCCATATGGAAGGAAACAGTGCCTGAACTAACCTGGTTCCAAATCCAGTTAAGTCTTTAACAGGGAAATTTTATGCTGATGTACAGTGAGGGAAAAAAGTATTTGATCCCCTGCTAAATTTGCCCGTTTGCCCTCTGACGAAGAAATGACCAGTCCATAATTTTAATGGTAGGTTTATTGTAGCTGTGAGAGAAAAAATAACAACAGGAAAACCCCTAGAAACCCAGAAGACAAAAGTCAGAGATTGATGTGCATTATAATGAGTGAAATAAGTATCTGATCCCCTATCAACCAGCCAGATTAGGGTTAGGGTTAGGGTTCTGCTGTCGACAGAAGCAATCAATCCATCAGATTCCAAACTAGCCACCATGACCAAGACCAAAGAGCTGCCCAAGGATGTCAGGGACAAGATTGTAGACCTGCACAAGGCTGGACTGGGCTACAAGATTATTGCCAAGTAGCTTGGTGAGAAGGTGACAACCCTAACCCTAACCCTAACTGTCAACCTCCCTCGGTCTGGGGCTCCATGCAAGATCTCATCTCGTGGAGTTGCAATGATCATGAGAACAGTGATGAAGCAGCCCAGAACTACACGGGGGGAACTTGTCAATGATCTCAGGGCAGCTGGGACCATAGTCACCATGAGAACAGTTGGTAACACACTACGCCATGAAGGACTGAGATCTTGCAGAGCCCGCAAGGTTCCCTTGCTCAAGACAGCACATGTACAGGCCCGTCTGCAGTTTGCCAATGCACATCTGAATGACCCAGAGGAGAACTGGGTGAAAGTGTTGTGGTCAGATGAGACCAAAATCGGCATCAACTCACCGTGTTTGGAGGAGAGGAATGCTGCCTATGACCCCAAGAACACCATCCCCACCGTCAAACATGGAGAGGGACATATTATGCTTTGGGGGTGTTTTTCTGCTAAGGGGACAGGACACCTTCACCGCATCGAAGGGACGATGGACGGGACCATGTATGGTCAAATCTTGGGTGAGCACCTCCTTCTCTCAGCCAGGGCATTGAAAATGGGTCGAGGATGGGTATTCCAGCATGACAATGACCCAAAACACATGGCCAAGGCAACAAAGGAGTGGCTCAAGAAGAAGCACATTAAAGTCCTGGAGTGGCCTAGCCAGTCTCCAGACCTTAATCCCATCGAAAATCTGTGGAGGGAGCTGAAGATTCGAGTAGCTACACATCAGCCTCGAAATCTTACTGACTTGGAGAGGATCTGCAAAGAGGAGTGGGACAAAATACCTCCTGAGATGTGTGCAAACCTGGTGGCCACCTACAAGAAATGTCTGACCTCTGTAATTGCCAACAAGGGTTTTGCCACCAAGTACTAAGTCATCTTTTGCAAAGGGATCAAATACTTATTTCACTCATTATAATGCAAATTAATCTCTGACTTTTGTCTTCTGGGTTTCTGGGGGTTTTCCTGTTGTTATTCTGTCTCTCACAGCTACATTAGACCTACCATTAAAATTATGGACTGGTCATTTCTTCGTCAGAGGGCAAACGGGCAAATTCAGCAGGGGATCAAATACTTTTCCCCCTCACTGTAGATCCTCCTAAACCCATTGACTTCAATGGATTTAAAAGGTGTAACTCTGCTTAGGATTCCACTGTAGAAGTAAAAAAAACAACAACCCATAGCATTTCCTCTGATACTCCAAAACATACAGTTAAACCAAGGTCTTTCAGTATATATAGAATCAAATAAGCATGAAATAATCAGCTATCAAAGTTCTCCATCCAAAGATTTTTCCAAAGGCTCCGCTGCATGTAATTCATTCCATCAATCTACTGTAGATATTACCTGAGTGTGAATAACTGTGGCAGCTGTGGCTTCATCTCTCCAGGTGGGACAATAGGTGGTGCACCAACCTAATTGGTAAAGGTCACCTCACGTATCAAAATGCTTACCATCGGTTCGCTCTGATCGTGCCTCTTCCTCCTCCTCTTCCTCGTCTTCTAGAGAGGAACAGAAGAGAAAACTCTGAGGTGACAATCACTTCCAGAACAGAATATGTATCATCAAATGAGCATGAAATAATCAGCTGTCGTCCTTTGCCATCCCTTGAAGCTTCCAAGCAGTCTCCAGGGGCTCAGCCACATGTCATTCATTGCCGTAGTCAACCATAGATGTTAACTGAGCATGAATAATTGTGGCAACTGTGGCTTCATCTCTCCAGGTGGGACCATGGCTGGTACTCCACTCTAATTGGGAAAAGTCACGGCAGGCTTTGGGCTCTACATATGTCCAAATCCTTACCATCGGTTCGCTCTGATCGTGCCTCTTCCTCTTCTTCCTCCTCTTCCTCATCTTCTAGGGAGGGACAGAAGAGAAAACACTAAGGTTATGATCACCAATGCCAACCATGGCCAATTCAAGTGGTGTTGATGCTCTGGGCAGACTAAATTTTATCCTTTCCATTACAATTTTTTATGTTATGGTGGATTTTTGTATTTCGATGGGATTCCGTTACTGATCTCAAGAAGTGGACATACTCATATGGGGAGACGGTGGCTCAGCTACCATGCGTAGCAAGTCTTTAACATTGGAATCCTAAGCAGTGTTGCATTCTTATTAACCCATTGACTTTAGGTGACTTAGAAGGGTGAAACTCCACTTAGAATTCGATTAGAAATGCTATAACTAGCATTTCAAAGGGAACTCAGAACCATGCAATTAGTCAACAAAGGAATTCCAGAACAGAATATTAATAATCAAATATGCATGAAATACCATCGTTCACCCTCCCTTAAAGCTTCCAAGCATTTCCAAAGGGTCATCCACATATAATTCATTGCAGTAGATGTTAACTGAGTATGAATGAATGTGGCAACTGAGGCTTCATCTCTCCGAGTGGGACAATAGCTGGTCCTCCAACCTAATTGGTAAAAAACACCTCAAGCTTTGGACTCTACGTATGTTGAAATCCTTACCACCTGTTCGCTCTGATTGTGCCTCTTCCTCTTCTTCCTCCTCTTCAAGAGAAGGACAGAAAATTCTAAGGTTACAATCACCGTTGCCAACCATGGCCAATTCAAGTAGTGTTGATGCTCTGGGCAAACTAAATTTATCCCTTCCATTACAATTTTTTTTATGTTATGATGGATTTTTGTGTATCTTCTGAATGAAGGGACTCTTTTACAGGTCTGAAGAAGTGCACATACTCATATGGAGATGGATTGCCTGCTACCATGGGTGACAAGGCATTTAGGTCTTTAATATTGGAATCCTAAGCAGAGTTACATTCTTACAAACCCATTACCTTCAGTTGACTTAGAAGGGTGTAACTGCTTAAATAGCATTAGAAAGGTCAATAACTAACATTTTAAAGGATACTTAGAGCCATACAGTTAGTCAACAAAGGAATTCCAGAGCAGAATATATATATATAATGAAATGCACATGAAATAAATGCACAATAACCCACATTGTGGGCCATCCCTTGAAGCTTCCAAGCCTTCTCCAAAGGTTCAGCCACATGTAATCTATTGCAGTAGTCAACCATAGATGATAAATTAACATGAATAATTGTGGCAACTGTGGCTTCCTCTGTCCAGGTGGGACCATAGCTGGTACTCCAACCTAACTGGTAAAAGTCACCACAAGCTTTGCGCTCTACACATGTCAAAATCCTTACCTTCGGTTCGCTCTGATCGTGCCTCTTCCTCTTCTTCCTCCTCTTCCTCCTCTTCTAGAGAAGGACAGAAGAGAAAATCCTAAGGTTACAATCACCATTGCCAACCATGGCCAATTCAACTTGTGCTGATGCCCTGGGCAAACTAAATTTTATCCCTTCCATTACATTTTTTTTAATGTTATGGTGGGTTTTTGTGTTTCTTCCGAACAAAGGGACGCTGTTACAGGTCTCAAGAAGTGCACATACTCATATGGGGAGACGGTTGCTCAGCTACCATGCGTGACAAGTTTTTAATGTTGGAATCCTAAGAAGAGTTACATTCTTATAAACCCATTACCTTCAGTGCTTAGAATTGCATTGGATATATCAATAACTAGCATTTTAAAGGATACTGAGAACCATGCAGTTAGTCAACAAAGGAATTCCAGAATAGAATATATATATATATATAAGGAAATACACATGAAATAATCAACCCTCATTGTGTGCCATCCCTTGAAGCTTCCAAGCCTTCTCCAAAGGTTCAGCCACATGTAATCTATTGCAGTAGTCAACCGTAGATGTTAAATGAGCATGAATAATTGTGGGAACTGTGGCTTCATCTCTCCAGGTGGGAGCATAGCTGGCCCCCAACCTAACTGGTAAAAGACACCTCAAGCTTTGGGCACTACATATGTCAAAATCCTTACCATCGGTTCGCCCTGATCGTGCCTCTTCCTCGTCTTCCTCATCTTCTAGACAAGGACAGAAGAGAAAATTCTAAGGTTACGATCACCGTTGCCAACCATGGCCAATTCAAGTTGTATCGATGCCCTGGGCAAACTATATTTTATCCCTTCTATTACAATTATTTTATGTTATGGTGGATTTTTGTGTATCTTCCAAATGAAGGGACTCTTTCACAGGTCTGAAGAAGTGCACATACTCATGGGGGGACACAGTTGCTCTGCTACTGTGGGTGGCAAGGCATTTAGGTCTTTAACATTGGAATCCTAAGCAGAGTTACATTCTCATAAACCCATTACCTTCAGTTAACTTAGAAGGGTGTAACTGCTTAGAATTGCATTGGAAAGGTCAATAACTAGCATTTTAAAGGATACTCAGAACTATACAGTTAGTCAACAAAGGAATTCCAAAACAGACTATATAGACAATTAAATGTACATGAAATAATCAACCCTCATTGTGGGCCATCCCTTGAAGCTTCCAAGCCTTCTCCAAAGGTTCGGCCACATGTAATCTATTGCAGTAGTCGACCATAGATGATAAATGAACATGAATAATTGTGGCAACTGTGGCTTCCTCTGTCCAGGTGGGACCATAGCTGGTACTCCAACCTAACTGGTAAAAATCACCGCAAGCTTTGGGCTCTACGTATGTCAAAATCCTTACCACCTGTTCGCTCTGATCGTGCCTCTTCTTCCTCCTCTTCCTCATCTTCTAGAGAAGGACAGAAGAGAAAGTTCTAAGGTTACGATCACAGTTGCCAACCATGACCAATTCCAGTTGTGTTGATGGTCTGGGCAAACTATATTTTATCCCTTCCATTACAATTTTTATGTTATGGTGAGTTTTTCGATTTCTTCCAAATGAAGGGACTCTGTTACGGGTCTCAAGAAGTGCACATACTCATATGGGGAGATGGTTGCTCTGCCAACATGGGTGACAAAGCATTTAGGTCTTTAAGGTTGAAATCCTAAGCAGAGTTACATTCTTATAAATCCATTGACTTCAAATGACTTAGAAGGGTGAAACTCTGCTTAGAATTGCATTGGAAAGTTAAATAACTAGTATTTCAAAGGATACTCAGAGCCATACAGTTAGTCAACAAAGGAATTCCAAACAGAATATATATAATCAACTAAGCATGGACTAATCAGCTCTCATTGTTCTCCATCCTTTGAAGCTTCCTCCAAAGCAACCTGTAATTCATTGTCGTACTATTGCCGTATTATGCAACAGTAAAAATGATGCCATGTGTGGTATTTCCTGAGAATCGATTCCTATTGATTATTATTTAAGGATCTGGATCCAAGGAGATTTCCAACAATCAACTGAAATAAACCATCTCACATTTTAATTGAGAAAGATCAACAATTTTGGTGTCACCTCCCTCTTTATTTGATTAAGATGAACTCCAATCATTCAAATGAAGGTTTTTACCTAAAATGCTTTTTCATTTTTTCACTTTCAAAGAACAATTTTGGAAGTTTAGCAATATTTAATAATTATTTGGCTTGACAACAGATGAGCAGGTGATGAGCAGGTGACTTGGCACCCCAAATATCAATCTGCATTGCCACTAAAATGGCAGACTTTGGGTGATTGGTTTAAACTAGAGATCAGTTGTAAATCCGGAAGATCTCAAGCCCCTGGAGGTTGAAGATCATCTGATTCTTGGAAAAGCAGGATCTAAGCCTAGCAAACAAACATACCCAGAAGACCTTGCTTTGTGTAAACATGCATCTCCAAGAGCCCTGTTTTGACACTACATAATACTTTACAATTACTCAGCCAAAATACTTACCACTGGAGCGTTCTGAACGTTCTTCACCATCTAGAGGGGGACACAGTGGCAAACTCAGCGTCTATTGCTGTTACAAGGATCAACCTAAACCTTGCTGTTATGTATTTTGTATGCTTTTAAATTGCATTTTAACGTTTTGATTGTAAGCCACCTGAGCAACCCTACATCGGTGGAAAGGCGGCTCCCATCAAAGTACCAACCAGGGCCAACCCTGCTTAGCTTCTGAGATCTGAAGAGATCAGGCTAGCCTGGGCCATCCAGGTCAGGGCCTTCAAAGGGACAGACAATATTTATTTTATCTACTTACCTGCCAACACCATGGCGACGGCGAAGCCCGCCAGCAGAAGCAGGACCCAAGTCTTCATGGTGTCTGAGGTTGACAGAAGCTTGCAAAAGCTCAAGAGAGATTGAGAGAAGTTAGCAAACTTCTGCTGAGATTGAATCCATTTCCCCCTGCTTTATATAAGGCTGAAGCACCAATCAGAAGAGTTGGCCAAGGCACAGGGCAGGTGGAGAAGGATTAGCAATCAACCAAACCACCATATCAAGAATAAACAAAGACGCATGTGCTAATCTGCACAATGTGCCATGGGCTATGTGATGGATTGCTAAGAATCAATATTTGATCTAAAGGTACCTGTCCATTTCAAACTGATGCACAGGATTCCAGAGAGGTAACCCAGGGCTCGGGGCAAAACATAGGAGCGGATCCTCCTGAGATCAACAATACATTTTATGTAACAAAATCGATATCCTGACTTTCAGCCCTCCCAAAGGCCACCAAGGAAGTGAACAAATTAAAACATATATAATAAAATCCCATTTTAAACCATTAAAACCATCCCGCCCCACCCATCCCCTACATCATTCAAACAATTAAAACCAGAGCTAAAATTCACACTAAGGCATTTTAAAAGAACAATTAAAGCAGTGGTCAGGAAGGAGGGATCATCGTAGGAACACCAACTGAAACAAAAAAGTTTTCACTTGCTGGTGAAAGATGGAGACAGAAGGGGACAATTGTACCTGCTTGGGGGTGGGAGTGTTCCAGAGTTGTGGTGCTGCTACCGAGAAGGATCTCTCCAGGGCTGCTGCTACCCAACAAATCTCAGAAAGGTGGGGAAACTCAAAGAAAGTCCTCCGAAGATGACTGCAGTGGTCAGGTAGGTTCATGATGGAGTAGGAGGACATATGTTGGTCCCAAAATATATTGGGCTTTAAAGGTCAGCACCAGCACCTTGAATTGAGCCTGAAAAGAAATTGATGACTTGTATTGGAATTTAGTAAATTGTTCATTCATTCATTCATTCATTCATTCATTCATTCATTCATTGATTGCGACAATCAAACAGATGGGTTTTAAATTCTGATGCCAAAACTCTGTTCTAAAAACTAAAATTTGAAGTAGAAGTCAATTGTAGACATCAATGTATCTATTATGAAATTTTAAAATTCAGCAGGTTGAAGTATTAGGCACGGCCATCCAAGTCCTTGTTTTTAAAGCAAACCCACTGTGTCACGACTGAATATCTTTCCGGGCCATGATGACTGGTTCTTGTGGGGCTGAGATGAATGTTCAGTTATAAATGTCAAAGAGTTACTTGATGTATCTTGAATGTAAATCATTTTGAGCCATGGTATAGGTAGGGTTGCCTGGTCCAGGTTGGGAAATACCTGGAGATTTCAGGGGTGTAGCCTGAGGAGGGGGGGATTTTGGGAGCGGGGCGGGACTTCAGTGGGGTAGAATGCCCTAGAGCCCACCTTCCTTAGCAGCCATTTTATCCAGGTGATCTCTGTTGCCTGGAGATCAGTTGTACTAGTAGGAGATCTGCCACCACCTGGAGGTTAAGAACTCAAATATAAAGACTAGTGCCAAAATTAGGAACTTGCTATAGAAATAAACAGCACTTATGGCATTTACTGATTCATAGTCAAATTTTTAGTTCATTTCATTTCTTAAGCACATATTCTTAGACTGTAACAACCATGTAACATCTGATTGTAATACTTCCAAATACAGCTTCCAAATACAACTTACTGGAGCAGCAGTAGTGTCATTTTCCAAATACAACTTTTGACAACAACAAAATGTACAAATTGTACAATGCCTGTATTGGCTCAAAAAGTTCTCCAGTTGTGCAATTCCTTCCACAGATGCCAAAAAATAGGTTTCCAAAAGGTAGTCCTATTTCGCAAGGCTTTCTCAATTTTGGCAGTCCCGTGAAGTTAAGACTGAAGCTTGAGCCGTTTGGAACATTTGTTCTAAAATACATGATTTAGGAATACCAGGTCTGGGGTCAACAACAGAGGGAAGTTTTAGCTTCCAGGCCCTGCTTGTATGCCTTCTGGTGGCATTTTTGGAAGAGCCAGGAAATAAATACTTATGGGGGAAAGAGGAACTTCCAGGTTGTGATGGATGATGGATCAACAAATATAGGCAAAGAATATACAGCCAGAGTTTTTAGTAGGACACTCACAATAGACTTGCATCATATGAATGGTTATGTACTGTCCAAGAAATGCATCGAGAATGATTTGTTAGTGGCTATGTGTATGGGAGCTCATGAAAATCTTAGCAAGAATATGTCAACAAATAAAGAAAAGAAAACAATGGCCCACACTTGATTTACATTCCAATTCTGAAAAAGGAGATGTCAAAGAGTGCAGCATCTATCAAGCCATCACATTAATCTCATGCAAGTAAAGTGATGCTCAAAATCTTACAACAAAGATTGTTACTATATATGGAATGAGAAATTCCAGATGTTCAAGCTGGATTCAGAAAAGGAAGAGGCACTAGAGATCATATTGCAAATTTACATTGGTTACTGGAGCATACGAGATAATTTCAAAAGAAAATCATCTTGGCTTCTTGGATTAGCTTTTGACTGTGAGGATCATGAAAAGCAATAGTTGGTTTTGAAAGAACTGGCTGTGCAATAACATGTGATTGTTTTGATGTGTAACCTGTACTCTGGACAAGAGGTGAGTATTCAAACAGAATATGGAGAAACACAATGGTTTCCAATTGGCAAAGGTGTCAGACAAGGATGTATTTTATCTCCCTATCTCTTCAATCTATATGCAGAATGTAAGAAAAACTGTATTAGATTTAGATGAAGGTGAAGGGAAAGTTGGTGGAAGGAACATTAACTATCTGAGATTTGCACCTGATATTCACATTTCAAGTGAAGCCTTGAAATGACTTCTGATGAAAGTTAAAGCAGAAAGTGCCAAAGCACGATTACAGCTGAACATCAAGAAAACAAAGGTAATGACTACTGGGGAATTACACAACTTTAAGACTGACGATGAAGAAACCAAAATTGTTAAAGATTTTCTATTCCTTGGCTCCATCATCAACCAAAAGGAATACCGCAACAAAGAAATCAGAAGGAGATTGAGACTGGGAAGAGCAACCATGAAGAAGCTAGAAAAGATTCTTAAGTGTAGGGATGTGTTGCTGGCGACCCAGATCAAGATAATTCATGCCATAGTATTCTCCATTAGTACATATGGGCGTGAAAGTTGGAAAATGAAGAAAGCAGACAAGAAGAAAGTAGATTACTTTGACATGTGGTGTTGAGAGAGAGTTTGAAGGATACAGTGGACTGCCAAAAATAAAAATTAGTGGGTTCTAGAGACAATCAGGCCTGAACTCTCCCTAGAAGCCCAAATGACTAAACTGAGGCTATCGTACTTTGGTCACATTATGAGAAGACAAGAGTCACTGGAAAAGACAATTCTGCTATGAGAAGTTGAAGGCAGCAGGGAAAAAGGAAGAACCAAGATGAGACGGATTGACTCAATCAAGGAAGCCATGGCTGTTGACTATAGAATGTTTTGGAGGTCATTGATTCATACGGTCACCATAAATCAGAAGTGACTTGACAGCACTTAATACACAGATGTGTATGGGGCCTTGAGATATATTTTTTTCTATTGATTGCATAAATAGCAGAATACCATTACAAAAGGGACATCAGAGAGGGGGATTATCTATGGAGCACATTAAGATAGCATTAACCAAAACACATTAATTAGACAAATTGGTTGGATTAGTGCTGGATTTGAGAGGATTTGTTTCCATGCCAGGCGAGGATTAACAATTCCAATTTTTATGCTGAGACCGCTTCTTTCCCAAGGCAAATCCTAGCAAACATCCTGATGTCCCTGGCACTGTGAATTTTAATGGCAAGAAGTTAATTTGTTCCAGATTCACCACTTCAGTGATCAGCTCAGAAGACCAGGGCTTTATGCCAATGCAAAACATATGGGCCCTTTATGCTTGGTAATTAGCAGCGCATTCCAGGCTGAAGTGCCCCACATATTTTTTTGAGTTCTTCACGCTGAACCGTCATTCCAGCTGTCACTGCGAAGCCAGCGCATACCTGCTTCGCATTTCTTAAGAGCCCCTTTAACGCGACCTTTTGTATTTGCTCCGCTCCCACCTCCAAGCGTTCACTGAAGGAAGCATGAAGAATCACAGCCAAGGCTTAGCTATGCAAACAATGATCGCTAATGACTTTGCAAATGAAGGAACAAAGGAGCAGGCGAGTGGGGTTGGGGGTGGAATTTATTTGACTTTCTCCTCTTGCATCAGGACCGTGAATAGTCATTTTAAAGGTTGGATTTAAAAAAGGAGCTTTGAGCGAGCATCAAAATTGACCCTGGATTGGCCATGGGGATTTAAAGAGAGTTTAATTGGAAAGGGATCATAGGCAATCATACAGGGATGAAGGAGCTGCTGACCACCTTTATTCCCCCCAGTCATGTTTATCATCTGTTTTTACAAATGTTTTCTGCCATGTGTGTGTAAAGTGCCATCAAGTCACAGCCGACTTATGGCAACCCAGTAGGGTTTTCAAGGCAAGAGTCTTACAGAGGTGGTTTGGCATTGCCTTTTTCTGCATAGCGATCCAGGTATTCCTTCCATCCAAGTACTAGCCAGGACTGACCCTGCTTAGCTTCTGAGATCTGACGAGATCAGGCTAGCCTGGGCCATCCAGGTCAGGGCAATAGTACCTCCCATTTTCCGCCATAGTACCCCATATTTTCCACTACTTTCCTCTTTCGCTGAGACTTTCCCCCCCTCCTTCTCAGGGTCACTGTAGCTAATCAGGGATCCCACCGGGATCAGGAGAAATGATGATAACCCACAATACACGCAACCTACCTGATTAGGGTTGCCAGGTCCCTCTTTTCCTCCGGAGGGGGGCTTTCGTGTTAAAGTGTGTGCGCGGAAGTGCCGCCTTGCAAAAGGCCTTTACCTCTTAGTTTGAGTGGTAAAGCGGCCCTTTACCACTCAAACTAAGAGGTATAAGGCCCCTTGCGAGGCGGAACCTCCGGTTCTAAACCAGAAGTGCCACGCGCGATATGCATGCGTGTGTGCACATTTGCCCGCCGA
Organism: Euleptes europaea; assembly: GCF_029931775.1. Classification (NCBI taxonomy): domain Eukaryota; kingdom Metazoa; phylum Chordata; class Lepidosauria; order Squamata; family Sphaerodactylidae; genus Euleptes; species Euleptes europaea. The sequence goes on from NC_079312.1 coordinate 171,103,886, forward strand.
CTACCAGAGGGGGCAATTGCCAGGGGTTTGCCTGCCACCAGCGGGCACCTGGCAACCCCATACCTGATGGAGCTACATATGGACATTGTTTAGGTTAAATAGTTGATTTAATGTCATGTGGACCACACAGGACTGGAGCCACTGCACCAGAGATCCTAGCCAATCACGAATCTGAGCTCAGATGAAGCCTATTTAGGCCAAATGAAGCTCTCCCCTCTCTCTGCTCTGGCACCTAAGGGCGAAAACGCATATTTGCTTTATCCTCCTTTAATCCCTGTTTTATCCAGGATCGAATGCACATTAGGCAAAACGCATGCATTCGATCCAGGCTGAATCCTGGCTGAAACAGGGATTAAAGGAAGATAAAGCGACCATGCGTTTTCACCCTAAGTGTCCTTAAGAAAAATATTTCTGTTTGTCTGCTGAGCTGCCTCAGCCAATATTGTCTCCTTCACAATGTTGTTTCCTCTTCCTGCAACATCTGGTGAAAGCTTAGTTTAGGGAGCCAGTGTGGTGTAATGGTTCAGAGCGGCGGTCTGGAGAATCCAGGATTGATTCCCCACTCCTCCACATGAGCGGCGGAGGCTAATCTGGTGAACTGGATTTGTTTCCCTGCTCCTACACACAAAGCCAGCTGGGTGACCTTGGGCTACTCACAGCTCTCTTAGAGCATTCTCAGCCCCACCTACCGCACAGGGTGTCTGTTGTGGGGAGGGGAAGGGAAGGTGATTGTAAGCTGGTTTGAGTCTCCCTTAAGTGGTAGAGAAAGTCAGTATATAAATTCCAACCTTCTTCTTCTTAAATACAGGAAAATTAATCACAAATCTAGAAATGTCATTCGCAAATGCTGTGCCGTTTTGTTTAATCTTAATGTGGTAGAGAAAGTTGGCTGAGAGAGTGTGACTAGGCACCCAAGGTCACCCAGCTGGCTTCATGTGTAGGAGCGGGGAAACAAATTCAGTTCCCCGGATTAGCCTCCACCGCTCATGTGGAGGAGTGGGGAATCTAACCCGGTTCTCCAGATCAGATTCCACTGCTCCAAACCACTGCTCTTAACCACTACACCATATAATAATGTTATATGTGACCTTCTCCTTATGCAAGTCAGCAGTACTAGATGCACAGGGATGTTTACCAGGATTGGCCTTGAGGAGGGGTCTCAGGGCGCAAATGAAAAATATTAATCCTTCTCAGAAGAAATAAAGTAAACAGTCTTCACTTGTTCACCTGCTTAGTAACACCCTGGCAGATACAGCAGTACGTCAACTGACTTCTCCAGTTAAAAGGTTTTAATTAATAATACATCAGCTGCAAAAGTCCTCTGAACTATTTCCAGCTTTTTTTTTAAGTGCCCTTGGAGTTTTCATTCGATGATTATGAATTATGCAGCTGCATCCAAGAAAAATCTTCTATGTTATAAACTGAAAACCCAAACATCCATCCATGTCCTATGAGGAAAGGTTGAAGGAACTGGGTATGTTTAGCCTGTAGAGGAGAAGACTGAGAGGGGATATGATAACCATCTTCAAGTACTTGAAGAGCTGTCATAGAGAGAATGGTGCCGAGTTATTTTCTGTTGCCCCAGAAGGTCGGGCCAGAACCAATGGGTTGCAATTAAATCAAAAGAGTTGCCGTCTAGACATTAGGAAGAATTTTCTAACAGTTAGAGCGGTTCCTCAATGGAACAGGCTTCCTCAGGAGGTGGTAAGTGCTCCTTCCCTGGAGGTTTTGAAGCAGAGGCTAGATGGCCATCTGTCAGCAATCCTGATTCTATGACCTTAGGCAGTTCATGAGAGGAAGGGCATATTGGCTATCTTCTAGGCATGGAGTAGGGGTCACTGGGTGTGTGTGTGTGTGGGGGGGGAGGTAGTTGTGAATTTCCTGCATTGTGCAGGGGGTTGGACTAGATGACCCTGGTGGTCCCTTCCAACTCTATGATTCTATGACTACACCACACTTAGGAATCAGCTCTTTAAAAAAAAAGTCTAAATATGGAGAGGAAAAGTGCATATTTTATAGACAAATGTCTCACAATAGGATCCAACAACCTCTGGGGACAAGGAAAAACAAGACTTCTAAAATGCAGGAATTCTTTACGGTACAGGATTCTCCTTCTGGCACAGCTACCTGTACTTCACATACAAGACGCTCTTATGCATTCATTTCAAACCCATTTCTCCCTCCCCCTCTTTTTGTCAGCAGCTTCTTAATTTGCCCGTTAATCCCTTCCACATTTCCATACAATGCCAGGCCCTCCGGCAAGGTCTTGTCACCTTTATAAAGCACCAGGGCAGGGCTCCAGGTCTGCAGAACTCCAGAATTCCTCGCACATAGAAAGGGTGCCTGGAAGCCCCATCAGCTTTCTGCTACAATGAAGGCCTGGTTCCTACTTGTGCTGGCTGGCGTGGCCTGTACCTTGGTAACTGGAGGTAAGAACAGCACTTCCTGCCACCTATTCCTTCCTATGAGCCTCTTCCTTGGGAATATCCCTTTCCAATGGTAATGGCCTCTCAACCTGCCATTTTAGTAATGACATGTTAGTAACGTCTCAAAGCTAGGGTTGTCAACCTCCAGGTCCTAGCTGGAGATCTCCTGCTATTACAACTGATCTCCAGCCGATAGAGATCAGTTCCCCTGGAGAAAAGTGGCCACTTTGGCCATTGGACTCTATGGCATCGAAGCCCCTCCCCTCCCAAAACTCCACCCTTCTCAGGCTCTGCCCCAAAAATCTCCTGCCGGTGGCGAAGAGGGACCTGGCAACCGTACACAAAGCCCTGCTCAAGTTCCAGCAAGCATCCTGAATAGTTTTTTGAGTATCATGGCTCAGTCCAGATGTCATGTGAAAACCTAGTTTAATTATACTGTGGTTGGTGTGAGAGTCAGAATGTGGCCATTCCACTAAGCACGGCTTAAAGTTAGGGTCTATCAAACTGGGATCTGACACCAGGATCTGAAGGTGGTTAAATGATTTTAGTTGGACTTAACTATGCTTTTGTGTGACGTATGAACATGGCCATTCTGCCTCAATTTGGGATTGTTCTTAGTGCTGCCTTTGTGGGCTCTCTGGTCACAGAGACTCCTTGTGAGAACAAAACCAATGAAATGACCTTGTATTGAGGGAAATCAGGATTTGAGTGACTGCATGCAAGCTGAACCCTCATTTCACACTTCAACCATAGTTAAACTAAACCATCGATTTGTGTTACTGAAGCCCATGAGTTCATGGTTTATAGTGGGCGTCAGCAAACCTTTACAATTTAAGAGCCAAGCAATGCAAAAATGCAGAGCAAGCAGTCAACAAAGAGCCAGTATATGAAAGCCAAGAACACATGAATCTGCCTTATACTGAATCAGACCCTTGGCCTATCAAAGTCAGTATTGTCTACTCAGACTGGTAGCGGCTCTTCAGGATCTCAGGCAGGGGGTCTTTCAGCCTAGTCGCTTTAACTCGAGATGCCGGGAATTGAACCTGGGACCTTCTGCATGCCAAACAGATGCTCTACCACTGAGCTATGGCCCTTGCCCATTTGCATAACTGAAAATATACCATTTAGCATTTTTGATAACGAACACATTGATTAGTAATCCAGCAAGTTTCATAATCTATACAGTTTTCACAGCCCAGACACTGGGTGCTTCAAGTCCTTTGTTAGGAAATGACACACATGAAGTCTCACAGCTAGGGTTGCCAACCTCCAGGTGGTGGCTGGAGATCTCCTGCTATTACAACTGATCTCCAGGAGCTAGAAATCAGTTCCCCTGGAGAAAATGGCCACTTTGGCAATTGGACTGTATGGCATTGAAGTCCCTTCCCTCCCCAAACCCCGTCCTCCTCAGGCTCCAGGTATTTCCAAACCCAGAGCTGGCAACCCTACTCACAATAACGAATCAATGTGCAGAGCAGCACCCCAAAGAATAGAGCTTATCTTAAATTCATGTTATTTTAAGAACAGTCATATGTGGTTCTATACTGAGCCTAGAGTTGCCAGGTCCTCCCTGGCCACCAGTGGGGGATGAGGGGTAGGGTGGCCAGATCCAGGTTGGGAAACTCCTAGAGATTTGGGCGTGGAGCCTGGGGAGGGCAGGAACCTCAGTGGGGTTCAATGCCATAGAGCCCCAGCCTCCAAAACATCAATTTTCTTCAGGGAAACTGATCTCTGTATTCTGGAGATTAGCTGTAATTCTGGGGATCCCCAGGTCCCATCTGGAGGCTGGCATCACTTACTGAGCCACATTTGAGTCTGGAATCATAATTTGCAGACCCCTGGAATATAGATGAGACTCTGCTAAGCAACATATTATTGTGTGATGGGCAGGACTAGTAAGAGGGGAATGATTGGAGTAACACAGCAGCACCCACATTTTCATTCTCAAAGCCATTTATGCAGGGTCAATTCTGCTCCTCACTCAATGCTGATTTTTAAAATCCGACCTTTAAAATGACTATTCATGGTCCCAATGCAAGATGAGAAAGTCAAACAAATTCCACTCCACCCCACTTGCCTGCTCCTTTGTTCCTTTGTTTGCATAGCCATTAGCAATCGTCGTTTGCATAGCTAAGCCGCGGCTGGGATTCTGCGTGCTTCCTTCAATGAATTAAAGGGGCTCTTAAGAAATGCGAAGCAGGTATGGGCCGACTTCGCAGTGACTTCTGGAATGATAGTTCAGGGTGAAGAAATTAAAAAAAAAATGCAGGGCACTTCAGTCTGGAACATGCTGCTAATTACCAAGCATAAACGGCTTAAGTTTGGAAAGTAATTTTCCAAAGGAATGTCGGGTACTAAGAATTGTCCATACAGGGCCAGCGGATCATGCCCAATTTCTCTCTCCACATGTTGACTGAATGCATGGGGGGTTGTCTTTTCAGGGTGTTTTCAGAGATCTGTTTCAGGATTTCATGTTAATTTTAAAAAAAATGACTTTCCCCCCCCAGCTTCAGCCGATGACGACGAAGATGGTGATAAAGGTGGTGGTGAGTAGCATGGAAGGGTGTGACCGGTTGAGGATGGTTCCGTAGCAGCACAAAGCAACAGATTTATACGAGTTATAGACCGGAAAGAAATCATGGGGGTGGGGATTGAATTAAAAGGAGCCCCCTCCCCTCAGTGCTCTCAGGTGGCGGTGGAAAGTGCTGTCGAGTTGACACCAAGTCGTGGCGACCCTGTAGGGTTTTCAAGGCAAGAAACGTAGAGAGGTGGTTAGCCATTGCCTGCCTCTGCGTAGTGACCCTAGACTTCCTTGGTGGTCTCCCATCCCTGACCCTGCTTAGCTTCTGAGATCTGAAAAGATCGGGCTAGCCTAGGCTACCCAGGTCAGGGCCTCTGCTCTCTAGGAAACTGTAATAGGCAGGGGTGTCAAACATAAGGCCCATGGGCCGGATCCGCCCCCTTGAGAGCTGTTAACCGGCTTGCAAGCCAGCTGAGGCAGCCCCCCCCCCCCGCCCCAGGCCTCGATCTGGGCTGGTGAGGCATGGCCTGGCCTGACCAAGTGACATATATTACTAAATATATACCACTTATGCTACAATACAGACTGTAATGCAAACAAATAGCATAGCATACCAAGATGAGGAATTATATATAACAAAGGAAAATCCTTGTCAACAAGTATCTAAATGTATCTTTTACTTATAATAAAGTTTTTCTTCATAATATAGACAGCATTTCATCAGGTAAAATAAAAAAGGCATGTAAACCACATCAAGCTGCCACATATATTACACAAACCAGGCAGTGCTTCAACAGGTGTAGAATGGCATAACTGCTGACTACACGAAATTGCAAATGCCCATTCTTGCAAAAATCTTCAAAACTTCTTGTGGCATATGAATAGACAGGTACGGGTGTCCGGAAACAGTCCGTTTCATATCAATACTTCATCAGCCTGTTTCATATCATTAGCTCAGATCTGAGGACCATAATTTTGGAGTCCTTCTAAGGTAAGCTGCTAGTTCATAGCTTATCCTTATGGAGAGTTAAACTGCAGAACAAGGTGCAGAACTCAATAATAACTCAATATGTACTAGCAGCTCATTCTGCTTGAGTGAAGACCATTCAAACACTGCATTAAAATTGTGAACGTGATTTTTTTTTGAGCCAGATATTGATATTTTTGGATGGCTTCCGACTCCCCCCCCAGGTTGTGTTGAAGCGGTGTGGGGCAGTGAAACCTCTATGGGTCATAGATTCTGACTGGAAGGGATGAGGGAAGGGCAGGTGGACTTGGCTTTAGTTGAACTCCTGTTGAAATACCAAGACTCCATCTTTCAAAATTTGCTTTATTTCTTTTTCTTAGGTCGTCTCGCAGAACTTGTTGACACGATTTTCGGGGAGGATGGTAAGGACCTTCCTTTCTAAGCTGGGGTCAGGTAGCCAACGTCACACACAGCCTTAGTCTCACCCCGTTATGGATCTATTAGGGATGCTACTAATTTCCCAGTGAACCTGCTTGGCAGCCAAAGCAGGGGAAGAAGAAGGAATGCGGCAGCTCAGCTCTTTCATCCGTTCTTCCTGCTGTTGGGAGGAAGGGAGCCAGCATGGTGTAGTGGTTAAGAGTAGCAGAAACTAATATGGAGTTCGATTCCCTGCTCCTCCACATAAAGCCTGCTAGGTGCCCTTGGGCCAGTGATAGTTCTCTCAGAACTCTCTCAGCCTCGCCTACCTCACAAGGTGCCTGTTGTGGAGGGGAGGGAGGGAATGTGATTGTAAGCCGCTTTGAGAGTCCTTAAAGGTAGAGAAAAGTGGGGTATAAAACCCAACTCTTCTTCTTCTTCTTCTGCTTCTGCTTCTTCTGCTTCTTCATCCTCCTCTTCCAGCTTAGGAGTTTGAGCCCAGAGACAGTGAGATGCTAAATAGTCCTGATCCTCTTTGGAGTCTCAGACCCACCATTTGAGAGCTCTTGTTTGAAGTGAATCAAAGGGCGAAAACGCATAGTCACTTTATCCTCCTTTAATCCCTGTTTTAGCCAGGATCGAACACACATTAGGCGAAACGCATGAGTTCGATCCTGGCTGAATCCTGGCTGAAACAGGGATTAACGGAGGATAAAGCGACCATGTGTTTTCGCCCAAATACGAACATAAGAAGAGCCCCGCTGGATCAGGCCAATGGTCCATCTAGTCCAGCGCCCAGTCTCACACACCAGCCAACCAGTTGCCCTGGAGCAGGTTTGCCAACCTCCAGGGGGTGGCTGGAGATCTCCCTCTATTACAACTAATCTCCAGGCAACAAAGACCAGTTCCCCTGAGGAAAACGACTGCTTTGGAAGGTGGACTCTATGTCATTATACCCCACTAAGGTCCATCTTCTTATTACATCCTGCCCTCCTCAGGCTCCACCCACAAAATCTCCAGGTATTTCCCAACCCAGAGCTGGCAACCTTACTCTGAGGGTCCAACAACAAGGCATTCAGGCCAAGGCATTCCCCTGATGTTGCCTCCTGGCGCTGGACGTTTCTTCTAAATGTGGAAGTTTCCTTTTGTGACCTGGTCACCTTGAGCCATGTGAACAGTTGCCAAACAGAGGCTGCAGATGTCTAACTTTGCTGTGTTTTCACCTTCCCAAAGCAGTAAGCCGACATATGCCTGTACCGCCTCTAAATGTGGAGGTTTCCATTTTTCACCACGTCCAGTAGCCACTGATAGACTGAATCTATTATGAATTTGTCCACAAATCTGTCTAATCCCCTTTGAAAGTTCTCTGTGCCCGTGGCGATCACTACATCCTCTGTCAGCGAATTTACCATTTTAATTACTCATTGTATAAAGATGCATTTCCTTTTGCTTTTCCATAATCTGCTGCCCACCCGCTTTATTGGATCTCAACTGCTCTTCACCTCTGAAAGCAAAAGGATGTACAATTGGGGAGGAGCCATGGCTCAGTGGTAGAGCATCTTCTTGGCATGCCAAAGGTCCCAGGTTCAATCCTCGGCATCTCCAGTTAAAGGGAGCAGGCAGGTAGGTGGTGTGAAAGACCTCTGCCTGAGACCCTGGAGTGCTGCTGCCCGTCTGAGTAGACAATACTGACTTTGATGGACCAAGAGTCTGATTCCGTATAAGGCAGCTTCATGTGTTCATGAGTTCACTGTAACTCTGGCTAGATCCTGCCCTTTGATTTGCTTAATTTGATTATCTTAGGAATCTTGCAAACATTGGACCTATGGGGGGGCCTTTTTAAATTGTGTACGTAATCTCCCTTTAAAGAAGGGGGGAATTAGATCTGCACCCTGAGAAAAATTTGGAGCACAGAAAATGGGTTGTGTCACTGATTTCTTATGGCCAAGAGCAGTACCATGGACAGTACCATTCAATGCCCAACACCCTCACATACCAAAATCACAAATTCTGAGCTTACCAAATTCAAATACTTCATTACAATTATGCGCATGATTTTACAGGAAGATACTGGCAATTTGGATGCTCCTGTGATAGAGTGGTGTGGGGTGCGGAAGCCTGCATGGGTTGTAGATTATCACTGGAAGGTATCAGGGAGGGGCAGGTATACCTTGCTTTGGCCGAACCCCTGTTGCAATACCACATAAGCCTCCATCGTGATAAAAATTTCTTTTCCTTTTTCTCAGCTGAGCTCACAGATGTTGCAGATCAAGTTTTCGGGGAGAACGGTAAGGATTTCTTTCTAAGCAGGGACCAAGTAGCAACCGTCACATGCAGCCTTGGCTGGAACATTCAGTCTCATTGGGTGCTTTCACATGTGCTGAATAATGCAATTTCAATCCACTTTTAATGCACTTTAATGATTAATTGCTAGTGGATTTTTCCATTTCACACAGTAAAGTCCAGCTGCAAAGCGCACTGAAAGTGGATTGAAAGTGCATTGTTTGGCATGTGTGAAAGCACCCATTGTGTTAAGGATCAGTCACCATCTACTAGGGATGCTACTGATTTCTCTGTGAACCTGTCCAATCCCCTTTCAAAGTTCCCTATGCCTGTGGCCATAATTACATCCACTTGCAGCGAATTCCACATGTTAATCACTCATTGTCTGAAAATGTATTTCCTTGTGCCTTTCCATAACCTGGCTGCCCATCTACTTTACTGGATCTCAACAGCTCTTCACCTCTGAAATCAAAGGGATGTCAATCAATCAGTCAGTCAGTCGACCTTTATTGGCATATTCTCCGAAATTTAGCATAGACAGTACACAAGAATCCCCTATCTATACATTTCCCATATAAATATGATTTAAACTTTGATCCTAGTCTTGACACCTTCCGTCAAAAATTCTGCAACCTTTATTGTGACTTCAGGGATAGAGTCATTCATTAAAAACCGGTATCCGGAAGTTTCATGGCTAGATTTCATTTTATCAATCAAGGGTAAAATTGTTTTCTTATGAGGGCCATCATGCAGAAGACAATTTATGATTATATGCTGAAGTGTATCGTGTTGACTCAAACCGCATAAACATAATCTTTTCTCAAAGGGGATATTTTTAAACCTACTCCTTTAATACCTCCGAGGGGAGGGCATTAAGTCTGGCAAGCATAAAAGCCCTCGGTTGGAGGCAAAGGGATGTAAAAGCACTGAAATTCTGGCTGGATCCTGCCCTTTGATTTGCTTAATTTTAATATCCTGGAAGTCTTGCAAACCTTGGAACTATGGGGGGCATTTTTCATTGTGTACATCATCACCTTTAAGGAAGGGGGGTATTAGATCTGAGCACAGAGAAGAATTCAAAGCACAGAAACAGTGTGGTGTCACTGAATTCCCATGACCAAAGCAATAACATAGAGAGAAAAAAATCAGATTTAATGCGCAACACCTCCACCCACCAAAATCACAAACTTTGACCTAAGCAAATATTTCTTTACAATTATGAACACAATCTTTGAGGAAGATACTGGCATTTTGGGATGGCTCCTGATGTTTTTCCAGATGGGATGTAGTGGTGTGGGGCGCTGAAGCCTAAATGGGTCATAGATTATGACTGGAAGGTATGGGTGGGGGGAGGTAGACTTTGCTTTGGCTGAACTCCTGTTGCCATACAACATAAAGACTCCATCCTTTCAAACTTTATTTTCCTTTTTCTCAGCTCTGCTCACAGATGTTATTGATGGCATTTTCGGGGAGAACGGTAAGGATTTCTTTCTAAGCTGAGGTCATGTGGTAAATGTCATGTACAGCCTTTGCTAAAACATTCAGTAATTTACCATACTCGGAAAGGACTTGTCCTTGCTCTTCTGGCTCCATTGACTCATTAGCTAATGTGCTCTTGGAATGCCGTTTCTATGAGGACCTTAAAAAGGTAAAGGTCCCCTGTGCAAGCACCGGGTCATTCCTGACCCATGGGATGACGTCACATCCCGACGTTTTCTAGGCAGACTTTGTTTACGGGGTGGTTTGCCAGTGCCTTCCCCAGTCATCTTCCCTTTACCCCCAGCAAGCTGGGTACTCATTTTACTGACCTCGGAAGGATAGAAGGCTGAGTCAACCTTGAGCCGGCTTCCTGAAACCAACGTCCATTGGGATTGTGAGCAGAACTTGGACTGCAGTACTGCAGCTTGGCGCTCTGTGCCACGGGGCTCCTTAGAGCACGATATCTCTCTCTCCTTTTAATACATAAATTCAATGCCTGCGTGCTGATATAGTGCCTTTTTAAATTAAGTGATAGGATCCCAAGGCTACATTGGCAGGCAAAATTTATCTGTCCTTATATCCCCCAAACATTAGATTCAAAACTATGCTGCTCAAGATCAATGGACCAAGGAGCTGAGAAGAATTCAGAGCACAGAAATCATGCTGTCTCACTGATTTCTCATGACCAACAGCATTATCATAGAAAGAGAGATTAATATTTTATGGGCAGCACCCTCCACTAAAATCACAAATTTTGACCTAAGCAAATCCATATATTTCATTACAATTGTGTACCTGATGTTTCAGGGACATACATTTTTAGATGGCTCTTGACTTTTTCCAGGGATGTGATGTAATGATGTGGGCTGGAAGATACGAGGGAGGGACAGGAAGACCTTGCTTTGACTGAACCCCTGATGCAATACAACACAACGACTCCATCATTACAAAAATTTCTTTTCCTTTTTCTCAGCCCAGCTCTCAGAAGTTGTTGAACAAATTTTCCCGAGGGATGGTAAGGACCTTTCTTCCTCAGCTTGAGCCTAGTAGCAAACGTCACATGTAACCGCGGATCAATAATTCAGTCTCGTGTTATGGATTCATTACTGTTCTGTGTTAAAGATTTATATCCCGCTTTAGTTTTGAAGAATTAAATACCTTGAATAGCAGTTAGCCTCATTTTTAGGAAAAAAAGCGGCATGGCACTGTTTTAAAAATTCCCTTTAAAAGGTGAAGGCCATGGCCAATATTTTCAGAAGATTACAAGGTGCAAGCAAAAACTCAAGAGCAAAAAAAAAATGTGTTTGGTTTTTTTGGGTGGGTTCAGATATACAGAGATTGGAGTTGGCGTTTGGGTTTAACAATTATTCCAGCACTTCTCTCGTTCCAATTACAGATTCTGACGGGAAAACAGGGGAAAGCGGAAGAAGTGATGATCATGTGTCTAGCTTAGTGGACAGTTTAACGGACCTGCTAGGATAACTAGCTAAAAATGGTATGAGGTACTGTGGAACTTCTGTGGTGGCATCATACGCAAATAAATGAATAAAACAAACTCATTCTCAGCCAAGTGTCTCAAGTCGTGCTTGGTGTGTGCTTTTCCTGAGCCTGTGGTCCTGTTAGATGGGAGCAAAATATGGAAGTAAGGCGCTTGTTCCAAATCCTCATCATTACAATCTTCATTGCCCTAAAGGATATGTCCACCTAACACGGCTGAGCTGAGAACCATGGTCCTCTATGCTCGGTTGTTGGATCTCCAGAGGAAGAAGAAGAGTTGGTTTTTATGTGCCGACTTTCTCTACCACTTAAGGGAGACTCAAACCAGCTTGCAATCACCTTTCCTTCCCCTCCTCACAACAGACACCCTGTGAGGTAGGCGGGGCTGAGAGAGCTGTGACTGGCCCAAGGTCACCCAGCTGGCTTCATGGGTAGGAGTGGGGAAACCAACCCGGTTCACCAGATTAGCCTCAGCCGCTCATGTGGAGGAGTGGGGGATCAAACCAGATCAGACTCCACCTGCTCCAAACCACCACTCTTAACCACTACACCACTACACTGGGATGCTGGACTACACTGGGACGCTGGACTAGATGGACCACCAGTCTGATCCAGCAGGGCTGTTCTTAGGGTTCTTATGTCCAGGAGAGGTCCTATTGTAAAAGTGCCTGGTGCTCAGTTTAAAAAATGTAAAAGGACATTTGCCCATGGGAAGGGAGGAATCATAGAATCATAGAGTTGGAAGGGACCACCAGGAACAAGCCAATAAAAGATGTACTCCATGTACTGAATCCAGGCAACTTGGTGTGTAGTGTGCCTAATCCTTGGTACTGTTAGGCAGGTATAGGCGATGGAACTAAACTTTTCCCTCACCACTGTGTGTGTAAAGGGCCATCCAGCTGACTTATGGCTACCCCAGCAAGGGGCTTTCAAGGCAAGTGAAGAGCAGAGGTGGTTTGCCATTGCCTTCCTCTGCAGAGTCTTCCTTGGTGGTCTTTCTTCCAAGTAAGATGGCTCCTTCCCTTGTTATGGCTGATCTGGCCACGTGGATCCACACCGCAGTAACGTTGAGACTAGACTACTGTAATGCACCGTACAGTGGTCTCCCCTCAAAATCAACATGGAAGCGCCTCCAACTGGCGGAGGATGCCGCAGCTCAGCTGTTATCAGACCCCAGATAGAGAGTGCATGTTACTCCCATTCTGCAGACACTCTATTGGCTGCCCGTTTGTGCAATCCTTGAACTAACAGCCCACTTACCTTTGTTTATTTAAAATATTCATTATATATCTGCTTTTCGCCCATGCATCCTGGAACCCAAGATACAACAATGTAAAAACAACATAAACCAATTTAATAAAACCAACTTTACAAACAACACGTTAAAAACCAAAACTAAGGGCACTTTCACACATACTGAATAATGCACTTTCAATCCACTTTCAATGGACTTTAACGATCGTCGGCAAGTGGATTTTGCCATTTCACTGAAAATCTAGCTGCAAAGTGCATTGAAAGTGGATTATTTGGCATGTGTGAATGCACCCTATAACAACATACATCCCAAACAGGGCAGTCTTTTGTCCAGGCTCAGGTTGTCCCCAAAGCTCCCTGGAACACCTCTACTTTCCCAGTGTCCAGGTTCAGACAGGCCCCTGGGGCAACAGGCAGCAAGCATAGTCCAAGGCACAGTCCAGGGTCAACACGCAGCTGGTTAGATGTTCAAGCACCAAAACAGAAGGGAAAATTCAGAAAGCACAAGCCAGGTCACAGTCCCTGGTCAGGTGTAAATCCAAGACAGTCCAAATCCAGTCCAAAGTCAAACACACATGTTGCCATTTATGCACGGGAGGTTTTGCCTTGGATTTGCCGCTCTCTAGAAGCACGTTTTCCCCATCTGAATTCTCAAGACTCAGCATGGGGGCTTATTTTTGAGTTTTGAGAATTCAGCTGGGGAAAATGTGCCAAGAGAGAGTGGCAAATCCAAGGCAAAACCTCTCATGCATAAATCCCTACAGTGTTCTAAGGCGCAACACACCAGCAAATACTCGGGAGGGGCCGTGGCTCAGTGGTAGAGCATCTGCTTGGCATGCAGAAGGTCCCAGGTTCAAGATATATATGTGAAAAACATTAACATATTACAGACAACACCACATTCTATATAATTTATACACACATACAAAACAGTGAGGGATATTGACCGGATCATAGGCTCTGAGAAGAGCACCACTTGTACACTAGATTCATGCCCTCCTTGGTTGTTGAAAACATCTAAGGACCATATCATTGAAGAAGAAGAAGAGTTGGTTTTTATATGCTGACTTTCTCTACCACTTCAGGGAGAATCAAACCGGCTTACAATCACCTTCGCTTCCCCTCCCCACAACAGACACCCTGTGAGGGAGGTGGGGCTGAGAGAGCTGTGACTAGCCCAAGGTCACCCAGCTGGCTTCATGTGGAGGAATGGGGAAACAAATCCAGTTCACCAGATTAGCCTCCGCCGCTCATGTGGAGGAGTGGGGGATCAAACCCGGTTCTGCACATCAGAGTCCACTGCTCCACACCACCTTTCTTAACCGCTACACCACAATGGCATACACTAAGCTCTGAAATACATGAAGCTCTGAGATACATCATAGATCAATAACTAATCCAGGGAACATCCCCCAGGTCATCCCCATGGGAAACAATCACTAGAATATAATGATGTGACCAATTATTGGCCAGACTCCAACCTAACTTTCCTGGTCGAGATCACCAAGACATTGGTAGTAGGACCACTTCAGGCCTTCCTGGATAATCCATCTGCCTTCTCCTTCTTTCAGTCTGGCTTCAGGAATGGAAACCGCTTTGGTGGCTTGGTCCATCAAAGTCAGTATTGTCTACTCAGACTGGCAGCGGCTCTCCAGGGTCTCAGGTGGAGGTCTTTCACATCACCTACTCGCCTAGTCCTTTTAGCTGGAGATGCCGGGGATTGAACCTGGGACCTTCTGCATGCTGAGCAGATGTTCTGCATGCTGAGCCATGGCCCCTCCATCATCATCATCAGCACCACCACCACCACCATCATATCATCATCATCCCACCTTTTTCTCCAATGGGCTTCCAAAGCAGCTTACATTTATCTCCTCATCTCTTCCACCAGAATTGCACAACAATAACCCTGTGGCATAGGTTAGGCCGAGTGTGCCGCTGGCCGAAATTCACACAAACAGCCCCCATGGCAGAGTAGGCATTCAAACCTGTGTCTCCCAAATCCTAATCTGACACTCTGACCACTACACCATGCTGGCTCCGTATAAGAGTTTGCAGCACAGAGAGCTTCTGCTCCTCATGTACACAAGTTGTTTCATCCCTCTTTTACGGTTGCCAACCTCCAGGTACTTAGCAAAATAAAACACAGTACCGCGCTAAACAGAACTTAGCAAAAAATAATAATAATTAAAAAACCAGCAACAGAGACCACTATAAATTATTCTTATTCAACCACTCATAATATATGTGGTTGAATAAGAATAATTAATTTACAGTGGTCTCCATTACTGTTTTTTTTTTTTTTTTTTGCTAACCACCAGTTACTAGCTGGAGGTCTCCTGCTATTACAACTGATCTCCAGACAATAGAGCTCAGTTCACCTGGAGAAAATGGCCACTTTGGCAATTGGACTCTATGGCATAGAAGTCTCTCCCCTCCCCAAACCCTGCCCTCCTCAGGCTCCGTTCCCAAAACCTCCCACCGGTGGTGAAGAGGGTCCTGGCAACCCTACCATCTTTCAATTGAGCAGGGCTTACCACTTCCATCTTGTTATAGAATCATAGAATCATAGAGTTGGAAGGGACCACCAGGGTCATCTAGTCCAACCCCCTGCACAATGCAGGAATTTCACAACTACCTCCCCCACACACACCCAGTGAACCCTACTCCATGCCCAGAAGATGGCCAAGATGCCCTCCCTCTCATTATCTGCCTAAGGTCGTAGAATCAGCATTGCTGACAGATGGCCATCTAGCCTCTGCTTTAAAACCTCCAGAAAAGGAGTGCTTACCACCTCCCGAGGAAGCCTGTTCCACTGAGGAACCGCTCTGTTAGAAAATTCTTCCTAATGTCTAGATAGAAACTCTTTTGATTTAATTTCAACCCGTTGGTTCTGGTCTGACCTTCTGGAGCAACAGAAAACAACTTGGCACCCTCCTCTATGTGACAGCCCTTCAAGTACTTGAAGATGGTTATCATATTCCCCTCTCAGTCTTCTCCTCTTCATTCTAAACATACCCAGCTCCTTCAACCCTGTTGTGTTACACTCTCCGACACCCCTTATTTTTTGCTCACCAGGTACAGAATGTGATTCGGACTCTTGGTCAACATTGTCCTGAATGACGGTGGACACCTGGAAAAGCTTGGCAGGGAATTGGAGGTCTGTTGCAGAAACCTCCATCCATGGAACTTTTAGGCAGGATCCCAGCCCTTATCTTTAAAAGCATGTCATCCATTCCAAAATAGAAAATGTTTCATTTGGGTATTTTTTGCTTTTACCCCAAATTTCATTTTTTTTTCATTATAAAAAAGGTGATAGGAACAAAACTGCATTTCCCCAAAGGCTTACAATTTTTTTCATAGAATCATAGAGTTGGAAGGGACCACCAGGGTCATCTAGTCCAACCCCCTGCACAATGCAGGAAATTCACAACTACCCCCTCGCACACCCCAGTGACCCCTACTCCATGCCCAGAAGATGGCCAAGTTGCCCTCCCTCTCATCATCTGCTTAAGGTCACAGAATCAGCATTGCTGACAGATGGCCATCTAACCTCTTCTTAAAAACCTCCAGGGAAGGAGAGCTCGCTACCTCCCGAGGAAGCCTGTTCCAGGCCTTCGCATCAACCCCGTCCCCTACACCTTTAATTAGACACATTATTTGGTTTACAGCAAGTTTTCCCCAAGATGTTCCCCATGGAGGAGACCTTCTGATGCTTTGGTTTCATTCCAGGTGAGGATTAGTAATGCCAATTTGAATTATGCCACTGGCATTCTGGGTTTGGTTGGGGAGATCTTCACCTTATTCCAAACCAAACTCATAACCATCATCCCAGAAGTACAGCCAAAAATGGGGATTTAACAGGAACATTCCCATCTTGCCAAAGTTCTGTGAAAGTGCAGGATTAGTATCGCCTCCTTTCCATAGCTCAATTTGGTAAACATTTGCTGACTCGTCTACAAATACCGGATTTTAAATTTCTGTTGTTGGGTGAGGGGAGCTCCGGTATGGCTAGGAAAATGTTTGTGTGCTCCTAAGAACCAGGTTTCACGCGATCGACATTCCCAAAGACTTTGTATCGGCCTGGGTCTTGCTTGCTTGCTGCGTTCCGAACTCCACTTCAGCTTCTGGATCCTGATGAATTGTTAGAATCCTCATGTGAAAAATAGTCGGGCTTGGATCCTATGGGATCGCATTGGTGGAACAGCAGCTCTTTGTTTGTGGGGTTCCCCCTTTGTGCTGCAGCCTCCCACCAGTTTACCCCCTCACTTTTTCCTGTGGGTCCAACAATCCAAAGGAGTGTGATTTCAGGGGGCAAAGAAGCTTCAGTGAGAGGGGGAGGCAGAGAACTTGACTTTTTCTAGACCAACTTGGCTTGCCCTCCTGAGGATCCAACCCTGTATCTATCCAGCCTCTGCCTGTTGAGAGTACTGAAGGGAGGAAAAAGTTGGAGAGTGTTAGGGAGGTTGGAACACCTTCCTATCCAGTTCACATCCTGCTCATCAGTCGGGAACAGGGAGCTGATTTTTCAGTGTTTGGTTTGAACGTTTGTCGAGCCATTCATGGTTGTTTGGCAGGTTAGAATCATAGAATCATAGAGTTGGAAGGGACCACCAGGGTCATCTAGTCCAACCCCCTATACAAGATAGGAAATTCACAACTACCTCCCCCCCCACACCCCCAGTGACCCCTACTCCATGCCCAGAAGATGGACAAGATGCCCTCCCTCTCATCATCTGCTTAAGGTCATAGAATCAGCATTGCTGACAGATGGCCATCTAGCCTCTTCTTAAAAACCTCCAGGGAAGGAGAGCTTACCACCTCCCGAGGAAGCCTGTTCCTCTGAGGAACCACTCTAAATGTTAGAAAATTCTTCCTAATGTCTAGACAGAAACTCTTTCGATTTAATTTCAACCCGTTGGTTCTGGTCCGACCTTCTGGAGCAACAGAAAACAACTCGGCCCCCTCCTCTATATGATGGCCCTTCATATCACCTCTCAGTCTTCTCCTCTTCAGGCTAAAAATACCAAGCTCCTTCATCCTTTCCTCATAGGACTTGGTCTCCAGACCCCTCACCATCTTTGTTGCCCTCCTCTGGACACGTTGCAGCTTCTCTACATCTTTCTTAAATTGCGGTGCCCAAAATTGAACACAATACTCTAGGTGAGGTCTAACCAGAGCAGAGTAGAGCCTTACCATCACTTCGTGTGATCAGGACTAGGGCTGTCGATTCGGTTTGGCCCGAACCGAAAAACAGCCGAATTTCCCCTGATTCGGCGGTTTTTAGTTCGGAAAGAACCGAACTCAAAAATGGCGGGAAAATGGGGGAGCCGAATTCAGCAAGTTCGGGAGTTCACGAATAAATTTGGCAAATTCGGGGCGCAGCAGCATAACTGTCAGTAAGCAGCATTCTCCCCCGGCCAATCTGTGGCCAAGCTGGGTCTTCTTCTGGCCAATCAGTCAGGATTGAGTACTGGAGGAATCAGCTGCTGCGCAGCCCGGCCGGGGAGAGAAAGAGAGAGAAATCCTCGTGGGGGGGTGCGTGTGCACATTCGCTCCTTTCTGTGGCTGCAGGGGGCACATTTTTGGGGATAGAGACCCCAAACTTTCAGCGGAGCTTCAGACGAGCCTTCTTAAGAGACCCCCCAAGTTATGTAAACATTGGGTCAGGGGGTCCCAAGATATGGGCTCCACCCCTTTTCCCTCCCCCCTTTTCCATTTCCGTGGCTGCAGGGGGCGCTTTTTTGGGGGTGCAGCCCCCAAACTTTCAGCATAGCTTCAGATGAGCCTTCTTAAGAGACCCCCCAAGTTTTGTAAAGATGGGTTCAGTGGGGGCAGAAATATGGGCTCCCCCCTTTTCTCTTTCCATGGCTGCAGGGGGCACATTTTTTGGGGTGCAGCCCCCAAACATTCAGCATAGCCTCAGACGAGC
The DNA here is from genome assembly GCF_029931775.1 of Euleptes europaea. NCBI lineage: Eukaryota > Metazoa > Chordata > Lepidosauria > Squamata > Sphaerodactylidae > Euleptes > Euleptes europaea. The sequence continues at coordinate 171,122,662 of NC_079312.1, forward strand.
CTTCTTAAGAGACCCCCCAAGTTTTGAAAACATTGGGTCAGGGGGTCCCGAGATATGGGCTTTCCCCTTTTCCCTATTGGGATGCATGGATCACCCGATCCTGTGTGCATCTCCAGAGCGGCAAATCCAAGGCAAAACCTCCGGTGCTTAAATAGAATCGTATTGGATTACCCAGTCCTCCCAGCTCCTCCTGATGGAATAGAAGACAGCCACAGTAAGACCCCTTTGGGGGCTTTAATCTATAATTTTTCTCCTGTGTGTGTGTGTGTGTGGGGGGGGGGAAAGCAGAGTCTGTGTGTGTGTGGGAAAGGAGCAGTTTCTGTGGGTGGGTGGGGGAAGCCAAAGGGGGCTTTCGCCCGTTCTGCCTGGGGTGTGTGTGCCCCCTCGAGTCTCTCTCTCCCTGGTTTGAGGGGGGGGGCTTCAGTTGTGTGTCATCAGGTTTTCCCTCATTCATAAGACCGGTTAGGTCTATTTTGATGCTTGCTCAAAACTGGTTTTCAAATGGTGACTTAAAGAATGCATTTGCCTGGTCCCGAGTCTGATACAAAAGGGGAAATTCCCCCCCCTCCTGCTCATTATGCATAGCTAGCTGCCTCTGTCCCTTTCCATGGTTTGCAAACTCCCAGGTGTCAGGTGTTGCTTTGCATGGTTGCAAATGTGTTGCTTTGCAGTTGTGTTGCTTTGCAAACTTCTTCGCACCTGCCCCGCCCTTGCTCCCTGCAGCTCAGCTGTTTGTCAGGGCTGGGAGCTTTGTGCGTGGGCGGCAAGCTCTGCTCAGAGATGCACATTAAGGGTGGGGGGAACCCTTTCAGGGCCCATATCTCAGCCCCCCCTGACCCAATCTTTACAAAACTTGGGGGGTCTTGCAAGAAGGGTCCTTTGAAGCTCTTCTGAAAGTTTGGGACCTCTACCCCCCAAAATGCCCCCCCCCGGAGCCACGGAAAGGCGCGGTTGTGTTTTTAATGGCTTTATTCGGCCGAATTTTTTCCCCGAACTTTGAATTCGCGCCGAATTGCACGGACCCGAAGCAGGGGAGTTTGGACTTCAGCATATCCCGAATCCAGACGGGCCAAATTCGGCCGAATCCGAACTATACCGAATTTTTTTTTCCAACAGCCCTAATCAGGACACTACACTTCTGTTGATACATCCCCAGGTTGCTCCTTTGCATTCCTTCCTAAACATTCTGTGGTTGCACATGGGACACATGAAGCTGCCTTGTGCTGAATTAGACCCTTGGTCCATCAAGGTCTGTGCTGTCTTCTTAGACCTGCTGAAGCTCTTTGCGTGGTGATCATGTGAAGGAAGAAGTCAGGGCCAACATGTTCATATCTGCTCTGTCTCTCTGCGCATTGATTGAACACATCCAGGGGTAATATGCTTAGGGCCTTTGACTCAATAATTACTCAGATTCATCCTAGATTTCTTAATTTATCGAAAGTTGGGAGCCGTCTACAGCCACTGAGAAACCACTGAGAAATCATTATAGAACTGGGTAAAAAGGAAATGTATGGGCCTGTTGCTTAAAAGGCAGTAAAGAAGGCCCCAGGTGAGCTTCAAGGGAAAAAGCATTCCAAATGTAAGGGGCCACCACTGAAAATTCCCTGTTTCTGGTGACCATCCATTACTATTTCTGCAATAGCTGGGATAGGGGGACAGATGGTGTCAACTCTGTACTGGGAAATACCTGGAGATTTAGGGGGGGGGGATGGAGACATGGGAGGGTGGGGTTTGGGGAGAAGAAGGACCTCAAGAGGGGATAATTCCATACAGTCCACCAGCCCAAACAGCCACTTTCTCTGGGTATCTGATCTCTGTAGTCTGGAGGTCAGTTGTAATTCCGAGAGATCACCAGGCCTTACCAGAAGGTTAGCAACCGTTGAGGTGGCCAGCCCTAGGGAAAGACCTTATCTGATCTAGACAGTACATAACCTCTGGCTGTCTGGCCAGGTGCATCAGTAAATAAATGGAAAGTGACCCAAAGTTTCAAGGAGTTCTTGCAATATGCCGTTGCAATTAAACCTAATTTAGACATTCCCTCTGGCTGCTGGCACCAAGGGATGTACTTCTGGCCTGATGACAAACAGGGAAGAAAGTAGGTAAAAACGTGACCTTCACCATATGAAAGTCAATGGTACTAGGAACGCAGAGATGTTTACTAGGAATGCCTTGAGAGAGGGGTTTCTGTGTACAGATGGGAAATATTAATCCTTCTTGGATTAAATCAAGTAAATCGTCATCGCAGGTTTACCGTTTTAGTAACGCACTGGCAGATTCCGTATGACATCAACTGACCTCTCCAGTTAAAAGTTACTTCAAGAGGATCCAACAACCTCCTGCAGTAAGGAAAAGAGGCTTCTAAAATGCTGGAACTCTTTATGGTAAAGGATTCACCTTCTGGCACAGCTACCCACCGTTTAAATCCAAAATAATTTCAACTATTCCTCAATCCCATTTCTTTCCCTTTTTTTTTTGCCCTCTCTGTTTGTTAGTTGGCAACTTCCTCCTTAATTTACTTTCCCGTAATCCCTTCCACACGTCCACAGCGTGCCAGGCCCTCTGGCTGGGTCCTGTCACCTTTATAAAGCGCCAGAGCAGGGCTTCAGGTCTGCAGAACACCTGAATTCCTAGCACAGAGAAAGGGTGCCTGGAAGCCGCATCAGCTATCTGCTACAATGAAGACCTGGTTCCTACTCGTGCTGGCAGGCGTGGCCTGCATCTTGGTAGCTGGAGGTAAGCACAGCGCTTCCTGCCATCTCTTCTTTCCTATGAGCCAGCATGGTGTAGTGGTTACGAATGGCGCTTTGGAGCCGTTGAGTCTGATCTGCAGAACCGGGTTTGATTCCCCGCTCCTCCACATGAATGGTGGAGGCCAATCTGGTGAACTGGATTTTTCCCCTGCTCCTACCCACAAAACCAGCTGGGTGACTTTGGGCTAGAGGCAGCTCTCTCAGCCCCCACCTACCTCACAGGGTGTCTGTTGAGGGGAAGGGAAGGCGATTGTAAACTGGTTTGATTCTTCTTCCTGAAGCGGTAGAGAAAACCAGCATATAAAAACCAATTCTTCTTTTTCTTCTTGGGACTATTCCTTTCCAATGGAAATGAGATGGTGCTCTCAACCTGTCCCCTCCTGGTTTTCAGTGATGCCGCAAAGCCCTACTGAAGCTCTGAGAAACATCTTGAATAGTTTTTTTGAGTATCATGGGCTCAGTTCAGATGTCAGGTGAAATCCTGGTTTAATTATACTGTCGTCGGTGTGGGAGTCAGAACGTGGGCCACTCCACGAAGCAGGGTTTAAAGTTAATGTCTATCCAACCAGGATCTCAAACCAGGATCCAAAGTTGGTTTATTAATTACAGTTCGACTTAACCATGCTTTGGTCTGATACAGGAAGCATGGGCATCCTGACTCAATTCTGGCTTGTTCTTAGTGCTGCCTTTGTGGACTCTCTGGTCACAGAGACTCCTTGTGAGAGCAAGGCTGATGAAACCATCTTTTGTTGAGACAAATCCGAGTCTGAGTGACTGCATGCAAGCTAAGCATTAACTAACCATAGTTAAACTAACAGCGCATTCCTGAGCTCTGAAAGCCCTTAGGAGACCAGGAAGGCACTGTGCTGGCATTCGGGCCCCCTGCGCTTAGGGTTGCCAGGTCCCTCCTCTCCTCCGGTGGGAGGCTGTTGTGGGAAAACGTGCCCTTTACCACTCAAACTAAGAGGTATAAGGCCCCTCGCGAGGCGGAACTTCAGGTTCTAAACCGGAAGTGACGCGATCGGTTTGCCCGCCGACCACCAGAGGGGTAAATTGCCGGGGGGGTTGCCCACCACCAGCAGGCACCTGGCAACCCTACTTGCGCTGGCGTCCAGGCAGCTTATGCCAGCGTTAGTGGCCCGAACGCAAGGCTTGGACACCGGTTGCAGGACGCTGCCGCAGCAGCACCACCTCGAGATGCTGATGGGGCCTTCCGCCAGCATCCCAACGCCGTCAAAGCCCACTCCGGCGTCCCGATAGGCGTTCCTGGGGCATCCCGGGAGGCATTCCCGGGGCATTCCAGCCCTGGCCTGGGGAAGGAGCCGCCTTTAGGCAGCCTCCAAAGCCCTTTCGGGCCACGAACGTCCCTTTTTTATTTTGGCAAGATATGCCACCATTTTAGGTGGCATATCTCCTGTGCAACTAGGGTTGCACGGATTTTTTCATGCCAACGCAGGCATTCCTCTCAGGAATGCACTTTAAATCATGGTTTTGATATAGCTGAATGAGACCCCTAAGGTAAGGGATGCCAGCCTCCAGGTCGGACCTAGAGACCCCCAGAATTACAGCTCATCTCCAGACTACAGCGACCAATTTCCCTGGAGAAAATGGATGCTGGAGGGTGGACTCTCTGGCATTGTACCCTGCTGTGATCCGTGTCCTCCCCAGGGACTGCATGCAAGCTAAACCCTCATTTCACACATTAACCATACTTAAACTAAACCATGGTTTTGTGTGTTATTTTTGAATGAGGCCCAAGAATTTATATTAGCAGGAGGGGAATGATTACAGCCGAGAGAGATCAACTCACCTGGAGAAAATGGCCGCGTTGGCAATTGGACTCTATGGCATTGAAGTCCCTCCCCTCCCAAAACTCCGCCCTCCTCAGGCTCCACCCCAAAAACCTCCCGCCGGTGACGAAGAGGGACCTGTCAACCCTACTCCCCGTGCCCTCTGGCCAGTGGCTAGTTTGGGCAGCTGGGAGCCCTGAGCACATGACTCCTCTGTGTTACATTGGGCATGAATGTTCAGAAGGTAAGTACAGACATTGCCTCCACTTTCAGACAAAGTGGTGATGAGCCATCAATCATGTGTAGGCAGGGAGATGAGGCCGACAGACTACACCTGCTTTATCTCTCCATTTGTTGACTCAGTGCCTGGGGGGCAGTCATATGCTCAGGGCTCTTCTTCTTCTTCTTCTTCTTCTTCTTCTTCTTCTTCTTCTTCTTCTTCTTCTTCTTCTTCTTCTTCTTCTTCTTCTTCTTCAAGACCCAAAACTGGATTAATTTGGAATAAATAACTTTTTCTCCTAGCTTCAGCCAGTGATGATGATGAGGATGATGGTGGCGATGATGGTGATGACCATGAGGTCATCGATGACGTCGTTGACGAGATCGACGAGGATGATGGTGAGTCGCATGGGAGCGTGTGATTGGTTGAGAACAGTTCTATAACAGCACAAAGAAACATATTCATACAAGTTATGAACCAGAGGGAAATCACGGGTGGGGGATGAATGATCTGAAGCCCCCTCCTATCAATGCTCTCTAGGAAGCTCTTAGGGGCTTGTGCAGGTCCATTATCCTACCACCCATTGGTTATTTTTTCACTTTAACTCAGTGGTTCCGTAACATCTTGAACTGGGACCCATTTCTCTACTGGCTCTGTTTTTTGGGATGCAAGGAGAGAGAAAGCCTGACGTTGCTGTTTACTCTTGTGTAAAAACACAAGTAACAAAATCATGCCTGTATTCCTTTCCCTATGCAGAACAAATCACAACCTCCAGTGAGAAGTATTTAGACTGAAAAACGTGGATCGAGGAAGAGTTAACACTCTCCTCCTCCAACACTTTGGGCATGATCTGGGTTTAGGGTTGCCAATCTCCAGGTGGTGGCTGTTCTCCCGCTATTACAACTGATCTCCAGGCGACAGAGATCAGCTCCCCTGGAAAAAACGGCCCCTTTGGCCATTGGATTTTATGGCATTGAAGCCCCTCCCCTCTCCAAACCCCACCCTCCTCAGGCTCCACCTGAGGTATTTCCCACCCTGGAGCTGGCAACCCTATCTGAGTAACTCACCCCCTCCCTGCAGCAGCATTACCTTGGGAAAAACACCACAGGGGATCCGGATCACAGCCCATCCACTAAGCAGCGGTAGAGGAAATGAGGAAAGCCTTCACTGGCCAGCAAGCTAGCAGCAACTGACTTCCATCTTGGCTAAGTTTGGCTACAGAGGATATAGAGCTTGGGTGTAGACAGAGAAGTAAGCCCTTTGGCTCTTAGCTAATGGCTTGAAGCCAGCGTCTCTTGAATGAGCCAGGAACGAGGACCCAACCAGACCAAGATATCTTGTTCCCTTCTTTGGTTATTTGCTTGATCTTTGTCACATTTTTGCTGTTGTTCTGGGCTTCCCCGGATAGTAGGGTGGCCAACCACCAGGTACTAGCTGGAGATCTCCTGCTATTACAACTGATCTCCAGCTGATAGAGATCAGTTCACCTGGAGAAAATGGCCGCTCTGGCAATTGGACTCTATGGCATTGAAGTCCCTCCCCTCCCCAAACCCTGCCCTCCTCCGGCTCCTCCCCAAAAAGCTCCCGCCGGTGATGAAGAGAAATATGGCAACCCTACCAGATAGCTTTTGGGACAAAAGTGAAATATAAATACTTAAATAAAGAAACCAGATCTCATCTATTATTGTCCTAGCATAAATATCTAAAATGCTTCGTTCAAAAGGTGGAGTAATGTTGTATGAGGTGATAAACAGAAAGGATAGGGGGTAGAAACCCCTATTTCCTATATATATATATATATATATATATATATATATATATATATATATATATATATATATATATATATATATATATTCCTGCATGAAATAAGAACTGTAAAAGTTGTCACCCAAAAGGTTTTTTTTAAAGAATTTATTGTGGATAGTGGTGGAAATCATTTTTGAGTCTATATACATTATTGTTGAGTCAAACCCCTATTTTTTACAGTCACCTAGCAAGATGGCCAAGAACCTTGAAACAGGCTTGGTTGGTTGCCCTTGAATAGGGGTTCCTGGAATAGAGGGAATTCTGGTCAGATCTAGCAGGGCTCTTGTTCTGTATTGCTGAATAATTTTGGCAGCTCCACTTGACTGTTCTGTGTTAAAGATTGATATCTAGGGTTTCCAGGTGCTCCTCGGCTTCTGGCGGGGTAGGGTTGCCAGCTCCAGGTTGAGAAACTCCTGGAGATGTGGGAATTGAGCCTGGGAGAACAATTTTACATAGTCCACCCTCAAACGTATCAATTTTCTCCAGGGGAACTAATCTCTGTAGTCTGGAGATAAACTGTAATTCCAGGGAGCCCACAGGTCTCACCTGGAGGCTTGCATCCCTATTTACATCCCGCTTAAGTTTTGAATAACATGAAATTCTTTGAATATTTGTTAAGATCAATTTTTCAAAGAGCAATGGCATGACAGTGCTTTAAAGAATTTCTCCCTAAAACATGAAATTCAGGACCAATATTTTCAGAAGACTAAAAATTGCAAGCAAAAACGTAAAGCCCAAAAGAAGTGTTATTTTTTAAATGGTTGAGATATACTGAGATTGGAGTTGGGATTTTGGTTTCACAATCATTTTGGTGCTTACCGGTATCTCTTTCTGATTACAGATTCCGAGGAGAAAACAGGGGAAAGCGGCAGAGACGATCACGTATCTAGTTTAGTGAACAGCTTAACGGACCTACTACGATAACTGGCCAATACTTTAAAAAGTAAAAAAAAAAAGTTCTGTGGAACTTCTATGGTGACAACATATGCAAACAAATTAATAAAATTAACCTGTTCTTAGCAAACTGTCTCATGTTGTGTTTGATGTATGGTTTTCCTGAGTCTGCGGTCCTTTTAGACAGGTATAGGTTAGAGAAGGAAGGAGGTTGTTCCTCGTCATTACAATTCAGTATTTGCCCGCCTGTAAATGTCCCTTTATTTGCCCGCTGGTAAATGCCACAGCCTTCAATTTGCAAGATCTGAGCAAGGCTGTCAAAGATAGGACATTTTGGAGGACTTTCATTCATAGGGTCACCATGAGTCGGAAGCGACTTGACGGCATTTAACACATACACAAATGTCCCTTTAATTCTGAACCCCTCAGGGTCCAGGAGAGCTGCTATTGTAGAAGTTGCCCATCCTTATTTTAGAAAATGTTAAAGAACATTTTCTCACTGCGAGGGAGGAACAAGGAAATAACAGTTGTACTCTTTGAGCTGAACCCAGTCAACCTTTTCACTTAGTCATGTCCAGTCTCTTATTACAGTCCATATCCAACATGACGTTTGCCCACGCAGGTCCCATGATCTCTAGTGTACCACTGTTTGGTGGCCCTCATTCCTTTCTGATCAGCTGAAAAGCTAGCTGGATCCAACCCTACGTGCTATAATTCTTCCTATTCCTCAAAAACAAGAAGGATTGTGACAGGATGCTCATTCTGTATATCTGGAAATATTAATTTGGAAGCTCACAGTGATGTTTTCCAGCCATAAATCATTCTCATACACACAAGCGCAGGTAGAAAGCCTATTTACTGTAGCCTGATCTCGTCAGATCTCAGAAGCTAAGCAGGGTCAGCCCTGGTTAGTATTTGGATGGGAGACCACCAAGGAAGACCAGGTTTGCTGTGCAGAGGAAGGCACTGGCAAACTGCCTCTGTTAGTCTCTTGCCATGAAAACCCCAAAAGGGGTCGCCATAAGTTGGCTGCGACTTGACGGCACTTCACACACACACACAAAAACACAAGTAGCAGTATCATCATGTCTGTGTTGTTTCCTCTGTAGGACACACAGAAATTTCTGGAGAGAAGAAGGGAGATTGGAAAGCACTGCTGGGAAGAGGATTAGAACCCTTCCCCCAATACCCTGGTCTGGTTCACTTTCCCTCACCACAGCTGCAATGAGAGCCAGCATAGTGTAGTGGTTAGGAGTGGTGGACTCTAATCTGGAGAACCGGGTTTGATTCCCCTCTCCTCCAAATGAGCAGCAAACTCTAATCTGGTGAACCGAGTTGGTTTCCCCACTTCTACACATGAAGCCAGCTGGGTGACCTTGGACTAGTCACAGTTCTCTCCAGCTTTTCTCAGCCCCACAAGGTGTCTGTTGTGGGGAGGGAAAGGGAAGGCAATTGTAAGCCAGTTTGAGATTTTTTAAAGGCAGAGAAAATGGGGGTATAAAAACCAACTCTTCTTCTTTTAACTTTAACAAACCCACAGGAGATCCTGATAAAATATGTTATTGTTAGATATTTTTGTGTGGTCAGAATACACAGATCGGAGTTGTGATTTGTGTTTCACAAATATTTCTGTGCTGATCTCTTTCCGATCCAGATTCTGGGGGCAAGCGACAGAGGAGATCAGGCACCTGATTTGGCTGGAAACATTTATTGGGCTAACTAGCTTGTGTCAGAACAGGTGAAAACGGTTCCCTTCTGCAGAAGTTCTATGGTGACACGTGTGCAAAATGAATAAATAAACCTGTTATCGTCACATAAATATACAAACAAATAAATGCCCCGCGTCCTGCTTGGTGTGTGGCTTACCTGATCCTTGTTACTGTTGGACGGGAGTAGAGAAAGATATAAGCCTGTCCCTCACCACTGTGTGTGTAAATTGGGGCAGAAAGGGGGGAGAGATCCACACCCCTGAGCAATGTTGTCCCCTGATACACCCCTGATACACCCCTGAGTGACACAAAAGTGCCGGCATTGCACCAGGGGGACGACGACTCTATGATGGTTTACGTGATTTCATCCAAGAAGGATTGTACTGTACTACAGCAAGCACATTGCCTGTGGATACATGGCCACATGCATCTGTAAATTAATGGAAAAATCCAAAGAGTTTCAAGAAGCTCTTGTAAGATAGCATGCAATCAAACCCTAATTATTTATCTATTATTATTAGTTTGTTTATTATTTACACAATTTTCTAGTTGCCGCTCACCCAAAGGGACTCACGGAGACTGACAACATTAAAATAGTTTAAATAAGTTTAAAACAACAGGAAAACATGCATTTGTAGATGAAGTGAAAAATCCCATTGTTCTCAAGGAGCACTTGTAAGGCAGTGTTGCAATTAAACTCTGTCTGTCTGTCTGTCTGTCTGTCTGTCTGTCTGTCTATCTATCTATCTGTCTGTCTGTCTGTCTGTCTGTCTGTCTGTCCGTCCGTCCGTCCGTCCGCCCGTCCGTCCGTCCGTCCGTCCGTCCATCCATCCATCCATCCATCCATCCATCCATCCATCCATCCATCCATCTATCTGATTTTTTAATTGCCACTCGCCCAAAGGGTCTAGCGGTGACTTATAACATCTAAGTTTAAATGAGTTGAAAACAACAGAAAAACAGCTAACAAATATAGAATCTCAACATTCAAATATTAAGCTATTAAAATACGTAGCTTGCACCGTCCCACTAATAAAACACCCGAAACTTGTGGATTACCCTCCAAAGGTCAACCAGAACAATTTGGACATGCATGCCCTGCAGAAACTAAACAAGTCCGGCAGGCAACGTGTGTCATAAGAAAGTGCAATCCACAGTGCCGACTTCCCCTCTAGCTGCTGGCACCCATGCTTATACCTTTGGGCTTATAATTGAAGAAAGTCTAGAATGATTTGACCTTCTCCTTATGCACGTCAGCAGTAGTCGACACACCCGAATGTTTACCAGGAATAACCTTGAGAGAAGGATCTCAGTCACAATTACATTCTATAATACAGAAGGTTTTGAAGGTGAATATACAAATGAAACCAGAAATGTATCTTTTGGGTTTCATGGATAGTCAGTTGGGGGGGGAGGATATGAATGTCTGCTATTATATATGATTTCAGCAGCAAGAATATTATATGTGCAAAAATTGAATCATCCATATGTACCTATAATAGAAGAATGGCTTGTCAAGATGTTGGAATTAGCAGAAATGGCCAAAATGATTGCTTTGATCAGAGAAAATAACTTATCTAAGTTTGTAGAAATTGGAAACCATTTATAGACTTTTTGCGTATTACGGAAAAGAACGAATTGATGATTTCTGGGTTTGAAGAGTAAAAAAATAAGAATGTAGGTATGATAGAGAAAAGTTTGATTTTTTAGTTGTAAGAATAGTTTAAAAATAATTTTTTATATGTAGCTAGGGAACAGGTTGTAATTTCTTAATTAGATTTATATTCGATACAAACGAAGACGGAAGTATCTTTTTGTCTCTGTTTTTTTATTTTTTCCTTTTTCTTTATTTTGTTTATTGCAATGTTGGAATCATAGCATCATAGAGTTGGCAGGGACCACCAGGGTCATCAAGTCCAACCCCCTGCACAATGCAGGACATTCACAACTACCTCCCCCCCACACACCCCTAGTTACCAGAAGATGGCCAAGATGCCCTCCCTCTCATCATCTGCCTAAGGTCACAGAATCAGCATTGCTGACAGATGGCCATCTAGCCTCTGCTTAAAAACCTCCAAAGAAGGAGAGCCCACCACCTCCCGAGGAAGCCTGTTCCACTGAGGAACCGCTCTGTTAGAAAATGTTGTAATTTAATAAAGTGCTTTTAAAAAAGAAAGAAGGATCTCAGTGTACGAATGGGAAATACCAATCCTTCTTGGATGAAATAAAGTATACCATCATTACAGGTCCACCTTCTTAGTAACACGTCTTACAGCAAGGTAAAAAGGACTCTTAACACGTTGGAGCTTTTTATGGTACAGGATTCCCTTTCTGGTACAGCTACCTGCAGTTGAAATCCAAGATAATATCATGCATTTCTCAACTTTTGCTTATTTCTTTGCCCTCTCTGTTTGTTTGCTCACTGCTTCCGCCTTCATTTACTTGCCCTTTGATGACTTCCACATGTCCAGAGCGTACCAGCCCCTCCGGCAAGGTCTTGTCACCTTTATAAAGCACCAGGGCAGGGCTCCAGGTCTGCAGAACACCAGGATTCCTCGCACATAGAAAGGGTTCCTGGAAGCCCCATCAGCTTTCTGCTACAATGAAGACCTGGTTCCTACTTGTGCTGGCTGGCGTGGCCTGTATCTTGGTAGATGGAGGTAAGCACAGCGCTTCCTGCCATCTCTTCTTTCCTCTGAGCCTCTTCCTTGGGACTATCCCTTTCCAACGGTAATGAGATGGAGCTCTCAACCAGTCCCCTCCTGGTTTTTAGTGATGCCACAAAGCCCTATGGAAGCTCTGGGAAGCATCTTTTGAGAATCATGGCAGAAATTGGATGTCATATGAAATTATATTGCTGTTGGTGTGAGAGTCAGAATGTGGGCCGTTCCCCTTAGCATCGTTTAAAGCTATGTTCTCTCTGTACCATTATTATTATTGTTAGTATTTACATTTATAGCCTACTCTCATTCCCAGCCAGGCCGAGCTCAGGGTAGGTAACAGCATTTAAAATAATAAAAAAATCAACTAAAACCACAATAGCAGAACTCAATATAAAACTAGAAATAAAATAACAAGAGGGCATTCTCATAATAGGGAGATAGCAGTAGGGGTGCCTCTTCGCCACTGGTAGGAGGTTTTTGGGGTGGAGCCTGAGGAGGACGGAGATTGGGGAGGGGAGGGACTTCAATGCCATAGTGTCCAATGTCCAAAGGGGCCATTTTATCCAGGGGATCAGTTGTAATAGCAGGAGCCCTGATTTTACTAGGAAGACTATTCCACCATCGACTCTAGGACTTAACTACATTTTTTTTGTGTGATGTATGAATATGGGCATCCTGGCTCGTTCTTAGTGATGCCTTTGTAGAATCTCTGGTCACAGAGTAAAGAGTAAAGCCCATGAAACCATCTTTTGTTGAGACAAACCAGGGTTTGAGTGCAAGCTGAACCCTCATTAACCATGGCTAAACGAAACCGTGGTGTTCATATTGCTGAATGAAGCCCCTCAGCTGATACCTTGTGCCATACTGGATGAGTTTCTGCTAAGCAATGAAAACAGGAGAGAAACCGACGATTGTGTGATAGACAGCAGGTGTCCATTTGGATTAGTAAGAGGGGGATTATTATAGCAACACAGCACATGCCTGTGCTTTCTTCAGTTTGGTAGCTCATTTCCTGAAGTCTCCAATAAGCAATCTCAGATACCAAGAATTGCCCACACACTCCAGAATGAAGACATGGGGCACAAAGGTATGCATGAAGCTAAATTGTATTAAAACTGATCTGCAGCAAAATATTGACTCTATTTAATTTCTATCACCCAGACTTGTGCAGGTCCTATAAATGTTGCCCACTAGTGGCTGTTTCAGTCAAGGCAACCAAACTCTTTGCTGCTAAAGAGCCAGAGTGGTGTAGTGGTTCAGAGCAGTGGTTTAGAGCGGTGGAGTCTGATCTGGAGAACCGGGTTCGATTCCCCACTCCTCCACATGAGTGGTGGAGGCTAATCTGGTGAACTGGATTTATTTCCCCACTCCTACGCACGAAGCCCACTGGGTGACCTTGGGCTAGTCACGCTCTCTCAGCCCCACCTACCACACAGGGTGTCTGTGGTGGGGAAGGTAAGGTGATTGTAAGCCGGTTTGATTCTTCCTTAAATGGTAGAGAGTCGGCATATAAAAACCAACTCCTCCTCCTCCTCCTCCTCCTCCTCCTCCTCCTCCTCCTCTTCTTCTTCTTCTTCTTCTTCTTCCTTGTTTTCATCCACCTGCACAGAATTGTGTCCAGAGGTGCTGAGACCCCTCCATCCCCTCCCCCCATGCTGTACAGAAGGCATGGTCCCACTGAATGCTGCCCCACAACAAAGGAACCCCCTCCGCAAGCCCTCTGACTGTATAGCCGATAAGTGGTTTGTATGGGCAGCTGGTGGTCCTGAGCATGTGACTGCTCCAAGTGTTCAGTCAATGTGCAGAGAGGGACATTAGGCATGAATGTTCAGAAAGCAGCCTATCCCCATCATGGTGGTGGTGGGGGGTTAGCATCGTTACGGATATTTTCTCCATACTCAGATGCAGTGATGACGAGCCATCAATCATGCTGAGGCAAAGGGGTGAGGCTGACAGATTATGCCTGCTTTATCTCTTTGTGTGCTGGCTTGTCTGCATGTATGTGTGTGTGTGTGTGGGGGGGTTCATATGCTCAAGGCTTTTATATACACAGAGAAGAAGGAGAAGGAGGAGGAGGAGAAGGAGAAGGAGGAGGAGGAGGAGGAGGAGGAGAAGGAGAAGAAAGAGGAGGAGGAGGAGAAGGAGGAGGAGAAGAAGGAGAAGGAGAAGAAGGAGGAGGAGGAGAAAGTGAACAAGGGGAGGAGGAGGAGAAGAAGAAATGGTTTTTATATGCTGACTTTCTCTACCACTTAAGGAAGAATCAAACAGGCTCACAATCACCTCCCCTTCCCCTCCTCACAACAGATACCTTGTGAGGGAGGTGGGGCTGAGAGAGTGTGACTAGCCCAAGGATTTATTTGGAATCTTATAACTTTTTCTCCTAGCTTCAGCCAATGATGACCACCATGATGATGATGACCATCATAATGACGACTGTGATGATGACGATGATGACGACGACGACGATGATGACGACGATGATGATGATGACGACGATGACGATGATGACGATGATGGTGAGTAACATGGGAGTGTGTGATTGGTTGAAGATCGCTCAACAGTGGCAGAAAGCAACAGATTTATAAAGTTACGGGCCAGAAGGAACTATTGGGCGGGCGAGAGGGACAAATTATTGGGAGCCCCCTCTCCTGCTGTCTAGGAGACTCTAAATTCTTAGAGTGCAGGTCGATTACCCCCCTCATTTAACTCAATGGTTCTCAGTGGTTCTCTAACATCTTGAACTGGGACCCACTTCTGTACTAACAGCCCATTCCTGAAAAATGGGCTGAAAGTCCATAGTGATTACATGCACTTACGTGTAATCACGTGATTACATGCACTTACGCTGGCGGCGAGGCCAGGCCCACTGGCGGCAGAGCACCGTGGGACCACGCCTCCCCACTTCGCCGGTGCCGCCGGCTAGGTGGCTTCCTATCCCAGTTCGGCCGGATATGCCGGCACTGGGAACAGCGGTGCTGCGCCTGCTTTTGAGCAGGTGAGCTTCGCTGTTTTCAATGGGGCTTTTAGCCCCGGTAAATCAAAAGAAAAAAAAAAAGAAAAGAAAAAAGGAAAGGCAAAAAAACCTTTCTCTACCACTTTCTCTACCTTTCTTTAGAGATCAGTTCTCTAAAGCCACTGTGCCTCTTCCCCGCCGACTCTGCATGCCTTTGTTTCAGGAATGGGCTGTCACTGCATTTTGGGATGCAAGGAGAGAGACTGCAGTTGCGATTTACTCTATGGTGTAAAAACTCAAGTAACAAAGCCATGCCTGTCTTTCTATTCCTGTGCATAACAAACAGCAACTTCTGGCGAGGAGGATTTAGACTGAAAAACACTTCTTGAGGAAGAGTTTACACTCTTCCCCCCCCCCCATCTTGGGCATGATCTGGATCAGCCCCCTCCCCGCAGCAGCATTACCTTGAGAAAAAACCCATGGCAGATCCTAATCACAGGCATCCCACAGGGCAGGGGAAGGGAGAAGGGCCTTCACTGGCCAGCAAGCTAGCAGCAACTGAGTTCCATCTTGGCTAAGTTTGGCTGAAGCTGCTATAGAGCTTGGGAATGGCCAGAGGAGTAAGCCCTTTGGTTCAGGCCAAAGGGCGAGAGCCAAAGACCTCCTGGCCCTTTGGCCAAAGGGCAAGATCCAAAGACCTCCTGGCCCTTTGGCTCTTAGCTAATGCCTTGAATCCAGCATCTCTTGGGTGAGCCAAGTATGGAGTCCCAACCAGCCCAAGATATATTGTTCCTTTCTTTAAATATTTGCTTGATCTTTGTTGCATTTCTTCTGTCATTGTCCTGGACTTCCTTGGGTGGCTTTTGGAACAAAAGAAGGGTTGCCAGCTCTGGGTTGGGAAATACCTGGAGATTTTGGGGGGCAGAGCCTGAGGAGGGTGGGGTTTGGGGAGGGGAGGGACTGCATTGCCACAGAGTCCAATTGCCAAAGCGGCCATTTTCTCCAGATGAACTGATCTCTTTCGGCTGGAGATCAGTTGTAATAGCCGAAGATCTGCAGCTAGTACCTGGAGGTTGGCAACCCTAGACAAAAGTGAAATAAAAAAATACTTAACTACAGAAACAAAAGCTCATCTATTAACGCTCTAACATAAATATCTAAAATGCTTAGTTCAAAAGGTGGAGCGATACGAGGAGATAAACAAGAGGTAGATACCGAAAAAATGTTCCAGTTGCTGCAGAGATGTATTTTTATCTGCATGGAATAAGATTCATACTATCAGAGATTAATAGCTGGAGCACGGAAGACCTGCTCGCCACTTTTTTATGATATAATACCTGCACCGAACACACTGCCAAATACTTCTATGACCTGATCTCCCCATCCTTATGACACTCTTTCATGTTGGCCGGACTGAATACTTTACCGGCAGCGGTGACACGTGGCAGATATCAAAAAATACCCTACGGGAATAGAGTTTGCAGCTGTAATGGAAAGTCGCCTGAATCTACGGAACATGTGTTATTGTTCTGCAAGAAATATAGAGCCAAATGAGAGAAGTTAATTACCCCATGGATAAAAAATAGCGAAGACCGTGAAAGTAGATGTCTAGTCCATAGGCTATTAAAGGACCATAACCCTCAGCTTTCTGAAACGGTTGCTAAATTTCTTATTATTACTTTGGAGCAAGAGTGAGTGTAGTTAATGAACGAAGGATTCGGGTTATATAATGGTCTCCCTGGTCTCTATAAGGATTATTAAAGCTGTTTGTTGCTACTATTTGTATATGTCTGGCCAAAGAATGGCCATTTTAAAATTGCTCTGCATTTTGCACTGGATGTCTCATTTTTGTATTTGATGTTTTAGCTATCATGCCAATAAATAACGTTATGAATGAATCAGATTCATAAAGGTTGTCACTAAAAAAATGGGGGGGGGGAGAATTTAATGTGGCAAGTGGTGGAAAGCATTTCTATTAATATGCACATTATTATTGAATCTAAAACCTGTTCATAACAGTCATCTAGGAAGAAGGGCAAGATCCTTGAAACAAGGGTTGTCTGCCCTTGAAAATGCACTTCTGGATTAGAGGGTCTTTCTTTTGGTCTGATCTAGCAGGGCTCTTGTTACATATTGTTGAGTAATCTCGCCAGCCCTATTTGACTGTTCTATGTTAAAGTTTTAATTCTGAATAATGCATGCAATTCTTTGAATAATTAAGGTCAATTTTACAAATAGAAATGGCATGGCATAGGGAAGGGGCATGGCTCAGTGGTAGAGACTCTGCTCAGCATGCAGAAGGTCCCAGGTTCAATCCCCAGCATCTCCAGTTAAAGGGACTAGGCAAGTAGGTGTTGTAAAAGACCTCTGCCAGAGCCCTGGAGAGCTGCTGCCAGTCCGAGCAGACAATACTGACTCTGATGGACTGATGGTCTGATTCAGTATAAGACAGTATAAGGCATGTATTTATGTGTGACATCATTTGATTTTTTCTACCTATAATGTGAAATTCAGCGTCAATATTTTCATAAGAGATTGGAATTGGGATTTGGGTTTCACAATCATTCCAGCGTTCATCTGTTTCTGATTGCAGGTTATAAGGGGAAAAAGGGGAAAAGCAGCAGAGAAGATCATGATGACTGACACAACGGGCCTACTAGGATAACTAGCCAATATTGTAAGAGGTAAAGACCTTTCAGTTCTGTAGAACTTCTATGGTAACATCACATGCACATAAATAAATAAAGAAGAAGAAGAAGAGTTGGTTTTTTATATGCCGACTTTCTCTGCCACTTAAGGGTGAATCAAACCAGCTTACAATCACCTTCCCTTCCCCACAACAGACACCCTGTGCGTTAGGCAGGGCTGAGAGAGCTGTGACTAGCCTAAGGTCACCCAGCTGGCTCTGTGTGTAGGAGTGGGGAAAGAAATCCAGTTCACCAGATTAGCCTCCGCTGCTCATGTGGAGTGGGGCATCAAACCCCGTTCTCCCGCCGCTCCAAACCACCGCTCTCAACCACTACACTACACTGGCTTGTTCTTAGCAAAGTGTCTCAAGTCCATCTGGTTGTATGGTTTTTCTGTGCCTCATTAGGTAAAGGTAAAGGTAGTCCCTTGTGTGAGCACCGGGTCATTACTGACCCATAGGGTGACATCGCATAATGACATTTGCTAAGAAGACTATGTTTACAGAATGGTTTGCCATTGCCTTCCCCAGTCGTCTACACTTTTACCCCCAGCAAGCTGGGTACTCATTTTACCAACCTCGGAAGGATGGCAGGCTGAGTCAACCTTGAGCCGGCTACCTGAAACTGACTTCCGTCGGGATTGAACTCAGGTCGTGAGCAGAGCTTGGACTGCAGTACTGCAGCTTACCACTCTGCGCCACAGGGCTAATATAATTCATTATATTATATCATTATATAATTCATAGGGTTGCCATAAGTCCAAAGTGCCTTGATGGCACTTAACACACACAGCGTCTCAGGAAACTATTAACTGGCAGATCTCTCTCTCTCTCTCTCTCTCTCTCTCTCTCTCTCTCTCTCTCTCTCTCTCTCTCTCTCTCTCTGTTTTTACTAAACCACTCAAAGGTGAAAAAATGTCCATGGGACCTCTTGCGATAGTCCTTAAAATATCATAACAGTCCACTCAAGGACATGCTTAGCTGTGCTGAACTGGGATGGGAGTGGGGTGGGGCGGGGCAGAGACTGGCAGTTTCCTAGAAGGTTATTTGTAATAAATCTGGTTCCACTCTAGGAAAGGGCTTCTGGCATCAATACCAATACTGGTCTGTCCAGTATGTTTTATTCCACCCGTCCTCCAAAGAGTTCAGAGTGGTCCATTCTCAGATTTTCTCACAACAGCCCTGTGAGGCAGGTTAGGTTGAGAGAAAGGGACTAGCTCAAAGGAAGAAGGAGAAGGAGAAGAGTTGGTTTTATATGCCGACTTTCTGTACCACTTAAGGGAGAATCAAACCGGCTTACAATCACCTTCCCTCCCATTCTTGAGAGGAGGGGCTGTGCTGGTGACTGGAGGCAGCACAGCCACATCACCTCCAAAGGAGGATTCAGCACCCGCGTCCCCCCCAGGCAGAAAGCTGCCTTTACTTGCCAGCCCGGTGGACGGCTCCATAGCGTTCCATGGGGCTACGCCACCTAATAAGGTGGCGTAAGTGCAAGAAAGGGCAAGGGGGGTGTTCCTGGTCTGAAAGGGAGTTAGGACGCTGCTTAAAGGCAGCTCCGCCCCTGGAACACCTGCCGTGTCTATTCAATGGGGCTTACTTCCAGGAAAGTGTATTTAGGATCACACTGTCTGGTGGATAGCAAGTAGTAGAAGAAGAAGAGTTGGTTTTTATATGCCAACTTTCTCTACCACTTAAGGCAGAATCAAAACTGGCTTGCAATCACCTTCCCTTCCCCTCCCCACAACAGCCACCCTGCGAGGTAGGTGGGGCTGAGAGAGCACTAAGACAGCTGCGACTAGCCCAAGGTCACCCAGCTGGCTTCGTGTGTAGGAGTGGGGAAACCAGCCCAGTACACTAGATTAGCTTCCGCTGCTCATGTGGAGGGATGGGGAATCAAACCTGGTTCTCCAGATTAGAGTCCGCCGTGCCAAACCATCGCTTTTAACCACTACACCATGCTGGCTCTCCCTCCCCCAACATCCTGATCTGACTCAATCTCCCTCACCACAGCTGCTTTTAATTTTTTTTTAAACAAAACATGCACACACCCAAGATATCCTGATAAAATATGTCATTGCTACACTTTTTTTTTTGTTGGTATACACAGATCGAAGTTGTGATTCAGGTTTTCATAAATATTTCGGTGCCGATCTCTTTCTGATTACAGATTCGGAGAGGAAAAGCAGCAGAGGAAATCACGCATCTGATCGGGCGGGAAACACATTGGACTTACAGGACGAACCAGCTTGTGTAGGAACGGATCGAAATGGTTCCCTTCTGAGAAAGTGCTATGGTGACATCATATGCAAAAAAAATTTAAAACCCTATTATCTGTAAATAAATAAATAAACAAATGTTCCACATCCCGCTTGGTGTGTAGTTTATCTGATCTTTGGTACTGTTGGACAGGCATAGGGGAGGGATATATGCTTGTTAAAGGTAAAGGTCCCCTGCGCAAGCGCCAGGTCATTCCTGACCCATGGGGTGACGTCACATCCCAACATTTCCTAGGCAGATTTTGTTTACGGCGTGGTTTGCCAGTGCTTTCCCCAGTCCTCTTCCCTTTACCCTCAGCAAGCTGGGTCCTCATTTCACCAACCTCGGAAGGATGGGAGGCTGAGTCGACCTTGAGCCGGCTACCTGAAACCAACTTCCGTCGGGATCGAACTCAGGTCATGAGCAGAAGCTTGGACGGCAGTACTGCATCAACTCACCATCCTCACCATTAATTAGAGAGTTTGTTTGCTTAATGGCCCATTGGTTAATGTTCCCCTTGGGAGAGAGCTTGTGCTGGTTTGGTTTCACTCCAGATGAGGATTAGTAATGCCGATTTGTATTTTGCCACTGGCACTCTGAACTTGGTTGGGGAGATCTTCACCTTATTCCAAGCCAAACTCATAACAATCACCCCAGAAGTGCAGCCAAAAATGCTCGTGGGGATTTAACAGTAACTTTCCCATCTTGCCAAAGTCCTCTGAAGGTGCAGGATTAGCATTGCCTCCTTTCCATAGCTTAATTCTGTAAACATTTGCTTGACCAACTGCAAATAATTGATTTTAAATTTCAGTTGCGGGGTAAGGGGAACTCTGGTATGGATAGGGAAATCTTTTGAGTGTTCCTAAGAACCAGGTTTCACATGATCGACGTTCCCAAAGACTTTGTATCGGCCTGGGTCTTGCTTGCTTGCTGCGTTCCAAACTCCACTTCGGCTTCTGGATCTTGATTACTCAGGAGAATCATCATTTGAAAAATAGTCGGGCTTTGATCCTACGGGGTTGTTGTATTGGTACAGCGACAGTTCTGCCAACACCACAGCTTTTTCATTAGGGTGGGGGGGATATTTGACAATACTGCATTCCCTCTGCAGACTCCCACCCAATGTGCTGTCTTCGCTGTACCTGTGGGCCCAATGATCCAAAGGTGTGCAATTTTAGGGGGCAATGAAGCTTCAGTGAGAGGAAGAATCAAGAAAGTTGCCTTCCTCTGGCCAAACTCTGCTTGCACGGCTGAAAGGTTTGCCAGTTCTGGTCTGGGACATGGCTGGAGATTTTTTTGGGGGGGTAAAGCTTGGGAAAGGTGGGGGTTGGGGAACGAAGGGACCTCAGCAGTGTATGTCTTAAAGCCCACCCTCCAAAGAAGCCATTTTCTCCAGGGAAACTGATCTCTGTTGTCTGGAGATCTGCTGTAATTGTATGAGATTTCCAGGCCCAAACTGGAGGTTGGAAGCCCTAACTGCTGAGGATCCAAGCCTCTTATCTATCCATCCTCTGCCTGTTGAGTATATTGAAGGGAGAAAAGGTTGGAGAATGTCAGGGAGGCTCCAACATCCTTTGATTCAGATAGGGTTGCCAACCTCCACGTATTGGCTGGAGATCTCCTGCTATTACAACTGATCTCCAGCTGATAGAGATCAGTTCCCCCAGAGAAAATGGCTGCTTTGGCCATTGGACTCTATGGCACTGAAGTCCCTCCCCTCTCCAAACCCCGCCCTCCTCATGCTCCGCCCACAAAATCTCCAGGTATTTCCCAATCCGGAGCTGGCAACTCTAGATTCAGATGATGTCCTGTTCGATGGTCGTGAACAGGGAGCTGCTTTTTCTAAGTTTGGTTCGAATATTTGTCATTCAGTTTGCAGCTGTTAAGTTTTCCTTAGTGGCAGTGACAATTTCTGCCAATTCTCCTCTCCTGCGGCAGGAAGGTGGGCGATATTTATTTATTGACAACATTTTTATGCCACCTTTCCACCCAATCAAAGCCCCCAAGGTGGAAAACATCAAAATATTAAAACACTTGAACAGTTAAAAAGAACATTTACAATGATCAAATAATTCAATTAAAACACATCAACAAACAACATGAGAACTAGGGAGGACAGTCAACAATTGCTATTGGGTGTGTGTGTGTGTGTGTGTGTGTGTGTGTAAAGTGCCGTCAAGTCACAGCTGACTCATGGTGACCCCTTTTGGGGTTTTCATGGCAAGAGACCAGAGGTGGTTTGCCAGTGCCTTCCTCTGCCCAGCAACCCTGGACTTCCTTGGTGGTCTCCCATCCAAATACTAACCAGGGCTGGCCCTGCTTAGCTTCTGAGATCTGACGAGATCAGGCTAGCCTAGGCCATCCTGGTCAGGGCGTATGGTACATGAAACAAGGACGTCTTCACCTGCTGGTGGAAAACACCAATTGAAGGAGACAGAGAAATCTCTCTGCCAAAGGAGTTCCAATGTTTTGGTGCCATGATCATGTAATAAAAACAAAATTAAGCATTATGAATCTTTAAAAAAAAGGGCAATAACTCATTAGAAGATTATTTGTCAAATAATGTGGGGAGCTATTGGTATCCTCAATGGGATTTTCTCACACCAATAGGAAATATTCAATCTGACATTGAAGAGGATCAGGAAGCAGGTCCTCCACAAAGTCAAAAGTCCTCCACAAAGTCAAAAGACAACTCCCCCCAGGGATGGAAGAATTTCTTTCCCAAACAACCGGATATGCCTCTGCAAAAGCCGCATGCCCTTGGGATGCTATTGAGGAGACACAGTTTCAGCTGGTAGGCCTGTTTTTAAAAGTTCAAGTTAATATCAGGAATAAACAAATATTTGCTAGCTGCAACGCAGTCTTCAGTGTTTAATTCTGAAATTGTGCATAAACAAAAGAAGCTCAAAGTAAGTATTTCATGATATTGTGAAAGTAGGCTTGGAGAGAGGGTTGCCAGGTCCCACTTTGCCATTGGCGGGAGCCTGGGGCAGAGCCTGAGGAGGGCGGGGCTTGGGGAGGGGAGGGACTTCAATGCCATAGAGTCCAATTGCCAAAGTGGCCATTTTCTCCAAGTGAACTGATCTCTATTGGCTGGAGACCAGTTGTAATAGCAGAAGATCTCTCGCTAGTACCTGGAGGTTGGCACTTGGCAACCCTATCTGAAGACATTGTTTTTGACATGGGAGACTTTGCTCCTGGGTAGCCACTTGCAGCCATAGAGTATATAGTCAGATGTAAAATACAGTAAAAGTCTGTCAATCCATGACAAGTTGAAGTTTTAATGGTGGCAGTAGAGAACAAAGATCCAGTTTATAAACAGAGTGCAGTTCCAACTTTAGGACTATAAATGTGACTTCTAGGATGGACTCATTTCTCCACACTCTGGATATTCATTAGTCGGTATGAAGACTGTAGTATGTCAATAGAAAAGTTTCACAAGGAGAATGCAATGAGAAGCTACTGAGTTAGAATTCACATGCAGTAATTTCCTCTCCTTACAGGTTTATATGTGAAGAAGAAGAAGAAGAAGAAGAAGAAGAAGAAGAAGAGTTGGTTTTTATATGCCACCTTTCTTTACCACTTAAGGAAGAATCAAACCGGCTTACAATCACATTCCCTTCCCCTTCCCCTTCCCCTCCCCATTCCCTTCAATTCATCATCTTCTTCTTCTTCTTCTTCTTCTTCTTCTTCTTCTTCTTCTTCATTAGATTTTTTAGTCGCTGCTAACCCAAAGGGTCTCACAGTGAGTTACAACATTAAAATCGTTTAAATAAGTTGTAAACTACAGAAAAACGGCTAAGAAACAGAAAATATTAACATTACAATATTAAAATATGTAGCTTGCACCGTCCCACTAATAAAACACCCCTAATTTGTGGAATACAATCCAAAGGTCAACCGGAACAATTCAGCCATGCATGCCCTGTGGAAACTAAACAGGTCTGGCAGGGAACATGTGTCATCTGAGAGTGCTTTCCACAGTGTAGACTTTCCTTCTAGCTGCTGGCACCCATGCTTATACCTTTGGGCTTATAATTGAAGAAAGTCTAGAATGATTTGACCTTCTCCTTATACACGTCAGCAGTACTAGACACACCCGGATGTTTACCCGGAATAGCCTTGAGAGAGGGATCTCAGTGTATGAATGGGAAATATCAATCCTTCTTGGAGGAAACCAAGTAAAACATCATCATAGCCTGGTTCACCTTCTAAGTAATACAATGGCAGATTCAGTACTACAGGTCATCAACTGACCTGTCCATTTAAAAGTTAACTCAAGAGGACCTAATAACCTCCTGTAGCAAGGAAAACAGAAGTTTTCTGTTGCCCCAGAAGGTCAGACCAGAACCAACAGGTTGAAATTAAATCAGAATAGTTTCCGGGTAAATCTTAGGAAGAACTTTCTGACCGGGGCAGCCCAAACTTGAAAAGGGGGGCAGATCCATGGCGGCCGGATGGAAAAATGGCCATTTTAAACATAATAATTGGGGGAAAGGGGGGAATCCCCCTTTGCCTCCAACGGGGTTACGTCACTAAAAAAGGTGGCGTGACACCACTGGAGTGTGAGGGGGCGTTTAGGGTGAAAGGCGTGAGGAAGCTGCCTAACGGCAGCTCCTCCCCCAGGAACACCCTGGGAATCCCCCTCATGCCTGTGTGGGCTTTCCCTTCTGGGAAAGCCCTGCTGGCGTGGCTGTGCTGGCGGCGGGGGCTGGTGGTGCCAATACGCAGGTGTGCTTGCCCTCACACCAGCATGGGTGCCACCTTATTCTGTGATAAGGTGGCACCTACGCCAGCAAGATGGCCATCTGTCTCAGCAATGCTGATTCTGTGAACTTTGGCAGATCATGAGAGTTAGGGCAGGAAAGGTTGTGTCCGTGTTTGGCTCTTGTGGCCCTATGTTATTTGTTCAGGGTAATGCTGATCGCCACTTTGGAGTCAGGAAGCAATTTTCCTCCAGGCCAGATTGTCCAGGGATCCTTGAGGGTCCCCCCCCATCTTCTGGGCATGGAGTAGGGGACACTGGGGGTGTGTGGGGAGGTATTTGTGAATTTCCTGCAATGTGCAGGGGGCTGGACTAGATGACCCTGGAGGTCCCTTCTGTAATGCCTGAAATCATTATATGCTATGGGAAATGTATTGGAAATGTATTCTTTGATTTGAAATATATTCTTTGTAAATAAAGTATATCTGCACTCGTGAACATGCCACACTCAGCATATCAGAGGTGGCTTGTATAGTTACACCAAGCATTTGCATATGTTACAGGCCTCAAGTATAAGAGGCCCACTGTTGCTCCTTAGTTAGAAGCTAATTAAAGAATCCATAGATGGCCTTAGTATGCTTGCATAAGCTGGTTTTCCAGAGATAAGAACCAGCTAGGAACCCTCTTAGTTAGCCTTGGCAGCTGCCAGGGTCCAAGATAAGAAGAACTGCAGTAATTTAGGATCAAATTTAGGAATATGGGTCTTCACTGCTCATTAGTGAGAATGAGATTACCATTTCTATGTAATGCCTCCGAATCTCTAATAGGGTATTCAAATCCTTAAATATCTATTATTGGTTCTATGTATTGACGCCATGTATTTCGTCTTTTGTACCTCCCATTACCAAAGATTATATCCGTGCTTGAACTCCTTTGATGTTTGTGTGAATTGTCCTGCGCATTTGGGGCAATTTTCACCCGGTGTGTATATTGGGCCTAATAAACAAACTGCTTTGAACTATCAATCTCCTACTGTGTTATTGTCATTGGGAATTGATACAATAATACAGGCTTATCACTTCCAACTCTATGATTCTAACATGTTGGAACTCTTTATGGTTCAGGATTCTCCATCTGGCACAGCTAACTGCACTTCAAATCCAAGATAATCTCATGCATTTCTCAATCCCAGTTCTCTCTCTCTCTCTCTCTCTCTCTCTCTCTCTCTCTGTCCTCTCTGTTTGTTGACTGCTTCCTCCTTAATTTACTTGGCCGATAATCCCTTCCACATGTCCACAGTGCACCAGGCCCCCTGGCTGGGTCCTGTCCCCTTTATAAAGCGCCAGAGCAGGGCTTCAGGTCTGCAGAAAACCTGAATTCCTTGCACAGAGAAAGGGTTCTTGGAAGCCCCATCAGCTTTCTGCTACAATGAAGACCTGGTTCTTACTTGTGCTGGCAGGTGTGGCCTGTGTCTTGGTAGCTGGAGGTAAGCACAGTGCTTCCTGCCATCTCTTCTTTCCTCTGAGCCTCTTCCTTGGGACTATCCCTTTCCAATGGTAATGATATGGAGTTCCCAACCAGTCCCCTCCTGGTTTTTAGCAATTCCCCAAAGCCTCATTCAAGCTCTGGGAAGCATCTTGAACTGTTTTTCAAGTATCATGGCTCAGTTCAGATGTCATGTGAAAATATGTTTTAATTATACTGTGGTTGGAGCAGGGGTGCTAACTCTGGGTTGAGAAATACCGGGAGATTTTGGGGGGTGGAGCCTGGGAAGGGAGGGGTTCAGGGAGGAGGGGGATCTCCATGGATAGCTAAAAAGGCAAATGCAGTCTTGGGCTGCATCAACAGAAGTATAGAGTCCAGTTCACGCGAAGTGATGGTATCGCTTTACTCTGCTCTGGTTAGAACTCCGCTCTGGTTAGAACTCAACTAGAGTACTGTGTTCAGTTTTGGGCACCACAATTTAAGAAAGATGTAGACAAGCTGGAATGTGTCCAGAGGAGGGCAACAAAGATGGTGAGGGGTCTGGAGACCAAGTCCTATGAGGAAAGGTTGAAGGAGCTGGGTATGTTTAGCCTGAAGAGGAGAAGACTGAGAGGTGATATGAAGGGCTGTCATATCGAGGAGGGGGCCAAGTTGTTTTCTGTTGCCCCAGAAGGTCGGACCAGAACCATCGGGTTGAAATTAAATCAAAAGAGTTTCCGTCTAGACATTAGGAAGAATTTTCTAACAGTTAGAGCGGTTCCTCAGTGGAACAGGATTCCTCGGGAGGTGGTGAGCGCTCCTCCCTGGAGGTTTTTAAGCAGAGGCTAGATGGCCATCTGTCAGCAATGCTGATTCTATGACTTTAGGCAGATGATGAGAGGGAGGGCATCTTGGCCATGGAGTAGGGGTCACTGGGTGTGTGGGGGAGAGGTAGTTGTGAATTTCCTGCATTGTGCAGGGGGTTGGACTTGATGACCCTGGTGGTCCCTTCCAACTCTATGATTCTATGATTTCCATAGAGTCTCCCCTCCAAAGCAGCCATTGTCTCCAGGGGAAGTGATCTCTGTTGTCTGGAGATGAATTCTAATTCCAGGAGATCTCCAGGCCCCACCTAGGTTAGAGTGAGGGCCTATCAAACTGTGATCTGAAAGGAGGATCTAAAGTTGATTTATTAATTACAGTTCGATTTATCCATACTTATTGTACGATATAGGAAACACGGGCATCCTGGCTCAATTCTGGCTTGTTCTTAGTACTGCCTTTGTGGACACTCTGGCAAATCAGGATTTGAGTAATTGAATGCAAGCTGAACCCTCATTGTGTGTGTGTAAAGTGCCGTCAAGTCGCAGCCAACTTATGGCGACCCCTTTTGGGGGGTTTTCATGGCAGGAGACTAACAGAGGTGGTTTGCCAGTGCCTTCCTCTGCACAGCAACCCTGGTGTTCCTTGGTGGTCTCCCATCCAAATACTAACCAGAGATGACCCTGCCTAGCTTCTGAGATCTGACGAGATCAGGCTAGCCACGCTGGCAGACGTTTCCTCCACATTCAGACACAGTGGTGACGAGCCATCAATCATGTGGAGGCAGGGAGATGAGGCCAATAGATTAGGCCTGCTTTATCTCTCCATGGGTTGACTGAGTGCCTGGGGGGGGGCATATGATCAAGGCTTTTGTACACATAGAGAAGCAAATCTGGATTCATTTCTCCTAGCTTCAGCCAGCGATGATGATGATGACCATGATGATGATGATGGTGAGGAGGACGGCGACGATGATGATGGTGACCATGATAGTGATGATGGTGAGAAGCATTTGGCTGAGGACGGTTGTATAGCAGCGCAAAGCAACATATTCATACAAGTTACGGACTAGAGGGAAATCACGGTTGGGGGATGAACGATCGGAAGCCCCCTCCCATCATTGCTTTCTAGGAAACTCTAAGCTCTTAGGGGCTTGTGCAGATCCATTTTCCTACCCCTCATTGGGTTTTCTCTCTCTCTTTAACTCTGTGGTTCTGAAACATTTATATCCCTCTTTAGTTCTGAATAAAACACACAATTCTTTGAATAGTTTTTAAGGTCAATTTTTCAGCGAGAAATGGCATGACTTTTGTAAATTTTATCTACCTAAAATGTGAAAATCCGTGGGTCGATATTTTCAAAAGATTAAAAGTTGCAAGGAAAGACTAAAAAAAATTTTTTTAAGTGTTTTTGGTTCAGATATCCAGAGATTGGAATTGTGATTTGGGCATCACAATCATTCCAGCGTTCATCTCTTTCCCATTGCAGATTCTGAGGGTAAAACAGAAAGAAGCAGCAGAGATGATCATGTGTCAAGTTTACTGAGTGATACGACAAGCCTACTAAGATAACTGGCCAGTACTGTAAGAGGTAAAAACCTTTCCGTTCTGTGAAACTTTTACGGCAGTAGTTCCCAACCTTTTTTTGACCAGGGACCACTAGGACTTTTTTGTTTGGGACCCCAAGGTTCAAAATAAAAATTCAGAGAATTTGAAAATAAACTTTAATCATAATTGTTAGTTAAACATTAAACTTAGAATAATATTTGAATATATATTTTTATAATAGAGAACTTTTAATTGAAAATATTAATTTATTATGGGTTTATAACTTTGTTTTGCGGACCTTAATTTAGTTCTCGCGGACCCCTGGGGGTCCACGGACCCCCGGTTGGGAACCAGTGTTTTACGGTGACATCATTTATTTCTTTGTTGGATTTCCATGCCACTCCTTCCTGACCAAGTCAGGCTCTGAGTGGCTCACAACAACAAGAAGAGTTGGTTTTTAATATGCCGACTTTCTCTACCCCTTAAAGGAGACTCAAACCGGCTTACAATCACCTTCCCTCCCCCTCCCCGCAACAGGCACCTTGTGAGGTAGGTGGTGCTGAGAGAGCTCTAAGAGAGCTGTGACTAGCCCAAGGTCACCCAGCTGGCTTCGTGTGGAGGAGTGGGGAAACAAATCCAGTTCCCTCTCCAAACCCCACCTTCCTCAGGCTCTGCCCCAAAAACCTCCAGGTATTTCCCAACCCAGAGCTGGCAACCCTAACTATAGGGTTTAGAAACACAAGAAGCAGCTATGTCTTGTCCTCTGTTGGACACAGAGGCATTTCTGGAGAAAAGATTTGGAAAGCCTTGCTGGGGAGAGGATTAGAACCCCTCCGCCAACAACCTGATCTGACTCACTCTCTCTCACCCCAACAACTTTAATTTTTTTTTTAAAAAAATATATATGTTAAAGATAAAATATGTTATTGTTATATTATTTTGTCAGTAAAAAAAGATCAGAGCTGTGATTCGGGACTCACACTATTTCTGTGCTAATCTCTTTCTGATCCAGATTCTGATCCGGATTCTGAGGGGGCAAGTGGCAGAGATCATGCCTCCGATTTGGTGGGAAACATGTTCGACTTATTATGCTAACTCGCTTGTGTTGGAATGGGTGAAAACTGTTCCCTTCTGTGGAAGCTCTACGATGACGTCATGTGCAAAATAAATAAATAAATAAATAAATAAACCTATCATCATCAAATAAACAGCTTACAAAAAAATGTCCCAAGTCCTGATGCTGTGTTTTACCTGATCCTTGGTACTGTTGGACACTGTGTGTAAAGTGCAATCAAGTCAAAGCCAACTTTTGGTGATCCTGTAGAGTTTGCAAGGAATACTGATATTTACCTGTATGGGTATTCGGCTTATTCCAGGTTTACTGGAAACAAATTGGGCCCAACAAACCTGAACCCCAAATTTACTTCTTTTTTTTGCATAACCCTAGTCTCATCATTAAGAAGAGAAACATTAAGACACCGTGAACAAGGTAGTCTAACCCAGTCTGGAAACCACAGAACTAATGATATGGGGTCATGATCAAAATTAACAATAATATCTATATCACAGGTAATAATCTGGGGCATCATAGAAGTTGAAACAAGAAAGTGGTATAGCCTGAAACAATGACTACACACTGAAGAAATAAAAGTATAATCTCTGTCCATTGGGTGCAATATACACCAGGGATCAATCAATCTGAGCTCAGCCATATATGCTTTAAGTGTATATCTCACCAAGGAATATCGGGAGGGGCCATGGCTCAGTGGTAGAGCCTCTTTTTTGCATGCAGAAGGTCCCACGTTCAATCCCCGGCACCTCCAGTTAAAAGGACCAGGCAAGTAGGTGATGTGAAAGACCTCCGCCTGAGACCCTGGAGAACCGCTGCCGGTCTGAGTAGGCAATACTGACTTTGATGGACCAAGGGTCTGATTCTGTATAAGGCAGCTTCATGTGTTCATGTGCTCATTGTTTGTGTGGGTGTACTTTGATACAAAGCTGCCTCTAGTTATGTCATTAAAATATTTCCCCACCAACAGACAGTCATATGTACAGTAAAATTTACCCAGTGGCTGAAACACTGATAAAATGTGTCTGGAGCATCCACATTTGGACCATACAGGTTAATCATAATGATAATAGAATCAGAGCTTTTCACAACCAAAATCATAAAGTGACTATTTGGATCTGTAATCACTAGCTGGCCCTGAAAAGAACCACACTTGTGTATCTATATAATGACACTTTTAGAGCAATTAAATGTATCAGTAAAACACTGATTCTTTTTCTCACGTTTGTTGACGTAATACACATCCTGAAACGTTGGACACCATATGCAAGGTGTGAGCCGTGAGCCATGTTTTAAGACACACGGACTAACAATTTTCACATAAAGCCACACCGAATAAAAGGCTTCCTTTTTTTAACCTTGTACAATGTTGGTGTGATGTCAGGATGGGTATTGTAAAATTGTGTATGTATGACCACTGAGGACGGCCTCTAAAAAGCTGAAACACGTCTCGTCAGATTTTAGTCATTTTATGCATTAACATCAACTGTGGCTGTGGCTCAGTGGCGGAGCATCTGCATGGCATGCACAAGGTCCCAGGTTCAATCCCCGGCATCTCCAGTTAAAGGGACTAGGCAGGTAGGTGATGTGAAAGACCTCCACCTGAGACCCTGGAGAGCCGCTGCTGGTCTGAGAAGACAATGCTGACTTTGATGGACCAAGGGTCTGATTCAGTATAAGGCAGCTTCATAAGAATATAAGAAAAGCCCTGCTGGATCAGACCAAGGCCCATTAAGTCCCGCAGTCTGTTGACACAGTGGCCAACCAGGCTCCTCCAGGAAGCCCACAAACAAGACGACTGCAGCAGCATTGCCCTGCCTGTGTTCCACAGCACCTAATATAATAGGCATGCTCCTCTGATCCTGGAGAGAATAGGGATGCACCATGACTAGTAGCCATTTTAACTAGTAGCCATGAATACCCCTCTCCTCCATGAACATGTGTTCATGTGTATATGTTGGTGGTAATATTTGTACTATGTTTGAGCTTCTTAGGAAGCCGGTTTTTAGGCCCTCTGTTTTGAAATACAATTGTGCACAATGCATAATAAAATCAGATTTATTTATCGTTTTATTAGATAATGTTTAGCTCAACCCCTTTGATTTCCCCTAACTTTCAGGTTGAGTTTTCCCTCCCTTTTTCTTCAGTCGTTTTTCAGTAACATATACCTCACCAACCCAATCTATACACAAGTACTACTTATTATTTGCCATTATATCAATTCCTTGTTAAAAAAAAAAAATCACATCAGATCTTTCAATGTGGAAAATAACCTTAACATTCCATGATATCACATTTAAACATAATGCTTGAAAATAATATAACCGATCCACGATGCCCAACCCTAGAAATCACAGAACTGCTTATTTAAAGCCTGGAAAATAAATAGACAGAAAACGAAATATGGCAAGATGTCTGGACTGTTATCTTAACTGGCAATAGGCCCACATAATACTGAGAACACAGAAAGGGAAAGAAAAAATACCTCTACTTTAAGATGGGCTGATTAATATAGAATTGGACAATCTAGAGAGCCAGCGTGGTGTGGTGAAGAGCAGTGGTTTGGAGCAGTGGACTCTGATCTGGAGAACCGAGTTTGATCCCCCACTCCTCCACATGAGCGGCAGATGCTAATCTGGTAAACTGGATTTGTTTCCCCACTCCTACACACGAAGCCAGCTGGGTGACGTTGGGCAAGTCACAGCTCTGTTAGAGCTCTCTCAGCCCCACCAGCCTCACAGGATGTCTTTTGTGGGGAGGGGAAGGGAAGGTGATTGTAAGCCAGTTTGAGTCTCCCTTAAGTGGTAGAGAAAGTTGGCATATAAAAACCAATTCTTCTTCTTCTTCTTCTTCTTCTTCTTCTTCTTCTTCTTCTTCTTTTCCTTCAATGATCGCAAGTAGCAGCTTTCTTCAAAAAGGCTGCAATGGGCTATTCATTTCTCTGCAGTACAGTCTTAAGCATTTGGAACAGTGGAGGGCAGGCCTGTAAGAGGGGTGCCAACCTCCAGGTACTAGCTGGAGATCTCCTGCTATTACAACTGATCTCCAGCTGATAAGAGATCAGTTCCCCTGGAGAAAATGGCCGCTTTGGCAATTGGACTCTATGGCTTTGAAGTCCCTCCCTTCCCCAAACTCCGCCTTCTTCAGTCTCCACCCCAAAAACCTCCCACCGGTGGTGAAGAGGGACCTGGCAACCCTACCTGTAAGATATTATTTTGCAGCTTCTGGAATCTGAAATTTTTGATCTGGCATGGATGGCTCACACAAAAAAAAGGCAGGATATTTAACATAATATTGCTGATTCATATCTCTTGCAAGACTTCATGCTTTTGTAAATTGGTGCCACTGTGTTGATATTTTGGGGGTGTAATCTAGATAGAGCATGAGCTTGATTTTGTTAGGACCCAGCAGAGATCCTTTTTTCTGTCTTGCAAGATGGAGGAGGTGACCTCTTACACTTGCTCTCAAAACCTGCACAATAACCGGAGCTAGTCTGTTGCTAGGGACGTGAGAGATCTGATAAGCTCATTCAATTTGCTGCTGAAAATCAGACGGAAGCTGCAAAATCTCATGAAGAAACTTTCCCCATAAATTCCACCAGCTTCTGCTGGCCTGCCTTATCACGCTCTTCTGAAACGCCAAGGACACAAAGATTAAATCAACGAGTATAGTCCTCGAGCTGGGACATCCGGCTGGGTAGGACATTATATGAAGCTGAGACTGCTGTTTCATGAACCGCGGCTTGATCTTTTGAAGCAGCTATTTTGGACTCCACCTGTTGAACTCATGCACCGATGGACTCGATCAACCCCCGAAACTGTTGAACTGAATCATCGAATATCTGATCCTCAGTGGAAAGCTGTTTTACTTCTCCAGACTGATGTTTTAATTCTCCAGACTGCTGTTTTCGTTCTTCAGACTGCTGTTTTAGCTGTTCAGATTGTTTTTCCAGCTGAGCAGCCAATGTGTTCAGCCAAAGAATGACTTGACCATGACTGGCATAAGGTTCGGTGGCTGTCTTACAGTGCATTCCTGAAGGGGGGGTGGACCACAGCAGCCGGGATGGACAGCTGCGAAGTCTCCTCAGAGGCTTCCTGGCTGCCACAGAGGGGGGGAAAGCCTTTTTTTCCAAAATAAAAATAGGAAAGAAAGGCTTCCCCCTCCCATCGGGGTAAGCGGGCCTGCACCACTTAAAAACGTGGCGCAGGAACACTGCCATCCCAGGAGATGTTCCCAGGGTGAAAGGAGTTTCTGTGTGTTATGTGCCGTCAAGTCACTTCCGACTCATGGCGACCCTATGAATGAAAGTCCTCCAAAATGTCCTATCTTTGACAGCCTTGCTCAGATCTTGCAAATTGAAGGCTGTGGCTTCCTTTATTGAGTCCATCCATCTCTTGTTGGGTCTTCCTCTTTTCCTGCTGCCCTCAACTTTTCCTACCATGACTGTCTTTTCCAGTGACTCTTGTCGTCTCATGACGTGACCAAAAGACGACAGCCTCAGTTTAGTCATTTTAGCTTCTATGGTCAGTTCAGGCCTGATTTGATCTAGAACCCACTGATTTGTTTTTTTGGCAGTCCACGGAATCCGTAACCCTCTCCTCCAACACCACATTTCAAAGGAGTCTACTTTCTTCCTATCAGCTTTCTTCACTGTCCAGCTTTCACACCCATGCATAGTAATAGGGAATACGATGGCATGAATTAATCTAGTCTTGGTGGCCAGTGACACATCCTTACACTTCAAAATATTTTCTAGCTCCTTCACGGCTGCCCTTCCCAGTCTCAATCTCCTTCTGATTTCTTGGCTGCAGTCTCCCTTTTGGTTGATGGTGGAGCCAAGGAATAGAAAGTCTTCAACAATTTCAATTTCCTCATTGTCAACCTTAAAGTTGTGTAATTCTTCTGTAGTCTCCTGAAAGGAGTTTGGAAGCTGCCTAATGGCAGCTCCACCCCCTGGAATGCCTCCCGGGATGCTGGCAAGGGGACTTGTGCTGAGAGAAGGCTGGTGGGAGGTCCTACTGTTGCACAAGGCCCGCGCTGCCACCACGGTCCGGGGGGGGGGGGACGGGCGGCGTAAGTGGCCCAATGCCACATCCGTGCCAGTTTGTATGGTGCAAGTGGCACAGATGTTGGCATAGGGGTCACACCGGCTCCTAAGAGCATTTGGGGGCCCTTCAGGAATGTAGTGTTAGTTTCTTTTTTCTTTATGGCTCATAGTTTTAGAATTATAAGCCTTTTTATTGGAAGAAATCGAAACAGACAATAGTAAAATAATAAAGTTAGAGCGAATAGCCACAATATCAAACAAAACAGGTCCAAATCGGAGCATGTTATGAAGAAGAGACAGGAGGGGCACAGAGTTGCTTCTGATTACTCCACCATCTTAACTGGAAGCCTGAGTGTGTGTGAATGGCCCAAGGGGGGGCATTCCTTGGCAGAGTGGGGATTTGAACCTGGGTTTCACAGATCCTAGTCTGACACTCTAACCCTACATTACCCTCGCTCTGTATGAGGCTTTGTACCCTAGACAGCCTCTGATCTTCATGTGCACAGTTCTTTGCCTCCCTGTTTCAATTGACCAGAACTTCCCGCTTAGAAACTAGTGGAGGTTCCATACAGTTATTGTGCTGCCCTCTCTCTAACACCCATATTTTTTCCTTACCAGTCATAGAATGTGATTGGCATTCTTGATCGATATTGTCCTGAGTGATGATGGACACTAGGGTTGCCAACCTCCAGGATATCAGCTGGAGATCTCCTGCTATTACAACTGATCTGCAGCCAATAGAGATCAGTTCACCTGGAGAAAATGGACACTTTGGCCATTGAACTCTATGGCATTGGAGTCCCTCCCCTCTCCAAACCCTGCCCTCCTCAGGCTCCGCCCCCAAAAACCTCCCACCAGTGGCAAAGAGGGACCTGGCAACCCTAACAAACACCCAGAAAAACCTGGCAGGGAGTCAGAGATCTGCTGTGGAACCTTCCATCCATGTTAACCTTTAGGCTAGATATGAGCCCTTATCTTGAAAAAAATGTCATCTGTTCCAAAAGAGAAAATATTTCATAGGATTTTTTTCAGCACTAGACCAAAATTCCAATTTCTCCATTTAAAAACCAAACCCAGAAATCTTCCTTTTTTTTTTCTCCAGGCCTTCAATCATTTCTACCCCCACCATTAATTAGGCAGGTTGTTTGGCTTACAGCCCGCTTTTCAAGGACACTCCCCATGGGAGAGAGCTTGTGATGGTTTGGTTTCACTCCAGATGAGGATTAGTAATGACAATTTGTATTCTGCCACTGGCACTCTCGGCTTGGTTGGGGAGATCTTCACCTTATTCCAAACCAAACTCTTAACAATCATCCCAGAAGTACAGCCAAAAATGCTTGTGGGGATTTAACGGTAACTTTCCTGTCTTGCCAAAGCCCTCTGAAGGTGGAGGATTAGCCTTGCCTCCTTCCTATAGCTCAATTGTGTAAACTTTTGCTGACCCCAATGATAAATAACTGGTTTTAAAAATTATCTTTGGGGTGGGTAGGTGGCATTGGCATGGCTAGGAAAATCTTGCCGCGCTCCTACAAGCCGAGTTTCACATGATCAGCTTCCCCCAAAAACTTTTGTATTGTCTTGGGTCGTGCTTGATCGGTGTGTTCCAAACTCCACTTCAACTTCTGGATCTTGATTACTCAGGAGAATCATCATTTGAAAAATATTTGGGCTTGGATCCTACGCGGGTGTTGCATAGGTACAGCGGCAGTTCTGCCAACACAACAGCTTTTTCATGGGGGGGGGGATATGTACCAATTCTGCATTTCCACTGCAGACTCCCACCCAATGTGCTGTCCTCACTGTACCTGTGGGTCCAATGATTTAAAGGCATGTGATTCCAGAGGAAAAAGAAGCTTCAGCAAGAGGGAGAGGCAAGGAAATGGCCTTCCTCTGGCACAATAGTGATAGGCGCTGCTGATAGGTTTGCCAGCTCTGGGCTGGGACATTCCTGGAGATTTGGGGGTAGAGCCTGGGAAAGGTGGGATTTGGGGAAGGGAGGGACAATAGGCTAGAATGGAACAATTTTTTTTTGATTCCTGAAAAACCCCTGGGAAAACCCCCATACACTCCAAAGAAACCATTTTCTCCATGGGAAATGACCTTTGCTGTCTAGGGATAAACTGTAATAGTGGGAGATCTCCAGGACCCACCTGGAGGTTGGCAACCCTAGTACATTGCTCAGATTCATCATAGTTTGCTTAATTTATAGGGTTGCCAGGTCCCTCTTCACCAGTGGCTGGAGGTTTTTGGAGTGGAGCCTAGGGAGGGAGGGATTTGGGGAGGTGAGGGACTTCAATGCCCTAGTGTCCAATGCTGATCACCATCGAGATCAGTTCACCTGGAGAAAATGGCTGCTTTGGCAATTGGACTCTATGGCATTGAGGTCCACCTCCCCAAACCCCGCCCTCCTCAGGCTCCGCCCCAGAAACCTCCCACCAGTGGCGAAGAGGGGCCTGGCAGCCCTACAAGTACACCCTATTTATTTATTTATTTATTGACTGACTGACTGACTGACTGATTTATTAGATATTTTTGCTGCCGCTCATCCAAAGCATCTCACGGAAATTTACAACATTAAAATAGTTTAAATGAGCTATAAACAATATAAAAACTGCCAACAAATATAAAATGTTAACATTAAAATATTAAAATATGTTGCTTGCACCATCCCACAAAGCACCCCGAACTTGTGGATTACGCTCCAAAGGACAACCGAAACAATTCGGCCTTGCATGCCCTGCATAAACTAAACAAGTCCAGCAGGTCATATGTGTCATCCGAGAGTGTATCCCACGCTGTAGACTTTCCCTCTAGCTGCTGGCACACATGTTTATACCTTTGGGCTTATGATAATTCAAGAAGCAAGTGTGGAATAATGTGACCTTCTCCTTATGCACGTCAGCAGCACTAGGCACACCCGGATGTTTACCAGGAATAGCCTTGAGAAAGGGATCTCAGTGTACAAGTAGGACATATCAATCCTTTTTGGATTAAATTGAGTAAACCATCATTACAGGTTAACTTTCTTAGCAACAAAATGACAGATTCATTACTGCATGTCATCAACTGACGTATCCAGTGAAAAGTTACCTTAGGATAGGGTCATCAGATCTAGGTTGGGAAACTCCTAGGGTTTGGGGGATGGAGCCTAGGGAGGACAGGGATCTTAGTGGAGTACTATGCCATACAGTCCACTCTCCAAAGCATCCCGTTTATCCGGGGGAACTGATCTCTGTCGTCCAGAGATGAGCTGCAGTTCCGGGGGCTCCCCAGGTCCCACCTGGAGGCTGGCATCCTTACGACAAGAGGACTCAATATCCTTCTGTCGTAGGGTTGCCAACTTCCAGGTGGCGGGTGGAGATCTCCTGTTATTACAACAGATCTCCAGCCGATAGAGATCAACTCACCTGGAGAAAATGGCCACTTGGGAATTGGACTCTATTGCACCAAAGTCCCTCTCCCCCTCCCCAACCCTCCCTCCTCAGGCTCCGCCCCAGAAACCTCCCGCCGGGGACGAAGAGGGACGTGGCAACCCTATCCTGTAGCAAGGGGGGAAAGTCTTCAAAAATGTTGGAACTCTTTAGGGTACAGAATTCTCCTTCTGACGCAGCTAATTGCACTTCAAATCCAAGATAATCTCATGCGTTTCTTAGTCCTATTTCTTTTCTTTCTTTCTTTTTTGACCTCTCTGTTTGTTTGTTCACTGCTTCCTCCTTAATTTACTTGGCCGATAATCCTTTCCACATGGCCACAGCATGCCAGGTCCTCTGGCTGGGCCTTGCCATCCTTTATAAAGCACCAGAGCGGGGCCTCAGGACTCTAGGACATCTGAAATCCTCGCACATACTAAGGGAGCCTGAAAGCCCCATCACCTTTCCTCTACAATGAAGACCTGGTTCCTACTTGTGCTGGCGGGCGTGGCCTGTATCTTGGTAGCTGGAGGTAAGCACAGCGCTTCCTGCCATCTCTTCTATCCTATGAGCCTCTTCTTTGGGACTACTCCTATCCAATGGTGATGAGATGGAGATCTCAACCTGTCTTTTCCTAGTTTTTAGTGATGCCACAACGCCCCATTCATAGGGTTGCCAACCTCTAAGTGGTGCTGTTAATGCAAGAATGTAGAAATAAAACAGGCAGGCTCACAGTAACAAAAAGCTATATTCAATTAACATATACAATTCTATAGGTGCAAAACTCAAGCTAATGAAACATACAAAGATACAATGATATACACCGGCTGTTTCACAAATACACCAGCAATTGCAAAAAAGCCAATTGGCAGTCTCCAGAAGAGGACGTGAACCAAGTCCAACGAATGGAAAGATGGTCAGCTGTTAAATTCCAAGGTGGAAATCACAGTCTTGCCACTGTCGGGAACCGAGCAACGTGGCATAAAGAGGAGGAAATGTTTTCCCGGGTAGTTGGGGCGCTTTCACCTAGTAAAGCTTCATCAGCCTCTATAAAGTTTTATGCTCCCAAGAAAAAACGGGCTGCATAAAACATAGATTTGCAGCCCGTTTTTTCTTGGGAGCATACAACTTTATAGAGAAAACACAATAAAAATAGCAAAATATATTAGAAGACGTTCAGTCAAACTCATGTTGAAATATGGTAATGATTCTCCCAGGCAAATTGTGAACACTTCCTCTTCAGTGAGGCTGATGAAGCTTTACTAGGTGAAAACGCCTCAACTACCCGGGAAAGCGTTTCTTCCTCTTTATGCTGCGTTGCTTGGTTCCCAACAGCGGCAAGACTGCGATTTCCACCTTGGAATTTAACAGCTGACCATCTTTCCATTCGTTGGACTTGGTTCACATCCGCTTCTGGAGAC
Source organism: Euleptes europaea (assembly GCF_029931775.1). Classification (NCBI taxonomy): domain Eukaryota; kingdom Metazoa; phylum Chordata; class Lepidosauria; order Squamata; family Sphaerodactylidae; genus Euleptes; species Euleptes europaea. Next base: position 171,161,877 of record NC_079312.1, read on the forward strand.
TGCCAATTGGTTTTTTGCGATTGCTGGTGTATTTGTGAAACAGCCGGTGTATATCATTGTATCTTTGTATGTTTCATTAGCTTGAATTTTGCACCTATAGAATTGTATATGTTAATTGAATATAGCTTTTTGATACTGTGAGCCTGCCCTGTTTTATTTCTACATACAACCTCTAAGTGGTGGCTGGAGATCTCCCGCTATTACAACTGATCTCTAGGCAATAGAGATCAGTTCCCCTGGAGAAAATGGCCACTTTGGCAATTGAACTCTATAGCATTGAAGTCCCTCCCCTCTCCAAGCCCCACCCTCCTCTGGCTCCACCCCTAAAATCTCCAGGTATTTCCCAACCTGGATCTGGCCACGCTACCCATTCAAGTTCCAACAAACATCTTGAAGATTTTTTTGAATATCATGGCTTCGATCAGATGCCATGTGAAATTATACTGCTGTTGGTGCAAAAGGCAAGAGGTTGGACTTGATGGCCCTGGTGGTCCCTTCCAACTCTATGATTCTATTCTATGAAAATGTGGGCCGTTCCACTAAGCCCGGTTTAAAGTTATGGTCTTTCAAACCAGGATCTCAAACCTGGATCTGAAGTTGGTTTATTAATCACAGTTGGACTTAACTACTCTTTTGTATGATGCATGGAGATCCTGGCTTGACCTTAGTGCTGTCTAAGAGACCCCTTGCAAGAGCAAAGCCAGTGTAACCATCTTTTGTTGAGACCAATCAGGATTTGAGTGATTGCATGAAAGCTGAGCCCCCATCAACCATAGTTAAACTAAATCATGGATTTGATATTGCTGAATGAGGCCCCTCAGTTTATACTTTGTGCCATACTGGATGAGTTTCTGCTAAGCAATGAAAAGAGAAGAGAAACAGACGATTGTCTGCACACATCCAGTTTTCAGTTTGGCAGCTCATTTCCTGAAGTCGCCAATAAGCAATCTGAGATAACAAGAATGGCCCACACACTCCAGAATGAAGACATGGGACACAAAGGTATGCATTAAGCTAAATTTTATTAAAACTGATCTGTAGCAAAATATGAACTCTATTTAACTTCTATCGCACCAAATTCTGCAAGTCCTCTAAACCCTACCCACTAATGGCTTTCAGTCAAGGCAACCAAACTCTTTGGGGCAAATGCCTTGTTTTCATTCACCTGCACAGAATTGTGCCCAGAGGTGCTAAGACCCCTCCATCTGCCCCCCATGCTGTACAGAAGGCGAGGTTTGGCTCAATGCTGCCCAACAGCAAAGGAACCCTTTCCACAAGCCCTTTGGCTGTATAGCTGATTACTGGTTAGTATGGGCAGCTGGTACCCCTGAGCACATGACTGCTCTGAGTGTTCAGTCAATGTGCGGAGAGGGACATTAGGCATGAATGTTCAGAAACCAGTATCCCTGTCTGAATTTCACCAGAACAGTCTCAAATATTCAGAATATGTGCCATGATCAGACAGGCCCCAGAGAACATTGCTTTTTAGTTGTTTAAACTTCATAAAATCTCTAAAGGGCAAATATGGCAGTAGGTAGGTAGGTTTGAGTGTTCAGTCAGTGGGTGGAGAGGGATATTAGGCGTGAATGTTCAGAAACCTACATCTCCCATCGCGGTGGGCAGGGGTAGCATAGGTATGGATACTTTCTCCATGCTCAGAAACAGTGGTGATAAGCCATCGATCACGTGGAGGCAGGGGGTGGAGGTCAACAGATTATGCCTGCTTTATCTCGCCATGTGTTCACTAAGTATGTGTGTGTGTGTGGGGGGGGTCATATGCTCAGGTTTTTTAAAAACACCAAGAAGCAAATCTGGATTAATTTGGGAAAAAAATGACTTTTGCTCCCAGCTGCAGCCAGTGACGACGATGAGGATGATGGTGGTGATGATGAAGATGATGGTGATGAAGATGATGAAGATGATGTTGATGAGGAGGAGGATGGTGATGATAGTGACAATGATGATGATGATGACGATGATGATAGCGATGATGGTGACGATGGTGACGATGAAGATGATGCTGATGATGACAACGACGACGATGATGGTGAGAAGCATGGGAGTGAGTGATTGGTTGAGTACAGTTCTCTAAAGGTAAAGGTAAAGGTTCCCTGTGCAAGGGAACCATGGGGTGACATCACATCCTGATGTTTACTAGGCAGACTATGTTTAAGGGGTGATTTGCCAGTGCCTTCCCCAGTCATCTTCCCTTTACCCCCAGCAAGCTGGGTACTCATTTTACCGACCTGGGAAGGATGGAAGGCTGAGTCGACCTTGAGCCGGCTACCTGAAACCGACTTCTGTTGGGATCGAACTCAGGTCGTGAGCAGAGCTTGGACTGCAGTACTGCAGCTTACCACTCTGCGCCATGGGGCTCTTCTACAGTTCTCTAACGCCACAAAATAACATATACATGTAGGTCGTGGTCCAGAGGGAAATCATGGGAGGGGGGAATGAATGATAGGGAGTCCCCTGCTATCAATGCTCTCTAGGAAATTCTAAGCTCTTAGGAGCTTGTGCAGGTCTATTGCATGACCACCCACTGCTTATTTCTCTCTCTCTATAACTCAGTGGTTAACATTCTGAATTGGTACAATTCTGTGCTCGCTCTGTGTTTTGGGATCCACCATTGCAGGCCACCTGCAGTGCAAGACTTGGAAGCAATGGCCATGGGCTGTACCAGTTGCTGCCACTGGTTGACCTATTCCCCTGGGAATGGAGGCGGCTGCAGGGGGAAAGGCAGGGAAGAGAAGAGAGTGCAGCAGCTCTGCTCTCTCTCTCCCCCCCATTTTTCCCTGCTGTTGGGAGGAAGGAAAAAGATCCTCCACTCCCAGCTCAGGAGTTTGAGCCTTGATGTGAGAGCGTCATAATCCACTTTTGAGTCAGCCCCATCATTTGGGAACTATTGTTTGAAGTGAATCTAATAAGAACATCAGAAGAGTCCTGCTGGATTAAACAAGTGGTAGAAAACAAGAACATAAAGAAAGGCCATGCTGGATCAGACCAAGGTCCACCAAGCCCAGCAGTCTGTTCACACAATGGCCAACCAGGTGCCTCAGGGAAGCCCACAAACAAGACAACTGCAGCAGCACCATCCTGCCTGTGTTCCACAGCAGCTAAGACAATAGGCATTCTCCTCTGATCCTGGAGAGAATAGGTATGCTAGAATAGGTAATGACTAGTATCCATTTTGACCAGTAGCCATGGATAGCCCTCTCCTCCATGAACATGTCCCCTCCCCTCTTCAAGCTTTTCAACATCTAGTCCAACATCCTGTCTCACACAGCGGCCAACCAGTTACCATGGAGGGCCAACAATGGGATTTCCCCTGATGTCTCTTCCTGGTATTCCGAGGTTTACTGCCTCAGAATGGGAAGCTTTCCTTTAGTCACCATGGCTATTAGCCACTGATAGACCTACGGTCTAAGAATTTATCCAATCCCCTTGAAGAAGAAGAAGAGTTGGTGCCAACTTTCTCTACAAAAGTGTGTTGTTGCTAGTCCCCCCCCCCCGGACCCTCCCCATTCAGATATATACAGATTGTGTGTGTTAAATGCCATCAAGTCGCTTCCAACTCATGGCGACCCTATGAATGAAAGTCCTCCAAAAAGTCCTATCTTTGACAGCCTTGCTCAGATCTTGCAAATTGAAGGCTGTGGCTTCCTTTGTTGAGTCTATCCCAACTCTTATTGGGTCTTCCTGCTGCCCTCAAATTTTCCTAGCATAAACAGATTAGATCTGGGATTTGGGTTTCACGGTCATTCCAGCACTGATTTCTTTTTGATTACAGACTCCGAGGGGAGAACGGGGGAAAGTGGCAGAGACGACCATGTATCTAGTTTGCTGCAGAGCGTATTTGATTTATTGCGCTAACTGGCCTGTACTGGGAGGAGGAAAAACCTTTCGACATCTGTGCAACTTCTATGGTGACCTCATATGCAAATGATTCAATAAAGTAAACCCATGTGCAGCCAAGTGTCTCAAGTCCTGTGTGGTTTTCCTGAGCCTGCAGTCCTGTTAGACGGGTATAGAGGACGGAAGGAAGGAGTTTGTAACTCATCATTACAGTTCAACATTTGCCTGCTGGTAAATGCCTGCCCCAGGCTAGCCTAATCTCATCAGATCTCAAAAGCTGAGCAGAGTCTGCCCTGGTTAGTATCTGGATGGGTGACCTCCAAGGAACACCAGGGGTGTGACGTGGAGACAGGCAATGGCAACCCACCTCTGAATATCTCTTGCCTTGAAGACCCTACGGGATCACCAGAAGTCAGCTGTGTCTTGATGGCACACACCAAAAAATGCCCCTTTGCAGAGTGGTAAGCTGCAGTACTGCAGTCCAAGCTCTGCTCGTGACTTGAGTTTGATCCCAACGGAAGTTGGTTTCAGGTAGCCGGCTCAAGGTTGACTCAGCCTTCCATCCCAGGTCGGTAAAATGAGTACCCAGCTTGCTGGGGGTAAAGCGTAGACTGAGGAAGGCAATGGCAAACCACCCCATACACATAGTCTGCCTAGGAAACGTCGGGATGTGACGTCACTCCATGGGTCAGTAATGACCCGGTGCTTGCACAGGGGACTACCTTTACCTTTAATTCTGCTGAACCCTGAGGGTCCAGGAGAGCTGCAATTGTAGACGTTGCCGGTCTTTACAAGCAAAAAAAAGTTGCACTCTATTTATCCAAATTTCTCCCATTTGTCAAAAGCAAAAATGTTCATTATTCAGTGTTCACAGTGTATATCTGGGAATATTAATTTAGAAGCTCATATTGGTATATGTGGTTTATTTATCGTATGGTATGAAAACTCAGATAACTGTGTCACGTCTGTATGTTTTCCTTTGCGGGGGGAAATAACCTCTGGTGAAAAGGACTTAGACTAAAAAAATACCTGTGGGGAGGGGAGAAGAATAGAACTCACTCCTCTATTAGGCTCCCTTTCCCTCCACAGCTGCTTTAAAAAAAAAATCACAGGAGAGCCTGAAAAAATATGCTATTTTTAGACCATTTTCTTGGTCTACAGAGCTGAGAGCTGAGATTCGGGTTTCACAAATATTGCTATTGCTTTCTGTTTACAGATTTGGAGGGGGAAAGCCACAGAGGAGATCAGACCTCTGACTTAGCAGGAGACACATGTGACTTATTGCGCTAACTATCTAGTGTTGGAAGGGGTAACAAAATGTCCCATTCTTTGGAACTATAGTGATATCATAGGCAAAAAGAAGCAAATGCCCCTATTTTCACCCCTCTGATGTCTTTGGGTCGTTGTGTTGATTACGCATGCCGTTTCCGACCGTCAGAGGTCGCATCGCTTTCCCCTTGTGTTTCCCCGCGTTTTGCCCGCATTTTCAAATTTGAGATAAAACAGGTCTCTGAAAACGCAGGAAACATGCAGGGATACGCAGGTGGAGAGCGAGGTGACCTCTGGCGGTCAGAAACGGCATGCATAATCCAAACAAAGACCCGGAGTCATCAGAGGGGTGACGGTGAGTGAAACAGCCATGCATAAAAGACCTGGGAGGAAGGGTATACAATTGACTTAGGCCAGGAAAACATCATGGTGGACATTCAGACTGGCATGTATAGATGACGAGAGGCCTCTTCAATGAACGTCTTTTTTTAAAAATAAAAAAGCATATAAAACACAACTTTTATTTCCTTGCTCCTTCTCTCCCCTTCCCATGGGGGGGGGGATGTCCTTTTTAATTTTCTAAACTAAGGATTGAGGACTTCTCTAAGACCAATCGCCCTAGAACCTGTTCCTCTCAGCTGCTTGACCTGTAGGGTAATGTTGAATCACGATGGTGAAGAACAAATTCCATATTTCAAATTCCACCCCCTGTATATGTCTAGCAGTCTGAAGGATCAGGCAAACCACACACCAACTAGAACTTGGGTCATTTTGTTGTTGTTCTTTCTACTTCTCTTTAATAGCACAGGAATGAAACAAGTAAACACCCTGGGATGTAGGGTTGGGCCAACTTCCAGATCCTAACTGGAGATCTCCGGCTACTACAACTGATCTCCAGCCGATAGAGATCAGTTCACCTGGAGAAAATGGCCGCTTTGGCAATTGGACTCTATGGCATCGAAGTCCTTCACTTCCCCAAACCCCACCCTCCTCAGGCTCCGCCCCCAAACCTCCCGCCGGTGGCAAAGAGGGACATAGCAACACTACTGGGCAGACTAGCCATGAAGGCCACTACGACTTTTCTTGGTGGACTGATGCTAGGGTTGCCAACCCCCAGGTGGTGGCTGGAGATCTCCCTCTATTACAACTGATCTTCAGCCGACAGAGATCAGTCCCCCTGGAGAAAATGCCGCTTTGGCAATTGGACTCTATGGCATCGAGGTCCCTCCCCTCCCCAACCCCACCCTCCTCAGGCTCCATCCCAAAACCCTCCTGCCAATGGTGAAGAGGGACCTTGCAACCCTACCCCCCCCATCCTAAGCCATTTAGGGATTCAGGTACTTTGAATTATGCCCAGCAACAAACTTTTTGTGTGTGCTGTCAACTCACAGCTGACGTATGGAGACCCCATAGGGTTTTCAAGACAAGAGGCATTCAGAGGTGGTTTGCCATCACCTGCCTCCACGTCACGCCCCTGGTAGTCCTTGGAGGTCTCCTATTAAAATACTAGCCAGGGTCGGGGCTAGGGTTGCCAGGTCCCTCTTGGCAACTGGTGGGAGGTTTTAGGGGTGGATCTTGAAAAGGGCAGGGTTTGGGGAGGGGAGGGACTTCAATGTCATAGAGTCTACTTGCCCAAGTGGCCATTTTCTCCAGGGGAACTGAACTCTATCGGCTGGAGAGCAGTTGTAATAGCAGGATATCTCCTGCTACTATCTGGCAGTTGGCAACCCTAGTCAGGGCTGAGAATGTGTGACTGGCCTAAGGTCACCCAGCGAGTCTCCAAGGCAGAGTGGGGATTCGAACCTGTATTTCCCAGATCCTAGTCCTATACCTTTACCACTACACTGTGCTGGCTCTCTAGAAACACACTGGATGCCGGCAAGTACTGTTAAATTCTGGAGTGAGATGTTCCTTCTCCACTGAATGACTTGGTTGGTGAGGAATACATGGCTTTGCTTCAAGTGTGGAGGTTAGCAGAGAGAACTTTTGCAAGAGCATTGTCCTCCAGAGGGGGATGAAGATGGAAATCAGTTGATGCTTCTGGCTATGATGACAGCTCCACATCCATGCACAATAGGGTTCCCAGGTCTCGTTTTGCCACCAGCGGGAGGTTTTGGGGGCGGAGCCAGACGGGTTTTGGGGAGGGGAGGGACTTTAATGCCTTAGAGTCCAATTGCCAAAACCTCCATTTTTTTCCAGGGGAACTGATCTCGATCGGCTGGAGATCAGTTGTAATAGCAGGAGATCTCCAGCTAGTACCTGGAGGTTCTACAAAGAACCAGCACTGGTGGTCCAATGTCCAGTATGCTGATATAACAGTATACAAGCTATATCAAATTCAATAAAGAATAATTTGCTTAACTAGTAGCGTTTTTGTGACAATTGTGTAGGATATACAATTGTCTCAATCTTCACATAAACATGTGTTTACTCACTGCACCTTTGATGACACTGGATTCCATAAGAAGAAGATGGGCTTCCGGTATTATACCCATTTCACCTATTCAGGCTTCATCAATCCAAGAAATCCTTGTGAAGATTGAGACAACTGTGTATCCTATCAATGAACTGGACTTTCAACTGTCACTTTTGTATCCTATGTTATTGTACTAATGCCGTTAAAGTAACAGCTTTATAAAAAATATTCACTTAAAAAAACACTACTAGTTAAGCAAATTATTCTTTATTGAATTTGATATAGCTGGTATACTGTTCTGTCAGCATACTGGACATTGGACCACCGGTGCTGGTTCTTTGTAGTACTTCAGTATTTTCCACACAAAGTGTACTTTGAGTACCTGGAAGCTGGCAACCCTGATGCACAATGCTTTATCTAATTGCACCCGCCAACAAAATTTGATCTTCTTTACATGTCACTTGGTACAATCATGGCATTTGCTCTTTCATTTTCACCTCCTACAGCATGGAAGTCAGGTCCAATCGTTTGGGTTTTTTTTGTTTTTTTTAAAGGAAAGATATTGAGAGCAAAAGCTTAAAGGCCATTTTTACATGGTAAATAGCAGCGCGTTCCAGGCTGAATCTCCTTGCATATTTTTTTGGATTTTGCACACTGTACTGTTGTTCCGGAAGTGACTGCGAAGCAGGCGCTTACCTGCTTCGCATTACTAAAGAGGCCATTTAACGCGACTTTTGGTGTTTGCCGCAAAGAATCTCCCTCAAGGAACAATGCAAAACAATAGAGGCACTTTAGTGATGCATATGCTAATGGCTATGCAAACAGGAACAAAGAAGCAGGCGACTGGGGGGAGTGGAACTTCTCCTTTTGCGTCGGGACCGTGAAAAGGCATTTTAAAAGTAGCATTTTAAAAAAGAGCTTTGAGTGAGCATCAAAACTGACGATGCAAAAATGGCCAATGAAGGTTTTTATCATTACTTTTTTGGGGGGTCATTCTATATGTAGATTGGAGTTGGGATTTGGGTTTCACAAGCTTGTCAGCACTAATCTCTTTCTGATTCCAGATGGCGATGAAGACACCGAGGGCAGCAGCGGTGGAGATCATGTATCTAGTTTACTGGAGAGCCTGTTTAATTTATTGGGCTAACTGGCCTGTGATAGAAGGGGTCAAAACCCTTTCGATATTGGTACAACGTGGCGACATCAGATGCAAATAAATCAATAAAGGAAACTCAACTCTCAGCAAAGTGTCTCAAGTCCTGTTTGGTGTGTGATTTTCCAGAGCCAGAAGTCCTGTCAGACGGGTATAGGGGATGGAAGGAATTAGCTTGTTCCTCGTCTTTACAATTCAGATTTTCCCCCCTCTTTGTTTTTTGCCATCGAGTCACATCTGATTTATGGTGACCCCGGTGGGCTTTTCAAGTCACAAGACATTCAGAGGTGGTTTGCCATTGCCTGACTCGCGCCCACCTGCCCCCGCCCCCAAAAACCTCCTGCCACTGGAGAGGAAGGACCTGTAACCCTACCCTTCAAGTATCTCTGCCCCAAGTAGGGTTGCCAGGTCCCTCTTCACCACCAGCGGGAGCTTTTTGGGGAGGAGCCTGGGGAGGGCAGGATTTGGGGAGGGGGGACTTCAATGTCATAGAGTCCAATTGCCAAAGCGGCCATTTTCTCCAGGGGAACTGATCTCTATCAGCTGGAGATCAGTTGTAATAGCAGAAGATCTCCAGCTGTTATTTAGAGGTTGACAACCCTAGCCCCAAGCCATTTAATAAGGTTGCCAGACTTGGTGAGGCCTGGGGATCTCCAGGAATTATAACTGATATCCAAGCAACAGAGATCTGTTCCCCTGGAAAAAATGGCTTCTTCAGAGGGTAGACTGTAGGAATTTGTTGGGGTTTGTTATGCTCAAATTCTTGTTAATTTAGCAGGGTTGCCAGATGCCTGTTAATAGCGGGCAAATGCCCACCAATTAATAGGCCTGCCCACTGCCCCTCAGCTGTCTGGTGAGGGAAAGCAGGCCAGCTGGGGGAGGGAGCAATTGGCATGTGTGTGCAGTGATGTGTGGCACAACAATGTCCTTTCCAGGGTAAACCTGGAAGCAGTGGGGATGCTCTAGCACATCCCTCAAAAAATAAACTCTATAGAAACCATAGACTTTTGGGAGGAAGGAGAAGAATTGGTTTTTATATGCCAACTTCCTTTACCATTTAAGGAAGAATCAAACCAACTTACAATCACCTTCCCTTCCCCTCTCCACAATAGACACCCTGTGAGGTAGGTGGGGCTGAGAGAGCTGAGACTAGCCCAAGGTCACCCAGCTGGCTTCATGTGGAGGAGTGGGGAAACCAACCTGGTTCACCAGATTAGAGTTTGCCACTCTTGTGGAGGAGTGGGGAATCAAATCCGACTCTCCAGATTAGAGTCCACAGCTCATTAAGCTCTATCAATTTGAGAGCCAAGCTTTGTGTGTGTTAAGTGCCGTCAAGTCGTTTCCGACTCATGGCAACCCTATGAATCAATGTCCTTCAAAGTGTCCCAACAGCCTTGCTCAGATCTTGCAAATTGAGGGTCGTGGCTTCCTTTATAGAGTCCCTCCATCTCTTGTTGGGTCTTCCTCTTTTCCTGCTGCCCTCAACTTTTCCTAGCATGATTGTCTTTTCCATTGACTCTTTTCTTCTCATATTATGTCCAAACTACAACAGCCTCAGTTTAGTCATTTTAGCTTCTTGGGTCTGTTCAGGCTTGATCTGATCTAAGACCCATTGATTTGGGTTTTTTGGTGGTCCAGGGTATCCTGCTAGGCAGGATAAAGTTCACATCTCTTGTGGCATAACAAATCACCTGGGGGCATATCCTGCAGCAGTATGAACCCAGGTATTGCAAACGTTTACACTGAGATGGAGGAAGCAGAAGCACAGACCCACAGTAACTATTTTCCCAGCCAAGTGTGTCATACAGTCATAGGAAAAGCCTTGTTCACAGGGAAGAACATCTGATTTAGTGTTTGAACTTGTAACTTATGAGATGTGGGTATACTTCTTGACTGTCTGGGCTGGGTGTGGCTGAGCATAAACCGAGCAATGGAATGGAATGGGGGATGGAATCAGCGTGCTTAGAAGAAGATATGTGAACTCAATAGGTTATCGAGGATGCAAAATCTTGGCTCATTACATCGGAAGCAACCAATAAGTTGAGCCAAGTCAAATCCTACTAGTTCGATTTGTTAGTACTTTAATGATTGATTGGTACATAGGCTGCCTGTTGGGTTGGAACATCTGGATGCCAGAACCGTCCCCATTCTTCTTGTCATCTAATTCAGTATGGCTGGTATTTAATATTTTAGAGATCAAGACGTAATGGAGCTACTGCTCACCAGAGGGATCTTCCTCATCTTCCTCATCTAGTATAAAAAGGAAATGCACTCCATTTAGAGAGTGTCAGCTTCAGGAGAACATGAACACCCCTTTATGCTTATCAGTCAATCCAACTATTTCACAAACATTAATTTGAGTGCAATAGCATTTTAGAGACCAATGAAATCTTGGAGGTATTCAAGAGACAAATCTCCATTCATCAGCTCAAAAGCTTATAATACCCCCTCAATTTAAAAATAATAATAATTTTATTAAAGAAAAAAGAAATTCAAACACAACATAATTACACAACATACATACAGTATATAAAATCTTCCTAAAGGAGCTGTCTATTACCTATCTTCTGTATCTACTAAGGTAACAAAAATATCCAACACAAGAGATCCCACTGTATAAGATTTTTCAGACCCTTTATGCAGTCTTATAAACTATAAAGGTAAAGGTCCCATGTGCAAGCACCGGGTCATTCCTGGCCCATGGGGTGCCTTCCCCAGTCATCTTCCCTTTACCCCCAGCAAGCTGGGTACTCATTTTACTGACCTCGGAAGGATGGAAGGCTGACTCAACCTTGAGCCGGCTACCTGAAACTTACTCCCGTTGGGATCGAACTCCGGTCGTGAGCAGAGCTTACCACTCTGCACCACAGGGCTCCTCTTATAAACTATAGCATTACTTATTTCACTACTCTCCCACATCTAATCTCTCTCCCCCAAAAAAACATTTTGTTGGTCTCTAAGATGCTACTGGACAAATTCAGCTCTTCTCCAGCAGACCAACATGCCTATCCTCTGAAACAAACCTGAGTGATACAGCTATGGGTCCACCTTCTAAGAGTGTGGGTCTCCTCCAAGTCTATTAAAAGGGAAGAGGGTCATCTTGACTCAGGAGCACAGCACATGCTTTGGGTGCAGAAGGCTCCAGATTCAATCCCTAGAATCTCCAATTAAAAGATATTAGATGTCAGGAAAGATCTTTTTCTGCCTGAGACCTGGAACAACATCTGCCAGTAGGAGTAGAGAATACTAAACTAGATGGACCAATGGTTGATTTGGTGTAAGGCATGTTTGATTAGTTTTTTAACAGCTTAATCAAAAGCAACATAAGACAGCTTATTTTCATAGGAGGGATGGACTGGAAAGCAGAATTTTTTAGCTGAGTGTCAATGTCATCTAAGTGAAGTTAAGTAAAGGTAAAGGTCCCCTGTGCAAGCACCGGGTCATTCTTGACCCATGGGGTGACATCACATCCTGATGTTTACTAGGCAGACGTTTACGGGGTGGCTTGCCATTGCCTTCTCCAGTCTTCTTCCCTTTACCCCCAGCAAGCTGGGTACTCATTTTACCGACCTCAGAAGGACAGAAGGCTGAATCAACCTTGAGCCGGCACCTGGACTGCAGTACTGCAGCTTGGACTGCAGTACTGCAGCTTACCACTCTGTGCCACGGGACTCTTGTTAAGTGAAGTTACACCCTTTTAATTCCATTGAGGTCATGGGGTTTAGAAAATTGCAGTTCTGCTTAGGACTGCATTGTGTTCTGGCCATTCATGAAGACTTATCTGTACCATCAGGAGACTGAAATTTTTGGTTGATGTTATGTGTGCAGTTTTCCTGACCCCAGCATAGAAAGGAAAGTCCTTACCATCATCGGATTCGAGGATGTCAACAATTTCTGAGATATCCCCTGAGAAAAAGGAAAGGAAATTTTATGATGATAGAAGAAGAGTTGGTTTTTACATGCTGACTTTCTCTACCACTTAAGGAAGAATCAAACTGGCTTACAATCACCTTCCCTTCCCCTCCCCACAACAGACACCCTGTGAGGTAGGTGGGGCTGAGAGAGCTCTAAGAGAGCTGTGACTGGCCCAAGGTCACCCAGCTGGCTTCGTGTGTAGGAGTGGGGAAACAAATCCAGTTCACCAGATTAGCATCTGCCGCTCATGTGGAGGAGTGGGGAATCAAACCCAGTTCTCCAGAATAGAGACCACCGCTCCAAACCACTGCACTTAACCACTACACCATGCTGGCTCTCTTTGAGCACAATCCTGAAGGGAGGGAGGAGGCAAATTGGCCTAGGAGCCGGCGTACCTATTTATCCCAGGATAAAGGGCGCTTATGCTGGTATGGGAGACATTCATGCTGGCCCTGGGACTCTACGCCAGGAGGCAGCATTCCAGTGGCACAAGTCTGCATGCCAGCATCCTGGGAGGCATTTCTGGGGTGTTCTGGGGAAGGCGGAGCTGCCTTTGGGCATTACCCTAACCCCTTTTGCCCCGGGAACACCCCCTCGAGTTGCATCATTGCTACGCCAACTTTTTTTTGGTGGCGTAGCCTCACTTTTTTCTATGGGGGCATTCCCCCCCATTTTACAGCTGAGATCCAATGAAATGGATGGGCAGCAGATTAAGCACAGAGAAAAGGAAATGCATTGATAAACAACAAGTTAATTTTTTAACAATTAGAGCGGTTCCCTAGTGGAACAGGCTTCCTCGGGAGGTGGTGAGCTCTCCTTCCCTGGAGGTATTTAAGCAGAGGCTGGATGGTCATCTGCCAGCAATGCTGATTCTATGACCTTAAGCAGATGATGAGAGGGAGGGCATCTTGGCCATCTTCTGGTCACTAGGGGTGTGGGGGGAGGTAGTTCTGAACTTCCAGCATTATGCAGGGGGTTGGACTAGATGACCCTGGTAGTCCCTTCCAACTCTATGATTCTATGATGCTATGTGGAATTCACTGCTAGAGGATGTAGTGACTGGTATGAGCCCCTAAGAGCTTAGTGTTTCCTAAAAAGGTTTGAGGGAAGGGGACTCCCTATCATTCACCCCCCCTTGTGATTTCCCTCTGCTCTGTAAGTTGTATAAATGTGTCACATTGTGCTGCTACGGAACCATCCTCAACCAATCACACCCTCCCATGCTACTCACCACCATCATCGCCATCAGCATCCTCATCATTATCAATGACACCATCACTGGCATCATTATCATCATCTTCAGCCTTATTATCATCACCATCGTCATCCTCATGGTCATCATCGACTGGAGCTAGGGGGAAATTGTCATTGGAAAAAAAATTAACATGAAATCCAGATTGAGGTCTTGGTGGAGATAAAAGCCCTAACTATATGAACCCCAGTGAGCCAGCGTGGTGTAGTGGTTAAGGTGTCAGACTAGGATCTGGGAAATCCAGGTTCGAATTTCCACTCTGCCATGCAAGTTTGTTGGGTGACCTTGGGCCAGTCACACACTCTCAGCTTTGACCCTGGCAGGTATTTGGATGGGAGACCTCCAAGGAATACCAGGGGTGTGACACAGGGGCAGGCAATGGCAAACCACCTCTGAATGTCTCTTTCTTCAAAAACGCTACAGGGTTGCCAGAAGTCAGCTGACTTGATAGCAGTATATATCTATATCTATATGTGTGTGAAGTGCTGTGAAGTTGCTTCCGACTCATGGCGACCCTATGAATCAATGTCCTCCTAAATGTCCTATCTTTGACAGCCTTGCTCAGGTCTTGCAAATTGAGGGCTGTGGCTTCCTTTATTGAGTCCATCCATCTCTTGTTGGGTCTTCCTCTTTTCCTGCTGCCCTCAACTTTTCCTAACATGACTGTCTTTTCCAGTGACTCCTGTCTTCTCATAATGTGACCAAAATACAATAGCCTCAGTTTAGTCATTTTATCTTCTAGGGCAGGGGTCTGCAAACTGTGGCTCCCGAGCCGCATGCGGCTCTTTGGCCCGTTGAGTGTGGCTCTCCGAACTTGGTTTGGAGCCCCTGCTCTTGCACCCACTCGCGCTGGCAGCCGGGCTGCGGAGCCGGCGCGCCTGAGAGAGCGAGAGAGCAAGCGAGCTTGAGAGAGCAGGCGAGTGGGCGCCCTGTCTCTCCCCCCCCCCGCCGTGGAGAATGGCCAGGTCCCCCTTTCCCTTGCCCACAATGGTTGGGAGGCTAAAGCCTCCCCTCCCCTCTAGCCGCTCGGCAGTTCCTGCCCCCCGCCTATCAGCTGTTGGGTGGGGCGGGCTTCCTTTGGTAGACCTGGCCTCCAGCTGAGTCCCATTGGGAAGCCATGTCTACCCATTGGCTTTCTTGGCGGTAGACCTGGACTCTGAGGATGGGAAAAAGTCCCCCTTCAGAGGCTAGGTCTACCAATTGGCTTCTATGGGCCTCCGGAGGCCAGGTCTACTGCCAAGAAAGCCAATGGGTAGACCTGGCCTCCCAATGGGACTCAGCCAGAGGCCAGGTCTACCAATAGCCTTTTATGGCCTCCAGACGAGGACTCCAGATGGGGAGGGGGAAATGGCAGGGACTTACAATTTAATTTTTATCAATAAATAAGATCACTATTAAGTATGATATCAAGTTTTATTCAGTGTACCTATAGTTTAATTAAGACTTAAAACTTTAATTAAAGTTTGTTAAGTTAATAAACAGTGTACCTACCTATATAGTTTAAGTTTAAGAAATGTGGCTCTCAAAAGAAATCTCAATTGTTGTACTGTTGATATTTGGCTCTTTTGACTAATGAGTTTGCCGACCCCTGTTCTAGGGTCAGTTCAGGCTTGATTTGATCTATAACCCACTGATTTGTTGTTGTTTTTTGGCAGTCCACGGTATTCATAACTCTATTTCTATCTACATCTACGTCTAGACAGACAGACAGACAGACAGACAGATGCCCCTGACCTCAAGATGTGTTGAGGTAAAGCAAGCATGATACACTGGCTCCATCCTCCTGCCTCTGTATGATTTATGGCTCGTTGCCACTGCATCTGAGCATGGAGGAAGCATCCGTACCTACACTAGCCTCCACCCCGTGATGGGGCATGTTGGATTCTGGACATTCATGCCCACTCACACAATCAACTCGATTATGTGACCATCATGTAAGCATTAAGGTTTATTTGCAAGAAGGTAATACAGGTTTTACAGAACAGGAAGGGAGATGCAATTAATTCATTTTCAAAAATGTTCACTTTGCTTTGTTAAAGCTGAACAAATCTGTGTTCGGATCGTGATCTGATCATCAGTCTCAAAAACAGTACATTCGGCAGCCAAACATGTTCACTATGAAATTAGTAGTATCCCTAATAGATGGTAATTTATCAGTAACACCACAAGACTGAATTTTTAAGGATGTTCATGAAGGCTTTACCCACATCTTACAGAGGAAAGTCCTCACCATCATCTGCCAACTTTTGAAATAATCCATCAGCATAAAAGTAATAAATTTAAAAGACCTATTTATTGAAGTGTAAACTTTGCAAGGTTTGAGGAAAAAAACACAATAATTTTGCAGCAGGGGTGGGTTTGACATCCACTCCACTGCTACTTGGCCCAAGTTAAGAAAGGAAGGCCCTTACCATCATCCTGGAAAATCTGTTCAACAACATCTGAGACCAGAGCTGAGAAAAAGGAAAATAAATTTTTGTAATGATGGAGTCATTATGTTGTATTGCAATGGGGTTCAGTCAAAGCAAAGTCCACCTGCCCCTCCCTTGTACCTTCCAGCAATAATTTATAACCCATACAAATTTCAGTTCCCCACATCACTACATCACATCCTGGGGAAAAAGTCAAGGAGCTGTCCAAAAATGTATGTTCCTGAAACATCACGAACATAATTGTAATGAAATGTTTGGATTTGCTTAGATCAAAATTTGTGATTTTACTGGAGGGTGCTGACCATATGAATCTCTCTGTCTATGCTAATGCTGTTGGTCATGAGAAATCAGTGAGAGAGCATGATTTCTGAGCTCTGAATTCTTCTTTGAGTGCGGAGCTAACCCCCCACCCTTCCTTAAGGGTGATGATGTACACTATTAGAAAGCCTCCCCATAGTTCAGATATTTGCAAGACTTAAGTTCAAATTAAACAAATCAAAGGGAAGGATCCAGTTAGAGTTATAGTGCTTTTATCTGCCTTTGATTTCAGAGGTGAAGAGTAGTTGACATCCAATAAAGTAGAGGGGCCGCAGATTATGGAAAGACAAAACAAAATACATCTTTTCACAATGAGTAACTAAAATGTGGAATTCGCTGGCAGAGAACGTAGAGATCGCCACAGACATAAAGAACTTTAAACGGGAATTAGACAGATTCATGGACAAATTGGTGACAGATTCAGTCTATCGGTGGCTACTAGACTTGGTGACAAAAGGAAACCTCCACATTTAGAGGCAGCAGAGGCACATTTCGGGCCACTGCTTTGGGATGGTGGCAACACGGCAAAGTTAGACATCTGCAGCCTCTGTTTGGCAGCTGTTCGCATGGCTCTACCTGAGCTGAACAAACCCTATTTTGGCTCGCAATCCGATCGTGAGTCTCAAAAACAGTAGGCTCGGCTGCCGAACAGCTTCACAGAGAAATTAGTAGTGTCCCTAATAGATGGTGTCTGATCCGTAACACAATGAGACTGAATATTTTAGCCAAGGCTTTATGTATGAGTATGAATTCATTTATTTAGATGGCCATTTGTCAGCAATGCTGATTCTGTGACTTTTAGGCAGATGATGAGAGGGAAGGCATCTTGGCCATCTTCTGGTCACTGGGGATGTGGTGGTGGGGAGGTAGTTGCAAATGTCCTGCATTGTGCAGGGGGTTGGACTAGATGACCCTGGTGGTCCCTTCCAACTCTATAATTCTATGATTCTATGATTTGTTTAGCCATAGGCCATTACAAAATATCCTTACATATATACAAAAAACCAAAATTGGTATCTAAAAAAGATAAAAATTGCATAGATATACATTACCCGGATAAAAACTGTTTCATACACAATCTCTATTAAAGCAAAGGTCACGCTCATGTGCTTTCCTATATAGGATTTTTTTTAATTGCTTCAAGAGCTCAGATCTTCCCGGCCACAATAACAAAGTGAGACATTCTGAAGGTGACATGTGACCAAGGCTGTATGTGACATTTGCCACATCACCCCAGCTTAGAAAGAAATCCTTACCGTTCTCCCCGAAAACGTCATCAAGAACATCTGTGAGCAGAGCTGAGAAAAAGGAAAAGAAATTTTGAAAGGAGGTTTTATGTTGCATTGCAACAGGAATTCAGCCAAAGCAAAGTCTACCTGCCCCTCTCTGATATTTTTCAGTCATAAACTATGACCCATTGCAGGCTTCAGTGCCCCACACCACTATATTACATTGGGAAAAAACATCAGGAGCCCTCCAAAAATGCCAGTATCTTCCTCAAAAATCATGTTCAGAATTGTAATGAGATATTTGAATTTGCTTAGGTCAAAGTTTGTGATTTTGGTGTGTGGTGGTGTTGTGCATTGAATCTGAATTTTCTCTCTCTCTGAATTCTTCTCTGTGCACAGATCTCATACCCCCCTTACTTAAAGGTGAAGATGGACACAATTCAGCTGCCAAACAGGTTCACAGTGAAATTAGTAGCATTCCTAGAAGATGGGATGGAGCCCCGTAGCGCAGAGTGGTAAACTGCAGTCCTGCAGTCAAAAGCTCTGCTTACGACCTGAGTTCGATCCAGACAGAAGTCGGTTTCAGGTAGTCGGCTCAAGGTGGACTCAGCCTTCCATCCTTCCAAGGTCAGTAAAATTAGTATCGAGCTTGCTGGGGGTAAAGTGCAGACGACTGGGGGAGGCAATGGTAAACCACCCCATAAACATAGTGTTCCTAGTAAACGTCAGGAAGCAACATTACCCCATGTGACCCAGTGTTTGCACAGGGGTCTATCTTTACTTTACCTAGTAGATGGTGATTGATCCTTAACGCAATGAGACTGAATGTTTTAGCCAAGGCCGCATGTGACATTTGCTACTTGGTCCCAGCTTAGAAGGAAATCCTTACCGTCCTCCCCGAAAACTTCATCCACAACATCTGTGACTTCAGCTGAGGAAAAAAGAATTTTTGGGGGGTAACAATAGAGGCTTTATGTGGTATTGCAACAGGAGTTCAGCCAAAGCAAATTCTACCTGCCCCTCCCTGTCATAATCTACAACTCATATAAGCTTCAGCGCCCCACACCACTCCACCACATCCAGGAATGGGGAATCAAATCTGGTTCTCAAAATTAGAGTCCACTGCTCCTAACCACTACACCACGCTAGCTGGGAGACGGGGATCTGCTCCCTTCCTCCCAAAGGCAGGAACAACAGAAGAAAGAACTGAGCTGCCACATTCCCTATTCCTCCCATGCTTCACGTTTGGCTGCCAAGCAGGTTCACTGGGACAGCATCCCTACTAAATCCATAGAAGAAGAAGAAGAAGAAGAAGAAGAAGAAGAAGAAGAAGAAGAAGAAGAAGAAGAAGAAGTTGGTTTTTATATGCCGACTTTCTCTACCACTTAAGGTAGAGTGGTACCTTACAAACCGGCTTACAATCACCTTCCCCTCCCCACAATAGACCTGTGAGGTGGGTGAGGCTCAGAGAGCTCTAACAGAGCTGTGACTAGCCCAAGGTCACCCAGCTGGCTTCGTGTGTAGGAGTGGGGAAACCAATCCAGTTCACCATATTAGCCTCCGCTGCTTATGTGGAAGAGTGGGGAATCAAACCCGGTTCTCCAGATCAGAGTCCACAGCACTCTTAATCACTACACCACACTGGCTAGAAAAGAAGGTCCTTACCATCCTCCCCGAAAATCACGTCAACAATTTCTGCGAGACCATCTAAGAAAAAGAAAGCAGATTTTTGAAAGGATGGAGTCTTGATGTGATATTGCAACAGGAGTTCAGCCAAAGCAAAGTCCACTTGCCCTTCCTCATCCCTTCCAGTAATAATCTATATGACCCATACAGGCTTCAGTGCCCAACACCACTTCAATAGATTCCGGGGGTGGGGGGAGGAGTCTGGGGCCATCCAAAAATATCAATATCTGGCTAAAAAAATCATGTTCACAATTTTAATGCAGCGTTTGAATGGTCCTCACTCAAAATTTGTGATTTTAGTGGGGGTGTTGGGCATTGAATATGAATCTCTCTGTCTATGGTTTGGTTACTGGTCATGAGAATTCAGTGAGACAGCACAATTTCTGTGCTCTGGATTCTTCTTTATGCACAGATCTAATGCCCCCTTCCTTAAAGGTGATGATGGACACAATTAAAAATGCCCCCCCCCCCCGGTAGTTCAGATGTTTGCAATCCTTCTGAGGTGTTCAACTTCAACAAATCACAGGCAGGATAGTAATCTGCAAACTGGGCTAGAAAGGTAGCCATAAGTCAAGCTACCATATTAGCTCTTTGCTCAGCATACTTCTTACAGGAAAACAGAAAATGAGCAACACTTTCAGCAATCTGAGATCCACAGGGACATAACCTTTGCTTGTCTGGGATTCCCCTAAATCTGCAGGTTAGCTCTGCTAAACGGAGCACGTTAAAACAGGCTAAGGAGAACAGCCTGTGATAAGCAGGAACCATTATCTAGAAAAAAAAGAAAAGGACAGTGCAGAATGCAGATAGCTAAGTGAGCAGAATCACTTAGCATCAGCCACGAACAATTGCCAGTCTAGTTCTTCAAGCCTTCCTATCAATGCTATACTGCTTTTGTTTAACCCCAGCACCAACAAATAGGGTTGCCACAGCTCCAGTTGGGAAATACCTGGAGATTTGGGAGGTGAAGCCTGAGGAGGGCAGGGTTTAGGTGCAGCCCATGGCCCTTGCTTCCCAGTCTTGCACTGCTGGTGGCCTGTGATGGTGGATCCCAAAACACAGAGCGAGCACAGAATTGTACCCATTCAAGATGTTAACCACTGAGTTATAGAGAAAGAATAACCAGTGGGAGGTCAGGTAATATGGACCTGCACAAGCCCCCTAAGAGCTTACAGTTTCCTAGAGAGCATTGAGAGGAGGGGCTTCCAATCATTCATCCTCCCCCTGTGATTTGCCTCTGGTCCATAACTTGCATGAATCTTTGCTTTGGGCTGCTCTAGAACTGTCCTCAACCAATCACGCTCTCCCATTCTACTCACCACCGTCATCGTCATCACTGTCATCATTGCCATCACTGTCATCATCGTCATCACTGTCATCATCGCCATCACTGTCATCGTCATCATCACTAATGATGTCATCATCGTCATCATCATTACCATCCTCATCATCATCATCACCCTCCTCCTCATCACCCTCATTCTCCTCCTCATCATCTGAAGGAAATTATCATTTTTTAAAAAAATCAACATGAAATCCAGATTGAGATCTTGATGTACATCAGAGCCCCTGAGTATATGACCCCCACCTCCATGCATGGCCCGCTGGCTCTATCCCCTTGTCTCTGTGTGATTTATGGCTTGTCAGTGCTATGCCACCCTGCACATGAAGTTGTCAGAGTATCAAGTTGGTTGTAATAATCTGACAGTAACAGCTGTGTGAGAGCTGTCAGATCTTGGAGATCTGAGAGGCCAAAGATGATGTCAGCAGAAGCAATAGCCTTGCTGGTACCAAAGGGAACTGCAGTAATCTGGATCTGGGCAGTTTGCTGATGCAATGCTTGGGAAGGTCCACAGGTGGCCTAATGCAGATCAGGTGCAGTGGGTGTATATAAGGCTATGTAACTGTGCTTCTGTGAACACTCACTCAAATACAAATCAATTACAGCCTGGAAGTAGTAGTGGAGAAGTGTACGTGATGGTATGTTTTATCTGTGCACTGTAAATAAAAGACACTGTTTCTTATAAAGCAAGACTGCTGGTGGTTATGTCCTGGAGGAACTCCTAAACCACTTGCTTCCACGTCAGAAGTAAGTGTCCATACCTACACTAATCCCCGCTGTGATGGGGGATGTTGGTTTCTGAACATTCGTGCCCACTCATACAACAATCATCTCGACTATATGACCACAATGTAACCATTAAGGTTTATATGCAAGAAGGCAATACAGGTTTTACAGAACAGGAAGGGGGGTGCAATTCATTCATTTTCAAAACTACAAAAAAAAAAGCATGAAACAATGACAGTCATGTCACTCACATCCCTTTCCATGACAATCCTGCCAGAATTTGGCATACTGCTAGGGTTGCCAGGTCCCCCCTCTTCACCGGCAGGAGCTTCGTTATGGTGGGGCAGGGGGAAGGTGATCAGCACAATAACACTCTAGCACATTCCTCCAAAAACTCTATGGTTTCCGTAGAGTTTACACCGGAAGTGACGTTAATCCCACCCCTTCAGCTGGCCTGCTTCTGCCTGCTGGCCAGCTGAGGGGTGGTGGGGAGCCCCCTTAATCAGTGGGCAATTGCCTGCCGTATTTGGTAACCCTATTTGGTATTTGGTAACCCTAGATAGTACCTTTCACAGTCTCTACCCTTTACGTGCTATGATATATATGGGAGGAATCCGAGATGAACTTCAGAACTGAAATGCAATGGATGATTTCACAAATGGGACTGCAACAGGGCTAAGTACGAGCCTACAAAATTAATGACGAGGCTTATCCCTTTCACTTTCTTTCACATCTGTAGCTTTTGCTTCTCTGTGGTCCCAGCTGCTTCAGATCAACACATGTAAAGGAGGCTGTCTTCAAATAGCAGTGTTCTCATTGGTTGGGGGAATTCCTTTGTTTGAACAGAAGCTCGTCAAGTAGCTCCTTGAACGAGTCCCAGATTGCTAGTCATCAAAAGTACTTTTGCCCCTTTGCACAGATTTTCCTCAGGTATTTTGCCTGCATTTTCACAAATCAGATGTCAACGACAGCCCATCCCAGAAAGAGAGTACCACCCACCCATCAAGCCAATTGTATGACACAAAAATAGGTTGTCAGAATCATCACCCCATGATGCCTCCATTGTCATGTCACTGTGATGTCATTGCACAGGGAGTCTACTCAATTTGTAGGGCTGCCAGGTCCAGGTGGTGCCTCTGTGCGGGCTGGGAGAGTCAGTTCTGCGGCCCCCTCTGCATGCCACTGGGTTGCCCTCCCCACCCCCTAGCTACAGCTCTGTAATCTTGTAATCTATGAGGTGTGGATACAGTTCCTGACTCTGAGTCTGTCAAAGGGTAAGTGGAACAACTTTGGGGGATGGAATCAGTGTGTAGAGCAGGACATGTGAATGCAACAGGCAACTTAGACTGCAAAAGTCTGGCTCACTATGGAAGAAGCTACAAATAAGGTGAGTCAAGTCAAATGCAGAACAATTGCCCAGTTAATACTTTATTGTTTGGTTGGTACATCAGTTGCATGTTGGGTTAGAACTCTTGGATGCTAAAGGCTTCATGATTCTTCATCCCAGCTAATTTAGTGAGACTGTTGCTTGAATGTTGACTAATCTGGTAAAAAAGAAAATGAACTCCATTTAGGGAGCATTGTCTTCAGGACAACACCACCATCCCTTTCTGTCATAAGTCCATTTTACTGTTGCACAGACATTAATGTTATAGCTATGGGGCCAACGTTTAAGAGCATGGGTCTCCCCCAAGCCTATTTAAAGGGAAGGGGGTCATGGCTCTGTGGTAGAACACACACTTTGCATTCAGAAGAAGAAGAGGAGTTGGTTTTTATGTCCCACTTTTCTCTACCTTTAAGGAGTCTCAAAGCGGCTTACAATCACCTTCCCTTTCTCTCCCCACAACAAGCACCTTGTGAGGTAGGTGGGCTGAGAGAATTCTGTGACTAGCCCAAGGTCATCCAGCAGGCTTCATGTGGAGGAGTGGGGAACCCAACCCAGTCCACCGCTCCTAACCATTACACCACGCCGGCTCCCTAAGAAAACAGATGGCACATCAAATGAAAGAATATCAGATACTGAGAAAGACATTTTGCCTGAGATGCCCCAGGAACACCTGCCAGAAAGAGTAGACAGTACTGAATGAGATGAACCAATGGCCTGAGGTGTACAGCAGGTTCATAGGTTCTTGAGACTAGTCAGGTGCTCCTTCGGTTTAAAGATGGACCTGGCAGAAAACATTCCAAGCATGAATGACCCTGCTCTCTACTGTAAGCAGAAATCCCCTAGCAGAAGGCATTGTTGATGGAGGGATTCTCCTTCATGATAGCCAGTGTTGTCTTGTCCCACATTCCTGTCCCCAGATTTTATTTATTGTATTTATTATTTAACTTTCTATCCCGCCCTCCTTGGCCACAGAAGACCCTGAACTTCAGAATGGTGGATGAGGTCTTACCCATTCCTAATCAGTTCCTTGTGTTTGGAGATCTATGAGCTTGGAGATCTATCAACTTGTTCTGTTTTACTACGGGTTCCTATTAAGAAGAGTGTAATAAGCTTCAACTGTTCACGTTGTCACCATGCCAGGTCCCAGAACCACACTGCACATTTTTTAAATTGTTCATCACCTTGAGGGCCCAAATTGTAGGGAAAGATGGTATTAAAAACAGCTTCTACCATAGAGTTTTTGCCCAAATACCAGAGCATCTCCCACATCGTTGGCAACGTGATGACATCACTTCCGGAAGTGATGTCAATGTGCCGACAGTGTCAATTTGCGACCTGGAGAAAATGGCCGCTTTGGCAATTGGACTCTGTGGCATTGAAGTCCCCTCCCCTCCCCAAACCTTGCCCTCCTTAGGTGGCAAAAAGGGACCTGGCAACCCTACCTTCCCTGCCGAGTGCCAGGGTACCTGGCTACCCAGCTGTGAGGGCACATTAGATGTGGTTAATGCAGAAACATCCTTTCATTCCTACTTCCTGGCAATGACATCACTGAGTATCAGGGTCTATAGGCTTCCAGAGAGACATAAAACTTTCCGTAATGTGTAAGGTACTAGCTCCTGCTATTACAACTGATCTCCAGCTGATAGAGATCAGTTCACCTGGAGAACATGGCTGCTTTGGCAATTGGACTCTATGGCATTGAAGTCCCTCCCCTCCCCAAACCCCACCCTCCTCAGGCTCCACCCCAACAAACTTCCCACCGGTGGCAAAGAGGGACCCGGCAACCCTAGTAATGTGACGTTCAGAGTCTGAACTGATTTTTCAGATAGCCAGAGGGTATCTGAGGATTAACCTGATTATTGCAAATGCATTGGAGGCCAGATGATGGTTAGTTGACCTTCTCTATTCCACAGATCAAAGACTCTAGAGTGTGTGGCATGTCCAGACTAAGGATGACATGTTGCATTCCAATACCATTAAGCAAATGCAAGAATACTTTATGTGTACATTCTCTTTGTTTGCATTTGCCTACTGATACTTAAAATGAGTAAGCAAAGAAGGGCAGTTGGGCCAAATATGAATCTGATGATCTGAAAATAGTGTTTAGTACATAAACAGAATTTCCCATATTTTAGTTTTCTGAACTGGGCAAGCCTGTGGTAGATGCAGCAGCAACAGCATTCAAAAATGAATACCAAGATGATATGGGTTGCTGAATTCCAAATCCTTCCTTTTCACATGTGCACTTTTTGCTTCCCATGTACTCAATCACATTTGAAATCCATCTTTCCAGTGTCTTCCACCCTTCCACTGCTCACCTGAGGTTCCTCCAAGGAATGTGTCAGATAGATCAGACACCCAATCACCAAACACGTTGAGGCCATCTCCAAAAACTCCAAGGAAGCCTGGGAACAATCCACTACGTCCTGAAGTTACCTCTGGGGGGAAAAAAGGTAAGAATTTACTCTCTTTGAGGAATGACTCCAAATTACTAACAATGCAATCCTAAAGAGAGTTACTCCGGTCCAAGCCCAATCATTTCATTGAGCTTATACTGGAGTAACTCTCCTTCGGATTGCATTGTTCGTTTCTGCCCTGGTTAGTGCCTTTATTTGCCTTTATTTCTCTTCTTTATGCTCTCGGACCAACAGGTCATGATAAAACACATTCAGTAAGCTTGACAATACAGAGATAATCAGACATACAGAAATCCAAAATCCAAAATAAACAGTTAGAAGGAAGTATCACCAAAAGTTCATGGGCAGCTAAGCATTACTAAAGGTAAGCTACAGGTCATTACTGACCCATGGGGTGATGTCACATCCCGATGTTTACTAGGCAGACTCTGTTTATGGGGTGGTTTGCCAGTGCCTTCACCAGTCATCTACACTTTACCCCCAGCAAGCTGGGTGCTCATTTTACTGACCTCGGAAGGATGGAAGGCTGAGTCAACCTTGAGCTGGCTCCCTGAAACCGACTTCTGCTGGGATCAAACTCAGGTTGTGAGCAGAGCTTTTAACTGCAGCTTACCACTCAGTGCCATGGGGCTTATCAGCATTACTACCTACCAGAAATTAAAGATGCATCCAAAATTCTCCTCGTTTGAATTTCTCCCCAGAGGTTGGCATTTCAGATTAACTAGTTTAGTTTCTATAGTGGAACTGTTCGATTAGGAATCCTCCATTTCTGAGGACTTTTCCAGATGCTCATTTTCCTCACTTCTATGCTCCTGTTTCTTCAGAAGCCCCCCCACCTCCACACATGGTTTGCTCCCTCTAGTGGTCGATTCGATGTAACACAAGATTAAATCTGGCATAAAAACCTGCAGGTTAAATCGGCAGGGAGATACCCTGGAATTAAACCTGTTTTATATCAAATCGACTGCTAGAGGAACAAAACACATACAAAATTGGAAAAACCCTGAAGAAACCGTAACTTAGAAGTGAAATAAATGATATTACGGAAAAGCCTTGAATTTTGTACAGAGCCCTATGCATGCACTGTTTGACACAACGTTCAGTTCCTCCACGACAATTCCTTCCTTCTTTCTTTTCACAACATCACACTAATGCCCTAGTATTTGTTAAAATATGGCCAAGGAGCAACCTTGATGTGTTTGCGCATTGGGTTGCTGAAACGATTCTTCTGCTGACAATTCTGTTGCGGCCCTGACCGCTCTCTGGAAACGGGAAATGGCCCGGGCTGTTGATACAATCACCCATACCAGCAAGCTTCCCATGACAGAGTGAGAATTTCAACTGGGATATCCCATATGGTTGCTAGTCCCTCTTCATCACTGGCAGGAGGTTTTTGGGGTGGAGTCTAAGGCGGGAGGGGTTTGGGGAGGGGAGGGACTTCAATGCCATAGAGATCTCCGGCTAGTAACTGGAGGTTGGCAACCCTAGTCTCCCACATCCTAGTCAGATACTCTAACCACTACACAATACTACACCGTATGCACTCCCATTCTGGCTCAGTATGAGACTTTGTAGCACAGAGGTCTTCTGCTCTTCATGTGCACAGTTGTCTCTTCCCTGTTTCAGCTGACCATGGCTTACCACTTTGCATCCCAAGTACTCTTCCTCAGTGGAACAGGCCTCCTCGGCAGGTGGTGAGCTCTCCTTCCCTGGAGGTTTTTAAGCAGAGGCTAGATGGCCATCTGTCAGCAATGCTGATGGGTGTGAAAGCTGGACAATGAAGAAAATTGATAGGAAGCAAGTAGATTCCTTTGAAATGTGGTGTTGGAGGAGAGTGTTACAGATACCGTGGACCACCAAAAAAACAAATCAGTGGGTTTTAGATCAAATCAAGCCTGAACTGACCCTAGAAGCTAAAATGACTAAACTGAGGCTGTCGTACTTTGGACATATTATGAGAAGACAAGAGTCACTGGAAAAGACAATCATGCTAGGAGAAGTTGAAGGCAGCAGGAAAAGAGGAAAACCCAACAAGAGATGGATTGACTCTATAAAGGAAGCCATGGCCCTCAATTTGCAAGATCTGAGCAAGGCTGTTAAGGATAGGACATTTTGGAGGACATTGATTCATAGGGTCACCATGAGTCGGAGCCGACTTGACGGCACAACACACACACACACACACACATACACACACACACTATCACATCCACGCTTCATGCTCACCAAGTGCAGAACGTTGCAGGGATTCTTGATCAGCATCTGCAGACTCTAGAAGAGAATGACCAGTGGTCAATGCTATTGTTTTCAGTTAACGTATCTCATCGAATGCTTACACAGATTCTGTCGCAGTAGGAGAGAAGCCATTTCAGCCAGGGAGTACTGATGACCAGATGCCCACCCTGTACTTACCCCCAGATACTAATGCCCAGACAGCGGCTGCCAGCAGGAGTGGGAAGCAAAACCTCTTCATCGTGGAAACACACTGAGCCACCTGGAGGCTTCCTGGTGGTCAAGATGATGTGATGGTTCTCAGGTAATGGTTGACACTGAATGCAGTGCCTCCTCTGTCCTCTTATGTAAGCAACAAGCACCAATCGAAGAGGTTGGCAGGGAAGAACCACAAGGTGGGATGGGCAGTTCACTAATGCCGACATCAGTTATGGAGAGGAAACATTGAGTGCACATAATTAAATAAAGGTTGACTCAAGGGGAAAAGCAGCCATCTACAGAAGCCGGATGGGTTTAGCTGGGTCGTGGCAAATGGGCTGCGAGCCACAAAATGGGCTCATGAAAGCCAACAGATTATATCTAGTCCAAGCTGGCCAGCAAACATTGCATCAGAGAAAACGATGAGAGCGTAGATAACTAGGGCCAGACCACTGGCACATCCTTGATTTGCTTGCACAAATTCTGCCTGCTATGGGACCGAGCATGGAGCTGTTGGATTGTTTTTAATGGTTGTTAGCCGCTCTGAGCCCGGCTGTGGTCGGGATAGAGAGTGGGGTATATATCCAATATAATAACAGTAACAATAACAGGTTTAGATGTATGGTAGTGGAAAGTGCTATCAAGTCAACTATCAATCAGCCGACTTTTGCTACATCCTGCAGAAGTCGGCCGGGCTGATTGATAGTTCCCACAATAGGAAAAGGGGGGATATTTTGTGAAGCTCCTGTGGGGGCATTTTTGGGGGTAGAGGTCCCAAATTTCCAGGGTAGCTTTCAGGGACTCTCCTTGCACAAACCCCAAAGTTTGGTTAAGATTGGGTCAGGGGGGGCGGTGTTATGGGTTCTGGAGAGGCCACCCTTCCCTTCTCCATAGACAATCATTAGCCGATTAGCAAAGGAACAGAGAATCTGACTCTTGCCTTTCTGCTTGGGTATGGAGGCGGGAGGGGGTGACCTCTTCCAGACCCCATAACTTTGGACTCGCCAACCCAATCTTCACCAAACCTGGGGTTTTTTGCAAGGAGAGTCCCTGAAAGCTACCCTGCAAGTTTGGGGGGTCTACCTCAAAAAATGCCCCCCCAGGAGCTTGCAAAGTTTGGGGAGAACCCGTAAAACCAGGAAAATTACCCGGTTTTTCTGGGAATGGCCAATTCAGCTTTGGCTTTCCACACCAAATTTTGGAATTTGGTAAACACGAACCTGAAATTTACCGAAATGGCTTTTCCCCAGCTTTTTTACAGTTCAGGTTTATCTATATGCACAGCCCTACCTAGGACGCTTTCACACATGCTGACGAATGCACTTTCAATCTACTTTAACTATCGTTTGCAATTGGAATTTGCCATGTCACATAGTAAAACCCAGCTGCAAAGTGGATTGAAAGTGCATTATTTGGCATGTGTGAAAACACTGCTGGGCGCTTTGTGGTTTGTCTTGCATCAGACGGGCACTGCTGACCTGTTAGGAATCTCTTACTAGAAATTGCCTCTCCCAGGAGGTTTCCAGAAGAGAGCATTTGAGATTATTGGCATACCCCTGTTTGAAACCAAGGTTAAGCATTTCAACAAACAAAAGCTCCTCACTGGCAAGTCCATGTTCCGGGTAAACATCCGCTTGCCTCCCCAGCGACAGCATGGCATTGGCGCCTGCAAATCCTCACATCCTGCTTTCAAGATCTGTAACTTCATAGATGAACTTATGAACTGACCTATCATGACTCTCCTCCACCATGTAAAAAGAAGGCGACTAGCCACCCACCGGAAAAAATGGGTAACTTGATAGATTCATCCTCTGCCGAGACATTCATTTTAGCTCAAGAAGAAGGAAGTTAAATTGCTTTAGCCTTGGGACGGCCCAAAGTTTTTTTGTCACCCTAGGCCAGTGGTCTCCGACATGGGGCTCATGGGTGCTATAGCTAGTGGTGCCAGTCTCCAGGCTGGAGATCTCCTGCTATTACAACTGATCTCCAGATGGCAGAAATCAGTTCACCTGGAGAAAAGGGCTGCTTTGGAAGGTGAACTCTATCACGTTATACCCCACACTGAAGTCCCTCCTCTCCCCAAACTTTGCCCTCCTCAGGCTCCACCCCCAAAATCACCACATAGTTCTTAACCTGAACTTGGCAACCCTACACAATGACATCACAGTGACACAATAGTAGAGGCATCATGTGGTGATGATTCTGACAACCTTTTTTTGTGCTGGCTTGATGGATGGGTGGTATTCCCTTTCTGGGATGGGCTGTGGTTGACATCTCCAGATATTTCCCAACCCAGAGCAGGCAACCCTAGCCATGGCGCCCATCAACACCCTCCTTGGTGCTCACCAACTGTTTTTAGAAAGTGGGTTGGGCCACATGGGGCTTTTGCCACCACAGCACAAGGATCTTCACTGCTCGACTGAAGGAAAGCTGTGAGTATGAAAGAAATATTTTAAATTGTTATTTTAGTGTTTATTTTAAAAGGCGTCTTCAATGGAGCTTCTACCTGAAATGTTGAAGAGTTACTATTGGAGCCATGCATCATCACACTCCCTGACATTTTGCGGTTGTTTCCTCCTCTTCTGGCAGCCATTTTGTGGCTGCTCCCACTACTCTGTGCCAGCATTTCAAAGGTGCCCACAGGCTTATGTAGGTTTGGGGACCCTGCTGTAGGCAAACTATGACGTTGGTGCCCCTGTTCAATAGAGAGAAAACTGAGAAGTCGAACATGAACATTTTACTTACTGGGCAATCAAAAAAGGAACAACAGAAATTTTAAAATAGAAATTTTAGAAGTATAATGTCTTCAAAAGTTCAACACGTTCCATCGTGGCAGCTATAGAAAGACAGAGTCCACAGAAATGGAGATTCTAGAACAGGGGTATCAAACTCAATTGTTGCGAGGGATGGATATATGACATAAATGTCACTTGGTTAGGCCTGGCCATGCCTCGCCAGCCCAGATCAACACTTGGAGGGGTGGCTACCTTGGCTGGCTCGTGAGCTGGAAAGGCCCAGATCTGGCCCATGGGCCTTATGTTTGACACCTCTGTTCTAGAAGCCAGTTGATGCCAAGTTTCCCTTCAAGCCAATGGAGGAGGCTCCTCTTGCCCTTTTGGTACCCCTCAAATTCTGGCCCACTACATGATTGCCTCAGTTTTCCTAGCTGTTGGACTGGCCCTGTTTAAGACAACATGGCTGGATCTAGGGGGTGAGGGGGGCACCTGCCCCAGGTGGCACTCACTGGGGGGCAGCAAGAAAAAAGGGTGTGTGGGATGGAGCCAGGGCAGCCATCCTATCCCCCCATGGGAGCTTTGCAATGGTTTAGGGTAGAAGTCAAGGAGTCAGAGCATTTCCCGTTACTCCTTGTGCTCCACATAAAGGAGAAGCAAAGGCTTTGGAGAGGCAAGCAATGGCAAACTACCTCTGAACATCTCATGCCTTGAAAACCCCACGGGTTTTGTGCTATGGCTTTGAAGCTGCGTTTCTTGGCCACCGGAAATCCTGTACCCCATTCTGAGATTCCTCCCAGCATTACATAAACACTTCCAGGTGCTTCTTTTGGGCAGTGTAAAGGGCTAGTCGCCTGTTTTCTCCTTAAGAGAAAGAAGTAGTTTTAGGGATCCCAGATTCTCTATTGAATGCCACATCCCATGACTGTGTCTTCTCTAGGAATATTTTAGTTTTACTCATGCTTCGTGAAGTCTCAACTCCTGTACTTCATGAGAAGGAAACATCCACGTCCAAAGGAGCTTCAGCATCTACCAGGATCTGCCTGGTGCAGGGAATCCACCAGCAATTTTGGGAAGAAGCGTATTAGAAAACCCCTTTGTGTCTCGTCTCTCGCTTGGCTCGATGCCTGCCATTCTTATGCTCCAGATTAATTTTCCCTTCCTTATTTATCCACTGTGTTCCTATTCTTTAATCACTTAGATCAATAACCTACCTTATCCCCTTTAACAACCACACAACCCCCTGTCATCAGTGATTCTTGCCTTCATAAGGCCATTGGAGGGAGAAGGAAGCTCTACAACATAGCAGAGTTGCTTTGCTCTGATCCTGCATGCATAGAAAATTCCCAGTCCCTCTGAGCATGAAGATATTAACTCTCCTGCTGCTGACCTGCACTGTGGTGTCAGGAGGTAGGATTTGGACACCTTCTCTCTGGCCTCTTAACCGTAACCTAATTTTTTTTTTGGGGGGGGGGATATGGTATAGCCTGATTTTGTCAGATTTTGGAAGCTAAGTGTAACTTCTAGGGGGGACCACCAAGGAATACTCTGTAGAGGAAAGCAGTGGCAAACCACCTTTGTTTCCCACTTGTCTTGGAAGCACCTTGCTGGGGTCGCTAGAAGTCAGTTGCAACTTGACAGCTCTTATGTACAGATTTCTTGCGGCTGAGCTCATAAATAATATAAGGCATTCCCTACGAGTTGAGATGGGAAGAAGAAGAAGGAGGAGGAGGAGTAGTTGGTTTTTATATGCCGACTTTCTCTACCACTTAAGGGAGACTCAAACCAGCTTACAATCACCTTCCCCTCCCCACAACAGACACCCGGTGAGATAGGTGAGGCTGAGAGAGCTCTAACAGAGCTGTGACTAGCCCAAGGTCACGCAGCTGGCTTCGTGTGTAGGAGTGGAGAAACAAATCCAGTTCACCAGATTAGCCTCTGAGTCTGCCGCTCATGTGTGGGGAATCCCTAACCCTAACTCTAACCCGGTTCTCCAGATCAGACTCCACCGCTCCAAACCACCGCTCTTAACTGCTACCCCACGCTGGCTCTCTGGGAGGGAAGGCAGCATGGTATAGCCATAGATCTTGGAAGCTAAGCAGGGTTGGAAGGGAGTCCACTAAGGAAGGCTCTGCAGAAGAAAGCAATGGCAAACCACCTCTGCTTCTCACTTGCCTTGAAAGCCCTTTGCTGGGATCGCCATGAGTCGGCTGTGACTTGAGGGCACTGTATACACACACACATGAGTTGAGATAGCTTTGAGATGAATAACCATGGAGGATAGCTCTCTAAGTGACTGTTAGAAACTGGATGATGCTGGTCCAATCCCACAGAGATCTTCTCATGTTCTCCTTCTGCACTGTTACGGTTGGCCTTGGCATGGAAAAGTGTAGGTGGTAGGAAAGGATACAGAATTCTGTTTCCATCAAGCTGACAGCTGGCATTATTTCACACAAGACCTTTAATATCTTCTGTCCTCATTGCAGGGATAACACATCCTCCTGAGGAAGATTCGACCACCAGCACTGGTATGTGTTTTACAACTTGAGAATCGTGAATCTGATAGAGCCTCCATGACTGTTCAGAGGCAGTATATCCTCTGAGTGCCAGAGGCTAGAGACAAATAACAGGGCAGATCTTCTGTCCTCAGGCCCCGATTCTTGATATGATAGTTACCGGTATGTAAATCTTCTGTTCCCCTTTTAGAGCCCACACCTACAGATGAAGATTTGGCCACCAGCACTGGTATGTGTTTTACAATTTGAGAATAATGAATCTGATAGCAAAGCAGACCCTCCATATTCAGAGGCAGTATATGAGTGCCAGAGGCTAGGGACAAATAACAGGGCAGACCTTCTGCTCTCTGGCCCTGATTCTCAATATGATAATTATGTAGATCTTCTGTTCCCAGTTTGGAGACCATACCTACAGATGAAGATTTGACCAGCAATACTGGTATATGTTTTACAGTTTGAGAATAGTGAATCTGATAGCAAAGCAGACCCTCTGTGTTCAGAGGCAGTATATCCTCTGCAGTATATCCTGCAGAAAAGAGCAACCAAAATGATTAGGGGATTAGAGCAACTGTCCTATGGGGAGCAGTTAGGACTCTTAGGGCTGTTTAGCTTGGGAAGAAGGCAGCTAAGGGGAGACATGATAGAGGTCTATAAAATTATGCATGGTTTGGAGAGAGTGGACAGGGAGAAGTTTTTCTCCCTCTCCCATAATATTAGAACATGGGGTCATCTGCTGAAGCTGGAGGGCGAGAGATTCAAAACAGATAAAAGGAAGTATTTTTTCACACAACGCATAGTTAAATTGTGGAACTTCCTGCCCCAGGATGTGGTGATGGCTGCCAGCTTGGAGGGCTTTAAGAGGGGAGTGGACAGATTCTTGGAGGAGAGGGGTATTCATGGCTATTAGTTAGAATGGATACTAGTCATGCTGCATACCTATTCTCTCCAGGATCAGAGGAGCATGCCTATTATATTAGGTGCTGGGGAACACAGGCAGGATGGTGCTGCTGCAGTCGTCTTGCTTGTGGGCTTCCTAGAGGCACCTGGTTGGCCACTGTGTGAACAGACTGCTAGACTTGATGGACCTTGGTCTGATCCAGCAGGGCCTTTCTTATGTTCTTATGTTCTTATCCTCTGAGTGCCAGAGGCTAGGGACAAATAACTGGGTAGATCTTCTGCTTTCAGGCCCTGATTCTTGATATGATTATTATGTAGCTTCTGTTCCTTTTTTATTTTTTTTATTTTAAATTTTTTTAATGATTTTATTATATTTATATAGGGTAGAGAAGGGGAAGAAAAGGAGGGAAAAATTCACTTCCGTCTGCAATAGGCGGTGTTTTCTTTGGTCGGTATTATACATTCAAAAAACACATTTTATACTTATTACAGTTAGTTCGATATACTAGTTTTCATCGTAGTCTTATTCAATTAAAAGATGATAAAAAAATCAAATAAACAAATTGAGTATATTCTTAAACATGAAAGACAGCCACGAACGTAAAAAAGAATAACATAATAAATATACCGTGGCTACCATTTCTCTAAAAATTGCTCATTGTATAAGTAAGTCAGGTATAATCTTAGATATGAAGAACGTCTACTCATCTGCTCATATGAAAAGGAATAAAGCTAATATTTAGAGACATATAAGTATGCCATGGTAGCCATTTCTCATAGAATTGCTCTACAGATTGTTTATCAACTGGATTCATCAGATAGGTCATTTTGGCCATACCTACATATTCTGAAAAATTTTCTTTCCATTCGTCAACTTCTGGTAAGGTCTTTTGTCTCCATCTCCTCACGAGCACCACTCTCGCTGCTGTTTAAACAAGTCTTTGAATCTCGCTGGTAAATCTGATGGTGTTATACTTAGCAAAAAAGCTTTTGGGTCCAGACTAAGTTTTAAATTGAACATTGTATTTCACCACGAATCTTTTTCCAATACACCTGTAACTTCGGACATGTCCACCAAACATGAAAGAAAGAACTGTCTGTCTCCCGGCATTTCCAACATGCCCCCTCTTTCATATTGGGGGTAATATACCATCTGTAATACATCTTTTACCAGTTTTCTTTTACTTCCTGACTTGCTGTGTATTTTAGTGCTTGCGTACACAGTTTTTCCCATGTTTCCATAGGTATCATTTTGCCAAAGTTTTGCATCCATTTTATCATATTAGTTTTGACCTGTTCGGTTTCTGAGTCATATTTCAGTAACAGCTTGTAATTTTTTCCCAAAAGGTGCTGGTTATTCTTGGTAATGATTGTTTCAAACTCTGTTAGATCTCTCATATCTCCGATTTTGAGACAATCTTTAAGACAGGATCTTAATTGAAGATATGTCAGCCAGTTAATATTCTTATATTCTTTTTGGAGAAAACTTTTGATCTCCCCTTCAGAATTTATCAATTCTTGATATGTTATGTAAGGCACATTTGGCACAACATCGTCTAAATATGCTTCCGTTGGAGACATTATTGGTGATGGAGAAGAACTTATTCTCTTTTTATACTTATTCCAAAAATTTAAAAGTGCTGCTTTAATATCACAATCTTCTGATATTCTTCCTGCTTGGGTATGGGATTTCAAATTCCATAACACCTTATGGAAACCTCGTTGTTCTGTTCCTTTTTTAGAGACCATACCTACAGATGAAGATTTGACCATCATCACTGGTATGTGTCTTACAGTTTTGGAGTAGTGAATCTAAAAGCGAAGTGGAACCTTCATGTTCAGAGGCAGTATATCCCCAGAGTTCCAGATGCTAGGGACAAATAGTAGGGTGGAGCTGCTGCCTTCACGCCTTGAGTCAGCCTTACTGGTAAGATAGTTATGTGTATCTTCTGTTCCTCTTTTATGTGGCCTTTCTAGCTTGTTAATTACTGTGAATCTGGTGGCTTTGAGTAAGAAAGAAAGACTCATGTTCTATATTTGAAAATAATAATAATATTTATTGATCTGAAGAAGATAACTTGAAAAGCCTTGCTAGCAGTAGTGATGTAGGTTATTCATCAGG
Source organism: Euleptes europaea (assembly GCF_029931775.1). Taxonomy (NCBI): domain Eukaryota; kingdom Metazoa; phylum Chordata; class Lepidosauria; order Squamata; family Sphaerodactylidae; genus Euleptes; species Euleptes europaea. The sequence continues at coordinate 171,197,971 of NC_079312.1, forward strand.
CTTCTAGCTTTTGGATTTGTGTCTGACTTTCAATGATGTCGTTCATTTCTTTTGTATTTTTCTCATGTTTTCTTGTAATTAGTTATTGGAATTACTAGTATCCTTGTGTATATATTTATCCTATATAATTCTCCTATATATACACCAGCATGGTGTAGTGGTTAAGAGTGGTGGACTCTGATCTGGAGAACCGGGTTGGTTTCCCCACTCCTCCCCATGAAGCCTGCTGGGTGACCTTGGGCCAGTCACAGTTCTTTCTGAACTCTCTCAGCCAATCTACTTCACAAGGTGCCTGTTGTGGGGAGAGGAAGGGAAGGCGATTGTAAGCCACTTTGAGCCTCCTTAAAGGTAGATAAAATTGGGGTATAAAAACCAACTTTTCTTCTATATAATTGTATATATTTTCTAAATAGATTTTCTATTCATTTTTCATTGTGAGTGGGTAGATGGTCCCCCCCCTGTTCTGTGTTGTTGCACTTTTTTAGAAGTTGTTATGAAGAACTGTCTTTTCCTTGATTTCATTGCAGAAACAAAACCTCCTCCTGAGGAAGATTTGACCACCAGCACTGGTATGTGTTTTACATTTTGAGCATAGTGACTCAAAACAAGAACCTCCATGTTCAGAGGCAGTGTATCCTCTGAGTACCAGAGGCTAGGGACAAGCAACTGGACAGATCTTCTGCCTTCAGACCCTGATTCTTGATATGATCATTATGTAGATCTTCTGTTCCCCATTTAGAGACGACACCTACAGATGAAGATTCAACCATCATCACTGGTACATATTTTACAGTTTTGGAGTAGTGAATTTGAAAGTGAAGTGGAACCTCCATGTTTCAAGGCAGTGTATCCCCTGAGTTTCAGAGGCTAGGGACAAATAGCAGGGCAGATCTTTTGCCTTCAGGCCCAGATTCTTGATATGATAGTTATGTAGATCTTCTGTTCCCCTTTTTAGAGACCACACCTACAGATGAAGATTCTACCGTTATCACTGGTATGTGTGTTAAAGATTTGGAGTAGTGAATCTGAAAGTGAAGTGAAACCTCCATGTTCAGAGGAAGTATATCCTGAGACCCAGAGGCTAGGGACAAATAGCAGGGTGGAACTACTGCCTCCAGGTCCTGATTCAGCCTTACTTGGTATAATAGTTATGTGTATCTTCTGTTCCCCTTTTATGTGGGCTTTCTAGCTTGTTATTTCTATGAACTTGGTGGCTTCGAGTTAGAAAGAACGACGCATGCTCTATATTTGAAAATATATATATTTATCTGAAGAAGATAACTTGAAACATCCTGCTGGCAGCCATGATGTATGTTACTCATCAGGCTTCCAGCTTTTGGATTTGTGTCTGACTTTCAATGATGTCATACAGCTCTTTTGTATTTTTCTCATTCATGTTTTCTTGTGATTAGTTATTGGATTTACTGGTATCATCATGCATATGTTTCCCCTATTTAATTTTCCTATATATACACCAGCATGGTATAGTGGTTAAGAGTGGTGGACTCTAATCTGGAGAACCGGGTTTGATTCCCCAGTCCTCCCCATGAGCGGCGGTGAACCAGGTTGGTTTCCCCACTCCTCCACATGAAGCCAGCTGGGTGACCTTGGGCCAGTCACAGTTCTCTCCGGACTCTCTCAGCCCCACCTACCTCACAAGGGGTCTATTGCGGGGAGAGGAAGGGAAGGTGACTGTAAGCCAGTTTGAGACTCCTTAAAGGTAGAGAAAATCAGACTATAAAAACCAACTCCTTCTCCTCCTTCTCCTATATAATTGTATATATTTCTAAATAGACTTTCTATTAATTTTTCATTCTGAGTGGGTAGTTGGTGCTCTCCCTTCTGTGCTGTTGCACTTTTTTAGAGGTTGTTTTGAAGGTCTGCCTTTTTAAAATCTCATTGCAGAGACAATACCTCCTCCTGAGGAAGATTCGACCAACAGAGCTGTTATGTGTTTTACATTTTGAGCATAGTGACTCTGATACCAGAATAACCAAATTAGCATCGCTATGCTTAGCACTTGGGCTATACCTTTGCGACTCATTTTTGTCCAGGAACTGATCTCATCACTCATCCTTGATCCCATTGTAAAAGCTTCTTTTTTTTAAGGGCGATTTGTTCACATTCGATGGGCTGCAAGTTTCTTTTTGGCCTGTTCCATCTATTATTTTTGTACAAGGGTCAGAGAATACTAGTGGCAGGGAACAGGGCAGATTTGTTTGGTCGAAGAACCACCAGATCATGTCCTTGTTCTTTTCTCTCAGATGGTGAGGATGATGGCAAGCTTACCTGGGTTATTTACACAAGGAGTGAGTATTTACAAGCAGAGTGCAAAGGGGAGGCAATTGCATTATGGTTTTTGGGGGAGAGAGAGAGAGAGTGGCTTGATAAGAGGGGAGCCCATGGCCACTGGCAAGGGTGCCCTGGACCCCCTCCCCAATGGTGATCTGTTGGGCTGAAGCTAGGGTGGCCAGGTGCCCCCTGGCCACTGGGGTGGGGAATAGATTTGTGCACCAAGATCCCTTTGGGAGATCTTGTGTACACGAAAGGATCATGCATATGATTCAAGTAATGCACACTGCAGCATACAGCAACTTTTCTGGATCCGGGCCTCCCAATAGCCCCTCCAAGATGGCTGATGTTACTCATCACTTCAGCAAGTGTCCCCTATCAGTGCCTCCCATACAACACTTAGTGGTACAACAGCACTTTGTTACAAAATGACTTGTGACTTCTTATGACTCATTGCCAGGGCAATGCTGATCCCTCTATGCAGTGTGGAAACACACATTTCCCTGCACTGTAAGAAATAATATCATGGAAAACCACCTGAACACGGTAAGATTCATTTATTACACACCAGAGAAGCTTGATTTGGGCTCGTGCTATAATATAGAAGCCGTGATCTGTGTAGCCCGGGATAGCCTGATCTGGTCAGATCTCAGAAGCAGGGTCGACCCTGGCTAGTATTTGAATGGGAGACCCCTCCCCCCCAAGGAATACCAGGGATGGCAAACCACCTCTGAACAACTCTTGCCTTGAAAACTCCACCAGTCACAAACTTTCAGCCCTGACCGTGGCAAGTATTTGGATGGGAGACCTGCAAGGAATACCAGGGGCGTGAGGTGCAGGCAGGCAGGGTGGCAAACCACCTCTGAACATCTCTTGCCTTGAAAACGCTACAGGGTCGCCATAAGTCAGCTGCTGTTGTCTGGAAAAGTCTGGAGAGCAGGAAGAGAGTATCTTTAGAAGGAAATCCAGAAGGATGTGACTCACGCTCATTGTTCTCCTTTCTTCAAATCTAGATGCAGTTACGGCTCCACGCAGAGGTTTATTTGCATCTATAGGCGACCTGGTTGCACGTTTAATAAGGGTGTTTGGCGACGCGAGGATCAATTGGATCAAGACATGGCTAGGGTAGATTAAAAAGGTGAGGGAGGGAGGGGAGAAAAGAGAAGGGGGGAATGGGGGTAACAATATTTGAATATGGCTGGAAATTATTTGACCTATTATCACTTTTCAGATGTTACCTCTGTGTGTACCAGCAGGCTGGCAATTGCACAGACTGTGAATCCACAGCTGCTTATTTCTGTTGCCATTGTTGTTTTCAAAAAGGGGTGGGTGGGTATTATTTTTTCTGTGGCTTCAAAATTTCTGGAAATGTTACAACTCTGCTCCTGCTATAGGTGGAGTCCCCCCCACTCCATTCTAGTAAGTGTGATATTTTCTATGCTATTTGTGTAGACTAAACACATTAATTAATTCAGATTACAATGGCATTAGAAATTAAGAGGGATAGAATCATAGAATCACAGAGTTGGAAGGGACCCCAAGGTCATCTAGCCCAATGCAGGAAATTCCCAACTACCTCCTTCCCACACCCCCAGTGACCCCTACTCCATGCCCAGAAGATGTCCAAGATGCCCTCCCTCTCATCATCTGCTTAAGGTAATAGAATCAGCATTGCTGACAGATGGCCATCTAGCCTCTTCTTAAAAACCTCCAGGGAAGGAGAGCTCACCACGTCCCGAGGAAGCCTGTTCCACTGAGGAACCGCTCTAACTGTTAGAAAATTCTTCCTGATGTCTAGACGGAAACTCTTTGGATTTAATTTCAACCCGTTGGTTCTGGTCCAACCTTCTGGGGCAACAGGAAATAGCTCAGCACCATCCTCTATATGACAGCCCTTCAAGTACTTGAAGATGGTTAACATGTCAGCTCTCAGTCTTCTCCTCTTCAGGCTAAACATACCCAGCTCCTTCAACCTTTCCTCATAGGACTCGGATAACCAATGTTATCTTCTTCAGTGACTGACTTCCATGTTTTGATCACTATTGGACGGCCAAGTGTTTTTGCGATTTTCAAAAGTTTCAGTTTGAACTAATCGTCTGAGTCAAGTTACTGTTTCCAGTTTAAAATCTGTTTCCTTTCCAGAACCTGCATCCTTCCCGCTGCACCCTCCGAGTGAATCTATGGTGAATCGATATAAATAAAGCAAAAGAATACCCTGACAAACAGTTCTTCCAGCAGTATAAAGTCCAGCATCTTCCTCCAATATGTTCTCAAATGAAGCAACACGTTTAAGTTTACTTACAGCCCAATCCTAATCAAGGGGGGGACAAAAGGGGCTTGGAGCCAGCATGATCCCAATGCTGGCGTTAGTGCCCCTTGCCCTGGCCAAAGTGACACCAACGGCGCCTCTGAGACACTTGGTTATGGGACCTGCTCGGCTGTGGCAATGTAAGCCACAGGCGCAGTGCAGCCTCGCTGGCAGCGTTTCCCTGGGGCAGAGGCTCCCGCTGGTGTCAAAGGGGGCATTCCTGGGGGCGGAGCTGACGTTAGTCATTTCACCAAGCCCTTTCGCCCCTGGAATGCCCCCTTTTGCAGGTGCCACCTGCAAAAAGGCAGGCATAACCCCATGTAACTCTATGGAGAGTTCCAAGGGGTTGGCAGCAAGCTGCTCAGGAGGTGGCACAGCTGCGCCATCCCCGGGATCAGGGTAAGTACCCCCCTTAGGATTGCACTTTTAGACAACCTCATTTACCAACAATTTAACAGCATATCCCGTGAGTTAGGATCCTATGCATTAACCGTTACTTATGATTAGAGCTATCATGTATATGCTACGTAGTAAGCACATTTTAAAATCTGATAAACTCCAGGGGGTGTTCATGTCAGAATTTGACTTCAACACAGTTTTTATTGATTTAAGGAATGATGTGGTTTGTACAACATGGGACTAAATTATAATGCAAGTCTTATATCAGATACTGACAAATATAGAATTCATCCTACCACACAGCATCTGAGGGTTATAGTCCGATTACTGCAAGACCCTGACAGATGCAGACACATTTTGACCGGTTCATCATGTCAGCTGTCAGATTTTGTCGGGCACTACTAACTACTTCCGCAGGCCAGTTGTCAACAACTGTCAAAATATAGTCAGATTTTTTTTCAAATATTGAATGGCGTTCATGCCAGCTATGCAATACTCTGAAGTATTGCATACTCTGAAGTACTGCATACTACAAAATCGTGGTTCCTCTTTGCAATGTTCAGATTTGCTGTTCTTTGCTAAGTCATCAACAGTTAGGCTTAGCCCACACTCATTTTGATTGGATTGTGTATTCTTTTAAATAGATTTTTTTAAAATCTGTGTTTTGCCACATTCTGTAGCACATATGTATCTTGGGATGCTGATGCTTCTTGCTTCACTTTGGAATAACTCCCCACCCTTGGCCTATCTATTGTCTGTAGCTTTTGTATCTCTCTGTGTGTATATTTGGGTCTATCCATCCAGTTTTACCTGCCCGCTGAACATAACACTTTATGCACCAGATCAAGTGAAATCGTGTGCCTCAATAAATCAATTTAGTCTTTGAGATGCCATGAGGTGCTTGGTAATTTTACTCAGTCACTGAACGTTTGAGAAGAATGCAAATGGGGAATATTGGTACCGTTCAAGAAGATTTCAGTGTCCAATTTCGTATGGGAGAATTCTCAGGGAGCCATTTTATTTTAGCTTTATGAGATGTATTCTTTATGTGAATGATGCAGGGCTATTTATCAGTTCCATTTGGGTCTTATTTTTGGTAAGTGCTCCTTCCCTGGAGGTTTTTAAGCAGAGGCTAGATGGCCATCTGTCAGCAATGCTGATTCCATGACTTTAGGCAGTTCATGAGAGGGAGGGCATCTTGGCCATCTTCTGGGCATGGAGTAGGGCTCACTGGGGCTGTGGGGGGGAGAGGTAGTTGTAAAGTTCCTGCATTGTGTAGGGGGTTGGACTAGATGACCCTGGTGGTACCTTCCAACTCTATGATTCTTTGAATGTCATGCATAGAGGGCTTCTGTAAACATGGCTATAGACCAGGGATGGGGAACATCAGGCCCGGGGGCCATTTAAAGCCCACAGAATCATTTGGTGTGGCCCTTCGTGGGTCCTGGCAGATCTCTAGCTCAGAAGGATCTAAGACTGATGATCCGCCCCCTCCCGAGGACAGGAATAGCCAGTATTCAAGGCGGATGTGAGTTTGTTTAGCTGAGAAAAGGAACCTTTTTCCCCCTTGTAGAAGAGTCGTTAGCTATGGAGCTGCTAGGACCGCCCAAGAAACTGTGTTAACCCTTTCCCACTCGGGCCATGGAGAAACGTATTCCCTCTGTACTACAAGAGGGCTGGGGGTGGAAGTGGCGACAATGGAGGGGTTAAAGGGAGCAGGGCCAGAATGGGGGGGGGGGGCAAGTTCTTAGCCAGTGTGTCCTCATTTCATCCCGGCAGGCAGAGGTAGCAGGAGCCGGCTGTAGAATCCAGCCCCGACCATGCGGAGCAGGAGCAACTCCGGCATGCGGCTGGACAGCTACTCCCGACTGGTGCAACAGACCATCCTGTGGCACCAGGTGGGCGAGTGCGCCACTGGTTGGATGCCTGCCTGCTTGCCCGCATGGGGGGTGTTATCTGGGGCAGCTGCCTGCATGGGGCTTGGTCGGCTAATTTTAAGTTGATAATTTTGTATAGCCCGCGAATGATGTTATAAATATCCAAATGGCCCTTGGCGGAAAAAAGGTTCCCCACCCCTGCTATAGACAGTCAAACCGTAAACAGGCCAGTGTTCTAGTTCTGTGCACCAAAGTCCCCGTACTTTCAATACCAATAAATGTGTTCAATCTGTGACAATGACATTGCTATCATTGTTCTCATATCGCACAATAATCACAACCAATGCCCTTGAAATGATGTCAGGGCTTTGTAGGTTGACAAATTTCCTTCCCAGCCTCTGAAATCTAAAAGTCCCCACCCTAGGGAAATCTAACCATGAAAAAAAAAGATTGGCAACCAAGGAGATTGCCTCCTTCCTGCTTTGTGCCAAGCTACAGAAATAGTCGCTAACGCTATCCTCCAGGGCAGACATGCTACAAACCCATGGGAAATGCCAAAGCAGCTGCCCGAAGAGCATGCCAGATAGTGGCTAAACGATGCCCAGAGCTCAACATCTGGGGCCCACAGTTCATGTGGGGTTCATGCATATAGGCTGGGGGGGGGGGTGCCAAACTGAATATTCCTTCCTGTCTACTTCTGTTCAGTTCCTTGCAGGACAATGGCTTTGAATGAATGAATGAATGAATGATGATAATGATGATGATGATGATGATGATGATGATAAGAAGAAGAAGCCAAAGAAGAAAAAGAAGAGTTGGTTTTTACATGCCAACTTTCTCCACCACTTAAGGAAGAATCAAACCGGCTTACAATCACCTTCCCTTCCCCTCCCCACAACATACACCCTGTGAAGTAGGTGGGGCTGAGAGGGCTGCAAGAGAGCTGTGACTAGCCCGAGGTCACCTAGCTGGCTTCATGTGGCGGAGTGGGGAAACCAACCCAGTTCACCAGATTAGCGTCCACCGCTCCAAACCACCACTTTTAACCACCGCACCACACTATTATTATTATTATTTTATTATTACTATTACCACTATTATTACTATTACTGTTACTGTTACTGGTATTATTGCTGCTGCTACTACTACTACTACTAATAATAATAATATCCTGCCCTTCCTCAGCAAATCTGGGCTCAAACTCACACCATAATTAAAATACAGTATAATGAAACCAGTAATAAAATACATATTGAATTTTGGTCTGTAACCGGTTGTTTTGTTTTGTTTAAAAACAAACATGAAAAAATTGAAATGAGAACTCCGATGTGGTGGGAGCTGCCTTCAAGTTACAACTGACTTATGGTGACCACATAGGGTTTCAAGGCAAGAGAAGTTTGGAGGTGGTTTGACTAATTTAATTCAAAAGGGCTGATGGAGGTACAGTTTCCTTCTCCTAAGCACAAGCGTGGCCAGCAAGGTATAATGCCACAGAATCCACCTTCTCAAGCAGCCATTTTCTCTAGGTGAACTGATCCCTGTCGCCTAGAGATCAGTTGTAATCCCAGGAGATCTCCAGCTACCACCTGGAGGTTGGCAACCTTAACATGAATTCACTGTACCAGGGGCTCCCCAATCATTTTGAGCCTGTGGCCACCTTTGGAATTCCAACACAGTTAGGGTTGCCAACATCCAGGTAGTGATGCAAATAAAACAGTAGTAGGCAAAATTGAATGAGACAATAAGCAATGGATAGCAGGCAGCAAAACAGAGAAGGCTGTAACTATATTACAAAGAAATAAATGTACAAATGATAGCAGCCAGTCAGGGAGCTCCACTTTAATCCTAGGAATAGTAATATTAAGCCTTTTGGCTGATGAAGCTACTTTTGTAGTGAAAATGCTGGAATATGTCCGGAGCCGCGTTACCATCTGTATCTCTGTTGCCTGAAGACACATTGATATTGACTAAAATATGACACTTACATGAACTTTTTTGTACTTATTATCAGCAACTCCAGCTGATTTTTTTCTTGACATTGTTATTTCCTTGCTTTGTAACCCTTGTTGCTTAGCTTCATTTGTACATTTATTTCTTTGTAATATAGTTACAGCCTTCGCTGTTTTGCTGCCTGCTATCCATTGCTTATTGTCTCATTCAATTTTGCCTACTACTGTTTTATTTGCATCATTACTATTTACAGTAGAGTGAGTTATTGGCATAACATCCAGGTAGTGGCTGGAGATTTCCCGCTATTATATATGATCTCCGGGCAACTTGGGAAGGTGAAGTCTATGGTATTAAACCCAACTGAAGTCCCTCCTCTTCCCAAACCCCGCCCTCCTGAGGCTCCACCTCCAAAGCTCCAGGTTTTCTGGACCCAGAGCTGGCACAATCATAAAATGGCTACTGCATAGGGTTGCCAACCTCTAGGTACTAGCTGAAGATCTCCTGTTATTGCAACTGATGTCCAGCCGATAGAGATCAGTTCACATGGGGAAAATGGCCGCTTTGGCCATTGGACTCTATGGCATTGAAGTCCCTCCCCTCCCCAAACCCTGCCCTTCTCAGGCTCTGCCCCGAAAACCTCCTGCTGGTGGCGAAGAGGGAACTGGCAACCCTACTACTGAAGGGTCAGAGCCAGCCACAAAATGGTTGCTGCAGCTTGCCTTCAGTCACACTAGGGTTGCCACTTCCTCCTGGCAACTGATAGGGGTGGGGAAGATTTACTGATAGTGGGAGGGAGGCCTAACCTTGAGGCAATGTTACTTCCAGCTCACTAGACATGTGATTGAGGACAGTTGCAGTTTTCATTCTGCTGGCCTCCCCCTTTCTCTTTCCCTGTATTATGTGGTTCTCTTCTCCCTCTGCAAGGTTTTCCTGCCATTCTTTTATGCTGCTTATGGTCAAGAGCACCTGGTTTTTAACTTATGTAATTTAGTTTTCAAAGAGATGGATTGATTCAATAAAGGAAGCCACAGCCTTCACTTTGCAAGATCTGAGCAAGGCTGTCAAAGATAGGACATTTTGGAGGACTTTCATTCATAGGGTCGCCATGAGTCGGAAGCGACTTTATGGCACTTAACACACACACACAATTTAGTTTTGACAAGAGTCATTATGAGAAGACAAGAGTCGTTAGAAAAGACAGTCATGCTAGGAAAAGTGGAGGGCAGCAGGAAAAGAGGAAAACCCAACAAGAGATGGATTGACTCAATAAAGGAAGCCACAGCCCTCAGTTTGCAAGACCTGAGCAAGACCTGTCAAAGATAGGACATTTTGGAGGACATTGATTCATAGGTAGGGTTGCCAGCCAGGTCCCTCTTCACAACCGGCGGGAGATTTTGGGGGTGGAGCCTGAGGAGGGCGGGGTTTGGGAGGGGAGGGACTTCAATGCCATAGAGTTCAATTGCCAAAGCTTCCATTTTTCTCCAGGTGATCTGATCTCTATCGGCTGGAGATCAGTTGAATTAGCAGATCTCCTGCTACTACCTGACCGTTAGCAAAACAAAAATGAGGGCACCTCTGTGCCTATACCTTCAAGGTTTGGAAATTAGCATGGGTAAATGGTACACAAATGCACAGAGCCAAGTTATAACAAACAAATATATAATAACATACACACACACAATTTAATTTTAAATGTAACTTATGATTATTTTTATTGTACTGCAGATCGGGGTACGCTGGGCTTTTTAAGTCAGGCCCTGTAGTGTTTCAAAAAAGCACCCTGTGATCGACGCCTTCATGTCGTGAGTTGTTCTGCTTCTGTTCAACGCACAGTGCAATGACATCCCGTCACACACTTTGAAATATGAGAGCGAGGACAACTCGGTGGGGCGGCCTTTGCAAATGGGTCACAGATCTTCCATACTATGTTGCTCTGGCCCCAGTTGAAATGAGGAACACAGAACTTTCAGGGAAGCAAAACTGACATCTACGTTCCAGCAGAGGTCACCCAAAGCCAGTGTAAAAAGAGAACGCTGCAGAATGAGAACGGATCTGACTGCAAGGCTGAAGAAGCAGGGTCATTTTCACAGCCCTTTTTTAGAAAAATCCAAATGGATTCATTTGTGCAATAAGGTCAATATACTTCATGAAGGCCGCTCTTCCCCCCTTTCTTAACTGCATCATCACTTTCACTTTGCACACAGAAGGGGGTAGGCCATAAAACATTTCACATTAATAGCAAATATACAGCCAGGGTGGTGTAGTGGTTAAGGTGTCCGACTAGGATCGGGGAAACCCAGGTTCGAGTCCCCACTCTGCCATTAGGGTTGCCAACAAGAAGACTTCGTGAAAATATTACACCAGCAGGAATTGAGGTACATCCATTTGTTTAAATCATTGTCACCTTCAGGACTTAACAGCGAGTTTGACTTGACTTGTTTCCTTTAAGACTTTGATTCCCTTCAGCTGGGTAGATTGAACCACTCTGCTTATAACAAGGTAGCAGAACTTCACTTATCACCAGCTATCAGAGATAGTAAGAAGCCCATATGGATCGCTGGTCACTAACTGGTAAGCTTTGTCATATTGTAAGATGGTTTGGCTGCTGTTTGTATATATTGTATATTATAAGACATTATTATTGGTGTATTTAATTTTGTGGTTTAGGTCTGAATACCATATATAAACTGTAAGAATTCACGACTGAAGAAGCTATCGCGAAACGATCATGAGATCCGGAAGTATCGTTTGGTTTCTTTATTTCTTTGGAGCCACGGTGGAGTAAACCGTTGCGGCTATATTGCTTTCTGTACTCTTGATTCAGCGGTGGAGCAACCGTATGTGGAACACTTTTCTTTTCATTTAAAGCATTTTTTATGGTGGAATTCCGCTAGTCACAGACGGAAACACTGCTACTTGAAACTGACTTGAACTGGACTATTTTGGTTCTGGAATTTATGTTTGGACATGACAACAGAATCTGAATCCTGCCCTCATATTTGTGTCATGTAATCAAGGCTTTGGTTGATTATATATATATTTTTGCCTTTGTTTATTACTTTGAACATTACTAAATAGCTTCTATTTATTGTAATATTGAGCTGTGTGCTGTTTATTTCTGCAACTAACGTTATTCAGGATAAGTAACCTTTGTTTAGTGTTAACTGCCAGGTAGTAGCAGGAGATCTCCTGCTGATTCAACTGATCTCCAGCCGATAGAGATCAGATCACCTGGAGAAAAATGGCCGCTTTGGCAATTGGACTCTATGGCATTGAAGTTCCTCCCCTCCCCAAACCCTGCCCTCTTCAGGCTCTGCCCCCAAAATCTCCCGCCAGTTGAGAAGAGGGACCTGGCAACCCTATCTGCCGTTGAAACTCGCTGGGTGATGTTGGGCCAGTTACGCACTCTCAGCCTCGACCCTGGATGGAAGACCTCCAAGGAATACCAGGGGGTGTGATGTGGGGGCAGGCAGTGGCAAACCACCTCTGAACGTCTTTTGAAGGCGGGGTTTGGGGAGGGGAGAGACTTCAATGCCATAGAGTCCAATTGTGAAAGCCACCATTTTCTCCAGGTGAACTGATCTCTATCGGCTGGAGATCAATTGTAATAGCAGGAGTATCTCGGCATGTTGGTCCCACCATCACAGCTTGCAGCCTCTGCCTCAGTCTCCAGCTGATTTATTAGTTTTCAGCACACTTTATGATACCGGGACTCTTATACTAGGGATTGCAAGTGGCTTTCTGTCGCTTAACTTAGGATATTGATCCTTGTTGTAATACACAATTATATATTATGTTCAAGATATCTTTCTTACATTGGTAAGTTGTATGATTTTTGGTTATGTTTATAGAATATAAAGAACAATAGAGATATTGTATGTTATAATTATATTTATTATACAATATGTACTCAGAAGTGATGGGGACACTCTGTCAATCTCGGCCGAATTTGCTAGAGCATCCACATCGCTTCAAGGTAAACCCTGAATTGACGTTGGCGCATCACACATGCGCGCATGCATGGGGTGTCCGCCGGCCCTCAGCTGGCCGGCGGGCAGCCCAGTGGATTGGCGGTAGTTTACCCCCACCACCTGGCACTTGGCAACCCTAGTTATCCATAAACCTTGCCACTGAACAGATAACTCAGGCAGGTCTGCCTTTCCAAAATGTTCTCTACACTGATCACATTGGTTGCTCATGGGCTTGGGGAAGGCTTTGCTAGTGGTTCCTTTAGGGTTGCCATCCCCCAGGTGTAGGCTGACCATATTTCCTTGAGACAAAAACGGGACATTGGGATTGCAAAAACGGGACAGGGGTTATGCAATATTAGTGTAACCCGATCAGAGCACTTTTTCTATGAGAATTTACCCAGCATGCAGCATAAGAAATGTCAGAACTGAAGCAAACAAACATTGGAAGTGTAATGAGGTGCAAAATGGGACAAAATTGACATTTTAATTAAAAGAGATGCCTGGGGAATATGATAAAAACGGGACTGTCCCGTTCAAAACGGTACATATGGTCTATTATATCCACGAGGGTGATACACGAGACCAGAGACGGAGTTCCAACAGCAACTGCTTTTATTGCGGAACAATGGAACAGGGCTGGAACTGGAGAACTGTGTAACGAACCCCTGCTTATATGCCCACTCGGCCACTCAGGGCCACGCCCCCCAAGTCCATGATTGGGTGGCTGCAACCCCTACAGCCAATAAGGCTCAACAGAGTTTCGGCTTCCCGCTGCATACATAACATGGTCAGCCTACCCAGGTGGGGCCTGGAGATCTCCCAGAATTACAACTGATCGCCAGAATACACAGATCAGTTTCCCCGGAGAAAATGGCTGCTTTGGAGAATGGACAGTATGGAATTACACCTCACGGGGCTCCCCCAAAGTCTCCAGGAATTTCCCCACTCGGAGTTGGCAACCCTATTTTTGTTTGCTGGCTCTACTATCCTCTCTAACGGGACCCATATTTTGTTTGCCAGCCAGGGCTGACTGGGGAAGATACTTCTGCCCCTACTGGTGACTGGAAGCATTGCTGCTAGAGCAGAAAAAACAGAAGGACGTTGCGCTTGCACCTCTGAGACCATAGGTAGCACTACAGACTGGAGGGAGGGGGGTAGAGGCAAATGATATACTTGTTTCCCTCGGATGTCGGACCACATCATAACATCTGTTATGCCCTCCACTCAGTGACATAGACTCGGGACCAAACCAGATGAGACACAATCCGTGGTAATCATAGAATCACAGAGTTGGAAGGGGCCATACAGGCCACCTAGTCCAACCCCCTGCTCAATGCAGGATCAGCCTAAAGCAGTGGTTCCCAAAGTGGGCAGTACCACCCCTGGGGGGGGTGGGATTACCTAGGGGGGCACTAAGAGGCAAGGAGGCAGCAGGGGGCACTAGAGGTGGGGCCCTTCGACAGTGTCGTTCACCAATTTACAATAGATCAAGCTATGGCAGCATGCTGGCAAATTTGGTGGAAACTATCAGAATATATATATATATATATATATATATATATACATATATATATATATATATACATATATATACATATATATACATATATATATATATATATATATATATATATATATATATATATATATATATATATATATATATATATTGCAGACTTTGAAGAGCTGGTACCGCCGGATCAAGTTCATCAGTTTTGCTGAATAAATTTCAACCAAAAAGTTTTAATTTGATTTAGAATAGATGTGCAATTAATTGTTACTGTTTTGAAATTGTATTATCTTCTTTAGTGCATCATGCAAACCTCTATTTTGAATAATGCTTTTTATAGGATAGGGTAGGGGGTGCTGGGGTTGAGTCTGTGGAACCAAGGGGGCGGTGGCCTGAAAGGTTTGGGAACCACTGGCCTAGAGCATCCCTGACAAGTGTTTGTCCAGCCTCTGCTTAAAGACTGCCAGTGAGGGGGGAGCTCACCCCCTCCCTAGGTAGTTGATTCCACTGTCAAACAACTCTTACTGTAAAAATGTTTTTCCTAATATCTAGCCGGTACCTTTCCGCCCTCAATTTAAACCCATTATTGCAAGTCCTATCCTCTGCTGCCAGCAGGAACAGCTCCCTGCCCTCCTCTAAGTGACAGCAATCCTGTCCGACCTCAACCTCCTCTTCTCCAGACTGAACATTCCCAAGTCCCTCAGCCTTTCCTCATAGGGCTTGGTCTCCAGGCCGCTGATAATGCTCGTCACTGACTCTCCTCTGCACCCGTTTGATTCTGTCCACATCCTTTAATACCGGAATCCCATTTTTCCTGGCTTTTGGATTTATGAAGACATCCACTTTCATGATAAGACTCTCATTCACAGTGTCTTTATTCTCTTGGATGTCATATTCTGTACCGTCACTGTTTTGACATTGTGTTTTGGAAAGTTTGTGCTTTGCTTGTACTATTTACTTTGCCTTGCATCCTTGCATTGTTCTCATAAATGATTAAGCAACTATTTCATTGTATATAACTTGATGTTTATGTATGCCATTAGTGCCTTTTTTTAATCACCACCTGGAGGTTGGCAACCCTACCTCCAGAGCAGCTGTGAAACAGGATGCTGGACTAGATGGGTCACTGGTCTGATCCAGCAAGGATCTTCTGATGTCCTTATTTTTAATCTTCTGTAAAATCAGTGGCATTGGAGTGGATTTGGGTCAAGGCTGTGATACTGAAGGAGGGGGGATTATTAGTGTGGTGGGCTTTCCCCCTCTGTCTGCATTCTGGATGCTCCTCCAGCGGCCTCAGTCTGGGAAGGGAAGCGATTTAACCTTCCGTCCAAACCCTCTTTTGTCCCTAGGGATGCCAACCTCCAGGTACTTAGTAAACCATGAAATAGCAGAAAATATGCAAAGTTTTATACTGCAATCTTTTTAGTTAGATATATGTTTCAGAAATATTCACATTATATTAAAGTTCATATATGAATTTGTACAATCACAATATATCAATTGACAATCACAAATTGTGCAAATATCTCGCTTTGACTTGCGTCTTGGAGATGTGAAGGTAGTCCTGGAGATCTCCTACTATTACAACTGATCTCCAGTCAATAGATATCAGTTCACCTGGAGAAAATGGCTGCTTTGGCAATTGGACTCTTTGTCATTGAAGTCCCCTCCCCTCCCCAAACCCCGGGAACCAGCATGTGCTCCCTCAGAGGGCACAGCCCCCTGAATGTGGGGGTGTATGATATGTGGTGGTGCAGAGCTTTTAAATATGCCTCGATATCATTCAGGAACTGGAAATGTGAATAAGGAACTGGGAATGAACTGGGAACCAACTTCAGCCTCCTGTATTGTTACGATTATCTGAGGACTTGGTTGTGTTTGCAAACTTGAGTGTGAAGGTGACATGCGTCCGGACAGGCAACAAAAGAACAAAGACTGACCTTGAACTGAGGCCCTCATGGAGGGTAGATGACTCCAATGTAACATGGCTGCAGTCAAACCCAAACCCGGACCAGGCCAGCCATCTGCTGATTCCATGCTCGGGAGCATGCACCCTTTTCCGGTATAGCATTTCTCATGTGTCCAGTTGGAGCAAAGGGTGCTTCCTCAATTTTCAGTGAAAGATTAAACAGGGCTTCCTCCCAAATCCTTGAAATACGTGTTTGTGTTGTTATAAAAAATAATAGATTAATGTGACTTTAAAAAAAAAATCTAGAGTCCAATAATGTTGCAGTAAATCATAATTGCTCGAAGTTGGCTCTTTTGACTTCTCTTTAGTGATGGATGTAAACCTGTGTAAGTAGGAAAAAGAGAAAGGGGGTGGGGAGACAGCCTCTTGTGAGTTGACCCCCCTAAGGGCCACGGGACATCCTGCCCGTGAGAGAACACTGTTTGGCCTATTGAAGCCCTTAAATCAAATCATGTTAACTTTCTAAAGCTCATTCAGATGCTAAGCAGGCCGTCCAACCTGCTGTGCTGTCGGAGACTCGCCAACTGCTGACGCTCGACTGCTGGGTGGTGGCAGCGGCATCTTCAGCTGCTGGCTGTATTCATAGAATAGAGCTAGAAGGGATTGCGAGGATCACCTTGCTTGCACCTCCTGCTCTCAGACCTTCCAGACAGATGCTTGTCAAAACTTAGTTGAGGGGGACTGGAAAGACCAGAGTCTACCTAAGCAGACTATAGAAATGGAGCCTCTGATATCATCTCATTGGTAAGACCTTTTCCCCTACACCCACACACAAATTCACTAGAATTCACCCTAGGGTTGCCAACCTCCAGGTACTAGCTGGCGATCTCCTGCTGTTACAACTCGTCTCCAGCCGGTAAAGATCAGTTCCCCTGGAGAAAATGTTTGTCTGTAAAGGATGCAAAAAGAATGTTTCAAATTGCATACATTTAATAGAAATGGTGGGTACAAAAATGAGTGTTCATGGGTTTAATTCACGCTGGAAAGAAAAGGAACGGAAATGGGGGTTGTCAGGTTGAAAAACTGGGGGGTGCAAAATTGAATCTATATTTTACTGGGAGTGGGAATCCTTGAAAAGCAGCATTCTTAGTTGTGAGGATGGAGCAAAAACTCATCGTTTGTACGGATAGACCGTGTGCTGGATGAATATGCATAGGACACTTTGTGCAGATGATACTGTTCCCCACTGTTAAAAGAAGAAGAGTTGCTTTTTATACCTCGATTTTCTCTGCCTGCAAGGAATCTCAAACTGGGTTACAATTGCCTACCCTTCTTCTCTCTACAATAGACACCTTGTGAGGTAGGTGAGGCTGAGAAAGTTCGGAAAGAACTGTAATTAGCCCAAGGTCACCCAGCAGGCTTCATGTGTAGAAGTGGGGAAACCAACCCGGTTCACCAGATTAGAGTCCGCCACTCATGTGGAGTGGGGAATCAAAGCCAGTTCTCCAGATTAGAGTCCACCGCTCCTAACCACTACTACACCGTAAACATGATAGAAGTTTGTAAAATTATGCGCAGGGTGGAGAGAGTCGACAAAAATAAATTTTTTCTTCCTCTCCCAAATTACTAGAACTCGGGGCATCCAATGAAGCTAATGGGCAGTAGATTCAGGACAGACAAAAGGAAATACGTCTTTACACACCGAGTGATGAAAATATGGAATTCGCTGCCAGACGATGTAGTGATGGCCACAGGGATAGATTGTTTTAAAAAGGGATTAGACAGATTCATGGGGGTGAGATCTATCAGCGGTTACTAGCCATGGTAACCAAAGGGAAGCTCCGTGTTCAGAGGGGAAGGCCTCAGCCTCTATTAGGGTTGCCAACCTCCAGGTGGTGGCACGAGGGCTCAAATACAAAACCACACTGGAACTGAACAAAAATCATGTATTATGCTGAACAGCATTACCTCATGCAAAAACAATACAAAAAAGAAACATGCTCAGCACAGGCATTCAAAATAAACATTCAATGTAACATAAACCAAGAAAGCAAGGACGCAAACGGGGCAAAATGCTCCCAAGGTTCTCAGTTGCAATCAAAAGTGAACGGGAAAAACCCGTTATCAAGGTCCAAGTCTCAAGTCCTAAAAGTCCGTAGTAACAAAAGAAGGAAACAGAGGAGAACGTGTGGCTAGTCGTTGGTGCACGTTTCAAAGGCTTTCTTCAGCTCCAAGATTATAAGGCAACCTATGCTTATGATGATGTATGTATATATTGTGTGAATATTATTCATTTAATCCTTTACTTCGCAGCTGACGGTCTTCGGGACAACTGGCTACATCAATTTGGTTTAAAAGCCACAGTTGCCTTATAATCTTGGAGCTGAAGAAAGCCTTTGAAACGTGCACCAACGACTAGCCACACGTTCTCCTCTGTTTCCTTCTTTTGTTACTACGGACTTTTAGGACTTGAGACTTGGACCTTGATAACGGGTTTTTCCCGTTCACTTTTGATTGCAACTGAGAACCTTGGGAGCATTTTGCCCCGTTTGCGTCCTTGCTTTCTTGGTTTATGTTACATTGAATGTTTATTTTGAATGCCTGTGCTGAGCATGTTTCTTTTTTGTATTGTTTTTGCATGAGGTAAAGCTGTTCAGCATAATACATGATTTTTGTTCAGTTCCAGTGTGGTTTTGTATTTGAGCCCTCGTGCCGCCATTTTCTTTAACGCAGTTAAACACGGCACAGGTGTATCCGTTATTGTAACCTCCAGGTGGTGGCTGGAGATCTCCCGCTGTTACAACTGATCTCCAGCCAGTAAGAGATCCGTTCCCCTGGAGAAAATGGCTGCTTTGGCAACTGGACGTTATGGCATTGAAGTCCCTCCCCTTCCCAACCCCCCTCCTCAGGCTCCACCCCCAAAATCTCCAGGTGTTTCCCAACCTTGACCTGCCAACCCTAGCCTCTATGCCCTGTTTTTGGAACTCCAGATGAACTGGTTGGCTACAGTATAAGACAGGATGCTGGATCAGATGGGCCACTGTTCTGATTCAGCATGGCTCTTCTCATGTTCCTGTGTTCCCTGCTCTACGCACGCATTGCTTGTACACTGCTGCATCATGTGTGCAGGCTGACTGTTTCACCACATTAAACAACCTCCCCGCTGTACAAATGTTTGCTAACATTCCGTAACATCACTGCTGGCCAGCAAGGCATGACTCGAAAGCCTCGCTTTCCGATCCGTAAAATGGACATATCAGCAAAATGGTGACATCGATGATTTTCACAGCCCAGCTGTTGTGAAAATAATCAAGCTAAGAACAGTAAAGAAATATGAATACTAAAAAAAAAAAAAATCATCCTAGAAATGGATAAAACTTGAAGGGTATAAGGGGGTCCTGATGATAAATGTTAGAGCTTTCAACTAACGGATAACTTAGTTTTTAATTCTGGGTTCCTAGCAGCCTGCTGGCTGCAAAGAAGACAATGAGAGCCAGACAGGAGAGCATTGAAGACATACCACTGCGGGGCCCCAGTTTCCTTTCCAAGATCCGTAGGTGCCCATTTTCCCATGACAAACCGCACCTGCCAATATCCCCTCCCCTCCCCGCCTCTCAGAGACGGGAACACTGCCGTCCTTTGCGTTTTGATCTATTAGATGCCCGGAGGTAGCTTCATTCCAGGCGGGTCATTGTGTGTCCCCCCTGTCCCAAAGCTAACACCCACGACGGGCTAATCCAATTGCCCGCCGAGCCCCGGACAGCACAAAATCGCCCGAGCAAATACCGGGAGGGGAGCATTTCCAATGGCGTGCCCTTTTTCCCTTTCACCCGGGCCCTGGGCCTGGCGCAGGAGAGGGCCTGAGAGGCGGCGTGGAAATAGAATTACCCGGTATTATGTGACAGTTCTAATTGAATCTGGGCAGCTGCGGCAAATGGGCTCCAATTAGCATGACAGTGGGCAGGAGGTGGGGAACACAATTACAGGGGGAGTCAGGTGTGGGGCCGGGAGCATGGGGGACGGCCGTGCCGCGTCGGGTCGCCTGCCCTTGGCCTGGCCCAGGCTTGTCAAGTTGAGTGATCGCAGCACCCCGGTAGGGGGGGCGGAAAGCAGGGATGCGGCGGCCTCCTCTGCATGACAAAGGGCAGTGTCCGGAGGGGTCCCCCCACTCTGATAGATAGAGGTGCCAGGGCTCACAGCTGCATCCCACGCGGCGAGCCGGTGGACAATGCGGCCGGCCGAGGGGGTGGCGCGTGGGAGCATGGAAAGCAGGACAAAGCCGGCGGAACCGCTTCCTGATGGAAAAGGAGGAGCAGGAGGGTATGGGGGGCAGGCAGTGGGAGAAATGGGGATATTTGGGGGGAAAACATTCTGCAGCACTCTCCAGGGACAGTTGTGGGGACTAGGTAAGGTTGCCAGCCTCCAGGTGCTAGCTGGAGATCTCCTGCTATTGAAACGGATCTCCAGCCGATAGAGATCAGTTCCCCTGGAGAAAAGGGCCGGTTTGGCAATTGGACTCTATGGGATTGAAGGCCCTCCCCTCCCCAAACCCCACCCTCCTCAGGCTCCGCCCCCAAAACCTCCCACCGGTGGCGAAGAGGGACCTGGAAACCCTAGAGCTGGAACTCTCTGGCTCAGAGCAGGGGACGCTTATGTCAGTGTGGAATAGTTAGGGCTGCCAACCTCCAGGGGGTGGCTGGAGATCTCCTGCTATTACAACTGATCTCCAGGCGATAGAGATCAGTTCCCCTGTAGAAAATGGCCACATTGGCAATTGGATTCTATGGCATTGAAGTCCCTCCCCTCTCCAAACCCAGCCCTCCTTAGGCTCAATCCCCAAAATCTCCAGATATTTCCCAACCTGGAGCTGGCAACCTTAGGTATAGGAGTCATGGTGCTGGACTAGGATCTGGGGATCTCACTCTGCCATGAAAGCTTGCTGGGTGACCTTGGGCTAGTCTCAACTCTCAGTTTAACCTACCTCACAGGGCTATTGTGAGGATAAAAATGGAGGAGAGGAAGACAATGTTAGCTGCTTTGGGGGAGAAGGTGGGGTACAGTGGAAGTAAATGAATATCCGATGGTTCTATTCTGATTTAGATATGGTGGTCTTAGGATGCTGGTTTGAATGCATGGATGACATGGATAGGACTCACAATAATGGGTTTAAATTGCGGGCAGAAAGGTACCAGCTGGATATTAGGGAGGAAAGTTTTACAGTAAGAGTTGTTCAACGGTAGAATCGGCTACCTAGGGAGGTGGTGAGCTCCCCCTCGCTGGCAGTCTTCAAGCAGAGGCTGGACAAACACTTGTCAGGGATGCTCTAGGCTGATCCTGCATTGAGCAGGGGGTTGGGCTGGATGGCCTGTCTGGCCCCTTCCAAAGCTATGATTCTATGGTACATTTTTAAGTGTGCAAGAAGCAGTCTACCTGGGGTTGCCAGGGAGTTCCCCTGCCCCCAGCTCCTCCTTTCCACCACTGCTGAGAGTGGCAGTGGGAGAAATTTTTTTTGGATGGCTGTTGGGTCGACAGGGTGATGTCACTTCCGGGTAAAACCCAGAAGTAACAACGCACATTTTTTGGATTTGCTAGAAACTCTAGGGTAACACCTAGGGTTTACTGACGTCTCTTCTAGGGGAAGAGTTCCTGGTGATTCCTAGAGAGGTGAAACGGCACTTCCAGAGAAGAGTTTCCCGTAATTCCTAGAGAGGAGTGATGTCACTTCCGGGTTCCCCCCCCCCACCGAAGTCATGCCATGCTGCTGTCAGTGGTCTCCCCAGCCATGCTGCTTTCAGTGGTAACTTCCCAGTCTCCTGCTGGTTGCCAGGCCAGGCTTGGCAACTCAACCTGGTATAGTTTCAAAGGGCACAGCCCCATCCCTAGACTGCTGCCTGCTGGGCACCCTAATCTCTTGGTTCCCACTTGAGGGATTACCTCATTACTGCCCTCTAAGGGAGTCTATTTAAATTGAATTTATTAAAGGCCGCAGCCATCTTGGTCCACAGGGCAGACGTTCCAACCGATCTCTGTCATGGGGGGCCAGGACAGTCTCTCATGTCCCATCACATGGGGATAGTCCATTTGGGGATGCCTCGACTTGGTTCCTGGGCTGGCCTGCTCTCAGGTCTGGTAGGAGCAGTCACCTCCGTACCTTGGGGTTGCCAGGTCCCTCTTCACCCCTGTGGGATGTTTTTGGGGCAGAGCCTGAGGAGGGCGGGGTTTGTGGAGGGGAGGGACTTCAATGCCCTAGAGTCCAATCGCCAAAGCCGCCATTTTTCTCCAGGGGAACTGATCTCTGTCGGCTGGAGATCAGCTGTAATAGCAGGAGATCTCCAGCTGCCACCTGGAGGTTGGCAACCCTACCATACCTGTCTGCTCACACCAGCTACTTCCTGCCTGCCTGGCCTCTTGCGGTTTCCCCCTGGTGAGATCTGCTGCTGCTCCTCTCCTTGTGTGCCTTCTCACCCAGCGGCTGCTCAGGTGGTTCACCAGAGTCATCCTTTGACCACTGTGATGTCACATCTGGTTTCCACGGCAACCTGTGACATCACGTCTGGCTTGCCAGCAATTGGCCATTTCTGCCTTGCAGGGCTGCTGGGGATTTTGCCCAGGCTCGGGGGATTGAATCTTTCTCTAGGGCTGGATCCTATGAACCAGAAGCAGATGTTTCTTGACTTCCCATTCCTCTGCCTGTCATGACTAGGGTTGCCAGGTCCCATTTCGCCACCGGTGAGAGGTTTTGGGGACGGATGCTGAGGAGTGCGGGATTTGGGAGGGGAGGGACTTCAATGCCTTAGAGTCCAATGGCCAAAGTGGCCATTTTCTCCAGGGGAACTGATCTTTATCGGCTGGAGATCAGTTGTAATAGCAGGAGGTCTCCAGCTAATACTTGGAGGTTGGCAATAGGGTTGCCAGGTCCCTCTTGCCTATTGGCGGGAGATTTTTGGGGCGGAGCCTGAGGAGGGCGGGGTTTGGGAGGGGAAAGGACTTAAATGCCATAGAGTTTAATGGCCAAAGTGGCCATTTTCTCCAGGTGAACTAATCTCTATCAGCTGGAGATCAGTTGTAATACCAGGAGATCTTTTGCTATTACCTGGAGGTTTATAAATATAATTTCCTCAGATTGCACTATTGCTTCATAGTGCCTTTTCAAACAACAAAATTAAATGTACAGTATTATATATACAACAAGGCAAAATTCATAAGAAATAAAATTCAACAGAAATTAGCAATTGACTTGTGGTGTCTTTCTTTCTTGAGTTATATATATATTGTCCATAAATGTCCTTGAGTCCAGGTGGGTAGCCGGTATCTTTGCCTGTTTCAATATTTCTTCAGCTACCCTGAAGGACATATATTTTTATGACATCTGGATCCTCTCTCAGAACGTCCCTTATATCCTCAGCATTTGTAATCATAAATGAATTTTCATACACAGTGACTTGTGTGGTGTCGACCCGACAAGAATCCTTTCTTGTTTCCAGGGGAGGGGAGGTACTTCAATGTCATAGAGTCCAATGGCCAAAGTGGCCATATTCTCCAGGTGAAGTGATCTCTATTGGGTGGAGATCAGTTGTAATAGCAAGAGGTCTCCAGCTACTACCTGGAGTTTGGCAACCCTAGTCATGACCCCCATCTGAATGCCAATGCTGGCGAGGGTGGGTGTGTCTGGACAGAATGCCCTGTGGCGCAGGGGGTGGCCATCAGTCAAAATGGCTCCCCTCCCCTCTCCTTCGCTGGCAGCGACTTTCTTGAGCCTTGAAATCATCAGGGCGTTTGCACATGTGCAGAGCGCTGTGAAGGCAAATGGGTTTTTCCTACTGCGAGCAGCCGATCCTCCAGAGAGCGACTTTGGCTGCCGACCTTCCCCCGGCGACACCCCCAGCCAGAAGTCCTGACTTCTTTCTGCTGTCTCCCTGCCTGCCGTTTGCAAGCTGCCTGCTTCTCACAGGCTCACCTCCTCTGCACCAGCCTCTCTGCCTGCCCTGAGGGCAAACGCCCCATTCAGGCCAGAATCCACAGTCATTAAGAAAAATGTATGTTCTTTTCTCCCTTCTTTGGCGCGCTCTGCTCATGTGATCGCGCACGAGAGTGTGCAGGAGCGCATTCTAAAGGCCATAGGAAATTTCAGAGAAATGAAGCGCGCAAAGAATAGTTCTCTGCTGCTATCTCAGGCGTAGGAATCTTTCGGGGAGTGGACAAGTTCATAGAGCATAGGGCTATCTAGGGCAACTAGTCAAAATGAATACTAGTGTCAAATAGGCTCTTCGCCGGCCCCGGAGAGAAACAAGATGGTTTCCCCCATGGACAAAATGGGGTCCTTTTGCACTCCGTCCCTCTCCGTTTGCACCTGGTCTCCTGCCCAAGATCTGCAGTTCAATGGAGACCCGCCCCGGTAATGGCTGATCTGATACCAGGTCCCGCAAAACAATACTGGGAGCCTGGGAAGATCAGCCACTCAACGCACACATTTTACTCTGAATACTTTTTGCTCAAGTCGTTACGGGTAGTTTGCTTCAGTATTGTGCCTTTGTTTCCAATAATCCAATCAACCCCATTGTATCCACCCTATATATGTCTCTGTATTCCCCATACCGGAATGCTAGCCTTAAGTCTTTGACCTGCTGAAATCGCTGTTATTCTGAAATAAACTTTTAACTCGCTGCTCCGGCTGGAGGAAAGTTATTGCCTGAAACGCATCGACTTGCTGAGGCCTGACAACTAGTCACAATGCATTCCTATTCTCTCTAGTATCAGAGGAGCATGCCTATTAGATTAGGTGCTGTGGAACACAGGCAGGATGGTGCTGCTGCCGTCGTAGGATTGCCAGCTCCGGGTTGAGAAATACCTTGAGATTTTTGGGGCGGAGCCTGAGGAGGGCGGGGTTTGGGAAGGGGAGGGCCTTCAATGCCATTGGGTCCAATTGCCAAAGTGGCCATTTTCTCCAGGGGAACTGATCTCTATCGGCTGGAGATGAGTTGTAACAGCAGGAGATCTCTAGCAGGTGCCTGGAAGTTAGTATATAAATAACACCTCTGTACCTATGATAGTTGTACAAAACAGTATTGGTCACACACAAAATCATTAAATATGAATATCTGTATTATAACAACAAAAGTTGAATTGGACTTTCCTTTACAATTGTTTGGCTTCATGAAGAAGTATCTTCTTGGCTCTTGTACCAGTTGGAATATTATAGAACTGAGCTTTGTTCTAAGGAATTGAACTTTTGTTGTTATAAGGCAGATATTCATATTTAATGATTTTTTGGGGGGTGACCAATACTGTTTTTGTACAACTATAATAGGTATAGAGGTGTTATTTATATACTAACTTCCAGGTACTAGCTGGAGATCTCCTGCTATTTTTGTACAAGTACCTGGAAGTTGGCAACCCTATGCAGTCATCTTGTTTGGGGGCTTCCTAGAGGCACCTGGTTGGCCACTGTGTGAACAGACTGATGGACTGGATGGGCCTGAGTCTGATCCAGCAGGGCATTTCTTATGTTCTCATGGGGCAGGGGGTCTTCCTTCGTCATTGCATGCCGTAGCTCGCGTCTGATCTGCATCACTCCTACAGGCTAGGGCCAGAAGTCTACGGGAGTGATGCGCCCCCTTGCGCCAGTGCATAAAGCATGGGCCAAGCCTTCCCTTCCCCGGGGGAATTTCTGGTCCCTGCCTCCTTCATCTGTTCACTTTCTCTCCCCTGCTCCCGCCTGTCGTCTCCGTTGTCTCCGGACAAGGGCCTAATCGCTGCAACTAACTCAACTTTTGTCACAAGGAAAGGGTTTTGTCTTCTTCCCGGCAGAAAGGAGGCCTGGAGCCGCCGCCGATTGGCCGGTTTGAATTTCACAGGAACCAAACTCATCTCCATGTCCCTGAAGGGGATGCAGGGGTGGGGGAGAAGGGAGGGGGTACGCCGCACCAGGCCGGCTTGACGCGCTGTCGGCTGACAGATGGGTCCCCGGACTTTCTGAGGAGGTGCCAGAGGAAGACAATGTGCAGCAGCAAATCCAATCAGGGGAGCATGTGCGTTGAAAGGGGAGCCGCTGGCCGGCTCCAGCGGGGGTTGGGGGGTGGCTGGCTCAGAGTCAAGACTGTGATGCTGCAGGGCATGTTTGCCACTGTGGCTTGGGAAAGACAGCACTCCATGTTGGAAGAGATTCAGGGCCGACACCGAGTTTTGATCCAGTGTTGTGTGTGTGTGGCTGTAAGGGGTTGGCCTGAAAGGGATGGAGCTTTAAAGTGTTGTTTCAGTTTAAGGAAGCTGAAATGAGGGTTGGCAGAGATTTCCCAGTAACATCAAGCTGGTACATGGAACTTGCAGAGGGGAGAGACAGAAAGAGAAAGAGAGAGGAGGAGGAGGAGGAGAAGAAGAAGAAGAAGAAGAAGTAGAGTTGGTTTTTAGATGCCGACTTTCTCTACCACTTAAGGAAGAATCAAACCGGCTTACAATCACCTTCCCTTCCCCTCTCCACAACAGGCAGCCTGTGAGGTAGTTGGGGCTGAGAGAGCTCTAACAGAGCTGTGACTGGCCCAAGGTCACCCTGCTGGCTTCAGGTGGAGGAGTGAGGAAACCAACCCTTGCTGGCGAAACGTCAGGAAAGAAAATTCCAAGACCACGGTTACACAGCCCGGATAACCTACAAGAACCAACTAAACCAACCCTGTTCTCCAGATTAGCCTCCACCGCTCATGAGGAGTGGGGACTCAAACCCGGTTCTCCAGATTAGAGTCTGCCGCTACTAACCACTGCGCTTAACCGCTACACCATGAGAGGGAGAGGTTTATGCCTTAATTTTTTAAAAGGTGTCCTACCGCTATCTTCATTCCAAGCATCTTCCAATCAAAACTAGAAACTGCAATCATAAAAATTCAACAGTCACAAACAACAAACCCATCATCCTTGCGCATAGCACATTCAGAGACTCATGAGCGCAATCAGCTCCATTGCACTCTGATAAAACAGCAACCAAACTTGCCAGAGAATCAGGCAAAGGGGCTGGAAGACTTTGGAATAATTATCCACAAACCTGTATTTAAAGGCAATGAAATTGGCTTCTGTTCCTATTAACAGAGGTGATCTGAAAATATTATGATCGATACAATCGGGTCAGCCTGAATGACAGATTTACGAAGGGAGTTAAGGAAAAAAATTAATGTATGTTCATTTTGAGAGCCAAGGAACTTTAGAGGTCAGAGCATCTGGCTATGAGGACCAGGGAGAACAGGGTTCAAATCCTTACTCTGCTACGAAATGAGTCTTGCTGTGTCCCCTTGGTGCAATCAGGCCGCCATCCTAAAACCATTTTCCTGGGCCTCTACCTTTCTTTTATCCTTCTTCTATAACTTTCCATCTCATGGGAGCCAGCATGATGTGGTGGTTAAGAGCGGTGGTTTGGAGTGGCGGCCTCTGATCTGGAGAACCAGGTTTGATTCCCCACTCTTCCACATGAGCGGCGGAGGCTAATCTGGTGAAATTGATTTGTTTCCCCACTATGCCACATGAAGCCTGTTGGGTGACCTTGGGCTAGTCACAGCTCTCTCAGCCACACCTACCCCATGGGGAGTCTGTTGTGGGGAGGGGAAGGGAAGGTGAGTGTAAGCCGGTTTGATTCTTCCTTAAGTGGCAGAGAGAGGCATAGAAAAACCAACTCAATGGCCAGCTATGCAGGGGAGGTTTTGCATTGAATTTGCTGCTCTCTAGGTGCAGCATTTTCCCCATCCAAATTTTATCAAACTCGACAATAAGCCCCCATGCAGAATTTTGAGAATTTGGATGGGGGAAATGCTGCATCTAGAGAGCAGCAGGTCCAAGGCAAAACCTCCCATGCATAAATGGCCTCCTCCTCCTCCTCCTCCTCCTCCTCCTCCTCCTCCTCCTCCTCCTCCTCCTCCTCCTCCTCCTTCTTCTTCTTCTTCTTCTTCTTCTTCTTCTTCTTCTTCTTCTTCTTCTTCTTCTTCTTCTTCTTCTTCTTCTTCTTCTTCTTCTTCTTCTCCTCCTCCTCCTCCTCCTCCTCCTCCTGTTCCTGTTCCTGTTCCTGTTCCTGTTCCTGTTCCTCCTCCTTCTGCTGTTCCACCTGCATATTGCAGCCTGCAGATTTCTTGGTCTCGAAAATGTATCCACTTTGTTGGAGCGATACCAGGGAAGAGCCAGGGCATCGGCTATTTATTCATGGAAGGTTTCGCCTTGGAGTTGCCACTCTTTAGATGCACTTTTCCCCCCATCCATATTCTCAAAACTCAACAATAAGCCCCCATGCAGAGTGGCGGAAGCAACGTCCAACTGAAGGAGCGGGGGAAGGAGTGAGAGACATGAACTCATCCCTTAGCCTCAAGCCTCCCCGGATCGGTTCGGGGGAGACCAGACGGACGTCGCGTGGAGAAGACGGAACATCTTGACTGAGAACTCCCCTGGGGGGAGGGAGCAGAGACAAGGGGGGTGGGAGGGCGAGTCCCCCCCTGAACTCTGACAGATGTGAAGGCCTCCCGACAATAGGATTAGTCCCCGGCACGTGGGCTCGGCCAACTCGGCTTGGAGAGGCGGACGCGGGGGCCGTCGAGTCTCGCTTCGGTTCAAGGGGGGTCGCCGGCGCAGACGTGGCGCACGGGAGGCTGCGGTCTCTGTCCTGTTTGGGGGGTGGGTGGGGGTGGGAGAGGGGAGGGAGGGAGGAACCAGGGGCTATTGGCATGCCTGCGTCCCCTATTCTTCCTCCCACCCCCGCCCCGTCCAACTGCCAGCCTCTTTTCATGGGCTGGACCCTCTCCCGTTATTCTCCAGTTCCAGATTGGGGAGGGGAGGGGGGACGCGCATGGGGGGGGGGACGCGCATCCGCAACCTGTTGGCACCATCTGCTGGGGAGAGGGCCGGCGGGTGGGGCAACAGGCCGGTTGAGGGAGGGCAAGCTGTTCTCTGCGCCTGCCATCCCTCTCCACCCCCACCCCCAGCATCCCAGCCCGGAGATGGGACCCGAGCCGCCCTGGACTCATGGAAGGTTTTGCCTTGGAGTTGCCACTCTTTAGATGCACTTTTTCCCCATTCATATTCTCAAAACTCAACAATAAGCCCCCCATGCAGAGTTTTGAGAATTCGGATGGGGGAAATGTGCATCTATAGAGTGGCAAATCCAAGGCAAAACCTTCCATGAATAAATGGAAATCCTTCTACGAATATATTAAAACCAAAAAATGATAACAAAACTTTATAAGACACAGCAGATTCATAATGGAGATCGAATATAACCTATCAACAAGTTAATGTATTATTACAACCTATCAGGGGGCGGTATTAGATATGCCAACGTTGTATAACGTTAATACACGTATTTATCTCTCTTTCTATATATATATATCTTTTCTTTTTTTAAATTTTATTCCCCTGCCCCTTTTTCTTTCTGTATCCCATTTTCTATTAAAAACCAATAAAAATATTTATTAAAAAACAAACAAACTCAACAATAAGCCCCCCATGCAGAGTTCTGAGAATTCAGATGGGGGAAATGTGCATCTATAGAGTGGCAAATCCAAGGCAAAACCTTCCATGAATAAATGGCCACAGTCTAGCTATATCTGAAGAAGTGGGCTGTGGCTCAGGAAAGCTCACACCCTGCCAGAAATCTTGCTAGTCAGGTGCTACTGGACTCTTGCTCTGGTCTCCAGATGACAGCGATCAGCTCACCTGCAGAAAATGACTGCTTTGGGGCGTATTCCGTGTATTCCCTGATTCAAGTGCTTCACATATCAATTGTGATATAGGCTGGTGTTATTGTCCATGTCCACAGATTTGGGGAAGGGGAAGGGATGAAACAGAGAGAGAGAGAGAAAGAGTTTGTCTTGCCTGTAGCCACCCAGAAATGAGGTTTGGACTGAGTTTTGAACACCGTAATCCCAGCCAGGGTTTATTCCTCAAATTGCAGCATTCGGTCTCTTTTAGCCAGCAGGGTGTAGGAGTTAAGAGTGGTGGTTTGGAGTGGTGGGCCGGGTTTGGTTCCCCACTCCTCCACATGAGTGGCGGAGGCTAATCTGGTGAACCCGGTTGGTTTCCCCACTCCTCCACATGAAGCCAGCTGGGTGACCTTGGGCTAGTCACAGCTCTCTTAGAGCTCTCTCAGTCCCACCTACCTCACAAGGTGTCTGTTGTGGGGAGGGGAAGGGAAGAAGAAGAGTTGGTTTTTATATGGCCACTTTCTCTACCACTTAAGGAAGAATCAAACCGGCTTACAATCATCTTCCCTTCCTCTCCCCACAACAGACACCTTGTGAGGTAGGTAGGGCTGAGAGAGTGTGAATAGCCCAAGGTCACCCAGCTGGCTTCATGTGGAGGAGTGGGGAAACCAACCTGGTTCGCCAGATTAACCTCCGCCGTTCATGTGGAGGAGTGGGGAATCAAACCCGGTTCTCCAGGTCAGAGTCCACCACTCCAAACCATCGCTCTTAACCACTACACCAAGCTGGCTCTCAAGGTGATTCTTCCTTAAGTGGTAGAGAAAGTTGGCATATAAAAAACTCCTCCTCCTCCTCTTCTTTTTCTTCTTCTTCCCTACCTCACAGGGTTGTTGTGATGCTAAAGCAAAGGAGGGGAGAATGAGGTCCTTTACCCTGAGATTCTTGGGTTAAAGGTGGGATAAAAATGAATGACAGCGAATGGCAGGCCTTGCATGATTGTTTTGAGACCCCCGTGTGATTCCCCACCCCTGGTCTTTCAAGACTCTTTCTGATTTCCCCTAAAATCCCTTGATTGATTAGCTTCAGCAGGGACATCCAAATTCACCACGAAATTCCAATTGACGTGAAATTCGGAGGTAACCCTTAACGATAAAACGTCAGTGCACGAATGCAGGCAGCTGCTATCTAACCCATTGTTGTGTCTGAAGCTGAGGATGACATTTTCATTTCCCTGCAGTTGTACAATGGTCGATGAAAGGACCCTGGTTCAT
Source organism: Euleptes europaea (assembly GCF_029931775.1). Taxonomy (NCBI): domain Eukaryota; kingdom Metazoa; phylum Chordata; class Lepidosauria; order Squamata; family Sphaerodactylidae; genus Euleptes; species Euleptes europaea. Next base: position 171,229,122 of record NC_079312.1, read on the forward strand.
CAAAAGGAACCGCTCTCTCCAGCTTTTCACATTGGGTTATTGTGTTATCGACAATGAAAAGTGAAAAGTGAAGCGCCAGAGGCGAACATCGCATAATTATTTGGGAGTAACCACCATTGAAATGAGCAACTCACTTCCAATGCAGGAAAGGGATCAGGTTGCATAAGATTTTTTTAATACAGGTCCTGAAAACAACCCACCACACATAAAGCACCTTTTAGACAGAAGCCCCCCCCCCCCAATTTGCAGGCTTTCCCTTCACTGAATCAGACCCTTGGTCCATCAAAGTCAGTATTGTCTATTCAGACCAGCAGCGCCTCTCCAGGGTCTCAGGCAGGGGTCTTTCACATCACCTAGTCCCTTTAACCAGAGATGCCGGGGATCGAACCTGGGACCTTCTGCATGCCTAGCAGACACTCTGTCACTGAGCCACAGCCCCTCCCCAAATGATTTAGATCCAACCTTTTTGAGTCTGGGGGCACATTTGGAATTCTGACATGGCACGGTGGGCACAGCAACACAATGGCTGCTGCAAAATGGCTGCTGCAGGAGGCGGAGCTGGCCACAAAATGGTTGTCTGTTGAACTTCGGCAACACAGTGTAGATTCTTGTGTTGTGGTAAGCTGGTTTGATTCTCCCTTAAGTGGTAGAGAAAGTCTTCTTCTTCTTCTTCTTCTTCTTCTTCTTCTTCTTCTTCTTCTTCTTCTTCTTCTTCTTCTTCTTCTTCTTCTTCTTCTTCTATCCAACCCTTTGTAAACAAGACTTCTGATTTAAAAAATGTGAAGCAACTTTCCCCACCCCATGCATGAGACACATTAAATATTTAGGGTTGAATCCAAATTTGTGGCAAGCAACAGGGTTCCAAAATTTCCCTGGATTGCCTTCTGGATTTCCAGAATTTTCCATGGGCTATATTCCACACCTGCCTTAAGGCCTCTCAATGCTTAGGTTTTTTTGGGTGGGGTGGAAGCTGGAGAAAATAAGAGCGGGTGGGATATGTTTGTTATAAGAGTGGAGTTATGCTTGCGATTTTTGGAATCCAACTCTGAATGTATATTTTATATATTTTTTCATATAACTTATCTATACACACAGAAGCATAGAAATATAAAAAAAGGTTTACACAAAACATAATAACATAGCAGAATGAGAATTTAAAGATTATAGTTAAAGGATATAGTAAAAGGCTAGTCTGTTGATATAAAAACACTATTGGCACTTAATTTATTATAGCCAGTTAATATTGTTTAGCATATAACATTATGCATAGAAATTTGAAAACACTTATAATGATCATAATTGTTAATTGAACTGTAAACAACATAATGTAAGTTGTAAATTGAAAATCGCTGCTTACATCAAAACTTACATTAATAGCCAGAAAAGCCACATGTAGAAAAAGAATGGAATAATCTGCTAGATAAAGCATAATGGTTAAAGCAGGGAAACTGGTACAGAGGGGTGTATATTATTTTAATTGGGATGTTACTGTTTTAAAATTTTAGAATCTATTGCTAATTTTACTATTTACTATTATCGATGTATTTTAAATGATATTAAACCCTCCCCCCCCCCGAGCCAGGCCTCAGCCGGGGAGGGAGGGCTATAAGTCACAAAATAAATAAATAAATATCACCCTGAAAAGCCCTGCTGGATCAGACCAAGGTCCATCAAGTCCAGCAGTCTGTTCACACAGTGTCTGACCAGGAGCCTCTGGGAAGCCCACAAACAAGACGCCTGCAGCAGCATTGTCCTGCCTGTGTTCCACAGCCCATTGTTGATTCTCTAGGCTGACCCTGCACTGAGCAGGGGGTTGGACTAGATGGCCTGTACGGCCCCCTTCCAACTCTGTGGCCATTTATGCTTGGTAATTAGCAGCGCATTCCAGGCTGAATTGCCTCGCATATGTTTTTGAGTTTTTCAAGGTGAACTGTCGTTCAGTAAGTGACTGTGAAGCACACCTGCTTCGCATTACTTAAGAACCCCTTTAACGCGATCTTTTGTATTTGCTCCATCCCTGCATCGAAGCATTCACTGAAGGAAGCATGAAGAATCACAGCCACGGGGTTAACTATGCAATGGACGATTGCTAATGGCTATGCAAACAAAGGAGTGAAGGAACAGGTGAGTGTGTGTGGGGGGTGTGGGGGTGGAATTTGTTTGACTTTCTCCTCTTGCATGGCGACTGTGAATAGTCATTTTAAAGGCCAGATTTTAAAAAGGAGCTTTGAGCGAGCATCAAAATAGACTCTGCATAAATGCCCTTGGGTCGTTTATGCTTGATAATTAGCAGCGCATTGCAGGCTGAAGTGCCCCACATACTTTTTTTCCTTCACGCTGAACCGTCATTCCAGCCATCGCTGTGAAAGCCGGCGAATACCTGCTTCACATTTCTTAAAAGCCCCTTTGACGCGACCTTTTGTATTTGCTCCGCCCCCGCATCAAAGCATTTACTGAAGGAACCATCACAGCCGCAGCTGAGCAATCAAACGACCACTGCTAATGGCTATGCAAACGAAGGAATAGGCGAGTGGGGGGGTGGAAGTTGTTTGACTTTCTCCTCTTGCATCGGGTCCATGAATAGTCATTTTAAAGGTCGGATTTTTAAAAGGAGCTTTGAGCAAGCATCAAAATCGACCCTGCGTAAATGGCCTATGACTCTATCGTTCTCTGAACGAAGCGCCGGCCGTAGTTCCAGAAACCGAGCTGCTGGGAAAGGGAAGCCAACTTTCCCCGGGGGAGGGGGTGTCGCTCCTGAGTGCTCCGGCTTTAACAGGGTGAAAACGCAGGGGAGGTTTTGCCTTGGATTTGCCGCTCTCTAAATGCGCAGGTAGCCGGCTCAAGGTTGACTCAGCCTTCCATCCTTCCGAGGTCGGTAAAATGAGTACCCAGCTTGCTGGGGGTAAAGGGAAGATGGCTGGGGAAGGCACTGGCAAACCACCCCGCAAACAAAAAGGGCAAAAACGCATGGTGGCTTTATCCTCCTTTAATCCCTGTTTTAGCCAGGATCAAACGCACATCAGGCGAAACGCACGCGTTCGAGCCAGGCTGAATCCTGGCTGAAACAGGGATTAAAGGAGGATAAAGCGGCCATGCGTTTTCTCCCAAAGCCTGCCTAGTCAACGTCGGGATGTGACGTCAACTCATGGGTCAGGAGTGACCCGGTGCTTGCACAGGGGGGCTTTACCTTTTTGAGTGCGCGTTTCCCCCACCCAAGTTCTCAAAACTTCCAAAAGAAGCCCCCCTGCAGAGTTCTGAGCATTCAGACGGAGGAAACGTGCATCTAGAGATCGGCCCATCCAAGGCAAAACCTCCCATGCAGAAGGGGCACCCGGAGTGGGAGGAGCCGCCCCGGAGACTCAGCCAAGCAGAAAAATCCACCCGACGCCAGGAAGCTTTCAAAAGTGTGGGGGATCCCGAGGAATCCGCCAGAAGCGGGAGGCGCTGCTGGGAGAACCCTGCGGGTCCTGGAAAGGCCACGGACAAGGCACTGGCTGCCTCTCGGGGAGGGTCGGAAGAGGGGACGCCCCCCTAGACGCCCCCCCCTCCCCACAAGGAGCGTGATATCAGCCCCAACCTGCGAAGGGGGCGAAAGAGCGGACGGCCGAGCCAGAGAGGGCAGAAGGACGTCGGAGGGAGAGGAAGGGAGCTGACCGCAGCTCGCTGGTGCTGAAACCCTTCGGAAGGATGCTGGACGGCGAGTGAACGCCCCGGGGAGACTTTGGATCACTTTGGTCCCGAGCCGGGATCGAGGGAGAGGGTGGACCGAGCGACCCTTCGCCACGGTAAGGGGGATTCCCTCGTCGGGGTTGGCATTCGCGGCCCTGCTGGGTTGCCAGGAGAGAGGGAGCGTGGGTGGGAATAAGGGCTTCTGCTGGGTTCATTATCTCTCCCACCCCTGTCCAGTTTTGAACTGGGAGGTCCTTTCCATGTGCAGACACGCACTGAAGGTGTTTGTACAGAGGGAGGAAGGAAGGAAGGAAGGAAGGAAGGAAGGAAGGAAGGAAGGAAGGAAGGAAGGAAGGAAGGAAGGAAGGAAGGAAGGAAGGAAGGAAGGAAGGAAGGAAGAGGAGGAGGAGGAGAAGAAGAAGAGTTGGTTTTTATATGCCAACTTTCTTCACCACTTAAGGAAGACTCAAACTGGCTCACAATCACCTTCCAACGTGTTGTAATGGTTAAGAGGTGGTTTGGAGTAGTGGACTCTAACCTGGAGAACCGGGTTTGATTCTCCACTCCTCCACATGAGCGGTGGACACTAATCCGGTCAACTGGGTTGGTTTCCCCACTCCTCCACATGAAGCCAGCTGGGTGACCTTGGGCTAGTCACAGCTCTTTTAGAGGTCTCTCAGCCCCACCTACCTCACTGGGAGGAGAAGGGAAGGTGATTGTAAGCTAGTTTGATTCTTCCTTAAGTGGTAAAGTTGGCATATAAAAACCAACTCTTCTTCTTCCGTTCCCCTCCCCACAACAGACACCCTGGGAGGTAGGTGAGGCTGAGAGAGCTGTGACTAGCCCAAGGTCACCCAGTTGGCTTCATGTGGAGGAGTGGGGGAAACAAATCCAGTCCACCAGATTAGCCTCCGCTGCTCATGTGGAGGAGTGGGGAATTGAACCCAGTTGTCCAGATCCATATTCAACCACCCTCTGATTATCCATCTTGATACTGAGCGCACAGGTGTGATTAAATGTTCATCGACGTGTATGAGTTCACATTCGGGAATCTTGAGCACATGCCCTCTTGAACAGGTGCCCTCCGTTATTGTGGACTTATTTTTAGGTCTCCGGAGGCGTAATTAAAACCACTTCGTGATTCAAGTCACCGAGGCCGTTTATGCACAGCTGTTTCCTTGCGGTCGCCCCGCCGACTACTTCGGGCTTAGCTTTGTTTGTGCTTGCATTTTCCGACCATCAGAGGTTGCCTCGCTCTCCCTGCGCATTTCCGCGCATTTTGTCTGCGCTTTTCTAGATTTGTGTTTAGCCCGCATTCAGAAAACATGGGGGAAATGTGCGGAAATGTGCGGGGAGAGCGAGGCGACCTCTGATGGTCAGAAAAAGGCAGGCGTAGTCAAAGGACAGCGGTGAAGTAGACTCCAGGGTGACTGCGAGGAAACAGCCATGCGTAAATGGCCTTAGATCAATTATCCCTTAACATATTGTCGCTATGTTCTTTAAGGGTGGGCTCAGATAGCCCTTGAACCACACATTCTACAACAAATTGAGTCATGAACCTGCACCTGATATGTGGTAAAATCCTGTTTACGACTTGGCAGGAAGATACCAATAATCAAGCTAGCTATGGACAAGAGAGTCTGGAGGTTGTTTGAGCACATACATTCCAACTCACAACAAGCATGGTTAGAATGGAAGAAGTGTGGATGTATAAAGTGCCATCAAGTCACAGATGAAGAATAATAAGAAGAGTTGGTTTTTATATGCCGACTTTCTCTACCTTTTAAGGAGTCTCAAAGAGGCTTACAATCTCCTTCCCTTCCCCACAACAGACACCTTGTCTGTCCCTGCCTTTAAGAGCTCCACTATAGGAGGACACTGGTTGGATTTTGTTTAGAAGAAGAAGAGGAGTTCGGTTTTTATACCCCAATTTTCTCTACCTTTAAGGAGACTCAAACCGTCTTACAGTTGCCTTCCCTTCCCCTCCCCACAACAGGCACCCTGGGAGATAGGTGGGGCTGAGAGAGTTCTGAGAGAACTGTAACTGGCCCAAGGTCACCCAGCAGGTTTCATGTGGAGGAGGGGGGAAACCAACCCGATTCATCAGATTAGAGTCCGCCGCTCACATGGAGGAGTGGGGAATCAAACCCGGTTCTTCAGATTAGAGTCCACCGCTCTTAACCCACCGCACCACACTGGCTAATGACAACCCAGTAAGGTTTACAAGGCAAGAGGCTAACAGAGGTGGCTTGCCACCACCTAATGGAGGAAGGACAGGAGTTGTAAATAAATGTGTGCAGTTTTGCCTATGCGCTACTGGTGCTGAGTAAGGCATTATAATTGCCACTAATACTTTTCCCTATGGAAGCACCAGGGTTGCATTCTGGATTAATTAACCAATGGAGGAGGAAGTGACTTTATAGTAAGATTTTAAGGTTTCTAGCCAGTGACACAAAGGCCCAATGAACAGTCTTGGCTATTCCAAACCATGACTTTATTTGGTGAGCTGCAGAGGAAGGCACTGGCAAACCACCTCTGTGAGTTTCTTGCCATGAAACCCCCCCCCCAAAAAAAAGGGGTCGCCATAAGTCGGCTGTGACTTGATGGCACTTTACAGACACATGCAGGCAAGTTACCATTGCCTAGATGGATGGATGGATGGATGGATGGATGTGCTGTCATATGTATGTTGCCATATATATGTGTGTGCTGCCAAGTTGCAACCAACATATGGTGACCCCAGCAAGGGGCTGTCAAGGCAAGTGAGAAATAGAGGGGGTTGGCCATTGCCTTCTTCTGCAGAGCCTTCCTTGGTAGTTCCCCATCCAAGAACTCACCCTGATTAGCTTCTGAGGTCTGATGAGAGTGGTCTATGCCAAACCATTCCACACACCCACTATCTCACTTGCTCGTGTAAAAGAGAGAAAGCACTGACCTCCCCAAAGGCTTGTTTTTAATTGTGTGTGTGCCGTCAAGTCACAGCTGACTTATGGCGACCCCTTTTGGGGGTTTTCATGGCAAGAGACTAACAGAGGTGGTTTGCCAGTGCCTTCCTCTGCACAGCAACCCTGGTATTCCTTGGTGGTCTCTCATCCAAATACTAACCAGGGCTGACCCTGCTTAGCTTCTGAGATCTGACGACATCAGGCTAGCCTGGGCCATCCAGGTCAGGGCGTTTTTAATTGTAGCAGAGAGAAATACATTTTGGTCCATGCTTGGAGCAAAGATAAATTGGACTGTGTATTAAATGGATTCATTTACGGTCCAGCGAGGTTCCCTAGAATGGAGAATCCTCCATTGACAGATACCTTCTCACCCCCTCTTACAAACAATGAAGGAATCAAGTCCTACATATTCCCCAGGCAATCTGTTCCATTGCCTGATCGATCCTGCACAGGAAATGTTCTGCAGTTGACATATGCTGCAGCTTAACGTTTTCATCTCTTGATCATCACTGGGAAGGGAAGGAGCCACTGATCAGTGCTAAACAACACACTTTGCCTGTGGCTCCATGGTAGAGCATCTGCTTGGCATGCAGGAGGTTCCAGGTTCAATCCCCAGCATCTCCAGTTAAAGGGACTGGGCAAGTAAGTGATGTGAAAGACCCCTGCCTGAGACCCTGGAGAGCCGCTGCCGGCCTGAGTAGACAATACTGACTTTGATGGACCAAGGCTCTGATTCAGTATAAAGAAGCTTCATGTGTTCAGACATGGCATCATTGAGTACCTGCTATAAGGGTCTCAAGGAGTAGGGCTGAGAAAGAACTTTGCTGGGACTTTGGAGAGCGTCTGCCAGACACAGCAGACCACACTGGAGGGACCAACAGACTCAGCCTAAGGCACTTGCTCTCCCTCCTCCCGACAGTCTTAGATGCTTGCAAAATTGCAGTGATATTCCCCAGTGCTTTATAAAGAAGGAGGGAGGAGAAACAGAAAGGGGGGATAAGAGGAGCAAAAAAAAATATGGTTTGCAAAAAAAATCGAGAGAGTGATCTCATTTGCTCAGAGCCGTTTCAAAAGGAGGGAAATGTGATACTTTTTTCTGGGGCTTTTGGCTGAGCCCCATCTGGCCATGCTCCCCCCAGCCTTCCCCAAGTGCATTGAGAGACACAGCTTGCGATTCTCCAGGAATATTAATCAGATGCACCCATCGGCCCCTTCAGTCCCTTTGCGGCCCTCTTCTCCAAACCTTTGCCTCATCCCCAGTCTTTCTTGCAAAAGGCAGCCCTTGCATGGGTGGGGCCAGGCTGGAAAACTGGGGCTCAGTTCACGGGTGTTTGGTTGGTAAAAGAGGTAAAGGATCAACAAAGAAAAAGAAGAAGGAGAGTTGGTTTTTATACCTTGATTTTCTCTACCAAAAGGAGTCTCAAACTGGCTTACAATCACTTTCCCCCTCGCAACAGGCACCCTGTGAGGTAGGTGGGGCTGAGAGAGTTCAGAGAGAACTGTGACTAGCCCAAGATCACCCAGCTGGCTTCATGTGTAGGAGTGGGGAAACCTACTCAGTCCTCCAGGTTAGAGTCCACCACTCACGTGGAGGAGTGGGGAATCAAACCCAGTTCTCCAGATCAGAGTTTGCCGCTCTTAACCACTACACCACGCTGGCAAAAGGAGGCCAAGATCCTCAGACTGCAGCATATTAGGAATGTGTGGTTGAAAAAAAACCTGGGGTGGTGGGACGGGAGTGACCTCAAAATTATCCACTACTGCCTGCTCGCTGGGGGAAAAAGATCTCTGAATAACCAACAGAAGCATTGCTTCTGTACAGGTGAAATTAACATTTTGGACAAATTTGGTGGGGGGGGGGGGATGAAATTTGTGTTTATGGTTTCGATCTTTGCAAATTTTTGCTTCACTATGTAGATTTTTGTTTATTTATTTATGAAAACATTTCTGTCACTCCTTTCTCTGTGGTTCGAGGCAACTTGCAAAAACAGTTTAAAACGTTTCCAGGTTTGTTTGTTTTTTTTTTTTAAAAAAACACCAAAATAAAATAAAGTAGTAAACCCCAAATCTCTCCCCCCCTTAAAAGAAGCCTGTGATCCAATCCCCCCCCCCCAAAAAAAAGCCCTGGCAAACAGCAGGCCTTGCAGACTCTCCTGAAGACCTCCAAGGATCTTCCTCTCCTTTTGCAATCTTTTTGGGGCAAATTTTGTTCTCTGTAGTCAACTCTGAGCAATGCTGTTTTAAAGAAAAAATGAAGAACAGTTCATCCTGCTGATACAGTTTGATTTGGAGTAATAATGTTAAGCATCAGCCGTTACAATTAAACGGCCAATTAAATGTACAATTAAATACACCATCAGCGTGGTGTAGTGGTTAAGAGCGATGGACTCTAATCTGGAGAACCGGGTTCAATTCCCCACTCCTCCACATGAGCGGTGGACTCTAATCTGGAGAACCAGATTGGATTTCCTACTCCTCCACATGTTTGGAGTGGTGGACTCTGATCTGGAGAACTGGGTTTGATTCTCCACTCCTCCACATGAAGCCTGCTGGGTGACCTTGGGCTAGTCACACTCTCTCAGCCTCACCTCCCTCACAGTGTGGGGAGGGGAAGGGAAGACGATTGTAAGCCGGTTTGAGTCTCCCTTAACTGGTAGAGAAAGTCGGCATATAAAAACCAACTTTTCTTCTTCATCATCATCATCCTGCTGGGTGACCTTGGGATAGTCACAGTTCTCTGAATTCTCTCAGCCTCACCTACCTCACAGGTTCGCCATTGCCTTCCTCTACCGGGCCTTCCTAGGAGGTCTCCCTTCCAAGCACCAATCGGCAACAGGGCTTTTTCAGTGGTGGCACCTTGCATATGGCATGCCCTTTCCCTTGAGGCTCCTCTGGTGCCCACGCTCCTTTCTTTTTGGCACCAGTCCAAAATAGTTCTGCTTACCCAGACTTTTAACTAAGGAGCTGATTTTAAAAACCTATTTCAGTCTAGAATGTCATTTTAAGATGTCTATAGAGTAGCCAGATCCCCCCTGGCAACGAGTGGAGGATCTCTGAAAGGCAGCCAGCGTGGTGTAGTGGTTAAGAGTGGTGGTTTGGAGCAGTGGACTCAGATCACCGAGTTTGATTCTCTTCTCCTCCACATGAGCAGCGGAGGCTAATCTAGTGAACTGGATTTGTTTCCCACTCCTACACACGAAGCCAGCTGGGTGACCTTGGGCTAGTCACAGCTCTCTTAGAGCTCTCTCAGCCCCACCTACTTTACAGGATGTCTGTTGTTGGGAGGGGAGGGGAAGGTGATTGTAAGCTGGTTTGAGTTTCCCTTAAGTGGTAGAGAAAGTCCCTATATAAAAACCAACTCTTCTTCTTCTTCTTCTTGTATCTGGGGAGGGATTCTAGGACTCCCATTTCACTTACTTCCCAAAGCAGGTCTGAGAAATGCCATCTCTGACACTGGTTGAAATTCAGGCTTGTGACATTTCTATGCAAAGCTTGAAAGTACCAAGATAAGAACACTGGAACAGTGATCCCTCAGAAGAGTTGTGACTGGTGAAAACACAGCATTGATTGGTGTGGTTGCCAACCTCCAGGTACTAGCTGGAGATCTCCTGCTATTACAACTGATCTCCAGCTGATAGAGATCAGTTCACCTGGAGAAAATGGCTGCCTTGGCAATTGGGCTCTATGTCATTGCAGTCTATCCTCTCCCCAAACCACGCCCTACTCAGGCTCTGCCCAAAAACTTCCTGCTGGTGGTGAAGAGGGACCTAACAACCCTATTGATTGGGGAAAGTCCATATGTACTGAGGGAGCTCCCAGATAATGTCTGTCAATTATACCTAGAGATGGAGCCAGGAAAAGTATATTAAGTAGCTAGGCCCTAGTCTACTAATTACATTAAGCTATTGATGCCTGTAGTGGCTAAGAATTGTGTCAGCTCTGTTTAAGCCCTGGTTAATACAGTTAAACCACTTGATTAGTAATCGTAGACTCATATCCTTAAAGGCCAACAAGCACTTGTATCACACCGAAGTGATACCAACTTCTTCTTCTTCTTCTTCTTCTTCTTCTTCGATATGGAGGCCAATATCTCCCCCACTCTACATGGTGGTTCCATTTAGCCCACCACCCATGCAATATGGCCTGTGTTGCTTGACAACTCTCCCTGTTTGTTGTTGTTGTTGTTTTCATTCCTAGAGGTGGAAAAAGTAACAAGGTTTATCACACTTTTGGGGACCCACCAAACATGATAGGTGAGCAGCACTTGACTTAATGGTTCACAAGTTGAGCCAGTCTGTCCTCTGGGGACCACCTGTCCTACATTTTTAACTCATCAGTATAAACAGCTTCTGAATGTCCACTAAAAAAAGATGCAACTTTAGTTGAACTGGAGAACTGGGCTTGCTAATGATGCTCTCCAGTTCCCATGTATGAGCAAAGAAGAAGAAAAAGAGTTGGTTTTTATATGCCAACTTTCTCTAACACTTAAGGGAGAATCAAACCGGATTACAATCACCTTCCCTTCCCTTCTCCACAACAGACATCCTGTTGTGAGGTAGGTGAGGCTGAGAGAGTGTGACAAGCCCAATGTCACCCTGCTGGCTTTATGTGTAGGAGTGGGGAAACCAACCCGGTTCTCCAGACCAGAGTCTGCTGCTCATGTGGAGGAGTGGGGAATCAAACCCGGTTCTCCAGACTAGAGTCCACTGCTCATGTGGAGGAGTGGGGAATCCAACCCGGTTCTCCAGATCAGACTCCACCACTCCAACCACTGTTCTTAACTACTACACCACGCTGGCTCTCACCAGGATGTCCTAGATCAGGCAGGCAAAGGAATCTGGCCCCCACATGTTCTTCAGGGGAAGGTCCGCTTCCTACATTTCAATTACTTACAAAGACGTAATTAGGGTCTGCTTGGTACCTGGAGGATACTCTGCCCATTTGCGCAACAATTATCACTTTAATCCTTTCGACCGGCCCCATCAGGCATATTAAAAGTGGGATTTGCCACATTGGGATGGGGCGAAGGCCGGTGGACTGATTAGTTGGATGGCACATTTGAAACAAAAGCCGCTTACACATTTAAGCTTTATTAAATGAGTCCGTCAAGCCGACAGGAGGTTGATTATCATGAAACCAGGGCGTTTTTCAGCCATGTTCTCGTCATTCATTATTCACCAGAGGTAAATGAGGGTTACCAGGAAAGGAGCTCAGGTTATAAAAGCGCAAGTAGAGAGATCAGAGAAGCCGGCTTCTCTGACGAACAGATCCCGTTATTTCAGAGAGCTTGAGAGAGACCCGAGTTATGAACCAAGACTCTGTCTTTACCCTCATAGAGTTGAAAGGTATATTCACAAATATTCACTATTCAATAATGTTACCATTCCCCCCAATAGGGTTACCAACCTCCAGGTGGTGGCTGGAGATCTCCAACTATTACAGCTGATCTCCAGGCGAAAGAGATCAGTTCACCTGGAGAAAATGGAAGCTTTGAAAGGTGGACTTTGGAAGTCTCTCCCCTCCCAAATCCTGCCGTCCTCAGGCTCCACCCTAAAATCTACCAGTATTTCCCAACCTCGAGCTGGCAACCCTAGCTGCAAGTCATACAGACTTGATCTATTTTTAAAGGAACATCCTAGCCATTGCCATTCTGAGAGCTAAAACAGAGTCACATAGCAAAATTACAACAAGGCCACACATCAAAAAGTGCATTCATAGTAAGTGATAATTCTTAACAAAGTCTAAATTCTTAACAAAGTCACGCAGAAAGATTACAACAACAAAGACAGAAATGCCGGCTGATAATTCCTGTTTCGGTTTCTTCTTCAGTCAATACGACCTATATCTATTGACACCCAAAGTTTCAGCAGAATCAGAGTATAAATAGGTCATCAGTAAAAAACAACTGGGCTCATGTCCTAGAGTTGGTAAATGTCATCTGTTGTGCTATTTTTGTATTTCACTTTAAATTTTACACATGATTTTTGTATAACTTTTTGAATTCTTTTTTTTAATTATTCATTTTTAAAGGATACAGAAAAGAAAGGGGAGGAAAAGCATATGGGGAAAAATGACATTCCATTCCATGTCCATGTCTATAATGACCCGCTTTCACATTCTTACCCCCAATTATAACCACCCTCAAAGATACGGAGTATGTATAAAAGAGAAGAAGACTCTTAACTCAAATTACTTTATTACTGTTCTATATATATCATGGGTCAGCCTACTTTACTTAAAAGATAATATATACTTAAAAGATGAATTCTTGTTGTTGACCTCTGGTACTGTGTACCTTTTTTAAATTTCAAATTTCAGTACCTTTATTGGCATACTATCAAGCAGTCGATCAAATAAAACCAACCCTCTAAACATCATTTAACCTCCGCCTCTTAACAATTTCATCAAAAAATTTAGCCACAGATTCAATAGTCTCAGAATCTTGGGAGGATAACAGCAATTTGATCTTGCTATCACCAGCTTGATCTACATGATTTGAGAGAAAGGGTTCTAAAAGGACCGCACAAATTTCACAATAAAATGGACAATACAAGAGTATATGGTCAATATTTTCAATCTCCCCCAGGGCACATTTACACACCCTGGCAGAGTATGGAATTTTCTTATATCTCCCATACAGAATAGCAGAAGGAAGAACATTAAAAACAGGCTAACATAAATGCCCTCCGGAGATGAGGGATAGTAAGACAGGACAAATGTGTACCTTTGTCTTCCTACATGCAAAATATGGCATAACAAATAAACGGAAGAGTTGTTTGCACCTAATTTCCTCTATTTTAGTGTCTTCATTTAAATGGATGGAGATATTTTCCAGAGCTGAGTATCGCTTACTTTATCCAGATTTGTGGTTGTGTCGTTTTCACAGGGGAAAAGGGATGACCAAGCCCTACGCCAAAACCAAAGAGATGGCCGAGCTCATGTCTTCTCAGCCATGGATAGACGACGCCCTGAGCTCCCAGGATGAGATGAAAGAGGAAGACGGCCGACAGCCTTCCTATAGTATACTTGCAGGCATCAACGACGATCACGACAGCATCGAGGAAGAAGAAGAGGAAGAAGATGGTGGGAAGCCAAAGAGAAGGGGGCCAAAGAAGAAGAAGATGACCAAGGCCAGGCTAGAGCGGTTCAGAGCCCGGAGGGTCAAGGCCAACGCTCGGGAGCGAACACGAATGCACGGGCTCAATGACGCTCTGGATAACCTCCGGCGGGTGATGCCCTGCTACTCCAAAACCCAGAAGCTGTCCAAAATTGAGACCTTGAGACTAGCCAGGAACTATATATGGGCTTTGTCAGAGGTCCTGGAAAGTGGACAAACAGCAGAAGGGAAAGGTTTCGTTGACATGCTCTGTAAAGGTTTGTCCCAACCAACCAGCAACCTGGTGGCGGGCTGCCTGCAGCTGGGGCCTCCGTCTTTGTTCATGGAGAAAGCTGAGGAAAAAAACTCCACCTCCGACTCGGCCGTGCCCAGCCACGGTTTCGCCTACCAGTCTCCAGGGCTGCCCAGCCCCCCCTATGGAAACATGGAGACACATCTGGTACATCTGAAGCCCCCCACGTTCAAAAGCCTGGTGGATCCTTCTTTCGGCAACCATCACCAAGACTGCACATCTCCTCCCTATGAGGGTGCCCTGACACCGCCCCTAAGCATCAGCGGGAACTTTTCCCTAAAGCAAGATGGGTCTCCGGACCTGGAAAAATCCTACAGCTTCATGTCCCACTACCCATCTGTCAGCCTGGGTGGTTCTCACGGGCATGCCTCTCATTTCTCAGCCACAATGCCCAGGTATGACATCCCCATAGATATGACTTATGACTCTTATCCACACCACGTGGTTGGGGCCCAGCTCAATGCAATCTTCAGTGAATAACCCGAGATGTTCACGTTGTTGTGGATTAAAGAATATGATACTTTATAGCCATTTTGTGACATCTGTTGAGCTGTGGAAAGAATGATTCATTTCACTCCAATGGTGTATGAAGATAGTCTGGACTGGCTTCAAAGGAAGCCCTTTGGGAAGAGTCTCCCCCTCCCCCGACATACCGCCTTTTCTCATGCTCTAGGGGCTTTTGGATTGGTGTCCTTTCTTAAAGAACATCTCAACATTTTCTCATCGGTTTGTCATTCAGGGTGAAGACCTGTAACATTTGTAGACCAGTGGGGCCTGTTTGTAGACACCCTCACTGCCTTCATGTCTGTTCAGGATCACAGTCATTCAGTCACGCAATAAGCGACCATCATTCTGCAGGCGAAAGGCGAGAAATTGTTGACATGTTTTGTGCAAAAGGCGGCACTGGTATTTTTCCACCTCTACTGACTTGGTGAAAGGCAATGTTGCTACTTACTAATGCTCAGGACTTTTGGAAGAATAGCAATAATAGGAATGTGGGCATTCTCCAGACTAGCTGTATCAAGTCCGTCTCTTACAAGATCCAAAACAGTTACCACATCATAAAATGGAGATTGACCAAAATTCATCTTTCCAGTGAGGGAAGCAGCTTCCCCACACTCCTGAATCTCTTCCACCTACATCTGTATGGAGAACATTTTTTCTTGACTTCATTGCAATGTCCACACCTCCAGCAATAACCAGTGTAACCGTACAAGACACTTGTAGAAATCTGAGGTGAGATGATGAGGGTGTTAATGCGATGGACTCCACCTTACAGAAACAAATGAGCCTGCAGTCTCAGTCATTGAACAATGAGGGGTCTCCAGATCCCAAGACTTCCTAGAAGCCATGCACCCTAAACCAGAGATGTTTGAGAGCTGGTTGAGGGCACTCAATACATGTTCAGGGGAACTCTTCTCTCCAGCCAACCACCAGATGATAATGTATTTTGTTATATATCCCATCTAATGTATGATATGTGTGAGATTCAGGCCCTAGGGCCCAAATCAGCTTATAAAACAAATATTGGCACCTGACCTCAGATGGGTTGATTATCATAACTATTCAGAACACTCTACTGTGGCCAATGTCCCCCCCATCCCCCAAATGTAATTGCCATTAGTTTTAGTCAGGCAGTTGATAATTAGGGTTGCCAAGTGCCCGGTGGTGGCGGGTAAAATCCCGCCAGTTCACTGGGCTGCCCATCGACCAACTGAAAGCCAGCGGACAATGCATGAACGCACGCACGCGCGATGCGCCTACGTCACTTCTGGGTTTACCTGGAAGTGACGCGGACGCTTTAGTAACCTCCGCAGAAACTCTATGGAAACCATAGTTTTGGCAGAGATTGATAGTGTCTGCATCGCTTCCGAGTAAACCCAGAAGTGACATAGGCGCGTCGCACAGGACGCGCACGCACTTGTGTCCTGTGCTGCTGAAAAGCTCCCACTGATGGAGCTATGGACCTGGTAAGCCTATTGATAATACTGTTGATGATGTTTGCCCAATGAAATGCCACATGTCATTATCGGTTGCTAAACGTTGATGTTTACTTTTTTATTGAAACTTGGTTGCCAGGTGACAGTTACAATGAGGTCGATCTAGTCGTGAGTTTCATCCAGGGTCCTGTTTTAGTATTAGAATTTAAAACGATAACAGCCGCCTGATGTCTTGCTGGGAGAACTGGGTGAGCAAAGCCGAGAAGGACCATTTCCAAGACTAAACAGGGAACCCTGATTACTTAGCCCAAGCAGATTGCCTTGGCCAAGGTCTAGTTTGTTAAAATCATTGTGCAGATATTTCCAATGATTAATACAGTTACCACACAATACAAATACTGGTGTTAATTTCTGTTTGTTACCAAAGCTCTCTGTGAGTAGTCCCATACTGACACTGTTTATGGTAGCTACCATAGAACTTCAGGGTATAGAAATAAAGCCACTAAATTTTTTTGAAGGATTTGAACACACATGAACACATGAAGCTGCCTTATACTGAATCAGAGCCTTTGTCCATCAAGGTCAGTATTGTCTACTCAGACTGGCAGCGGCTCTCCAGGGTCTCAGGCAGAGGTCTTTCCCATCACCTACTTGCCTGGTCCCTTTAACTGGAGATGCTGAGGATTGAACCTGGGACCTTCTGCATGCCAAGCAGATGCTCTACCATTGAGCTACGGCCCCTCTCCTCAGTTCCTCATTAGATGAAACATCGGAGGAGTGCCAAAGGAAGCTAAATGAGTTTTATTAAAATCCTAGCTACATTGCTCAGGAGAGGGTTCATATATTCTAATGAGGCTGCTTTGCCAAAAGTGAATTTAGTGGTTCCTCCTCAGGCAAAACAACTGAGAAATTCCAAAGGAAGATGGTTGTGGTGGTTCTTGCATTCCCAGTCATGCATTTGACAGGTCAAAAAGATCTGAACATACCTTACATTGAATCAGACAATGGGTCCATCAAGTTCAGTATTGTCAACTCAGGCTGGCAGCAGCTCTCCAGGATCTCAACTGGAAGTCTTTCGCATCACTTACCATCTGGGACCTTCGGCATGCCAAGCAGATGCTCTACGACTGAGCCACAGCCCTTCCCTTAATTTTGGTCAATTGACAGGTCAAATACTGATCAAATATTGGGTTGGGTCCTGCATATCAGTTCCACTAGCAGAGGCATTTTTCTCTGGCAGAATCCAACCTATTGTCAAAAATTAGTCAAGTATTTTTTTCTTCCAACATTCACTTTATAAGAAAAATAAAAAGATACTTCGATCACAAACAGATTTGTTACGTATGCTCATTGTAAAATTAAATTCTGCTAAGTGAAGAATGTACCTCTTGTGGAAGGATCTTTGTCCTGTTAGAGGAAGGCTTCCTCCATCCCAGAAGACTCAAGTTAAATTAAAGAAATTTATTTTTGAAATGTAATGGAATATTATAATTCCTAAGAATCTTAGATAAGGTTTTCGTTCACATCACAATTCTGGTGGCATTGATCTGGAAAATTAGGCCAACCTATCTTCACAATTTTAAAAAATAAATAAAAACAAAGTAACGTAATAGCAACTATTAAATTACAAAAGTACATAAGAAAGGCCATTCTGGATCAGACTGAGGCCCATCAAGTCCAGCAGTCTGTTCACACAGTGGCCAACCAGGTGCCTCTAGGAAGCCCCCAAACAAGACGACTGCAGCAGCATTCTGCTGCCTGTGTTCCACAGCACCTAATATCATAGGCGTGTTCCTCTCATTCTAGAGAGAATGGGTATGCATCCTGACTAATATCCATTTTGACTAGTAGCCATGGATAGCCCTCTCCTCTGTGAACATGTCCCCACCCCTCTTTAAGCCTTCCAAGTTGGCAGCCATCACCACATCCTGGGGCAGGGAGTTACGTATGCTCACTGTAAAATTTTGCAGGCAGTATTTGCAGGCAGCTGCTGTTAATGCACAGAGCCATATAATATTTTTTAAAAAGCATTCTTGGCTTGATGGATTATTTCATGACATTTGACCATTGGTATATACTAGGCAGTCAGTTGACAATACTGGATCAGTCAGTTGAGCAGCTTGCCAATCATACTGGGTAGCTTTGATTTATAAAAGAGATTGAATGGAACCCATAAACAAACTTGTAGGGTTTTATCGTGCCCTTTTCTGAGGTGTGTTTTGGAAACGCAGCCGGCCAGCAGGCCAGGAAAAGCCATGTCTTAAGTTAACTTTATTTATAATTTGTGTGGTCTCTTAACTTATTTCCTTTGCATAAAATGTGAAATGAATGAATTGTGGTTTTCCCTTCATTGACTTCTAAAGTATTGAGTTGATGGTTTTAGCACTGTGGGGATAAATGTTTGTGCGACGTTGGGAGTGTTCTCTCTCTCTCTCTCTCTCTCTCTCTCTCTCTCTCTCTCTCTCTCTCTCTCTGTTTTGTGGTGCCTTTGCTCCATGGTTATTTATTAGATCTATTTATTTAATTCCCACCCACCCCTGCTCCTTCTCTTTTGAGAGCTGGGGGTGGGAAGCGCCATTCTGTAGCGTGAGCAAAAGCAATAATATATTTGAAGCTGTTTGCGTCCCGATCAAGAGGAACATTGCTGGAGATTTATACATCAGCTGCTGCAGCAAATAGAAGCAATAATCCTTTTTTTTTTTTAATGAAGTCAAGGCTATGCAATTCAGGTTTGTTTGTTTTCTGTCCAAGCAAAGCCGGAGCGAAGTGTTGAGCCCGTTTCAGCCCGGAGGGTAGCGAGTGGAAACCCTTGGGCTATTTCGGACCCACAGAACGATACTTCCTGGCCCTGCCTGTTGACTGACCTCACCAATGTGGCCCCACTGGTTGTCAGCCACTGAGCCATGATAGAGAACCCCCCTTATATTGCATTGGGATTATATGCAGAGAATAGAATCCTGGAAATCTGTTGTACTCCAAAGGGACCTGTTAATGTCAGCTTTTGGAATAAGGGAGGGGGGGGGGAAGTGATCACATGGTTTTTTTGTACTAAAGTATATATCTATATATATTATCATTTTGTAAAGAAAGCGGAATTGGCTTTTCAGCTTCAATAAAAGTGGTGGATCTTGTTTCAACAGAAAGGATTGTTTATTATGTATTTTGCCTAAATCTTTTCACATTAATGCAACTCATGAACGACTGTTTAACATTTATTTTGTTTAAAACATTTTCACCTCACCACACCTCAAACTCAAAGTGAAAAATCAAAATCGCAAGTAGGGTTGGCAACTCCGTCTGGGAAAATTCCTGGATATTTGGGGGTGGAATTGCCAGGCAGCAGGAGATGGGGGGAGGGACATGGGGGGGGAGAAAATGCAGGCTGTGATGGTGTTGGGTTGCCAACCTCCAGGTACTAGCTGGAGATCTCCTGCTATTACGACTGATCTCCAGCCGATAGAGATCAGTTCCCCTGGAGAAAATGGCTGCTTTGGCCATTGGACTCTATGGCATTGAAGTCCCTCCCCTCCCCAAACCTCACCCTCCTCAGGCTCCGCCCCAAATACCTACTGCCGGTGGTGAAGAGTGACCTGGCAACCCTAGTGAAGGAACACACTGGTCTTCACTGGCTGATTTTTTGCAACACAAGTTTCTTCCAGCAAACACTGTTCCCAATAACGAATTTCTTTCTTTCTTTATGAACCCCACCTTCCTCAGGCTCCACCCCAAAAACCTCCTGCCGGTGCCGAAGAGAGACCTGGCAACCCTATGTGGCACCACTTACATTACTTCTGGGCTTTCCCCAGAAGTGACATCACGTTGATGGCCCAACAACCATTTAAAAAAAATTGTCCCACCGCTGTTCTGAGCAGGTGGGGAGGAGCTGAGGATGAACGATTCCCACCTGGGGGGTTGGCAGCCCTAGTGAGGAGGGTGGAGAGTGGGGAAGGGAAGGAACCAATTGAGTTTGTGCTGCTGTATAGTCTGCCCTCTGAAGCTACCATTTCCTCCAGGTAATCTGGAGAACAGTTGGAATTGTGGGAGAATTCTAGGCCCCACCTTGAGGTTGGTAACCCACTGATAAAATTCCTAAACTAGGATCCAAAGATAGGGTTGCCAGGACCCTCTTTGCCACCAGTGGGAGGTTTTTGGCGCAGAGCCTTAGGAAGGTGGGGTTTGGGGAGGGGAGGGACTTCACTGCCATAGAGTCCAATGGCCAAAGCAGCCATTTTCTCCAGTGAACTGATCTCTATCGGCTGGAGATCAGTTGTAATAGCAGGAGATCTCCAGCTAATACCTGGAGGTTGGCAAAGACCAAAGTTTGGAAAGGCCCAGGGTTTGAACATGCCCACTAGGATGTCTGACTTTTTCACCTTGAAGGGCTGTCATACATGTATGCCATATTGCAAACTGTAAGAACATAAGAAAAGCCCTGCTGGATCAGACCAAGGCCCATCAAGGCCTGTGTTTGAAACTCTGCTCAGGTTCAAAAGGTGTTTGTCTACGGGGGCATGAAGAACTGCCCATTGAGACACCAAAGACAAAAACCACCCTGGGTCTATGATCATTTTTTTTTTTAAGTTTTTATTGTTTTCCTTCATTTAATACATCCACATAAGGCCAACTTTCAACACTAAAAGTTAATAAAGGCAATAAAAAAATCTATAATAAACATAAAATAACTTCCCCCTCACTCTCTTCCACCTACAAATAAAGTGTATATACTTTTGCTAATTAAAATAATCCCCCTCATTTATTTAATAGATATATATTTATCTCATCTTATCTTATCTAATATTGTTAATTCGATACCTTAATATAATCATAATACAAAGTATATATGAGAGATTAAATCAAAGAATATCCTTTAAATGGTCCCATCAAAAAATGATTTTCACAATAAATTCTCCACACCTCCCATTCCCCCCAAAATTGTACATTATCATTCTGATTTATCAAAGCCGTAAGTTTCGCCATCTCCGTCAATTCCAGCATCTTATTTATCCAGTCCTGGGTCTATGATCATGTTGGTTACCAGTGGGAGACTGAGGGGGTGGAGCGACATGGGGGGGGTGCTGTCAATGATGGCGTGATGTCACTTCTAGGGAAACCTGGAAGTGATGTCACTCCTCCCTAGGTTTCAACAAAAACACTGGACTCCCTTGAGGAACATTTGTCAAACTATATATATGATTACATACACATGATAAAAAAGAAAAAGAAAAACACCCTTTCCCTTTTAAGGCATATGTGTGAAAACGAGTCATTGAAGCTTTTAATAGCATGGTGGTAAATAAGATCCTATTGGTTTCAGGTAGCCGGCTCAAGGTTGACTCAGCCTTCCATCCTCCCGAGGTCGGTAAAATGAGCACCCAGCTTGCTGGGGGATAAAGGGAAGATGACTGGGAAAGGCACTGGCAAACCACCCTGTAAAAACAAAATCTGCCTAGGAAACCTCGGGATGTGACGTCACCCCATGGGTCAGGAATGACTCGGTGCTTGCACAGGGGAGGGGACCTTTAAGGCTCTGTTAAAGAGACAAGACTTCCCCCACCCTCCAGGCAGCTGACTATTCTAACAAGGATCTACACATTCCTAGTCTGACAAGTTAATCACTATTATAGCACAACCCCCCCCCCCCCATTTAATACATACAAATACATACAGGGATTTCTGGGCTATAAATGGTTGTGCGGCAGGTGGAAATTCAACAGAAAAAGCCCATAATAGTTTGTTTACTCTATAGTGCTATTTTATAGTTTCTGGAAAGCCAAAGCACTGAGTTGCTGATCGTATTATGGTCTCCAGGGCGGGGGGGAGTAACAAAATGTAAGTATACATTCAAGGGACATTTTTCGCCACAGCTGCTGGGTCAAGTCTGTTTCTCTCAATCTCTTTTGTTTTGTTCCCCCTCCCCCACCAGCTTTATTTAGCCTTTGGGGGGGCATAACCCAGCACCGACATCTTTGCAGAGATATTTGGACATTGCATGCATAGAAAACTAGCATGCCAGGTTTAAAAAACTTCACTGGAGCTCTTCCCCTGATATCTAGATTTCCGTGTGCAGAAGAGTTTACATCATTTAATTTATTTCATTTATGACCCAGTTTTCTCCCCAGTGAGGGACCCAAAGAAGCTTAGATTATTCTCTACTCCTCCATTTTATCCTTACCCCCTGTGAAATGGGTTAGGCTGAAAGTATGTGATTGGCCCAAAGTCACCAAGTAAGCTTCCATGGCAGAATGGGGGATTCGAACCTGGGTCTTCCAGATCTTAGTCCCACACTCTGATCACTACACCACATTGGATCTCTCTGTTGATTCTTTTTGGATATGAGTATTCCATTTTGAATCTGAAAGCAGTACAGGTTAACCATATCTGCGAGAACTAGGCCAGAGAATCCAGTGGCGCCTTAAAGCCTAACAAATCTATTGTAGGTTCTTATAGTTTATTCGGGTTGTGTGACCGTGGTCTTGGTATTTTCTTTCCTGACGTTTCGCCAGCAGCTGTGGCAGGCATCTTCAGAGGAGTAACACTGAAGGACAGTGTCTCTCAGTGTCAAGTGTGTAGGAAGAGTAATATATAGTCAGAAGGGGGTTGGGTTTGAGCTGAGTCATTGTCCTGCAAAGTATTAAAGGTAATGTGCTAATCATGGTCCCGTAAGTATCAAGATAATGTGCTAATGAGGGTGTGGTATGTTAATGTGGAACCATTGTATACATACCGCACCCTCATTAGCACATTATCTTGATACTTACGGGACCATGATTAGCACATTACATTTAATACTTTGCAGGACAATGACTCAGCTCAAACCCAACCCCCTTCTGACTATATATTACTCTTCCTACACACTTGACACTGAGAGACACTGTCCTTCAGCGTTACTCCTCTGAAGATGCCTGCCACAGCTGCTGGCGAAACGTCAGGAAAGAAAATACCAAGACCACGGTCACACAGCCCGGATAACCTACAACAACCGATGAACTCTGACCGTGAAAGCCTTCGGCAAATCTATTGTAGCTTTGAGTTGTGTGTATGTAAAATGGCTTGTCAGAATTGTGGAATGTCCCTATACTCTTGGGAGGGTTGTGCCCCTAAATTATTATTTTTTAAAAAACTTACTTTCTCCTGCAAATTTGGGGATTCCACCAAGTTCACAGAACCCAGTATTAGGGCTGTTGAATTAAAAAAAATTCGGTATAGTTCGGATTCGGCTGAATTCGGCCTGTTTAGATTCGGGATATGCCGAAGTCCGAACTCCCCCACTTCGGGTCCGTGCAATTCGGCAGGAATTCAAAGTTCGGGGAAAAAATTCGGCTGAATAAAGCCATTAAAAACACAACCTCGCTTTCCGCAGCTTTGGGGGGGGGAACTTTTGGGGGTAGAGGTCCCAAACTTTCAGCAGAGCTTCAAAGGACCCTTCTTGCCAGACCCCCCAAGTTTTGTAAAGATTGGGTCAGGGGGGGCTGAGATATGGGCCCCGAAAGGGATTCCCCCCACCCTTAATGTGCATCTCTGAGCAGAGCTTGCCACCCACGCACAAAGCTCCCAGCCCCGACAAACAGCTGAGAAGTTTGCAAAGCAACACAACTGCAAAGCAACACAACTGCAAAGCAACACAACCCTGCAAAGCAACACCTTTGCAACCGTGCAAACCATGGAAAGGGACAGAGGCAGCTAGCTATGCATAAGGAGCAGGAGGGGGTGGAATTTCCCCTTTTGCATCGGACTCGGGACCAGGAAAATGCATTCTTTAAGTCACCATTTGAAAACCAGTTTTGAGCAAGCATCAAAATAGACCTAACCGATCTTATGAATGAGGGAAAACCTGAGGACACACTGAAGCCCCCCCTCAAACCAGGGAGAGAGAGACTCGAGGGGGCACACACACCCCAGGCAGAATGGGCAAAAGCCCCCTTTGGCCTCCCCCCCACCCACAGAAACTGCTCCCTCCCCACACACACACAGACTCTGCTTCCCCCCCCCCACACACACACAGGAGAAAAAGTATAGATTAAAGCCCCCAAAGGGGTCTTACTGTGGCTGTATTCTGTTCCATCAGGAGGGGCTGGGAGGAGGACTGGGTAATCCAAGACGATTCCATTTAAGCACGGGACGTTTTGCTCTGGAGATGCATACAGGATCGGGTGATCCATTCATCCCAATAGGGAAAAGGGAAAAGCCCATATCTCGGGGGGCCCTGACCCAATGTTTACAAAACTTGGGGGGTCTCTGAAACTCCACTGAAAGTTTGGGGTCTGTACCCCAAAAAATGCGCCCCCTGCAGCCACAGAAAGAGAAAAGGGGGGAGCCAATATTTCTGCCCCCACTGAACCCATCTTTACAAAACTTGGGGGGTCTCTTAAGAAGGCTCGTCTGAAGATATCCTGAAGGTTTGGGGGCTGCACCCCCAAAAAAGTGCCCCCTGCAGCCACGGAAATGGAAAAGGGGGAGGGAGGGAGGGAAAAGGGGTGGAGCCCATATCTCAGGACCCCCTGGCCCAAAGTCTACAAATCTTGGGGGGTCTCTTAAGAAGGCTTGTCTAAAGCTCCGCTGAAAGTTTGGGGTCTGTACCCCCAAAAATGTGCCCCCTGCAGCCATAGAAAGAGAAAAGGGGGGAGCCCATATCTCGGGACCCCCTGACCCAATGTTTACAAATCTTGGGGGGTCTCTTAAGAAGGCTTGTCTGAAGCTCCACTGAAAGTTTGGGGTCTGTACCCTTAAAAATGTGCCCCCTGCAGCCACGGAAAGGAGCGAATGTGCACAAGCACCCCCCCCCACACACACACACACACACGAGGATTTCTCTCACTCTCTTTCTCTCCCCGGCGTCAATATTTATGATAAGCCTCTGGGGTCGTAAGAATTCAAGCGGGCATGTTGAGATTCATCAAGTTTCGGACATTCCCTCAGTCCATTTATGCATGGGAGGTTTTGCCTTGGATTTGCCACTCTCTAGGTCAGTGGTTCCCAAAGTGGGCAGTACCACCCCCTGGGGGGGTGGAATTACCTAGGGGGCACTAAAAGGCAAGGGGGCAGCAGGGGGTGCTAGAGGTGGGCCCCTTCAACTGTGTTGTTCACTGATTTACACTAGATCACCCTATGGCACCATGCTGGCAAATTTGGTGGAAATGATCCAAATTGCCCCCCACCCCAGACTCTGAAGAGCTGGTACCACTGGATCAAGTTTATCAGTTTTGTTGAATAAATTTCAACTCAAAAGTTTTAATTTGTTTTTGAACAGATGTGCAATTAATTGTTACTCTTTTGAAATGTTATTTAGTGAGTCATGCAAGCCCGTATTTTGAATAATGCTTTTTATAGGGTAGGGTAGGGGGCGCTGGGGTTGAGTTTGTGGCACCAAGGGGGCGGTGGCCCGAAAAGCTTGGGAACCACTGCTTTAGGTGCACATTTTCCCCATCCGAATTCTCAGAACTTGGCATGGGGGCTTACTGTTGAGTTTTGAGACTTTGGACGGGGAAAATGTGTGCCTAAGAGCGGCAAATCCAAGGCGAAACCTCCCATGCATGAAACGGCCTCAGAGACCCACACTCATGAGATTTACATCGACGAGGCCTCATAATTTGACACTTAGCGGAGGGCCGGGGAGACGAATCCTCTAAAGCCTCTTCGGCCTCCCAGGTGTGCCGCAGCGCCAGCTGGAGTTATATTAACAGCCTTTTCCGCCCCCACTAGTGCCAGCCCCTCCCGCTTTGCCTAATCCATTGTAAAACGCAGCCTGGCATTCCCTGTGCAGCAGCAGCAGCAGCAGCAGGACCCAGCTCTTTTGGGCACATCCAGCCTCTTTGGCAGCACATGCTTCTCACACAGCCGAGTGCCTTCTGCCTGCTCTGGGCGTAGGGAGAATTGGAGAGGCAGAGGCTGCAGCGTCCCAAGCGCTGAGCCTGGGGGGAGCCAGCAAAGGCACCTACCTGATCCCCACATGATGAGTGCGCGTGTGTGTTTCAGGCAGCTTTTTTTTTTTTTTGCCCCAATGCACATTCCAGGCAGCTGCAAGAGGAGGCAGGCAGAGACCGACGGGGAAGGAGAGGCCCGGGGAGCTGTTTCAGCTGCTCCTTGTCTCCTTCCAAAGTTTCAGGCCAGCATTTCCCCCCTCCCTCTGTTATTATGTTTGGGAGGGGATGCTCCAACATAGCAGGATGGGATTTGAAAGGTCGGTTGCCTGGAAGGCAAAGAGATTTCAAGTAGGGTTGCCAGGTTCCTCTTTGCCACCGGTGGGAGATTTTTGGGGCAGAGCCTGAGGAGAGCGGGGTTTGGGGAGGGGAGGGACTTCAATGCCATAGAGTCCCATTGCCAAAGTGGCCATTTTCTCCAGGTGAACTGATCTCTATCGGCTGGAGATCAGTTGTAATAGCAGGAGATCTCCTGCTAGTATCTGAAGGTTGGCAGCCCTAATTTCAAGGCAGCAGGTTTTAGCAAAGACCAGAAGCATGCTCTTAAATTTAGGAAACCGAAAAGGCTAAAGAAAGAGAGAGAAAAGCCTATGGCCATTTATGCATGGCTGTTTCCTTGCGGTCACCCCGCTGACTACTTTGGGGCTTTGCTATGATTATGCTTGCATTTTCCAACAGTCAGAGGTCACCTCCCTCTCCTTGAGCGTTTCCATGCGTTTTGCCTACGTTTTCTGGATCCGTGTTTAGCCAGCACTCAGAAAATGTGGGGGAAATGCGTGGAAATGTGTGGGGAGAGCAAGGTGACCTTTGATGGTCAGAAAATGCAAGCATAATCAAAGTAAAGTCCCAAAGTTGTTGGAGGGGTGGCCGCAAGGGAACAGCCATCCATAAATGGCCAAGGTGTAGAGTTATCGCTGTTGCTTAAAAAGCGGAAATTGCATAATAGATGTGGCAACTGTTCTCTTTATAGCGTCAAGGAAAAATTTAATTTCATTTAAAGTGTGAAGTGATTGATGGATAGCCAGTGGCTGTTAAATCTAGGGAAAGGAAAAAATAAAAAGCAAAAATTATAATACAAAAGCCTCGATCAAATTACAAATATTAAAACCGTGCATCACAATACAGCAAACTTTGGTTATATATACATGTACCTTCCTCTAGGGTATACAATTTTTAAAGAAAAATGTCTTTGGTATACACAGGTCCGTCATACAGTAGCAAACATCATTCCTGCGACCAGAAATTGGGGAGGGGAGTGCAAAATTAACGAGGGTGAACACCCTGAAACTGAACCCTGCCAAGATGGAGTAAACATTGGTTGGGAAGACCGAGGTCTTGAAATACTTAATAGCAATAAAGTGTCCGCAGTCATTAGGGGTGTGCAAAAGATGAAATGCAAGGTAGACACTCTGTCCACATACCACTCTCTAACAGACTCACTGCCTTTTCTATCTCCGCTGAGCCTGCCTCACAGGATTGTTGTGAGAACAAAAGTGGGAGAAGAGCCATGCATGCTGCCCTGGAGCACCTTGGAAGAAGGGTGCGTTTAAAAAAAAGATCCAAGATAGATTGTCACGTCAAGGCTGCAAAATGTGGTCATCCTTCCTTCAAGGTAACCCTAATTCCCTTTTGGAAACAATCCTAAGCAGGTCTGCTCAGAAAACGGGGCTTAAATGCCCATGAAAGTACTCTTAGGATTGCACTGCTGAGCATCTCACCATGCTCAGTTATGCTAGCTGTGTTTGTTTTCAACAACCAGAAGTTTTTTAAGAGGGCAAAAATGCACGAGAGGTTTTGCCTTGGATTTGCCGCTCTCTAAATGCACATTTCCCCCAGCCAAATTCTCAAAACTCAAAAATAAGCCCCCAAGCAGAGTTTTGAGACTTGGGATTGGGAAAATGTGGGCAAAATGATGTTCCATGCAGAGCAATGCCTCATCCAGTCTCTCCACAACCCTGCCCATGGCCCGGCATGGGGTAGTGGTTAGGAGTGGTGGACTCTAATCTGGAGAACTGGGTTTGATTCCCCACTTCTACACATGAAGCCTGCTGGGTGTCCTTGGGCCAGTCACAGTTCTCTCTGAACTCTCTCAGCCCCACCTACCTAATAAAGTGTCTGTTGTGGGAAGAGGAAGGGAAGGCGATTGTAAGCCACTTTGGTTCTCCTTAAAAGGTAGAGAAAGTCGGTATATAAAAACCAGCTCTTCTTCTTATCTAAGGAATCAATCTTATGAATCTTTGCTTTGGGCATGATGAACGTCTGCTTGTTTTACCATTTCCCCCCTCGATTCTAAATTCTTTGGAATCATTTCCCTTCCCTCTTAGAATGGGAAAAGCAAAATGATCTGTCTCAATATCCCGGTGGAAATTAATTTCCCAGTTTCCTTTGCTAGTCGTCTCTATCGCCCACGCTCTGGGGATACAAGATTCATATTAGCAACCGTGGGTAGGATTAGCTCATATGTAGGGGAAGAAGGGGACAATCCTGCATCAGTTCCTGGCAGCATCTATTTCCCCAGCTGGCTGAGCCGTAACACAGCTGGACCCGGGTCCTATTGGCTCCTGTTC
This sequence comes from Euleptes europaea, assembly GCF_029931775.1. NCBI lineage: Eukaryota > Metazoa > Chordata > Lepidosauria > Squamata > Sphaerodactylidae > Euleptes > Euleptes europaea. The sequence goes on from NC_079312.1 coordinate 171,257,569, forward strand.
GCCAGACCTGTCAACATGCCCAATTCCCAGCATTCAGTGTGAGACCGCCAGCCCATGGTTGAACTCTGATGCTCTGCTCTCGGCCCAGCTGCCGGCCCAGCCGGGACTCCATGTGCAGCTGTGCGGGGCTCTCTGTTTCCCAGAAGGACGGCACACAAGGAGGAAATGTTCCTCGGCTGCTTGCACGTGTGCAGATTAAAGGACTGAAAGAATTAATGGGTCTGCAGCGTCCCCGATTAAAACCAGGGCAGATGGTTCTGGCATGGCGGTTGCGCAGCCAGCCGCTGAGTTATGCAAAGTTGGTGCTGCGTATAGAAAAAGCCGACCGGCAAAGCCACAGATGCCTGTGGAGCAAAGTTGTCAGACATAGCTTGAGCTGGGCTTGCCGATGCCCCTGTGTGAGTTTCAACTTATGCCACAGGAAGCCTGCTGGGTGACCTTGGGCCAGTCACGGTTTTCTCTAAACTCTCTCGGCCCATCTACCTCATAAGGTGTCTGTTGTGGGGAGGAGAAGGGAAGGCGATTGTAAGCCACTCTTGAGACTCCTTAAAGGTAGAGAAAAGCGGGGTATAAAAACCAACTCTTCTTCTTCCTCCTCTACATGAAGCCTGCTGGGTGACCTTGGGCCAGTCACAGTTCTCTTAGAAGTTTCTCATGCAGAATAATTATTTGGCTTTTTCGGGAATCTCCTATTCGGCTTCGGGCAGATTCCCAGGTTTTGGTATTCAGTCTACCCAAAACCCGAATATTGCCAAAACAGCTAATTTCAGGTTTATTTTTGATTCGGGTATATCAACATGCACAACCCTAGGTAGGAGCTTTCGAGCTTTCCTTAGGATTGCACTAGAGATAGATCATGATGGGTAGCTGTGTTAATCAGTCAATAGCAGTAGAAAAGAGCAAGAGTCCAGTAGCACCTTAACTAACAAATGTTTCTGGCAGGGTATGATTTTTCATGAGCCACCGCTCACTTCTTCAGATACAGCTTGAATGTGATTCCATCTATCCTTAAGTAGAGAAGAGCGAATTAGACACACAATAGCAATGTAAATGTCAAAAGCAAGTAAATGGCATTAGCGGGCGTGATTGGATTAGGTGCGATAGACAGAGGGGTAGCAGTAGTGGAGAAATTAGCATTGGTGATGAGACAGGAATCCCAGATCTCTATTCAATCCAGGAGAATGCATTGTCTCGAGCTTCATTATGAGTTTTAATTCAGCAGTCCCTCTTTCTAATCTCCCTTCGAAATCCTTTTGTAAGAGAACTGCTACTCTTAAATCAGCGACGGAATGTCCTGGAATCAGGATTGCACTGTAAGAGCGAATCAGCTGAGACCAGGGTTGCCAATGAGGCAATCTCCATGGCTGGCCATTGTGGCAACCCCCCATGGCTGGCAACCCCCAGGAGACTGGCGGGGGTGTGATTTACCCTAACAGTGATCTTCCAATGCTGCGATGTCACTTCTGGCTGTGTAACTAAAAGTGATGTCACTGTACTGCAGGATGCTCTAGGATTCACCTGTATAGTTAAAAAACAGAGAGATTCAGGTGAATCCTAGAGCGTCCCACAACACAGCAGTGTACATAGCCAGAAGTGATGTCACAGCTATGCTCTCCACCACCACCACCACCCCCAGGAAAGAAGCCAACTCAAACTCATCAACTCAGCAGAGACCGTCACGGGAAAGGCTACACCGGAATAATTGCTGTCTGCCCGGAAGTTGGCTGCCCTGCTCTTTCCCCGCTGCAGCCAGCTGGCTGGGGAGCACAGAGCCATATAATTGCTAAGCCTTTTTAAACCCTGGTTTATGGGCTATAATTCTGAGAGTTTGTAATCTGATAACTCCATGAGCCAGTGAGCTTCTAAATGTGCCCGGCTGGGTGAAACCCAAAGGATTTCATCTACTCTAAGCCTAAATATCAGACTGTTGCTTCTTGAGTAAATCATCTCTCTTGCTCTCTCTCGCTCTCAGTGACTTAGAATTATAGAATCATAGAGTTGGAAGGGACCACCAGGGTAATCTAGTCCAACCCCCGGCACAATGCAGAAAATTCACAACTACCTCCCCCCCACACACACCCCCAGCGACCCCCTCCTCCATGCCCAGAAGATGGCCCCCAAAAAACCACATCCAGGATCCCTGGTGAATCTGGCCTGGAGGAAAATTGCTTCCTGACCCCAAAGTGGTGATCGACGCTACCCTGGGCATGTACAAAAGGGCCATGTCTTCTTTTTACTGTCCTCCTCTATTTCAGTCATTAGATTTCAAGATATAAATGTTTAGAAGGGCAGGGAGTAGGGTTGTCAGTTCCGAGTTGGGAAATACCTGAAGATTTTGGGGGTAGAGCCTGAGGGGGCGTGGTTTGGAGAGGGGAGGGACATTAATGGGGTATAGACTAGGGTTGCCAGCTGCAGGTTGGGAAATACCTGGAAATTGAGGGGGTGGAGCCTGGGAAAGGTAGGGTTTGGGGAGGGGAGGGACTTCAATAGATTCCACCTTCCAAAGCAGCCATTTTCTCCAGGGGAATGGATCTCTGTCGGTTGGAGACCAGTTGTAATCCCAGGAGATCTTCAGCTAGTACTTGGAGGTTGGCAACCCGAGAGGCAGGTCTGTCTGAGAGAGTGTGACTGGCACAAGTTCACCCAGCAAGCTTCGGTGGCAGAGCAGACTGGGGTCTTCCCGAATTCTAGTCCAACACTCTTAACCGCTACACCACACTGGCTCTCTTACACCCATTGGTTATGTGTGGGAAATCCCAGTCTAAGCCTATGGAATTCAACGGTCTGGAGAAAATCTGCATAGGACTGCAATGTATACCCTTAGGATTGCCAACCTCCAGGTAGTGCAGGAAGAACTAATTGTAGATGGACACCATAATGGTGTAACAAAGTGTATAATAGTGCTCAAATAAACATATAACAAACGAGGAATAATATACAAAACTCTTTCAAAGTCCAAAGTACAAAATGCTAGTTTCAGAGCAAGGAAGGAGGATGTTCTTCATGTAGAAGTCACTTAAACAGGAAGACGATCATTTCTATTTCTTCATCAGTCCCATTTAGTAGAAGTTTTCTATATATGCACATATAAGTTCCAAAATCCAGTCCGATCTCACATTGGAGAAAAGGATACAAACTGTGTGTAACATTCAATATTGAAGTTCCAATACAGGATACATCATTTTCAATACACAGTTGTACAGATAGTTTGAACAATTTGACTGTTCCCAACGGGATACTCCAAGTGGACTGGATTTTGGAACTTATATGTGCATATATAGAAAACTTCTACTAAATGGAACTGATGAAGAAATAGAAATGATCGTCTTCCTATTTAAGTGACTTCTACATGAAGAACATCCTCCTTCCTTGCTCTGAAACTAGCATTTTGTACTTTGGACTTTGAAAGAGTTTTGTATATTATTCCTTGTTTGTTATATGTTTATTTGAGCACTATTATACACTTTGTTACACCATTATGTTGTCCGTCTACAATTAGTTCTTCCTGCACTTCCTTCCTTACCTGCGGTATTAGTGCAGTGGTGTTTATTTTGGCTGCTCAACCTCCAGGTAGTAGCTGGAGATCTCCCACTATTACAACTGATCTCCAGCTGATAGAGATCAGTTCGCCTGGAGAAAATGGCCTCCTTGGCAATTGGTCTCTATGGCAATGAAGTCCCTCCCCTCCCCAAACCCCACCCTCCTCAGACTCCGCCCCAAATACCTCTCGCTGGTGGTGAAGAGGGACCTGGCAACCCTATCTACCCCCCAAAGCAGCCATTTTCTCCAGCAGAACTGCTCTGTTTTGCCCGGAAATCAGTTGTAATCCTAGGAGATCTGCAGGCGTCACCCGGAGGCTGGCAAGCCTATTTAAGCCACTTTGGCTCCCCAGAAGAGTGAAAAGCTGGTTGTAGCTAAATGAAATAATAAAACTGTAACATGGGAAGGGGTGCTTGCAGATTTGAGGTGCTACGGTATATGCTGGAACAACAGGTCAGGTTTCAGGGACATGATCCCACCTTCTTTCCTCTCTCCTTTGACGACGTAGCTGTCCTCCAATCTGTATTTCAAGTAGGGTTGCCAGCTCCGGGTTGGGAAATACCTGGAGAATTTGGTGGTGGAGTCTGAGGAGGGTGGGGTTTGGGGAGGGGAGGGACTTCAGTGCCTTAGATTCCAATTGCCGAACTAGCCATTTTCTTCAGGTGATCTCTATCATCTAGCAGGAGATCTCCAGCTACTACCTGGAGGTTGGCAACCCGAGACTTCAGTGGGGTACAATGCCATAGAATCCACCTTCCCAAAGCATAGGATTGCCAACCTCCAGGTAATAGCTGGAGATCTCCTGATATTACAACTGATCTCCAGGTGACAGAGATCAGTTCCCCTGGAGAAAATGGTTGCTTTGCCAATTGGACTCTATGGCATTGAAGTCCCTCCCCAAACCCCGCCCTCCTCAGGCTCCGCCCCAAAAACCCTACCTGAGCAGCCATTTTCTCCTGGTGAACTGGTCTGTGTTGCCTGGAGGTCAGTTGTATTCCCAGGAGATCTCCAGCTAGGATCTGGAGGTTGGCAACCCTCATTTCAAATGCTAAAATCAGCTCATTTGATGCCCCTTCTCAATCCCATAAGGCACGTTGGGGGCTTTGCTGTTTCTGCTTCGTGCTTCCATCGGAAGGCACAGCATTCGACCCAGCCCAAGAAGGGGACACAGCGCTCCGTCATACCTGCAATGCCTGACCTGGGCGAGGGCTGATTTGAGATCAGCTCTATTGATACATGTAACTCTGAGGTGCAAACATGGAGGGATTAATGGCTAAAGCTCTGTGAGGGAAGCCATGGTCTGATGAGGAGGGAGACCCTTCTCGGAGCTCTCTGAGGCCCTGTGATCCGGTCAGTCAAAAGGTGCCGAAGGAAGCACGAAGCGGGGATCCTGGAGATATAGGGCACAGGGGGTCGTTCCAGCTTTCACTGGCTGGGCAGGAAGAGATTTCAAAAGGGAGCTCAGCAAGCTTTAAAAGCATCCTGCTCTCTGGGGCTTTCAAAATTAGATTGCAATATAGAATTTGTATTTTAAGAGCATTTGTTGTGCTTATTGCAGGGTTTTTTTTTTAAGGGGTGGACTCCTAATTACTATAGCAGTGTTATCCACACAGGTCAAACAGTCACCATTTTTGTCCCCCGGGCAAGGGGAGAGGTTGTGGCTTAGTGGCAGAGTACATGCTTGGTAGGATTGCCAACCTCCAGGTAGTAGCTGGAGATCTCCTGCTATTACAACTGATCTCCAGCCAATATAGGGTTGCCAGGTGCCCGCTGGTGGTGGGCAAACCCCCAGTAATGTGCTCCTCTGCCCGCCGACCAGCTGTGGGCCAGCGGGCAATCATGCACACGCGCAATGACGAGGCACTTCCGGTTTACAACCAGAAGTGCAGCCTTGTGAGGAGCCTTAGACCATTCAAACTCTTAGTTTGAGTGGTAAAGGGCCACTGCGGCCCTTTACCACTCAAATTAAGAGTTTGTAAGATTGCCAACTGCCAGGTAGTAGCAGGAGATCTCCTGCTAATTCAACTGATCTCCAGCCGATACAGATCACCTGGAGAAAAATGGGCGCTTTGGCAATTGAATTCTATGGCATTGAAGTCCCTCCCCTCCCCAAACCCCGCCCTCTTCAAGCTCCGCCCCCAAAATATCCCACCGGTTGAGAAGAGGGACCTGGTAACCCTAAGAGTTTGAGTGGTCTAAGGCTCCTCGCGTGTCGGCGCGAGCACGCAAGATCGGCACAGAAACCTCCCGCCAAAGGTAAGTGGGGACCTGGCAACCTTAAGCCAATAGAAATCAGTTCCCCTGGAAAAAATGGCCACTTTGGCAATGGCCGCCTTAGCTAGCCATCTGTGATCACAAGGAAGGTACACTCCTTTGCTTCACAAATGAACTCTCAAGCACACGGAAGAACTGGAAGCTTGACAAAATCGTTATGAAATGGGAATTTACCGGAAGCCCATTGCATCTTTATTGCTCCGTTGCTTTTGAACTGTTAAACGCTTCACGTTTTATGTACATTGTGAGATTTGACCTGTTGGTCACGCACATGTTTTTTGTCAACTGCAGTTGTTCACTTGATGTTTGATCTGAATTATATACATTCTATTAGCATATTCCAGTGTTGGTATTTATGTGCCACATGTTGGCCTTTTGTTCTCATGCTATGTGATTTGAATTCAACCCCACTGTTTAAGCACTTGTAGCCTTTCTTGATTACCACCTGGAGGTAGGCAACCCTACTTACAACACTCAAAATAAATATAGTCCATTAGTCACCTGATTCACGAACACTCTCACTCACTATTGTTTTTGTAGTTCCAAACAAACAGCCTAACAGTAGAGGCAGTGCAGTCTAGTGGATAGAGTGTTGGACTAAGACTTGGAAGACCCAGGTTCAAATCCCCGCTCAGTCATTCAAACTCTGGGTGACCCTGGGCCAGTCACGCTCTCTCAGCCTAGCCTACCTTACCAGGTTGCTCTGAGATAGGGTTGGCAATCTCCAGGTGGCACCTGGAGATCTCCTTCTATTACAATTGATCTCCAGACGATCTCTGTCAACTGGAGATCAGTTGTAATAGTGGGAGATCTCCAGCCACCACCTGGAGATTGCCAACCCTAGGTACAGTGCCTTGCAAGAAAGCTTGACTGTTGTGTGTTTAAAAGGGCCGGGTGGTTGCCCATGAAAGTGGAACCACAAAATCCCAGTAACCAACAGCTTGCTCCACCCTGAGCTAGGGAGGGCGTTGCTTCCTTTCAAACATGTCCCAGAATTACTGTTTTGCCCCCTCCTTTTTGTTTCCCAGCCATGACTACAAATTCCCCCAAATCAACACGAGACGCAAGCCGGTAATTCTAGTAAATCTGAGCTCTGCTCCGCAGCAAACCCCCTGTAAGCTCCAGATCAGCCAGCATTTTCAATCTGTTTTCAGAGAAGTACAGAATGTTTGCTTAGTAATGGCCAAAGGCCAGGAGATTAAGCGGCCAGGGGTTTCTCCCTCCTCTCCCTGCATCTGCTCAGGCAACCAGCAAATCTCAGAGCATGCAGGAGTTCTCCTCAATGATCCGAGCTTCCCTGATAGACTGCCTGGGGGTTGCTTTTGTTTCTCGTTTCGCAAAAGCAACAACTCAGAGAACGCCCTTGGAGGTCCGATATTGACGATAGATATCACGAATGTGTGTCTTTAAGTCCCTACATTCCTTGTCAAACTGGGTATTAGAGGGGTTTTTCCTTGTTTTCATCCTCCCCTATATATGTTATTAACTTCTCATAGGATCTGATAGCTCCCCGTTGATTTTTAGCACTAATTACGGTCTCTCTACACTCCATCAGAGTCTCAGTTGTGAATAGTTGGTAGATCTTTTGGGTTAAGTCTGCAGACCGGAAGATCCTTGGCAAAATGTCTAGGTTTTCCTCTAAATTTGAGATTGGGATAGTTAGATTCATGGGAAGATCAATTGCAATAGCCAAAATCGGGGGCAAATGGTCACTGACCGTGAAATCACCCACCATAAAGGCCACCACACGGTCTCCTAATGCTGGCGAGATCAGAAAGTAATCACACTGTTACCTCTTCTTGATACGAAAGTAAATTCACCCACATTATCAAGATCTGTTGTTCCGTTAAGCAGGACTTTACTAAATTGAATACAGAATTTGGCCAGACATACAACTGCATGATTTAAGAAGAAGAGTAGGTTTTTATATGCCGACTTTCTATAGCACTTAAGAGAGGATCAAACCAGCTTGCAATCACCTTCCCTTCCCCTCCCCACAACAGACACCTTGGGAGGGAGGTGGAGCTGAGAGAGTTCTAAGAGAGCTGTGACTAGCCCAAGGTCACCCCCAGCTGACTAGCCCAAGGTCACCCCCAGTGGGGAAACAAATCCAGTTCACCAGATTAGCCTCCTCCACTCATGGGGAATCAAACCCGGTTCTCCAGATCAGAGTCCACCACTCCAAACCACCGCTCTTAACCACTACACCACATTATCCTTAGACTGCCTATTGTATAAGAAGAACGGTAGTTGACAGCTCATCATAATTGAGCCCCAATGCTCTGGGCTTTTACTAATTTTATGTTCTAACTTTGTCAGAAATGCCCAACTGCAGCAATTCTATGTTATGATGTAGACACCCCATGTTTCGATTTTATGCCAATAAAGGAGATTGTATTGTATTGTAACTCAGAGAATGCTCAGTGCATTATAGCTCTGCCATGCAGACCAGGGTTTGTGGAACTGCTGCTCCTGACTGTGAGGTGCCAATTTCCCCATGAACCAAGATAACAACGAAGAGTCGGGATGCCCAAAGTCTGCTGTTTCTCGCATTTCCCTGTGTGCACAAAATGCTCCAGGAAAGGAACAGGGAGGGCAGAGGAGGAGGAACATCATTGCTGCCAGCTGTAAGGCCTAAGCTATGCATTCCTGCTGTCCTACCTGTCCTCAGGTAGAAAGATGGGTATGGCCAGAAATATGAGCCCATGAGCATGATCTGAAGGGCAGGAGTCAAAGAGTTCTTGCCCTTTGGTTCTTCTCCTCTTATACCCTTTCAATGAGCTGAACTGTTGGGTTCAAGACTGACCTATGTTATAGTTTGACCCTTATTTGGACGGCCCAGGCTGGACTGATCTCATCAGATCTCAGAAGCTAAGCAGGGTTGGCCCTGATTAGTACTTGGATGGGAAACCGCCAAGGGAGTCCAGGGCTGCTATGCGGGAGCCAGGCAATGGCAAACTACCTCTGTCCGTCTCTTACCTTGTAAACCCTAGATGGCCATAAGAGGGTGGCCGTAAGTTGGCTGTGAGTGATAGCATTTCCCACCACCAAGCTGCTTTGAGTCCCTTCAGCATAGGCTTATCAGGTCTCCCACTTCAGCTAGATTGTGGGAGACCTCTTACCCCTAGCATCTGGCTTCCTGCCATGCCATGAGGTCACTTCCAGGTGCATAGCTTGGACTGATGTACTTTATCGCCATGAGGCTCCAGCAAGCCCTGAAATTTCTATGGTAACACAATAGAGGCTCGGGAGATGGCTAGAGCATCACAACACCGTGTGACATCCCTTCTGGCTTCGCGACCAGAAGGGACATCACGGCATTGTGTGATGCCCCAGAATGCCTAGCTCTGCCCCCCCCCCCCCAAGCTCCTGCAGGTTGCCGGCCAAGGCTGGTGACCCTACTTCAGGGAGAAAAGGAGCAAATAGATATAACTAAATCAGTCTGCCTGGCTCACCGAGCCAAACACTGGTCCATCAGCCACCATAAATCAGCTCATCGCGTGCTTCCAACTCCTCTGTGTTTGCAGCCAAACCACAATATTTACTAAGCCTCCAAAAGGCTTCTGTGACGGGTAAGCCTGCATGGTGTAGTGGTTAAGAGTGGAGGTTTGGAGTGGACTCTGATCTGGAGAACCAGGTTTGATTCCCCACTCCTCCACATGAAGCCTGCTGGGTGACCTTGGGCTAGTCACACTTTGCTCCAAACTCTCTCAGCCCCACCTTCCTCACAGGGTGTCTGTTCTGGGGAGAGGAAGGGAAGGGGATTGTAAGCCAGTTTGATTCTTCCTTAAGTGGTAGAGAAAATCAGCATATGAAAACCAACTCTTCTTCTTCTTCTTCTTCTTCACAGTGTTTGGTAAGAGGGGGGCTTGGATGGGTTATAAAACATGCTGGCCTGTTGCAGCATGAAATGAAAGGCTCCGCTTAATTTAAAAAAAAAAAAAAAAACCTCCCTCCAACCAGAGAGTCAAACCAAAACATTAGAAAAAGGTCCAACTGAATTTTTTTCCCCCAGCAGTATATTTTATGGCACAAAGCTTTACACTAGCGAAACTGACTTCAAGCTGCTTTACTGCAGTTTTTCAGCACTATGAGTTAGCCAAGTACATGAATTTTCCAGGCTATGACTAGTTGTTTTGTTTTTGTTTTTAATCTAAAAAGCGTAGGAGGAGTCTCGATCCAAAGATAAGGTAAAAACTTTTTTAGCTATTTGCTGCTTCCATTCAGCAATTATTTTCTGCATGTTCCTTGCCCTGCCTCCCCTCCAGTGGTTATCATTCCCCCCACCAACATATACACCACAGGGCTTTTTTTAAGTGAATTGCTAGATTTCTATACCATTATAATGTATACCAATCTATTGCAATGATCTCTTAATGCATAGCTTTCATGTTTTTTTAAGGGGAAAGGTGCAGCTTTAATGATAGCTGGAAATGAGTGGATCGGGGTAATACAGTGTCATTACATTAAAATACTGTAGTGAGCTAGCAATTTGCCCTCTGAACAGAACACAACACAACACAGAGAGGGTTTCTTTTTTATCTTGATTTTTTGAAGAAAAAACAAAGAATTAAAACTCAGGGTTGGGAAATTCCCGGAGATTTGGAGACAGAGCCTGGGAAGAGTCAAATTTCAGAAAGACTGTGATCCCATAGAGTTCACCCCCCCCCCCAGAAGTTTTTTCTCCAGGGAACCAATCTCTGTATTCTGGAGATCAGTTGTAATTCCAGGAAATCTCCGGGCCCCACCTGGATGCTGGTAACCCTAGTGGTAAAGGCCTTTGACAGGACATCTATATGTGTGTTCTGAAAGTAGAGTTGCCAGCTGTGGCTTGGGAAATACCCCGAGATTTTGGGGATAGAGCCTGAAGAGGGTGGCGTTTGGGGAGGGGAGTTACTTCAATGGGGTATAATGCCATCATTATAATGCCTCCTGGGAAAAGAGCATCAATGGGGTAAATTGCCAAAGAGATAGGATTGCCAGCTGCGAACTGAGGAATGCCTAGAGTTTTTTTGGGTGGAGACTGAGGAGAGCAGGGTTTAGGGAGGGGAGATACTTCAATGGGGAATAATGCCACAGAGTCCACCTTCCAAAGCGGCCATTTTCTCCAGGTGAACGGATCTTTGTTCCTGGAGATCAATTTGTGATGGCGGGAGATTTCCAGCCGCCACCTGGAGGTTGGTAACCCTCTCTGTAGGGTTGCCACATAGGTTTGGTTCTGCCGGAGAGGCTTCCGTTCGCTATGCAGCTTTATGACAGGCCAAGATTCAACAGGCTCCACTGTTCCAGGGACACAGTGATGGGAAAGCATTGTCTTCTGGATCGTGCAGCCGATAACTCGACAAGCACTGGCGGAAAGGTGCCGGAAGAAAGCCACGCCTGGCTCCTTTCCCCCCTGTCTTGTTTTCAAGGAGAGGCTGACAGTAGCCTTCCTCCCAAGGAGGACAGCTTCCAGGGCCGGGGTGACCTGTCTGCTCTCTAATCCTCGCACTCGCTTGTTCGCCCGAGCAGCGTAGCTCCTGCCTCTTTGTCAGCAGGTGTCAGTTTTCACGGCAGATGGTGCTTCCTTCCCAGAGGGGCTGAGGCCCTGCCGGGGCTATTGTGCTGAGCTGCCTGGATCCGCTGGGGCTGAGGGAATTGTGAGCACCGAGGGTCAGGCAACGGCCCCTGGAGAAACCCACACGCGTTCCCAACCTCCTGGGGCGGATAGCACAGAGGGATCCAGAAGGCATTTGAATGTGTCTCTGTGTGTGTATGTGTGTGTGCGCGCGTGCGTGCATGCGGTGCAGCAGTTCCCAAATTGTGCTCCACAGAGCACATGGTGCTCCGTGAAACATCTCCTAGTGATCTGTGAAGAGATTGGAAAGAAGAATAAATAAAATAAATCTGACATCTGCCTTACTGTATTTGTGTGTGTGTGTGTGTGTGTGTAGTGAAACTAGTGGAGAATTAAAAAAAATGAATGAAATAAAGCTTGATGTTTAACATGCCCAAATGCTTAAACTACCTTCTATCATCAATACTATTGTCATTAGGTTTATCATATAGGCGCTAGGCGAAAATGAGTGCTTCGTGACAAATTTCTCTCGTGAAAAGTGCTCCATGACTCAAAAAGTTTGGGAACCTCTGGCATAATGAATTTGCATGAACCCCAAAGTCTGGTAAAGTTTGGGACAGGGGGTCCAATTTTATGGGGTCCCATACTATGCTTCTCTATGGAGGAGGGGGTGACCCTCTTGGGACCCCTTAAAATCAGACCCCATGACCCAATCTTAACCAAACTCCAGGGTTCATGCAAGGAGAGTTCCTTGAAGCTACCCTGGAAATTTGGGGACTCTACCTCCAAAAATGCCTCCCCCAGAGCTCATCAAAAAAATTCCCATAGGGAAAAGTCTGAGGAAAGCCAAAGCTGAATACATATTCGGCATTTTTGGGAATCGCCTATTTGGCTTCAGGCAGATTCCCAGGTTTTGGTATTCGGTTTACCCAAAATCCGAATATTGCTGAAAAGGCTAATTTTGTGTTCATTTTTGATTCAGGTATATTGATAAGCACAACCCTACTCTATGGCATCATGCCCCATTGAAGTCCCTCCCCTCCCCAAACCCCGCCCTCCTCAGGCTCCACCCCCAATTCTCCAAGTGTTTCCCAACCCAGAGCTGGCAACCCTAGAAAGCCCTCTGCTGAAGATCTTGGAGAGTCATTACCTTTCCTTTCCTTTATCCCTTAGAAGCTCCTTGATCCACTGATCTTGAGCAGTGTAAATCTAATGTTTGAGGGATATAAGGACTGAAATAAGTCTTACCACTAACAATGGAGCCTTGGGATCCCTGTCACTTAATAAAAAAGGCATTACGTCAGACACAGAGGCATTAGATTTATATGTTAAAAGGGGAGAGATATAATGTGATCGGAGTTCCTCATAAAAGCGGCGTTCCAAGAGGGCATGAGCTAGTGAACCAATAGAGATAGAAGAGCAAAGACAGGTCCTGTCTGGGTATGGTTTATTCAAAATTCTGCCCTGCATAACTATAGAAGGGCTGAGAGTCACTACCAGTCAGACAGACAATACTGACCTTGATGGACTGATGTGGACTGATGGTGTGATTCACTTACAAGGCAAGTTGACATGTGGTGTACAGTGTCTTGAGTTTGTAACCCAGTTTGGATCTCAGCGCGACAAAGGCAAGAAACAGCGAAGAGGCCAGCCCACATTAAAAGCACTCTGCCTCTTCCAAAGCCCCTTCAGCCTCTTCTTTAGATTCACCCACTTGCTTCCGCAAAACCAACCAACCAACCAACAAAAACCCAGTCATTCCATTGCATCCCTGCTTAAGAACATCTTGCCTGATTACAACTTTCAGGGAGGATTGGTCAACGGGATGAGTTTAAAAGACCAGATTATTCCTGTGCAAATTCTCATTAAGCCCTCCCCCAAGCCCCTCGTTGCGCAAGATTAAACAGGGCCCTAATCTCGTCGGGGCAGCAAGATTTTGCAAATAATTCCAAATCTCCCCTCTGTTAGTTTATCTGTTGGGGATTAAGCTAGGAGGTCTCCCGAACTGTGTATTATAATAAAACGGAGCGTGTCTGCTGGCTGGCATGTGACAGCTGTCATATCATGTGGTGGATGCTTAGGTGCTGTGGAAACAGGCAGGATGCTGCTGCTGAAGTCGTCTTGTTTGTGGGCTTCCTAGAGGCCCCTGGATGGCCACTGTGTGAACAGACTGATGGACTTGAAGGGCCTCGGTCTGAACCAGCAGGGCTTTTCTAATGTTCTTATGATAGGGCTATCCATGGCTACTAGTCAACATGAATACTAGTCATGATGCATCCCTATTCTCTCTAGTATCCGAGGAGCATGCCTATGATATTAGGTGCTGTGGAACACAGGCAGCATGGTGCTGCTGCAGTCGTCTTGTTTGTGGGCTTCCTAGAGGCCCCTGGTTGGCCACTGTGTGAACAGACTGCTGGACTTGATGGGCCTTGGTCTGATCCAGCATGGCCTTTCTTATGCTTTTATGACAGACAATACTTGTCAAGTGAAAGATGCCAAAAAGTTGTAGAGCATCCGATTCCTGTGACTCGCACACAAACTTTGTTAGAGAGAGTGGACAGGGAGAAGCTTTTCTCCCTCTCGTAGTACCAAAACACGGGGTCATCTGCTGAATCTGGAGGGTGAGCAATTCAAAACAGATAGCAGGAAGTATTTCTTCACACAAAAAATGGTTAAACTGTGGAACTCCCTGCCCCAGGATGTGTGATGGTTGCCAACTTGGAAGGCTTTAAGAGGGAAGTGGACATGTTCACGGAGGATAGGGCTATGCATGGCCACTAGTCAAAATGAATGCTAGCCATGAAACATACATATTCTCTCTAGTATCAGAGGAGCATGCCTATTATATTAGGTGCTGTGGAACACAGGCAGGATAATGCTGCTGCTGTCGTCTTGTTTGTGGGCTTCCTAGAGGCACCTGGTTGGCCACTGTGCGAACAGACTGATGGACTTGATGGGCCTTGGTCTGATCCGGCATGGCCTTTCTGATGTTCTTATACTATGGAGCTGAGTGGCGGGGGAAGAAGCCCAATCTTACCTTCTCATAAGAATCTTCCTTCCTCCTTTCAGAAGAACCTCTCGAGAACTTAGAGAATTGGCCCCGGCCATTGATAAAATAAAGCTTCAGCTGATGGATGAACACATGAAGCTGCCTTATGCTGTTTCAGAGTCTTGGTCCATCAAAGTCAGTATTGTCTACTCAGACCAGCAGCAGCTCTCCAGGGTCTCAGGCAGAGGTCTTTCACATCACCTACTTGCCTTGTCCCTTTAACTGGAGATGCCGGGGATTGAACCTGAGACCTTCTGCATGCCAAGCAGATGCTCTATCACTGACCCACAACCCCGCCCACGAAGTTTAAACTGGATCTTCCAGTTTAAACTTGCAGCACAACCTAATGTGAATGAAATGCCCTTTAAAAAAAAGAAGCTTTTACAATGGGATCAAGGATGCGTGATGAGGTCAGTTCCTGGACAAAAACGAGTTGCAAAGTTATAGCCCAAGTGCTAAGCATAGCAATGCTAATTTCGTGAGGTCAGCGGTCAGACTTTAATTTGTAATGCATTCACCGATTGAGCTTCAGTATTGCTGTTTGTGGTTTGCTCTTCTCACTGAATACCATGCTTGATATTATGGGCTCCTGCCAACTGAGACTAATTTTTCTTTGCATGTTTCTTTAAAATGTATAAATACATCGTCGTCATCATAGAAAGTCAACAAGGTCTTGTGTATCCTTTGATTCTTTAGCACTTGGCATTTTATTTCTATTGGCATCAATGAAATTGACAGGAACAATCAATACACGCAGCGAGCTTATAATCATAGAATCATAGAGTTGGAAGGGGACACCAGGGTCATCTAGTCCAACCCCCTGCACAATGCAGGAAATTCACAACTGCCTTCCCCCCACACCCCCAGTGACTCCTACTCCATGCCCAGAAGATGAGGAAAAAACCCTCCAGGATCCCTGGACAATCTGGCCTGAAGGAAAGTTGCTTCCTGACCCCAAGGAGGCTATCAGTATTACCCTGGGGATGTAAGAAAGGGCCACAAGAGCCAATCACTGATGCAACCCTTCCTGCCATCCCTCTTATGATCTGCCTAAGTTCCCAGAATCAGCATGGCTGGCAGATGGCCATCTAGCCTCTGCTGGAAAACCTCCCAAGAAGGAGAGCCCTCCACCTCCGGAGGAAGCCTGTTCCACTGAGGAACCGCTGTAACTGTCAGAAAGCTTGGCTAAGGGCAGGGTGGAAATACAGCAGACATACGTAATAGGTGTGAACTACAAAATAGTTACTAGTACTACTAGTAATACCACCTTTGGGATGGGCTACTTGAAGAACCCACTCCTCCCATAATGACAAGCCCATGAGCTAATAATCCTATTGACAAGCGCTATTCTCTGTACCCCTCCTGCAGATAGGGTTGCCAGCTCTGGGTTAGGAAATACCTGGAGATTTTGGGGGCGGGGCCTGAGGAGGGTGGGGTTTGGGGAGGGGAGGGACTTCAATACCGTAGGGTCCAATTGCCAAAGCAGCCATTTTCATTAGGTGAACTCATCTCTATGGGCTGGAGATCAGTTGTAATAGCGGGAGATCTCCAGCCATCACCTTGAGGTTGGCAACCCTACTTGCGGAGGTGAGTAGTGACAACTCTGGCCAGAGCTTTTTCAGTGGTGGCACCTCACCTTTGGACTGCCTTCCCCCATGAGGCTCACTTGGCACCTGATTTATGTTTTTTAGGCATCAGGCCAAAATATTTCTCCTTACCCAGGCTTTTAACCAAAGGTTTTCATATATTCTTTTAAAAAGCTGTTTTATGGCCTGCCTTTGACCAGAGGGCCATTTTTATAGCTGTGTGTTTTTATGGCTTGTTTTAATATTGATCATTCAATTAATGTTTCTCATTCTTAATGATTTTATGGAATTGTTTTTGACTTTGTGAGCCTCCTCAAGCAGGTCCCTGGAGATGTGGAAGACACGTTTACTGTCCCATCTTGCTGACTGCGTCAACTGACATGTAATCCGCCTTGAGTCCCAGGGAGAAAGGCAGACTACAAATAACGTAAATAAATCCATGAATTCATAAAGAAAGAAAGAAATTCGTTATTGGGAACAGTGTTTGCTGGAAGAAACTTGTGTTGCAAAAAATCAGCCAGTGAGGACCGGTGTGTTCCTTCACTAGGGTTGCCAGGTCACTCTTCACCACCGGCAGTAGGTATTTGGGGCAGAGCCTGAAGAGGGCGAGGTTTGGGAAGGGGAGGGACTTCAATGCCATAGAGTCCAATGGCCAAAGTGGCCATTTTCTCCAGGTGAACTGATCTCTATTGGCTGGAGATCAGTTGTAATAGCAGGAGATCTCCAGCTAGTACCTGTCCTTCACCCCTGTTTAGGGTTGCCAGGAAGAATACCGAAACAGGAAGAATACCGGATCCCTGCATTGTTATTATGTCAAGGGAACTTAAGTGTCCAAGCACAAAAGCCACACAGCATGTCATGACAAGGCTTGTGGAAGCCAGTCTTCTTTAACAAGTTGTATTTAGTCTCTACTCTTGGACTTCATTGCATGGGACTCTTGGCATTGGGTCCCAGATTTTTGTATTTGTCACGTATATTGTATGTGCTTTATGTACATTTCCACCTGAACAACGCTCACCTTTTGCATATACGTGGTATTGGTTGTTACCGCTGTTATTTGGTTTTAACCTCCAGGTGGTGGCTGGAGATCTCCTGCTATTACAACTGATCTTTAGGCAACAGAGATCAGTTCCCCGGGAGAAAATGGCCACGTTGGCAATTGGACTCTATGGCCTTAAAGTCCCTCCCCTCTCCAAACCCCACCCTCCTCAGGCTCCACCCCCACCCCCAAAATCTCCAGGTATTTCCTGACCCGGAGCTGGCAGCCTTACTGTCACCTAGAGACCAGTTGTAATAGTGGGAGATCTCCAGCCCCTGCCCGGAAGCTGGCAACCCTACCCTGTTGGAGTCCCTGGTCAGATTTCATCATATTCACTGCGGAAACGGCACTCCTGATTGGCCAAGCTGGTGTCATCCATGTCTGTGAAGCTCCTTCTGAAGTCTTTGAGAAGCATGCGATGCTTCTGACCCTCTAAAGAGAGGCGGAAGAAAAGGAGGTCAGGGTCTTGAAGGCTCTGAGGGACACGCCCTCTCTTTCTCGACAGGTCTGAAAGTCAAAGGGGCTGCCGGTGAGACGTGTGGGGGGCCGGTGTCGTCACCTCTGTCGAGGAGAGCTGCCCTTTGGGGTCAGCACAAAAGCGGCAACACGGTGGCACAGATGGCCCCTTTCAAAGCAGAGCCCGCTTCGGTCTCCCGTCGCCGTCTGCCCACGGGCTCCCCGGCCTACATCGAAATCCCTTTTAATTGAATCCACGCTTTTATACTTCATTACCTCCCTGATAGATTGGATTAGGATGGAGGCTGCAACCGCCGCCGGGAACAGTTGGCTGCTTGCAGTCCCCGCAAGGAGGCCATGCATGAGGGGGGCGGGGAGAGATGCGGACTAGCCAGTTGCAAGGAATGGATACGGCTTAAGTAGGATTGCCAACCTCCAGGTGGTAGCTGGAGATCTCCTGCTATTATCACTGATCTCTAGCCGATAGAGTGAGGTAGGTGAGGCTGAGGGAGTTCTGAGAGAACCCTGACTGACCCAAGGTAGGGTTCCCAGCTGCCCAGTTGTGGCGGGCAATCGCCCACCAGGCTTACCACTGGCCACCTGATGGCTGGCAAGCAGAAGGAGGAAGGGGAGAGTGGTCCCGTGCGCGCACGCACTCCCGGTGCGATATGGTCACTTCTGGGTTTACCCCAAAAGTGCTGGCATCGCACAGGACTCTCTAGACATTTCCTCCGAAAACTCTATGGAATAGGGTTGCCAGGTCCCTCTTCGCCACCTGCGGGAGATTTTTGGGGTGGAGCCTAAGGAGGGTGGGGTTTGGGGTGGGGAGAGACTTCAATGCCATAGAGTTCAATTGCCATTTTTCTCCAGGTGATCTGATCTCTATCGGCTGGAGATCAGTTGAATTAGCAGGAGATCTCCTGCTACTACCTGGCAGTTGGCAACCCTACTATGGAATCCATAGAGTAGTTGGAGGAATTGGCTAGAGCATCCCTGCACGACGCTGGCACCTGGGGTAAACCTAACACACTGTTCAATGTACACACATCCTCAGGATCCTAGCATGAAATACAAGGTGGGAGATGTGAGCCATGTTCTAGTGCACATGGAATAAATATTTTTACAAGAAGCCACATAAGACAAAAAGTATGAAATTAGCTTGTTAGGATGTGTACATTACAATTTCATGTATGACCACTGAGAAAGGCCTATATGAGGCCGAAACGCATCTGGTCCTAGTTTGGTCCTAGTTTGGTCATTGTACATCAACTGTGTATGTGTTTTATGCATTTATTTATTGTGAATTACTAGCCTACTATATAGGCCCTGTGTTTTTAACGTTACTGCGCACCATATTAAAATTTATATATTTGAAACTTCCGGGGTAAACCCGAAAGGGACCATATCGCAGTGGGAGTGCGCGCGGGCTCACAAAATGCTCACCCAAGCACAGAAGGAAAAACCTCCCACAGATAAGAAGAGGGGACCTGGCAGCCCTAGCCCAGGGTCACCCAGCAGGCTTCATGTGGAGGAGTGGGGAATCGAACCCGGTTTTCCAGATTAGAGTCCGCCACTCTTAACCACTATGCCATGATGGCTCTCTAGCTTTTGATGTGTTCTGCATAGAGACCTGGGGTTACTGTGTTCAGCATTAGGCTTAGAACATGCCCTATGCTGGGCAGGGTGGTGGTGGTGAAGCCTGTCATCAGCTCACGAAGAAGAAAAAGAAGAGGAGGAGGACAAGCAGGAGGAGGAGGAGTTGGTTTTTATATGCCGACTTTCTCTGCCACTTAAGGGAGACTCAAACCAGCCTCCAATCCCCTTCCCCTCCCCACAACAGACACCCTGTGAGGTAGGTGGGGCTGAGAGAACTGTGACTAGCCCAAGGTCACCCAGCCGGCTTCATGTGTTGGTGTGGGGAAACAAATCCAGTTCACCAGATTAGCCTCCGCCGCTCATGTGGAGGAGTGGGGAATCAAACCTGGTTCTCCCGATCAGACTCCACCGCTCCAAACCACCGCTCTTAACCACTACACCACGCTGGTGCTATTCCTTGACAGCTCCCTCTGATGATTTCTCCTGCAGCAGAGCAGATTCTCCTGGGAGAGAGAGCTACGGCGGATCCATATGGGATAACTGCCACACATTCTTCTGTTCAAAAGAGCACCGTTGCCTCATTAACCTTTGCTCCGGGTGGCTTTGTCTCATGCCCAGCTGTCAATAAGCAGCCGACCATGTTCGGGACCTGCTGCCTATTTTCTCTTTCCCCCCCCATCCCCGCCTTTTTCTCTGCATGTACTGGGGGAGGGGAAGTTTACATGATACTTTGTAGTTATTACTCTGGATTTTTGGAAGACGCGTCAATTAATTTGGATGACACATTGATAACTTTTGGGGATAGAATAGTTTACAGTAAAAAAAAGTTTGTTAGATTGGCAAATTGATTAACTTACATGTGCTTCTGTATTACACACTGATTGTTAGGGTTGCCAGGTCCCTCTTTGCCACCAGCGGGAGGTTTTTGGGTGGAGCCTGAGGAGGACGGGGTTTGAGGAGGGGAGGGACTTCAATTCCATAGAGTCCAATTGCCAAAGCTGCCATTTTCTCCAGGGGAACTGATCTCTGTCGGCTGGAGATCAGTTGTAACAGCAGGAGATCTCCAGCTACTACCTGGAGGTTGAGTAATACCACAGCACCTAGCTCAAGGAAAATAATGTTTACTATATGGTAAGTAATTCAAGGTACAGTAAAATCAAATATATCCAAAATAATTGTACATATACAGACCAACCAAGGTAAGTAGAAAAACATAAATGTACTAATCTTATTCTTTTCTCTTTCCGCAATGTGGTGTCTAGTTACTCCACCAGGGCATGGAAGCACAGTCCAAAGGAAGGAACACAAAGTCCAAAGAAACGAAACTAAGAGTCCATAAGATGCACACAGTCCACATGTGTATCTCGAAGTTAATCAAAAACAAAACGACACTTCCGGATTTGTGTACGTTTCGCAATAAAGTTGCTTCATCAGTTGTACTTAATCTTGTTGTCGTGCGAATTGCTTCATATTAGGGTACAAAGACATCAGTAAGAAATTAAATAAACATGCTACCATTATAGTTCAAAAATTCTTATTCACACAAATAACAATGGGTACATAAACCTCTTAAAAATTAAACCCCATTAAACAACGTTGCCCTATACTTTACAAATAAAGACCATAAGATTGTGCAGCAGCTTACCACTCAATGGCTAGCCGACCCTCACGGGTTCTTCTATCTTGCTGGTGGCTAGTAAAGAGCTATGAAAATCCCATAGTTTAAATGCTTGCAATGCTACATTATCCAGCTGGAAGTCATTATAGAAAGGGGATGGTCTTAAAGAAACAGTACTAAATAGCAGAAAAAAGCCCATTACAGAAAGCATGTCAAATCAAATTCATTATTGAGACCTGCAGGCATCATAACTTTGAAGAGATATGCAAATCTCATTTCCTGTCTATGCAATAATTTAATGATGTCCTCCCGATGTAAAGGACATGGTTTATACTGCCACAGGGCAAAGAATAGCAGATCAGTATCAGAATGTCCCTTTTGCAGGTAATGGCTCGTGAGAGGCGCGTCAATAGTTTTGGAGCATAATCTCGCTCTATGTTCACCAATGCGAAGTTTTAATTGTCTTGATGTCGAGCCTATGTACATCAAAAGGCAGGGACACAAAATGGCGTACACAACATTATTAGAAGAACAATTAGTGAATTAAGTTTATATTTGAAATTGGAGCTCGAAGCACTCACTTCCTTGATAGATAAACTGTACGGACAGACAGCGCATGAGCCACATTTGTAACCAGACACCACGTTGCTGAAAGAGAAAAGAATAAGATTAGTACATTTACGTTTTTCTACTTACCTTGGTTGGTCTGTATATGTACAATTATTCTGGATATATTTGATTTTATTGTACCTTGAATTACTTACCATATAGTAAACATTATTTTCCTTAAGCTAGGTGCTGTGGTTTTACTCAACTAGTGTTTATTACAGCACCCATATCTATTGTTAAGACTACCTGGAGGTTGGCAATCCTAGTGATTGTGCATTGCTATCTCATATGGTTTTCTCCTACCAGGTAACTCCCTTCATATGTTAGCATTACCAGAAAGAATGGTACATATTTTAAAAAGAGCAAGAGTCCAGTAGCACCTTAAAGACTAACAAAATTTCTGGCAGGGTATGAGCTTTCGTGAGTCACAGCTCACTTCTTCACAAAAGCTCATACCCTACCACAAATGTTGGCCTTTTATGCAGGGACGTTTCCCCGCTGTCAACCCCGCCGACTGCTTCAGGACTTCCTTTTGATTATGCATGCCTTTCCTGCCCATCAGAAGTCACCTCGCTCTCCCTGCAAGTTTTGCCCATGTTTTTCAGATGCTGTTTTAGCCAGAATCTGGAAAATGCAGGCAAAACGCACGGGGAGAGCGAGACAACCTCTGATGGGCAGAAAAGGTGTGCATAATTAAAAAGAAGCCCCGAAGCAGTTGGGGGTGGTGGTGACCGCCGGTAATTGTCTCTGCATAAAAGGCCTTTGTTAGCCTTTAAAGTGCTACTGGACTCTTACACACACATATATATATATATTAACTACATAAAGATAATTCACATTCTGTATGCGGAATCCCAGTCTCTGAGTCTAGAATAAATTATTGTAAATGGGTTTTGGGTTTTTATTCCTCTGAAAAGGATAAAGGAGCTATCTGGAGAAACAAAAAAAAGGGGGGCCAAATGGAACTCAACCAAAATGCTGATTCCAAAATGAAGAGGTTGAGCTGAAAAATGCTAAAGTTACAAATACATAAATTTTAATATGGTGCACAGTCAAGTTCAAAACATAAGGCCTCTAGCACAGGCAAGATTTCACATTCAATATATGCAAACTTAAACACCTGTGATGTACAATCTTACATTGACCAAAAAAAGGTAAAGGTAAAGGTCCCCTGTGCAAGCACCAGGTCATTCCTGACCGATGGGGTGACGTCACATCCCGACGTTTCCAAGGCCGACTTTGTTTGCTGGGTGGTTTGCCAGTGCCTTCCCCAGTCATCTTCCCTTTACCCCCAGCAAGCTGGGTACTCATTTCACCGACCTCGGAAGGGTGGAAGGCTGAGCCAACCTTGAGCCAGCTACCTGAAACCGACTTCCGTCGGGATCAAACTCAGGTCGTGAGCAGAGCTTTTGACTGCAGTACTGCAGTTTAACACTCAGCGCCACGGGGCTCATACATTGAGCAAAGTAGAATCCAAAAAGGACCAAATCCTGCATGGGAAAAATACATTCATTTTGTATTTTATACAAGTGTCTTTTGAAGAAAGACCTGCAATAATAATCCTTGAAGCCTTAAAAGTAGGCTTACCAGGTCCCTCTTCTGTGCTGGCAGGAGGCTATGGGTCTGTGGGTGCAATTGCACGTGCACGTCAACATGCGTGCCCGGCACTTCCGGTTGACAACCAGAAGTGCTGCCTCGCGAGGGGCCTTTTCCTTTTATTTTGAGTGGTAAAGCAGCCCACATTGGCTAATTGCCGGTGGGGGGGGTTGCTAATTGCTGGGGGTTTGCCCGCCACCATTGGGCACCTGGTAAACCTACTTAAAAGAGCTGGGTAGTCACACAGTTGTACAGTCCCCTTTCAATTTCACAAACACGAGTTTTATAGCTAGGGTTGCCAGGTCCCTCTTCACTACCGGCAGGAGGTTTTTCGGGCGGAGCCTGAGGAGGGCAGGGTTTGGGGAGGGGAGGGCCTTCAATGCCATAGAGTCCAATTGCCAAAGCGGACATTTTCTCCAGGGGAAGCGATCTCTATCACCTAGAGATCAGTTGTAATAGAAGGAGATCTCCAGCCACCACCTAGAGAAGAAGGAGAAGAGCTGGTTTTTATATGCTGACCTTCTCTACCACGTAAGGAAGAATCAAACTGGCTTACAATCACCTTCCCTTCCCCTCCCCACACCTGTGAGGTGTGCCTGTGAGGTGTACCTGTGAGGTACGTGTCAGACTCAGAGGTTTGTCTTTAGCATCCCTCAAGCAAAACCCATCAGGCAAAGGCTCTGAAGCAGTTTAGACTTTATTAGGAGCAAAATTAGACAAAGTAAGAAGCTGGCTGCCTCCTGGGCATACAGGGCTACTAATGAGGAATCAAGGCAAGGGTACATGGTTAAAAATGCAAGGCAGACTTCAAAGATGGAGAGGCAAAGGTACACAGGCCGCTACAATCCATGATAAGCTTTCTAAGGGTAGGCAGACATAACATGGCTATGCAGCTGGGGTGATTGTGGTAAACAGGATAAGCATACCATACTGAGCATAAAATGCAGGACACTGATACTATACAAAGGCATGAGAACCAGGAGCACATGACCAGGGCCTTGACTCCGAGCCAAACCCTGGCCTGCTCGGAGCAAGAGCCTGTGAGGAGCGATGTCAGGCCAAGGCCGAGAGGCCGGGCCTGACAGTAGGTGGGGCTGAGAAAGCCGTGACTAGCCCAAGGCCACCCAACTGGCTTCATCTGGAGGAGTGGGGAAACAAATCCAGTTGACCAGATTAGCCTCCGCCGCTCAGGTGGAGGAGTGGGGAATCGAACCCTGTTCTCCAGATCAGAACCCTGCATTTATCAGAAAACCCTGAGCTCTCAGTCCTGCAGTAACCGCCCACTGAAATCCCCCCTTCAACACAACTCTTAAACTTATAAGAGATCAGCCTCCCTTTACATCAGATCATCCTGTTATCAAACCATCTCCCCTTTCATCCCCCCATGTTTCACAAAAACACCCAGTACTCCGACCAAATGTATGTTCTTATCCTCTCAATTGAAACATAGAGGAGGGTGCCGAGTTGTTTTCTGTTGCCCCAGAAGGTTGGACCAGAACAAATAGGGTTGAAATTGAATCAAAAGAGTTTCTGTCTAGACATTAGGAAGAATTTTCTAACCGAGCAGTTCGTCAGTGGAACAGGCTTTCTCAGGAGGGGGTGAGCTCTCCTTCCCTGGAGGTTCTTAAGAAGAGGCTAGATGGCCATCTGTCAGCAAGGCTGATTCTATGACCTTAGGCAGATGATGAGAGGGAGGGCACCTTGGCCATCTTCTGGGCATGGAGTTGGGGGTCACTGTGTGTGTGTGTGGTGGGGGGGGGAGATAGTTTGGAATTTCCTGCATTGTGCAGCAGGTTGGACTAGATGACCCTGGTGGTCCCTTCCAACTCTATAATTCTATGATTCTATATAACTGGGCTTCCCCATGCACTGTGCTACCAGATGTGGCCAGAGTCCCATCAGGGTAGTTAGAGCCATATCGCTTACTGGAAAGGATTAGTAAGCATCCCGAAGGCCTCTGGGATTAGTGTCTAATGCAGTCGGCTTTATTGAAATCAGGCTCAAAGGAGGCTCTAACCCTCTTCATCCTCACTTTGCACAAGCCCGAATAGCTGAGATTCTTTTCGGATTCAAGGCAGTGCCAGTGCCTCTTCCTGCAGCTTTGGCGACCAAATACCAAGCTTTGCAGTTCACGCATCCTGTGGCTTCTGTTTCAGAGGTGTGAAGAGCCAGCGTGGTGTAGTGGTTAAGAGCGGCGGACTCCAATCTGGAGAACCAGGTTCGATTCCCCATTCCTCCACATGAACCCTGCTGGGTGACCTTGGGCTAGTCACAGTTTTCTCTGAACTCTATCAGCCCCACCGACCTCACCTGTTGTGGGGAGAGGAAGGGAAGGCGATTGTAAGCTGGTTTGAGGCTCCTTAAAGGTAGAGAAAATCAAGGTATAAACCCAACTCTTCTTCTTCTTCTTCTTCTTCTTCTTCTTCGCAATGTGGCCTAGTGACTAGGTAGAGTTGCTAGCTCCTGGTTGGGAAATACCTGGAGATTTTTGGGGCGGAGCCTGAGGAGGGCGGGGTTTGGGGAGGGGAGGGACTTCAATGCCATGGAGTCCAATTGCCAAAGCAGCCATTTTCTCCAGGTGAATGGATCTCTATCGGCAGGGGATCAGTTGTAATAGCAGGAGATCACTAGCTATAGGGCTGTTGAATTAAAAAAAATTCGGTATAGTTCAGATTCGGCTGAATTCGGCCCGTTTAGATTCGGGATATGCTGAAGTCCGAACTCCCCCACTTCGGGTCCATGCAATTCGGCGGGAATTCAAAGTTCGGGAAAAAAATTCGGCCGAATAAGGCCATTAAAAACACAACCGTGCCTTTCCGCGGCTCGGGGGGGGGGGCATTTTTGGGGGTAGAGGTCCCACACTTTCAGCGGAGCTTCAAAGGACCCTTGTTGGCAGACCCCCCAAATTTTGTAAAGATTGGGTCAGGGGGGGTGAGATATGGGCCCCGAAAGGGGTCCCCCCACCCTTAATGTGCATCTCTGAGCAGAGCTTGCCGCCCACGCACAAAGCTCCCAGCCCCGACAAACAGCTGATGAGAGCAAGGGCGGAGCAGGTGCAAAGAAGTTTGCAAAGCAACACAACTGCAAAGCAACACTGCAAAGCAACACAACTGCAAAGCAACACCTTTGCAAACATGCAAAGGGTGGGGCAGGTGCTAAGAAGTTTGCAAAGCAACACAACTGCAAAGCAACACTGCAAAGCCACACAATTGCAAAGCAACACCTTTGCAAACATTCAAAGCAACACCTGACACCTGGGAGTTTGCAAACCATGGAAAGGGACAGAGGCAGCTAGCTATGCATAATGAGCAGGAGGGGGTGGAATTTCCCCTTTTGCATGGGACTCCAGACCAGGAAAATGCATTCTTTAAGTCACTATTTGAAAACCAGTTTTAGCAAGCATCAAAATAAACCTAACCGTCATATGAATGAGGGAAAACCTGAGGACATACAACTGAAGCCCCCCCTCAAACCAGGGAGAGAGAGACTCGAGGGGGCACACACACCCCAGGCAGAACGGGCGAAAGCCCCCTTTGGCTTCCCCCCCACCCACAGAAACTGCTCCCTCCCCACACACACACAGACTCTGCTTTCACCCCCAACACACACACACACAGAGGAGAAAAAGTATAGATTAAAGCCCCCAAAGGGGTCTTACTGTGGCTGTCTTCTGTTCCATCAAGAGGGGCTGGGAGGAGGACTGGGTAATCCAAGACAATTCCATTTAAGCACGTTTTGCTCTGGAGATGCATACAGGATAGGGTGATCCATTCATCCCAATAGGGAAAAGGGAAAAGGGGAAAGCCCATATCTTGGGGTCCCCTGACCCAATGTTTACGAAACTTGGGGGGTCTCTTAAGAAGGCTTGTCTGAAGCTCCGCTGAATGTATGGGGTCTGTACCCCAAAAAATGCACCCCCTGCAGCCACGGAAAGAGAGAAGGGGGGAGCCGATATTTCTGCCCCCACTGAACCCATCTTTACAAAACTTGGGGGGTCTCTTAAAAAGGCTCGTCTGAAGATATCCTGAAGGTTTGGGGGCTGCACCCCCAAAAAAGCGCCCCCTGCAGCCACAGAAATGGAAAAGGGGGGAGGGAAAAGGGGGGAGCCCATATCTCGGGACCCCCTGACCCAAAGTCTACAAAACTTTGGGGGTCTCTTAAGAAGGCTTGTCTGAAGCTCCACTGAAAGTTTGGGGTCTGTACCACCAAAAATGCACCCCCTGCAGCCACAGAAAGGAGCGAATGTGCACAAGCACCCCCCCACACACATACACACGAGGATTTCTCTCACTCTCTCTCTCTCTCCCTGGCCTGGCTGCGCAGCAGCTGATTCCTCCAGTACTCAATCCTGACTGATTGGCCAGAAGAAGACCCAGTTTGGCCACCGATTGGTCGGGGGAGGAGAATGCGGCTTACTGACGGCCCCAAATTTGCCAGATTTATTCGTGAACTCCCGAACTCACTGAATTCGGCTCCCCCGTTTCCTGCCATTTTTGAGTTCGGTTTGTCCCGAACTAAAAACCGCCGAATCAGGGGAAATTCGGCTGTTTTTCTGTTCAGGCCGAACCAAATCGACAGCCCTAACTAGCTACTGCCTGGAGGTTGGCAACCCTATGGCTAGGGTGCTGGTCTAGGATCTGGGAGACCAAGGTTCGCCATCCAGAATAACTGGGTATCATCTGTAAACTTGGCCACTACACTGCTCACCCCAATTCCAAATCATTTACGAAGATATTAAATGCATTGGTCCCTACACCAATCATGGTGGGACCTTGCTGCTCACTTCTCTCCACTGCAAAGACCTTCTGTTTAATCTAGCCTCACCTCTCCAGAGAGCTGCTTTCGGGGGTCTTCATAAATCCCTCCTGCTCCAATGAGAAGCATTGAGAAGCCAGGACTGTGGCTCAGTTTGTAGAGCATCTGCTTGGCATGCAGAAGATCCCAGGTTCAATCCCCGGCGTCTCCAGTTAAAGGGACCAGGCAAGTAGGTGATGTGAAAGACCTCCGCCTGAGACCCTGGAGAGCCGCTGCCGGTCAGAGTAGACAATACTGACTTTGATAGACCAAGGGTCTGATTCAGTAGAAGTCTGGGCGAAAACGCATGGTGGCTTTAGCCTCCTTTATTCCCTGTTTCAGCCAGGATTCAGCCAGGATTGAAGGCACATTCCGCGAAACACATGCATTCGACCCTGGCTGAATCCTGGCTGAATCCTGGCTGAAACAGGGAATAAAGGAGGCTAAAGAGACCAGCTTCATGTGTTCGTGTGACTGTCTCTTTGCTTTGAGGTTTGGGTAAATATGGCCCAGAAAACACACTGATGGGAGCCATATTTGGGATCACTGGATCATAATAGAAAGTTCGCTAGTGGGAACTCCCGGAACACGTCTGTTCCACTTGGGAGAAGTATTGACTTTGTAATGTGTGAATTGGCCCTATCCAGTTCCAGTGCAAAAAGAGCTCCTGTATGCAAATGAGCATTGAGGCGTAACTTGGTTATAACTTTTGGAGTATCTTCAAGGCGGCTATTAGATAATAAACTACGGATAGAGTACCAGCCTTATCTTTACCAGACAGCAGATAAATTAAATGATAATCATGTGAACATACAGGATAGTGTGAAATCAGTGGGGTAATAAAAGAAGATCTTTTAAAAAAAATAAATGTTATTGAAAATTTATATATTACATAAAATCAAAAAACACACACTAACTCATACATACAGCATATTCAGGCATCCAAGGGCATCGGTATTTATGTCATCTTCTAATACCTTCTATTTATATTTTTAAAAAGAGTTATTGAATTGATAATCTATTCTAAAACCTTCACTGATATTTCCCCTACAGACTAACTAAACCATACATATATTTAACCATCCCCCTAATTTATATAAAATGATCACTGTATTTGATTGTCTTGCTTATCTTTCAAACTTATCTATATTTTAATCTATATCTCCTCTGTTTTCCTTACTAATAAAAGAAGATGTTATGGAAGAGTATAAATCACAACTGAATAAAGAAATGGGTACATGTTTGTGTCTTTGCCTTTCCACACGGGCAGACTCTCTGTTCGACTGGACTATCTAAGAGTCTGATTGTCCCTGTCATAAGCAACTGCATTGGTAAGATTAGAAATAGGATGCTAAATTTGCAAGGCGCTTAGTTGGCCTGCCCCTCATGTACATCTAAGTACACGGAAGCAAAATCTCTTGTTTTATGACCATGCTCAGAAGAAAAAAGATGCTTTATGGAATCTGAGCAGTGCGCTGGTTATTCACAACTGTGCAGAAGTATAGTATGGGGGAGCAGAATCAAACACATAGTAGGTGTCGCTTTCATAGTGATTCCCACCAGCTTACTCCAGTTCCAGCTCTTCGCACTTTCCTTGCCAGCCAGGAGACAGGGGGAATCTTTGGAGGCACATTAGATGTCTCATTCGCCCCCATTAACTAGAAAACTCCATTAGCAGAGCTGGTTTGTACTTGCTATGAAACTGAGCTGCGAATTAAGAGGTTGCTAGTTCAAAGTTCACTCCTACTGCAAAATCACTCAGGGGCTTTAGGCAAGCCCCTCTGCCTCAGTTCCTTATCTGCTACACGAACCCAACAATACTACCCTACCTTGCAGGGCCGTTTTATGGATTGCTGTGATAATGTGTAAGGCGTGCTTTACCACTCAAACTAAGAGGAAAAGGCCCCTCACGAGGCAGCACTTCCAGTTGTAATCTGGAAGTGCTGCGCACGTGCGCCGGCACACGCACAATCGCGCCCACAGCCCCATAGCCTTCTGCAGGCGCAGAGGAGGGACCTGGTAAGCATACTTTTAAGGCTTCAAGGATTATTATTGCAGGCCTCAGCACGGTAAAATTAATCAGCTCTTTCTTCCAAAGACACTTGTATAAATAACAAAATGAATGTATTTTTCCCCCAGCAGGGTATTACTGGAGCCAAGCCCCGAAACTGAAATCCAGTCCAAGAGCACCGATTTGCCAGTTAAGCCATAGCCCGATAAATGTTATTTGATAAGACTGACATGTAAAACTCACTTGCCAGAGCAATTTCATTTTCTAAGGACTCAAACAGATTTTGGTGGGAAATTGAATTCTGTCTGATGGTTCTACTCGCACTGCCAATTCTTCCAATTATTGACTTTAATTACAGGGCCGGAGTTAGGGTTGCCAGCTCCGGCTTGGAAAATACCTGGAGATTTTGGGGATGGAGCCTAAGGAGGGCTGGGTTTGGCCAAGGGAGGCATTTCAGTGGGGTATAATGCCACAGAGGCCACGCTTAGGGTTGCCAACTCCAGGTTGAGAAATTCCTGGAGATCTGAGGGGTGGAGCCCGGAGAAAATGGCCACTTTGGAAGGCAGATTCTAAGGCATTGAAGACTCCCCCCTCCCCAAACCCTGCCTCCTCAGGCTCCAACCCCAAAACCTCCAGGTGTTTCTGAAACCAGAGCTGGCAACCCTATGTTACACACATCTAGGAATTGCCCATTTCCCCCAATTCCAAGAGAGGATCCAGGCTGGAAGTTAATCAAAGGGTGAAGTCATAGCAGAAGCAACGTTCAAACTCAGCACATCCTGGTCTATAGGTCAGTCCCCTAATTACTACGATCTAGCAGTTTATAAGGTCGAGAAATTAAATCCATTGCCATGGAACACAGGTCTCTTTAATCTTGCCTGCCACGCAACTCTGTGTATTTTTTAAAAGTGCAAACCTAAACATCCACACGGAGACATTTGACACCCACGCCAACACAACCCCATGTGCTCTGCTTTGGCATGAATGTTCTTCTTTGTCACCAGTGCTAGGAAACAGAGGGTTCCTGGATCAAAATATCGGGTGAGGCGATTGTTCTGTTACCGAGGTTTGCTGATATTACATGCATCAGGCAAGGATTTCAGTGTCATTTTTCATCTATACCTATTTTTATTAAAAGGTACTTTTCTCATCTGTCAGCTATCATCCTGGGAAGAGGCGGCTTCTGAAGGTTAAAGTTCCAGTCAGTTTTGATTGTCTTTTCTCAAGCCCAGCTGTCCACATTTCTCAAATCAAGCGGAAAATCCTGGGCTCCTGCCCTTTAAGACACAGGGCAGTCCATGCCAAGGAGAGCCAGCGTGGTGTAGTGGTTAAGAGCAGTGGTTAGGAGCGGTGGACTCTAATCTGGAGAACCGGGATTGATTCCCCACTCCTCCACATGAGCGGCGGACTCTAATCTAGTGAACCGGGTTGGTTTCCCAGTTCCTACACATGAAGCCAGCTGGGTGACCTGAGCTGGCCAATGGCAACCTGGCAACCCTGGATGGAGACGTTTGAGGCCAAATCCTGCCAGGCCAACAGCAGTTGGGGATTGAACCTGGGACCTTCTGCAAGAAAAGCCGAGGTTCTTCCACTGAGCCACATCCCTCGCAAAGTCATCATATCATAAAATTTATTGCGGTCTTTGACCAGTATAACAAAAGTTATAACAAGTATAACAAAAGTCATCAGAGTGCCCCTATATCCTCTGATGGCGCTGGGGTTGCCAGGTCCCAGGTTCTCCAGGGGAACTGATCTCTATTGGCTGGAGATCAATTGTAATAGCAGGAGATCTCCAGCAAGTACCTAGAGGTGGGCAACCCTACACCAGCTGCTGAGTCTTTCCTTTCTCTTCCTGACAAATATTGATGGTTCTTTCATTGCTTCTGTCCCTAATTCATGTGACAGTCTCTTAACTCGTGAGCTGGATTTGCACTCCTAGGTCCTTTTTATAACCTTTTATAGATCCGTTGTATATTCCCCAGATAATAACAGAGACGATGCAGGGCTCTTCTTTGTCACATACTCTGTTCCTCTATTAGGGGTTCGGGGCCTGGTTTTGGCAAAAAAAGAAAAAGAAATTGTGGGTGCATCAGGGGAGTTGGAGGGAGTCGAGTTCAGCAGTAGCGTTTGCTGTATCAAACAAAACTCGTGGGAGGCGACAAAGACTTGTGCAACGGCCTGAGAAGAGAGGGAGGGGCAGGGGCTGGCGAGGTGATTGTCAGACATCTGTTGCCATCTGAGGGATGACGTGGGACTCCCCCAGGTCTGCATCTGACAGGGGGAGCTTTAGATCTCATAGGGGCCGCCAGAGCCTCGCACCCCACCTGAGCGCAGCAAAGTCGGGGAATTTAAGACGGTTGTGCCAGCCCCTCCCACGAGCGCTTTGTGGGTTCCTTTTAGTTTTGCTCGCTTAATGACTTTGCAACAGAGCATCTGGGTGATGGTTGGGCAGCCGGTCCCTATGGATCGCCCCCCGGGCTGCTCCTCAATGGCAGAAGGGGCTGTTCAGGAGACAATGGTTCACACAAGAAGAGCATCCTCGCGTTATTCCGCCAGAGAAGCACCTTCTCCTTGTTTGGGAAAGTGTTTTATTTCACCAGGCCCCTTGCTGGCATCACCCCCAGGAGGCCAACACTGAGCAGAACCATCAAGCAAAGAAAAGCCGACATTTAAAGACCCCTTCGAAGCCATCGGTGTGGTTTAGGGCTCCAGGAAGGTGCCTTGGGCAGGCTGTAAAGTCTTGGATACCATCTAGGGTTGCCATCCTCCAGGTAGTAGTTGGAGATCTCCTGCTATTACAATGGATCTCCAGCCAGTAAAGTTCAGTTCACCTGGACAAAATGGCCGCTTTGGCAATTGGACTCTATGGCATTGAAGTTAGGGTTGCCAGGTCCTTCTTCACTACCAGCGGGAGGTTTTTGGGGTGGAGCCTGAGTAGGGCGGGGTCTGGAGAGGGGAGGGACTTCAATGCCATAGAGTCCAATTGCCAAAGTGACCATTTTCTCCAGGTGAACTGATCTCTATCGGCTGGAGATCAGTCATAATAGCAGATCTCCAGCTACTACCTGGAAGTTACTCCAAATCTATCACAGATCAACCATACAAAGTATAGCTAAACAACAGACTGCATTATACAATAACATTGACACATACAAAAAGTCCTATTTCTTAAGCATAAAGACACAAAGTCACAATATTCCAAGGTTTCCAAAATTCACTATCCTAAAGACAGACAAAAAGTCCAACAGATACCAATTCTAGGTTTTTTTCTTCTTTCAGGTGTGGATTCCAGGTAAGTATTACTCAGTCCCAAAGCAGGGGATCAAAAGTGAAGAGGAAGACGGCCG
Source organism: Euleptes europaea (assembly GCF_029931775.1). NCBI lineage: Eukaryota > Metazoa > Chordata > Lepidosauria > Squamata > Sphaerodactylidae > Euleptes > Euleptes europaea. The sequence goes on from NC_079312.1 coordinate 171,290,641, forward strand.
TTTCAGTTCTTCATCAGTTCCACTTCACCAACCTTACGTATCCCGTCTCTTATTTCATATTAAAGAAACCATATCCAAGAATCCTTCATAAGGTTCCTTCCCAGGATACCAACGGTTTTATTTCTTAACAGTCTTCCAACAGGTTCCTTCTCTTTGGATCCCCAAACCCCGCCCTCCTCAGGCTCTGCCCCAAAAACCTCCCGCCAGTGATGAAGTGGGACTTGGCAGCCCTAAGTGTCCCCCTGTATCACTTCTCGTTTAAACAGGAAGTGGCATAGGCCCACTATCAGACCTCAGCCCCCATTTGTCCTGGGTCTTGCAGACCGGCAACTCTAGTTCTGCCTTCTCTCTTTGCTTGCTATGTTGGTTTTATTTTACACCCAGAGTGGTGCACCTCTTTCAGCCTTTTCACTCTCCTCCATACATTGACAAGATTGATCCTCAGGTAGAAATTCACAGGACTGAACATCAGTGTGAAGGTACAACACATTTTCTTCTATCAGCTGAGGTTGCTGCAAACTTTTCACAAACACATTCTGCCTGGAAGGATGCCGTGTTTGACAGCAGCGATCGTGGATGAGCCGGGTCATGGATCTCCTCATGTCATGACACATGTAATATCAGCATCAGCAAAGCCCAGCAACAAAGGGAAGAATTGCCTCACCTAATATTTTGATCCAAGAACCCTCCGTTTCCAAGCACCAGTTGTGAAGAAGAACATTCATACCAAAGCAGAGCACATGGGATTTTGTGTTGGCTTAGGGTGTCTGGGTGTTTAGCTTTGCAATTTTTTTAACTTTGACCTTTTTACAGATATGTTTTGCGGTTTTAAAAAATACATGATGTCTTTATCACAAGCAAGATTAAAAGACTTATGTTCTACAGGAGTGGATTTAATACTTTGGATTTTTTAGCTTTACAAACGGCTACAGCATAGTAGCTAGGAGACTGACATATACATCATGAGGTGCCGAGTTTAAATGTTGTTTCTGCCATGATTAAAAAATAGCTATCATTTTCACCTGGAGGTGACATCAATCCTCTCTAGGAATCACCAAGAACTCTATGGTTTTACCACAGAGTTTCTGGCAATTCCTAGAGAGGTGTAAAGTTGCTTCTGGGATTTTCCAGGAAGTGACATCACACCATCGCCAATGGTCCATGCCATCACCCCACTCAGTCTCATGCTGGTTGGCAAGCCAGGCAAGCAACCTAGATGCATGCCACATGGCAACAAACCACAGGGCTCTTCTGGCTGTGGTGCCCTATCTGTGGAACTCCCTGCTAAAGGAGCCATACCTTGGGTCTTTCCAGCAACTGGTAAAATCAATTCCATTTCAATACGTTTTCTCATTGTGCAGAGACTGCTGATGGTAGATGTTATTCTGACTTTTAATAGGCTTTTACCTGGCCCTACAGTAGAGTACCTCTAGGAATTGCTGGAAACTCAATTGCTGGACCCCCAAGGGGGTCGTGAAGTGTTTTCTGGGGGGTCGTTGCCATGTTATTATCTATAGTATAGAGCCATCAATAAATAGTTCGACAAGGCAGATATGAAATGGTGGGGGGGGGGAGTGATGGTGGCGGCCGGAGGGCCAAGGTCCCGCTTCCCGGCAATGCGTGGAAGGGCTTGTCTGGAAAAGAGGGGGCCCAAACCCACGTGCACGTCTCTGTCTCTCCCAGCCAGCCCCCCGCCCAGGGTGTTTCTTTCCAGGGTGGCATTAACAGGCTTCTACAGCCCTGTCAAGCGCGCAGCCACATGGGCGGGGGTGGGATTCCTCTGGCTGCGATCCTGCGCAGGGGAAGGCAGGGGGTTGCCGCAGGTGGATCAGCTTGAAGGGGCATACGAACCCAAGGGCCATTTCCAGGTGGGCGGGAGGCCATTTCCAGGTGTGCGGGAGGCGAGGCGAGTCGGGCGGAGGCAGCTTCCCTTCGCCGGCCTGCCAACGGCCGGCCCCTGCCTCCCTCCCTTCCTTTGGCCTCGAAGGGCCAGGCCCACCGGCCACCTTTCCTCGGGGTCCTGCCCAAAGGCGAGGAGGCACCCTTCACCGGCCACAGCCTGCAAGGAGCCCCTGCGCCGCAGCCGGAGCCGCAGCCAAGGTGATGGAAGCCAAAAAGCGGCGGGATTGGCAACAGAGAGGGCCGGGGAATGGGGGGCAGCCCTAGGCATGTGGGCAGGCAGCGATCGGCCTCCAGACTACCTCTGTCCAATCTTCCTTCCTTCCTTCCTTCCTTCCTTCCTTCCTTCCTTCCTTCCTTCCTTCCTTCCTTCCTTCCTTCCTTCCTTCCTTCCTTCCTTCCTTTCCTTCATCTGACAGCCTTGGCCTTCCCCAAAGAGCCTGATTTTTACGCCTTGTGGGGTGGGGGACCAGAAGAGCGGAGGGCCTGTCCATGTGCACAGTGTGCCATCAAGTGGCCTCTGAGTTCAGAATTAGGGATCTCCAAAATGTCCTATCATGACCAGCCTTGCTTGTGTCTTGCAAACTGAAGGCTATGGCCTCCTTGATTGAGTCGATCCATCTCATGTTGGGTCTTCCTCTTTTCCTGCTGCCTTCAACTTTTCCTAGCGTTATTGTCTTTTCCAGTGAGTCTTGTCTTCCCATGATAGCCGCAGTTTAATCATTTTAGCTTTTAGCAGCATAATCACCCAGGTAAAGCTTTTAATGTGTTTTCTTTATCCAATTGAAAATGTCATTTTATGGCTTGCAAATGTGGCGGGGGTCGCAGGTTACTTGGCAATTGTAAAAGGGGGTCGCGACTCGAAAAAAGGTTGGGAACCACTGGGCTAAGAGTTCATGTATTTAATGCCCAGGTTATAGCTAAGCTTGTACGCTTGGTAGCTATGACCTAGTTATTGGAACTGTAATCCTTTGAGGTATCTGTGTATATTTGCTTTTTGCTAAACTTATATCCAACTGAGTCAAGCCAATATGGATTTCCTTCTTTGGTGGCAAACAGTAAGCATAACCAAGACAGTGAAAAAACTGTAAAACCCACAAACTTGTACATTAGGTTTGCCAATTCTAGGTTGGGAAATTCATGGAGATTTGAGGGTGGAGCCTGAGGAGGCCAGGGTTTAGAGAAGGGAGAGACTTCAGCAGGGTATAATGCCATGGGGTACACACTTCAAATTGATGGCATTTTCTACCACCAGAACTCGCAGGAGAAAATTGATTGCCATCTCTCAGTTTTAAGCAAAGAGAACCTGGTATCTAAATTCAAGAAATAAATTGTTAGCCAGAATCTACATGTGTTCTATAGTTCACATTTCTCAATTGTCCAACATCAACAAGGCCCCAATGTTAAGAACATAAGAAAGGTCATACTGGATCAGACCAAAGCCCATCAAGTCCAGCAGTCTGTTCACACAGTGGCCAACCAGGTGCCTCTAGGAAGCCCACAAACAAGACGCATTATCTTGCCCATGTTTAACAGTACCTAATATGGCATGCTCCTCTGATCCTTGAGAGAATAGGTATGCATCATTATTAGTATCCATTTTTACTAGTAGCCTCTCTTCCATGAACATGTCCACTCCCCTCTTAAAGCCTTCCAAGTTGGCAGCCATCTCCACATCCTAGGGCAGGGAGTTCCACAATTTAACTATGTCTTAGTAAACATGAATGTGTTGTTGCACATTCATTTTTACTAATGGTCAGTTTTGCATAGTTTGTGGAAAGCCAGGAGACTGGGAGCCTTCCTCACCTCCTCAGGCAAGCCCTGCCATAAGATGGGGGCTACAATGGAGAAAAGAGTGGTAAGCTGCAGTACTGCAGTCCAAGCTCTGCTCACGAGCTGAGTTCGATCCTGACAGAAGTCGGTTTCAGGTAGCCGGCTCGAGGCTGACTCAGCCTTCCATCCTTCTGAGGTCGGTAAAATGAGTACCCAGCTTGCTGGGGGTAAAGTGCAGACGACTTGGGAAGGCAATGGCAAACCACCCCATAAACATAGTCTGCCTAGTAAACGTGGGGATGTGACGTCACCTCATGGGCCAGGGACTACCTTTACCTTTTTTACAATGGAGAAGGCTCGTGTATGGGCAACTGTTGATTTTGCCCATTCCAGAAGGTTGTCCATTGTTATTGCATGTTTCTAGGATAATGGGGGATGGGTGCCTTGCAGTTTCTTTGCCCCCTTCAGCATTGGGTCAGCTAAGTCTTGTTCCAAAAAGCGACGATGTGCATCCTTTGTTGTGCAGAAGATGTTCTCGGAGCTTGAGATCTGTGGGGGTTTTTTTAATGATTAGTTCGATAGTTCATCAATGTGTGGTTGGGTGTTCCACAAGCTGTTTCACTGTATTCCTTCCTAACCATGCAGTACAACACAATTAGCACATGTGTGTCCTCCAGAGCCCGATTTAGTCCTGAGGCAGCAAGCTTCTTGAATAGGAAGGCAGGGGAGAGTTCCTTTCGCCGTTGGCAGCAGTGAAAGGAATGCTCCCCTGCCTTCCTATCTGTGCCGAATTTTTGCGGCATTTTTTGGGTTCGGGTTTTTTGGCATTTTGGGGGTTCCGGTTTATTTTTGGATTTTTTGAAAATGTTCAGGTTTAATAAACCCGAACCCAGAAAATATTGTAAAAATTGGTGTGTACCCCTAGTGTCCGTTGCTGCTCGACATGAATCAAACAGACCAAGTAATGGGCTCATGTCTGATTGCCATTCAAATGCGGCAAGGTCAATAGTCTGATGTATTCGTGACGAAATTTGCACCATCCCTATTTATGATCAGAGCCTGGCCTGAGGAGTGTTTTGTCAATATCATTTTGTGCTGTTCTGTTTGTTTTATGCACTTTTATGCCCTGCCTTGTTTTTACTGCCATGTTTTTCTCGACTTGTTTTTATTTTGTTCTGTTGGCTTAGCTTGTTTTATTGGTGTGATTTATTTTTATGGGCTTATTTTATTGTCTTGTTCTTTTATTGTTTCAGCAGATTTGGAGCTGAGGCCTAGACATTCTCTAAATAAATGAATAATATATGCTCCAGGATCATTAGAAACAGCATATGCATTTTGAAATTTCAATTATATTTTGAGTGAGCTGTGCCGCTTTTGTGTCTATGCATATGCTCAGAACTTTCTGGCCTGAATATCCATTCCAAGGCCACAAAGTGAGAATGTGCTAAGTATTTGAGATCCTTTTTTTTCTTTTTTGCCATCAAGTCACAGTGGACTTATGGCAACCCCATAGGGTTTTCAAGGCAAGAGACATTTGGAGGTGGTTTGCCATTGACTGCCTCCGCATCATGTTCCTGGTATTCCTTGGAGGTCTCCCATCCAAATACTAGCCAGGCAGGTCACAACTTTCAGCCCTTTTTGAGCATTTGCCATCAGATAGAGATAGGGTTGCCAGGTCCCCCCTCTTCTCTGACAGGAGGTTTTTGGTAGGGTTGCCAGGTCCCTCTTCACCACTGGTGGGAGGTTTTGGGGGTGGAGGCTGAAAAGGGCGGGGTTTGGGGAGGGGAGGGACTTTAATGCCACAGAGTCCTATTGCCAAAGCGGCCATTTTCTCCAGGGGAATGGATCTCTATCGGCTGGAGATCAGTGGTAGCAGGAGATCTCCAGCTAGTACGTGGAGGTTGGCAACCCTATGGAGGTTGGTAACCCTAGTTTTAGGGGTGAAGCTGGGATGGGGATCGTGTGCACATGGCCACCCTCGCATGTGCAATCCCTGCTCCTGAGTCAGCCGACAGCAACCTGGCAACCCTAGAGAGAGACATTCGAGGCCAAATCCTGCCAGACCAACAGCAGCCGCAAAAAAAAAAAAAAAAGGAACCAGGATTGGCAAACCGCCGTGCCCTTCCTGGCCAATTTCTCACACATCCGTCCATGCCAATGAATGTGCTGTTTGGCCAAGGCTAGAGGGGGGGGGAAACACACGGCCCTCCACTCCCCACTAGGGAAGCCCACACAGCCCACAGATGAAAAGCGGCTGCAGAGTGGAAAGGAATCAACCAATGTTGTGCTGTTCTGGCCCTGTGGAGCCAGGCATGGGCTTCAACGAACATATGCATTTCTATAAATCAAGCCCTGGCATCCTCTTTGTGTGTGTGTGTGTGTGTGTGTGTGTGTGTGTGTATGCTTCCCCCCTCTCTGAGTGCAGTGTTTGGGTGTCACCTGTGACCCCCTGGCAGATGGTGGAGGGAGGCCCGCCCCCTTAGCTCAGAAACTGTTGCGGCTGAGCCATCTGTCGGACTCCTCCTGTCTCTCGGCTCCCCCAGCGGCTCTGACTCCAAGTGGAGCGTTGGTTCGGCTCCCATTCAAGCTGTGCCTCCACCCTGGGACCAGGGGCTGCTGCTGCGGCTTGCTACTGCCTCTCTCTTTCTTTCTCTCTCGATGGAGGGAGGGATGGGGGGAAGAGCTGTAAGAGAAATGCCGGCTGCGTTTGGAGCTGGTAGAGGGATCGGCCACCCTCCGCAAGCCCCGGGGCAGGACCAACATCTTGTGTTTAGCGTAAACTAAGATACAGGCCTGAAGACGACAGCTTTAAAATTGAGCCAGTGGGGGGCTTTTGTAGAGTTGCCGACCTCCAGGTACTAGCTGGAGATCTCCTGCTATTACAAGCAATCTCCAGCCGATAGAGATCAGCTCACCTGGAGAAAGTGGCCGCTTTGGCCATTGGACTTTATGGCATTGAAGTCCCTCCCTTTCTCAAACCTCGCCCTCCTCAGGCTCGGCCCCAAACACCTCCCGCTGGTGATGAAGAGGGACCTGGCAACCCTAGGCATTTGACATTAAGCTCAAAGGGGGGCTCTCATTTAGACACTTGTTGGTTTGGGGAGGGGGGAGTAGGGTTGCCAGCTCTGGGTTGGGAAATATCTGGAGATTTTGGGTGTGGAGCCTGCGGTGGGCAGGGTTTGGAGATGGGGGTTGCCATCTAGTCTAAAACTAGTCTAGCAATAATGAAATGTGCCAGTACTAAATACAAGGTGAAATGCAGAAAAGAAATGACAATAATAACACAGCCCCAAAAACCTCCCGCCGGTGGTGAAGAGGGACCTGGCAACCCTAGTTGTTTTTAAAGGTGAAACGGAGGAGGTGAAAATGAAGGGTACTGCCTTGAGCTCATTGGAGAAGGGACGAGATAAAATGCACTTTGTAGATAATATATTCACGTAGATGCTGGTCCTGGTGGTTAGGGGACCCAGAGGAACAACGTGGGGCCTGCAGTGGGGCCTGCAGTGGGAAGAGGTAACTGGTAGATGCTGACAATTCAGGTTACCCCCAAACCATTATATTCCAGCACATCGAAAGAAAGAAAGAAAGAAAGAAAGAAAGAAAGAAAGAAAGAAAGAAAGAAAGAAAGAAAGAAAGAAAGAAAGAAAGAAAGAAAGAAAGAAAGAAAGAAAGAACCTTGTAATGTGATTTATTTTCATTGGATGTTTGTGTTGGGCCCTGGGTGGTGCAAAGGGGAGCACAGGCAATCTTTGACCAGGGGCTGGGGAGTTGGCCATCTGCCGCCCTGCTCCTATCAGTTGCCACCAGTTGCCACCTGTTAGGAGAGCGGAAAATAAGGGTACCAAAGAAGAGGTGACGCAATGGGGGAGGAAGGAAAATGGCCTGTCCTTTCGCCTTTCGCTGTTCATCAAATGTGAGAGGCTTTTCGCAAACCAGAAGCAAAATCCAGATATGTGGAGCAAATCCGGCGGCCATGGGTGTACCCTGAGTGCCCCCGTGTGGCTGTTTGGCTGTTCTTCTATCTGCAGCTACATTGGAGAGAGAGAGAGAGAGCATAGCCATAGAAGCAAGAGAAATTTGCTCCCCCATCTTCTCCTCTACAAAATGAATGTTAAATATTCTCTAGATGTTCTCCAAGTTCTTGATTGTCTGCTTGATATTCAGTAAACATCTGGGATCTATATTTGGCCACCTGTGATGTTTGATTTCAACATTTGATATTGGCTTTGGGTGTCTGCACTTATTGTTGGATGGAATTGGAGAGTTAACGTGGAACGGCGTTTATAATGGATAGCTAGCCGGCAATGGTAGTGGGATTGTAGCAGCGGATTGCTTATGAGATTTCATTCCTGATGCCTGTCAAAATCATATCAGCCCAACCAGCAAGTATCCCCCTGCCCAATGAGCCTTTCTCCAAATTAAGGGACTCTTCCAGTGGAGGAACAACAACTTCCACTGGTAGAAAGCTTCAAACTTTGCTCAGTGGCATAAGACACGTACCCACAATCCTCCTTTTCAGCTTAACATTTTGCATTTCAATTCTAAACTCAGGTTTGAAATGTGCAGTACGGGGTTTGAAATCTGAATGGTCAGATTGGAAAGGTTCCCTATTTTGAATGCCAGAGAAAATTTGTTTATGATCCAGGTATAAGAAAGGAAACCCTGACCTGGATAGCCCAGTCTAGCCTGATCTTGTCAGAAACTAAGCTGGGTCGACCCTGGCAAATAACTGGACGGGAGACCTCCAAGGAATACCAGTGTCAGTGGCAAAAACCACCTCTGAATGTCTCTTACCTTGAAAACCCCACTGGGATCACTGTAAGTCAGATGTGACTTGATGGCAAAAAAAGAAAGAAAACCTTTTTAGTCTTATGTGGAGTGTTGCATCCCTAGAACTGAAGAACCAATTCAAAAGATTGGGGTTTTGGCACTGTCCAATTACTTCCTGTGCTACATGAACCCAGTTTTCAACATGTAGTTCTGGCTGTGTCGATCAATAACTGATTGATGACAATCTCAAAGAAATTACATGAAGTTACGTATATCATCTCATGGCCACAAGACTCTTGATGCAATGTGCAGGGGGAAAAATAGTGAGTGGAAATAATCTGTTAACTGATTTATTGCCTGCAGTGAAAATGATTCTAAACAGATCATGGAAAACAATAAAGTATTTTAATATTGAAGAATGGATTAATAAATCCATTAATTCATAAATATTTCAGAATGGATTCATAAAGAATGGATTACTACATTGCCAAATTGTCTAAATTAGCAGAACTGGTATGGCTGAGAGATCAGAGATCACAGAAACTGTGTTTTAATGAATGCCAGGATCTGTTTTTTTAATGGCTGAGCTGAAATTAAATTATGATATTTAGAATTGTGCTGTTTTTGTGTAAAAGGAGCAACCAAAAGGTCTAAAAAGCTTAACACAGTTGGCATTATTCAAATTCTAATTTTTGGTTATATACATACATGTTGTTTTCTTTGGTTATATTATTACTTTATTTTCTTCAAGAAAAAAAATGGAACAAATGGTGATTGATTTGAGGAAAATGTAACAAAAAATAATCTGTCAACATACTGAAATAAATTAAATGACCTGCAACAGACATTGAATGAAACATCAGTAGGTAGGATTCAAAATGTTTAGCGATATTATTATTAGTTTAAAATGATTTAATTTAGCATCAATAAATCCTGGCAATGACGAAGCCCATTTTTAAACTCTCAAGGTTTTCAATGACAGGCCAGGGAGAACAGTTAGAGAGCCAGCGTGGTGTAGTGGTTAAGAGCAGTGGACTCTGATCTGGAGAACCGGGTTTGATTCCCCACTTCTCCACATGAGCGGCGGAGGCTAATCTGGTGAACTGGATCTGAAGGGGGGGGGAATCCAAGCCTTGGTTTTAAAAAGCTTTTCTTCTGCTCAGAAAGAGCTCTGAGGAAGCCGGAAGTATTTCAATCCCCGCCTCTGGACATGCTGCTTTGTAATTGGCTGTGAGCGAAACCAAGGTTGCATGCCCCGTGCTTTGCCTTCTGCATGGGGATTTCCCTCAAGCTTTGATCAGGGAAGGTGGAAGAGTCAGATTAACAGAGGAATGGGAAGACCTGGAAGTTGTGAGGGCTGGCAGCAAGGTCATCCCTAATGGACAGAAAACCTCATGCATAACTCCAAGGAACAACCGATTCAGACCGGGGGCGAATGTGAATGTAAGTACCCATGCATAAATGACCAGAAACATCAATGATCCAGAAGGCTTGTCTTTGAGATCATTAGTGGTGGATCAAAACCACCTAAGAAATATATATTTCCAAAATTAGAAGTCATTGATAACTGGAATTCTCTAGATGATCAAAGAATGTATGTTCCAAAGAGGGAGAAGGTTTTTGTTTGTTTGAGTTTTTTTGCTTATTACATTTTTATCCCGCCCTCCCCAGCTCAGGGCATGTAACAACATTAAAACCATTTTAGAAACTATAACACATATAAGTTAAAATCAGTAATATCAACCACAGATAACAGCAATAACACAACAGATGCCATTCGATTTCTAAGATATCCCCTGAGAAAAAGGAAAGGAAATTTTATGATGACAGAAGAAGAGTTGGTTTTTATATACTGACTTTCTCTACCACTTAAGGCAGAATCAAAGGTAGGATATCACTATTCTTCGATTGTGCATTGAGGAACTGAGAAACGAAAGCTGCCCTATGAGATCGGAGTCCGGGTTTCCTAGACTCAAGTCTTCTCACCTATATGAACTTAGAGACCCAAGGCACGTGGGTATGTGATAGGCTACGAATGGGTCTTCCCCAAGCAATGTGCCACTGCCTCATGGAAAGAGGACTGAGGACCCCTTTTAAAAGTGTAAATAATGCATCAAATAAAACCATGGCCTTAACCCTTAATAACGAATAGTACACACAATAAAACACTTCATCCCAGCATCGGAGATGATAAATATTTCAAGATGCAGGCTGCCTATTTTAAGAATAAGAATGTTTTGACCTGGTTCATAAAGGCTAAAAGAGCAGGTGCCAGGTAAACCTGTAGGGGAAGGATATTGCACAGTCAAGGTGCCACCACTGAGAAAGCCCTGTCTCTAATTGTCACCAGTCAAGACTTCTGTAGGTATCGCTACAGACAGCCAAAGATCTCCAGGCATCCACTCTCCTTATCACTTCCACAAATGCATTGGGGATATTTTTTGTTGTATCACAGTTTGGGTTGTATATAACTGGCCTAAGAAATTTTTTGCTCACATTCTCAAAATGGTTTTGGCTTCCGGGGAAATCCCTCTGAGGTTTTACCCAAGTAGGACACCAAGAATCTGTTTGAAATGTTTCATTTTATGAAATGGAAGTTTGAAATGGATGTTCAAAACCTTCCTGATTTTTGTGTGTGCTAGTCATCAAAATCCCTTAACATTTCCTTGAAATTCCACATGCTCTTTTTCAAAATTCACCCGAATGTGGTTTCACTGCTGAGACAGTAAATGACTTACAGCAGCAATGCTCTGCGTGATTTCTAGCTCTGCTAAAGCTACCAGGCAAGCTATGGAAATCCAGTCTCACGGCTATGTTGCATGCTCCATAAAACAAACAACATTTACAGAGAGCAGAAAAGAGCAACCAAAAGAGAGCTCGAGCAACTGCCCTATGAGGAGCGGTTAAAATGCTTAGGGCTGTTTAGAAGAAGAGTAGGAGAAGAAGAAGAGTTGGTTTTTATATGCCGACTTTCTCTACCACTTAAGGGAGACTCAAACCGGCTTACAATCGCCTTCCCTTCCCCTCCCCACAACAGACACCCTGTGAGGTAGGTGGGGCTGAGAGAGCTGTAACTTGCCCAAGGTCACCCAGCTGGCTTCATGTGTAGGAGGGGGGAAACAAATCCAGTTCACCAGATTAGCCTACGCCACTCATGTGGAGGAGTGGGGAATCAAACCCGATTCTCCAGATGAGAGTCCACCACTCCAAACCATAGAGGAGGGTGCCAAGTTGTTTTCTGTCGCCCCAGAAGGTCGGACCAGAACCAAGGGGTTGAAATTAAAGCAAAAGAGTTTCCGTCTAGACATTAGGAAGAATTTTCTAACAGAGTGGTTCCTCAGTGGAACAGGCTTCCTCGGGAGGTGGTAAGCTCTCCTTCCCTGGAGGTTTTTAAGAAGAGGCTAGATGGCCATCTATCAGCAATGCTGATTCTATGACCTTAGGTAGATCATGATAAGGAGGGCACCTTGGCCATCTTCTGGGCATGAAGTATGGGTCACTGGGGATGTGGGGTGGAGGTAGTTGTAAATTTCCTGCATTGTGCAGGGGGTTGGACTAAATGACCCTGGTGGTCCCTTCCAACTCTATGATTCTATGATTCACACAACACATAGTTCAATTGTGGAACTCTCTGCCCCAGGATGTTGTGACGGCTGCCAACTTGGAAGGCTTTAAGAGGGGAGGGGACATGTTCATGGAGGATAGGGTTATCCATGGCTACTAGTCAACATGAATACTAGTCATGATGCATACCTATTCTCTACGGTATCTGAGGAGCATGCCTATTATATTAAGTGCTGTGGAACACAGGCAGGATGCTGTTGCAGTCATCTTGTTTGTGGACTGCTGGACTTGATGGGCCTTGGTCTGATCCAGCATGGCTTTTCTTCTGTTCTTAAAATCTAAAGATGAAAGATCAGGTCCACTGTAGAGCATCTCCTGGTATGATGTGAGAGCAGGAGTCCATGCCAGAAGGGGCAGACCTGGTCATTCAGGATGTTCCTTCTCAGTCAGCATCTTGCCTTCTCATGGGGTCACCACGTAAGCTGTGGCGATGCACTTTTTCCCATTCCCATAGGTGGATTTATCCCAGGTGTATGTCTGGATACCCAGATTGTAACTCCCAAGTTTCAGATGGCACCTAGAGAAGAGAAGCCTGACATTCAGTCTCATCTCTCACCGAACCTGTTCAACCCATCCACCCAAGGTACCTTGAGAGCAAGGTATGAATTGACAGCTTCAGGCTGGGGAAAAATATGTGTGTTAGGCCTGAATCAAGCCAGCTGCGACTCTCATGTTGCTGTAAACACAGGTTTTGGGGAGATTGGTGGGTTTAGGGGAGAAGTCGTGGCTCAGTGGTAGAGCATCTGCTTGGAATGCAGAAGGTACCAGGTTCAATCCCCGGCATCTCCAGTTAAAAAGACTAGGCAGGTAGGTGATGTGAAAGACCCCTGCCTGAGACCCTGGAGAGCTGCTGCCAGTCTGAGTAGACAGTACTGACTATGATGGAATGATGGTCTGATTCAGTATAAGGCAGCTTCATGTGTTCATGTGTTCAGAACCATGTCCTGATGGCAACCTCATGCATCATCAAAATAGTGGGTTAAACCAGGGCATGGTGAGCTGTGAGCTGTAATATAGCAAAGCAAACTATCCAACCAATGGCTTCAGCCTCTACAAATAGAAGGTCAGCTCATATCTGCGTTTCAGAGGGTGGCTGTGTTGCCCCATAAGGTCGGACCAGAGCCAACGGGTCGAAATTAAATCCAAAGAGTTTCCGGCTAAATAATAGGAAGAACTTTCTGACAGTTAGAGCAGTTCCTCCATGGAACAGGCTTCCTCGGGAGGTGGTGGGCTCTCCTTCCCTGGAGGTTTTTTAAGCAGAGGCTAGATGGCCATCTGTCAGCAAAGCTGATTCTGTGAACTTAGGCAGATCATGAGAGGGAGGGCAGGAAGGGTTGCGTCAGTGTTTGGCTCTCGTGGCCCTTTCTTGCATGTCCAGGGTAGTGCCAATTACCACTTTGGGGTCAGAAAGCAATTTTCCTCAAGGCCAGGTTGGCCAAGGATCCTGGAAGGGTTTTTGTTTTTGCCATCTTCTGGTCATGGAGTAGGGGTCGCTGGGGGTGGAGGTGAATTTCCTGCACTGTGCAGGGGGTGGGACTAGATGACCCTGGTGATCCCTTCCAACTCTATGATTCTATGATCTGCAGCAGGACAGCTTGATTCAAGCCCAGTAGCACCTTAGAGACTGACAAGATTTTCTGGGTATAAGCTTTCGAGTGTCAAACTTCCCTTCATCAGATCTGTCCATATCTGCGTGCATCGGTCCTTAATATCTTTGTTGCCTGCATCGGGTACCCTTTTCCTCAGATCCCTGTGCCAAACTCCATGCCCCCTGCCCTTAAAATAGGTAATTGGAATGAACAATGACTATTTGGGCTCCATTTCTCAGTGAAGGCTCAGGGCCTGCACAGCGCCTTGCATAGGCAGAGCTAGATGAATGGGAATCACCACCACAAGAGGTGGCCATGGCAAAAATCTCCATGGATGTTTAAAAGTAACAGAAAGATTCACGGTGGATTGGTTTGCCAATGGTCATGAAACATGATAACTAAAAGGAACATCCATAGTCAAGAGCAGTATACCTCTCACTGTTAGAATAATGTCCTTAAAAACAAGTTTGTGAAACATATACAAAAATAAAATAAAAAAATATGTATCTAAATTTGGGTTTCCTTTTGAGCTTGAGGCCCAGGCCAAATGTCTCTCCTCCCCTTCCCCATGAAAGACTGTCAGGTACCCCCTGGTAACTGGCGGGAGAGAGGAGTGGGGATCTTACCAGGCTTAAAATGAGGTCTAGGCCTCGACATCTCAGGTGTGATGATGCCACTCCCAGAAGTGACGTCAAGGGAGACACTCTGGTATTTGGGCAAAAACTATGGTGGAAGCTGTTTTTACCATAGAGAATAAAACTGCTGGTATCATACTGCCCTTGTACAAATCTATGGTGAGACCACACTTGGAATACTGTGTACAGTTCTGGTCACCAGACCTAAAAAAGGATATTACAGAGTATTGTCGAAGGCTTTCACGGTCAGAGTTCATTGGTTCTTGTGGGTTATTCGGGCTGTGTGACCGTGGTCTTGGTATTTTCTTTCATGACGTTTCGCCAGCAGCTGTGGCAGGCATCTTCAGAGGAGTAACACTGAAGGACAGTGTCTCTCTGTCCATCAGTGTTACTCCTCTGAAGTAACACTGTCCTCTGAAGATGCCTGCCACAGCTGCTGGCGAAACGTCAGGAAAGAAAATACCAAGACCACGGTCACACAGCCTGGATAACCTACAAGAAACGATATTACAGAGCTTGAGAAGGTGCAGAAAAGAGCAACCAAAATGATTAGGGGACTAGAGCAACTGTCCTATGGGGAGCAGTTAAGATGCTTAGGGCTGTTTAGCTTGGAAAGAAGGCGGCTGAGGGGAGACATGATAGAGGTCTATAAAATTATGCATGGTTTGGAGAGAGTGGACAGGGAGAAGTTTTTCTCCCTCTCCCATAATATTAGAACATGGGGTCATCTGCTAAAGCTGGAGGGCGAGAGATTCAAAACAGATAAAAGGAAGTATTTTTTCACACAACACATAGTGAAATTGTGGAACTCCCTGCCCCAGGATGTGGTGATGGCTGCCAGCTTGGAGGGCTTTAAGAGGGGAGTGGACATATTCATGGAGGAGAGGGGTATTCATGGCTATTAGTCAGAATGGATACTAGTCATGCTGCATACCTATTCTCTCTAGTATCAGAGGAGCATGCCTATTATTTTGGGTGCGGTGGAACACAGGCAGGATGGTGCTGCTGCAGTCGTCTTGTTTGTGGGCTTCCTGGAGGCCCCTGGTTGGCCACTGTGTGAACAGACTGCTGGACTTGATGGGCCTTGGTCTGATTCAGCATGGCCTTTCTTAAGTTCTTATGTTCTTACCATAGAGTTTTGCCCAAATTCCAGAGCGACTCCCTCAACATCGCCAGCGTGATGATGTCCCTTCTGGAAGGGACATCATCCGCGGAGTCATCAAGCCCTAGGAATCATTTTAAGCCTGGTAAGACCCCCACTGGCCAGCTGGATGGCACCAGGGGGAGGGGGCCCAAAGCAGGGAATCCCCCCCCCGGCAGGAGTCAACCTTACCCCGTGACACTGTTGGCAGTATACTTACACTTTTCCAGGTCTAGCAATGTAGCACAGTGAGTAGAGGCCAAATTCGAACTCAGGGCTGCTTCCAATGAAGGCTGTTCCAACTTCCTTGTAATATCCATCCCAGCTGAACTGCATCCCCAGGACATCCGGGTATGAGGTCCACTGAACACCAAAAAGCAAAATTTGGGAAGTTATGGGTAATTAATCAGCCAACCCTGCCTTACCACAGGACAACACTAGGTGGCAGGCTAAGTTAGCACTGCGAAGGATGCAGCAGCAATTGACCAAAGCGAAGGGGGGTTGGTTATTTCATCAGGATGAACAGCAGGAGATCAAACATTTGATATATAAGTTAGAGAAAGGATTGCCAACCTCCAGGTGGTTGAATACAAACTTGTGCTGAAATACGGAAATAGTAAAAAAGAAAAAGAAAAAAGAAAAAGAACAGCGACTATGGTCAAATACTTATACAGAAAATAACAATGCAGGTGTATAGAACAAACCACAAACTAAGTGTAGCCAAAAGAGTTACAAAATGTGTCCACTTAGAAAGGTAATCCAAGCACACTATTAGGCCAAACAACTCCAGTGATGATATACCCATACAAATCCCCAAAGGTCCCGGTTATAACCAAAAGGGCAAGGTTGCCAACCTCCAGGTAGTGGCTGGAGATCTCCCACCAATATCACTGATCTCCAGGCAACGGAGATCAGTTCCCCTGGAGAAAATGGCCGCTTTGGAATTGGACTCTGTGGCATTGAAGTCCCTCCCCTCCCCAAACCCCACCCTCCTCAGGCTCCGCCTCCAAAATCTACAGGTATTTCCCAAGTTGGAGCTGGCAACCCTACCCCCTGTTTGCCACATGTCTAAAAATGTACTCCTTTCCACCTCTGAGTTAGCTTTGATCATCTCCGAGTGCATCTGGACCACTGCCAGCGTGCAAGGTAGGGATGCCAACCTCTAGGTTGGACCTGGGGATCCTCCGGAATTATAGCTCATCTCCGGACTACAGGATTCAGTTTTCCTGGAGAAGATGGATGCTTTGAAGGGCGGGCTCTATGGCATTGTACCCCACTAAGGTCCCTGTCCTCCCTAGACTCCACCCTCAAATCTCCAGGAGTTTCCCAACCTCGATCTAGCAACCCAGTCCTCCCACCCCTGCCGGTGGCCGGGGAGACCTGGCACCCCTAGTGCAACGTGGTACTCACCGGTCCATCGAAATTGTGGCTGAGATAATTGACGAGGCCCTTTTTCTCCTGCAGGTAGAAACTAATCCAGTTGTGGAATCCAGACACTTTTCCTTTCTTGATTTCTCCTAAATGGTGAAGAGCGTGTCTTGTTATGAGACTGGGCAGAGCATGAGATTTGCACACAGAAGCCCCCAGGTTCAGTTCCCGGCTTCTCCAGTTAAAAGGACCAGGTAATGTGAAAGACCTCTGCTTGAGCCCCTGGAGAGCTGCTGCCAGTCAGAGCAGAACATACTGACATGGATAGTCCAGCGGCCTGACTCAGTATAAGGCAGCTATTGTGTTCATTATACAACAATGTATACCATCGCTAAATATGCACGTTGGGTGCTTCCAGCCAACTACAAAAACGATTTTTAATTACCAGTTGAGTAGCCCTTATCCGGATGTCCGATATCCTGACTGACCCAAAAACCAGACTTTTTGAGCCAGCATGCAGGCATTACTCACCGGCCCTCAGCAGCACGCCAGTTTGTTTTTTGATTGTTCGTTGTACACAAAAATGTTAAAAAATATTATTTAAAATGACATTCAGGAGATGTGTATTAAGTGAATATAAAACGTATATAGAACATACATGAATTTTGTGTTTAGACTTGGGTCCCATCCTCAAGGTATCTCATCATGTATATGCAAAGATACGGAAAGACCCAAAATACAGACCACTTCAGGTCCCAAGCAGTCCGGATAAGGGATACCCAACCTGTAGTTTTTTTTTTTTTAATGCACTTTTTTCCCTATTGTTGTTTGACATTATCCATCTTTGCACAATTAATAATAATAATAATAATGACGACTTTCAGGGTGCCCTTTCCTGACCAGGTCAGGATCAGAGAGGCTCACAACAGTTTTACGCAATTAAAACCAACAACAATTTACAATTTAAAACTATAATATAACTTAGAATCCAAGGCGCCTTTGACCATACACAGTAGCAATACAGCCGTAGCGGGAACCAAATAGAGGGAAATATAAAGGAATAAACATAATCCAGCAGAGAAAAAAGTAATCATATATATATATATCCAACAGTCTAGGGTTGCCAACCTCCAGGTGGTGGCAGGAGATCTCATGCTATTACTATAACTGAACTCCAGCTAATAGAGATCGGTTCACCTGGAGAAAAGGGCTGCTCTGGCAATCGGAGTCTATGGCATTGAAGACCCTCCCCTCCCCAAACTTCTCCCTCCTCAGGCTCCGCCCCCAAAACCTCCCGCCAGTGGCAAAGAGGGACCTGGCAACCCTATGCCAGTCAGAACAGACAACACTGATCCTGATGGAGCAGTTTTGTGATTCAGTATAATGGCAGCTTCATGTGTATTCATGTGTTCAAGGCAGTAATCGTACCTAGAAAAACATGCTCAAAGCCACTGGAGTCCTCCTCCTCATTTCCCCTGGAGTAAAGGCCAAACCACATCTCCTTTAAGTCAGCGATGAACTCAGCCTCCGTGCTGTAACGATCT
Organism: Euleptes europaea; assembly: GCF_029931775.1. Classification (NCBI taxonomy): domain Eukaryota; kingdom Metazoa; phylum Chordata; class Lepidosauria; order Squamata; family Sphaerodactylidae; genus Euleptes; species Euleptes europaea. Next base: position 171,308,984 of record NC_079312.1, read on the forward strand.
GGAGAAAGAGAGAAGGGCAGACAAAAAGCCATCAGAAAGAATCGAAATAACCTAAAAGATGAGCCCTGTAACATCGTCCCTGCATAACTGGGATGTCACAAAACATGGGGTCTTTTATGGGAGGGTAGAAGCCCAGAATAAGAGGGATCCCTTGAAAGAAAAGAGTTCTGGCGATTCTCAAGGCAGGGAGCCTCAAAGGTTCAGGTGGAAATTATAAAATCTTATAAAATAATTATATTTATTAAGCGTGCACAATATGAGCTGGGTATGTTTAGCCTGGAGAGGAGAAGACTGAGAGGGGATATGATAACCATCTTCAAGTACTTGAAGAGCTGCCATATAGAGGAGGGTGCCGAGTTGCATGCATTCCCCTCTCCTCCAGTGTGGTAGAAGTTGTTTGAGGGCTGGGAGTAGGGTTAATAGGTCCAGGTTTGGAAATACCGGAAGATTTTGGGGGTACAGCCTGAGGAGGGTGGGGTTTGGGACTTCAATGCCATAGAGTCCAGTTGCCAAAGTGGCCATTTCCTCCAGGTGAACTGATCTCTATCGGCTGGAGATCAGTGGTAATAGCAGGAGGTTGGAACCCCTAGTTGTAATAGCAGGAGATCTCCAGCCACCACCTGGAGGTTGTCAACACTAGCTGGGAGTTGAAGGCGCTGAGACACATGGGTTCAAACCCCAACTCTGTCACAAAGCCAGAATTTTTCTCTGCCAACACCTTTCCTGGTGCTTGCCATGTGTCTTTAGAAACTGGGAACGGCCATGGTAGCTCTAGGAGTCACCAAGAACTTTATAATCAGAACTTCCTGTAAATAAATGAGGCCTTATTTTTCTTTTTAGTTTTTCTTCCCAGGATGATCCCCTGCGGGGGTTGCCAACCTCCAGGTAGTAGCTGGAGATCTCCTGCTGTTACAACTGATCTCCAGCCGACAGAGGTCAGTTCCCCTGGAGAAAATGGCCGCTTTGGCAATTGGTCTCTATAGCATTGAAGTCCCTCCCCTCCCCAAACTCCACCCCCTCAGGCTCTGCCCCAAAAACCTCCCGCCAGTGGCGAAGAGGGACCTGGCTACCCTATCCCCTGCCCCTCCCCCCCGGTTTGGCCCCAGTTTACACCTCCCAATCAGGAAGGCATTGGCAGGCAAGGCACACAACTACCTGGAGATCTCCCACCATAAGCACCATTATTAGGGAAACCTAATAATTAGGGTTGCCAACCTCCAGGTCGCACCTGGAGGTCTACCGCTATTAAAATTCATCTCCAGATGATCAGTTCCCCTGGAGAAAATGGGAGGATGGATTCTATGGCATTGTACCTTACTGAGGTCCCTCCCCTCCCCATACCCCGTCCTCCCCAGGCTGCGCCCCTCAAACCTCCAGGTATTTCCCAACCCAGAGCTGACAACCCTACTAATAATGGTATGATATATTTCCCCACAGTTATAGATCTCCTTCCAGACAGTGACGTACTCTTGTCATGAAGGAACCTGTAAAGCTCCTTCATGACCTCGGTCTTCATGATCTCCTCCAGGAAATGATCCTGCTCCTGCAGTTGCTCAGCGGTGAACTCTTCTCCCTTTCCAACCTTCTTTTGGTAATTATCGAGCAGCTTAATGAAGCTGGCATAAGTTGGCTTGGAAAAGAGCTTCTCTTCATTGACGGACGAGAATAGTCTGTAGAAGAAAGCAAATTCCTTTCAAATTTGGGTTCTCCTGCATGCGAATCAGAGGCTGCAACATGGAACTATGGCTAAGATTGCCTGTAACCCTTGAGAAAAACGTTCTGTCCCTGAAACAGAGCCTTAATGGGAGGAGATGGGAAGCGGATGCTTTTCATGGCATAGTGGTTAATAACTTTGGTTGCCAACCTCCAGGTAACAGCTGGAGATTTCCTGCTATTACAACTGATTCCAGGTGATAGAGGTCAGATCACCTGGAGAAAATGGCCACTTTGGCCATGGGATTCGATGGCATTGAAGTCTCTCCCCTCTCCAAACCCTCCCCACCTCAGGCTCCATCCCCAAAACCAGTGGTGAAAAGAGACCTGGCGACCCTATTAATAACACCCCATTCAGCCTCTATTCAAGGGATTTATTTATTTTCTCCAGGTAGCTGGCAACTCAAACCATGGTCTCTCCTCCCAAATAGGTTGCCAGCTCTGGGTTGGGAAATATCTGGAGATCTGTGGGGTGGAGCTTGAAAAGGGCAGGACTTGGGGAGGGGAGGGACCTCAGAATGGTACAATACCATGGCATCCACACTCAAAAGCAGCCATTTTCTCCAGGGGAACAGGTCTTTGTTGTCTGGAGATCAGTTGTAAGAAAAGGGAGAACTCGAGGCCCCACCTGGAGATTGGCAACCCTGCTCCCAACTCCAAACTATTGATACATATGCAAAGGGAATCCTATTCAAATCCCCCAAAGCACTTCAGTCATAACATATGCATCCAAAGTATGTAAAGTTCCATTGTCGCAGTCCTGTGGGGTTGTCAAGGCAAGAGATGTTCAGAGGAGGTTTGTCATTGGTCTAGCCTGGATCATCCACGTCAGGGTTATACATCCCCTACCAACTTAAAATTAAGGAACAGAAATGGTTGGTTTTGTATGTCCGCACATTTTGGGTATCCACGTGCAAACTGCAAAGCCAGGAATGTTAATGGGAGTTTCCTATTAATGGGAGCTTTAAGCATGGAATGTTAAATTTACTTCCCCTAAACCCCATGCTTCCTATCAGTTGAGACATAGCCACTTAATTTTTCCTCACTCGCTATGCAGAATTATGGCTGGGCACTATTTTTTTCCAGTATTTTTTGGGTTTGGGTTTAATGAACCTGGAATTTTTCAAAAAATCTGAAAAGAGCCAAATCTGTATATCGGCTTTTTTGGGATAATCGAAAATTTTGGGGTATATTAAACCTGAACCTGAACAATATGTGGTGCAGAGCTGAATGCTGCCGGGCTTGAGCTCATTCAGTTCACTGCTGCTGGCTGCCTCCGAAAAAATCGGCATTATTCAGGATCTGTTTTTCAGCTACCTTTAATTGCCCCGTTTTCCCCCCAGTTAAAAACCCTCCAAAAATACTAATAAAGTATTATTCGTGGGGGGGGGGGAGTCAGTTCAGCTTTAGCCGAACACACACCCCTATGCAGAATTCAAACCCTTTGCTCTGGTTGCATCATGTATCTTTGGAACTCACGGTTCTGGGCACTGATCCTCCTCGACCTTAGTCTGGGATGTTAAGTCCTGCTTGTTAAGGGTGATGTCAGACTCCTCCGCTTTGTTGCTGTCACTTTGGTAAAGTTGCTCAGATACCTTTTGCAGCTCCTCCTCACTTATGGCATCATCGCTCCTGGAGAATCCACCTGTGTGAGAGGTAATAATCTTACCACAAGGACAAATAAGGGAAAGGCCTGTAATTGTCAAAACTTATATGCCTTTTTCACCCTTGCCCTCTAGTTGAAGCTGACTTATGGCAACCCTGTAGGGTTTTCGAGGCAAGCGTTCAGAGGTGGTTTACTATTGCCTGCCTCTGCATAGCAACCCTAGACTTCATTGGTGGTCTCCCATCCAAATACTAAGCTGCTTAGCTTCCAAGATCTGATGAGACTGAGCTAGCCTGAGCTATCCAGGTTAGGTCTATATGACCTAGGATGGTCAAATATCCACCACTGGGCCACATTAAGCCAGTATGGTATAGTGGTTGGACTAGGACCTGAGAGACTCAGGTTTGAGTCCCCACTGTGCCATGGAAGCTCACTAGGTCATATTAGGCCAGTCATTCTCTCAGCCTAACCTACCTCACAGGGTTGTTATGAGGATAAAATAAGGAGAGAAGAATGATTTTGATCACTGCTTTGTGTCTCCATTAGAGAGAAAAGCAGAGTAAAAATAAATGCCTAAATAAATGAAATACTGGCTCTTGACAGTTTGAAAAAATACTGAGGGATAAATCGGTACGGTCCAGTAGATGATTTTGCGTATCTTCTTCAGGAGTATGTATTATTTAGATATTGCATCTCTTTCTGTTTCGACTTCGGCCTAGCAAGACCAAAAGGACTGCCTATATCCAGGAATTTTCAGAATTTGATGGTCCTCCCAAAAGGCATTCAAGCATATAAAATACTACTGATGTATTGTTTCCATTTACATGTCAGACACCTCATCTGGAAATTGATGCAAATACTCACGTTTAGATGCTGGTTCTGTTCCTTTGCTATCTGTATTAAAAGAAAAAGATATGAGTTATTAATTCATATAATCCATGTAAAGGCCTCTTGGGCTATTCCTAAGCGGAGTCTGAGTTCCTAACAGCCCATTCCTGAGCTATGAGGCCGGAAGGTCTTAGGAGGCAAGCAAAGGCCTGCGCTGGCATCCATACCGCCCAGGCTGGCACAGACATTGGCTTTCGGGTGCTCACGCAGGCCTCCCGCCATCATCTTGATGGCGCACATCCATACGCCATCATCCCAGGGGGCATTCCAGGGGCAGAGCTGCCTTTAAACAGCTTCCTTACCCCCTTCAGGCCTTTGCCCTTACTTTCAGTTATGCCATCTTTTAAGGTGGCGTAGCCCCGTGGGGCTGGAAAGTAAGGGCAGCTTTCTGCCTTTTTGAGGGGGAGGTTTAATCCTCCTTTGGAGGTGGCAGGGCAGTGCTTCCTCTGGCCATCAGCCCAGCCCTCCCCCCCAGGAATGGGCTGTAAGTGATCAGAAACCTCATCTGCTACCCTCAAAACCTATTGACCAGCCTCAGGGACATACAAAGCCATTAATTTCACTAGATATTTTTGTGTTACCAAACACTTGTGCCTCAGAGTCAGAACTCCTATCCGGGAAAGCAGATAATAATACAATTTTCACAAAAGGAAAGATTTTTTACAATGACTAGGGATGTGCGTTCAAATATGCTGAACCAAAAAAAAGGCTGAAAAAAAAGTTTCCGCTTTTTTTGGCTTCTTTTCGTCTGAAAAAAAAAGCGGCAATCTGGATGAAGCCGAAAAGCTGAAAAATGGGAAATAATTGAAAACTCCATTGGATATATGGGGCACCCACTTTGGGACCCCATAAAATTGGACTCCCTGACCCAAGCTTCACCAAACTTGTGGGTTCTTCTAAGGAGAGTCAGCTATGTTACAAATATGGTGCCTCTACCTTGAAAAACAGCCCTCTCAGAGCCCCCCAGAAATTCCCCACAGGCTTTAATGGAGCCAAATATTTTCAGATATCCCCCCCCCCAAAAAAGCTGGAAAACCCCTTTACTGGCATTTTTCGACTTTTAAAAAAAAAATTGGGTCCAGAAAACCCAAATCTGAAAAATACTGGGAAAATGTTGCATATCCCTAACAATGACCACATAACTGTGGCACATCTTCATCCCTGTTCAATTATTATGAATTTGGTACTCCAAGCTTGAGCAAGCTTGCATATCCTTCCAATATATGTGGTCGCCACTTTGTGTTAATTGGGCAATGCATTTAATTTCCAGCTTTGGTTTGTGTTTAAATGTAGCCTCAAAAATCCAGGTTTCCACCTGTATGTTCCAAAGCTGGAAAATATGCCTATGGACCTCTTCATGTAAAATGATGACCAGGCACATTGAGAGGAGCTTTCCCACTGCGATCTTTCCATGTGCACAATTGGATTGCCAAAATCATAGTGACCGAACCGGTCTTTTGTGGGCAATCATTCACTGCAGTCAAAACAATTCCAAAAGGTTGCTTCACAACCACATTGCTCATCCAATACACTCTTTCACCTCGTGCCCACTTCCAATCTGCCTATTGCAAACACTGTTGCGCCATTTTAATTGGGAAAATGATGAAATGATGGTGCTGAGTTGTTTTCTGTCGCCCCAGAAGGTTGGAACAGAACCAATGGGTTGAAATTAAATCAAAAGAGTGTCCGTCAAGACATTAGGAAGAATATTCTAACAGGTAGAGCGGTTCCTCAGTAGATCAGGCTTCCTCAGGAAGTGGTGAGCTCTCCTTCCCTGGAGGTTTTCAAGAAGAGGTTAAATGGCCATCTGTCAGCAATACTGATTCTATGACCTTAGGCAGATCATGAGAGGGAGGGCATCTTGGCCATCTTCCGACCATGGAGTAGGGGTCACTGGGGGTGTGGGGGGGAGGTAGTTGTGAATTTCCTGCATTGTGCAGGGGGTTGGACTAGATGACCCTGGTGGACCCTTCCGACTCGATTATTCTATGAAATAGCAAGACTTGTTATTGGCAATGTGGAATGACCAGCAATATCCCAGGCTGTTATGTTGAACATCACCACCACCACCATTTGGGAATGCTACTCACCCTGTCCACAATGGACGTGGTAGTCATCACAGCAGTTCTGATACTTTCCACATTTAGCATTACAATGGCAGACATCTTGGGGGTTGTATTTTTCGTTACATCGCCCTTTGCAGGAATCTGGTGCGGTATACAAAGCTGAAGGGAGGAGGAGGGAGAGTCATTGAATTAAATAGTGGCAGCAAACCATAGACAGTAGTGGAAAAATGGATACAGCCAATTAAAGGGATAGCTATAATTAGGGTTGCCAGCCCACCCACCCACCCACCTCCGTCCACTGGCAGAGGATGGGGGGGGGTAGGGTTGCCAGATCCAGGTTGAGAAACTCCCGGAGATTTGGGGATGGAGCCGGGGAGGACAGGGACAGGGGGTTGGACTAGATGACCCTGGTGGTCCCTTCCAACTCTATGATTCTATGATGACCTCATTGGGGTACAATGCCACAGAGCCCACCTTCCACAGCATCCATTTCCTCCAGAGAAACAGATCTCTGTAGTCTGGAGATGAGCTGTAATTCCGGGGGTCCTTCCCACCTGGAGGCTGGCATCCCTAGCTACAATACTTGGCAATGCTAAAAGTACATTCTAGCAGTTTCCTCTGTTTTTGGTATTGTGCCAGCCACATTCCTTAAAGCACAAACTTGAACTTCGCTACCCTTAGGTCGATAAAGCATGGCCATTTTGTCCAGCGACTGTCTTGCGAATGTAGTGAATCCTTAAAGGACACACGTCCTTCTCCTGCACGCGTGATCAACCCACCTCCTATCGATACATTTCCGGGATTTCCTATCGCTGCTTTGTTGCGATATAAATCGAAGGTTCACGGCAGTTCCAAGCATTTGCCGGTGCGTTTTCAGCGCCCGGGTCGACTCCCTGCCGGGACACTGCCCAGCCCCATCAGCAGCAGTGGCTGCGGCAGCTTTCCACCCCCTGGACCCCGCACCTCGCTCTCCCCCTCTCCCCCACTCCCTCCTCCGTCTGCGTCTCCCCCCTCTCCGCTTGACAGCCCGGCCTGAAGAGCGCATATGTGCCAACGCTGCACACATCCAGTCTCTGCTGTCTCCACCCGCAGAGGCGGAGCGCCTGACCCCGTACCTCTCTCTCTTCCCCTCTCCCCCCTCCTGCACACTCCGCTGCCTCCCCTCTCTCTGCTCGAAAACCCAGTCACCGCCTCCTCCCATCAGAGGCAGAGCAGCAGAGCGCCTTGTCGGCCCATGTGTTCAATTTTTTGAACACGTGAGCAAAAGGCGCACAACAGAGGAGAGACAAAAAAACATTCAAATGTTGCCATGCATTAAAGGCCTTAGTTTCCTCATCACCCAGCTGATTCACATCCTCCCCTTGTCAATCATCACGAGAAGGACACCGCCTTTTACACTTACTCCGCCTGGTGCCTTATGTTCCCCATCACTTGAGCTCTGTGCCAACAGAGGTTTCCCTGGCAAGGTTTCCAAATTACAGACTGCTCCAAAAGACCCAGCGAGAAGACCAGTTTAAAAAAAATCACAATTAAAATAGCTTGCAACTCTAATCTCGTCGGTCTCTTTACCCTGAGTTTGCTCTCCCTGACCACTAAATATGGGTTGTAACTACGATATGATTTTAACTGACTCATGATATGCATGTGTGAAGACTATCGGAGTGTGTCTCCTAGGCAGGGTATTATATTATGACTAAAGAAGTTCTTTCATGAATGAAATGGACTGATTCTGGACTTCCGTATCTATCCTCAGACTTTCAAGGTCTCTTCAACATCACCTGTTTGGATTGTTTTCATATAATTAAGGACATTTGTTCAATTGGAGCATTGTAATCATTCAGTCTATTTACCTTCTTGGTATTTATAATGTATCGTGGTGTTAGAATGGTTAGCTATGCATAATTGGATTATATATATAAACATCTTCTCAGGTTTCTCATTTGGCTGTGTGCTGTTATTTGTATTTAGGTCCCCCAGGATTTTGGGGGTTCTGAGCTGGGAAATAGGTTTGGGAGAACGAAGCCTAGGGTGAGCACTGTTTGGAGAGGGGAGGGACATCAATGGAGTCCAAAGGAGACATTTTCTCCAGGAGGTCATCCGGAGATCAGTTGTAATAGCGGGAGATCTCCAGCCACAACCTGGAGGTTGGCAACCCTAATTTTGGGGAAATTAATAGGCTGCAGTGACAAAGGCAGAGGAGGCAGGAAAAGTCAGAAGAGGAAGAAGAGTTAGTTTTTTATACCCTGGTTTTCTCTACGTTTAAGAAGTCTCAAAGCGGCTTGCAATCACCTTGCCTTCCCCTCCCCACAGCAGACACCTTGTGAGCTAGGTGGGGCTGAGAGAGCTTGGAGGGAACAGTGACTGGCCCAAAGTCACCCAGCTGGCTTATGTGTAGGAGTGGGGAATCAAACCCGGTTCACCAGATTACAGTTCGCCGCTCATGTGGAGCAGTGGGGAATCGAACTTGGTTGCCCAGTTTAGAGTCCGCTGCTCTTAACCACTACACCACACTGGCCGATGAAAGTGCCTTGCATGCGAGAAAATTAAATCTGGTTCCACCCCATAGCCCAAACGTCTCTCTCTCTTCAAGATCTTCTACAGTGACCAATCCAAAGAATTCATTTAGCTTCTCCACAGTCTCCTTCTCTTGCTATAGAACTTTTTTTGTTTGTTTTTTACATCTTTGCAGTTTGACAGTGCAATCCAGCGCACGCTTTCCTAGGAGTAAGCCTCATTGATTAAATGTCTGTAAGATTCTGAATAGACCCTACTTAGGCTTGCTCTCTAATGATGCCATCCTAAACAGAGTTACAGCCATCTAGGTCTGCTGAAGTCAGTGGCTTCAGAACGGGTTGACTCTGTTATGGATGGCTCTGTCCCACCTCCCCTGTCTCCAGGGTTCATTTGTTTTGCAAGAATTTGTGTTTATTTTTTTTATTTTTTTAAATTTCCTCATTTGAGCAAGACTTTTTCTTTTAAAGAGAAACTTTCTTGCCTTTGATGGGTTCCTTCACACTATTAAAACACGCCAGCATCCTCTTCGACTCCTGTGCGGAGGAATACATTTTATTTGAGCCTGTGCTGGACTGTTTTTAAAGAATCCCTAAGATTGCTGGAGACAGCTCTCATGAATCTTCGTGGCAAATTCCTTGTAGCTAACCCCCTCATTTCCTGAGAATTCCCTCTTCTAAAATTAAAGGTTTGGGTTTGCTAGGCAAGCTCCCAGGCACATGCCAGTTATATTTGAATGTCATGGTCGATGTTCCCAGCTGATCTGGCAAAAGCGTATATCCCTCAGCATATCTCTCATCCCTCCCCTATAGACAGGTTTCCCAACAGGCATGGGGGGAAAAAAATGTCCTGCTCCATTAAGTGAGGCTTATTGTGTGGAAATAAACTTGAAGCCTTTCCTGGAGGTAAATAACATGACCTGGTAAATAATATCCCATTAGGCATCCTGACCTGGATGGCCCAGGCTAGCCTGATCTCATCAGATCTCAGGAGCTAAGCAGGGTCAGGCCTGGTTAGTATTTGGATGGAAGACCACCAAGGAAGGCCAGGGTTGCTGTGCAGAGGAAGGCACTGGCAAACCACCTCTGCTAGTCTCTTGCCATGAAAACCCCAAAAGGGGTTGCCATAAGTCAGCTGCGACTTGACGGCACCACACACACACACACACACACACACACACGCAGTGCTCTCTTAAAGGGACAGGACTTTTTCCTGCAGGCAGTTGCCTGGAGGAACCTGACCCACAGGCCTTTCATCGCTCCACATGATTCAGCAGCCAAGCTTATAAATAAACGGTGAGCCAATGACTCAATCAGCCAGTGATTATAAATAAAAACTGCATTTAAAAACTTAGGGCGCTTTCACACATGCCAGATAATTCACTTCCAGCGCACTTTGCAGCTGGATTTTACTGGGTGAAATGGCAAAATCCACTTGTAAATGGTTGTTAAAGTCTGTTGAAAGTGCATTATTCAGTATTTGGGAAAGCGCCCTTATTTACTGTTTGGTGGCCATGTTATTGACTTTATTTTGTGCCCTTTTTTTTGCACACCCTTATGGGAGGCGTAAGTCTGCTTCTCATAGGGTTGCCAGGTCCCTCTTCGCTACGGGGAGGAGGTTTTTGGGGCGGAGCCTGAGGAAGGCGGGGTTTGGGGAGGGGAGGGACTTCAGTGCCATAGAGACCAATTGCGAAAGCAGCCGTTTTCTCCAGGTGAACTGATCTCTATCGGCTGGAGATCAGTTGTAATAGCAGGAGATCTCCAGCTACTACCTAGAGGTTCAGTATAGGAATAGCTATGAGCAATGCCAACAATATTATGGCTATATATTCACAGTACATGGTAATATACCCACCAATTACATATATTCCCAACAAGCATATGTATTTATTTCTTTTCCATGTAAAATTTCCCCAAAGCACAAGTTCACAACAATTCCTATGTAAGGTAAGTATGGAATAAAGTCAATTGAAATGTCTTTAAAGATGTACTTCTTTTCTTTGCAGCAGTTGATTAATTGCAGGAGAAGACGATCGTTTCAAGGCACACAGCCCAATTCTTCCTCAGTTCTTCAAGATTATATTGCGTGCAATTATTCATCATCATCCATAGTCTCAGGTTTCAACCGAATAACCCATTTATGAATAAAATATACTATACTTCCCCAACAGAGGTAAGTAGAAGGATACCATCCATTACAGGTAAGGATCCTAGTAATGTCACTAGGATCCTTACCTGTAATGGATGGTATCCTTCTACTTACCTCTGTTGGGGAAGTATAGTATATTTTATTCATAAATGGGTTATTCGGTTGAAACCTGAGACTATGGATGATGATGAATAATTGCACGCAATATAATCTTGAAGAACTGAGGAAGAATTGGGCTGTGTGCCTTGAAACGATCGTCTTCTCCTGCAATTAATCAACTGATGCAAAGAAAAGAAGTACATCTTTAAAGACATTTCAATTGACTTTATTCCATACTTACCTTACATAGGAATTGTTGTGAACTTGTGCTTTGGGGAAATTTTACATGGAAAAGAAATAAATACATATGCTTGTTGGGAATATATGTCATTGGTGGGTATATTACCACGTACTGTGAATATATAGCCATAATATTGTTGGCATTGCTCATAGCTATTCCTATACTGAATTTCTCATCTTATGATAAGTGTATAGAGGTGTCTGATTTGGTTTTCACTACCTAGAGGTTGGCAGCCCCAGCTTCCCAAGCCCTATTCTCTGTAGCTGGATAGTGAGCTGGATGGTGACTAGAGACAGTGCCTTTTTGGTGCTGGCACCCTGCCTTGGGAATGCCCTGATCCTTGAGGGTCACCTGGCCACCTAACGTATTGTCCTTTAGGCACCAGGCCACAAAATTCCATCTTACCTAGGCTTATATCTGACAGGTGTTACCTCTATAGCTGTTTTAAGGTCTGCTTCTAGGGTTGCCAACAACCCTGAGAAAAAAACATCTTGCTCCCTTTTACAGAGACTTAAAGTGGGGAAATGGACCACTGACTCTTTTCATGGCAAATGACATCACCTGGCAAATAACACCCCATTAAACCTCTGTTTAAGGTTGACAATGAGGAAATTGAAATTGTTGAAGACTTTCTATTCCTTGGCTCCATCATCAACTAAAAGGGAGACTGCAGCCAAGAAACCAGAAGGAGATTGAGACTGGGAAGGGTAGCCGTAAAGGAGCCAGAAAAGATTCTGAAGTGTAAGGATGTGTCACTGGCCACCAAGGTTAAGTTCATTCATGCCCTAGAGGCTAAAATGACTAAACTGAGGCTATTGTATTTTGGTCACATTATGAGAAGGCAAGAGTCACTAGAAAAGACAGTCATGCTAGGAAAAGTTGAGGGCAGCAGGAAAAGAAGAAGACCCAACAAGAGATGGATTGACTCTCTAAAGGAAGCCACAGCCCTCGGTTTGCAAGATCTGAGCAAGGCTGTCAAAGATAGGACATTTTGGAGGACTTTGATTCATAGGGTCGCCATGATTCGGAAGCAACTTGACAACACTTACCACACACAAACCTCTGTTAACGGGACAGGACATTTTTTTACTCCAGGTTGTTGGCAACCATATCTGCTTCTGGTCTGGCTGTTTTATGCAGATTTTGAGGGTGTTTAATGATTGTTTTATGCTGTTTTTATAACCCTGTCTTGTTTTTTTAATATTGATAATTTAGGATGCTTTTATGATTTGATTTTATTGCTTTCACTTATGAGCTGCCTCATGGAACAGTGGCTCATCAACTCTCGAAATTAATTGCATTTAAAAAAACACATCTCCAAAAGCACATTAAAATATCATGATACAATACGGCACAATAGAAAACCGGAGCAGCCGTTTTCCGAGAATGTGCCAGGTAACAAATTGATGCTGAATGCTTTCCCCCATTTTTTTGTCAGCTGCAGGAGTCAGTCGAGCTCTTTCCTCAGATTAAAACAGGTTCCCCTACATTACATTTAGCAGCAGATTGGAAGACGTTATCTCCAGCAAGCCTGGCGCTAACAATTTCATCAAATTTCATCATCATCAGTACAGAAATTGGCCTCAAGGCCCAGAACGTGAACCCAAAGCCAATGGAAAATTTTTTAAAAAATATTTAAGTGGCATCAAAAATATGGCATCTGGTGAGTTTCTCAAGGGGAGGCTGTTTCACGATCATGGTGCCACCATGCAAAAGGCCCTGTCCTGGGTAGTCATCTGACTCCACTCAGCTGGGCCTCCAACTAATTACTTAAGTAAGGTTGCCAGGTCCCTCTTCACCACCGGCAGGAGGTTTTTGGGGCAGAGCCTGAGGAGGGCAGGGTTTGGAGAGGGGAGGGACTTCAATGCCATAGAGTCCAATGGCCAAAGCGGCCATTTTCTCCAGGTAGGGTTGCCAGGTTCCTCTTCTCAACCGGCGGGAGATTTTGGGGGTGGACTCTGAAGAGGGTGGGGTTTGGGGAGGGGAGGGACTTCAATGCCATAGAGTTCAATTGCCAAAGCGGCCATTTTTCTCCAGGTGATCTGATCTCTATCTGCTGGGGATCAGTTGAGTTAGCAGGAAATCTCCTGCTACTACCTGGCAGTTGGCGACCCTATCTCCAGGGGAACTGATCTCTATCGGCTGGAGGTCAGTTGTAATAGCAGGAGATCTCCAGCAAGTACCTGGAAGTTGGTAACCCTGTTCTTAAGAAACAGCAGGATGGGAGTGCACCTTGGTCCAAATTATTTAGGACCTGCACTAAAACCAGCCCTTCGAATTTTGTATAGAAACAAACTGAAAGCTCAATGCCCACTTTTCAGGACTACTTCTAATATGAACTGGAGCATGACTGAACTCTGACACTTGACTAGTTTTGTTCCTCTCAAATTTCCATGGCAGTTATATCAAAAGTTCAAGACAGTCCATCGTAGGACTGCCAACCTCCAGGTGGTCCTGGAGATCTCCTGGTATTACAACTGATCTCCAGATGATAGAGATCTGTTCCCTGTTCCAAACAGAGATCTGGAAGTGGCAGCTTTGGACTGTAGACCCTAAGGCAGTGATGGCGAACCTTTTAGAGACCGAGTGCCCAAACTGCAACCCAAAACCCACTTATTTATCGCAAAGCGCCAACACGGCAATTTAACCTGAATACCAATCCCCTCTTAAAGGCATCTAGGCTAGATGTCATCACCACATCCTGTGTCAAGGTGTTCCACAGGTTAATTACATGCTGGGTAAGTGGGTGTTCCTCTTTTAGTAGGGGATTTCACTGAAAGGTGGGAGGCGCTGCAAAGCCCGCGCTGTGGCCCGAGCGCTCTGCTCCCCTCCAGCTATGCCACGCTGTGAGCTATGCTCCCCTCCAACCTAGCTCCTCTCCAACCCCACCACGGGAATCACCTTCGCCACAGACTCAGCAGGCTGCCGTCCGCGCCCCATCCTGACTCCACATGTGAGCCGCCCGGCATGTGAGCCGCCCTGCAGCAAGTGACAGGGGAGGGAGGAAACGCTCCCATTGGGCTGCTGGGCAGAGTGGTGGGTAATGTGAGAAATGCCCTCGGGTGCGCATGGAGAGTGGGAGGGGAGCGGCCCAGCCCCGCGTCCCTCTGGCTTTCTAGTAACGAACTCAGGTGAACTCTGTGCTGGGGCGATGGCACGCGTTCCCACAAAGAGGGCTCTGAATGCCCCTCTGGCACGCGTGCCATTGGTTCGCCACCACTGCCCTAAGGCATCACACCCCACTGAGGTCCCTCCCCTTCCCAAACCCTGCCCTCCATACTCCCCACAGGCTCCACCTCCAGCGTTCCAAGAATTTCCCAGTCCAGAGTTGGCAACCCTACCTGCTCTGTATTTGTACTAGTCACGTCTGACTGTACTATCAGTAGGGTGGCCAACCTCCAGGTGGTGGCTGGAGATCTCCCACTATTACCTCCTCCTCCTCCTCCTCCTCCTCCTCCTCCTCTACATGTGGAGATGTTCTTCCACTAGGGTTGCCAACCTCCAGGTACTGTCACCTATGTGGAGCAGCAAGAGGCGTTCCAGTAGTCATTGACTTGTGAAACTTGTGAAGTTTATAAATGGACTTGTTCCTTGAATTTGTCACGTTGGAAGATAGCCAGTGAGCTACGTCTGAATATTGCTTTTCACATTGTGAATTGCTATGTATATAGTTGTATCATTGTGTATGTTTGTATTAGCACTGTTGTTGTTTTCTCATGTTTGCATTTTTCTAGAATATATACTTGTGATATAATTGCCTGCACTGTTTCTTTTTTGCCAACCTTCAGGTACTAGCTGGAGATCTCCTGCTATTACAACTGACTTTCTGATAGAGATCAGTTCACCTGGGGAAAATAGCTGTTTTGGCCATTGGACTCTATGGCATTGAAGTCCCTCCTCTCCCCAAACCCCACCCACCTGAGGCTCTGCCCCCAAACCTCCCGCCAGTGGCAAAGGGGGACCTGGCAAACCTAACTCCCACATAGAAGAGTGTTCAGATCCCCCATTTGACAACTCTCCAAAAACTATACCACGTGACTAATTTGAGTGTGTGGATCAGCTCTTCAGTTCGGTCCTTTTTATAGCTTTGTAATTTATTTTTCTTCTTTCTGAATTCTTTCCCTGCGCTAAATACATCCTCGTTTCGCCCCGCCCCGCCTTGCCTCATAAATTTTGCATTGAACCGCTTTTCTCTTTCCTGTTGCTTTTATATCCTGTCCAATTTGCCAAGCTTTTTGTCCCCTCCCAAGTGTTATAGATATAGTACAGCGAGGGACTGCAATGTATCTGTCAGGCTGGGACAGGTCTTGCCGGGATCGGTTTCAGAGGACAGGAGAGTTCAAGGTCAAACCGAAGCCCAGTTTCTAGTGATGGAGATCACTCCCCCTGGAGAAAATGACAATTTGGCAATTGGACTCTATGGCACGGAAGTCCTTCCTTTCCCCAAACCCCGCCCACCTCAGGCTCCGCCACAAAAATCTCCAAGTATTTCCCAACCTGGAGCTGGCAACCCTACTTGGAGAAAATGGCCACTTTGAACAGAGGACTCTATGGCATTATACCGCATTGACATCCCTCCCCTACCCAAACCTCTTCCTCCTCAGGCTCCACCCCCAAAATCTCGAGGTATTTCCCAACCCAGAGCTGTTAACCCTAATTAACAGGGGCTGACACAGGCTGAAACATTCCCAGGTTCTGGACTAGGTACTAGCTGAAGATCTCCTGCTATTACAACTGAAACCCAGCCGATAGAGATCAGTTCAACTGGAGAAAATTGCTGCTTTGGAAATTGGACTCTATGGCATTAAAGTCCCTCCCCTCCCCAAGCCCCACCCTCTTCAGGTTCCACCCCAAAAACCTCCCGCCGGTTGCGAAGAGGGACCTGGCAACCCTAATTGAATCTGGATTGCAATATCAGACGCACCAAAATCTCATTTCAAACCTCCACATAGACCAGCCTAGTAGCGCACTAAGGGAACACGGGATAAAGGTAATTCCTTTTATGGCTTTCTACCAGTAATCTTCATAAGGCCATGCCCAATAGCAGCCAGGCTCCTCAAACAGCTCAACGGTTAAATAGCTTCTTTGCCTTCCTTTTGAGCACTCACCCTGATGTTTAAGGCAGCTGCTTAAAAGATCAGCGGCCCACAGGCTGCTTGTGGGTTTGTTGATACTTAGTTTATACAGCATAATACAATAAAGTTTATTGTTTGCGGCCAAAGGCCATTACAATCTGTCATATAAAACATAGTCAAAAATAATCACATTAAAACAGTTGGATAAAAAAATGCTAATCGTGAAATGCATTAAATGCCCCGATTGAATACAGCTTTTGCCCGAATTTTCTTGGCTGTTAAGGCAAAGTATGGCACTCTATAGGAGACAACCGGATCGGCATCTGAGAATGGGGTTGCCAGGTCCCTCTTCGCCACCAGCGGGAGATTTTTGGGACAGAGCTTGAGGAGGGCTGCGTTTGGGGAGGGGCTTCCATGCCATAGAGTCCAATTGCCAAAGTGTCCATTTTCTCCAAGTGAACTGATCTCTATCGGCTGGAGATCAGTTGGAATAGCAGGAGATCTCCAGCTAGTACCTGGAGGTTGGCAACCCTATCTGAGAGGAGAAAGAGCAGCTTCTCTGAATCTGACAAGAGATTTAGGTCCTTTAGAAATGCTATAAGAAAGTTAGTTCTGGGCTCTGTATAAAGATGGCAAAATAAATATATAGTGCATTAGGTCCCCTGGACGAGAGGCCCACCCCATGGCTTTTGGGAGTAACGTCCAGCTAGCAAAGTCGTTGGCATAGTTTGAAACTGGACTGAGGTGAAAGCTATTCTGAAATTGTGGAAGGGGATCATGACCAGTTATGAAGCTCTGACATGATTCCTTTTAAACTGCTTAAACCATGGGAAGGAGTTTATACAATATTTCTTTCTATATACAATTATTATTTAGGGAATTTATAAGTTTTTCTCCGGAGTCCTGTCTAAGGCAGCTTATGAGTAAATACAATATCATAAAACCACTAACAAAAATGAAGAATTATCAATATAAGTAGGGTTGCCAGCTCTGAGTTGGGAATTACCTGGAGATTTTGGGGAGGAGGTCAGGGTTTGGACAGGGGAAGGACTTCAATGCCATAAAGTCCAATTGCCAAAATGGCCATCTTCTCCAGGTGAACTGATCTCTATTGGCTGGGGAATAGTTGTAATAGCGGGAGATGTCCAGCCACCACCTGGAGGTTGGCAACCCTTAATATAAGAACCAAACACACCCTCAAAACATAATTCATCGCATATATAGAACATTGTAGTGCAAATTTATGGATGTACAGAAAAAGGTTTTTAGAGTACATTCTACAGGGGAAAAAATCAGCGCAGCTATGCAGAAGACGGCACTAAAATTAAAGCACTGGGTGGCTCAACTCAAACATGGGAGACATGAAATCGAAATGTGGATTTTGGGGGCGTATCAGCAAGAATGAGAAATTAATCCTGAGTATCCCGTAAAGCTTTGTGAAGGGTGGAAAGCCATACCCACCTCTTCAAAGGCTGGCTCCCCCCCCCCCCCCCAGCAGGCATCATCCTCCACACCATACCTTTAGGTACAAGCAGGGGAGGCACTGGGGATTTTCTGGGAAACCCTACCCTGTGCACCTTACCCTGAAATATTACCATCTCACGTGTGTCTGTCTGTGGATGGCAACAACTCGGAACAACAGGAAAACAGGAATTTGCAGCATTACGGGGAAATGGAATCAACCCTACGAGGGTACACTCAAATCAGTTTGCCTGCTCGATGACTGTAATTTAGGGTTGCCAACCTAAATTTAGGGTTGCCAACCTGGAAATCTCTTGGAATTACAACGGTCCTCCAGGTGACAGAGATCAGTTCCCCTGGGGAACATGGCTGCTTTGGAGGGTGGGACTGTATGGCATTATCTGCCGCTGAGGTGCCTTCCCTCTCCAAACTCTGGCTTCTCCAGGCTCAGGGTTGCCAGCTCTGGGTTTGGAAATACCTGGAGATTTGGGGGATGGAGCCTGGGGAGGATGGGCTTTGGGGCGGGGAGGGACCTAATGCCATAGAGTTCACCCTCCAAAACAGCCATATTCTCCAGGGGAACTGATCTTGGTCGTCTGGAGATCAATTGTAGTAGCGGGAGATCTCCAGGAGCTACCTGGAGGTTGGCAACCCTACCCAGGCTTCACCCCCAAATCTCCAGGCATTTCCCTACTACCCAGAGTTATCAACCCTACAAAGGGCAGCTGGCATGCATTCCTCATCTCACCCCCCTTAGGGTTGCCAACCTCCAGGTAAGAGCTGGAGATCTCCCACTATTACAACTTATCTCCAGCCGATAGAGAGCAGTTCACCTGGAGAAAAGGGCCGCTTTGAGGGGTGGACTCTATTGAAGTCCATCCCCTCCAAAATCCCCACCCTCCTCAGGCTGCGCCCCCAAAATCTCCAGGTATTTCCCAATCTGGAGCTCGCCACCCTACCCCACCTGCTGTGACCTCAAACACTGTGCTCAATTCCCATGCTCACCAGCCAGTTATCAAATATCAAACTGGTGTTACTGAGGAATGCAATCCCCCCACTTCATAGAGGATGCTGGCAATCTAGTTCCTTGCAAGGTTCTTCCTTAGCATATGGCAAGATCAAACCATTACTCAGGCCTTTTATGCATGGCTGTTTCCCTCACGGCCACCCCTCCAACGACTTCGGGTCTTTGTGTTGGTTGGTTATGCATGCCATTTCAGACCGTCGGAGGTCGCCTCGCTCTCCCCCGGCATGTTGCCCGCGTTTTCAAATTCGAGATAAAACAGGTCTCTGAAATCGCGGGCAAAGCGCAGGGGGGCGCGAGCGAGACAACCTCTGACGGTCTGAAACGGCATGCATAACCAACACAAAGACCCGAAGTCACCGAAGAGGTGATGGTGAGGGAAACAGCCATGCATAAAAGGCCTCCGTTTCCTGCCTGGGCACAGATCTCGACCCTACAAACTTACAGTTGGAGGCCAGGTTGCAGGCAGCTCCTAGCAGGAGAAGAAAAACTCTGGCCTTCATTATTCCAGGAAGTCTCCAAGGCAGAAGAGAATGAACAAAACTGAGCTGGCTTACGCTGCTGCAGCATTATATAGGAGGCGGGTTTGTGTGAAGCAAGGTGAGGTGGAGCCTCGGAAGGATGGCAGAGAGATAGCATGGCATCGCACCGGGGTGGGGAGAGGCGTGTGCGCAAGAGTCAGCCGAGGATGCTCGGCGGCAGTTATGAGCCCTGGCGTTGCGATACCAATCAAAGTAGAAGAGGCACCTGGCAGGAAATTCTCGTTTGCATCTCTTGTTGAAATAGGTGTCGGCCTCTGGGACGGAAGGAAGGAAATCGCCGAGGCAGCCGCTCTGCGCTTGCAGGGTTTATTTTGGGGATCTTTGCGAGCACAAATGTCGCTTTAGAGTCGTGATTTTGAAACTGTTAGAATCGCGGAGCGCTCTGTATTCGTTGTTGCTAGGGTTGCCAACCTCCAGGCACTTCAAAATAAAAGCACCAAAACTTTCCAGTAGCACTAATAGCCTGCTTTTGACTACAACCTCCAGGCACTAGCTGGAGATCCCCTGCTATTCCGACTGATCTCCAGCTGACAGAGATCAGTTCACCTGGGGAAAATGGCTGCTTTGGCAATCGGACTCTATGGCATTGAAGTCCCTTTCCTCCCCAAACCCTGCCCTCCTCAGGCTCCACCCCAAAAACCTCCTGCCGGTGGCAAAGAGGGACCTGGCAACCCTAAATCCAAGCCCTTTATTATAAGGCGCTCCGTTCTAGACAGGACAGAGATGGCATTCTGAAATAACTAGGTAAACTAGGATGGATGGAGATATAGAAAGCATATCTTGCTCTTGTGGTTGCAAGATGGAGAGAGAAAGAGAGGGTGCTAGCTAGAAGGAAGATTCCCTGATAGGAACAATTAGGGTTGCCAACCTCCAGGTGGTGTCTGGAGATCTCCTGCGACAGAGATCAGTTCACCTGGAGAAAATGACTCCTTTGGAAGGTGGACTCTGCGTCATGATACCCCATTGATGGCCCTCCCCTCCCCAAACCCTATCCTCAGGCTCCATCCTCCCCCAAATCTTCAGGTATTTCCCAACCCGAAGCTGGCAACCCTAGCAGCAATCTACAGATCAGACAGACAGCATCAGAGCAGCAGAAAGGAAGAGATCCACAGGTCCTGGCCTATCTATAACTGTAACGGCTGAGTCATGAATTAAAAAGTCATGGGTTCAAACATCCCGGCTGCCATGAGCCCACTAAGAGGCTCTGCAGAACCTACTCTTTGTTTGCCTCAATCTTGCATTTTCAAATTCGAGATGAAACAGGTCCCTAAAAATGTGGGCAAAACATGGGAAAGGCAGGGGGAGAGTGAGGCAACTTCTGACGGTTGGAAACAGCATGCATAAGTTTTAAAAAGACCCAAAGTCGTCAGAGGGGTGACCACGAGGGAAATAGCCATGCATAAAAGTTCGAAGTTACGTATAGCCTGCCTTTCTCACTTGGACTCAAGGTGGATTACACAGTGTGAGTCAATACCATCGATATTCAATAAACCAATGCAATGGGATTAAGCCTGTAGAACCAACCAGAAATCTAGAAAACAGAACTGAAGCCAAGCATAAATGACTCATTAAAGGATGCAAAATCACACAGTAAGATCCTAGTTTTAGCAAGCTATATACGGTAATATAGACCACCGCCCCTAATAATTTATCCAAGTAACTTTGTCAGTCATTTAGTATAGTGCAACTCTTGTGGCCTGCGTAGCCTTCTTGAATAAGTTTTGCATAGTTTGCAGAAAGCAAACTTTTTTGCAATAAAGGAGTAATAATACTAACCTACCATATGTATTTCAACCAAAAGGGAGGGTGCAACCAAGAAATAAGAAGGAAGTTGAGACTGGGAAGGGCAGCCATGAAGGAGCTAGAAAAGATTCTTAAGTGTAAGGATGTGTCACTGGCAACCGAGATCAGGTTAATTCATGCCATTGTATTCTATATTACTATGTATGGGTGTGAAAGCCGGGCAATGAAGAAAGCCAACAAGAAGAAAGTAGATTCATTTTTGTTGGAAGAGAGTGTTACAGAGACCGTGGACCGCCAAACATTCAAACAGGTGGGTTCTAGATCAAATCAAGTCTGAATTGTCCCTAAGAAGCTCAAATGACTAAACTGAGGCTGTCATACTTTGGTCACATTTTGAGAAGACAAGAGTCATTAGGGGAAAAAACAATGCTAGGAAAAGCTGAGGGCAGCAGGAAAAGAGGAAGACCCAACATGAGATGGATTGACTCCATAAAGGAAGCTACAGCCCTCAGTTTGCAAGACCTGAGTAAGGCTGTTAGCGACAGGGTGTTTTGGAGGACATTGATTAATAGAAAATGCCTTGCAAAATTAGGTTATGACATAGTGCAGTGTAGTGGTTGCTGGACTAGGATCAGAGAGACCTGTGTTCAGATCCCTGCATACCATGCAACTTACTCCAGGACTTTGGGCCAGCCTCTCTCTTGCAGCCTCACCTACCTACCCCACAGGTAGGGTTGCCAACCTCCAGGCAGTACCTGGAGATCTCCTGCTATTACAACTGATCTCCAGCTAAGGTTGCCAACCTCCAGGTAGTACCTGGAGATCCCCCGCTATTACAACTTATCTCCACCTGACAGAGATCAGTTCACCTGGAGAAAATGGCCACGTTGGCAATTGGACTCTATGGCATTGAAGTCCCTCCCCCTCCCCAAACCCCACCCTCCTTAGTCTCTGCCCAAAAAATCTCCAGGTATTTCCCAACCCGGCGCTGGCAACCCTATCTCCAGCCGATGGAGGTCAATTCACGTGAGAAAATGGCCGCTTTGACAATTGGACTCTATGGCATTGAAGTCCCTCCCCTCCCCAAACCCTGCCCTCCTCAGGCTCCGCCCCAAAACCTCCTGCCGGTGACAAAGAGGAACCCGGCAAACCTACTCACGGGGTTGTTGTGACTTGTGAGGATCAAATGGGGGGGGGAGCCATGTATGCCAACCTGAGCTTGGTGGAGGGAAGGCAGGACATAAGCGCACTAAAATAAATAAGGATCCTTGGAGTTCTGTAGGGTTTCTGACAGAGGTTGGCCACATATCACTGTAGACGTCTTCCATTCATGGCATGAAAGGCATTTGTTAACATCTGTAGGAGATGAACTTGTGGTAGAATGAGGGCATAGTCCTGAGAGCCAAGAGCCGATAGACATGCTATACTCATGTTCCTTCTAGGTGCCCTGGGCAATATTTCCCAAGATCCCTAGTGCCAGGGATGCTTTCTTAGCACAATTAAAGGTAATTAATTAACTTTCATCTCACACCCTCTGTCCCTGCAGCCAACACAGCGGCTGGTTAATTTTTTTAACTGGATTTTTATCCTGCTTTCCCTCCAGCAGGATGGAGGGAAAGCAGGATAAAGAGCCATTGTTGTGTAGTGGTTAAGAGCGGTGGCTTGGAGTGGGGGACTCTGATCTGGGAAACAGGGTTTGATTCCCCACTCCTCCACATGAAGCCAGCTGGGTGACCTTGAGCTAGTCACAGCTCTCTTAGAGCTCTCTCAGGTCCACATACCTCACAGGGTGTCTGTTGTGGGGAGGGGCAGGGAAGGTGATTCTAAGCCGGTTTGATTCTTCCTTAAGTGGTAGAGAAAGTCAGCATATCAAAACCAACTCTTCTTCTCCAAGGAGCCCAAGAAAATATATCTGCTTCTTTGGCCCCTTCACACTGAAAACAGTCGGTGTGGTGTAGCCAGTTAAGAGCGTTGGACAAGTGTCTGGGAGACCCAGGTTTGAATCCCAACTTGTGCTGTGGAGGCTCACTGGGTGGCCGTGAGTCAGTCACGCTCTCTCAGCCTAACCCACCTCACAGGGTTGTTGGGAGGATAAAATGGAGGAGAGGAGAATGATGCACGCCGCCTTGGGTCCCCATTGGGGTGAAAGGTGGGGTACAAATGAAGTAAGTAAGTAAGTAAGGTTAGGCGGAGGGATGGTGACTGGCCTAAGGTCACCCAGTGAGCCTCCCTGAAAGAGTGGGGATTTGAACCCATGTCTGCCTAGCCCAGCCCTCTAACCACTATGCCACACTAGGTAGGTGTAGGGTTGCCAGCTCTGGGTTGGGAAATACCTGGAGATTTTTGGGGCAGAGACTGCGGAGGGCAGGGTTTGGAGAGGGGAGGGACTTCAATGCCATACAGTCCAACTGCCAAAGCTGACATTTTCTCCAGGGGAACTGATCTCTATCGGCTGGAGATCAGTTGTAATAGCAGGAGATCTCCAGCCTCCACCTGGAGGTTGGCAGCTGTACTGTATGGGAAGACCCTTGAGGCAATGTGTTGGTTGAATGCTCTTCTCACAATATGAAGTACACAGGCTGAGTCAGGGTGCTCAGCCCGTGTCAGATGAAACGCGGTCACATGTGAGTTGTGCAGGGTTGCCAGGTCCCTCTTTGCCACCAGCAGGAGGTTTTTTGGGTGGAGCCTAAGGAGGGCGGGGTTTGAAGAGGGGAGGGACCTCAATGCATCATCATCATCATCATCATCATTAACCTTTATTGGCATGCCAGAGAACAAAAATAAAACAACAATATACCTCCAAAGGACAATGCATATAATTCACAATTCAGGTTAATAAAACTTTTCTTGTTCATTAAGAACTCCTGTAAGAAATTCAGCCACAGTAGCCGTAATTTTAGGATCCTGATCACTCAAGAGAAATTTACATTTCACTTCATTGCTCCTGTATCTCATGGACTGGAGCAAAGTATATAACAGTTTATCCCGCAGAGTCATATAAAGAGGGCAATCTAAGAGGATGCGATCAATTGTATCAAGCAAATTTAAACCACATGGGCATAAGCGTTCGTGCCTGGGGATCTGAAGATATCGAATGCCGTAGAGTCAAATTGCCAAAGCGGCCATTTCCTCCAGGGAACTGATCTCTGTCGCCTGGAGATCAGTTGTAATAGCAGGAGATCTCCAGCCACCACCTGGAGTTTGGCAACCCTATGCAGGTGGGAGAGCGCAGCTAGAGAAGAACTCTTGGGCCATAATGCTCATCGTGAGTTAGAGCTGTGCACATCGGAAAAAAATAGCATTACCCCATTCTCACTGTGCAGCAATCCCATGATGTGAAGAGACCGGTTTCAGCAAAGGGCAAATTACTCAGGCAGCAAATGAGGCATTTCTTAATAGGCTGCCAGGAAATTTCCCTGGTTGTTCAAGTTTGCAACCAATGTGCTGTCGGACGTTCTGCTCACATGCCGGGGTGAAGTGTCGTCAGGATGAGCAAGGATGAGTCATTCAAGAACGTCACGAGCATGGCAGGCCTCGCCTTTACGTAATAATTCAGGCGGGATACAGAGAAGTCGCTTGCTGCGCTGCAGTTAAAGAGGCCTGGGAAATGAATAGAGAAGGAACTGGAGATGCTCTGGGCAGAGGCAGCCAGGGTGAGAGGCAGAGAGAGGAAGAAGAAGAGTTGGTTTTTTATATGCCCACTTTCTCTACCACTTAAGGGAGACTCAAACCGGTTCACAATCACCTTCCCTCCCCCTCTCCACAACAGACACCCTGTGAGGTAGGTGGGGCTGAGAGAAGCTGCGACTTGCCCAAGGTCACCCAGCTGGCTTTGTGTGGAGGAGTGGGGAAACCAATCCAGTTCACCAGATTAGCCTCCCCCGCTCCTGTGGAGAAGTGGGGAATCAAACCCGGTTCTCCAGATCAGAGTCCACCGCTCCAAACCACCGCTCTTAACCACTACACCACACTGGTGGAAGGAGGTTGTGTGGTGGGGCCATACCACTCTGGAAGGGGACGTACCGCATTTTGAACTGCTGATGACCAAATGCTGAGTTCGACTCTACTGTCAATTTTCTTTCTTGCCCTATGCAAGCTGCCTGTCTTTTCTGGCTTTTTAAAAAAAACTGTATGCTTTTTAAACAAATTTATTCGACAGTTAGTTACTGGTTTTTTTTTCATGGGCACATAAAAAAAAAGAACAGCTGGGGATTGATCGGGACATTTCATGGTCACATCACAGCCAGCTTCTACTAAACAGCTGCAAATCTATTTTGTTTTTCTCTTTCTCCAGAACTTTATCTTGGAAAAAGAAAGGCATATTTGGATCGAATGAATCGAATGAAGTAGCATTGCTTCCAAATCAGACGTGTAGCTCTAAAAATGATCCATCTGTCATCAGCTAGTCGACGGGCTGAGGGGCACATTGCCGGGGGTTTGCCCGCCACCAGCGGGCACCTGGCAACCCTAACCTCCTCCTCAGGTAGCTGATTCCACTGTTGAACAACTGTTACTGTAAAAAAAAAAAAATCCTAATATCCACCTCGTACCTTTTCACCCGCAATTTAAACCCAATATTGCGAGTCCTATCCTCTGTTGTCAGCAGGAATGGTTCCCTGCCCTCCTCTAAGTGACAGCCCTTCAAATACTGAAAGAGAGTATGACCCCTTTCAACCTCCTCTTCTCCATGCTAAACATTCCCAACTCCCTCAGCCTTTCCTCGTAGGGCTTGGTCTCCAGGCCCCTGATCCTCCTCGTCGTTCTCCTCTTCACCCGCCCCATTCCTTCCGCATCCTTTTTGAAGTGAGGCCTCCAGAAACTCAACCTGAAGTAAAATTAAGATGGGGCTCCAGGAAGATCCCATTCCGCCTGGTATTTCTCAGTATGACAAAAAGGGGAGCAGCCTCAATAGGTCTAAAACTCCACTCGGCCTGAAGACACTTCCCAGAATGACAATAGCGAAGCAACCTGAACAATCTAACCTGGGAGTTAAGTAAATTAGTTCCTTCCCAGTCAAAAATGCAGGCAATGTCTCGATGATTACTTATGATGTGTGCGTGTGTGTGTGTGTTAAGTGCCATCAAGTCGCTTCCGACTCATGGCGACCCTATGAATGAAAGTCCTCCAAAATGTCCTATCTTTGTCAGCCTTGCTCAGATCTTGCAAACTGAAGGCTGTGGCTTCCTTTATTGAGTCCATCCATCTCTTGTTGGGTCTTCCTCTTTTCCTGCTGCCCTCAACTTTTCCTAGCATGACTGTCTTTTCCAGTGACTCTTGTCGTCTCATGACGTGACCAAAATACGATAGCCGCAGTTTAGTAATTTTAGCTTCTAGGGTCAGTTCAGGCTTGATTTAATCTAGAACCCACTGATTTGTTTTTTTGGCAGTCCGCGGAATCCATAACACTCTCCTCCAACACCACATTTCAAAGGAATCTATTTTCTTCCTATCAGCGTTCTTCATTGTCCAGCTTTCTCACCCATACATAGTAATCGGGAATACGATGGCATGAATTAATCTAGTCTTGGTGGCCAGTGACACATCCTTACACTTCAAAATATTTTCTAGCTCCTTCATGGCTGCCTTTCCCAGTCTCAATCTCCTTCTGATTTCTTGGCTGCAGTCTCCCTTTTGGTTGATGGTGGAGCCAAGGGATAGAAAGTCTTCAACAATTTCAATTTCCTCATTGTCAACCTTAAAGCTGTGTAATTCTCCTGTAGTCATTACTTTTGTTTTCATCCTGTATTAATTACTTTTGTTACTTATGATAACATTTTTACAGTATAAATATAGCCCCCCCAAACCCCAGAATGTCAATGGGCTATCAGCATAGTGTAGTGGTTAAGAGCGGTGATGTGAAGTGGTGGACTCTGATCTGGAGTACTGGGTTCGATTCCCCATTCCTCCACATGAGCGGCAGAGGCTAATCTGGTGAACTGGATTTGTTTCCCCATTCCTACACATGAAGCCAGCTGGGTGACCTTGGGCTAGTCACAGCTCTCTCAGCCCCACTTACCTCAGGGTGTCTGTGATGGGGAGAGAAAGGGAAGGTGATTGCAAGCCGGTTTGATTCTTCCTTAAATGGTGGAGAAAGTCGCCATATAAAAACCAACTCTTCTTCTTCTGAAGTTGGTCTACAATCAACTTAATTTCTATTATTCTTTAAAAATATCATATTTTAAAAGATATTTGAAGAAATATGAACTTAATTCTGAACACTTCTAAACAATAAAATAACCTACTATAGTTCTAATTATAAGTCAAAAAACCATGTATTGGATCTCGTGTTCAATACTAACAATAAATGATATTACTATACATGTTATAATAAAGGAATACAATATTACAATTTATATCTATATCATAACTATTTGTATTTATTACATAACTACCTTACTAAAGCCATCTCTACAGTAACAATTCATATTAAGTATTAACTTCTGTTTCACTTTAGAATGCATTCAAAATACAATTTCCAATTCTTTAAAAAGCCTTCTTTGGGTGTTTTATTCACAGTGTTTGTCAGCTTGGCCATCACTGCATAGACCTGAAATAGATGTTAACAACAATAGTCATTTCCAAAATGGGTGGGGCCTCCTGTTTGCTCTGGAGTCATAAAGCCTCTCAGAAACCCTGCCTGCGATGCAGGAATTGGCAACATACCTGTTCCTTGGAATCAGAGCACACCCTTCCAGGTATTCACTGAACCAAAGTTTCTACTCCTTTGGTGTACCTGTGGCTGATGTGAACCTGATCTGCAGCTATCGTGCTGATGTAACTACCAACGGGAGATGGGTCTCCCAAACTGACTTTGTAACATTACTGAGCCAAGTATTCAAACTTCTGTTTTGCACAAAACACAAAGAGATGTTATAATTGAGCGATAATATGCCGCACCTCCTCTAATGGAATACAATGCATTAATGTCTATAGAAGCCAAAATGTAGCCTTCAGGAACTTTTAAACCTCCTACCTTTTAAATGAAATGCTTAGTGTCTTGTATGTATGAATCTGTTTTAGTGGAAAAGGGATCTCGCCAATGGCTCCAATAGAGATCCTGAGCCAGAGACAATGGGTCTCCCTTGTGGAGGGAACACATTTTTGTGGATCTTTGGTAAACAATAAAATACCGGTATACGAGGATATGAATTAATGAGGTAATCTGCCAATCGTTTAGTAATATGATCCTGTGCCAATGCTCCATATATTACGGTTCGGATGACACGCATTGTTTCTAATGTAGGGTCCCCAATTAGTTTTTTATAGGATTCGGCATCACTTAGCAATCGTTGGACTTCATCCAAATACATTTTTTATTCATAATGACTGTGGCTCCGCCCTCATCTGCCTGCTTTATTATGCTTTATTATGATATTTGGATCATTACTTAGATTATGAATTATCTCCCAATCTTGTTTGGAAAAGTTGGAAGAAATTCTAAACTTATCCCTCCTTTCCAATCTTTCAATGTCCCTAAGGACAACTGTTTGAAATGTTGAAATGAAATGGCTCTGATTGTCAACCTTATTGTCAACCTTAAAGTTGTGTAATTCTCCTGTAGAGAAGCGGATTTTATAAAGGGAAGATTGTCATTCTTTCTTAAATAGGCCCAGCTCTGCCAGCAATTGTTCTTGGACTCTGGAACTCTCTCCCACAGGAAGCTGGCCTCGAACCCTCACGCCTTCTGACATCTTGTCAAGACTTTTTCTATTTTGGAGGGTTTGCTGATTTCCCTAGTTCATCTCTATTTGATTGACTCCTCCAACCAATTCCTTTCCAATGAAGAGAAGCCTGCGCTGTTTTGTCTTCATTACATGGTAATGCCTGTTTTGTCGCTGTTGTCACTGTGAATATATCACCGTGTTTAAAGTGTGCTGTAGTGGTTAAGAGCTGTGGTTAGGAGCCGTGGGCTCTACCCTGGAGAACCAGGTTTGATTCCCCACTCCTCCACATGAACGGCGGATGCTAATCTGGTGAACCAAGTTGGTTTCCCGACTCCACATGAAACCTTCTGGGTGACCTTGGGCCAGTCACAGTTCTCTCCGAACTCTCTCAGCCCCACCTACCTCACAGGGTGTTTGTTGTGGGGTGGGGAAGGGAAGGTGATTGTAAGCCGGTTTGATTCTTCCTTAAGTGGTAGAGAAAGTTGGCATATAAAAACCAACCCCTCCTCCTCCTCCTCCTCCTCCTCCTCCTCCTCCTCCTCTTCTTCTTCTTCTTCTTCTTCTTCTTCTTCTTCTTCTTCTTCTTCTTCTTCTTCTTCTTCTTCTTCTTCTTCTTCTAAATATTTTATGAAATGAAGACCCCTACAGGTGGCTGCAGTCTCGGACTTCAACTCTATGCGAGCAAACCAAGAACCATGAAGGCTCCACTGGTTAAGCCTACAGTTGTTGCTATGGACCTAATAATTATAATGTTCACTGGAACGCTCTTCAGCACCCAGTGTTCTTTGGTAAGGTTGTTGCATTATGATTATGCGTTGCATCAATGATTGCCCACATTGTGACAAGACCATTGACATTTGGGACGGCTCTGGAATGTTTGTGTCACTGTGACCTTATCCGTGTGTTTGAATTCCCACTTCTCCTTCTCATGTCATGTT
This sequence comes from Euleptes europaea, assembly GCF_029931775.1. Classification (NCBI taxonomy): domain Eukaryota; kingdom Metazoa; phylum Chordata; class Lepidosauria; order Squamata; family Sphaerodactylidae; genus Euleptes; species Euleptes europaea. The sequence continues at coordinate 171,338,703 of NC_079312.1, forward strand.
CAAGGAAGCTTTCCTGTCTCGTCATACAATAGAAAAGTCACTCTTCTCTCACTCCCAGTGGAGTCATGTTCTTGGGTGCCGCCTTTTCCTCTGACTCAGCACCTTGATCTCACCTATGATTTTTACCATGTTGTTGATTTCATCCAGTCTGGGGGTTTAACGGTGAAGGCCACATACATCCGCCAGTAGGGTTGCCAGTCCCCCCCCCCCTCGCCACTGGCAGGAGCTTCATTGTGGTGGGGCTGGGGTGGGAGGTGATCGGTGCAATGATGTCACTTCCGGGTTTACCCCGGAAATGACAGGGACACTCTAGCACATTCTTCCAAAAACTCTATGGTTCGATCCCAACCAAACTTGGTTTCAGGTAGCCGGCTCAAGGTCGACTCAGCCTTCTATCCTTCCGAGGTCGGTCAAATTTGTACCCAGCTTGCTGGGGGTAAAGGGAAGATGACTGGGGAAGGCACTGGCAAACCACCCCGAGAACAAAGTCTGCCTAGGAAACGTTGGGATGTGACGTCACCCCATGGGTCAGGAATGACCTGGTGCTTGCACAGGAGGCCTTTACCTTTACCTAAGGCAGGACACACCCTGACCTGAAGGGCCTAGGCTAGCCTGATCTCATCAGTGGTCAGAAGCCAAACAGGGTCAGCTCGGACGGGAGACCATCAAGGAAGTCCAGGGTAGCCTTGCAGAGGCAGACAATGGCAAATCACCTCTGAACATCTCTTGCCTTGAAAAACCTATGGAGTCGCTGTAAGTCAGCTGCGACTTAACAGCACTTTACACACACACACACACACACACACACAAAAGGCAGCACACATGACACTAGGGTTGCCAATCTCCAGGTGGCGGCGGGAGATCTCCTGCTATTACAACTGATCTCCAGCTGATAGAGATCAGTTCACCTGGAGAAAATGGACTGCTTTGGCAACTGGACTCTAAGGCACTGAAGTCCCTCCTCTCCCCAAACCCAACTCTCCTCAGGCCCCACCCCAAAAATCTCCTGCCGGTGGCAAAGAGGGACCTGGCAACCCTACATGCCACTGCGTGGCACAGACTTCTTGTCAGTGTATTGCATTATGCAGTGATAGCTTTGTTATCTCTGGGTTAGGAAATACCTGGAGATTTTAGGGTTGGAGCCTGATATGGGCGGGCTTTGGGGAGAGGAGGGACTTCAATGTGGTATAATGCTATAGAGTCCACCTTCCAAAGCCATCATTTTCTGCAGGTGCACTGAGTTCTGTCACCTAGAGATCAATTGTACTACAGCGACCTCTAGTGGTAGGATATCAGAATACAATTAACCATGACAAAACTGTTACTGGTTCAGTCAGCATGGAGTTAAGCAGAAATGGGTGTTTGCCGTAATTTCCCACTTCCTTCCAGTGGAATGGATGCCAGATGAAGATCTCTTGAAATTGTATTTGGGAGGTTTCTTTTCCATGGAGGGGCTATGGCTCAGGGGTGGAGCATCTGCTTGGCATGCAGAAGCTCCCAGTTTCAATCCCCGGCATCTCCAGTTAAAGGTAGGCAGGTAGGTGATGTAAAAGACCTCTGCCTGAGACCCTGGAGAGCCGCTGCTTGTCTGAGTAGGCAATACTCACTTGGATGGACCAAGGGTCTGATTCAGTAGAAGGCAGCTTCATTTTTTCACGTGTACACCTTCCTTATTTGGGGAGGGGCTGTGGCTCAGTGGTAGAGCATCTGCTTGGCATGCAGAAGATCCCCCAGGTTCAATCCCCGGCATCTCGTTAAAGGGACTAGGCAAGTAGGTGATGTAAAAGACCTCTGCCTGAGACTCTGGAGAGACGCTGCCTGTTGGAGTAGACAATACTGACTTTGGTGGACAATGGTCAGCTTCATGTGTTGATATGTTCATGCATTTTGCGGTTCGGAAGAAGAAGAAGACCAGATTTTTATATGCCGACTTTCTCTGCCACTTAAGGGAGAATCAGACCAGCTTACAATCACCTTCCCTTCCCCTCCCCACAAACAGACACCCGGTGGGGTAGGTGAGGCTGAGAGATTGTGATTAGCCCAAGGTCACCCAGCTGGCTTCATATGTAGGAGTGGGGAAACAAACCCAGTTCACCAGATTCGCCTCTGCAGCTCATGTAGAGGAGTGAGGAATCAAACACGGTTCTCCAGATGAGCCTCCACCACTCATCATCATCATCATCATAGACCTTTAATGGCATAACAATTATTACAAAGACTCCACCACTCTTGACCAGTGCTCTTAACCACTACACCATGCTGGCTCATGGAAGTTGTGGTGAAAAATCACTGAAGTCATATGATACAATTATGCCAAGGGTGGTGTAGTGGTGAAGAGAGGTGAACTGTAATCTGGAGAACCGGGTTTGATTCCCCACTCCTACACATGTGGCCATCTGAGTGACCTTGGGCTAGTCACAGTTCTCTCCGAACTCTCTCAGCCTCACTTAACTCACAAGGTGTCTGTTGTGGGGAGAGGAAGGGAAGGAGATTGTAAACCGGTTTGATTCTCCTTAAAAGGCAGAGAAAGTCGGCATTTAAAAAACAACTCTTCCTCTTCTACTATAGGTGTCAGTACCTTGCACATCCCACCTCTTACAGGTGTTAATTCAGTTATATCTCTGAAACTTCCAATTATATCTGTTGATTTCATCCTGGATTGGGTTTTACATTTTGTCTTGGGTAGTGTGTCACACTCAGTGAACCGAACACTCCTTGGCCCGAATCTTGTTTCGAACCGCCCTCCCTTGCTTAACATCCTCACACGCCCCCACCTTTCCGTTCTGTACATAAGCCGGCCTGATGGATTTATTCTTCAGCGCATCTAAACAAGTGAGCTCTGACTCATGAAAGCTTAGGATGCAGTAAATGTTGTGAGACTTTAAGATGTTGACTGGATTCCTGCTTTGTTCTGAGGTCTATTGTGTAACTTGGTTTCCCCCCCCCACACACACACACACACACAGTAGTCTGAAGACCAGTTGTAATTCTGGGAGATCTCCAACCTGGAGGTTGGCAACCCCAGTCCCTCTTTGAGCTTCAGCCCCTGGGATCTGACATGCAGTGCAATTGCTGACTTGGACAAGCCGTGCATCCAATCTAGGGTTGCCAGCTCCAGGTTGGGAAATTGCTGGAGATTTGTGGGGGGGGGGAGTTTGGGGAAGGCGGGAGTTGGGAAAGGAGGGACTTCAATGGTGTATAATGCCATACAGCCCTCCTTCCAAAGCGGCCATTTTCTCCAGGTGAACTGACCTCTGTTGCCTGGAAATCAGTTGTAATAGCTGGAGATCTCCAGCCACCACCTGGAGGTTGGCAACCGTAATCCAGTCTGAACCCATGCATCCCCAGTTCAGGTGTGGAACTCAGGTGGGGTTTCCACATGAAGGTGAATGAGGTAGTACAATGTTGAGGGGGAAGAAGAAGAAGAAGAAGAAGATGGTTTTTATATGCCGACTTTCTCTTACCACTTATGGGAGACTCAAACTGACTTACCATCACCTTCCCTTCCCCTCCCCATGACAGACACCCTATGAGGTGGGTGGGGCAGAGAGATCTGTAACTAGCCCACGGTCACCCAGTGGTTTCGTGTGTAGGAGCGGGAAAACAAATCCAGTTCACCAGATTAGCCTCCGCAGCTCACGTGGAGGAGTGGGGAATCAAACCCAGTTCTCCAGATCAGACTCCACCACTCCAAGCCACCGCTCTTAACCAGTATTCCACGCTGGATTGCACTGATGGACTGCAGGTGGTGGATTCCAGTTTGGAATACTCTTTCACTTAAAAAAAAAACAACCTCCCTGCAAATAGAAAACTAGCAGAGAAGGAAGTACCCTTCTACCTTCGCTGTATTTGGTTGCTCTGCTAGTTTTCTGCTTGAGGAGGCCTGAGTGATGAAGAATGATGGGACCAACAACAGGGGTGATCTTTAAAGTCAAAGATTTGGGAGAATAAAGGACATCATATATTCTTATTCGATTAGGAGTCCTTGATTCATTTATTCCCCACTGAACCTGTCTAGCCTTGTCTGTTGGTTTCAGATACTATAGTTGAACATATGCAAGTTTTTCCTTTGACTTCTAATGTGGGATCTGGATGTTCTCAAGTTCTTGTATTTTGAGAAACTATAAACAAAACTTGTCCCTTCACTCCCTCCACACCCTTCATACTGTCAAGGACTTGCCTCGAGTGAACCATCAAAAAGTGCATTTATAGTGCTGAATAGATGCCCTAGTGTGGTTTAGAAAAATAGCACAAATTCAAACTTTTGTAAAGTGCCGTCAAGTCACAGCCAACTTATGGCGACCCCTTTTGGGGTTTTCATGACATTAGACCTGCATTAAATCTCTGCCCAGTTAATGCACAACCTTGAGCCAGTCATGAGGGGTCAAGGCAAGAGGAGACAAGAGCATGTGTCTCCATTTGTCCATAAAAGGTACAATGAAAGTTTGTGTAGCCTCAATTTTGCCTTGGGGCTGTGCAGAGAAGAAGAAGAAGAAGAGTTGGTTTTTAGATGCTGACTTTCTCTGCCACTTAAGGGAGAATCAAACCAGCTTACAATCCCCTTCCCTTCCCCTCCCCACAACAGACACCCTGTGAGGTAGGTGGGGCTGAGAGAGTGTGACTTGCCCAAGGTTACCCAGCTGGCTTCGAGTGTAGGAGTGGGGAAACAAATCCAGTTCACCAGATTAGCCTCTGCCACTCATGGAGAGGAGTGGGGAATCAAACCCGGTTCTCCAGATCAGACACCACTGTTCATAACCACTACACCATGCTGGCTCTCCTACACCATGGTGGAAGAGGGGGTTAAATAGGGTTGCCAACCCCCAAGTGTAATCTCCTGGGATTACAACAGAGAGCAGTTGCTTTGGAGAAAATGGCTACTTTGGAAGTTGGTCTCTATGGCATTACGCCCCAAACCCTGCCCTTCCTAGACTCCACCCCCAACATCTCCAGGTATTTCCCAAGTGGGAATTGGCCACCCTACATTTAAAGTTTCAACCTCCACTCAGTTTTGCTCACTAAAACCAGGATTTGTGCTTTGTTATTAGTGCTTTAAAACAGGGGTGGGGAACGTCAGGCCCGGGGGCCGTTTAAGGCCCGCGTAGTCATTTGGTCTGGCCCTTCGTAGGTCCTGGCAGATCTCTAGCTCAGAAGGATCTAAGACTGGCGATCTACCCCCTCCCTCGGACAGGAAGTGGTGACCATGGAGGGGTTAAAGGGGCAGGGCCAGAATGTGAACAGCGGCGGGGGGGGGGCAGTTCTTAGCCAGTGGGTCCTCATTTCATCCCTGCAGGCGGAGGTAGCAGGAGCCCGCTGTAGAATCCGGCCCTGACCATGCGGAGCAGGAGCAACTCCTGCATGTGGCTGGATGGCTACGCCCGGCTGGTGCAACAGCCCATCCTGCTTGCCCACGCTGGGGAGGGGGATCATCTGGGGCAGCTGCCTGCTTGGGACTTGGTCAGCTAATTTTTAAGTTGATAATTTTGTACAGCCCGCAAATGATGTTATAAATATCCAAATGGCCCTTGGCGGAAAAAAGGTTCCCCGCCCCTGCTTTAAAAGGACAAAAGATGTGCTTTTAGAGGACACTCTTTTGGCCTTTGAAATGGTGGCGCTGGTTTCAGTAACCAAAACTGAGCGTAGATGGAAGGGTTAAACTTTCTCTTTCTTCTCCACATGTCCCTGAGGCAAATGGAGGGGGCACAACCCTGCAATTTGCGTTTCATATGTAGGCAGAGTTGTGATCTTCTTCTGGTCTTTTTGACCTCACACCTATATTCGTATATGTGGGATATAAAATCAGATGAAGTAGACAGAGTGTTGTCCGTGGATCACTAAAACTCTTCTGAAGCTTGAAATTCAAATAAAATAATTCAATGGACACAATACATCCCTAGTGAAGCATTTCATTTCCCAACGATTTCAGTGGGGAAAATAACCATGTGCTTTACATTCATGCTGAAAAATGTGACCTAAAAATAATTAGTTGTGGGTGGGTCATGCCCATACAATTTTTTCTCCCAAATTTTAAAGTTTTTCAGATTTCTCCTCCAAAATCAATCTTAACCTTAGCCAGCATGGTGTAGTGGTTAAGAGCAATGGTTTGGAGTGGAGGACTCTGATCTGGAGAACTGGATTTGATTACCCCTCCTCCACATGGGTGGCGGAGGCTAATCTGGTGAACCAGGTTGGTTTCCCCACTCCTCCTCATGAAGCCAGCTGGGTGACCTTGGGCTAATCACAGCTCTCTTAGAGCTCTCCCAGCCCCACCTACCTCACAGGGTGTCTGTTGTGGGGAGGGGAAAGGAAAGTGATTGTAAGCTGGTTTGATTCTCCCTTAAGTGGCAGAGAAAGTTGGCATATAAAAAACGACTCTTCTTCTTCTTCTTCTTCTTCTTCTTCTTCTTCAATATTTTAAAGAAAAGAATCAAAATTCGTCAACGAGATTTAAGGTTAAGGCAGTAATTTGTCACTTGTGCACATTTGGTCTGAACCTAACAGAATCTTGGCCATGGGGATACAAATATGACAGCAACATTGAATTAGAAAAATGTGCTTGAGCCTTGTTTCTTCAATATCTGGTCCAACATTCCAGCCTGTTTTGTGGTACATCTGCTCTTCTCTACAAATTTGGGTGTGCCCATTAGCAGAAAAATGTTCTGTACATTCTTTAGCATGGGGTCATATACAAAGGCAGCAGAACACCAGAAACTGACATTTGCCCTTACGGAAAGCAATTCTTGAGAAGAGGGAAGCATCTACCCTTGATGTAATGCTATAAAGAAACTGTCAGGCCATTTATGCAGGGTCGATTTAGATGCTCGCTCAAAGCTGCTTTTTTAAATCCGCCCTTTAAAATGACTATTCACAGTCCCGATGCAAGAGGAGAAAGTCAAACAAATTCCACTCCCCCCCCCACTCGCCTTTTCCTTCATTTGCATAGCTATTAGCAATCGTCGTTTGCATAGCTAAGCCGTGGCTGTGATTTTCATGCTTCCTTCAGTGAATGCTTTGATGCGGGGGTGGAGCAAATACAAAAGGTCGCGTTGAAGGGGCTCTTAAGAAATGCGCAGCAGGTATGCGCTGGCTTCGCAGTGACTTCTGGAATGACGGTTCAGCTTGAAGAAATCAAAACAATATGTGGGGCACTTCAGCCTGGAACGCGCTACTAATTACCAAGCATAAAACAGCCTAAGACTCAGATTCAGATTCAGCACTTGCTTCTCTAAGCCACATTCTATTATTAGGGGTGAGCCAATGAGCGAACAGCAATTGCAGGTCGTTAAGAAGCATCAACTTCAAAGTTTCCTAACTTCCTAATCTCTGGTAACAGTACAGAGATGTTTATTTTTGTTGGTAACCTCTAGATGGTGGCAGGAGATCTCCTGCTATTACAGCTGATCTCCAGCCGATAGACATCAGTTCCCCTGGAGAAAATGGCCACTTTGGCAATTGGACACTATGACATTGAAGTCCCTCCCCAAACCCTGCCCTCCTCATGCTCTGCCCGCAAAATCTCATGGTGCTGCATGCTTATTGAATCTGGGGGATAAAAGGTAAAGCAGGAGTGTCAAACTCAATTGTACGAGGGCCAGATATGACATAAATGTCACTTGGTTGGGCCGGAAACAAAAATAAGGCAAAGGCCAATGGTGCAAAATAGTATACTGATATAGTATATAGTAAAGTCCTTTCATTAGCAGCTTGCTACAGAATTTGTGCTCATAAGTACTGGAATAACTACAGATTCCCCATAGTGTACCCATTTGGAAACAGCTGCGTTAGCCATAGCCAGCATGGTGTAGTGGCTAAGAGCGGTGGTTTGGAGCGGTGGACTCAAATCTGGAGAACTGGGTTTGATTCCCCAATCATCCGCATGAGCAGCGGTTGCTAATCTGGTGAACTGGGTTTGTTTCCCCACTCCTACACATGAAGCCATTACCTTGGGCTAGTCACATTCTCTCGGCCCTTGGGCTAGTCACATTCTCTCAGCCCCCCTATCTCACAGGGTGTCTGTTGTGGGGAGGGGGAAGGGAAGGTGATTGTAAGCCAGTCTGAGTTTCACTTAAGTGTTAGAGAAAGTCAGCATGTAAAAACCAACTCTTCTTCTTCATAGGAAGATGCTGGGCTTAGCATCTCCCAACATTTTGTGGACCATTTTGAGATTGGCCCGGCTCCTGCAGTAGTCGTTTTGTGATTGGCCCATCTCCACGGCAGCAATTTCATGATTGTGCCCATTATTCTTTCTGAAACATGCCGGAAGGGTTGCAGGCTCATCAAGTTGGTGATCCTAGGGGCTAGCCATTGGCCCAAGAGGAAGGCAATGAGAAAACGAGCCCTTCCCTGCAAAAAACAACAAACCCTGACAGACATGGCAAGTTTGCTATAAATGCAGTTTTATTCCAAAACCACAAAACAGTTTCATCAGAATCAGTTCTGTTACCAGAGGCTGGAATCCATGATGGCCAAGAAAACCCCAGCTGTGCCACAGTCCAGGTCAACCCCAAAGAGCTACAGATTGAGTCATGTTACTTACTGATGTGCAAAAAGCATGTGTGAGTGAGGGCAAGAAGACAGCCAAGTTCTGGACCTTTGACTGGCAGGATTGCCAGGTCCCCTTCGCCAATGGCGGGAGGTTTTGGGGGCAGAGCCTGAGGAGGGCGGGGTTTGGGGGGGACTTCAACGCCATAGAGTCCAATTGCCAAAGTGGCCATTTTCTCTAGGGCAACTGATCATTTGTAATAGCGGGAGATCTCCAGCCACCACTTGACGACACGAACACACGAAGCTGCCTTATACTGAATCAGATCATCAAAGTCCATCAAAGTCAGTATTCTCTACTCAGACCGGCAGCGGCTCTCCAGGATCTCAGACAGAGGTCTTTCACATCACCTACTTGCCTGGTTCCTTTAACTGGAGATGCCGGGGATTGAACTTGGGACCTCCTGCATGCCAAGCAGATGCTCTCCTACTGAGCCACGGCCGCTCCCTCACATGGAGGCTGGCAACCCTATCTCTTGCAAATGCAGGTACATGATCTGTTACAGACATTCCTAGCTCCACAAGACTTTATTTATTTATTTTTGATAAATTTTTATTGTGCTTTTATGGGATACAGAAGGAAGAAAGGGGAGGGAGGGGAGTTTTGCCTCCGTTTGCAATAGACAATATTATCTCAGTCATAATATACACGCATAAAGTAAAAATTATGCTTGCTACAACTGATTCAATGTATTGGTTTCTATCCTGTTCTTACTTGATTAAGAAGTAATCAGATACATTCTTAAACATATTGGACAGCCACTAACATGGGGGGGGGAAGAGTAAAAATTAAATAGCGTTATGGATATACCATATTTTCAGTTTCTCCAAAGGTTAATCATTATTAAGGTGTTATGGAGCTCAAAATCACATTCTCAATCAGGAAAACAATTAGAAGACCGTTGATATTAAACCAGCACTCTTGAAAGTTTGGAATAACTATAAAAAAAAGAATAAGTTATTCCCCGCCATCAATTATGTCCCCAACGGAAGCTTATTTAGACTAGGCTGTTCCAAATGTGCCTTATATAACCTACCAAGAATTGATGGATTCTGAAGTGGAGATTAAAAGTTTTCAAGTCCTTCACAAGGAACATAAGAAAAGCAACTGGTTGGCATATCTTCAATTAAAATCTTGTTTTAAACAGGACAGTTTAAAAACTGGAGTTATGAGAGACTTATCAGAGTTTGAAACAATTATAACCAAGAACAATCAACACCTTTGAGGGAAAATTTATAAGTTGTTACTGAAATATGATTCAGAAACTGAACAGATCAAAATTAATATGATAAAATGGATGAAGAATTTTGGCAAAATGATAACCATGGAAACATGGGGAAAACAGTGTACGCAAGAACTAAAATACACTGCAAGTCAAGAAGTAAAATAAAGCTGGTACAAGATGTATTATAGATGGTACGTTACCCCCAATATGATCTCTCATATGCAACAAACGAATAAGCAGGAGGGGGCATGTTGGAAATGTTGAGAAACAGATGTTTCTTTCTTTCATGTTTGGTGGACATGCCCGAAACTACAAACATATTGGGATAAGATCCATGGTGAGATACAGACAATGCTCAATTTAAAACTCAGTTTGGATCCAAAACTTTTTTTATTGAGCATAGTACCATCTGATTTACCAGCAAAATATAAAGACTTGCTTAAATATGCCACAACGGCAGCGAGAGTTGTCCTTGCAAGGAGATGGAAACAAACGACTCTACCAGAAGTTGACGAATGGAAAGAAAAGGTGTTAGAATATGCAAACATGGCTAAAATGACTTATTTGATTAATTCAGACGATACGCAAAATGTTGAGCATTTTAATAAGAAATGGTTACCATGGTACATCTATATGTCCTTAATTACTTAGATTTAGCTCAGTTCCTTTCTTTTTTATATGAGTAGATGTTTTCTTCATGTATAAATGCGTATGGTTCACCTTAATAATGATCAACTTTTAGAGAAATTGAAATTATAGTATATCTATAATGCTATTCTTTATGTATAAATACATCTGGCTCCACAAGACTTTAAGGAGCAATCGCTTCTGCATAGAAAAGCCCATGTGAATGGCAGAAGCCAGGCTGCAGGCTGCTTGAGCCAGTAGCACCTATTGCAAAAAGGAGAAACTCGCGATGGAACAAGACGTCCAGTTGCTCTTATCCCAAGTTCTGCTGCCAGTAAGATCTAAACGATGACAGAGTTGGAAAGCGCTACATACTCATCTGGTCCAACCCGTTACCAGAAGGCATGGTTTTCCATCCATCAGCTACAAGTTGTAAATTGTGCCATGGCAATTATAGAAAAGTATTTTACTTAGGGTTCCCAACTTCCAGGTTCTAGCTGGAGATTTACTGCTATTAAAACTGTTCTCCAGCCAATAGAGATCAGTTCCCCTGGAGAAAATGGCTGCTTTGGCAACTGGACTCTATGGCATTGAAGTCCCTCTCCTCCCCAAACCCCGGCCTCCTCAGGCTCCGCCCCAAAAACCTCCTGCCAGTGGCAAAGAGGGACCTGGCAACCCTAATTTTACTGCACATTTACTCCGGTGTACTACCAAAAGGGCATACATTCAAAGAACACCAGATGACTCAAGAAAGTGAGCCACAGCACATATTTCAGAGAAAGGAAAACACCCAACCATCCAATGTGTTCTGGAAGAAACTACCTTGCCCACCTCAAGTCTGGCCATTGATCAGATCTTGCACATAGTCTGAATCTTCCTCGCCTTGTCGTTCATTTTGGCACACAGATGTCTCTAATCCTTCGGCGCCTGCAGCAAACTTGTTTCTATAAAGTACCTGTGGTTCCACAGTGACATGAAAAGGCCTCATGGCTGTGAAAGTAAGATACGTCTGGAGTCTGGCAGAGTGCTGGTTGGATGACAAGCGGATCGTCATTGAGGCCCCCTGCCCGGACCCCAGGATAGAAATATGGTCGGAGGGTCCCTGTCAAGGAGTCCGTGAAGGTAAAGATGTGGGATCCATTATCTCCATTGTAGAAAGAGACCTCGCCTGCCTCGTAGTCCAAGAAGATGCCGATTAGACTAGGTCTCGCCCTGAGCACCAGCTCCGTCAGGGGGGAAGTGAGAGCGGCGTACTCGTCGCCGTTCCGCAGCCACATGGTCCAGAAACCCGTCGCTGGCGAGGGCGTGAAGATCCCCTGGCGGCTCACCGATTCTCGGCACACGCCGAGCGTCCAGCTGGTCTTGCTTCCCACGTGGACTTCCCAGTAGTGTCTCCCCGAGGCGAACGGCTCCCGGCCCAGCAAGCAGGTGCACGTCTCAAAACGCGCCAGGCTCTTGGGCACATCTTGCTTCCAATCCCCGACTCGTACGCTGAGCAGATCCTCTGAGAGGAGCAGGTAGGGGTTTGCGGTCTCGGGGTCAAAGGTCACCGGGGCTGCAGGCAGAAACACAGGCAGACAAATCTAGGGTTGCCAGCTGCGGACTGGGCAGTACTTGGATACTTAGGGGGTGGAGCCTGAGGAGGGTGGGGTTTGGAGAGGGGAGGGACTTCAGTGCCATAGACAAGGTTGCCAACCTCCAGGTGGTTAAGATAACTTGATAATTACAACGATACCTATGCTGTGTTAACTTAGTTGTACCAAAGAATCAGCACGAAGGCTCTATTAATAAAAAAACTGAATATACTCACAATGTGTTGGTGTCCCTTTACTTATGCAACACTATAAATATACAGAAAAACATAAACAGAAATGATTACAATGTGTTGATTCACACAATGGCATGTTCTTAAGGACATACCGGAGTGTGAAAATGTTCTCATTTTTGGAATGAGAAAAACAATCTTCCTTAAAAATAGATTGGTTAAAACAGATCTCATGCCACCAAAGAAATCTACCATCAATATCAGTGGGCATCTTAAATGTGGATCATGTTCTTCATGAGCTTTCAGTTTACCCATAAAAGAGATTAGCTCTCTGGCTTCCAATTTCAAGTTCACCTTGAAAGGATTCAGCAATTGCCTGTCTCAAAATGTTATTTATGGAATTTTATGTCCATGTTCTTTGATGTACGTGGGGTCCATGTCCTGCCCCACTAAATTACGCATCAGTGAGCATAGGGCAAGGATCCACATGAAACTGAAGGACTTGTGTCACATTATCTCAGCAAGGGTCACTCCGATACAGATCTGGTTTTCTTTGTTATTTGGCAATACCATCCCAAGCCTTATACCTCCCAAGATTTAAAAAAGATATTGCTTAGGAAAGAAATGTACATATATCTATTCAAAACTTTAATGCCTACAGGTCTTAACACAGAATTTGATCTTTCCTGTTTTTTATGAGGCTTTCAAGAATTTTTCTCTCCTTAACCTGTAATATGAGTCCTTTGTATTAGCCTGAATATTCCTTTAAGACGATGCAATGATTGAAAGCAGCTGTAACCAACTATTGCTAGGCGTTATATGCTATTTAATTGTATTAGGTCTTGAGAGTATCACACTGCCGGAACCGTGTTAGGTCGATAAGCATTGTATTAAGGTATGTGTGGGACTACGTATCTATGTAATGTAATAAGTAATTTTTCTAAATTTAACATATTGATAAGTGGGAATTTATAACCCAAGGAATTTGTCATTGGAAATGTCATTCTTATTCTAATAGGAAATAGCTAACAAATTATATGTCATTAAGGAACACTACCTTTATAGCTAAGAATATAGTTTAAATATATCTTTTTCATTACAGAGGTTATATACCCGATTAATACAACTTGGGCAGTCTCCCACATAGAAGCTAAACATAAATATAAAAAGAAGACCAACATACTGATGAAGTATTGAAACAAGCACCAACCTAGGGTGCCGTTTAAGTTGGACTTCATATTGCCGGTTTTCACCTTCCTTCGTTTTTGTGGTGTTCCCTACCAGGAGACTTCCGGGACCTCCTGGTCCCCAGGAGACGCGGTTTCTACCCCGACTCAGCGATCTCCATACCCGGAAGCCCTGAAGGGGTGTTCTTCAGTTTCTTCTTCTTGCACCTCGTCTCGCAGCCTGCATTGAACCCTTGGCTTCAGGCTACGAAAGGTGGTCGCGGTGCGACTTTCGCTTTGAACTTTTCTTTTGAACTTTATTTGAATGCTCTTTCTAGTGCTCATACACAAAGTAACTGAACTTGGAAGTGCAAATTGTGTGAATCAACACATTGTAATCATTTCTGTTTATGTTTTTCTGTATATGTATAGTGTTGCATAAGTAAAGGGACAACAACGCATTGTGACTATATTCAGTTCTTTTATTAGTAGAGCCTTCGTGCTGATTCTTTGGTACAACCTCCAGGTGGTGGCTGGAGATATGCTGTTACAACTAACCTCCAGTCGATAGAGATTAGTTCCCCTGGAGAAAATGGCAGCTTTGGCAATTGGACTCTATGGCATTGAAGTCCCTCCCCAAACCACATCCTCCTCAGCTCCACCCCAAAAACCTCCCACCAGTGGCAAAGAGGGACCAGGCAACCCTAGCCATAGAGTCCAATTGCCAAAGCAGTCATTTTCTCCAGGGGAACTGATCTCTGTAGGCTGGAGATCAGTTGTAATAGCGGGAGATCTCCAGCTACTTCCTGGAGGTTGGCAACCCTACTCAAATCCCATATTGTGCTGCTGTAGTCACACCAGAGTACAGATTGTACTGAAATTTCTGAGAAGGCTGAGGTTGGTTCCCAGTTCTTTATCCGCACTTCCTAGTTCCTTATTCGCCAATCCAATGACAAATGTTGAGGACAGTTTAAAAGTTCTGAACCCCCAAATAAGGCTTGTACCACCACACACCACACATTCCCACATTCAGGGGACTCTGTCCTCCAAGGCGACCTATGCTGTTTCCTGGTCCAAACCCCAGATCTTGTGCCCGCTGCTCCAAAGTGGGGTGCCCCCAGGCCAACTGCACACACAGTCACTGGGGCCAAGAAATAGAAAATGTAAACAGTGGTTTTCATTTTTATATTGTAGCCTCAAATCAATGCAAATTGATTGTGGCTTTCACTGTTTACGGTTTTGCCCTCGTTTCTTTTGCACATGATCCCTACTAAAAATTATATGTGAGCTAGGGTTGCCAACCTCCAGGTAGTAGCTGGAGATCTCCTGCTATTACAACCTATCTCCAGCCGGTAGAGATCAGATCACCTGGAGAAAATGGCTGCTTTGGCAATTGGACTCTATGGCATTGAAGTCCCTCCCCTCCCCAAACTCCGCCCTCCTCAGGCTCCGCCCCAAAAACCTCCCGCCGATGGCGAAGAGGGACCTGGCAACCCTAACATGGGCTGGGAAGACATATATTTAAAGCTTCCCATGGCTCTGAACTGCAGGTTAAAATTTCTTACATGCTTATTTTGAACATTTTCCCCTCCTGTTGCAAATTGAGAAGAAAGGATTGCTTTCCCAAGGAGAAGAATGGCATGGGGAGGGAGGGGAAGAGGAGAAACTTTAACTCTTTCCTCCCCTGGAGGAGAAAACTCTTTGGCAGTTGGACTCTATGGCATTGAAGTCCCTCCCTTCCTCAAACCCTGCCCTCCTCAGGCTCCGCCCAAAAAACATCCCGCCGGTGGTGAAGAGGGATCTGGCAACCCTAATTTACCTCTGTATCTTTGGAGTGATTCCATCAACCCAGGGACATCATATGAATGCAGCAGATCAGTAGAGATGGGCTGGGGTTCCAGCAACGACGCTGTTTCACTCCTAGAGCAAACATCGATTTTTATATTTCACTCAATTTATAGAAGAAGAAGAAGAAGAAGAAGAAGAAGAAGAAGAAGAAGAAGAAGAAGAAGAAGAGTTGGTTTTTATAGGCCGACTTTCTCTACCACTTAAGGAAGAATCAAACCGGCTTACAATCGCCTTCCCTTCCCCTCCCCACAATAGAAACCCTGTGAGATAGGTGGGGCTGAGAGTGTGTGACTAGCCCAAGGTCACCCAGCTAGCTTCGTGAGGAGGAGCGGGGAAACAAATCCAGTTCACCAGATTAGCCTCCGCTGCTCATGTGGAGGAGGGGGGAATCAAACCCGGTTCTCCAGATCAGAGTCCACCGCTCCAAACCACCAATCTTAACCACTACACCACGGTGGCTCTCCACCTTTCTTACTGAGACTCAAGGCGGATTACCCAATTAGCCCACAAAAGCCTAAGGTACCATTTGTGCGGTCCCCTTAGCGATAAAAAAGACGTCAACAGTGCATTCCTGTGCAAAATTTCTCTCGCCTGTCAGAAAGGTAGATTTATACTGACCTGGTCAAGGCATTTTTCACACCCTAGAGGGAGGGAGGAGAGGAAAAGGAACAGTGTAAATAGTCAGGGAATCTAAAGTTATTGGTAACTATAAAGCCTATATATGCGTGTGTCAGCTGTGACTTGATGGCACATGCACGCACGCACAACAAACACACTATATATAGTACTATATAAACATAGTGCAGGTTTAAACCTGAACTCCCTGCACAGAGCTTATAGCAGAGCAGATGGCTCTCTCTTCTTCCATTTTATCCTTCATTTTATCCTCCTATTAGTAGGGTTGCCAACCTCCAGGTGGCTAGCTAGAGAGAAATGCAAACCTATGCTGAAAATAGGAAAAGCTAAATGAAAGGATCAGCATGAAGACTCTTAAATTTCAAGGTATAATTCTTATAGATTACTAATATTCTAATGTAAACATGAACTAAACACTATACATATATCTAGGCATTCAGCTCATGCCAAACAATGTGAATTCCCCACAAAGGAATGAAATAACCAAAATGAACAATATTAATCACCTATCCTGACTGAGCTAAATGACATGCCATAAATCACATAAATTTATATAATACATAAGTATAATTTCTATTCATGAAGTTACAAGCCTGAAAAACACAATGTATCTCCTGAGTTTATTGTGTTTTTCAGGCTTGTTGTAACTTCCCATTGTTTGGCATGAGTTGAATGCCTAGATATATGCATAGTGTTTAGTTTATGTTTAAATTAGAATATGAGTAATATAATAAAATAAGAATTATACCTTGAAATTTAAGAGTCTTCGTGCTGATCCTTTCATTCAGCTTAACCTCCAGGTGGTAGCTGAAGATCTCCCGCTGTTACAACAGATCTCCAGGCGACGGAGATCAGTTCGCCTGGAGAAAACAGCCGCTTTGGCAATTGGACTCTATGGCATTGAAGTCCCTCCCTTCCCCAAACCCTGCCCTCCTCAGGCTCCACCCCCAAAACCTCCTGCCGGTGGCGAAGAGGGACCTGGCCACCCTACACAGGACCCCGATCATCCTTTGCAGCAGATAACCCCAGACGGTCTCTCACCCTGAGCAAAGAAGCCGCTGGCTGCTGGCATTTGTGTTCCATCTCAGAGACCAGGTCTTGCAGACTGGCGCACTGTTGTGCTACAAATGCCCGATTCATCTGCAGCTTCTTCAGCGTTGCCTGTTCTTCCTCTTCTAGCTGTCTCAAGAGCTGCTGTTCTTCTTCATCTATTGCCCGGCGCCGTCTCTCAAACCCAGACACAATTAGTGCTCGGCGTTGCTCGACTTTCTCCTATCGAAAGAGAAAGTATTGGACAGCTGGCTCTTTCATCTGGTTTGCCCCTAGATACAATCCATTTGCTCACGAATCAAATCCATTCAAGCAATTCATTAAAGGATAAACAAAAAGTCTCATTAAAAGTCAGATCCATTAAACAGCTAAAATGACTTCTTCTGTCTTCACATGAAACTGCCTTACTCTGAATCAGTCCATCAAGGTCAGTATTGTCTGCACTGACTGGCAGCCGCACTCCAGGGTGTCAGATATGGTCTTTCACATCACCTGCTACAAGAAGAAGAAGAAGGAGAAAGAGAAGGAGAAGAACATGGAGAAGGAGAAAAACATGGAGGAGGAGGAGGAGGAGAAGGAGAAAAAATATGGAGGAGGAGAAGGAGAAAGAGAAAGAGAAAGAGAGGGAGGAGAAAAGCAAGAAGGAAGAAGAAGAAGAAAGAGAAAGAGAAAGAGAGGGAGGAGAAAAGCAAGAAGAAGAAGAAGAATATGGAGGAGGAGAACAAGAAGAAGAAGAAGAAGAAGAAGAAGAATATGGAGGAGGAGAACAAGAAGAAGAAGAAGAAGAGTTGGTTTTTATACCCAGCTTTTCTTTATCTTTTAAGGAGTCTCAAAGTGGCTTACGGTTGCCTTCCCTTCTCTCCCGCCAACAGACGCATTGTGAGGTAGGTGGGGCTGAGAGAGTTCGGAGAGAACTGTGACTAGCCCAAGGTCACTCAGCAGGCTTCATGTAGAGGAGTGGGGAAACTATCCTGGTTCACCAGATGAGAGTCTGCTGCTCATTTGGAGGAGTGGGGAATCAAACCCGGTTCTCCAGATTAGAGTCCACTGCTCCTAACCACTACACCATGCTGGCTGCTAGGGTTGCCAGCTCTAGGTCGGGAAATGTCTGCAGATTTTTGGGGGTAGAGCCTGGGGAGATGGGGATTGGGAAGAGGAATGACCTCAGCAGGGTTTAATGCCATATAGTGCACCCCTCAAAGCAGCCATTTTCTCCAGGACAACTGACCTTGATTATCTGGAGATCAATTGTAATATCAGAAGATCTCCAGGTGCAACCTGGAGGTTGGCAATTCTACATGCTATCTTTTTTTTTTAACTGGAGATGCTTGGGATTGACCCTGAGGCCTTCTTCATGTCACACGGATGCTTTCCCACTGAACCACTGTCCTTCATTTCACTTAATACTAGGATTAGACATTCCATATAATTTGACAGAGATGCTTGGCTGGTTTTTAAACCAATCTAATTGGAGAGGTTTGGGGTGTATGAGCGAGATTTGCTTGTTGACCAGTTTCTTCCAGGGCAGCCAAGTGAGCTGGGGAAATGCCAGCGTGCCTGCTCTTCTGCCCTGAACATCAGGTCGAGCTGCATAAATGAATAAGGGAAGCTTTTTCATGCTATGCAGATAAGTGTTGTGACCTGCTAATGTACCTGTACTAACAGGTACTGGGGGCCTGTCCCAAAGCTGGTAAACTTTGACTTGCAGGACATCAAGGAAATACAGTGTTTGGCAAGGGGATTTCCCGCCTCTGTAACAATGTCTGCAATTGTAAACAGGCCAAATCTGTCGATTCTTCTCTCCCGTCCTGTGGTTCTACACCCACATTCCTCTGCATTTGAAAGCACAAGGCAGATTTAAGGGGCCCTTGAAATGATTCAGCTACTTTGTCACAAATGGCTTAAGGTAGTGTTGAAACTTTTAATTTTGAAAACATTTGACTCCGGCACACAGAATCCTGCCGAGATCTAGGCAAAAAGCCCCCCACCCATATAGCCAAGTCAGTTAAAAGTTTACAGTTTGCAAAGTATGGAAAATCAAGTCAAATGACTGGGGGACAGGGGTGTGGGCTTCTCTGAATCCAGACATTAGACCCTGGTCTTTTATGCATGGGAGTTTTACTTGGGGTTCTAGGCTCTCTTGACCCACACTTTTCTATATGGAATCCTAAAAATGCTATGTGTTTTGTTGTGTGCCCTGGAGAAAGTCCTGGGGTTTCCAGAGTACTGCAGAAACACCATCAGAAATCCGGAAGCGCCTGAGTCCCCGCCCCTTGAAAATGCTCCTTTGTAATTGGCTGTAGGGCTTACTGTGAGAAAAATGTCACCCTCCCTCCAGCTCCCCTCTCCTGCACTTTAGCTTATGCATGGAAATGGGGATGATTTGACCCGGTGTCAGGCCTGTATCTCAGTTGCTTTCGTTTTCTGCTGACTGTTCAGACTCAACAACTCAAGGATTGTTATTCATACCAATCTGACTTTGAAGCTGTGTGAACCACAGTACTGTTTGTGTTCTGTAATCTCTTACGTGTTTTCATGCATTTATACTACCAAGTTCAAGCCAGAAAAAGCCAGCTTCTTTTGGACCTGACTGTCTCTGATGTGGTTTTTTGGTTCTGACTTGGACCAAGGGCTTACATTGTGACAGCAATGGCTTTTTCTGGCTTGAACTTGGTAGTATAAATGCATGAAAACACGTAAGAGATTACAGAACACAAACAGTACTGTGGTTCACACAGCTTCAAAGTCAGATTGGTATGAATAACAATCCTTGAGTTGTTGAGTCTGAACAGTCAGCAGAAAACGAAAGCAACTGAGATACAGGCCTGACACCCGGGCTGATCTCAGGGGAGATCGAAGAATCGCGTTACAACAGGATCGGGAAGATCCAGACATTGTGTGGGCTGGGCCCGAGGTCATCTCTTAAGGGATGGAACCCCAGTGTAAAACTGAGTTGGACCAGAGGAGAAATTAAGGCAAAGCGCCCATGCATAAAAGACCCCTGTTTCCAGTGTCAGGTTTCAGCCCTGGAACATGCCAAGTTAGAACAAAACCAAGTGCAGTCTCTCTTTCCTCGGCTACCAGCTCCTCCTGTATCGAGGGACAAGGGGTGAAATCCTGTGCAGGGAGGGAGGTGGAGTACACTTACAAACCTCACCTGGAACCTGGAGTTCTCCTGGAATTACAACTGATCTCCAGGGGACAGAGATCAGTTTCCCTGGAGCAAAACGGCTGCTGAAGAGGGTGGATTCTAAATCATCACAGCCCCACTGAGCTCCCTCCCCTCCCCAAACTTCACCCTCCCCAGGCACCCCGCCCCCAAATTTGTAAGAGCTGGCAACCCTACCACTGCATTCCACTTGAAGAATTGAGAGGACTTAAATCAACAGATTGGGCAACTGCTGTTTTGTTTTGTTTTTTGAACATCCAGAATAGTTTTCTGCTGACTCAACCATGTTTTGAACTGGTACAAGGACATCTGCAGAAAATGACATGGTTGCTTCTTCCATCACTTGGAATGAGGATACTACTTCGGCATGCACAGACTACACTAGGGCTGCTAACCTCCAGGTGGTACCTGGAGATGTCCTGTTATTACAGTGGATCTCCAGACGACAGTTCCCCTGGAGACAATGGTGGCTTTGGAGGGTGGACTCTATAGCATCCTTTCATTGTTAGAATCATAGAATCATAGAGTTTGAAGAAACCTCCAGGTCATCTAGTCCAGTCTCCTGCACAATGCAGGGAAATCACAACCATATCTTCAGGAAAATCCCCTAATGCCATATGCACCGCACTGCATCAGTGTTAAATAATGAACATATATGAAGCTGCCTTATTCCGAATCAGACCCTCGGTCCATCAAAGTCAGTATTGTCTGCTCAGACAGGCAGCGGCTCTCCAGGGTCTCAGGCAGGGGTCTTTCACATCACCTACTTGGCCTAGTCCGTTTAACTAGAGATGCCGGGCATTGAACCTGGGACCTTCTGCATGCCAAGCAGATTCCCTTCCACTGAGCCACTGCCCCTCTCCATAGCTCTCCAGGGTCTCAGGCAGGGGTCTTTCACATCACCTACCTGCCTAGTCCCTTTAACTGGAGATGTCAGGGATTGAACCTGGGCCTTCCGCGTGCCATGCAGAGGCTCTACCACTGAGCCACGGCCCCTTCCCTTGATTGCATGGTTGCCACCATTCACTTGAGCTGAGGTCTAATGAACCCCCAGTGCCCTTTTAGTAAAACCCTCAGATTTATTCAGACACACAGAGCATATGACCATGCCCAATTCTTCACTCCTTTCCTACACATGGATGCACGGGTTACGCAGTCACACGGCAAGGGGTGGGACAGTTTTACTTCTCCGCATTTGGATCCTATCATTGACCCCCCCCCCAAAAGGTTTTCTATTACAGATGGCCAGATGTTAGGGTTGCCAGGTCCCTCTTTGCCATTGGCAGGAGGTTTGTGGGGGCGGAGCCTGAGGAGGGTGGGGTTTGGGAGGGGAGGGGCTTCAATGTCATAGATTCCAATTGCCAGAGCGGCCATTTTCTCCAGGGGAACTGATCTCTATTGGCTGGAGATCAGTTGTAACAGCAGGAGATCTGGAGGTTGGCAACCCTACCAGATGTACCCTCTTTTTGAAAGGGCTCACCTTTGTCATTTCAGCACCCCAGCAATCTGCTTGCTGCTTGGTCCATGGTGCTCCATAAGAAAAAATTCGATTAGGCACATACCTTCCACTGGGCTGTTTTCTCATCTTCTTGGGCCTCCAGCTTGGTTGCTTCCTCCAGCACTTTCCTCAGGAAATCCACAGCCTCCTGGAGCTTAATCTGCAGAGAAAGCGCCAGGCTGTGGTTTCTGTAGCTTCCCAATAAGATGCTGCCCTGGTAGGGTTGCCAGCCTCCAGGTGGTGGCTGGAGATCTCTCGCTGTTACAACTGATCTCCAAGCGATAGAAATCATTTCCCCTTGAGAAAATGGCCACTTTGGCCATTGGCCTCTATAGCATTGAAGTCCCTCCCGTCTCCAAACCCCGCCCACCTCAGACTCCACCCCCAAAATCTCCAAGTATTTCCCAACCTGGTGCTGGCAACCCTATGCACTGGTGTAGTTTCACGGGACGTGGTCTTTCTCCATGATGAACATAGCCTGTTCATAATGAACATCACCTCTGTGGCCTTCGGTAGCATGACAGTAAGGTTGCCAGCTCCGGGTTGGGAAATACCTGGATATTTGGGTTCTCTCAGAGAGGCACACTCCTCGTGAAGCAGGGTATGTAATTTCTTTTAAAATGTCCAGTTTTTCAAAAAATATTTAGTTCTCAAGTGCTTCAAGCATTAGAGTTGATAACGTGAATGTATTAAATGTATTATTTGTATGCATTTATTTAAACAAGGGGAATGGCATCACTGTAAATATCTATATATCTCATAGAAAGAGCACCTATTCAACTGGCATGATGAATATCCAAGACTGATGAAGGAGCAGAGCAAAATGGGACAATACCGGAAGCCCATCTCTGTTTAAACCTTGGATTCCATTGCTGTTGTGACTGCTACTGACAAAATTAAATGGTGCGATATCTGTTTGGGTGGAATATTGAATTTCATGTATGCAAAACATTGTATTGGTTCTCCAGGCTGTGTGACCGAGGTCTTGGTATTTTCTTTCCTGACATTTCGCCAGCAGCTGTGGCCGGCATCTTCACAGGAGTAACCCTGAAGGACAGTGTCTCTCCGGATAACCTACAAGAACCAATGAACTCTGACCGTGAAAGCCTTCGACAAAACATTGTACGTTTGATAATTGCGCACAAGCAGCTGGCCTCACAGAACGCACGAGCAATTGTAGATCGCAAGTTTGTGTGTTATATGCTTACAGAACTACATTGAAAAGCCCTTGTTTTTGGTCATATGTGCTGATAATTTTGTAATGCTGTCCATTGGCAGCACAAGTTTTCTCATTTTGATTTCCACCTGGAGGTTGGCAACCTTATCCGTATGCTAGCTCCCTGCCAGGGGCTAGTTGGTCATGTGTCGGTTACATAGCACAGGGCTGAGCTTTTGGCATGCCTTCAACAATGTTTTATCTTGCTGGGAAAATACAGCTGCTTGATGTACGCACAGCTGGCTGCTCTTTAAAGGCACAGCCGCACAACCAAACGGGGGGGGGGGGGGAACCAAACAAACTTGTTGGCAACCCTTCAGGCCACAAGGTTTGAGGGAAATTTCTCAACAGATGTACAAGCTGCAATCCTTTGTGGTGATAAAAGAACTTGCTGTGAATAGTTTTGTTTAAAAGATCTTTTACCAGAAGAGCATCTGTTTTATCCTTTATTAGCTGAGGCATATCTAGCCAGCCTTTCCACTAAAAATCACCCTCCTTAATAAGGCTTAGAAACAGATAAAGACGCTGATTAAAAAGTATTTCTCTGATTGGGAAACTGACTTAGATGTTTAATCACTGA
Source organism: Euleptes europaea (assembly GCF_029931775.1). Taxonomy (NCBI): domain Eukaryota; kingdom Metazoa; phylum Chordata; class Lepidosauria; order Squamata; family Sphaerodactylidae; genus Euleptes; species Euleptes europaea. The sequence goes on from NC_079312.1 coordinate 171,362,025, forward strand.
GGCTTTTTGGGAGGTAGTCTTGATGGTCTCACCAGACGGGGTCCCAAAGAATCTCTGGGGAGGGGCCATGGCTCAGTGGTAGAGCATCTGCTTGGCATGCAGAAGGTCCCAGGTTCAATCCCCAGCATCGCCAGTTAAAGGGACTAGGCAGGTAGGTGATGTGAAAGACCTGAGATCCTGGAAAGCCGCTGCCGGTCTGAGTCAACAATACTGACTTCGATGGACCGAGGGTCTGATTCAGCATAAGGCAGCTTCATCTGTTCATGTGTGGGATATTATTTTTTTAAAAGAAAAGACAATGTCTATAGTTACCCCCCCAAATTTCACCTTAAAAAAATTGGGGGGTTCTTTCTCAAGGCAATTCTGAAGGAAGCTGAAAATATTTCACTAATTTTAATGATGTTTGGATTGAGCAATTTGGGACCAGATGGTATTTTCACCTGGTTGAAGCTGCAGACCTGAGGTTGCCAACCTCTAGGTGGTGGCCGGAAATCTCCCATTATTTCAACTGATCTCCGGCCGACAGAGATCAGTTCCCTTGGAGAAAATGGCCACTTTGGCAATTGGACTCTATGGCATTGAAGTCCCTTCCCTCCCCAAATCCCTCCTTCCTCAGGCTCCGCCCCCAAAGTCTCCAGTTATCTCCCAACCCGGAGCTGGCAACCCTATGTGGACTTGAGTGCTATCTTGAGGGAAAGTCATAGAGTACCCACCAGAAGTCCCTCTGAGCTTTCTTAAAAATAAAAAAATAAAATTAATCTTTTTTTGGGGGGGGAGGGGGGTAAAGATTAGGAGGTATTCTACACATCCCAATATTGTCAACAAGTTCTGCCAAAAGCATATAAGGAAGTTCCTCCTAAGCAAAAGTGTCCGAGGAATTCTGAAGAAAACCAAATGAGATTCTACGAGACATAACATTTCATTAGGAAGGATCCACACCTCCATCACAGTGGATCAGCGTGTAACGGCAACAGCCATGTTTGTTCATGTGTCTGTCCCCACTGTAATGGGGTGTGGCGGTATCGTTTTCACATTAAAAGGATTGCAATAGTGAAGGGAACTGACCTGCCCTCAGTTCATCTCTCTACATGCCACTTACATGCTCCTTTCCCTTCATCCTAACTTGGTTAGCAGAAACGTCTGCCAAGGGGGAGGATTCAGCTCTCCATCCCTTTAAAATTAAACAGAACTCCCCATCACAGTTTATATATGCGCAAGGCAGACACATATACAAATGCATCTAGCTTTTCCTTCAGATGCCTCATAAGAACACGAGAAAAGCCCTGCTGGATCAGACCAAGGCCCATCAAGTCCAGCAGTCTGTTCACACAGTGGCCAACCACGTGCCTCTAGGATAGGGTTGCCAACCTCCAGGTAGTAGCTGGAGATCTCCTGCTATTACAACTGATCTCCAGCCTATAGAGATCAGCTCACCTGGACAAAATGGCTGCTTTGGCAGTTGGACTCTATGGCGTTGAACTCCTTCCCCTCCACAAACTCCACCTTCCTCAGGCTCTGCCCCAAAAACCTCCCACAAGTGGTGAAGATGGACCTGGCAACCATACTCTAGGAAGCCCACAAACAAGGCGAATGCAGCAGCATCCTGCCTGTGTTCCACAGCACCTAAGATAATAGGCATGCTCCTCTGAGCCTGGAGATAATAGGTATGCATCATGACTAGTATCTATTTGGACTAGTAGCCATGGATACCCCTCTCCTCCATGAACATGTCCACTCCCCTCTTAAAGCCTTCCAAGTTTGCAGCCATCACCACATCCTGGGGCAGGGAGTTCCACAATTGAACTATGCATTGTTTGAAGAAATACTTCCTTTTATCTGTTTTGAATCTCTCACCCTCCAGCTTCAGCAGATGATCCCGCGTTCTAGTATTAAGAGAGAGGGAGAAAAGCTTCTCCCTGTCCACTCTCTCCATGCCATACATAATTATATAGACCTCTATCATGTCTCCCCTTAACTGACCTTAGGCAGATCATGAGAGGGAGGGCCTCTTGGCCATCTTCTGGGCATGGAGTAGGGGTCACTGGGGATGTGCGGGGTGGGGGGAAATAGTTGTGAATTTCCTGCATTGTGCAGGGGGTTGGACTAGATGACCCTGACGGTCCCTTCCAACTCTACGATTCTATGCCTTCTTTCCAAGCTAAACAGCCCTCCTTACCTTGTAGTCATGAGCGGCCTCCTCAATGGGCAGGACAGTGTGCGAGCGATGCTCCCTGGATTTGTCGCACACCAGGCAAATGGGCTCCCCGTCGTCCTGACAGAAAAGGCGCAGCTTCTTGCCGTGCCTCTCGCACAAGGCCTCGCCGGGGCTTCGGCCCGACCGCAGCGCCAGCCGCTCGATGCCCTCCACGATGTTGGCCAGCTGTTTGTTGGGGCGTGCGCTGTTCGCCAGGAAGCCGGCCCGGCACTGCGGGCACAGAGCCGCACCGGCCGCCGCGCCGGGTCCCCTCTCGCAGTAGTCGGAGATGCAGGCCTGGCAGAAGTTGTGGCCGCAGCTGATGGTCACCGGGTCCCTCATGTACTCCAGGCAGATGGAACAAGACACCTCCTCCTGAAGCCTTTCCACGGGGTCGTCCCTCAAGGAGGCCATGTCTGCCACGGACTTAAGAGTTGCCAACCTCCAGGTGCTAGCTGGAGATCTCCTGCTATTACAACTGATCTCCAGCCGACAGAGATCAGTTCACCTGCAGAAAACGGCCGCTTTGGCAATTGGATTCTATGACATTGAAGACCCTCCCCTCTCCAAACCCTGCCTTCCTCAGGCTCCACCCCAAAAACCTCCTGCCGGTGGTGAAGAGAGACCTGGCAACCCTACACCGACTCCTCTGCTCCTCCTGAAAGAACGGACAACGCCCTCCTTTCCCGAGCGACGCCGGCACATTACAACATGCTGGGAGTGGCTACAGGAGGGGGGAAGCGGTTCTGGATTGCGGTGATTTCCTTCTTGGAAGCCCTCCAAGGGCTTCTGTCATTGAAGGTTTCCATTCTGAGGAACACACGGAAGCATGCTTCTCTAGGGAGGAAACAGCCTCAGAAGGGTGGAGAGAATAAACTGGGAACTGAGCCAACAGAAGGGGTCACGGATCTCGCAAACAAGGCAAACGGCTTTCTGTGGAGCACGACAACCGAAGCCTGGTTTTTGAGCATGCTTGTGATGCACTGCCTACACTGTTATTAAGTGTAGGTAGGGTGTCAACCTCCTGGTAGTAGCTGGAGATTTGGGGAGGGGCTGTGGCTCCATGGTAGAGCATCTGTTTAGCATGCAGGAGGTCCCAGGTGCAATCCCCGGCATCTCCAGTTAAAGGGGCTCGGCAGGTAGGTGATGGGAAAGACCTCTCCCTGAGACCCTGGAGAGCCGCTGCCGGTCTGTCAACAATACTGACTTCGATGGACCAAGGGTCTGATTCAGTAGAAGGCAGCTTCATGTGTTCAACAAGAAGAGCCCTGCTGGATCAGACCAGCGGTCCATCTAGTCCAACATCCTGTCTCACACAGTGGCCAGCCAGTTCCTCTGGACGTCCAACAACAGGGCAGAGAGGCCGAGGCTTTTCCCTGGTGTTGCCTCCTGGCACTGGTACTCAGAGGTTTCCTTAGGGTAAACCTTTGATCTATGCTTCTCTTGTGAAAACATCTATATCTGTAATACAAACGTAATTTATTTAATTTATGGCCTGCCTTTCTCCCCAGTGGAGACTCAAGAGCAGCTTCCATAGCTCCTCTCCTCCATTTTATCCTCACAATAACCCTATGGCGTACAGGGTGGCCACTCCCCTCTTCAAGCCTTCCAAGTTGGCAGCCATCACCACATCCCGGGGCAGGGAGTTCCACTATTTAAGAGCGCCAAACGATGTGTAAATGCTCATCATGATAGCAGCTTTACAGGTTCTTATTGGTATTGGAGCAAGGAACCCTTTATTTTTCTTAGATCTCTCTCCAAGCAGGGATGAAAGTATATTGCTACAAGCCAGTACAGAGTACCAGTGAGACAGCGGGCAAAGGTATGCCTCCCAGTACTGGTGAGTTTACTTTTACCCCTGCTCTTCACTAAACTGTATGGAAAGTTTAGGCTACGGTAGTTAACTTTGCATTCAACAGCAATCTCTCTCTCTTTACATCCAATCTGGAGGAAGAACGTATAATTCACAATGGCTTGCATTTTCCTTTGCCAGCAGATGGCGCCACTTTACCTAATTTACATCTCTTGATGCAAAACTTTTACTAGAAGGGACACCTCCTGACTTGGATGGTCCAGGCTAGCCTGATTTCATCCGATCTTGGAAGCTAATCAGGGTCAGTACTGGTTAGTACATGGTTGGGAGACCACCAAGGAAGTCTAGAGTTGTTACGCAGAGGCAGGTGATAGCAAATCACCTCTGAATGTCTCTTGCCTTGAAAACGCTATGGGGTCACTGTAAGTTGACTGTGACTTGATAGCACTTTCCTTCACCCCCGGAAAGGACGCGTGGAGCCAAAGAAAAGGGGTGAACTCCTCTCTCTGTTTCCACTGGCGAAAGTGGGGTGGGAGGGAAACTGCACAGTGCTGAATGAATTGCCGTTTATGCTTGGTAATTAGCAGCGCGTTCCAGTCTGAAGTGCCCCACGTTTTTTTTTTAGTTTTTCACGCTGAACCATCATTCCAGAAGTCACTGCGAAGCCAGCACATACCTGCTTCGCATTTCTTAAGAGCCCCTTTAACCAGACCTTTTTGAATTTGCTCCGCCCCCCCCCCACATCAAAGCATTCACTGAAGGAAGCATGCAGAATCACACAGCCGCGGCTTAGCTATGCAAACGACGATTGCTAATGGCTATGCAAACAAAGGAAGGAGTAGGCGAGTGGGGGGTGGAATTTGTTTGACTTTCTCCTCTTGCATGGGACCCTGAATAGTCATTTTAAAGGCCGGGTTTAAAAAAGGAGCTTTGAGCGAGCATCAAAATCGACCCTGCATAAATGGCTAATGAGTGCTTTTTAAGGTGAGTTCCTTCAATGTACGTCTGACTGCCAATTCAGTCATTTACCCTTAGCTGTGTATCATGTAGCTACACCTTCATGTGGTATGTCATCTTTCAGCTTCTGAGAACAGCTGTGAAAAGTTAAAAAGCAACAACAATGCAGCTAATCAGCAGTTGTGAACGTTGTGTGGAGTCAGCCGAGCAAAATAGCTTCCTGCAGTGCAAGGTCTTACGAGGACGTTGTGACACGGACATACCTGCTTCTCTCTCTGGCATAGGTTACACTTGGGAGAGACAAAGGGTCCAGGAACTCACCTGTACAATAGAGCTGCGCATATTGGGTTGACCAGCCCAAAAATAAACCAAAAAGGCATTTCGGCTTTTTCGGGTTTATTTGGGGCCAACTGTTAGAGAATAAAGCCTAAGCCGAATAGCCGATCACTGAAAAAGCTGAATAGGTATTTGGCCTTTTCAGGCTTCGGCTTCCCCAAGTCTTTTCTCTATGGGAATTGTTTTTTGAGGAGCTCGGGGGGGGGGGGTAATTTTTCGAGGTAACCCAATTTTCAGGGTAGCTGCAAGGGACTCTTCTTACATGAACCCGTAAGTTTGGTAAACTTTGGGACTGGGGATCCAATTTTATGAACTCCCTAAAAGGTTGCCCCCTTCTCCACAGGAAAGCATTGTAAAGGTGTAAAGGTGGAGTTACAAGTGAGATAAATAAATTAAAATGTTATGTCTGAACTGAGCCAGTGCATGCATGTATCTGTGTTAGGGTTGCCAGAGAGTGCTTGACAATTGGCCAGAGCTTGGCGGGTGGGGACAAGGGGGCCACACCACATCGTTTGTGCCATGACATCACTTCCAGGGGAGGGGCTGTGGCTCAGTGGCAGAGCATCTGCTTGGCATGCAGATGGTCCCAAGTTCAATCCCAGGCATCTCCAGTTAAAGGGAATGGGCAGGTAGGTGATGTGAAAGACCTCTGCCTGAGAACCTGGAGAGCCATAGGGAGGGGCCGTGGCTCAATGGTAGAGCCTCTACTTGGCAAGCAGAAGGTCCCAGGTTCAATCCCTGGCATCTCCAGTTAAAGGGACTGGGCAAGTAGGTGATGTGAAAGACCTCAGCCTGAGACCCTGGAGAGCCGCTGCCGGTCTGAGTAGACAATACTGATTTGGATGGACCAAAGGTCTGATTCAGTAGAAGGCAGCTTCATGTGCTCATGTGTTCAACCCGGAAGTGATGTTTTACCATAGAGTCCTGGCGATTCCTAGAACTACCAGATGTCACTTCTGGATTCTCCCCGGAAATGACATCACAGCACATTTAACAATTGTTATTTTAAATTGTTCTCTCCCACAGGAGGCTTGGCAACCTTAGTGTGTCTCCATGAGTATGGGTCATGTCATCAACTACTTCAAACTACAGCTCCTCCTCCCTAAGCTTGCCTCTTTCAGCTTCCTATCCCCATAGCTGGAGGGAGACACAGGCAGGAGGAGGAGCTGCCACAACAGTATTTAGACCATGTCCCAGTTGCTCGCCTACCCACATTGATGTCAGAAGCAGCATGCAACCCAAGCTAACACCTTTGTGTATGCATGCTGCTTCCGGCAATGGCAGCAGATGCATGACTAGTAAATCCCAGAAACTTCTTCAGTCCTGCAAAGAGTATTGGGTGGCTCTGTCTGGTTCTGTTATCATTTATGAAATTTACCTTTCCCGACATGTAACAGCCATTGGCTATTCATTGAACATTTCACACTTTAAGAAAGGGGGAATGAAATTTAATTTTCCCTTGACGCTATAAAGAAAAAAAGTTGCCACATCTCTCACACAATTGACTGATCTACTTGACAGCAGGTAACGCAGTATCCGATTCTGAGAAAGTGTCTTTTAGCTGTTTTATCCAGGGAGTGATATATTGATTTCATGCAGTACTATTTTGTGGACATGCTAAAACAATGATGCCTACTCGATCCGGACAAAATCTGGACAAAATTTATGAAAATTAATTACAGTTACTGGGTACCACTTTATCTATTACAGATGCCCTAAATAGATTTTAGCCTGGAGAATTCAGTTCCCTTGGAGGGAATGGATCGTTGCTACATTTCTATACATTTGTACTAAAGACAGCACTGGAATTGAGAGGGGGGGATTTTTCTGGCACTTGTCTGCTTCCCAATGTACACTACAACTGGGGTTTCTTACTCTATCTGTGCCATTAGATATCAATAGGCACAGCCAGATTAGTATACGCCGAGGCCATAAACTACATCAAGAAGACACCATAAAATTACACCCAAAATGGCTATTTTCCTACCACTGAAATTTAAGTAATGTTCTTAATTAAGAGGCCCCCATAATTAGGGTTCCCAACCTCCAGGTAGTGGCTGGAGATCTCCCACTATTACAACTGATCTGCACGCAATGGAGATCAGTTCACTTGGAGAAAATGGCTACTTGGGAAGGCGGACTGTATGGCATTATACCCCACTGAAGTTCCTCCCCTCCCCATCCCAACCCTCCTCAGGCTCCACCCCCCAAAATCTCCAGGTATTTCCCAACCGGGAACTGACAACCCTACCCATAATCCAAGACCCTAAACTATAGTTCATTTAGTTTAGGCAAAATTCCAGCTCTGGCAAGAGCAGAGATGAGAGACAGAGATGTCTCTCGTGAAGCAGCATTCCAAGAGGAAGAAGAAGAAGAACAATAACAAGAAGAAGAAGAACAACAAGAGTTCGTTTTTATATGCCGACTTTCTCTACACGTAAGGGAGAATCAAACCAGCTTTAGATCACCTTTCCTTCCCCTCCCCACAACAGACACCCTGTGAGGTAGGTGAGGCTGAAAGAGCTGTGACTAGCCCATGGTCACCCAGCTGACTTCGTGTGTAGGAGTGGGGGAACAAATCCGGTTCTCCAGATTAGCCTCCGCCGCTCATGAGGTGAAGTGGGGAAAGAAACCTGGTTCTCCAGACCAGACTCCACCACTCCAAACCACTGCTCTTAACCACTACACCACGCGGGCCAGTCTGGTCACACACTTTTTAGAAATCCACATTTCTCTTGAACACTGATCAGCGATAACGGGAGCTTTTGCTCGTCTCACCATAAGGCAGCCAAACGAGTTCCACGAAGCACTCCTTTAAAAGTCACAATGTAGTTTACAACAACAACAAAAAAAGAATCATACAGCAGGCATATCCTCCCTCTTGCCCTGACCACAGCCAATACCGACTGTCCTGGCATCAGGGTAGAGTTCATAGGTGCCACCGAGGGAATACAGGAAACACTCTTCCCATCTGCTCAGCCTCGCTCATTGCCTAGTCTTGAAAGCAGGGCTAACTCCCACGAGAAGGTGCCCTTCACAGCAGTTCTCGCCCTAGGTCAGGCACTATGTACACGTCGTGTCCTAGTTCGGGGCTCTTGCAACATCAGGACTCGAGGTCTCGCGAGAGCTGGAGAAGCTTCTTCTGGTTGTCGATCACCCTCAGGTGCTGGATGTAGGCCCAGGTGGTAGCAAGGCTCCGAGTGCTGAGGGACTGCTCTGAACCTGAAATGGAAAGAGCCTGATATCATGGAAGACAACTTTAAGTTCCGCAATCACAACCCATTCCTGAGGCTGGGGGCCGAATCGCCTTAGGAGGTAGTGTGACCCCTACGCCGGCATCCGTGTCACCTGCGCCGTGCAAATGAGCCTGGACGCTGGCGTGGGACCACTTTTACTGGCCCTGGTGGACACCGGCACAGCCCCCCTGCCGGCATTCTCTTGGCGCAAGTCCCTGTGTCGGTGTCCTGGGGCTTTCCAAGGGGAGAAGCTGTCTTTAGCTGCCTTTAGGCAGTTTCCCAACCCTTTCGCCCTGGGAATACCTCCCGGGATGCCAGTGGTCCTACACCACCTTTTTTGGTGGCGCAGGCCTGCTTTCCCCTATGGGGGGAAAAGCCATTTTTCCAATTTTTATATCTGACAAAGGGCTTTTCCCCCCTGCATGGCAGCCAAGAAGGCTCTGAAGGGACTTCTCATCAGTGCCATCCTGGCCACTGTGGTTCTTTTCACCCAGGAATGGGCTGTCAGACCCATACAAATAAAAGATGGCTGTGGGATTTACTGTCTTACACAGTATATCACCTCTGAACCTGTCTTTTCCATATAGCTGTTGGGGTTAGTAGGTACCGGTAGACCAAATGATCTACACATTTGCCTCAAATTCTTATAAAACGATATAGGCCTGGTTCACACAATACAGTTTACTGTGTTCTAAGTGAGTGACAAGATGTCTAAGCATGAGTTTCTAAATGAAGTTGTAGTTGTCAGGACTTTGAAGGGAAACCGCAGTTGGCTAGATAGTCTCTATTCTTTGAGACATTTGGACTAGCAACTCCATGGTCAGCAACTACTGAAAGCCACATTCCCCAGGAGAATATTGTAAATGTTCAGAATACCATGAGCCAAAAAGGTCACGTGAAATCTATACATCTGATAGTCAAGTGTGGGCCAATCTGCGGATATTTAAATCTGCGGACCGGGCCCACGATGACAGAAAGGAGATTTTATTCCAAATTTAGGAGACCCTCCACATTTGCAGAAAAATCTGAATATCTTAACCAATTACATTGGTGTTTTTTTTAAACCCCTCCCCAAACAAAAGTGTTGTCTGCACATGAAAATAGAAATCTTCCAGTGAGGACCATGTCATCTAGACTATGCCTTAGGTAGCGGCTATTGTTTTTGTGGCTGGAAATTCCCTAAGTTAATTATGAATTAACTAGGGCTGTGCAAAAAAAAAAAAAATTTCAGGTTCAGGTTTCTTGGGCCTGATTTTTTCCGGTAAACCCAAAATAAGCCAAATACCCATACCGGTAAATATGGGAATTCGGCTTATTTCCAGGTTTACCAGAAGAATTCGGGCCCATTTATGTTTTTTTTAAACTCCTGGGGGCATTTTTGGAGGTAGAGCCCCCAAATTCACAGCGTAGCTTGAAGGCACTATCATTGCACAGCCCTTGGAGTTTGGTAAAGATTGGGTAAGGGGATCCAATTTTATGGGGTCTGGAAGGGGTCATCCCCCCATAAAGAAATATCGCAAAGTCTTCCATATCTGTCCTGAAACAAATCCCAATCAGTCTCCTGGGGTCATAGTGTCTCACATCGCCTGTTCCTTCCCTCCACACCCCGCTAGGCTGCCGCATCCTGTTCCCCCACATGTTTGGTAGAGTAAGAGGTCTTCTGTGTGCTTACAAGTAGAGGCACGCATTGCCCGAGCTTCTTCCAGAAGGTGCTGAGGACGACTCCGCAATGGGGACAGTGGAACTGTGAGAGTGGGAAGAAAAATGCAGAGGCTTGTAGTTAAGGAGGGAGGTATTTCCTAACTCACAACTCCAAAAAAACAACAACCCTCTTTATTGCTATCCTCACAGTAATTCTTTCAGTTCCTCTCTGCACCATCTATAGGGTTGCCAGGTTGCTTGGATTGGCGCACAATTGCCCGCCAATCCATTGGCCAGCTCAGGAGCAGGGATTGTGCGCATGGCTGCGCCGAGCAGGAATTGCGCGTTCGGCCATGCCAACATAATGACATCACTTCTGTTTTACACCCGGAGGCGCTGCATCGCTTTTAGCAGCCCATTGCGACGTGGCGCTTCCAGGTGTAAACCAGAAGTGATGTAATGGAGTTGGCGTAGCCATGCACGTGCAATTCCCGTCCCAGCTCCGCCCAAATACCTCCCGCCAGAGTAGATGGAGGACCTGGCAACCCTAACCATCTATGAGTTTTCCATTCCTCTTACCGATGACTTAGCCTCCTCTCCCAACCCACAGTAGAAATACTGTGCATTTCTTCATTCTTGTTGTCTCTCCTTTCCTCCCTACATTCAAGAACCTTAAAACAAATGGTTACAGTGAGCCCAACGTAATATATTCCTAAGAAACTGCTCGAGCCTTAAGAATGAAGTGAGCGGTCTATCACATTTTCATCCCACTTCTCCTCCAAGGAGCTTAGGAAAGCATGGGCGGTTCTTGCCTCTTCCCAACAAGCTGAGAGGGTACAGCTGGACCAGGGGTCACCCAATGAGCATCGTGGGGTGTGAGGATTTGAACTTGGGTCTCCTTGGTCTTAGTCCAACATTCTAAACCCTACAACACACTGGCTAGGCATTCTGAAAAAGAGTCAACACATGCAAGAGAAGCAGAAGGGCATATTGGTGCCTCATGGAAGAGGAGGCTGTTCTACCTGAAGACTTTGCTGTGGCCACTATCTGTGACTGATATGTGTAGCTACTATTCTATCTCTACCAATGCCTCTTCTCCACCAACTTCCTTTCACTCACGGTTGGGGTGACTCCGGCAGTGATGCACGAGACGAACAGCCTTGGCCATCATGCGCTGTTATGGAGAAGATACTGGGTTATATTTACAGTTCCATTTAGTTTATTTGATGTATTATTTATTTAAAATATCTTTTGGATGTCTTTCCACCTTGCAGAACTCAAGGCGACTGACAATGGAAATACAACAACTATAATGAAAACACAATAAAAACATAAATAATATAAATAAATCAATATAAATAAAATAGTGATTTTAAAAAACATATAGAAGACCACAATTAAAAATCTCTAATTAGGACTGCCAATAAATAAAAACTAAATTAGTCTTGTGTGTGTAAAGTGCCGTCAAGTCGCAGCCGACTTATGGCGACCCCTTTTTTGGGGTTTTCATGGCAAGAGACTAACAGAGGTGGTTTGCCAGTGCCTTCCTCTAAATTAGTCATATGCAGTACTAAATAAAACGGTCTTCAACTATCTCCTTGGGGAGGTTGTTCTATAATCGTGGGGCTGCCACCGAAAAGGCCCTTCTCTCGTGCTTTTCCTAATCCATTTGTACATTAAAAGGCCAACAGGGTATTCCCATTCAGGGAGCCCCACTGTGCAAATTAGGAACTAACACATTTCATAGCTTCCAATATTTTCAGCTGAACTGTTACGTTACAAGAATGTGTTTTTATTGGGGACTTGCAATTAAATTGGGATTTTTAAGAAAAAGGGTTTTCTGTCTAAGATCAAGAAATTGCTGTTACTCTCTGTAGATAGTTTTGATAATGGATTCATGCACAAGTGTGTGGGGGGGAGGGAATCCTTAGGGTTTCTAGCCCCTGACCATCCTCGTTGCTCTCCTCTGCACCCGCTCGATTCTGCCCACATCCTTTTAGAAGTGAGGCAATACCTCGAATGGATATGGGCAAGTTTGGCACACCAGGGCCACCCTCCTTCCCACGACGTCCCTCATCACTCACCAGCTTCTCAAAGTTGACAAGATTCTCCACTAACGTCCGATTCCCCTCGTGGATGAAGGTCATGTCTGCAAAGTAAAGGGGAGCTCTGAGCCTTCCTGTCGCTTATGATTATTCACCAGCACCATCCAGTGGATAAAGAGCCAGTGGAAGTCTGGACTCTACCTTTGCCATAGGCAAGCCATGCAGTAAGCATGAGTAACATTCAGTCTTACTTGCCAGGCTAGCCTGATTGCATCAGATCTCAGAAGCTTAGCAGGGCCAGCCCTGGTTAGTACTTGGATGGGAGACCACCAAGGAAATCCAAGGCAAGGCAATGCCTCTGTCGTCTCTTGCCTTGAAAACCCTACAGGGGTCACCATACGTTGGCTGCAACTTGATACCACGTTCTACCACCTATGGTCAGTCTTATGCACCATTACCCTGAAGTAGGGTTGCTAACCTCCTGGTGGCATCTGGAGATCTCCCGCTGTTACCAGTGATCTCCAGGTGACAGAGAACAGTTCCCCTGGAGAAAATGGCCTCTTTAGAAGGCGGACTCTATGGCATGATACCCCACGGAAGTCCCTCCCTGCCCCAAACCCCACCCTCTTCAGGCTCCACCCCCAAACCCAGAGCTGGCAACCCTACTCGGAAGTAACTTCCAACAAGTTCAATCCAACTTGCTCCCAGGTAAATTGCAGGTGCCTAAAACTGCAGGCTACGATGGGGAAATTTAGCTAGGGTTATCCCTAAGGCCGTCCAACATTCTCATTTAGGGAAGACGCCGTAGCACTGTATTTACACAGTCCATCCAACCTTTCCTACCAAGGATCTCAGTGGTCTCCGTGCTGAGTAGTAAAACACATGATGCCAGTTATACCACACCCAGCCTAACCTACCTCGTAGGGTTGTCGTGAGGATAAAATGGAGGAGAGGAATGATGGACGCTGCTCTTGGGTCCCCATTGGGGAGAAAAGCACGTCATAAATGAAATAAATTAAGTTTGTAATACAGATATAGATGTTTTCACCAGAGAAGCAGAGATAAAATGGGTTCTGAACATCTGGATGCGGCACAGACAGGCGACGTTTGAATGCTAAACTAACTATCCAGATACTTAATTCAGATGTTCTGATGGATGTTCCCTTGTAATGCCAACTAACTTACAAACTTCAGCTACTTTTAACTGCCATGGGTTTTTGCCATAGTTCTTGGCAGCTCAGAAAACAACATTTCCCAGAGTCCTTTAAAGAAAGCCTGACCATTAAAGCATTTAAAGCTATTTTATGTTTGCAGAGAAGTTGATCCAACACACCCCAGACAAGCTTGCAATCATTTGTATAGTGAAGCTGTGATCCCTCTTGAGCCTGACTAAGCAATTATGACTATTCTTAGGTTCTTTTTCTCATCCATTTTCGTGTTCATTTAAAAAAAAAAAAAATTAGAACTCTCCCGATAACAAAGACGCTCACAGCAAAATTCTGGTACAATTTCAGCGGTTCAATATGAATCATGTTACTGTACCTTTAAGAAGGAGGGGCATGAAAGGGATGATGGGCGGGGTCAGTTTGGCCATAGCCAGTCTATAAACTCGGTGATTCCAAGATGGGTCCTGGGGGGAAAAATTAATGAACCTTGATACCGGAAGAAGAAGAGTTGGTTTTTATATGCCGATTTCTCTACCACTTAAGGAAGAATCAAACCGGCATACAATCACCTTCCCTTCCCCTCCCCACAACAGACACCCTGTGAGGTAGATGGGGCAGAGAGAGCTCTAAGAGAGCTGTGACTAGCTCAAGGTTACCCAGCTGGCTTCATGTGGAGGAGTGGGGAATCGAACCTGGTTCTCCAGATCAGAGTCCACTGCTCCAAACCACCACTCTTAACCACTTCACCATGCTGGCTCTGATTGCAATAGAGTGTGTATCAGGTTCAGATTTGTATCTGATGAAGAGAGCTTTGACCCTCGAAAGCGTATGTCCCAAAAATCTTGTTGGTCTCTAAGATGCCACTGGACTCAAATCAAACAGTTCCTCCTCCAAACCACCCCTGGCTTTTCCAAGACAGTAACAATTCTCACAAAGAGCAGGTCAGGTGGTAAACCTTTGTCTTGACTGTACCATTTCAGACTTGCAAGTGAACACCTCCATGATGGAATACTTCCCTGTGGTAGGAGATCCCTGCAAACAGAAAGCTAAGCTGTCAGAAAGAGCCCTTCTTTGACAGCTAACTTTCTACCTGAAGGAATTTTTTTTTACAGTGGGGTATTCATTCACCTGCAGTGCGACATGGTACAGCCCTTTAACAGGTTTACCATTTTGTCCACAAAACCTAGGTTTCATTCAGTATGCTCAAGACCTCGAGCTGTACCTGTTTTTTTTCAGTTTCGGGCAGGTTTCTGGCTTAGAGCTGAATTTTGTAACCTGTATACATCATGCAAATTTGGTAACCTGCATACATCCTTTTAGCATACACTTGGTTGCTTTGCGTAATTTTTATTCTGTTGCTGCTAGACATAAAAACTGGGCAAGAAATTATCCCAGGTACCCAAAGGTTGGGTGGAAAGGAAAGCAATTATACTATGAAATATATTTATTATAAAGCGCTCAACCTTATATTTGTTACCATATAGGCTTGTTTTTAACATCTGCATGAGCGCTTTATAATAAATATATTTCATAGTATAATTGAGTTCCTTTCCATGCAACCTTTGGGTACCCTGTAGGGTTGCCAACCTCCAGGTACTAGCTGGAGATCTCCTGCTATTACGACTGATCTCCAGCCAAAAGAGATCAGTTCACCTGGAGAAAATGGCCGCTTTGGCAATTGGACTTTATGGCACTGAAGTCCCTCCCCAAACCCCGCCCTCCTCAGGCTCTGCCCCCAAAACCTCCCGCTGGTAGCAAAGAGGGACCTGGCAACCCTAGTACCCAGCTTTGTCTTTAGGTTGGGTCCCCTCCCCATTTTGCAAAGAAATTATACAAGCCACCAGAGAGCCCTTTCCTCCCACAACTCTTTTAAATGCTCATTCACAGCTGTAATTAACTCTGCATGAGGGGGGAAACAG
This sequence comes from Euleptes europaea, assembly GCF_029931775.1. Classification (NCBI taxonomy): domain Eukaryota; kingdom Metazoa; phylum Chordata; class Lepidosauria; order Squamata; family Sphaerodactylidae; genus Euleptes; species Euleptes europaea. Next base: position 171,377,332 of record NC_079312.1, read on the forward strand.
GGCTTTCCCACATTCTCATTTTCATTGCTTCTAAATTCCTGTTTTTTTGGGGGGGGGTGTTCAGTTCTGCACATGTTTTGCTCCCTCTAGTTGTCGGTTTGATATAACACAAGATTGGCATTTAAACCTGCAGTTTAAATCTGCAGGGAAATATGTGGGACTTAAACCTGTGTGATATCGAATTGACCACTAGAGGGAGCAAAACATATGCAGAACTGAAAATATACCACCACCACCACCACCCTGAAGAAACAGGCACGTAGAAGCAAGGAAAATGAGAATGCAGAAAAGCCCACAGTTTCAGGTACAGTCCAAGAGAGAAAATAAGGCAAGTTCCCAGCACCTTGCAAAAGACACTGGAGACCTCCACTCACCAGCATGCGTTCTAGGGAGCTGTACAGCTTTCTAGTCTTGTGCGGAAGCTTCTGTGACATGGAAGAAAAGTTAGCAAAGTGTCAGAGGGTAAAGCTCACACATGCATTTTTGTTACTTGATCATCAAGAAATAGGTTGCCAGGTCCCCCTTGGCAACCGGCAAGAGCTTTCTGGGCTGGGGCGATGCGACTCAGAAGTGACGTGGACACTCTAGCAATCGCCTCCAAAAACTCTATTGTTTCCATAGAGTTTTGGGGAGAGCATGTTAGAGTGATGGGACGATCTAGCAATCTCCTCTGAAAACTCTGTGGAAACCATAGAGTTTTGGGGGAGAGTGCTAGAGCATCGACGTCACTTTCAGGTTTGCTCGGAAGTGACGATCGCTTCCCCTTCTTCAGCTGGTCCTCTTCCACCCACCGACCAGCTGAGGGTCGGCGGGCAGCCCGGTTTGGCAGCTGGGCAAGACTGAGCAAGAAAGCTGGTCGGAAAATATCTCTTGGGACACAGTCCACATTTCTTCAGTGCTAACAAGGAGGAAAGGGCTCTAGGTCAGGAGTGTTGAACTCAATTGTTACAAGGGCCAGATATGACATAAATGTCACTTGGTCGGGCCAGGCCATGCCTCACCAGCCCAGATCGAGGGTAGGGGTGGGTGGCTGCCTCAGCTGGCTCACGGGCCGGATAAGAGCTGTCAAGGGGCCGGATCCAGCCCACGGGCCTTATGTTTGACACCCCTGCTTTCAGTCCTCGCTATGAGTCAGGCTGGACCATTTCTCAAGAACCATCTACATCAACAAACATTCTGATTTTGTTGCTGTTTCCGCTGTGGTTTCTTTGTCCGTAGGCGTCCAGATGTTCCATCCTTTTTTGTTTGTTTGTTTGTTTAGATTTTTACTTAGCATTGTTGATTTTCTTTGATTGCTGCCTACTGCCTTGGGGATTTTAGAGAATGGAAAGGTTTATTCCCCCCCCCCTTCCAAAAACAAACCCTCAAATATATCCAATGGGAGTTTGGAGGCTTATTCTGGGCCCAGCAAGATCAAGCTGAGCTTCCGTCACTGCGACTGCTGAATCATCCGGAGGTTTCAACACATCTGCGAAGCGCTGGTGATCACATCCTTCACTTGGCCCAGGTGGGGGATGTTTTCCAGGATGTGGGGAGCCGGGGTTTGAGAGCATGTCGAAACTGGGATGTATCTAGCCAACATGCACCCAACATGAACTCTGCAATCCTACCCACAGACAATTTAGGATTATCGATATTTAAAAAGACCTTTTAAAGATCCCAGAAAAAATTCACAGTGCTGCAAGATAAATGCTGAATTTGCATTCCGTGAATGCTCAGAAGCTAAACCTAAACTTCCATTGTGTGTGCATTAAGCGCCGTCAAGTCGTTTCCGACTGACCCTAAGAATCAATGTCCTCCAAAACGTCCTATAGTTAACAGCCTTGCTCTGGCCCTGCAAACAAAGGGCCATGGCTTCCTTTATAGAATCAATCCTTTTCACATTGGGTCTTCCTCTTTTCCCTTACAGGTAGGTCTAGCTGGTAGTGAATTACATTTCCCTATTACAGGTTTGCCCTGACCTGGATGGCCCAAGCTAGCCTCATCTCGTCAGATCTCAGAAGCTAAGGGTCAGCCCTCATTAGTACTTGCATGGGAGACCACCAAAGAAAGCCAGGGTTGCTACATAGAGGCAGGTAACGGAAAACCACCTCTGAACATCTCTTGCCTTGCAAACCCCATAAGGTGTTGCCAAAAGTTGGCTGAGACTTGATGGCACTTTCTACCACTATTACTGGCTTGGATCCACCAGAGCATTTCCATGGATGGAAGGATTTCCACCTGCAGAGCAAGATTTTCTCGCCTCATGTTGGAGCCCCAAATGGCCCCCAGTGGTGTGCTTGGGCAGCATTTCAGGGGACATTTTGAGCTGCAGCAGGTGAGGGGAGGCTAAAAAGTAGCACTGAGTGGATGGAAGTCCTTCCACCAATGGAAACATTCTGGTGGGAGGAGGAGGAGGAGGAGGAGGGAGAAGAAGAAGGAGGAGGAGGAGGTTTTTATACCCCACTTTTCACTGCCTTTAAGGTGTCCCAAAGCAGCTTACAATCTCCTTCCTTTCCCTTGTGAGGTAGGTAGGGCTGAGAGAGCTCTAAGAGAACTGTGACAAGCCAGAAGTCACCCAACAGGCTTCATGTGGAGGAGTGGGGAAACCAACCCGGTTCACCAGATTAGAGTCCCCCATGTGGTGGAGTGGGAAATCAAAGCTGGTTCTCCAGATAAGAGTCTACGGCTCATGTCACTGGTCACTGCATGGCTCCCCCTCCACGCTACAGCAGAAACGTACCTCCCAGGTCCTAGCGAGGCGGCTGATGCTGGAGTGGCCCAAGCCAAACATCACTGCGAAGAAGGAGTTCAGGTTCTTCTGGTCCTTCAGGCTGAAACAAACGACACAGCTGACACTGAGCCCAAGTAGGAGCTGAGAACCAAGTTGGGTTTTCATGCCAGACACTTCCAAAGTGAAGCTAAGAACAGGCTTAGATCCTTCAGCAACCAGAACCACCATCTCTCCTGGGAGGACAGGTGAACTGGATCACACCCCTAGGCATCTCCTTATCCCCTAGGGGTGCCAACCTCCAGGTGGAACCTGAAGCTCTGAACTACAACTGACCTCCAGACGACAGAGACAAGTCCCCCTGGAGAAAATGGCTGCTTTGGAGGCTGGACTCTGTCAGTAAACCTCAGGTTGCCAACCTCCAGGTGTTGGCTGGAGATCTCCCGCTATTACCAATGATCTTCCAGCAACAGAGATTAGTTCACTTGGAGAAAATGACTCCTTTGGAAGGTGGACTACATGGCATTGTAACCCACTGAAGTCCCTCCCCTCCCCAAACCCTTCTCTCCTCAGGTTCCACCCCCAAAATCTCCAGGCATTTCTCAACCCGGAGTTTTCAACCCTATTTATAATCTGATGAGCTTCCTCCCTCCCCACACCCTCGCCCTCCCCAGCCTCCAGCCCCCAAATCTCCAGGAATTTCCCAATCTGGAGTACACATGAAGCTGCCTTATACTGAATCAGACCCTCAGGCCATCAAAGTCAGTATTTGGTCCATCAAACGCAGACAGGCAGCAGCTCTCCAGGTTCTCAGACTAGGGTTGCCAGGTCCCTCTTTGCCATCAGCGGGAGGTTTTTGGGGTGGAGCCTGAGGGGAGGGACTTCAATGCCATAGAGTCCAATTGCCAAAGTGGCCATTTTCTCCAGGTGAACTGATCTCTATCGGCTGGAGATCAGTTGTAATAGCAGGAGATCTCCAGCTAGAAACTGAAGGTTGGCAACCCTATCTCAGGCAGAGGTCTTTCACATCACCTACTTGCCTGGTCCCTTTAACTGGATATGCTGGGGATTGAACCTGGGACCTTCTGCATGCCATGCAGAGGCTCTACCACTGAGCCACAGCCCCTCCCCATGGCTGTCCAGGGTCTCAGGCGGAGGTCTTTCACATCACCTACTTGCCTAGTCTTTTTACCTGGAGATGCCGGGGACTGAACCTGGGACCTTCCACATGCCAAGCAGATGCTCTACCACTGAGCTGCGGCCCCTCCCCTCAAGTAGGCATTCCTAGAAGAGTCTTACTGTGCAGCCAGCTTGATGAATTTGCGGAGCAGCTGGGCCCTCTTGAGGACGTCAGGGCAAAGGCAGAGCTCGGCGGTGACCCAGAACTGCAGCTCGTTGAAACGACGCAGGAAGCGCTCCAGGTTGGCCGTGGTTGTGCTGGGGAACTTCTGCTGCCCCAAAATGCTGTAAATCAGCTCCACCTGACAAAAAAACAAAACGAAAACGCAACAGCCGGGAGAGTCTCAGCTAAACTCCACCCTTCAAACCACAAGGTCTCCACTCAGCTCCACCTTAAAACCCACACGCCTAGCAGAGGGACAGCTCCACTCTCCTCCGCTTTACACGCAGGGCAAGAGGCAGAAATCTCTGGTCGTTTATGCATGGGCACTTTCACTCCCGTTCGCCCCCGGTCTGTCTCGGTTGTTCCTTGGAGTTATGCGTGAATTTCCCGTCCCTTAGAGATGACCTCGCTGCCAGCCCTCCCAAATCCTGGGACTTCCTGTTCCTCTGTTAACCCGATTCTTCCCTCTCCCCTGAGCTTAGCCCTGGTGAAATCCCCGTGAGTAATGCAAAGTGCGGGACACACAAGCTTGGTTTCGCTCACAGCCAATTACAAAGCAGCATGTCCAGAGGTGGGGACTCAAATGCTTGCTGCTTCCTCAGAGCTCTTTCTGAGCAGAAGAAAGGCTTTCTAAAACGGAGGCTTGGATTTCTCCCCCCCCCCACTTCAGATTTATCAGTTTTTTGTTTTTTCTTCTTAAAATGCTTTTTTAAACAGCAATTGGGTTTTGGGGGGGGGAATTTTATCACACAGTAAGGTCTACAAAGTAAGCCAATTACAAAGCAGCGTTTAAAGGTGCGGGGACTTGATTTGAGCTTGGAGACTGCTTGGAGATTCCCAAAAGGAAAGTGAGGATCCAGCAAGCAACAAACCTCAGGTAAAACTCCCATGCATAAACAACCTCTGTTCAGTTCCAAACCCACCCGGGTAGTTGCCGAGCCATGTTGCTTAGGGTTGCCGGGCCCTCTCTTGCCACCGGCGGGAGCTTTGGTGGTGATGGGGGGACGATTTGCATGCACTGCAATAACGTCCCTTCCGAGGTTAACCCAGAAGCGATGAGGACGTTCCAGCCCATCCCTCAAAAAACTCTGTGGAAACCATAGAGTTTTGGGAGGCATGTGCTAGAGCATCCCTGTCAAACCCAAATGTGACGGGGACGCTCTAGCACATTCCTCCAAAAACTCTATGGTTTCCACAGAGTTTTTTGAGGGACGTGCTAGAGCATCCCCATCGCTTCCGGTTTTACCCCTGGAAGGGGCATTATTGTGCTGCGCACTGCTGTGCATTCATACCAATTGTCCCCCTCCCTTTAACTGTCCTGTTTCCACCTGCTAGCTAGCTGAAGGGCAGCGGGCAGGCTTGTTAATTGGCGGGCGATTGCCCGCCAATTAACAGGCATCTGGCAACCCTAGCGTGGCTACGGAGGCCAGGTGCGAGTGCCGTCTTACCTGATGGATGCTCTTGAAGAGGTTCCAGTCATGCTCTGTGAGCTGATTGGAGAGATCCTTAGAACTGATGAATTCCAGGGTGTCCCAAGAGCCCACAGTAGGGCCTAGCTGCTCAGGGTGTGGGGCCTATATGAACGAGAAAAGTGCTAATGTGTCTACGGACAGGCATCACTCTTGCAAGTCTAGGGGCCATGGCTCAGTGGCAGAGCATTTGCTTGGCAGGCAGAAGGCCCCAGGTTCAATCCCCAGCATCTCCATGTAAAAGGGCTGGGTAGGAGGTAGGGTTGCCAGGTCCCTCTTCGCCATTGGCAGGAGGTTTGGGGGCAGAGCCTGAGGGGGCAGGGTTTGGGGAGGGGAGGGACTTCAGTGCCATAGAGCCCAATTGCCAAAGCAGCCATTTTCCGGAAACTGATCTCTATCGCCAGGAGATCAGTTGCAATAGCAGGAGATCTCCAGCTAGTATCTGGAGGTTGGGCGCACACAAATTAGCAAGCTGTAAGTTAGTTAGCAAACAAAGAAACAGCTTCAAACTGCAAAACAATACAAGTTTGTATTAAACAACAAATAATCATGCACCATACATATGGTACAACAAACATGGACAATGTCCAGCCAAGTAAATTCTATATACAATTGAAGCCACCGCAGGGAATATTTACAGTCATGGGCTTGAGAGCATCTTTTCTCTTCAAGAGGTAAGGTAATAAGTCAATGCTACAAAGTCCGGTTCACTTTCTGTTTCGGCTTATGTCAGCCTTCCTCAGGGGCTCAACGCTAGCTGTATTCACACTGCTTATACATGTTTGTTGTACCATATGTATGGTGCATGATTATTTGTTGTTTAATACAGACTTGTATTGTTTTGCAGTTTGAAGCTGTTTCTTTGTTTGCTAAGTATCTGGAGGCTGGCAACCCTATTGACTGCACACACGCACGTACACACACACACACACACACACAGCCTAGAAACTGGAGTGGTGGAACAAGGCAGGAAATTAACATGAGAGGAGTAGGAATAGGAGGTTTGCGCAGGATCGTGGTCAGGAGGAGAAACGTTTTTTAAAAAAAAAAATCATGAAAATTGGTTAAAATTTCACAAGACCGCCAGTCAGGACCGGAAGAGTCAAATAAACCAAAAATCGTAAAAATCGGTCACTCACCAAGGTGTGAAGCTCCTGGAGGGTGACGGCAAAGAGTCTCTCGTTCAACCTCAGGGACGTAAAGACACCTATGGACTCCATGGGCAGCAACTCTTTATCTGCCAGAGAGAGAGACAGAAATGGGTAAGGCACGGCAATGCCTGCAGAGGCCACAAGGGGGTAGTATTGCTCTCTCAGGTTCTCGCCAAGCCTAGGGTGACTTTGCCGCTTCCGTCTCCCAAACAGGGACGTTGTGATTTAAGAAAACAAGACTCTTAGAGCAGCAGGACCTGTTTGAAAACAACCTTCAGTTTACACCATATAAATGACGCTTTGTTTTTGTTTGTTTGTTTTTACTTTAGGGCAAAGCTTTGAAAAACCTGACAGGCTTTATTCCCTGCTTTCCTCGCCAACGGGACCCAAAGCAGTTTGGAATTCATGCTGGGAGGGCCCATCCAAGTTTGAGAGCCAGCATGGTGTAGTGGTTAAGAGTGGTGGTTTGGAGCGGTGGACTCTGATCTGGAGAACCAGGTTCGATTCCCCACTCCTCCACATGAGCGGCTGAGGCTAATCTGGTGAACTGGATTTGTTTCCCCACTCCTCCACACAAAGCCAGCTGGGTGACCTGGGGCTAGTCACACTCTTTCAGCCCCACCTACCTCTCAGGGTGTCTGTTGTGGGGAAGGGAAGGTGATTGTAAGCCGGTTTGATTCTCCCTTAAGTGGTGGACAAAGTCAGCATATAAAAACCAATTCTTCTTCTTCTTCTTGTCAGAATCAGACCCTCGGTCCATCAGAGTCAGTATTGCCTATTCAGACTGGCAGTGGCTCTCCAGGGTCTCAGGCTGAGGTCTTTCACAACACCTACCTGCCTAGTGCCTTTAACTGGAGATGCTGGGGATTGAACCTGGGACCTTCTGCATGCCAAGCAGATGCTCTACCACTGAGCCACAGCCCCTCCCCAAAACTGTTCTTGAACACAGGAAGACATGAAGCTGCCTCATACTGAATCAAACCATCCAAGTCAGGATTGTCTTCTCAGACCAGCAGTGGTTCTCCAGGGTTTCAGGCAGACGTCTTTCCCATCACCTACCTGCCTATTCCCTTTAACTGGAGATGCCGAGGATTGAACCGGGGACCTTCTGCATGCCAAGCAGAGGCTCCACCACTGAGCCACAGCCCCTCCCCAGCTGTCCCCACAGTGTTGGATTTATACCCTCTCTCGGGTTGCCACCCATCTAGCTTCAAACAGTGGGGGCAACTGAAGCGGGGGACAGAGCGTCTCACTCACCCCCTGCTGAATTGACCTTGACGAGGATCCATTCTTTGCTCCAGCCGTGACTGTCTCCCAGCGAGGCAAGGACTTCGTGCACAGGGGCGTTCACCGGCAGCACTGTCATGAGGCAGGAGTGGTCTGGCCTGTATATGTCATATGCAACTACAGGAGGAGAAGAAGCAGGAAAACAAAAGAAAGAACATGAACCAACGAGCTGCAGCAAAAGTACCTAGAAAGCCACAGATTTTTTTTCTTGAATTTTCTCAGATAATATTTAAAATAATTATCCATTGATGCAATTAATTAATTGAAATTCACTAGGGGGCACCTGTGTGTGTGTGTGTGTGTGTGTGTAAAGTGCCGTCCAGTTGCTAAGTCGGCTTACGTGGACCCCAGCAAGGGGTTTTCAAGGCGAGTGAGAAGCAGAGGGGGTTTTGCCCTTGCCTTCCTCGGCAGAGCCTTCCTTGGTGGTCTCCCTTCCAAGTACTGACCCTGCTTGGCTTCTTTTTTTAAAAAAATTGTACATTTTCAACATATTATAAAACATACAACAACACACAACAAAAGACATACAAACCACGTGACGTAACAATTCTGCCTGTCAATACATCTCTAGGACAAGTTACTGTTTCTGAATAACCGGAATGGGTTTATAATCTTTCTAACCTAAACTGTTATAAAACCATTAGATGCTTACACAACATAATATTGATTGATTAAGACTGCATTGACCTGCTATATATTTATCTATATATTTGCTGATATCAAAAGTTAGCTTATATGGAATTCGAAAAGCAGATTTAAAAATGATGAGATGCTTGCATATATCATAACCATATATAGTTATCTCAGATTATAGCTTTCTACTTAGTTGAATTATTTAGCAATGTATTCATAATATAGTTTCAAGTTCTTTGTAATACCTTCTCTCAAGTTTTTTATTAACAATGTTCGTCAGCTTGGCCAGCACTACATACTCTGCAAGATTATCTAGCCATTTACTCAGTGTTGGGATGTTTTCTTGTTTCCAGCTTTGAGCGAGGACCATTCTTGCTGCAGTAATCATATATCTGAGCATTTCTGATTCATTTTTCTCAATCTCTGGTGGTAAAAATCCTAGGAGCAGAGTTTTTGGGTCCAGCAAAAAGTTCCTCTTTAATATTTTTTGTTGCTCCTGGTGTATCTCAATCCAAAGACCCTGCTTGGCTTCTGATGAGATCAGGCTATACCAGCAGGAGGTTTTTGGGGGCAGGGTTGGGGAGCTGCGCATGCTACGCCCTAAAAAACCTCCTGCCGGTGACGAAGAGGGACCTGGCGACTCTACTCCCTAGGCTCTACCTCCGAATCTCCAGGAATTGCCCAACTCGGAATTAGCAACCTTAGCAGAAGTGTTCCATGGGACTGAACCCTATAAATGTGCTTTGGCATAAGGTACACATTTTGAATAACCATACATAGGATTGGGCTGTAAGATTAGACCTAAGGCAGCACTCGTTTCAGGGACTTTTGTTTATTTGTTTACATGCAATCCCAGCCAACCCAAGGGCCATGAACTTTGGCACACCCCAGTTTCCCGCACTGCAGGGGTGTCTGCAAGACCAACAGAGAGGATGCACTTTTGCGCAAGAAAAGGGTCCAGCTGCATCTCAGCAGGCATCACGACATCTTCTCTCTGAACATGGTGTATTCCTACCCTCACCCCCCACCCCCCGAGGAATGAGCTTTGCAAACAAAAATCAAAACAAATACATCATTTAGGCACATACTTAGGAATTCAGAATGAGCAAGACACAGGTGCATTTTTCCATTCACTGAGAGGATTAAAAATTTTGTGCAGAAACAGACATTGTATGGAGAAAGACTTGTGTTTTGACCCTGGATTTCCCTTCCCTCTGGACACACGGCTCTGTCAAAAGCAGAACCCCGCATGAAAACGTGCATTGGGACGCATCTACCAAAGTTCAGCTTTTTCCAGTAGGGCTTTCAATGGCCCATTGCTTTTAATGGTGGGAAAGTTTGCTGGGCTCCTGCATATAGAAACATAGCGAAGTTTGCAATAGAGAATCTGACAGTGGCCACTTCACTATTTCTTCTCTATGGAGGAGGATGGGGGGGTGACCCCTTCCAGACCCCCAGACGCAATCTTCACCAAACTTGGAGGTTCAGGCAAGGAAAGTCCCTTGCAGATACGCTGCAAATTTGGGGGCTCTACCTCAAAAAATGCCCCTCAGGAGCTTCGCAAAGCCTGGGGAAAGCCGAACCCAGAAAAGCTGAATAAACACCCAGTTTTTTTTGGGCACGACCAATTCGGCTTTGGCTTTCCCTCCAGGTTTTGGCATTTGGTATACCTGAAATTTACCGAAATGGCTTTTTTCCGGGGGGTTTCGGTTCGGGTTTATCAAAATGCACAAGCCTAGTTCTGACTAGTATTTGGATGGGAGTAGGGGTGTACATCAATTTTTGCAGTATTTTTTGAGGTTATTAAACCTGATTTTTTAAAAAAAAAATCCAGAAAACCCAGATTTTTCAAAAATGTTTGGGTTAATAAACCCGAACCCAAAAAATGCTAGAAAAAATCAGCACAGATAGGAAGCCAGAGGAGTGTCCCTTTCGCCAAAATCTCACCCGCCTTCCTATCTGTGCCGAATTTTTTTCGGCATTTTTTGGGTTTGGATTTATTAACCCTTTTTTAAAAAAATCTGGCTTATTTCAGGTTTATTTTCAGCTCGGTAAAGTCAATATGCACAACCCCAGACGGGAGACCTCCAAGGAATACCAAGGTTGCTATGCAGAGGAAGGAAATGGCAAACCACCTCTGTGATTCTCCTGCCTTGAAAACCCTACTGGGTTGTCATAAGTCGGCTGTGACTTGATGGCACTTTACACACACACATGAAAGAACAGTGGTAGTAGCAGTAGCCGGTCAGCCAAACGCTTGGTGTAGCCCATGGTTTGCAAATATTTCAGAGATTCATCCTGAGCACAGACCATAAAGCAAGCGGCAGGAGGCTCAATCCGCAGGAGTGGTGACAACGGCACTTACTTTTGTCCTGGGCCCGGATGGTGTAGCTGCTGTTTAGAAATGGTTCCTCCTGGCTGGCAAACCAGTCCACTGCATTTCGCACCTAGGAATGAGAGACAGGAAGAGATGCACAAATGCAATATATTATGTTTCTGATGTCGTTTCAGTTAAATACACATGAACACATGAAGCTGCCTTATACTGAATTAGACCCTTGGTCCAGCAACGTCAGTATTGTCTACTCAGACCAGCAGCGGCTCTTCAGAGTCCCAAGCAGAGGTCCTTCACATCACCTACTCGCCTAGTCCCTTTAACTGGAGATGCCAGGGATTCAACCTGGGATCTTCTGCATGCCAAGCAGATGCTCTACCACTGAGCCACGGCCCTTCCCCGATACACCTGACATGTGCTGGGTCATGGGGATGCAACCAGACATACATCAGGGTAGCTCATCTTAAACAGCACTTGTTCACTTGGTGCTTCACAGGAGGAGAAAGGGCTTCCGGTTTCCCTCCCAGCCCCCTTTTGCCAGAAAAAATGGCGGCAGCAGGGGGGCTTTCTTCCTTTTCTCTGGGTCCATGTACCAAAGGAAGGACATGTGGAGCCAGAGAAAATGGGTGAACACCCCTTCCCCCTTTCCACTGGAAAAAATGGGGTGGGAGTAGGGTTGCCAACCTCCAGGTACTAGCTGGAGATCTCCTGCTATTACAACTGATCTCCAGCCGATAGAGATCAGTTCCCCTGGAGAAAATGGCCACTTTGGCAATTGGACTCTATGGCATTGAAGTCGCTCCCATCACTAAACCCCGCCCTCCTCAGGCTCCACCCCAAAATATTCTGGTATTTCCCAACCCTCAGTTAAAAACTGGTGATTTACCTGAAGCTTTGGGGACATGGTATTGCTGCTGCCGTTTTCCAACCTATTCAAGGAGGGAAAACAGTTGTCAGCAGCCTGTTTCAGATCTTTAACAACTTTTCAGACTGTTAGCGGTCATACAGACTCAGGGCAGACATCATGCAAAACCAAGGGTTATGTTAACCATGGATAGATTGTGAAACCAGGGTTTATCTCACAATCAATCAAATCCTACTATAACATCTGTCTAGACATCAGTCATTGGGTTCAGTTAATGGTCATCCACCTAAATTAGGGTCCCAGTCTTTACCTCTACTTCTTTATGCGGACGACACAGTCATTCTTTCTTTCACTAAAGTAGGCCTCCAACGATATTTAGATGCTTTTAATATTTATTGCCATTTTAATTTACTTTCTATTAACTCCTCCAAATCAAAAGAAGTGGTATTTTCCAAAAAATGGTCCTCATACAAATGGCACATTGGGAAGGATTCAATTGAACAAGTTAAAAGCTATAAGTATTTGGGAATTACTTATAACTATAATCTCAATTGGTCTATACATCGACAAAATACTATTAAAGCCACCAGGATTTCCTTAAATCAACTCAAGCAGTTTTTCTACGCGAAGGGGAATCAGTGTGTTCCTGCAGTGATAAAAATCCTGAATTTGAAAATATTCCCCCAACTTCTGTTTGGAGTTCCCTTATGGCTTGGAACTCTTAATCAAGAAGTGGAGAACATCCAAGCCATATTTCTTAGACAAATATTGGGGATACCTAAATGTGTCTCATATTTCACAATTTGTTATGAAACTGGGCAAAACTTGATTGCCACCAAAGCCTGGATTCAAACAATAAGATATTGGCTCAAATTATATTTTCAAACTGAGCCAAGTTCCCTTTTATATTTCTTGAAAAGTGAACTTCATTATTTCTCATGGGACATATTGATTAGATCTAGACTCTGTCAAATTGGAATTGATTTAGATAATCTTGCTCTGGCCAATGAATCTTACATCTTTAAAAGAATCAAGCAACGTCTCCTTGATGTAGAATTGCAGAATTTTAACCCAGCTCTTCCCCCCATCTGCTCTCCGGCGGCCCTAGGCCTTAATAATGGATCGGGTAAAATGGCTAGGTATCTAGATAACCTAGAGATACCTTCTCAACGCCGCGCTTTTCTATTAGCTAGGGTTAATGCATTCCCATCTAGGATGCTCTTAGGCCGATACCTCCAGATCCCTAGACATGAACGCCTATGCACATGCGGTTTAAACTTGTTAGATACAATTGACCACATCCTTTTAGATTGCCCCTTCTATGTGACTCTGCGGGATAAACTGCTATCTACTTTGCTCCAGTACAAGACATACAGGAGTAATGAAGTGAAATGCAAATTTCTTTTGAGTGACCATGATCCCAAAATTACTGCTACCGTGGCTGAATTTCTTACAGGAGTTCTTAAAGAACAAGAAAAGTTTTATTAACCCGACTGTAACTTATATGTATTGCCCTTTGGAGGTATTTTGTTGTTGTTTTTTCTATCTCTGTCTTTGGTATGCCAATAAAGGTTAATGAAATGAAATGAAAAAATCTGTCTAGACATCCTGGAAAACCATGGTTTAAATAAACTAACTATGGTTATATGATTGTCTGTATACAGGCCAAATCACTGTTAACTATGGTTAAAGTTCATCAAGCCAGGATCTGAAGCTGGTTTGTTAACTGCAGGTGGTCTTATCTATGGTTTTGTGTGATGGTTGAATGCAGAAATCCTGGTTTCATCCTGGCTTCTTGTTGTCTTCCTAGGCTGCATAAGGAAGGCAATGAAACCAACACTTACTGAGGCAAACCAGGATTTGATTGATTGTCTGTGAGATAAATCCTGGTTTGCCTCAGTGTTGGTTTAATTGCCTTCCCTATGCAGCCTCGGAAGACAACAAGAAGGGTTCTTGTGTCCCCTTTTCGATTTGAAACACTGAGCACCTTCAGCTGGGAGGCAGCATCCAAAACCAGCTCAAGAAAGAGCTGCTGCTGCTGCTTCTCCTTCTCCTCCTCCCCCTCCTTAATTGCTTATGACTTGGCAGATGTCCCTTCTATCAGGAGATAAGGCTCTGGGCAACCTCATCATCTCCCCATTAAGAAATGCCTACCAGGTTCTTCAGCCTGTAAAGCTGGACTATCCTGGGCCAAGCTACTTCGACAAAGGGCATGACAGCATATAGAAGGGGAGGGGTCTCCAGACTTCTAACCAACTTGTCCTCCTCAGGCTTGAGAAGATAACCACTGTGGTTATAAATCGCATTATGCTCCCAAGCTGAGAGCATATGGCACACATGACGTCCACAGATACATTGGCTAGATGACTCATTTCAAAAGAGTCATGGCCACCCGCTGCAGTTTAGTGGAATCCTTGGCACCCCTGCATCACGTAGTTGCCACATCACTTTTAAAAACGGTTTCCTGCACAGAAGTCCCTTGCGTGGAAGAAAATCCAGATTGAACATCCCTTCAGTATTTGTATGCTAAAGATTTCAAGAATGCAGTGAGTATCCATATAAAAAGTAATTTCTTGAAAGACAGGCAGATGGTATTTTTACATTCGGAGTAAGAGGACAAGAAAACACCTTATGGCTAATCCCGCATTTCCAATTTCTTACTAAAAGTTTCAGGCTCAAGGCCAGGAGAGTCCTTCATATGCGTACATCACTGTGTGACGGGAAGGCATTAAGATCTGCTCTACAAAAGCCACCATCTCTGCCTAACCTTCCCACTCATGGCCACAACCTTCCCCCTCCATTCACAAACACTCTGCGATTGGGCCGAGGACTCACACTCGGTTCTTTCTGTGATCCTGAAGCTGCTCCCTCAGGATGGGGCCCAAACGAGCATCCTGGGCTGCACATTCTGTCAGGCTCTGAAAGAGAACGGCCCAACACGATCACTTTATTGTGGTATCCATCCAAGGCAGGGGTCCCCAACCTTCTTAAGCCTATGGGCACATTTGGAATCCTGACATGGGGTGATGGGTGGAAGGCGAAGGCAATCAAAAAGGGCCGCCACAGGAGGCAAAGACAACCACAAATGCTTGCCACTAGAAGGAAAGACAACCACAAAATGGCAGCTGTGGAAGCTGCTGTGGAAGGGGGAACCACATATACTGAGACGTCCACAGAGTAGGTCCAAGCATATGGGAGAAGAGGGATACATTTTTAAAAAAAAGAGTCTTGCAAGGGAATCTTGCAAGGGAAGTGTTATGTATGCAGTGGAAAGCAGCATCTATGCAGAGCTTGGGGTTTCGCCAGGCTCCTGAGCTGCATGTTCGTATTGGCTGGAAGACTGTAATTCGAGGGCTTGTGTGTTCTCATTGGCTACAACGGCTGTAGCCGCCCAATAGGATACTGGGGGTGGTGTGGCCTGCAAGGTTGAATGAGCATATAAGCGCGATGCACACTGAGTTAGCTAGCTGTAATCACAATAAAGTAATGTTGTATTATCTCTGCTTCCTGCCTCATGTATCGCCCATGCTACATAATAGGAAGTACCTTAAGATACCTTCCTCTGATAGAGTATGTGACTGGTGCAAATAGTGTAGATATAGGGTTGCCAGCTTTGAGTTGGGAAATACCTGGATATTTTGGGGGTGGAGCCTGTGGAGGGATGGGTGTGGTGAGGGGAGGGACATTCTAATCCATACAACACGTTTGTTGTGTTGATGTTCCATGAACTTATATATTGCTAAGTCATTTACTGATAGTATTGGGAGATGGGTTGCATGAAGGGAGCTCCCAATCAAGTTTTGCCCTATGGGCATCATGCTGATCCTTACATTTATTCTCTGACCCCACCCCCACCCTAATACCTGCAAGAAAGCCAAGGCGCTGGATTCTGCCTGCAGCAAGCGTCCGTAAAGCATCACCCACTGGTTCACCAGCCAAAGGATCTTCTGCTTTTTGCTCAGGGCATAAGCAGTCTTATCGTGCTCGGTACCATCAGAAGGCTCAGCATGGAAGGTGAATATCAGTCAAGGAAGCATAGAGAGTTGCAAGAAAACCTTACAGAAATCAGGCAGACAGAGACCGATACTGCATGGTATTTACCAAGCAATTAGGTTCCTTACGCTCATTTTTCAAAATACTGGAAGCAAATTCAAATTACATAGGCCATTTATATGCATGGCTGTTTCTCACGGTCATTCCACCGACTATTTTGGGGCTTTGCTTTGATTATGTTTGCATTTTCCGACCGTCAGAGGTCACCTCGCTCCCCCTGCGAGTTTCCACTGGTTTCACATTTTCTAGATTTGTCTTTAGCCAGCATCTAGAAAATGTGCGGGGAGAGTGAGGCGGACTCTGATGGTTGGAAAATACAAGCATAATCAAAGCAAAGCCCGGAAGTAGTCGGCAGGGTGACCGCGAGGAAACTGCCACGCATAAATGGCCATAGATCTCCAACAGCGCTAATAATTTGTAGGGTATGGGGAAATTGGAGGGTGGGGCTCTTTGGAAAATTAAAAAAGAAAGTTTCAGGAGGGTAGCTGTTTTGCTCTGTAATAGAAGAGCTAGATTTGAGTCCGCTTAAGAGACCAACAAGATTTTTTGGGTATAAGCTTTTGAGAGTCAACGCTGATTTTCGGGGTATAAGCTTCCGAGAGTCTGGCAAATGACGCTTTGACTCCCAAAAGCTGATACCCCGAAAATCTTGTTGATCTCTAAGGTGCTACTGGACTCAAATCGAGCTCCTAAAGAGAAAGTCGTACTTGTTGAGAAGTTCCTAGGAAATGAGCAAATTACAATTTACATCCTCGCTATTGCGACAGTACTATTTGTTCTTCAAATCAGGGATGCCCAGAGAATGTATGCGTACATCACTTTAGATTTCTATAGCATAAGAATCAGCAACAGCATCCTCCATAGAGTTGCCGACTCCAGAGTGGGAAATTCCTGGAGATTTGGGGACGGTGCCTGGAAGGGCAAAGTTGGGGGAGGGGAGGGAGTTCAGCAGGAATGTGACGGCATCGCGTATCCCCACCAAAGCTGCCATTTCCTTCAGGGGAACAGATCTCTCTGGTCTGGAGATCAGTTGTAATTCCCGAAGAACCCCAGGCCCCACCTGGAGGCTGGTAACCCTAATCCTCTGGCAAAATCTGCCCCCTGAAGAATACCACTTCCCCCACTGCCATGTACCCATTCACAGATGGAACAGGTTTGTGGAGGGACTTTTAATGGCATTTGCAAGCAGCCCACCATAACGAGTGACTCCAATCAAAATTTCTGTCAACTCGAATGATCTCACTCCAGAACCTTAGCAGTGAAGGATATTGTTCAAGCAGAATTCTGCACAGCTGGGGTGTAGGCATGAACACGTTGTGCATCAAGAGAAAATCTCCAAGGAAGGTGTCTGCAAAGCAAGGCAAGAAGTTGTTGGGAAACAATAATTGAGCACGTTTGAAAGAACGAGGTCATTTATGCATGGGTACTTTATCTCACGTTTGCCCCCGGTCTGTCTCGGTTGTTCCTTGGAGTTAGGCATGAGTTTCCCCTCCATTAGAGATGACCTTGCTGCCAGCCCCCACAACACCCCCTGGGTCTTCCCGTTCCTCTGTTAACCCGATTCTTCCCTCTCCCCTGAGCTCAGCTGGGGTGAAATCCCCGTGCATAAGGCAAAGCGCAGGACACGCAAGCTGGGTTTCTCTCACAGCCAATAACAAAGCAGTGTGTAAAGAGGCGGGGATTCAAATGCTTCCTGCTTCCTGGGAGTTCCTTCTAGGCAGAAGAATGGACTTTTAATATGAGGCTTGGGGTCCCCCCACTCCATTCCTTTTAGGGTGCTCCATTTTGTTTTTGTCTTTTAAAATGCATTTTGGCTGAGCACTTGGATTTCCGCCGGGGTGGGGGACTTCTCTCTCACAGAAAGAACTACAGCCAATCACAAAGCGACATTTCAAGGGGCGGGCTTCTTGTTTTGACCTTGGAGACTGCTGGTTGGTGCATAGCTTCTCAAGAAGAAAGTGTTGGTCCAGCGAGCAACGAATCTCAGGTAAAACTCCCATGCATAAATGACCTGAAAGGCATGTGAGTCTTTGGGAAAAGGGAGAGCCGTTTCCCCCCTGCTTAGCTTCCAAGCTCTGATGAGTTTGAGATAGTCTGGTCTATTAGGACTGCTATAACCTCTAGGCCCTACACTAAAACCTGCTTCCCACATTCTTAGCTACAGATGGGCTTGAAACAGACCAAAGGCTCCCCTCTGCTGGCCCCTCCTTTCAAGTAGCCCTATACTTACCTACGGGGTCAGAGAGTGTTGAGTCTGAACGCATGGTTTCCAGCAGATAATCAAGAATCTTTTCAGGGGTCCCAGCCATAACTGTGTATCTGAGGTGGAGAGCAAGACACAGACGTCTCAAATCACATGACTACCAAAGACGTGCATCTGAGCTGTACCTCTCAGGAAAGCTTTGGAGTCCTCTATCATTGACGGATTTTGATATATACCATTCCGTATATGGGAAGCTCTCTGAAGACAACTGATGTAAAAGACCCTTTCCCCAAGTTAGATTACCATAAACATGTATATGCCCTGTAAAATTTCAGATGTCTCATTTGCATTGCTATATTTCCTATGTTTATGGTTGCTTAATTCGGAATTGCAGGTCTCAACTGTTTCCCTGTCTTTTTATCCTCTCACAGTCTTACTGCATCATGGGTTTTGTAGTCTGCCACCCAGGCAGTTAGTGTCGTTCGCATGAATGTCTGTTTTGTTCACAGGAGTGTATTGCAGCAATGCATTCACACACTTGGTCAGTAAGCTCATGAGGCCTTAAGACTGCAAAGCACATGATGCAGTGTATCTGTGGGCAAAATACACATGTTGAAGAACAACACTCATTATTGACACTGGAGCTGTTTGCACAGAGGAGCTCTCTGAAGGAAGAGAGAAGTATTCCTGTAACTCCAGAGGGCCACTTTGCATCAGCAGAACCAGAGATTTTGCCACAAATACCATTTCAGCCAGCATTCAAAGACAAGAAGAAGAAGAAGAAGAGGAGGAGGAGGAGGAGGAGGAGGAGGAGGAGGAGGAGGAGAGCAGGAGCAGGAGCGAAACGCGGAAACTGCTCAACGTACCCAGGAAGAAGGAGAAGAGTTGGTTTTTAGATGCTGACTTCCTCTACCATTTAAAGGAGACTCAAACCAGCTTACAATCACCTTCCCTTCCCCTCCCCACAGCAGACACCCTGTGAGGGAGGTGGGGCTGAGAAAGTGTGACTAGCCCAAGGTCACCCGGCTGGATTTGTGCATCGGAGTGGGGAAACCAATCCAGTTCACCAAATTAACCTCCGCCGCTCATATGGAGGAGTGAGGAATCAAACCTGGTTCTCCAGATCAGAGACCACTGCTCCAAACCACTGCTATTAACCACTACACCACGCTGGTTCAGAAGTCTCACAATGCAATCGTAAGGATGCTTTCCGAAGCATCAGTCCCATTGAAAAACATAGGGATTACTTTGGAGGAGGCCTGCTGCAGATTGTTCCCTTACTCTATCTCATGGGGAAGATGGAAACAGGAAAATCCATGCATGCATCAGTGAGAGAAGCTATATCGGCCTCCAGGAGGGAGCAGGAAGCTGATGGCGACAAACCGCTGTACCTACTGCTCCCTGGAGTCCCAGGAAGGTGACTGGAGCTACCGCCTTGTGAATTCTTCTCCAGAACAAGCACCACCTTGCCATGCTCCTTCAGCCGTAGGGTGTTAGCTTCAACATCCTAGGAAGGAAAGCAAAACTGTAGTGAATTGGGTACGCTGTCATGGATCAGCCCGGCCTACTATAGCTGCCCAACAGCTGTTAGCACAAGGCAGAGCTTCTCAAACTTGTTCCTCATGGGCTTCCTCCAGTGAAGGAATCGCATGCACATGAGCCCCTGCAGTGCGTGAACACTGGCCCCATAGCTGCTTCCACATGGAGATTATTCTCTTTATAGCTTAGGGTTGCAGAACTCCAGGTACTGGCTGGAGATCTCCCGCTATTACAACTGATCTCCAGCTGACAGAGCCCAGTTCTCCTGGAGATAAAGGCCGCTTTGGCAGTTATGGCATTGATGTTCCTCCCCTCCTCTGACTTTTAGGGGAGGGGCTGTGGCTCAGTGGAAGAGCCTCTGCATGCAGAAGGTCCCAGGTTCGATCCCCGGCATCTCCAGTTAAAGGGACCAGGTGGTAGGTGATGGGAAAGACCTCTGCCTGAGACCCTGGAGAGCCACTGCCAGTCTGAGTAGACCATAGTGACTTTGATGGACCAAGGGTCTGATTCAGTATAAGGCAGCTTCATGTGTTCATGTGTGTGTTCTCAAACCCCATCTTCCTCAGGTTCCACCCCAAAAATATCCAGGTATTTCCCAACCTGGAGCTGGCAACCCTACTATAGCTTCCTCTGCTTTCCCAAAGGGAGTGTCCACACAAAATGGCCAGAAAGGCCACATATATATTTCTGAATTATGTACGGATGAAGATATTTGGCTCCACATGCCCACAGATTCTTTCTACTCGCCAAGACAAAAGCTGACTGGGAGCTGCACATCATCTCAGAACAAAAGGGCTCTCCCACCTGCTTCTGACCTGTTCTTAGGCCCACCTTAAGGATACGATTGAAGTCCCGTTTGTCCACGCGCAGGAAATGGCAGTTGTCTTCGCGGAGGATGATGGTGGCAGCACGGGGGGCATCGTTCACCAACGCCAGCTGCCCAAAGTCATCACCCTCGTGCAGGGTGGACACTAAGCCCTGCAGATTGAACACACCATCCCATTAAAGAGAACCAGTATGGTGTAGTGGTTAGAGTGTCCACGCAGAGACAGGGAGCCGTCCCTTTAAGAGCTGAACTGCCCCCTTCCAAATAAGCTGCAACAAGGCTGTGTTTTCAAGGGGAGGGATTCAGAAGCTCCATGATTCACTGGGGATGCATAATTAATCACAAGGTACTCCTGGCTTTATTTCCAGGTTTTCCCCCAAAATTGGGGTCCATTATAGTCTATAGAATTTTTTTTTCAAAGCTCCTGTGGGGGCAGTTTTGGAGG
This sequence comes from Euleptes europaea, assembly GCF_029931775.1. Taxonomy (NCBI): domain Eukaryota; kingdom Metazoa; phylum Chordata; class Lepidosauria; order Squamata; family Sphaerodactylidae; genus Euleptes; species Euleptes europaea. The sequence goes on from NC_079312.1 coordinate 171,398,190, forward strand.
TAGAGTTCCCATATTTTCTGGGTAGTTTCAAGGGACTCTCTTTGCATGAACCCCAAAGTTTGGTGAAGATTAGGTCAGGGGGGTCCAATTGTATGGGGTTCCAAAGTTTACAATGTTTCTCTATGGAGAAGGGGGTGACCCCTTTGGGACCCCATAAAATTGAACTCCCTGACCCTATCTTCTCCAGCCTTCAGGGTTCATGCAAGGAGAGTCCCTCGAAGCTATCCTGAAAATATGGGAACTCTACCTCCAAAAATACCTTCCCCAGAACTCATTAAAAAAAATGTCATAGGGAATAGCCTGGGGAAAGCTGAAGCCGAAAAAAGCCGAATGTTCGGCTGTATTGGCAATCTCCTATTTGGCTTCTGGAAGATTCCCAGGTTTTGGCATTTGGTAAAACCAAAACCCAAATACTGCCGAAACTGCTAATTTCAGGTTTATTTTTCGTTTGGGTACATCAATATGCACAACCTTAGAAAACACGAACAGATAACACGCACCTTGTCATGTGTGACAACATTGACAGATCCCTTCCAGATGATATACCAAGAAGTGGCTTTGTCCCCTTGGCTGAACACTGTGAAAGAAATATATGCCATCATTGTATTGGAATGGACATTTCTTACATATGCAAATCCAGGGCCAATTGACCCAGAAAAGAAAGGGGAAGGAAAGTGGACCATGCAAAGACAAGACTTGTAAGAGGACACACCTGACCACCCCCAGGTTCAGCTCATATCCTGTTTTTCATGAGCAAGGAGCTAATTGTTCAGTGAGCTATTTGGATTAATCCAATTTGCACCATTATACTGCCTTCTGGCAGTCATCTCCTCCACCCCACCCATCCATCTTCCACAGTCACCTCCCATTTTTGAAAGACACAGTAGAAGAACATAGATCCGTTTAATATTTTTCAATTGAGGCACTCAATTGTGTCCCTGGGCGCCTGTCTGCCCACATTCCCTGCTAGTCATGAATCAGTTACCGACTTCAGTCAACTAGATATCCCCTGACTGTCAAACACAACAAGCAGGCAGCGCAATCTGTCTTTTAAAGGATGTGTTCAACTGCGCAGGCTGAAGAGGAAATAAACAGCAAACAATTCTGTGTTTTACAAGTTGGTCAGATCTCAGAAGCTAAGCAGGGTCAGCCCTGGTTGGTTCTTGGATGGGAGACCAGCAAGGAAGTTCAGGGTTGCTGTACAGAGGAAGGCACTGGCCAACCACCTCTTTTAGTCTCTTGCCTTGAAAGCCCTACAGAGTTGCCATAGGTCCCCCTCTCAGTCTTTAGGAGGCAGCTGAAGACTGTTTTATTTAGGACTACATTTAATTAAAGCAGTCCTAAATTGCAATTTCAAATTCTGCTTAAATTTTAAATTTTGGTTTTATGTTGTTTTTAGTGTTTATATATATGCCTTGAGGTCCCTAAGAAGAAAGGGGGCTAATAAATATTTTTAATTCATAAATAAGTCTGTTATTACTTGATGGCCCTTTCAGCCACCAATTTACAGTGCCATCTCAAGCAGAGTTACACCATTAAGAACATCAGGACATAAGCCCTGCTGGATCAGACCAAGGCCCATCAAGTCCAGCAGTCTGTTCACACAGTGGCCAACCAGGTGCCTCTAGGAAGCCCACAAGCAAGACGACTGCAGCAGCATTGTCCTGCCTGCGTTCCAAAACCTCCCACCGGTGGTGAAGAAGGACCTGGCAACCCTACTTTAGGAAGCCCACAAACAAGACGACTGCAGCAGCATTATCCAGCCTGTGTTCCACAGCACCTAATATAATAGGCATGTTCATCTGATCCCGTAGAGAGTAGGTATGAATCATGACTAGTATTCATTTTGAGTAGAAGCCGTGGATAGCCCTCTCCTCCATGGTAGTAGCCTCCCTTCTAAGCCTACCGACTCTAATGAAGAAGAAGGCCATTTATGCTTCGTTGTTTCCTCACTGTCACCCCACCAACTACTTTGCTTTCATTTTGCTTGAATTTTCCAACCGCCAGAGGTCACCTCGCTCTCCCCACATTTCCGCAAGTTTTGCTTGTGTTTTCTGGAACTATGTTTCGCCAGCATACAGAAAACGTGGGGGAAACGTGGCTACCTTTGACGGTGGAAAATGCAAGCATAATTAAAGCCAAGCCCCAAAGTAGTTGGCGGGGTGACCGTGAGGAAGCAGCCATGCATAAATGGCCGAAGAGTTTTCTCTACCTTTAAGGAGTCTCAAAGTGGCTTACAATCGCCTCCCCTTCCCACCACAGACACCTTGTGAGGTAGGTGGGGCTGAGAGAGTTCTGAGAGAACTGTGACTAGCCCAAGGTCACCCAGCAGGCTTCATGTGTAGGAGTGGGGAAACGAACCCGGTTCACCAGATTAGAGTCCACCGCTCATGTGGACGAATGGGGAATCAAACCTGGTTCTTTGGATTAGAGTCCACCGCTCTTAACTACTACACCATGCTGGCCCTTCTAATGGACTTGGAACGCTGGAAGGCTTCTTAGGATTTTGCCGAGAATGATACAGTCACAGTCTCAGAGATACGTACCTCTTCTCTGTCGATGATTTAGTTCATGGGCTGAACCAAAATAGCCACAGAATACAACAACCAGCCCTGTAGCACAAGCTGCTTTTGTGTGGCTTGACATGGTGGTACACCTGAGCCTAGGGTTGCCAGCACCAGGTTGGGAAATACCTGGAGATATTTGGGGTGGAGCCTGAGGAAGGTGGGGTTTGGAGAGGGGAGTGACTTCGATGTCATAGAGGCCAATTGCCAAAGCAGCCATGTTCTCCAGGCGGACTGATCTCTATCGGCTGGAGATCACTTGCAATAGCAGGAGATCTCCCGTTAGTACCTGGAGGTTGGCAACCTTGCCTGAGATACATTTTACCAAAGTACATCAAGGCGATATCATCAGGAGCTTGCCTTGTGTGTAATCAACGAAGTTCACGCCAGAGTGTGATGACACAACAATGCAACACAAAACCAGCCACATTCAAAAGGAGCCAAGTCACAGTGAGGAAATTGAAATTGTTCGAGACTTTCTATTCCTTGGCTCCACCATCAACCAAAAGGGAGACTGCAGCCAAGAAATCAGAAGGAGATTGCGACTGGGAAGGGCAGCCATGAAGAAGCTAGAAAATATTTTGAAGTGTAAGGATGTGTCACTGGCCACCAAGACTAGATTAATTCAAGCCATCGTATTCCCTATTACTATGTATGGGTGTGAAAGCTGGACAATGAAGAAAGCTGATAGGAAGAAAATAGATTCCTTTGAAATGTGGTGTTGGAGGAGAGTGTGACGGATTCCGTGGACTGCCAAAAAAAATAAAAATAAAACCAAATCAGTGGATTATAAATCAAATCAAGCCTGAACTGACCCTAGAAGCTAAAATGACTAAACTGAGGCTATCGTATTTTGGTCACGTCATGAGACAACAAGAATCACTGGAAAAGACAGTCATGCTAAGAAAAGTTGAGGGCAGCAGGAAAAGAGGAAGACCCAACAAAAGATGGATGGACTCAATAAAGGAAGCCACAGCCTTCAGTTTGCAAGATCTGAGCAAGGCTGTCAAAGATAGGACATTTTGGAGGACTTTGATTCATAGGGTCGCCATGAGTCAGAAGCGACTTGACGACACTTAACACACACACACACGTCACAGTATCCCTACGCCACTCCAGTATCGATACGGATGCACCGATTAGCAGTTCAGCATGGAATGTGGGAGGACCATAAAGCCCCTCTCTGGGTGCCACTGTTGAAAGCCAAGGGGGGTATAGGCCCCCAATGGCCAAAGCATCGCTAGCTGATTACTTACACACAGTTCCAGCCTTCGCGTGGGACTCAAACAGTAGCACAGCAGCCAGCTCCCTCTTCACCTGCCACGAGAGAGAGAGAAGGAGCATGGAACATTGCTTATGTAGCTGGACCACTCATAGAATCACAGAATCATAGAGGAGAATAATAGAATCATAGAGTTGGAAGGGACCACCAAGGTCATCTAGTCCAACCCCCTGCACAATGCAGGAAATTCACAACTACCTTCCCACCCACACACACACACCCCAGTGCCCAGAAGATGGCCAAGATGCCCTCCCTCTCATGAACTGCCTGAGTTCATAGAATCAGCATTGCTGACAGATGGCCATCTAGCCTCCACTTAAAAACCTCATAGGCCATTTATGCTTGGTAATTAGCAGCGCGTTCCAGGCTGAATTGCCCCGCATATTTTTTTAAAAAAAATTTCACGCAGAAACGTCATTCCGGAAGTGACTGCGAAGCTGGTGCATACCTGCTTCGCATTACTTAAGAGCCCCTTTAACGCGACCCTTTGTGTTTGCTCCGCCGCCGGAAGAATCCCCTCAACGAACCATGAAAAATAACAGTGGTGCGTTAGCTATGCACATGCTGTGCAAACAAGAATGAAGAAACAGGCAAGTGGGGGGGTGAAATTTCTCCTTTTGCGTCGGGACCATGAATAGGCATTTTTAAAGTCGCATTTAAAAAAAGAGCTTTGAGTGAGCATCAAAATTGACCATAGATAAATGGCCATAGAGTTGGAAGGGACCATCAGGGTCATGTAGTCCAAAGCTTCTTAAACTGTGGGTCACGACTCCATATGACAGCACTTTACACCCACCGGCAGGCTCGGAGCAACTGGCAGAATGGGGGAACTTGTAGGAGCAAATCGGACATGTGCAGTGCTGCCCAACGGACGGGGCAAGAGGCACTGAAAGGCCAAAGGAGCCGTTCATCACTTACCGAATTGGAGAGATGGGCGACAGCTTTGATGTGCAGGAGCTCCTCGAAAATCAGTGCAAGCTCCTCGTCGGTGCGGTGGCCAGGGCTGGAGGAGAAAGACCGGGGTTAAAGTATGCACACATACCCCTCTCCCCCTATCTCTCCCGCCACTTTGCTGGTTCCATTCTCCATCTTCATCCCCAAGACTTATGCGGTGCGAGCCCACTGATATCCAGACTGTTATTTCAATAAATTGTACAAATTACAAATTCTCCCTGCTATGGGAGAGGAAGAAGAAGAAGAAGAAGAAGAAGAAGAAGAAGAAGAGGAGGAGGAGGAGGAGGAGGAGGAGGAGGAGGAGGAGGAGGAGGAGGTGGTGGTGGTGGTGGTTAGTTTTTATACCCCGATTTTGTTGTTTCTGGTTTACTTCCAGAAGCCCCGCAGTGCAACGGGATGATTTACTACTCAAATGGGGGCTTGAGTAGTAAATCATCCCATTGTGCTGCGGCACTTCCGGAAGTAAACAGGAAGTGACGGGATGGCATCACTCGTGTGTGCCATCTTCGCCCCAAAAATCTCCCACCAAAGGAGAGGGGGGACCTGGCAACCCTATCCGGATTCACCAGGACTAGAAAGACAATTTTTAGAAACAGAAGGAAAACGATGATTTCAGCGGACACGAGACTCTGCCCCTGCCAGCCGGGCCTTGCGACTCGCCGCTTCTTCCCTGCCCGCCCCCTGGTCGAACCCTAACACTCACGGTTTGCGCAGGATGGTAGTAAGCAAGGCAGTAGGGCCCAGTTGGGAGAGCAACGCCAGCGCCTCCAGTAGCTCCTCTCCATCATGGTCCCTGGCACTCGGCTCCAGAGCGACAAAACGGAAAAACTGGGCTTCGCGGTCTTGGAAATAGCTCTCCTGCCGTACTGCAAAGGGGACACAGGGGAATGCAGAACGAAAGGAAGAAGCTAGCAAAATGGGGGTCTGGCAACCCAGAGCTGGCAATCCTTGTTGGAAAATCTGCCCTTCCTAACGGTGTCACTTGCCTCCACATTCAGAGAGGGGGAATTGACCAGAGAGTCAAATAGATTGAAAGGGGTTGTCTCCTGTTACACCTCACCCTCATTTCCTGTCCCCTTTGATGTTTAGAGATATATTGTCAGGAAACTTCCCTTCTCTCTCTCTTCCCTTTATCCTCTATCCAAGCAAGCCCTAGAGCCGAGCGCTCCGCGCTCAGGCCTTCTCACCCCAAGATGGAGTGGAAGGCAGATACCTTTTTATATCTAGAGAATTAGCAAGGTAGATTAGGATAGGGGACCCTGTTTGTCCTTTCCTATCCAAAGTGTATTTCTACAATAAATGTACTTTAGTTTAATTAGAGCAAACGACTGATGCTCTCTTTATTTTCACACATGCACGCATGAGTAAGCTTCTGCTGTTTGCTAAGCTTAATGCACTCCGCTAAATACTGGAATATCAGCATGATAGATATTCCAACAACCCTGTCATCTGTTAAAGGCTAGCTTTACTCCTGAACTAGACAGCTGTTTTGATAGTAAAGGAAGGAATGAAGTAGGAGAAAGCATGATTCTGGAGTAATAGGGGAAGAGATTACGGTTGCCAGCTCCAGGGTTGCCATTGAGTCCAATTGCCCAAGCAGCCATTTTCTCCAGGGAACTGATCTCTATCAGCTGGATATCAGTAGTAATAGTGGCAGTAATAGCAGTAGTAATAGATCTCCAGCTACTATGAACACATGAACACATGAAGCTACCTTATACTGAATCAGACCCTCGGTCCATCAAAGTCAGCCTTGTCTACTCAGACCGGCAGCGGCTCTCCAGGGTCTCAGGCGGAGGTCTTTCACATCACCTGCTTGCCTAGTCCTTTTAACTGGAGATGCCGGGGATTGTACCTGGGACCTTCTGCATGCCAAGCAGATGCTCTACCATTGTGCCACAGCCCCTCCCCTATCTGGAGCCCCTCCCCCTATCTGGAGGATGGGCAACCCTACTTTACACAGAGCAGTTCAAGCTGCCTTCAGGGTTGACTGCCAGGATCACTCTGAAGCTTAGCCTCAGCAAGGGAAAGATTATTTATGACATCATCAAGCACATGTCAGCAGTCTCTTGTGACCTCACAGCTGGGAGGCGGGGCAAGCTATGCACAAGGCAAGCTATCCATTCAGCCTGAAGCCAGGCTTCACTAGATCCACTCAGCATAAGGGAGCCTTGGCTGGAGAATTATGAGACCCCGTTTGAGGGCCCTGTGCAGAAAAGACCCCGTCCCACACCACCAGACATGTAATCTCACCATGAGCCAGGACTCCTTCGTCCATCAGCACCTGGCAGAGGCCAAGGGCCTGGCTGCGCGTCTGCACCGAGAGTCCCGCGCTGAGCAGCGCGTCCACCAGCTCCTTCCCAGAACAGCACTGCCTGGGAGAAACGAGAGAGAAGAGGAAGGGTTGAGACCTGGGTGAGTCAATTCCGAATTTCAAAGGCGAGTGACTACCAGAAAATACAATAGAGAGGAACTAAAAAGCCCTCGTCTTTCAAAAGACTATTTCCCCGGCTTTTTAGATGAACCTTTAAACCACTTAGAGCACAGTAACGGTGTGGGATTTGCTCTTCTTAAGACACCTGATCCGGCAGGCCAGATTGCAGGCTTGCCTGCCCATTTAACTGAGAAGTTCAGGAGGTTTTTCAAAGGACAAAGAAAGACACTCTGTGTTCTATTGCTAGCTGCTGAGAAAAGACATGCGCAATGACCCTCTTCGCATATGTGCCTCTTGTGTGTGTCTGCTTGTGCAGAAAGGGCGGTATTCATCTGGGAGTGAATTTGATATGCACATGTCTAACTATCAGAAGAAGTGTCTGAAGAAGTGAGCTGTGGCTCACGAAAGCTCATACCCTGCCAGAAATGTAAGTCTTTACGGTGCTACTGGACTCTTTCTCTTTTCTACTGCTAGTGGCAGACTAACACGGCTACCCATCGTGATCGATGTCTAACTATGTGCAAGATGAAGAATGCAGGTTAATGTATACCTCTCTTGGTGCATCCAAGAGGCTGTTTCACAAGGTGCAAACCTGATGATTCTGTTGACTCCTGGACTAATAAAAGTGTCCCCTACCTGTGGCACCAGAACGAATGAGGCCAAGTGAACACATACACATGAATACATATGAAGCTTTCTTATACTTAATTAGGCCATCAGTTCATCACAGTTTGGGTTGTCTACTAAGACTGCCAAAAGCTCGCCAGGTTCTCCGGCAGAAGTCTTTCATGTCACCTGCTGCTAGATTTTTTGGTCTTTTGTGCCTACTGTTTCCCTCGGGGTCACCCCTCCCACGACTTCATGTCTTTGTTTTGATTATGCATACCGTTTCCAACCATCAGGGGTCGCCTCGCTGTCCCCCTGCATTTCCCCGCATTTTGCCTGCCTTTTCAGGGGCCTGTTTTATCCTGAATTTGATAATGCGGGCAAAACGCGGGGAAATGCAAGGGGAGAGCGAGGCGACCCCTGACAATCGGAAACGACATGCATAATCACCACAAAGGCTCAAAGTCATCAGAGGGGTGATGGCAAGGGAAACAGCCGTGCATAAAAGGCCTTTAACTGGAGATGCCGGGGATTGAACCTAGGACTGCATGCCAAGCAGATGCTCTGCCACTGAGTCACAGCCCCATCCCAATGCAAATGCCTACAGAACCCTGTATTCCCATATGGTCTCCCATCCAAGTACTAACCAGACCTTACCCTACTTAGCTTCTGAGATCAGACAATATCAGGTGTGTTTAGGGTGGTATGGCCATAGTCAAGTTAGAGACAGATTTTTTTTTTACTAAAGCCCAGGAAAAGCATAATATTCTTCCAAAAAGAGTTATTTCTAGCAATGTGCAAAGGGGGGAGTAATTGAACACCTGCTGTGCATACAGAAGGTACTCTTGCTAGCTTCTCTGTCAGTTCCAGGATCTCGGGTGTTAAGAATGGCTCTTCTCTGCCCGAGACCCTGAAAAGCCATCCTCAGTGGATGGATTAAAGATGCAACTCTATAAGACAGAGACCTACATTGACCCCACAAAGTTCACAAGCTGCATAGAAATGGAACCTCTTGAAATCCCTCCATCATTTTTCTGAGGAAGAACTGCTTTTCTCCCTTTGAATTTCAATTTAGGGAAAGCCTGAAGATGGAGAAACCTTACCAGCTTTCTAGAAATTTTTGGCTTCCCTTGAAATCCTTTAGACCGGCGGTTCCCAAACCTTTTGAGTCACGGAGCACTTTTCAAGAGAGAAATTCGTCACGGAGCACTAATTTTCACCTAGCACCTATATACTAACCGAATAACAGTAGTATTTGTCTTTCCAATCTCTTCACAGAGCACTAGGGAATGTTGGAGCACAGTTTGGGAACCGCCGCTTTAGACGGTCCATTTGTGGAGGAACATGTTATTTTGAGTGGGGCAAAATTTCCGCGGCAACTTCAGCTGCATCGCCAGCCAAACAGCAAAGAAAAGAAAATGGGCCCACACAGATTGCTTGTAGCTCGCCGACACTAATCTCTCACTACAGAGGCCAGGCGAGGCCGATACGCACCTGTAAAGCCTGAGGTGGTGCTTATGATCACGGACCAGGTCTGGGAACGTGATGACTAAGTGTGCACCAAGGAGCCTCCCCGCCTTCTGAATTTTGTTCGATGACACCTGGGAAACAGGAATGAAAGAACAGCTTTACTGTTACACTCGATAGATACCTTGTTATCCTCACAACCACGGGTGGGTCACTGTGATCATACTGCAGAAGGCAGCAAGACTAGAACTATTTATGCGGGGTTGTTTCCCACGCGGTGACCCCAACGACTGCTCCGGCGCTTCATTTTGATTATGCATGCCTTGCCCGATAGAGTTAATTAACGGATTGAAATTAAATCAAAAGAGTTTCCATCTAGACATTAGGAAGATTTTTCTAACAGAGCGGTTCCTCAGTGGAACAGGCTTCCTCAAGTTGTGGTAAGTGCTCCTTCCCTGGAGAAGAAGCGGTTAGATGGCCATCTGTCAGCAATACTGATTCTATGACCTTAGGCAGTTTGTGAGAGGGAGGGCATCTTGGCCATCTTCTGGGCATGGAGCAGGGGTCGCTAGGGGTGTGGGGGGGAGGTACTTGTGAATTTCCTGCATTGTACAGGGGGTTGGACTAGATGACCCTGGTGGTCCCTTCCAACTCTATGATTCTATGTCGCCTCGCTTTCCCTGCACATTTTCGTGTGTTTTGCCGTGTTTTCCAGATGCTGTTTTAGCGAGAAACATGTGGAGAGAGTGAGGCGACCTCTGACGCTCGGGAAAGGGATGCATAATCAAAACGAAGCGCTGGTGCAGTTGGTGGGGGAGACCATGGGGAAACAGCCCAGCATAAATGGCTGATGTCTTGCATAAGCCCTCCTGGTAAATTCACTCTAGTAATGAGAAGAAAGGAACTGGGCATTTCCCAATTTGCAGATCAGTCTAACTTAGTCCGTAGCACCAGAAAGACAAAGGGAGCAATCCTAAGCAGCACTACACAGAAGTAACCTCCATTTTAGCAAAGGGGGCTTACTCCCAGGTAAGCTTTCTTAGAATTGTGGCAAAGCAGTGCGGCGACTCCCTTTGTGGAACCTAGGGCGAAAACGCACGGTCGCTTTATTCTCCTTTAATCCCGGTTTTAGCCGGGTTCGAACGCACATTAGGCGAAACGCATGCGTTCAATCCTGGTTGAATCCTGGCTGAAACAGGGATTAAAAGAGGATAAAGCGACCATGCGTTTTCGCCCCTACTCTGTCGTGCTAGATAAATAACTATGCATTTGGCAGCAGAGTAACCCGACTGTGGTTAACTACGTAAATTATGCAGATTTGGAGGCATTGCATCGATGGCTTTATATTTCATTTATTTATCTATTTATTTATTTATTTATTTATTTATTTATTCAATTTGAACCCCACTGGGAGTACAAAGAAGAACCCCGAGGTATGTTTACCTGCTTCAGGTCATGGCTGGACACCAAGGCTGATTCGCTGTCCGGAAGAGGGGTCTGGAAGAGAAAAGAACAAGAAAACCCCTTTAGTTGGTTTACAAAATGAGGAAGGAACTGTCTTTTGCATTCACCCAGCGCAATACAGCACCACAACAGCATCCGTCAGGCAAAGGAAACGGCTCTGTGAAGAAAGGATCTGCAGTTAAGTTTGGGGATCTAGAGGCATCAGACTGACCGGATGGTATAAGTGAGACCAAACGCCAACACTGTCTGATCAGACATCTATTTTTATTCCACCCTTCCTCCAAGGAGCTCAAGGTACCATACAGGGTCCCCCCCCCTTTGTCATTTTATCTTCACAACACCCCTGCGAGACAGGTTAGTTGAGAGAGAGAATGACTAGCTCAAGGTCACCCAGTGAGCGTCATGACCACAGATTTGAACACAGCTCTTTTGAGTCCTGACAATACTGTGACAGCTATGCCATACCTCTTGCATTGCCTAGGTGAGTTATGCAGTCGAGTGGTATCAAGTCACCCAGTTGTTCCTACCAGGCCTGGCCCCAATGAGTCCTCTGAGAGAACAACCCTAGAAATGGCCCTGCCCCCTTCTTTTGCCTTTACTGACAAAAATTAAGCCTCAAATGCTGTGGTTGCCTAGCAGCTGCTAATGAGGAACACTGTTTCTTAAAGCTACAGGTGCTCCTAGCAGCAGCCACTGAGTAACACTGCTTCTTAAAGCTACAGGTGCTCCTTTTATCATTTTGGGGTTTTTTTAAACCCCTAATTTTTTTTTTTTTTTTTTAGATTTCAGATTTTTCTGCAAACCTGGGGTGATTTGCAGGTTTGTATAAAAATCTGTCTTGCTCGTTCACAGTTCCAGTCACTGGATTTAAGCATCCTCAGATTTGGCCAATGATGATCATACTTCTTGAGAAGAAAACAGGGCAGTTTATAAACACAGAACCAGCCCTACCATGAGGTAAAGTGAGGCAGCCATCCTGGATGATGGATGGCAAGGGGGGAGGGCTACTTGGATTTCCTGCACGAAATTACCCTGAAATTTGTTGGGTAGAGAACCAGCGTGGTGCAATGCTTAAGAACAATGGTTTGGAGCGGTGGACTCTAATCTGGAGAACCGGGTTCGATTCCCCACTCCTCCACATGAGTGGCGGAGGCTAATCTGGTGAACCCGATTTGTTTCCCCACTCCTACAATAAAGTCAGCTGGGTGACCTTGGGCTAGTCACACTCTCAGCCCCACCTACCTCACAGGGTGTCTGTTGTGGGGAGAGGGAGGGAAGGTGATTGTAAGACAGTTTGATTCTCCCTTAAGTGGTACAGAAAGTCGGCATTCAAAACCAACTCTTCTTCTTCTTCCTCTTCCTCCTTTGAGCTAGTCACTTTCTCTCAACCTAACCTGCCTCACAGGGCTGTTGTGAGGAAATCTGAGAATGGAGAACTCTGAACTCTTTGGAGGACGGGTGGAATAAAACATACTGGACAGGCAGATACCAGTATCGCCTGAGGCCAGAAGCCCTTTCCTAGAGTGGAACCAGATTTACTACAAATAACCTTCTAGGAAACTGCCAGTCTCTCTGCCCCACCCCACCCAACTCACATCCCAGTTCAGCACTGCTAAGCATGTCCTTGAGTGGACTGTTATGGTATTTCAAGGGCTATCACAAGAGGTCCCATGGAAGTTTTTTCACCTTTGAGTGGTTTAGTAAAAACAGAAAGAGAAAGAGAGAGAGAGAGAGAGAGAGAGAGAGAGAGATCAGCCATAATGAATTATATTAGCCCTGTGGCTCAGAGTGGTAAGCTGCAGTACTGCAGTCAAAAGCTCTGCTCATGACCTGAGTTCGATCCCGACGGAAGTCAGTTTCAGGAAGCCGGCTCAAGGTGGACTCAGCCTTCCGTCCTTCCAAGGTCGGTAAAACGAGGACCCAGCTTGCTGGGGGTAAAGGGAAGATGACTGGGGAAGGCACTGGCAAACCACCCCGTAAACAAAGTCTGCCTAGTAAATGTCAGGAGGTGACGTCACCCTATGGGTCAGGAATGACCCGGTACTTGCACAGGGGATCTTTATCTTTATGAATTAATGACTTCCAGAAAGTCCTATCCTTAACAGACTTGATTAGGTCTTGCAAATTGGGGGTGTGTGTGGCTTCCTTCATAGAGTCGATCCATGGTAGTGGGTGGATTGCTTTCAGATTTGCTCCCCCAGCCTTCTCTGAACCCCAGAGAAGGCTGGTGGGATGGATCTGAAAGATTCTAGTTTTATCAGTATTTTTCAGGTTCGGGTTTATGAATTCGTAACTTTTTGGAAAATCTGAGCTTTCTGGATTTCCAAAAAATTTCCGGGTTTGATAAACCCAACAGATACCGGGGGGGGGGGGATGGTGCATGCCCCCATTCACCCCTCATACTATTCCAGTAAAGAGATCTCCATTTTCACAGAAGTAGCATTTGGGGAGGGATTTGAGACAGCAGCATGAGGGGGAAAGCAAGGAAGGTCCCCTCTGCTGACGGAATTACCATCTGTCGGTGGAAATGTTTTGCAGGACCCGTAATTACTATAATTTAAACCGAAATCCAAATTACCCTAGTGCCCAGTCTGCCTGCCAATTGTCGAAGGGGAACTTTTCCAGGCCCGTCTTAATGGTTCATTGTTTTCAATTCCCCTCAGATTAAAGGGCTCCAGCTGCATGTAGCTCTGGGGAGCTTTGTGGCGGCTGAGGAATCAAGCCTCCCCAGCCTTCTGCTGGTTTTACTGGTAGGGTTGCCAGCCTCCAGGTACGAGCTAGAGATCTCCTGCTATTACAACTGATCTCCAGCTGACACGGTTCAGTTCACCTGGAGAAAATGGCAGCTTTGGCAACAGGATTCTATGGCAGGGGTCTGCAAACTGTGGCTCCCGAGCCGCATGCGGCTCTTTGGCCCGTTGAGTGCGGCTCTGCTCTCGGAGCCCCTGCTCTCGCGCCCGCTCGCGCCGGCAGCCGGGCTGTGGAGCTGGCGCGCCTGAGAGAAAGAGAGAGAGAGAGAGAGAGAGAGAGCAGGCAAGCGAACGCGCTGTCTCTCCCCCTCCCCTCTAGCTGCGCGATTGCTGGGCGGACGGCTCGGCGGTTCCTGCCCCCATCGCCCGCCTATCAGCTGTTGGGCGGGGCGGGCTTCCTTTGGTAGACCTGGCCTCCGGCTGAGTCCCATTGGGAGGCCATGTCTACCCACTGGCTTTCTTGGCGGTAGACCTGGACTCCAAGGAGGGGGGAAAAGTCCCCCTTCAGAGGCCAGGTCTACCAATTGGCTTCTATGGGTCTCCGGAGGCCAGGTCTACTGCCAAGAAAGCCAGTGGGTAGACCTGGCCTCCCAATGGGACTCAGCCGGAGGCCAGGTCTACCAATAGGCTTTTATGGCGGTAGACCAGACCTCCAGACGAGGACTCCAGATGGGGAGGGGGAAATGGCAGGGACTTACAATTTAATTTTTATCAATAAATAAGATCACTATTAAGTATGATATCAAGTTTTATTCAGTGTACCTATAGTTTAATTAAGACTTAAAACTTTAATTAAAGTTTATTAAGTTAATAAACAGTGTACCTACCTATATAGTTTAAGTTTAAGAAATTTGGCTCTCAAAAGAAATCTCAATCGTTGTACTGTTGATATTTGGCTCTTTTGACTAATGAGTTTGCCGACCCCTTCTCTATGGCAGAGAGTTCCCCCCCTCTCCAAACCCCACCCTCCTCGAGCTTCCCCCCGCCAAAAAAAAAAAGAAACGCCCCAAGTATTTCCCAACCAGGAGCTGCCTTCCAACTTGGGTTGCCAGGTCCCTCTTCACCAGTTAGTACCTGGAGGTTGGCAACCCTACTTTCAACTTGCCAGGAACTTCTCACGCCTGTGTCGGCAACATCTTTTCAGATGCCCATCTCAATGTTTACTGCAGTTATTCTAGGCTCGAGTCCAGACGCTGAAAATAGGTTTTCAGGAATAATCAACCCTTAGCTGGCCAGAGCTGAAAGCCGAAGCCAGCCTTTATAGGCCGGAAAGGACAGGAAGCGGCAGGCCACAGGCTGTGTTCTTCCCAGAAATGTCCTCTCCGGACGCTCTCCTCTCCCTCCCAAGGTCCCTTGCCAGCTTGCCGAGGAGGCGTCTCTCTTCCCCAGCCGAGGAGCGCAAACAGCTTCCCTGCCCCTGTGGTGTGTTTGCACGGCAAACATCACTAACGCGGCCTGCTGCCAGAAGCAATCAAAACCGCCTCGGGCCCGGGCTCGGTTCATAAGTGAAAGGGCCTCAGGGTTAGCCGGGGACTAGACAGGTGTGCCCCAGATTTGACACAGGCCTGGTCATGTCGACTGGCTTGCCGTCCAGAGATCAGATTAGCACATGCTAAGCCTAGGTGGGGCATAGAGCACCCCAGCCCTTCCCCATGGCAACGTTCTTGGATTGCAGAAGCTAAATGGCTCAGCCTCCAATCCTGCAAATTAACACCCCCCCCCCCCGGTCCACAGGATCCATAAGTTGGGTTGCCAACCTCCAGGTAGTGCAAAAACAGCACTGTGGCCAATCCAAATGCAATGCAAGCAATGTCTAAACCCTCTGTATTACTGTCATAAAAGACACTCATAAGGACAAATATATAGGGTTGCCAGGTCCCTTTTCGCCACCAGCTAGAGGTTTTCAGGGCGGAGCCTGAGGAGGGCGGGGTTTGGGGAAGGACTTCAATGTCATAAAGACCAATTGCCAAAACGACCATTTTTCTCCAGGTGAACTGATCTCTATTGGCTGGAGATCAGTTGTAATAGCAGGAGATCTCCAGTTAGTACCTTGTGGTTGGCAACCCTACAAATGTAGGTATAATGAAAATTATATACATATACAAAGACACAATCCCTCATACAACATATTCAATAAATCCAATAGTCTCACCACGTTAAAGTTGCTGAAATTGATCACTATTGGCTTTTAAAAAAAAAAATTATTAGTTTTTTTATATACAAAGTGGGAAAGAAAAGAGGGTTCAGGGACAATTGTAATGTTATACAAGGTTAATATTAGGAACGGGTCCACACCATTTTCATCATTTCATTATAATCATTATAATCATACTTCATTGTCTCCCACAATCTAATATCTACCATTCTAGATCTTCTTTAATCAGTATTCTATATCATAATCAGTAAAAACTTAACCATTATATTAACATCTTATTTCTTTATCTACTTCTAACTAAAGTCCCAACATCTTCACTATTGGCTTATTTGATGTTTGAATGAGTGCATTATCTACTCTATGTTTGTGGTATTCTTTGTATTATGCTGATATTTATTTTATGCCTTTGAGAACTGGTTATTCCTTAGGAGTGTGAAGTAATTGCACATGTCTTTTGAGACTATTGGATTTATTGGATATATTGAATGAGGGGTTGTATCTTTGTATATGTGTATAATTTTCATTATAGCTATATCTGAGTCCTTATGAGTGTTTTTTATGACAGTACTACAGAGGATTTAGACATTGCTTGCATTGTATTCTGGTTGGCCCCAGTGCTGTTTTTGTTTTTGCATAGCCAAGGTCAGCATGATTTTTGTCTTTGTTCACCTCCAGGTAGTGGCTGGAGATCTCCCGCTATTACATCTCATCTCCAGGCAATAGAGATCAGTTCACCTGGAGAAAAGGGCTGCCTTGGAAGGTGGGGTCTATGATATGATACCCCATTGAAGTCCCTCTCCTCCCCAAACCTCACCCTCCCCAGGCTCCACCCCCCAAATCTCCAGGTATTTCCCAACCTGGAACTGGCAACACTAAGGTGGTGGCCGGAGATCTCCCGCTATTAGAATTGATCTCAGAGATCAGTTCACCCCTCCCCTTGAAGCTATTTGCCAGTGCACTAGCAAGATAATAATGCTGGAATACCACCAGGCTACTCATTTGGTCAGTTTCATAGGGCGTGTGGGTCAGTTTCAGGTAGAACAATTGAGAGAACGCTGAAATAATCACAAATGCCCTATGCAGCTGAATGAAAGGTGGACTCTATGGCATTATATCCCACTGAAGTCCCTCCCCGCCCCAAACCCCACCCTCTTTAGGCTCCTCCCCACAAATCTCCCTGTATTTCCCAACCCAGAACTGGCAACCCAAGTTATAAAACAAATCCGTGGTGGCTAGATGCAGAGAATTGCAAACCAAAGCAAAATACAAGGAATTGAGCCCCTCCGTTCCTATGGTCATCATCATCATCATTACCTGTATTAGGAATTTATATCAGTATACAATAAACAGAATTACAAAATCGGTTAAAACAGATTACATTAAAAAGACACTACTTAGAAGTACGTACAAACTGCTCACAAATCCTTTGTGCAGACAGGAGAAAACTAGCTACTTGTTGGGTAACGGTAGGGTTTCTATCAGATAAAATGTACATCACTGACTGCTGATCTGAAAGATTCTGTTCACTAGGCAGTAGGGGTTTAATATAAGTATTCCTCGGCCTCATGTAAAGCTGGCAGTACAACAGCACATGAGTTAAGTGTTCAGGATCCCCAGTCTTACATGGACAATACCTATCAATAAAAGGGATTCCTTTGTATCTTCCTTGTAGGATAGCTGAGGGAAGAATGTTAAGTCTAGTGAGCATGAAAGCTCTGCGAATGTCCGGTGACTCCAAATGCGTCAAGTAGTTCCTAGGTTCCTTCCTCCCCTCCCCTCCCCCAAAGCCTTTGAGCCATTCAGGGTTCTCCCCTATCTGCCCTCCACCTTCACATTTAAGCAATGGGAACAGACGGGAGAAAAGAGTTGTCAGCTGGCATAATGGGGTTGTCCAGACCATTCTCTATTTTGGCTGTAAAATGGCCACTCGGTTCAGATCAAACGAAAGAATCTCGCTGCAGGGCTGGCGGGGGCTGGTGACACATTTCAAAAAAATACACCCCAGCCAATTACAAAGCAGAGTTTTCAGAGTTTTCGGGGGCTCACACGGGGTTCAGAAGCTCCGCATTTTCGCTGGAGACGCTTAATTGATCTCAAGGTACTCCTGGAATTTCTTCGGGGCAAAAAGCCCCTGTATTATACTGTTTGAGAATTTGTCTGCAAATACTGTGCAGTTAGAGAACAGCAGATCCAGTGGAAACAGACCATGCATAAAAAGGCCGCTGATGCAGTGGGAATACCTTGTGTTGTGGCTCACTGTCAGAGGCCATGCAACGGAAAGGAACAAAATATACGGTCAAAGCTAAAACCAGATAATAATCAGGCCGCTGCAACCTTTTCAGTCCACTGCCCCAAACCATGCAACAGAGTCCTGGAAAAGAACTAAAAGCTGCCTAATCTGCACTATCAGAAGGTATTACGTCAGCTGGGCAGGAGTGCCAGGCCTTCGTGCCAGGGACCTTCTGCCACCTCCTGCTTTGCCGAGATAATGCTGAAAAGGTAAGCGGATTAGCCCAGGAGCATAGGTGAGTCAAACTCTCTAAACCGAGGCACCCTCCGACCAGCCCTTTCCAAAGCATTTGAGCACTTTGATGCTGCCCTGTGCCCAGGGCTGATGCCAGGCTTTTTTGCGCCCTTGGCAAGGCAAACAACTTGCACCCCCATTGCAAACCTATTTTCAAAAACAAATATCTTGTAGAAAAAGTATCCCCCACCTACGTTAGACTAAGCTTCTCGGCCTTTTGGCTAAGATCGAGTATAGTTAGACTAAGCCATTCACATTGTAATCGGAGCACATAATTTAGGGACTGATATTTGCACTGCGGATGAGCCTGCTCCTGTTTGAGACGGAGACGAGTTGCATTAGTTACAACACAGTTGCTGCCGGGTATTTGAAGAAGAAGAATTGGTTTTTATTCCCCAATTTTCTCTACCGAAAGGGGTCTCAAACGGGCTTACAATTGCCTTCCCTTCCACTCCCCACAACAGACACCTTGTGAGGTAGGTGGGGCTGAGAGAGTTCGGAGAGAACTGTGACTGGCCCAAGGTCACCCAGCTGACCTCATGTGTAGGAGTGGGGAAACCAACCCAGTTCACCAGATTAGAGTCTGTCGTTCATGTGGAGGAGTGGGGAATCGAACCCGGTTCTCCAGATTAGAGTCCGCCGCTCATGTGGAGGAGTGGGGAATCGAACCCGGTTCTCCAGATTAGGGTCCGCCGCTCATGTGGAGGAGTGGGGAATCGAATCGGGAGGTGGGGGGCATTACCAGAGCAATGGTGTGGAGACCTTTATACTTGTAGAAGATTTAGGTCACTGGTTTAGGGAGACCAGGGAAAGTCCAGTCCCAGGAAGGATATTATTCCCCCTGTTAAGTCCGTGTGTACATACATAACATCCCCTGGCCTGAACCAACCTGCAAGCGTGCCGCTCTTCTTTCCTTGTTGACAACGATCTTACAAGCTCATATTCTTGGGATCAGTCCCACCTTTTCCAAATAGCAGTAGCGTAAGTCCGCATTAGCAAGCATTTCACTTCTGTTATTGTTTGCTACCACTTCGGCAGAGTCAAAATTGCCGATTTATTGTGACTCATTTAATTGCTTTACACACTGCCTTCCAGCCAAGATTCCCCCCCACATCCCCACCCAAGGCAGCTCGTAACAATTTTTTAAAACAACCTAAAGCTAGTTCAAAAACAACCCAGGGACACAATAAAAACACAGTTTGAAAAAGGACCATGACAGTCAAGTCAGACATTCTGGGAGAAAAATCAGCCTCTCTTCCATAATATTTAGCATTGAATAAGGGCGCCTGAAAGGTGCTGTGTGTCTGTCCCTCCACTGAATGCAAATTGTGGGTCTGTAAGCCTCAATTCACCTCAGGTCCATGTGGGATTGAAAAGAGGTTTAACCCTTCAGCCACTGCTTGGTTTCAGTAATCAAAACTAAATCCCCCCCTTTGCTACTAGTATTTTACAGTTGCAAAAAAAATACATCTCTTTTACACAAACATCTCCCCCTCCCTTAAACTGCTAATAACAAAGACGGGAGTCCTGTTTCAATTAGTAAAACTGAGTAAAAGCTAGAGAGAGCCCCTGTGGTGTAGTGGTTAGAGTGTTGGACTGCCCTCTGGGAGACGCAGGTTCGAATCTGCACTCTGCCAAGGAAGCTTGCTGGGTGACTTTGAGCCAGTCCCCTGCTCTAAGCCTAACCTACTTCACAGGGTTGTTGTGAGGATAAAAGGGAGGAGAATGATGATAAAGCACTTTGAAACCCCTTGGGGAGAAAGACAGGGTATAAATGAAGTAAAATAAATAAAATAAAGAAGAAGAGTTGGTTTTTATATGCCGACTTTATCTTTTAAGGTGAATCAAGCCGCTTACAATCTCCTTCCCCTCCCCACACAGTGACCTTGTTAGGTAGGTGGGGCTGAGAGAGTTCAGAGAGAACTGTGACTGGCCCAAGGACACCCAACAGGGTGCATGTGGAGGAGTGGGGGAAACCAACCCCGTTCACCAGATTAGAGTCCATCTCTCTTAACCACTACACCACACTGGCTCTTAATATAGGGTTAGGAGGAGGCCCTGAGGAAAAGGAAGCTACAAGACAGGTGCACGATCTTTGTGTTGTGTCTCCTTGGAAAACAGCCTACTATATGCCAAGATTTGTCCCGTTCTAAAACCTTCCCCATTGTCACCCACAAACACACTGTGAAAAGAGTAATTAACTATTTTAATATCAAACTGGTGTTGGCCAGGTATGACCCTTACAGTAGCTGGAGGACGTCTCAAAGATTCTAGCAGTAAAGCACCGGTAAACTACACTCATCTACTGAGAGTGAAATCCTCGACAGAGTTACACTCTTCTAACCCATTGACTTCAACGGATTTAGAAGGGTTCAACTCTACTTAGGATCATTGTACTTCCGGTTTTCTGCTTTCCAGCTGTCTCTTGCAGGCTTCAGGAGGCCAATCCATCCAGAAATCTTGCCATCCAAGAAAGTGACCCAATATGAAAAAGAGAGATTCCAATGGAGATGGAAACCATTTTTTTTCCAAAGTTTGGTATGGCCCAGGCTAGCCCAATCTCATCAGATATCAGAAGCTAAGCAGGGTCAGCCCTGGTTAGGGTTGCCAGGTCCCTCTTCGCCGCCGGCGGGAGCTTTTTGGGGCGGAGCCTGAGAAGGGAGAGGTTTGGGGAGGGGAGGGACTTCAATGTCATAGAGTCCAATGGCCCAAGCGGCCAGGTGAACTGATCCCTATTGACTGGAGATCAGTTGTAATAGCAGGAGATCTCCAGCTAGTACCTGGAGGTTGGCAACCCTAGCCCTGGTTAGAACTTGGAGGAGAGGATCACCAAGGAAGTCCAGGGTCGCCACACAGAGGCAGGCAATGGCAAACCACCTTTGCTCACCCCTTGCCTTGAAAAACCTACGGGGTCGCTGTAAGCTGACTGCAACTTGACCACACTTTCCACCACTACCACCACCACAATATAAGACAAGAGTATGTCTCCGGCAGTGGCAGTGGTTCAGGGCTGTTTAGCTTGGAAAAAAGGCAGTTAAGGGGAGACGTAGGAGCCCCGTGGCACAGAGTGGTAAGCTGCAGTACTGCTGTCCAAGCTTCTGCTCACGACCTGAGTTCGATCCCGACAGAAGTCGGTTTCAGGTAGCCGGCTCAAGGTTGACTCAGCCTTCCATCCTTCCGAGGTCGGTAAAATGAGTACCCAACTTTCTGGGGGTAAAGGGAAGATGACTGGGGAAGGCACTGGCAAACCACCCCGTAAACAACGTCTGCCTAGGAAACGTAGGGATGTGACGTCACCCCATGGGTCAGGAATGACCCGGTGCTTGCACAGGGGACCTTTATCTTTTTTTAAGGGGAGACATGGTAGAGGTCTATAAAATTATGCATGGTATGGAGAGAGCTTTTCTCCCTCTCTCATAATACCAGAATGTGGGATCATCTGCTGGAGCTGGAGGGTGACAGTTTCAAAACAGATAAAAGGAAGTATTTCTTCACACAACTCATAGTTAAATTGTGGAACTCCCTGCCCCAGGATGTGGTGATAGCTGCCAACTTGGAAGGCTTGAAGAGTGGACTGGACACGTTCATGGAGGAGAGGGCTATCTATGGCTACTAGTCAAAATGAATACTAGTCATGATGCATACCTCTTCTCTCCAGGATCAGAGAAGCATGCCCATTATATTAGGTGCTGAGGAACTAGGGCTGTCAATTCGGTTCGGCCCGAACTGAAAATCAGCCGAATTTCCCTTGATTCGGCGGTTTTTAGTTCGGGAGGAACCGAACTCAAAACTGGCGGGCAACCGGGGGGGGCAAATTCAGCAAGTTCGGGAGTTCGCGAATACATTCGGCCAATTCGGGGCCATCAGTAAGCAGCATAACCTTCAGTAAGCAGCATTCTCCTCCCCCGGCCAATCGGTGGCCAAGCTGGGTCTTCTTCTGGCCAATCAGTCAGGATTGAGTACTGGAGGAATCAGCTGATGTGCGGCCGGCCGGGGAAAGAGATAGAGAGAGGGAAATCCTCATGTGTGTGTGAGGGGGTGCTTGTGCACATTCGCTCCTTTCCGTGGCTGCAGGGGGTGCATTTTTGGGGGTACAGACCCCAAACTTTCAGGGGATATTCAGACAAGATTTCTTAAGAGACCACCCAAGTTTTGTAAACATTGGGTCAGGGGGTCCCGAGATATGGGCTCCCCCCCTTTTTCTTTCCATGGCTGCAGAGGGCGCATTTGTGGGTGTGCCAACCCCAAACTTTCAGCGGAGCATCAGACAAGGCTTCTTAAGATACCCCCCAAGTTTTGTAAACATTGGGTCAGGGGGTCCCGAGATATGGGCTCCACCCCTTTTTCCTCTCCCCCCTTTTCCATTTTCATGGCTGCAGGGGGCGCTTTTTTGGGGGTGCAGCCCCCAAACTTTTATCATAGCTTCAGACAATCCCTCTTAAGAGACCACCCAAGTTTTGTAAAGATGGGTTCAGTGGGGGCTGAAATATCGGCTCCCCCCCTTTTCTCTTTCCGTGGCTGCAGGGGGCGCATTTTTGGGTGTGCCGACCCCAAACTTTCAGCGGAGCTTCAGACAAGGCTTTTTAAGAGACCACCCAAGTTTTGTAAACATTGGGTCAGGGGCCCCCGAGATATGGGCTTTCCCCTTTTCCCTATTGGGATGAATGGATCACCCTCGAGAGATGCATACATATGGATCTCATATTGGATATAAATGGAATCATATTGGATTACCCAGCCTCCCAGCCCCTCCTGCTGGAACAGAAGACAGCCACAGTAAGACCCCTTTGGGGGCTTTAATCTATAATTTTTCTTTTCTGTGTGTGTGTGGGGGGGGAAAGCAGAGTCTGTGTGTGTGTGTGTGGGGAGGGAGCAGTTTCTGTGGGGGGGGGGAAGCCAAAGGGGGCTTTTGCCGGTTCTGCCTGGGGTGTGTGTTCCCTCTCCAGTCTCTCTCTCCCTGGTTTGAGGGGGGGCTTCATTTTTATTCTTCAGGTTTTTCCTCATTCATAAGATCAGTTAGGTTATTTTGATGCTTGCTCAAAACTGGTTTTCAAATGGTGACTTAAAGAATGCATCTGCCTGGTCCCAAGTCCAATGCAAAAGGAGAAATTCCACCCCCACCTGCTCATTATGCATAGCTAGCTGCCTCTGTCCCTTTCCATGGTATGCAAACTCCCAGGTGTCAGGTGTTGCTTTGCACTGTTGCGTGCTTGTGTTGCTTTGCAGTTGTATTGTTTTGCAAAATTCTTCAACCTGCCCCGCCCTTTGCATGTTTGCAAAGGTGTTGCTTTTCAGTTGTGTTGCTTTGCAGAGTTCTTAGCACCTGCCCCGCCCTTGCTCTCATCAGCTGTTTGTCGGGGCTGGGAGCTTTGTGCGTGGGCGGCAAGCTCTGCTGAGAGATGCACATTAAGGGTGGGGGGGACCCCTTTCAGGGCCCATATCTCAGCCCCCCCTGACCCAATCTTTACAAAACTTGGGGAGTCTTTCAATATACGTCCTTTGAAGCTCTGCTGAAAGTTTGGGACCTCTAAGCCCAAAAATGCCCCCCCCAGAGCCGTGGAAAAGCGCGATTGTGTTTTTAATGGCTTTATTCGGCCGAATTTTTTTTCCGAACTTTGAATTCCCGCCGAATTGAATGGATCCGAAGTGGGGGAGTTCGGACTTCGGCACGTACCGAACTCACAAGGGCCAAATTCGGCCGAATCCGAACTGTACCGATTGATTTTTTTTTGACAGCCCTATGAGGAACACAGACAGGATAAATGCTGCTGCAGTCGTCTTGTTTGTGAGCTTCCTAGAGGCACCTGGTTGGCCACTGTGTGAACAGACTGCTGGACTTGATGGACCTTGGTCTGATCCAGCAGGGCCTTTCTGATGTTCTTATGTTTCAAATATCAGGCTACGCCCCATAAAAAAAAAGACTGAAAACCGGGCTATTTCGGGAAGCGTCAGAAGTTCCCTCCTTGCTGCCGCACTCTAGAAAGATATATAAGATTTAATCTGCAGTCAGGAACGCAAGATACCCTGATAGGGCGAAGGGCAGGGGGACTCTGGCCTGAAGGAGACCAGTCTAGCTCATTTCCGAACCAGACTGTTATAAAAGGCTGGCAAGATGGTCAACAGTTTATTCATTCAGGACTGTCCCCAAAGAGGTGACATTTGTTTTCCAGGCAAGTGGTTAGTTGTGGCCAAATTTGTCTGGCTGCTGACTTCGGCAGGAGGAACCACAGCCTTGGTTGTGGAGCACGTGCTTCGCGAGCAGAAGGGTCTCGATTCTATCCCCAGCCTCTCCAGCTAAAAGGATCTCCACGGCCATTTATGCAGGGTCGATTTTGATGCTTGCTCAAAGCTCCTTTTTAAAAACCAACCTTTAAAATGCCTATTCACAGTCCTGGTGCAAGAGGGGAAAGTCAAACAAATTCCACCCACACTTGCCTGCTCCTTCGTTCCTTCATTTGCATATCCATTAGCAATCGTTATTTGCATAGCTAACTTGCGGCTGTGATTCTTCGTGCTTCCTTGGGTGGATGCTTTGAGGCGGGGACTGGGCAAATTTAAAAAGGCCCCGTTAAAGGGGCACTTAAGAAATGCGAAGCAGATATGAGCCAGTTTCGCAGTGACTTCTGGAATGACGGTTCAGCATGAAGAATTCAAAAAAATATGAGCGGCACTTCAGCCTGGAATGTGCTGCTAATTACCAAGCATAAACTGCCTAACAGTAGTTAAATTTGGAACTCCCTGCCCCAGGATGTGGTGATGGCTGCCAACTTGGAAGCCTTGAAGAGGGGAGTGGACATGTTCACTGAGGAGAGGGGTATTCATGGCTACTAGTCAAAATGGATACTAGTCATGATGCATACCTATTCTCTCCAAGATCAGAGGAGTGTGCCTGTTATATTAGGTGCTTTGGAGCACACGCAGGACAATGCTGCTGCAGTCGTTTTGTTTGTGGGCTTCCTAGAGGCACCTAGAGTTGGTTTTTATATGCCGACTTTCTCTACCACTTAAGGAAGAATCAAACCGGCTAACAATCACCTTCCACTCCCTTCCCCACAACAGACACCCTGTGAGGTAGGTGGGGCTGACAGAGCTCTAAGACAGCTGAGACTAGCCCAAGGTCACCCAGCTGGCTTCATATGTAGGAGTGGGGAAACCAACCTCGTTCACCAGATTAGCGACCGCTGCTCATGTGGAGGAGTGAGGAATCAAACCCGGTTCTCCAGATTAGAGTCCACTGCTCCAAACCACTGCTGTTAACCACTGCACCACGCTGGCTCCCAGTCAGGTAGAGAAAGGTAGAGAAAGTCAGCATATAAAACCAACTCTTCTTCTCCTTGGCTCTAACCATTCAACTTTGATTTCATAATATTGACAGGTTCAGTTCAATAGGTCCAGTCCCAGCATTCTCGTTGGGATTCCCCATCCTTCCCTTATCTGCCTCACGTCGCGCCCTCTCGGTTTCGGAATTGCTATTCCAGTCGCCTTCTCCGTGTTTCAGCTGTCAAAACGCCAGCCGCTTCCGAAGCAGGGTTGTCACTTCCACGTTTTCCTGCCTACAGACCCAGGGGCCGGAGAGTCTGCCTGTCGCCAGAAATCCGGTTGACCTGGGCAGCTGTCCAAGACCCGGGGCTTGCCGTTTTCCTCCTGACTCTTTCGGGCTACCGCTGTTCCCAGAGGCCATCGCCCTTCCTGAGACCAAAGAGAACAGCCAGGAATGCCCCCGGGGAGCCTTCTTTCTCTTGAATTTTTTTTGGGTTGTTGTTTTGTTTTGTTGAGTAAAGAGAATTGAACTGCTGGCAAAGGCAATGGAAGGGGGCTGTCAGCTTGGAACAATTCTCTAGAGCTCCGGGCCCTCAGCATCTGCCCGGCCACACATTTGATGTCAATTTGAACCCTGGCCCAGTTTTTTTTTAAAACGGAGACAAAAAAACAGCGATTGGCGCAAGGGAAAAATAGAGCCAGCTTGGTGCAGTGGTTAAGAGCGGTGGTTTGGAGCGGTGGACTCTGATCCGGAGAACCGGGTTCGATTCCCCACTCCTCCACATGAGCGGCGGAGGCTCATCTGGTGAACTGGGTTGGTTTCGCCACTCCTACACTCGAAGCCAGCTGGGTGACCTTGGGCTAGTCACAGCTGTCTTAGAGCTCTCTCAGACCCACCTACCTCGCAGGGTGGCTGTTGTGGGGAGGGGGAGGGAAGGTGATTGCAAGCCAGTTTTGATTCTGCCTTAAGTGGTAGAGAAAGTTGGCATATAAAAACCAACTCTAACAACAAGAACAACAACAATAATAATAATATTCCCCCTATGCATTTCACATATGCTTCCTCAGGGGGATCTTTCTTAAGTCAAACGTCCCAAGCAAGCAATGAAACAATCACAAAGTTAAGAAAGAGCCCTCTGAAGGAGCATATGTGAAACCCGTAGAGACAATTAATTTAGTAAATATTTTTCCCTTGCACCAAGTGTGTTTTCTTCTCTCTGTTTGGTTTGGTGCGGCCCTCCTTTCTTTTGTTTGTACAATTTTTTTTAAAAAAAAATGCTTAGCATTTGTACAGCGCTTTCAAACCCAGTGTGTCGTATAAGGCCGCTTTGCTATAATTAGGGTTGCCAACCTCCAGGTACTAGCTGGAGATCATCTGCCATTACAACTTATTTCCAGCTGATAGAGATCAGTTCACCTGGAGAAAATGGCCATTTTGGCAATTGGACTCTACGGCATTGAAGTCCCTCTCCTTCCCAAACCCCGCCCTCCTCAGGCTCCCCCCCCCAAAAAAAAACTCCCACCGATGGTGAAGAGGGACCTGGCAACCCTAGCTATAATCCTCCGAACAACCCTGTCAAGTAGATTCGTATTATTATCCCAGTATTGCTGGTGGGGAGCCTCAGAGAGGGTTGCCAACTCTGGGTTGAGAAATTCCTGGAGATTTGGGGTATGGAACCTAGGGAGAGCAAGGATTGGGGAGGGCAGGGGACCTCAGCAGGGCGCAATGCCATAGAGTCCATCTTCCCATGCAGCCTTGTTCTCCAAGGGAACTGTTCTCTGTAGTCAGGAGATCAGTTGTAATTCTGGGAGATCTCCAGGCCTCACCTGGAAATTAGCAACCCAGAGAGAGAAAGAGAAGCGTGCCGAAAGCCACGGGATGAATGAATGGCAAAGCAAACCAGAAACAGCATGCAAGAACAATATGATATAAATACAAATATATTAAAGTGACAAGTGAAAAGGTGAAATAAGCAAAAATACAAACAGAACAAAATGCACAAATATATACAACAAAAAATTCCCAGCCTAGACAATTCAAACAATTGTCAGAAACTGATATAATATAACAAGTTCAAAGGTAAGTTATTCAGATCACAGAGCTTGAAAATGCTAGTTCTATATAATCTTGCATTTCTCTTTTGCAGGAAGAAGTAGACAGAAGGCTTGGGAACAAACATCAAGAATTAATCCATAGCGTCATTGATAGGACATGTTGTCTAGATCATGTGACCACGTTTCGCTATGGGCTTCATCAGCTATGCAATCAAAAAAAGAGGAAATAGAATGCACCTAATAGGTATCATTTCATAACGGACCAGACTGGTTCCTCACAATTAATGGCAAAGCTGAAATCCAAACAAGGATTTTCTGATTCATCGCTGAGGGCCAGAACAGAAAGAACACGGGAGATCCACAATCAGTCTTTTGGCAGATTTCAAAAGGTCGGTAACTGCCATGCAGAGCTATCAGGGCTGTAATGAAGGAAGGATTTAACCCTTCCACAGGGATCCATCAAAACGCACACGCTCACACAAACCGTTGTTATAAGCCCCAGTTCCCATTTTCCAAGGGTTGCCAACCTCCAGGTAGTAGCTGGAGATCTCCTGCTATTACAACTGATATAGATCAGTTCCCCTGGAGAAAATGGCCGCTTTGGCCATTGGACTCTATGGCATTGAAGTCCGTCCCTTCCCCAAACCCTGCCCTCCTCAGGCGCCACCCCAAAAACCTCCTGCTGGTGGCAAAGAGGGACCTGGCAACCCTAGGCAGGACTCTATGGCATTGTACCCCACTGAGGTCCCTGTCCTCCCCAGGCTCCATCCCCAAATCTCCAAGAGTTTTCCAACCTGGATCTGGCAACTCTACCCCCCCCTTCCCCTGCAGGTGCCCAGGGGGGACCTGGCAACCCTATTGGCAACCCTACCTGCAGTTAGGGTTGCCAGGTCCCCCCCTCAATCACCGGCAAGGGATGGGGGAGTATGGTTGCCAGATCCAAGTTGGGAAACTCCTGGAGCTCGGGCTATACCACGCTCCCTTCCCTCCCGAGCAGGGAAATGTGTGTAAAGTGCTGTCAAGTCGCAGCCGACTTACGGCGACCCCTTTTGGGGTTTTCATGGCAAGAGACTAACAGAGGTGGTTTGCCAGTGCCTTCCTCTGCACAGCAACCCTGGTATTCCTTGGTGGTCTCCCATCCAAATACTAACCAGGGCCGACCCTGCTTAGCTTCTGAGATCTGACGAGATCAGGCTAGCCTGGGCCACCCAGGTCAGGGCGAGCAGGGAAATAGCAGGTGAGAAAAAAGGGTTATTGCTCAATCTTCTCGTAAGGGAAGGAAGAACAATCTTGAGCTTTCTTAGTTTGCCTAGAAAGTAATTGTTTCTCTGTGAGATAGGAGAAGAGACTCGCGCAATTATTTCGCTCTGATCATGTGCCAGCTACAGGATCTGGAGTTCAATAGCCCAAAGGACACATCGACGCCTGCAGCATTTGTTGATTCACGGTTTGTGTACACACAGCCACTCACACCTGTGTACGATTGTCACTTGTTACTATCTGCTCGTTGGGTTGGGTCCAAACAGCTTTTCCGCTGCGGAGAAGAGAGGGGGGTGGTGGTGGTCCCTTTTGACCTCCCAAAAAGGCTACCCTAGGGGTCACAGGGCCTGCATGGGCAAATACCATGTGCAGCGGAAAGTATAGTAAGGGAAATGTGCAACAAGCTGGATGCACCCAACGCACTGTTAAGAGATATATACGGCGTTAATTGTATATTACAGATGGCTCTTGACACATATGCATAACACAATGAATTCTTCACCGGTGTAATATAGGGACAATTGTACTGACCTACCTTGCAGAGGCGTTGTAAAGATTACTGAAATAATATGTGAAATCATTTGCACGGTCTAAAAGCTCTGGATGAATGCAAGGTATTATTTAAGGCGTCCCAGGTAGGAATTTTGTAATTAAGCCAGTAGGGTGTAAAGAAAAGCTGAGAGCCAACTAAGAGTGTCAGACAAAGATCTGGGAGATCCAGGTTCAAATCCCCGCTCTGCTATGAAGCTTGCTGGGTAACCTTGGGCCAACCCCTCTCAGCTCAGCCTACCTCGCGGGGTTGTTTTGAGGGTAAAAAAAAGGGAAGGAAAGAACCAAACGTGCCTCTCTGAGCTCCTGGAGGAAGGTGAGGATTCAAATGTACTAGATTGAGCTGGATCAGGGACATCTGTCTATGAATCCCAGGGAAACCATGAAGCTCACTAGTCAACAACACCCCTGCGCTTTCAGGTTGGCCTACTTTACAAGGTTGTTATGAGGATGTGGACAGAATGGAGAGGGTGCAGAGGAGAGCAACGAGGATGATCAGGGGCCTGGAGACCAAGCCCTAGGAGGAAAGGCTGAGGGAGTTGGGAATGTTTAGTCTGGAGAAGAGGAGGCTGGGGGGACATGATTGCTCTCTTTAAGTACATATCTGAAGGGCTGTCCCTTAGAGGAGCTGTTCCTGTTGGCAGCAGAGGATAGGACTCACAATAAAGGGTTTAAATTGCGGGAGGTGAGATACCAGCTGGATATTAGGGGGAAAAGTTTTACAGTAAGAGTTGTTTGACAGTGGAATCGGCTACCTGGGGAGGTGGTGAGCTCCCCCTCACTGGCAGTCTTTAAGCAGAGGCTGGACAAACACTTGTCAGGGATGCTCTAGGCCAGGGGTGGGGAACTTCAGACCCAGGGGCCGTTTAAGGCTCGCGAAATCATTTGTCTGGCCCTTCTAGGTCCTGGCAGATCTCTAGCTCAGAAGGATCTAACACTGGTGATCCACCCCCTCCCGTGGACAGGAATAGCCTCTATTCAAGGCGGATGTGAGTTTGTTTTGTCGAGAAAAGGAACCTTTTCCCCCCTTGCAGAAGAGTCTTTAGCTATGGAGCTGCTAGGACCGCCCAAGAAACTGTGTTAACCCTTTCCCACCCGGGCCATGGAGAAACGTATTCCCTCTGTACTACAAGAGGGCAGGGGGCGGAAGTGGCGGCAATAGAGGATTTAAAGGGGGCAGGGCCAGAATGCGGTGGGGGGAGTTCTTAGCCAGTGTGTCCTCATTTCATCCCGGCAGGCGGAGGTAGCAGGAGCCGGCTGTAGAATCCGGCCCCTGACCATGGAGCAACTCCAGCATGCGGCTGGATGGCTACGCCCGGCTAGTGCAACAGACCATCCTGTGCCACCAGGTGGGCGAGTGCACCACCGGTTGGATGCCTGCCTGCTTGTCCGCGCCGAGGAGAACATCTGGGGCAGCTGCCTGCTTGGGGCTTGGTTGACTAATTTTTAAGTTGATAATTTTGTATGGCCCACGAATGACGTTATAAATATCCAAATGGCCCTTGGCGGGGAAAAAGGTTTTCCACCCCTGCTCTAGGCTGATCCTGCCTTAAGCAGAGGGTTGGACTAGATGGCCTGTATGGTCCCTTCCAACTCTATGATTCTATGAGTCCCGTGAGCTACTTGGGAGACAGACAGACACAAATAAATGTATTTGAACAAATACTAGCCCAACTGCTCTCGCCATTAGTCACACTAACTGGATTAGGCAGGGGGAAATAACGCAGAGCAGAAGGGACTGGGATCGAAAAGAGATACTGCGGAGCACGCTACAGGACTAACCGAGAGGTTTCGGTAGCCCCCGAGTGCTAAAAGCGACCATGCACATAGATTCCAATTGTGGGGGGAAACAACAACCCTGCCCCATGTCCTTTCTGGGACCGAGATCACACCAATCTCAAGTGATTGACTATCAGGCTGACTCACAGCAGGCTGCCAAACCAGCTCTGGGCACAATAACAAACTTCTGTTTGCGGCCACATCGGCCAGGATGCCTGCGCTCAGGGGAAACCGATCTGTTTTCACCACCACACCAATCAGTTCAGTTCTTTATTAGTACAGCCCACGACCGGTAAGTAAAGGAAACATTAATTACAGAAGAATAAAATTTATATCCAAATGGTCTTGATAAACACAGGATAGTCCTAACGGATACCAGCTAAAACTACATGGATCTGTCAGCAATTTAACACTTTGACGTTCTCCTGGAGAAAATCATAAGGTTGGAAGGGACCACCGGGGCCATCTAGTTCAACCTCCTACACAATGCAGGAAATTCACAACTACGTCACCTCCCCCCACACCCCCAGTGACCCCCGACTCCATGCCCAGAAGATGGCCAAGATGCCCTCCCTCTCATGATCTGCCTAAGGTCATAGAGTCAGCATTGCTGACAGATGGCCATCTAGCCTCTGCTTAAAAACCTCCAGCGAAGGAGCGCTCACCACCTCCCGAGGAAGCCTGTTCTACTGAGGAACCACTCTGTTAGAAAATTCTTCCTAATGTCTAGACTGAAACTCTTTTGATTTAATTTCAATCCGTTAGTTCTGGTCCGACCTTCTGGGGCAACAGAAAACAACTCGGCACTTTCCTCTATACGACAGGCCTTCAAGAACTTGAAGAAGTACTTGAAAATACTAGAGATTAAGTCATTTCAGGAGCTAAAATCTCTGCCACTCTTCAGGGTTAAAGGCCCTTCCCAATTTTTCTGTGATTACAGACCCTGGTGCAAAACCAGGCAACCAATCGGGACATTTGGTGGTTCTTATCTGACAGAAGATAGCACACCAATCACTATCCGTCCCCAACTCCTTCCCTCCCCCCGCCCCCCCCAAAACCCCAGTGCAAGAACATTGGTACGTACCCATCGGATACCCTGGATCCTCGGGGCGTCCCCCGCCTGCCCCTCCAGCTGGATCTGGTAGCTACAGCTGCGGAACAAGTGCATCTTTCTCCAAATCACGTCGAGCAGCTTTCCTTCAGTCCCGGTCCCCGTGAGCCCCCCAGAGAGCTGGGGTGAGTGGGTGAAGTCACCAAGTGGAAACTTGACATGCCACCTTCCCTGCCCGTTCAAGGCCACCTTTGGGGAAACAAACAAAAACAGCGTGGAGCCTTTTCCTGTTGTTGTGGTACTGGAATCGAATCCAACTCTTCTCTTATTTCTTGCTCTGCATTTGGCTGGTGCCATGGCAGGGTCAACCTTATAACATGCTGCAAGAGGAAGCCCACGATGGGCATAGAATGTGTTTCGACATCTCCAAAGTCTTTTGCTTACGCTATTCCAATAATCCTTACGACAACCCTTTAAGGTAGGTCAGCATTGTGATCTCTGTAATGCAGCTTGCAGGGAGCGAGGCTGAGAGGAGGAGGAGGAGGAGGAGGAGGAGAAGGAGAAGAAGAAGAAGAAGAAGAAGAAGAAGAAGAAGAAGAGTTGGTTTGTTTGCGCCGGCTTTCTCTACCGCTTAAGGAAGAATCAAACCGGCTTACAATCACCTTCTCTTCTCCTCCCCACAACAGACACCCTGTGAGGTAGGTGGAGCTGAGTGAACTCTAAGAGAACTGTGACTAGCCCAAGATCACCCAGCTTGTGTAGGAGTAGGGAAACCAACCCGGTTCACCAGATTAGTGTCCGCTGCTCATGTGGAGGAGTAGGGAATCAAACCCAGTTCACCAGATTATAGTCCACCGCTCCAAATCACCGCTCTTAACCACCACATCACGCTTGCTCCCCATCTAGGGCCATCTAAGGTCACTGGGGGATTTCCTCCTTTGCTAGACAACATTTGTCTTCCTCCATAGCCCATTTAGGCTATGCAAATCTGACAGAGTGGATTCAGATCTGGGGAAACCCAGGACACGATGGTCACATCGATTCCCACAGTGGCCCCAAGGCTCTGTCATTTTTTGCAACAACAGACCAAATGTGGTGAGAAGTTAGCACTCACCTGGGGAACCAGATATCCAAGAAGGATCACAAAAGCCTAAATCAGACCGCTCAACAGGTAGCCCGGCTCACCTCCATGTCCTGCGTATGGTCCACATCGGGAAGTCCACGCAGAGAGCAGGAGAGCGTAATCCTCCGTTTGGATTCTTTCAGGATCACAACCAGGCAGGAGAATCCCCAGGCAGAAGCCCCAAAGCATACGACACCGCCGACTCCATTTGGATCGCCGTTAACACCCGGCCCATTCTCTAAGCAAACCCATGTGTTGGCACAAGGACACACGCCCGTTGGCACACGGCGGGAGCCACCAGGATCTTGCCGCTGGCTTCCTGGTCAGACACGCAGTCCCAAGGAGAAGGAGAGAAGGAGAGATCGAGCGTGTGTGTGTATCCTGAGCTCCTGCACCTTCCCACTTCTGGAGACTTGGGAGCAGCAGGGAAAGCGCCACCGAGGCTGCAGCCAGGAGAGCATTTGGCCACATGCCCAGAACCTCTCAGCTGGAAAAGGCACTCTTCAGAGGCTGGGAGCACCACACCCCCCGGAGGCTGGTAATGCAGCAGGCGGCCACGTTTCTGGTCGAGCAAGTCTGGAGGAGTTCAAAGCCGAGGGCGAAGCTCTGCTGCGGCTCCTTCGCCGATGGCCTGCAGAGAGCTTTACCTCCGCAGGCACACGCACGGGGGTGTTCTGAGCCAAACTCAATTGGGCCCTCGTGGTGCTGCGTTTTTGACAGCCGTGACCCAATTAAGGAGGGACATTTGAGTTTAAGGGGGGGTGTCTCCCTTCCATTTCCTATCCTGCTCAAAATCTGGGTTGAAAGTTTGTCAATATCTTTTATGTATATATCATATATCATATCATATCATATCATATCATATCATTTATTAAAATTTCTAACCCGCTTTCCCCAGCCAGGGCCAGGCTCAGGGCAGGTAACAACATTAAAACCACAAATAGCCATATAATAAAACATCTAAAACCATAAATACAAGCTCACAGATTATTAAAACAGATGCTCTCCAATTAATACAGTGCCCACTTTATATATATATATACACACACACACACACACATACACTGTGTGTGTGTATATATATATATATAAATACACTGTGTGTGTGGGTATATATATATATATACTGTGTGTATATGTGTCTGTGTGTGTGTATATATATATGTGTGTGTGTGTGTATAATGTGTGTATATATATATAAATATATACTGTGTGTGTGTGTGTGTGTGTGTGTATATATATATATATATATATATATATATATATATATATATATATATATATATATATATATGCAGCTTACCACTCTGCGCAACGGCGCTCCTGTGTGTGTGTGTGTGTATGTGTATACGCAGTATATATATATATATACATACTGTGTATACACACACACACACACACACACACAGGAGCGCCGTTGCGCAGAGTGTTAAGCTGCAGTACTGCAGTCAAAAGCTCTGCTCACAACCTGAGTTCGATCACGACGTAAGTCGGTTTCAGGTAGCCGGCTCAAGGTTGACTCAGCCTCCCATCCTTCCGAGGTTGGTCAAATGAGTACCCGGCTTGCTGGGGGTAAAGGGAAGATGAATAACCGCCCCGTAAACACAGTCTGCCTAGTAAACATCGGGATGTGACGTCACCCCATGACGTCACCTCAGGAATGACCCGGTTCTTGCACAGGGGACCTTTACGCTTTTTATACACACACACACACACATATATACACATATATATGTATGAATGTGTATATACTGAGACCATGGCATGTGAGGAGAGGGGGGGAGCAAGCTATTCACCACTGTGCCATTTGTCTCAATCTGAAACAGCCCGAGGGGCTCTCTACTTACCCCATTTGGGGCTGCATGTGTCCCTAGAGCTCCAGGCTGGAGAATTCCTGTAGATTAAGGGGTGGAGCATTGGGAGGGTGAGATCTAGGGAGGGGAGGGACCTCAGAAGGGTAGAACGCCATAGAGTCCACCCTCTAAAGCAGCCATAGAGTCCACCCTCTAAAGACCGCTGTCTCTGGAAATCAGTTGTAATACTGGGAGATCTCCAGGCCCCACCTGGAGGCTGGCAACTCTATGTGCATGCCACCAGCACTCAAGCAGGCACGGCCAGGGCAAATATTTGCTCCCTCCCAAGGGCCTTCAGATCAGGAAATCCGAACAGGAGATAGGGCTGAAGCCCTCTGCTCCCAGCACTTTGTGATCCCCATCTGAATTAGGCCCCACGTGTCTCAGAGCTGCATTCTCAGCAGGAATTCACACAACGACTGGCTGAAAATCCCCGCAGCTGACCCAGAGGTGATCGTAATGTGTAGATGTACCCACTATTGCATCTCGTTTAGCTCGAAGGCTTCGTGGCTGAGCAGGGATTTGAACCCAGATTCACATCTAACGCACTGTTCGCGGGCGCACAGATCAGAAGATAGGCTTGCTGTGTTTTACATGCAAATGCCCTCAAGAAAACGGTTTGTTTTGTTTTTTTTGCCATCCAGGTCATGACCAACTTATGGCGAGCCCGTAGGGTTTTCAAGGTAAGAGAGGTTCAGAGGTGGTTTGGAGGGTTGCCAACCTCCAGGTAGTAAACGTCGGGATTTTTACACCTGACCTCCACCTGATAGAGATCAGTTCACCAGGAGAAAATGGCCGCTTTGGCCATTGGACTCTATGGCATTGAAGTTCCTCCCCTCCCTAAACCTCGTCCTCCTCGGGCTCCGCCCCCAAAACCTCCCACTGGTGGTGAAGAGGGACCTGATAACCCTAGTGGTTTGCCATTGCCTGCCTCCGTGTCATGAGCCTGGTATTCCTTGAGGGTCTCCCATCCAAATACTAGCCAGGGCCAACCCTGCTTAGCTTCCGGGGTTTGGGGAGGGACTTCAATGCCATAGAGTCCAATTGCCCAAGCAGCCATTTCCTCCAGGTGAACTGATCTCTATCGGGTGGAGATCAGGTGTAATTTGGGTTGCCAGGTCCCTCTTTGCCACCGACGGGAGGTTTTTGGGGCAGAGCCTGAGGAGGGCGGGGTTTGGGGAGGGGAGGGACTTCAATGCCATAGAGTCCAATTGCCAAAGTGGCCATTTTCCAAAATGATGGGAGAATTAAAGAACAGTGTTACAGAGAACGGGAAGCCGGAATTTTTCCTGTATCCTTATCTAGCCATCTCCCCTGACTTAATTCACTGAGCAGAGAGCTGATGGACGACTGATGGGAATATGATACACATGATGCAGCTGTAATTCTGGGAGATCTCTAAGCCCTATAGGGTTGCCAGGTTCGTCTTCGTCACCAGCGAAAGGTTTTTGGGGCAGAGCCCGAGAAGGGCATGGTTTGGGGAGGGGAGCGACTTCAATGCCAGAGAGTCCAATTGCCAAAGCGACCATTTTCTCCAGGTGAGCTGTTCTCTCTCGACTGCAGATAAGTTGTAATAGCAGAAGATCTCCAGCTGTTACCTGGAGGTTGGCAACCCTAGCAACCAGATAAGGTGCCACATAGATCCAGCATCCTTTTTTAAAAATATTTTTGTTATTATTTTTCCAAATTTGTTCATATTCGATTACAAATATCCATTAACAAATTATACAATATAACAAACTTTTTCTTATCATAACTAACATGTATATCTTTAACTTCCCCTCTCCCCTCCTCTCTCTTTATTATCATTGTTGCTCTCTTTGTATCTATTGTCTAATTCTTAGTAATAAATCACCCATATCATTTACTTATAGATATAATGAATTCATATCTTTTCTTAATTATTTCAACATATCTGAATTAGATCAAAATATATCCCTTAATATCACTATTAAATTCATTCATTCAGTATTTTGTCCATGCCTCCCATTCTGCCACAAATTCAATGTCTTCTTTTTGATTTATTAATGCTGTAAGTTTTGCCATTTCAGCTAGTTCCATCATTTTATCTATCCACTCAGTCTTATTTGGTATCATTTCCCATTTCTTAGCGTAAACCAATCTAGCGGCTGCAGTGGCATACATCAAAAACGATCTCTGAGTCACTATGGTATCCGGTATTATACTTAATAGCATCATCTCCGGTGTTTTTGGGATGTTTTGTTGTAGTATCAACCTTAATTCATTATAAATCATATAGATCCAGCATCCCTGTCGTAATCCGGCAGGGGCTCAAATGCGTGTGGGAGAGGGAGGGAGGGAGATCAGAAATCTTTGTCTGCGGACCCAAAGCGGCTCACGGCAGGCCTAACCAGCATAGCCTCATTCCTACCTCATTCTTTCCATACCTGTGGTTTGGTCCACTGTCACATATGTGGAGCCAAAATCACATGCAGGGGCTATATTCAAGGATGCCCCCCCGCCCACACACACACACACACACACACACACACACACAGATACATAGACAAAGATTTCAAACTATGCAAACTGATGGTCTTCAAAAACACCACTTTCTTTTACTAAGGCCAGACTCATGCATTACAAAGACCGCACAGGCTCTCCCCAAAACAGCAGCTCTTTCTCCCTCTCTTCACGATGCTACAAAGCAGGAGATGGCATCTTGCTTCAGGTGTTCCCCCTCCTCCCCATATTTTTGCTTCATCGGCTGCTGCATGCCAGGGTAGAAATGGGGGGGGGGGAGGGCAAGCCAATGCCTGACAACTGGCAGGAGGGTTATTTGTAGGGCTGCCAACCGCCAGGTACTAGCTGGAGATCTCCTGTTATTACAACTGATCTCCAGCCGATAGAGATGAGTTCACCTGGAGAAAATGGCTGCTTTGGCAATTGGACTCTATGGCATTGAAGCCCCTCCCCTCCCCAAGCCCCACCCTCCTCAGGCTCTGCCCCAAAAATCTCCAGGTATTTCCCAACCTGGTCCTGACAGCCCTAACCCTAGGGGAACACCTGATGAGCAGTAATGTCACATAGGCTGCCAGGTCCCTCTTTGCGGAAGGCTTTTGGGGCGGAGCCTGAAGAGGGTGGGGTTTGGGGAGGGGAGGGGCTTCAATGCCATGAAGCATCAATTTTCTCCAGGCAAACTGCTCACTATCACCTGGAGATCAGTTGTAATAGCAGATCTCCAGCTAGTACCTGGAGTTTGGCAACGCTAATGTCACGTCACACATTTTATAGCATTACAGTGAAGAAGGAGTAGCAGGGCTGCTATGGTTGCCAGCTCCAGGTTGGGAAATACCTAGGGATTTAAGGGTAGAGCCTGAGGAAGGCAGGGTTTGGGGAGGGGAGGGACTTCAATAGGGTATAATGGTTCACCTTCCAAAGCAACCATTCTCTCTGTAGCCTGGAGATCAGTTGTAATTCCTGAAGATCTCCAGCCACCGCCTGGAGGGTGGCAACCCTGATTCGGTAGCCCATTCGCCATAGCATGTAGACCCTTGAATAACACACAGGGCAACTACTGCTATAAAACAATTCAACAAGCTGATGTACTATTTAGGCATGTCAAGACACAAATCATTTCACTTAATAAAAAGAGGTTGCTCAAAACAATATCATTGTCAGATTATAACCAGAGTAAATCCTCCTAAAGATACATTGTTTTTGTGCGATGTGGGAGGCCGATCTTATGCACATTAATTTAGAGGTAAGCCCCACTGAGTGCAAAGGGATTTACTAATTGCAACTTTACAGAACTGCCGCTTCGTAACAGGCCTTGTTGAAAATCTCCCTCCTTGGCCCCACTGAACTCTGAAATGCTGTCCCTGACCATGAAGAACTCATTTTAGAGGATTTATGGAAACAGAATGCAAGGATGTAACCTCGTGTGTGGAGATGGCTTCATCGGCTGCTGCATGCAAGGGTAGAAATGTGCAAGGGTAGAAATGTGCGAAAAGCAGTGCGTGGGGAATGCGCTTATGTATAATGCATCTGACAAGCACCTATGCTTCGCTTTGGGCCCCGAGGTCTCTTTGCTCCAGTGTAGGGTTGCCAACCTCCAGGTACAGTGGGACATATTCACCCAGATGTGCGCTTAGGATCGCAGCTTTAGTTGGTTACTGCTACATTATCTGAAGCTAGGGTCGGCAGGTCCCTGCTGGCCACCGGCAGGGGATGGCAGGTAGGGTTGCTAGCTCCAGGTTGGGAAATACCTGAAGATTTTGGGGCGGAGCCTGGGGAGGGCAGGGTTTGAGGAGGGGAGGGACCCGCCATAGAATTCAATTGCAAAAGTGGCCATTTTCTCCAGGGGAAATTATCTCTATCGGCTGGAGGTCAGCTGTAATAGCCAGAGATCTCTTGCTAGTGCTTGGAGGTTGGCAACCCTATCTCCAGGGGAACTGCTTTATATCACCTGGAGTTCAGTAGTAAAAGCAGGAGATCTCCAGCCACCACCTGGAGGTTGGCAACCCTAGGTACAGTGCCACCGAGTCCACCCTCCAAAGCATCTATTTTTTCCAGGGGAACTGATCTCTGTAGTCTGGAGATGAGCTGTAATTCCAGGGGATCCCAAGGTCCCACCTGGAGGTTGGCATCCCTATCTGAAGCCCATGTCTCACAAACATCAAACAGTTCCCTGATTCTCATTTAAAACAGAAGGGGGTAAAAACATTTGATCTTGAAATAAGTTCAAAAGAGCCCTTACTGCTAACCACTTGTCAGATTCACAACAACAGCAAGGGAACATTGAGGAACCAGCTGACGTCTCATTAGGTTTACTTCATCCCATTGGTAACCTGGTTGAAACTAAAGCCGTTGGCACCTTCAAAGCAGTTAACCCAATCAAACCAAGATCTGGCCACATGACCAGTCGATCGCCCAAAGAAATAACACCTCTGGCATCTCCTGACACCAACTACAAATGCTTTCATGCATTTAGACACCACATAATAGAGACTTCCCCAATTACATACTCCGGCACCTGGCTTCATAAAGCACAGATAACTACCAGCTCATGCCAGCTTCAACTAGCATAAATGATAACAAGGAAATTGAGAGCAGAGATTAGAAAGTGGTGTTGGCTTCAACTACAGGTGAAAAATAAGCTTGGAAGTGTACTCAAGGAAGAGGTATGTAAGGAAATGTTGATGTTGTTTGCTCAATTCTAGGAGTCTGGATGTTTTGCTTGGACTCTGGCCTCCTTCAGTGTAACATTTGCACTAATTTCTTAACGTTAATGTTTTAAAATGATTTCTTACAGTGTTTGATGGTTGAGCACTCACCAGGGTTAGGTACCAACATGCTGTCAAGTCGCAACCGATTTGTGGTGACCCCAGCAAGGGGCTTTCAAGGCAAGTGAGAAGCAGAGGTGGTTTGCCATTAGTCTTCCTCCGCAGAGTCTTCCTCGGTGGTCTCCCATCCATCTACTGACCCTGCTTACCTTCCAAGATCTGACAAGGTTATACCACGCTGCCTTCCCTCCACACCAGGGTTACCATCTTTGAAATAAAAATATTCTCGTACATGGGTGGTTCTGGTGGGTGGAGTGTAGGGTTGTGCAAAAAAAACAAAGGTAAATTTCGGGTTTGGGTTTTTTGGGCCCGATTTTTTCGGTAAACCCAGAATAAGCTGAATACCCATAATGGTAAATTTCAGTATTCGGCTTAGTACCAGATTTACTGAAAAATTCAGGTCCATTATAACCTATGGGGATTTTTTCAAAGCTCCTGTGGGGACATTTTTGGAGGTAGAGTCCCCAAATTTGTAGTGTGGCTGCAAGGGGCTCTCCTTAGATGGTCACCAAAGTCTGGTGAACTTTGGGACAGAGGGTCCAATTTCATGGGCCCTCAAAGGAGTCACCCCCATCCTGTAGGCATTTGCAAGCCGAGCTGTCCATCGGTTTTCAGGTTCAGAAGTTCAGCATTGTCGAGGACTGGCAGAAAGAGCCAATTGCCAGGCTGGCGCCTCAATGTCTGGGGGCTCCATTCGTATCTGAGGTGCATAGCATGGTGTCCATGCAAAATAGCTTCCAAACTGAGGGAAAAGGCTTAAATGCAAGAAAAATAAGGCACGGAAAGCACTTATTTTGGTGGCAAATGAAATCCTGTGAACAGTCCTTTATTGAGGTCATCAAAAATCTGATTTCAAAAGATGGTCACGGTGCAGGGAAACGAAGTCTTTACTCAGGGCAACCTTCAGTTTGAGAGCAGGTATTCGGGGGGGGGGGGGTGATATCGGAGCCAGCCAAAGTCATAACCAAGGCAGCTCTTGTGAAGGAGATTGCTCATCCGCGCGGGTGAGGAGTCTTCTTCAAAAGCCTAATAAGTAGCTGTAGAAGGGGACATTTTTTAGTTTGAGGGTATATCCCTGCGGATGGGACTTGTGAACCCCATCTTTAAAAAAAAAAAAAACCTTATGCTTGATCCATATCAACCCTCTGAATGGTTGGTCAGACCAAGCTGGCTCTGATTACACGACTCCAACCTCAAAAGGACCCCAACAATGGGCCCTAACAAAACCAGTCAAAAAAATGATAGAAAAATGGGAGAAAGCACAGAGCCATGCCACTGAGAAAATACCCAAACCCAAAAAAGCCGAATAATTATCGGGAATTGCCAATTCGGCTTCGGGCAGATTCCCAGGTTCTGGTGTTTGGTAAACCCAAAACATGGAAATTACCAAAATGGCTAATTTTGCATTTATTTTTGGTTCAGGTTTATTGATATGCACAACCCTAGTGGAGTAGGCAAAGCAGGGCAGTTCTGGGTGCAGCCAGCTCAAAACGTTCTCCAGAGAGAAAAAGGCAGAGCGGGAACTGGATTACTTTCATGCTTCTCTGGCAACTGGGGCCAAAGCATGAAAATGCCTGGAGGACACTTAGCCTGGCTGGCAGCCCTAACTGGAACACTCCTCTAGCACTCTCCTGCCAGGATCAAAGCCCTCGCTTGATTTATTTTGTTCTGTTTGCTAGCCGTGCATCGACCTGCTGTTCTGGGAAAGCAACGGAGGCCCTGTCAGTCCAATGAACCAGGCAAGTTGTCTTGGAATGAAGGACTTTGCACTGTCTCTTAGCCCCAGACTTTAGGGAGGAACTACAGCTGAGGTCCCCAACCTTTTCGAACCTGTAGGCACATTTGGAACTCTGACCTGGCATGGTGGGCATATAGGGTTGCCAAACTCCAGGTACTAGCTGGAGATCTCCTGATATTACAACTGATCTCCAGCCGATAGAGATCAGATCACCTGGAGAAAATGGCTGCTTGGGCAATTGGACTCTATGGCATTGAAGTCCCTCCCCTCCCCAAACCCCACCCTCCTCAGGCTCCACTCCCCAAAACCTCCCCTCAGTGGCGAAGAGGGACTTGGCAACCCTATGCGTGCAGCAACAACATGGCTACCACAACATGGCTGCCACAGGAGGTGGAGCCAGCCACAAAATGACTGCCATGGCTTAATTTCAGTAACACAGTGCAGATCCTTGTGCTCTTTGTGAGGCAGCTGCTGCCAAAGCAACGTTTTAAATAATCTGCACAGCCAATCAAATCTCCAGTCGTCAATGAGAAGCCCTGCTGGCCAAAAGCCCTACCTGGCCCCACCCACTTCCCAAAAACACTCGGAGGGCACCAGAAAAGGTGTCGGCAGGTGCCACGGCGCCCAAAGGCACCACACTGGGGGCCACCTGGATTATAGAGAGCTAGAAAGGTCTATAGGTCAGAACCTGTGTATCCTGCCTTTTCTACTGCTCTACTGAAGTCCTTTTGATGCGTAGATTACTACTCTCAGGAAAGCTTCCTTCCTTCCGGCTAACCCCTTCGCGTCCTCTCCATCTTGCAATAATGACAGCAGAACATGATTTCCTGCATTCATCCTAGTTTAGCTAGTTAATTAGAATGCTACCTCTGCCCTGTCTAGAATGAAGCTCCTTATAATAAAGGACTCCTACTAATTTACTAGGATATAAAAGGCTCTGCGTGAAGTCCATTTTCTCAGCAGCTACCTACACAAATTCTGCTGTGCCATATGCCCTCTGCAATTCTAACAAGTTGAGCACTTGCACGCCCGTGCCTCTAGCAGCAAGTTTATAATTTTGTTTATTTTGTTTCATGTATAACCCAATGGCCTAATCACACATTAAGAAGGCCTTGCATGCCCACAATGTGATTCGTCAACAGTAAGGTTGCTAGGTCCCTCTTCATCACAGGCGGGAGGGGTTTTTTTTTGGGGGGGACCCTGAGGAGGGCGGGGCTTGGGGAGGGGAGGGACTTCAGTACCATAGAGTCCATTGGCCAAAGTGGCCATTTCCTCCAGGTGAACAGATCTCTATTGGCTGGAGATCAGTTGTAATAGCAGGAGATCTCCAGCTACCACCCGGAGGTTGGCAACCCTAGTCAACGGACATCATCTGAGATTCCATGCTTCGAACTTAATTCCCATGCGTGAGTGTGGGCCCAGTTTGGATCAGGACCAAAGGGAGATGGGCCTTAAGCCTTCTCCCGGCACTGTTTACCTAACCTGATGCTTCATTGGGGAGCTGCAATGTTAGGGTGCCAACCTCCAGGTACTAGCTGGAGATCTCCTGCTATTACAACTGATCTCCGGCGGATAGAGATCAGTTCACCAGGAGAAAAAGCCACTTTAGCAATTGGACTCTATGGCATGGAAGTCCCTCCCCTCCCCAAGCCCCACCCTCCTTAGGCTCTGCCTCCTGCTGATGGCGAAGAGGGACCTGGCAATCCTATGCGATGTGCACCACTGGGGAAACTGACATGTAGCTCGTCAGTACATGTACTACCCCAAAAGCACAAACAGTGGCTCCCAGGGGCTGTTTCAAGGTTGACACGGGGCTTAAG
Organism: Euleptes europaea; assembly: GCF_029931775.1. NCBI lineage: Eukaryota > Metazoa > Chordata > Lepidosauria > Squamata > Sphaerodactylidae > Euleptes > Euleptes europaea. The sequence goes on from NC_079312.1 coordinate 171,442,184, forward strand.
CCCCTCACCACCACCACCCCGGACTCAAATCCTGCTATGCCTTGGAATTGTTGCAAGCAGCGTGTGTATGGATAGGACCTAGGGTTGGGAAATACCTGGATATTTTGGGGGCGGAGCCTGGGGAGGGCGGGGTTTGGGAAGGGGCTTCAGTGCCATAGAGTCCAATTGCCAAAGCAGCCATTTTCTCCAGGGCAACTGATCTCTGTCCTGGAGGTTGGCAACCTCAATAGCACCCGTTGCACAGATGAGGACTTGGTAACACGGGATTAGGCAAAGTTCCTTCTCTCTCATCCAGCAACCCCTAAGATTAGCTTGTTACTCCTGCTGAATCAGCGAGCAATGTCCCAGTTGCAGACATGAGTAGTAACATTCAGCTAAGGACATGCATGCCACTTTAATTAAAGTAAAGCACTATTTATTTATTTGCTGTCAAGTCACAGCCAACTAAAGGCAATCCTTGGGGCACTCAAGGCAAGAGGCATTCAGAGGTGGTTTGCCATTGGCTGCCTCTGCATAGCAACCCTGAACTTCCTCAGTGGTCTCCCTTCCAAGTACTAACCAGGATGACCCTGCTTATAGGGTTGCCAACCTCCAGGTACTAGCTGGAGATCTCCCGCTATTACAACTGATCTCCAGCCGATAGAGATCAGTTCCCCTGGAGAAAATGGCCGCTTTGGCAATTGGATTCTATGGCATTGAAGCCCCTCCCCAAACCCCGCCCTCCTCTAGCTCCACCCCAGAAACCTCTCGCCGGTAGAGAAGGAGGATCTGGCAACCCTGCCTACTTAGGTTCTGAGATCTGATGAGATTAGGCTAATGTGGCCTGTCCAGGTCAGGGGAAAGCATAAAAGGCAACCTTTAAAAGCATCAGATTAAAAAATGAGGATTATATCCTCAGGATACCATTAATAAGAGAATCAATCTGGTTTACAATCACTTTCCCTTCCCCTCCCCACAACAGACACCTTGTGAGGTAGGTGGGGCTAAGAGAGTTCGGAGAGATCTGTGAATGGCCCAAGGTCACCCAGCAGGCTTCTTGTGGAGGGCCGGGGAATCAAACCCAGTTCTCCGTGCTTCCTTTCATCAGACCCACAAAGAGCATCTCCAGGGGATAAATGTACACAAAAACAACAGTGCCAGCAGAACAATGTAAAATCCAAGAGGTAAAAATTTCTTTTATTCCTGGCTGTCAAGTCATGGCTGACTTCCGGCAACTCCCATAGGGTATCCAAGGCAAGAGACATTCAGAGGTGGTTTTCCATTGCCTGCCTTACTGTAGCAATCCTGGACTTCCTTGGCGGTCTCCCATCCAAATACTCACCAGGGCTGATCCTGCTTCTGAGATCTGACATCATCAGGTTAGCCTGCACCATCCCGGTCAGGTTGACATTTCTCTGCTAAGCCCAAACACATAAGGAAACCATGACTCATTCACAACAGCATTCATAGCTGATAATATCTTTCTAGCTTATGCCATACCAGTATAACGCCTATACAAGAGGAAGTCATCCACACATAGCTCCTATTGAGTTTGAACCGCACAGGAGTCTTGTAGTACCTCGAAGACCAGGGGAACATATGGCGGCATCAGCTTTCATAGCCTAGATAACACATGCAGGATTTGTGTTACCATTTCACTCTGTCCCCAAACAGGGGGGGAGGGGCCATGGCTCAGTCGTAGAGCATCTGCTTGGCATGCAGAAGGTCCAAGGCTCAGTCCCCAGCATCTCCAGTTAAAGGGACTAGGCAAGGAGGTGATGGGAAAGACCTCAGCCTGAGACCCTGGAGAGCCACTGCCCATCTGAGTAGACAATACTGACTTTGATGGACCAAGGGTCTGATTCAGTGTAAGGCAGCTTCATGTGTTCAGTCCTTGCATCGAAATCCTTGCAAATCCTTGCAAATTCAAATCCAGTCGGCTCTTTGTGTGTGTGTGTGTGTGTGTGTGTGTGTGTGTGTGTGTGTTAAGTGCCGTCAAGTCGCTTCCGACCCTATGAATGAAAGTCCTCCAAAATGTCCTATCTTTGACAGCCTTGCTCAGATCTTGCAAATTGAAGGCTGTGTCTTCCTTTATTGAGTCAATCCATCTCTTGTTGGGTCTTCCTCTTTTCCTGCTGCTCTCAACTTTTCCTAGCATGACTGTCTTTTCCAGTGGCTGTCTTTTCCAGTCTGCTCTTTAGGCAAGGTAATTGACAAATGTTCCTAGGGGGCTGCATTTCAAGGAGCGGCATTTCAAGGAAGGCTTTCCAGCCTTCATGATATTACCTAGGACCGATTAGTAACACCTTTAGACAGCTTCACAAGCCATCTGATGGAAAAGGCTGAGTTATAAGATTCCATAGTGGTAGTCATGTAGCAAAATAAGACAGAAGTATAGTGGCACCTTGAAGACTAACAACGTTTATTCCAGCATGAGCTTTCCTGTGTCTGATCTTCAGATGCTGTGAAGAGCATCTGGACAACTTAGGGTTGCCAAACTTCAGGCAGAACTGGGGATCTCTCAGCATTATAATTGATCTCTGGGCAACAGAGATCAGTTCCCTTGGTCTTAGGCAATAGTGACAGGGTTGCCAGCTCTGGTTTAGGAAATACCTGGAGATTTTGGGGGAGGAGACTGAGGAGGGCGGGGTTTGGGGAGGGGGAAGGACGTCAATGCCACAGAGTCCAATTGCCAAAGCAGCCATTTACTCCAGGTGAACTGATCTCTATCGGCTGGAGATCAGTTGTAATAGCAGGCGATCTCCGGCTAGTACCTGGAGGTTGTAGTGCAAACTCAGTATAGGTATATACTAAATAAATTCACACAATTCACTGTAAGGTATAGCACATAACATGTGCTGGGAATATATTCCTCAAATCCAAAAAGAGCTGTTGTGCATTAAACAGCAATACAAATCTCTGAACAACACAACCTAATCAAAGGTATAAAGGAAACAAGTCCAATCCAAATATTTGTAAAGCCTGCAATGACGCTGGTTGGAGATAGTCCTATGTTCTCGGAGGTGTGTGTCAGTTTCACCAGCTCTGTGGCGTAGATGACATGCAATTGATTTGGAAAACAAGAGATTCACAGCAAACAAGGAGCCTGCAGTACAAGCACAGACCGCTTTCCCAGGTATTATGCTGTTTCAAGTCGGGTCATTTCATCAGCGTGCTCTGCCATACTTCTTACACAAGTTCAACAATTTCATACACTTAATTGTGTGTTCTGAGAGCTGCAGTCACAGTCAGTATCGTAACTAACTGCCCACTTGTCATTTTAGCTTCTAGGGTCAGTTCAGGCTTGATTTGATCTATAACCCACGGATTTGTTTTTTGTTTTGTTTTTTTGGGCAGTCCACAGTATCCGTAACACTCTCCTCCAACACCACGTTTCAAAAGAATCTATCTTCTTCCTATCAGCTTTCTTCAATGTCCAGCTTTTACACCCATACACAGTAACAGGGAATACGATGGCATGAATACGATGGCAATCCCATCGATGAATACGTGGAAATCCTTACTTTCCCCCTTTTCCTTCTATATCTCTCCTTTAATAAAATAAAATATATTTTTTTTAAAAAAAAAGAGAAAATGGCTACTTTGGCAACTGGACTCTATGGCATTGAAGTCCCTCCCCTCCCCAAACTCCTCAGGCTCTGCCCCCAAACCTCCCACCGGTGGCGAAGAGGGACCTGGGAACACTACTGATAGGAGCTCTGTTCACGAAATGTCTAGCATCTTCCCTGTTTGAGCCCTCGGCTTGGTCTGGGTATCTCTCATCTAGGCTGTATCCTTTACCTCTCCAGATTTTTGCACTTTGGTTGCATGCAAATGCCTAACCCAGCAGTGAATGGAAGGAGGGGGATGGAATGTGAACCTGAGCCCCGGCTGGTTTCCATTTACTGGCCCATTAAGCAGAGCTCCTTCCTCTCCCGTCAAACAGCAGCTCTGCTCTATCTCAGGCTTATCGGGGTTATTTCGCTGGCTATTGTTACCTGCGCCTGACTAATCGTCCCTCTTTGCCAAGCGGCAGGGCAGGCCCCAGGCAGACCTGCCGCTATCGGTTCCCAAGTCTATGGACATGTGTACATCGATGTAGGCTCAGCCCTCGTAGGGATAACGCAACTCAGAAGCTGATTAAGGCTTGAAGAGCTGCCCTTTGCAAAGAAGCCTGATGAAAATCAGTTCGCACATGACTCGCTCGCGATTGCCAACTTTTGGGGGGTGGGAGGAGAGAGCCAGCGTGATGTAGTGGTTAAGAGCGGTGGACAGAAAACTGGAGGCTTCATTCACTGGGAGCAACCGCAGCCTTCAGTTCTTCCTCGCTAGGGTTGCCAACTTCCAGGTGCTAACTGGAGATCTCCTGCTATTACAACTGATCTCCAGCTGATAGAGATCAGTTCACCTGGAGAAAATGGCCACTTTGGCAATTGGACTCTATGGCATTGAAGTCCCTCCCTTCTCCAAACCCCGCCCTCCTCAGGCTCTGCCCCAAAAACCTCTCGCCAGTGGCAAAGAGGGACCTGGCAACCCTACGCTAAGGTTGCCAACCTCCAGGTACTAGCTGGAGATCTCCTGCTATTACAACTGGTCTCCAGCCGATAGAGATCAGTTCACCTGGAGAAAATGGCTGCCTTGGCAACTGAACTCTATGGCATTGAAGTCCCTCCCCTCTCCAAACCCTGCCCTCCTCAAGGTTTTGGATTTTGGCTGGGGCGGTGGTGAAAAACTGAAGACTGAGGTGGTCTGGATCCCAGCCGGATCGCGTTATGAGAAGGCAAGAGTCACTAGAAAAGACAATAATGCTAAGATAATTTGAACGCAGCAGGAAAAGAGGACGACTCGACATGAGATGGAGCAGTCCAATAATGGAAGCCATGGCTCTCCGTTTTCAAGACCAGAGGAAGGCTATTAACAATAGGGCATTTTAGAGGCCATCGTTAATTGCTAAGGTCGCCAGAAGTCGGAAGCGACTTCACGGCACTTAATACACACACACCGAGGAAAACATTTGCACATTTCCCATGTATGCCAAGTCTCCCTCCACCCCCTTCCACGGAAGAAAAATCTTGGTTGTTCTGATTCCCTTGAGGCAGGCGTGACCTGTTCCTTCTGGTTTCCTCGCTTCCTGACCTTAGCTCAGATGGGGGAGATAAAGTTGGTGACGCAAGCGGAGGGGTCCTTTTCAGAACCTAAAGGGGGGAAGGGGGGGCAGAGCTACTCCTGGAAAGAGATCTGCAGCTGTATTGCCTGACAAAGAACTGGGTGGTGGGGGGTTTCTTTCTCAGCTGGCAACTCATCCCAGGCAAACTGCATCTTTGGGAAAGGGAGACATGCAATGTGGGAACACCTGGAGCAACTCACCATAGGTTCCCCAAAAAACAAGCATCAGCCGTCACGGACGTGAGAGTTAGGAACAACCAGAATTCAAATTTGCCATATTTGTTTACCTCCCTCCAAAAAAGCTCAGATTTTAGGGTTGCCAAGCTCCAGGTACTGCTGAACCTAATTAACAGTACGTGGGCTCAGAATGTAAATACAATAATCACATTGCAAAAAAGTAATAGTTGCAAAAACCATTAATACATGACGACCAACTGCCAATAGAAAAACAATTATATTAAACAGGCACTCAAGGCATGTCAATTTTAAATGAGGAAACAAATGCATAAGTAGGCATAAGTTCTGGTACTAGCTGGAGATCTCCTGCTATTACAACTAATCTCCATCCAACAGAGATCAGTTCACCTGGAGAAAATGGCCGCTTTGGCCACTGGACTCTATGGCATTGAAGTCTCTTCCCACCCCAACCCTGCCCTCCTCAGGCTCTGCCCCTCCCCTCCCCAAACTCCACCTGGTTGGACACTGTGTGAACAGACTGCTGGACTTGACGGACCTTGGTCTGATCCAGCATGGCTTTTCTTATGTTCTTACCATCCCCAGGCTCCACTCCCAAATCCGCAGGAATTTCCCAACCTGGAGATGGCAACCCTACAGTGCCATAATTTCTGGATGGAGTTTCCTCTCTTGTGGTTTTTAACCAGCAGGGCACGCTGCCAGTATTTTCTGCCGTTGGCTTAGACCCTGCGGTAAGCCTCTGTTAATGGAAGGGATTTCCATCAGCGGAAAAGGACTGCCTTGCTATTCTCCGCTCACTGCAACCCAAAATTATCCCCCTAGAAATTTGCTCTGGGGGACAAGGGGACCCTAAGCAACAGAACGGGGGTCAGAGGTCTGCAGCAGTAGAGAGGGAATTGGCATATCTCCCCCCCTTCCCATTACTGGAAATTAATGCAAGTTCCAAATCTCGTTTTCCGGAGCATCCTACACTAGGTGCAGAAATGTCATGGAAAATAAGTGACGTAAGTAAACGGAAAGTGACATGCGCTGGAGCAAAGTTCATGGCTTCACAAACTCATGGATGGATTCTGAACTTGTAGTTAAGTCCCCAAGGCTGGCGTCGGCATACCCTGTGGTGGGGCAGCTGGCAGGGCCCACGGCTTCTGGGGGGGCACTACTGCCGACTCCCTATTCACACATCCCCTCTGATGACTGCCCTCATACCCTCCCCCTGCCTGCCTGTGAGTGCTTTGCCACCTCTGACGCCAACTGCATATGCCGTCCAGTGCAGCTGGAGAAGGGCATGTGGGTAGGGTTGCCAACCTCCAAGTAATTGCTGGAGATCTCCTGCTATTACAACTGATCTCCAGCGGATAGAGATCAGTTCTCCTGGAGAAAATGGCCGTTTTGGCCATTAGACTCTATGGCATTGAAGTCCCTCCCCAAACCCTCCTCAGGCTTTGACCCAAAAACCTCCCGGCGGTGGCGAAGAGGGACCTGGCAACCCTATTTCTACGCAAAAGTCCACTTCAAAATCACATACTGTCAACGGAAAAAGTTCCGCGCTAGGGAAAACTGCCACAGAGACAAAGAATTGCAGTTTTGATTCACACCCAGAAGAAATGCAATTGAATAAAGGATTTTTGGAGTCAAGAGATGTTTCAAATAGCCCCCAGTTACAACCATCCTAGGGTGATTTTTCTCCCTATCTTTCATTGTAGAGTAGATTTGGGATTTGTTTGGGGAGTGGGCTTCAATGCCATAGAGTCCAATTGCCTAAGCGGCCATATTCTCCAGGTGAGCTGATTTCTATTGGCTGGAGATCAGTTGTAATAGCAGATTTCCCTCTAGTACCTGGAGATTGGCAACCCTATGCATAAATGGCGCCTAATATAAAAATGAGGACCAAATGGCTTCAATGCACCCTCTCCCAACAACTGGAACACGCAGGTTGAAATGAGAAGGTTCACAATGAGGACAGAGGAAAATACAAAGAGACAGCGGGGTGTAGTGGTTAAGAGTGGTGGACTCTAATCCTCCTCTGAAGCCTGCTGGGTGACCTTGGGCCAGTCACAGTTCTCTCAGGACTCCCTCAACCCACGTGGAAGCAGGCAACGGCGAGCCACCTCTGAACGTCGCTTGCCTTGAAAACCCTACAGGGTCACCTTAAGTTGGTTGGGACTTGACGGCACTTTCCACCACCACAAACATGACCGATTTGCACATCGCTGGTCAGTGAGGACCTCTTGTGGGAACACTGATGAATTACCAGCATTTTCCAGTTAACATTTAAGGGACGACAGATCTCATCAGATCTCAGAAGCTAAGCAGGGCCAGCCCTGGTTAGTATTTGGATGACCACCAAGGAATACCTGGTTGCAGTGCAGAGGAAGGCACGGGCAAACCACCTCTGTTAGTCTCTTGCCATGAAAACTCCCAAAAAGGGGTCGCCGTAAGTCGGCTGCGACTTGACGGCACTTTACACACACACAGAGGGACATTTACATTTGCCAGCACTCTAGGGTTTGACTTCACCTAACGTTTTAGGGTTTTAGCCGCTTTCTCAGAGTCAGATGCTGAAATTATCTCATTGGAAACCTTGCCTTTTTTCATTCTTTTTTGTGGGAAGAAGGAGGAGGAGGAAGAGGAGAGTTGGTGATTTATAAGGGCTGTCTCTAATATGGGATAGTTAAAGTATGTTTTATTTTTGTATATCCTGCTTTATGAGAACTCTTTATGATCCAGCGTGGTATAGTGGTTAAAAGTGGCAGACTCTAATCTGGAGAACCGGGTGACCGTGGGCTAGTCACAGGTCTCTCCGAGCTCTCTCAGCCCCATCTACCTCACAAGGTGCCTGTTGTGGGGAGGGGGAGGGAAGGCGATTGTAAGCCGCTTTGAAACTCCATAAAGGTAGAGAAAAAGCAGGGTATAAAACCCAACTCTTGTTCTTCTTCTCTTCTGTTTGTAACTGATTAGGTCAGCCCTGGATGTAAGAACAGATTCCTTACCTCGATCACTTCACAGTCACAAGATTAAAAGGCTGGTGTACCTCCTTAAGGTATCTGTACCTGAAATAAACAAATGGTTTTTAAACTTGTGTGACATGTCGTCACATTTCAGATATTTGCGGATATTCATTTTTGGCTCTGACTCCTGAAAACTGCAGCCCTCTTTCATGGACGGTTTTGCTTTCGTAAGAAAAATCACAACGCTTGCACAGTTGTAGCAACCTCTAAACCCCCATTATGACTGCTGAACAAGTTCAACAATGCCAATCCGGCAGTTTTACATTTCCTGCTCCTTCCGGGTTTTCTGTGGACCCTCCGTCACATGTGCAAAGGGGAACATGCTGTCAGAGTCAGCTCTCTGCAAACGATTTCACAACTTAGGAGCGACCCCAAAGCTCCTGGGCCTGGAAGGGACATACCTAGAAGGCAACCCTAATTCCAACTGATATCTGGACTACAGAGATCAGTTTCCCTGGAGAAAATGGCAGCTTTGGTGGGTGGACTCTATGGCATCGCAGCCCCTCCCTCCCCTACTCAAATGAAGAAGAAGAGTTGGCTTTTATATAGGGTTGCCAACCTCCAGGTACTAAGCAATCCAAATAAACACCTCTGTACCTATACCCAAGGTTAGAAAGAAAGTACAGAAAATAGCTGGAAAATGCTACTAATAGCACATTATAACAAATCTGTATTCACAATAACAAGTTGCATTCAGCCCATTGAAATGCCAGATAGTGGCAATATACAAGTACAGTTACAATTCAGTCCGAGGTTGAAGTCTTCATTGAGCAGAAAAGTAAACTGGGATACGATCGTTTCCATTCTTTGAATTCTTCCTCAGTCCGGTTTAATCATCTATGTTGGTTATTTGTATCCTGTGAGGGAACGTCATATTGTAAACTTGTCTGAGCAACTATATGACTTGGATATCCTATCATTGGAATCATTAATGTGAAAAGACATATGTGGTTGCTATTTGTATCCTGCAAAAGGATTAAGAATTGTATGAAGAAAGATTGAAGCTATATCAGCTTATATTGAAAATAACCAACATAGATGATTAAACGGGACTGAGGAAGAATTCAAAGAATTGAAACGATCGTATCCCAGTTTACTTTTCTGCTCAATGAAGACTTCAACCTCGGACTGAATTGTAACTGCACTTGTATATTGCCACTATCTGGCATTTCAAATGGCTGAATGCAACTTGTTAATGCAACTTGTTATTGTGAATGCAGATTTGTTATAATGTGCTATTTTTCAGCTATTTTCTGAACCTCCAGGTACTAGCTGGAGATCTCCTGCTATTACAACTGATCTCCAGCTGATAGAGATCAATTCTCTGGAGTAAATGGCTGCTTTGGCAATTGGACTCTATGGCATTGAAGTCCCTCCCTTCCTCAAACCCTGCCCTCCTCAGGCTCTGCCCCAAAAATCTCCAGGTATTTCCCAACTCGTAGCTGGCAATCCTACTTTTATACCCTACTTTTGTCTACCTAAAGGAGTCTCAAAGCGGCTTACAATTGCCTTCCCCTCCCGACACTTTGAGAGGTAGGTGGGGCTGAGAGAGTTCAGAGAGAACTGTGACTGGCCCAAGGTTACCCAGCAGGCTTTATGTGGAGAAGTGGGGAATCGAACCTGGTTCTCCAGATTAGAGTCCGCTGCTCTAAACCACTATGCCACACTGGCCCTTCCCAGGCATCCAAAATCCTGTTGACTTGCAGCTAGGGTTGCCAGGTCCCTCTTCGCCACTGGCAGGAGGATTTTGGAGGCAGAGCCTGAGGAGGGCAGGGTTTGGGGAGGGGAGGGGACTTCAATGCTATAGAGTCCAATTGCCAAAGCAGCCATTTTCTCCAGGGGAACAGATCTCTATCGGCTGGAGATCAGTTGTAAAAGCAGATCACTAGCTACTACCTGGAGGTTGGCAATCCTATTTCTGCCATGTCCACGCAAAGCTCTCATGCCTACATGAAGATCCACAGGGCAAAGGTCATTCAAATACTTTGGCTTAACTGAATTGCTGGCTATAAATTCTTTGATTTTCTACTCCGCCACCCCCTCAGCTCACACATAAAAAAAAAAAAAACAGAAAACACACCCTTCTCCCATATTCTCTTAGGCACTTTCATAAATCAACCTCAAGATAAAATAATTTCCAAGGAACGATGTGGGCCCGACCTCCAGCTTCTATGGGAAAATGGGGCGTGCACACTTTTGATGTTTGGAAAATGTCAAAGCTCATTTTGTTATCTTTCCAGGCCGGGCTTTCTCATGAGTGGGATCCGTCCTCTTCTCGATGGTCAATACCTAGGGGAGACATTTTTCTCTTACACACGGGCCTCTGCCAAATCACAGTCAGACGTGGGAATGGACTAGCAAAACACCATTCGATTACAGAGCCTAAAATGTTACTAAAACGGGCCTCCTTCCAGTGTGTGTTTGGGGGTGGGGGGAGGAATTGTTGAATACTTGGAAACCCTTTGGAAAAGAGGTGTGGTTATAGATTATAGAGGTTATAAATCAAATCAAGCCTGAACTGACCCTAGAAGCTAAAATGACTAAACGGAGGCTATCGTATTTTGGCCACGTTATGAGAAGGCAAGAGTCACTGGAAAAGACAGTCATGCTAGGAAAAGTTGAGGGCAGCAGCAAAAGAGGAAGACCCAACAAGAGATGGATGGACTCAATAAAGGAAGCCACAGCCCTCAGTTTGCAAGATCTGAGCAAGGCTGTCAAAGATAGGACATTTTGGAGGACTTTCAATCATAGCGTCACCATGAGTCGGAAGCGACATGACGGCACCTAACACACACACACTACACGAAATTTCAGCTCAGCTCCAAAAAAGCTGCAAAGGCTGTCCCGCAGAAAAGTCCTGAACATACCAGTCGATTGGCACACTCACATTTTGATCCACTGGCACGTGGCTGACCTATGATGACACCAGAGAAACAGAAGAACAAGAGTTACGACACCGACAGGAATTTGCAATCCACTGACCAGTAATACTGGAATCGGTGATCTCAAAAACAAGACACCAAATAAACAGGGTTATTCTTTTGCTGCTCCTCTCCTTAACTTTCTGTTTCTTCCGCTTTTCTTCTAGGGTGGCCGGCTCCAGGCTGGAAAATACCTGGAGGTCTTGGGGGCGGAGCCTGAGGAGGGCGGGGTTTGGAGAGGGGAGGAATTTCAGTGGGGTATAATGCCAGAGAGACCACAGCCCTTTTCTCCAGGGGAACTGATCTCTGTCTCCTGGAGATCAGTTGTAATAATGGGAGATCTTCTGCCACCGCCAAGGTTTCTGTGCAGAGGCAGGCAATGGCAAACCACCTCTGTTTGTCTCTTGCTTTGAAAACACCCTAAGTCAGCTGCAACTTGACAGCATTTTACACGCACACCGGTGTTATAGCACCACCCTACAGTTACACCCTCCTAAGTCCATGGGTTTAGGAGGGTGGACCTCTGTGTAGGAAGGCACTGCCACCTATGTCTATTATGTTGCTGGAATTTTCTACAGTCTATATTTATTTCTTGTTCTGTTAATCCTACTCTGCTTATTTAACAACCACACCCAAGGGAAGGGATGACTATTTTGACTGCATTTGTCTTTGAACAGGCTTTCATTGGCAACATCTCTCCCTCCGCCACCTATCCTAGCTTTCTGGCATGAATATAAAAGCATCGACCTAACGGATGCATACTTCATGCACCTGATCTAGGGTTGCCAACCTCCAGGTACGGCCTGGAGTACTCCCGGTATGAGGGGAAGGACCTCATTAAGGTATAATGTCATAGAGTTTCCCCTCCAAAGCAGCTATTTCCTCCAGGGGAACTGATCTCTGTTGCCTGCAGATCAACTGTAAATCCAGGAGATCTCCAGCCCTAACTTGGGGGTTGGCATGGCAACCCTACATCACATACATCCTTCCTCTCCCAAAACACCGTCCACACATTCCAACCCCAAATCTCCAAGAATTTCCCAACCTGGAACTGGCAACACTAAAATGAGGAGAACATTTTATGCTGGAATAAAGCCCATTGTTCCAAATACATCTGGTTATTCTCTAAAGTACTTAACTAAAAAAAAGAAAGCAGATTCCTTTGAAATGTGGTGTTGGAGGAGAGTGTTACTGTGGACTGCTAAAAAGACAAAACAGTGGGTTCTAGACCAAATCAAGCCTGAACTCTCCCTAGAAGCTCAAATGACTAAACTGAGGCTACCATACATTGGTCACATTATGAGAGGCTACCATACATTGGTCACATTATGAGAAGACAAGAGTCACTGGAAAAATGAAAAGAAGACTACCCAGATGTAACCGAATAGACAAATAAAGTAGCAGAATATGCAACTACGGCTAACTTAACATCTTTAATAAATAACAGAGCAACCTTTGATTTTTACAAAAAATGGAAAGTATTTTTTAGTATGTAGCTGTTTACAAATAAAAAATAACAGAGTGTAAGAATTTAAGTAAGAAATGCACAATCAGATATGCAAATATAATATTCAAAGAAGTTATAATAGAATAGAAGTTCTAAAGTAAGTTCTGTTGTTATGTAAGAATCTGGTGTGTACTTTTCTATGTTTGCATATTTTATTTTCTTTGTTTGAAAAATAAAAACGTATTTACAAAAAAAAAAGAGTCACTGGAAAAGACAATAAAGCTAGGAAAAGTTGAAGGCAAAAGAAGAAGACCCAGCATGAGATGGATTGACTCTATAAAGGAAGCCACAGCCCTCAGTTTGCAAGACCAGAGCAAGGCTATTAACGATAAGACATTTTTGGAGGGCATTGATTTATTAATTCATTGACGGCACTTCACACTTTTTTATGTACTGGAGGTTTTGCCTTGGGTTTGCCGCTGTCTAGGTGCACGTTTTTCCCATCCAAATTCTCAAAACTTAACTGTACTCCAGCAGCTCTTTCACACGTGCTGAATAATGCATATCCAATCCACTTTCAAAGCAGTTTAATGATCGGTTGCAAGAGGGGTTTGCTGTTTCACAGAAAATCTGGCACTGAAAGTGCAAATCAAGCGGCCTGCTGGAAATGTAATGCATTAGATGGTTCCAATTTCCATGTATGGTGGACCTGTCCAAAGCTGCAATCACATTGGAAAGATATACATCACGAACTTCAAAAGATGTTCAAACAAAAATTCCCCCTAGATCCTAAGAACATGATGTTAGGTATGATGTTAGCAGAATTAGCCCCACAACTTCAAGATCTATTCAAATACACCACAACAGCAGCTACAGTGGTTTTAGCAAGGAAATGGAAACAGGCATTCCTTCCAGATGTAGAAGAATGGAAGGAAAAACTAATGGAATATGCAACTATGGCTAAAATGACTATTTTGATAAATAGTAACAAGTTTCATGAAACAGTTTCATGAACAGTTTCATGAAAAACGGAAATTATTCTATCATTATTTTGAGGCTTAATTATAATAAGAATATCGAGGTTTGATTATTATAATCATAATAGAACAAGTGAGTAGACCTATATTTTTGATAAGATGGGTAGTAACAGCCAGATACTCTTCTCTTCTATCGTAAGATAGTGTTGAATAGCTGGGCATTGAAACTGTAATCTGCTTGATCAGCTTTTTAAAAATTTTCCTCACCCTCCAGCTTCAGAGACACTGTCCTTCAGTGTTACTCCTCTGAAGATGCCTGCCACAGCTGCTGGAGAAACGTCAGGAAAGAAAATACCAAGACCACGGTTACACAGCCCGGATAACCTACAAGAACCAATTTTCCTCTACTGTCCAAACTTAATATTGACACCATTATTCCCCTTCCCTATTGTATACCTTTCTACACCAAAAACAACATTTATATATTTCTTTAAAAGTGTATTATCCAGTGCCTGTGAAAGTGTCCAAGCACTCTCATGTGTTTTGTGCAGCAGCCATAAGAACATAAGAAAAGCCCTGCTGGATCAGACCAAGGCCCATCAACTCCAGCAGTCTGTTCACACAGTGGCCAACCAGGGGCCTCTAGGAAGCCCACAAGCAAGACCACTTCAGCAGCACCATCCTGCCTGTGTTCCACCACACCCAAAATAATAGGCAAGCTCCTCTGATACTGGAGAGAATAGGTATGCAGCATGACTAGTATCCATTCTAACTAATAGCCATGAATACCCCTCTCCTCCATGAACATGTCCACTCCCCTCTTAAAGCCCTCCAAGCTGGCAGCCATCACCACATCCAGGGGCAGGGAGTTCCACCATTTAACTGTGCGCTGTGTGAAGAAACATTTCCTTTTAACTGTTGGAATCTCTCACCCTCCAGTTTCAGCAGATGACCCTGTGTTCTGCTATAATGAGAGAGGGAGAAAAGCTCCTCCCTGTCCCCTCTCTCCATACCATGCATAATTTTATAGACCTCTATCATGTCTCCACCCTGACCTGGATGGCCCAGGCTAGCCTGATTTCGTCAGATCTCAGAAGCTAAGCAGGGTCAGCCCTGGTTAGTATTTGGATGGGAGACCACCAAGGAAGTCCAGGGTTGCTGTGCAGAGGAAGGCAATGGCAAACCACCTCTGTTAAGTCTCTTGCCATGAAAACCCAAAAAGGGGTCGCCATAAGTCGGCTGCGACTTGACGGCACTTCACACACACATCATGTCTCCCCTTAGCCGCCTTCTTTCCAAGCTAAACAGCCCTAGGCATCTTAACCGCTCCCTATAGGACAGTTGCTCTAGTCCCCTAATCATTTTGGTTGCTCTTTTCTGCCCCTTCTCAAGTGCTGTAACATCCTTTTTTTTTATCCCTCCGGCACCGGGGCGTCTTATTTATTTATTTATTTACTTGTTGTTTTCTAATTAGATCACATTAACATCAATCCTCCAATCAACAAAATCATACAACGTAAACCATTTTTCTCTAGTAGTAGAAAAGGGCAAGAGTCCAGTAGCACCTTAAAGTCTAACACAAATATTTTCTGGTAGGGTATGAGCTTTCGTGAGCCACAGCTCACTTCTTCAGAACGTCTTCAGTTCTGAAGAAGTGAGCTGTGGCTCACGAAAGCTCATACCCTGCCAGAAAATATGTGTGTGTCTTTAAGGTGCTACTGGACTCTTGCCCTTTTCTACTACTACAGACAGACTAACACGGCTACCCACTGGGAATCATTTTTCTCTAATCATTCTAGTTCTTACTTATTGACTTCCCCTCTCCCTCCTCTATCTCTTTAGTATCTCTATTCTCCCCTTTGCATTCAAATTCTAATTCATCATATGTCATTTGTATATTTAATTACATATCTCATGGTCTTAAAAAACTAAGTTTATCATTGTGTGTGTGTGTGTGTGTGTGTGTGTGTGTGTGTGTGTGTGTTAAGTGCCGCCAAGTCGCTTCCGACTCCTGGCGACCCTATGAACAAAAGTCCTCCAAAACGTCCCATCTTTGACAGCCTTGTTCCGATCTTGCAAACTGATGGCTGTGGCTTCCTTGATGGAGTCCGTCCATCTCTTGTTGGGTCTTCCTCTTTTCCTGCTGCCGTCAACTTTTCCTAGCATTGGTTCTTGTGGGTTATCCGGGCTGCGCGACCGTGGTCTTGGTATTTTCTTTCCTGACGTTTCGCCAGCAGCTGTGGCCGGCATCTTCAGAGGAGTAGCCCTGAAGGACATTATTTCTACTTTAATCACTTGAATTTATTATTATTTATTTCTACTTTCATCATCATCATCAGCATCATCATTATTAATTTCTACTTTAATCATTATTTCTACTTTAATCACTTAAATTTATTATTATTTATTTCTACTTTAATCATCATCATCATCATCATTATTATCAATTTCTACTTTAATCATTATTTCTACTTTAATTTATTATTTATCGATTTAATTACATATCTCATGGTCTTAAAAACTAAGCGGATCCTTATTCCTACTTTAACCCCTTGCATTAGCTCAAAACGTAACCTATGAGACTTCCCAAATTAAATTCACTGATACGATATGCTGCCCAAGCCTCCCATCCTCCCACAAATTCCCTGTTCCCTTTCTGATTTACTAATGCTGGCACCGGCGCGCCTTGACCGTCCGCCCTCCCTGCCATCCGCTCGCCAAGGGGCGTCGCGGCTCCGGCGACACCCCGCTCCGCTGGAGCTCCGGGCGCGCTCCGCCTCCCCGCGGCCGCCAGGGGCCGCTGCAGGCCGGGGCGGCGGCGGAGGCGGCGCCGGCGGGCGGGCGGAGCGCTCGGGAGCGCCCCTAGCGAGCGAGCGCGGGAGCGGCGCGGCGCGGCTGGCCTGGCCGAGGAGGGATGGCGGTGTCTCGGCAGCTGGCCATCCGCCTGGCCTACGCGGCCGCCGGCGCCCTCTCCGGCCTGGCCGCCTTCCTGGCCTGGAACCTGGCGCCCGGCTTGCGGCAGCCTTGCACCGCCGCCGCCGGCGGGCTCTCCGGTAAGGGGCCCCGGGGGCCTCCAGGGTGCAGCCGGGTGCATTGGCAAGCAGCTGGGTGGTTGGGTGCATCGGCAAGCAGCTGGGGGGGTGGGGTGCATTGGCAAGCAGCTGGGTGGTTGGGTGCATCGGCAAGCAGCTGGGGGGGGGTACATTGGCAAGCAGCTGGGTGGGTGCATTGACAAGTGGGTGGGTGGGTGGTTGGGTGCATTGGCAAGCAGCTGGGTGGGTGGGTGCATTGGCAAGCAGCTGGGTGGTTGGGTGCATTGGCAAGCAGCTGGGTGGGTGGGTGGTGGGGTGCATCGGCAAGCAGCTGGGGGGGTGGGTACATTGGCAAGCAGCTGGGTGGGTGCATTGGCAAGTGGGTGGGTGGGTGGTTGGGTGCATTGGCAAGCAGCTGGGTGGTTGGGTGCATTGGCAGGTGGGTGGGTGCATTGGCAAGCTGCTGGGTGGTTGGGTGCATTGGCAAGCAGCTGGGTCGTTGGGTGCATTGGCAAGCCGCGGTTTTTCATGCCCCCTCCCCCGCGGCCCCGATCCTACCCGGCGGCCGCCCCGCTCCGGCCCCCATCCCTTTTACTCCGGTTGCCGCCGGCTCGGAGCAAAAGGACCTGCTCTCCGGCGCGGCGGGTCGCGTTTCCGGCGCAACTACCGCGCCCTGGTTGTTTACTAGGAGGTGCTGCTCTGAACCCCTGCGGTTGCGAGGCGCTGCGAAGAGGAACGCACGAAGCTGCCTTGTGCTGAATCAAACCCTTGGTTCATCCAAGTCAGTATTGTCTACTCAGACTGGCAGCGGCTGTCCTGGGTCTCAGGCAGGGGTCTTTCACATCGCCTACTTGCCTGGTCCCTTGAACTGGAGATGCCGGGGATTGAACCAGGGACCTTCTGCATGTCGAGCAGATGCTCTACCACTGAGCCGTGGTCGACCAAGGGTCTGATTCGATAGACCAAGGGTCTGATTCAGTGTAAGGCAACTTCATGGGGATAGGCCGTGGCTCAGTGGTAGAGCATCTGCTTGGCATGCAGAGGGTCCCAGGTTTCATCCCCGGCATCTCCAGTTCAAGGGACTAGGCAAGTAGGTGATGGGAAAGACCTCTGCCTGAGACCCTGGAGAGCCGCTGCCGGTCTGAGTAGACAGTACTGACTTTAATGGACCAAGGGTCTGATTCAGTATAAGGCTGCTTCGTGTGTTTGTGTGTGTCCCCTGCCTGTGGCCAGTGGGGACCTGGCAACCCTACTATCAACTCATTTGACTGTGATGAGGGACAAATGCCTTTAAAGAAAAAATTGCAAATAAAGTCATGAAGTAAGTTTCTAGGCCTTAATGCTTCTCCAAAGCCACCGGTTTTGGTGGTATACTAGCAGCTAGACCGTATGAAACTGCCTTATACAGCCGTTGGCCTATCAAGATGAGTCTTGTTTACTCTGACTGGCAGCAGTTTTCCAGGGACTTTCCTATCACCTGCTACCTGATCCTTTTAACTGGAGATGCTGGGGATTGAACCTGGCACCTTCAAGCAGATGCTTACTCATGGCTGCAGCCCTGCCCTATAACCCACTGGTTGCCAACCTTTTTTCACTTGCCCTTGGCAGCCCCTTTCTCAAAGAAGAAGAGTTGGTTTTTATATGCCGACTTTCTCTGCCACTCAAGGGAGAATCAAACGGGCTTACAATCATTTCTATAAATTGTACCTCTCGTATTACCAATATGTTTGTAATTAATATAGTCGCTGCTGTTTCAAATGCCTTTTCTCGCCATTATTCAGGTTTTTTTCCGCAGACCCCTAAATGTCCTGGTTTGTACCCCTGGGGGTATGTGTAGCCCAGGTTGGGAACCTCTACTATAGCCCAGCTGCTGTCCAGTTAAAGAAAACTTCCTTGCCTTGCTGCCTAAAAATGATGGCTAATGACAAGCCCACCTTAAAGCATAATGACGGGTTTTTTTGTGTGAACTTTGTAGTGTGTCTAAAAGAAATCTGAATGCATGTTAAAAGTCTAAAGGCCCCCTTTGAAACAAAATCTTCCACAAATTAACTGCAGTTTTTAAAATGGCTCTGCTGTGTTCTTAGTGGCATATGGTGCGAACTAATTATAGTTAACTAGAGAAGGAAATTAAGTGTTTGGAGAATCCATCCATCAACTTTAAAAGCCATTTCAGAAGCTACGTTTCGGTTGCGCGTCCACGCTCGCTAGCGTTGTAAGAGATGGGGGTTTGTAAGCCCTTTTGGCTGCCTGCTTGAAATCTGAGTGTTGTTACGTGTTGCATGCACCTGTTGAATATTTACCTCTGGCCTGCTTAAATGAGGTCCTGCGTGTGTAGTGGAAGAGTGTGCCCAGCTTTGTACAAAAAGCATCGTTAAATTGTGGAACTCCCTGCTCCAGGATGTGGTGATGGCTGCCAACTTGGAAGGCTTGAAGAGGAGAGTGGACATGTTCATGGAGGAGAGGGCTATTCATGGCTACTAGTAAAAATTGATACTAGTCATGATGCATCCCTGTTCTCTCCAGGATCAGAGGAGCATGCCAAATATATTAGATGCCGTGGAACAGAGGCAGGACAACGCTGCTGCAGTCGTCTTGCTTGTGGGCTTCCTGGAGGCACCTGGTTGGCCACTGTGTGAACAGACTGCTGGACCTGATGGACCTTGGTCTGATCCATCATGGCTTTTCTTATGTTCTCTCCAGCATCAGAGCCAGCCTAATATATTAGGTGCTGTGGGACACACGCAGGATAATGCTGCTGCAGTCATCTTGCTTGTGGGCTTCCTAGAGACACCTGGTTGGCCTTTGTGTGAACAGACAGCTGGACTTGATGGACCTTGGTCTGATCCAACATGGCCTTTCTCATGTTCTTATTTATTCAGGTAGGGGGCAAGTGCAGTGGAGGGGGGACCAGTAGCCAGCACTAATATGGGCGGTGGCGAATTAGGCTTGGCGGGGAAGATCTCTATGGGGGGAAGGGACCCCTTGGGGGATGGGATTTCCCTTCCCCACTTGTCCCCTGCAGGTTCCCCGCTTGGCAAAGGGAGGGACTTTGTCCCACTTGGAGGCACAATTGCAGTGAGGATAAAACCTTCCTTTTACTACAGACGCTTAGTAGGCCAGCCCCTACTAAGAATCACTAAGGATAAGAATCACACGGTCCCCCGTGTGTACATGTGGGTGCGCGCGGTCTGTTTTGATAAGCCCCGCTCACAGGTGCATAGAATCCTCCCCAATGTCTCATAACGTGCTGTCCCACCCATTGCAATGACGGGTACTTTACTAGCTGAGAACCACATTTTCTTTCCAGCTATTTTTTGGGAATGAAGAAGAAGAAGAGTTGTTTTTTATATGCCAACTTGCTCTACCACTTAAGGAAGAATCAAACCGGCTTATAATCACCTTCCCCGCCCCGCAACAGACACTCTGTGAGGTAGGCGGGGCTGAGAGAGCTCTGACCAGCCCATGGTCACCCAGCTGGCTTCATGTGGAGGACTGGGGAAACCAATCCAGTTCACCAGATTAGCCTCCGCTGCTCATGTGCGGGGAATCAAACCCGGTTCCCCCGATCAGAGTCCACCGCTCCAAACCACTGCTCTTAACCACTACGCCACACTGAAGCGGCTAAAGATTCTTCCAAAAGTACAGGCCAAGGGGTTTCCAAGTGGGAAGCAGTGCCAAATTCTGAGGTTGGGATTTTGTGGTTGGATTTCTTGCCGAAATCGTATCCAGTCCAGCCAGTTTAAAACTGGTTTGAGTTTGTAAGGTGCCCTTGCAGTTAAAGACGCACTCATGTCAGAGCAAGACAACATCTTTCCGCAGAATGTTGGTTTGGCTTACCAGCACCAACAGGCAAAGAAGGTATGGAGTTAAAAAATAAGGCCGAGGCCCGTGGTGCAAAATAGGTAATAAGATTTATTTATGACTCAGGATATAAATGAGGAAATTGAAATTGTTGAAGACTTTCTATCCCTTGGCTCCATCATCAACCAAAAGGGAGACTGCAGCCAAGAAATCAGAAGGAGATTGAGGCTGGGAAGGGCAGCCAGAAGGAGCTAGAAAAGATTCTGAAGTGTAAGGATGTGTCACTGGCCACCAAGATCAAGTTAATTCATGCCATCATATTCCCTATTACTACGTATGGGTGTGAAAGCAGGACATTGAAGAAAGCTGACAGGAAGAAAGTAGATCCCTTTGAAATGTGGTGCTGAAGGAGAGTTACGGATACCCTGGACTGCCAACAAAACAAATCAGTGGGTTCTAGATCAAACCAAGCCTGAACTGACCCTAGAAGCTAAAATGACTAAACTGAGGCTATCGTATTTTGGTCACATGATGAGAAGACAAGAGTCACTGGCAAAGACAGTCGTGCTAGGAAAAGTTGAGGGCAGCAGGAAAAGAGGAAGACCCAGCAAGAGATGGATTGATTCAATAAAGGAAGCCACAGCCCTGGGTTTGCAAGATCTGAGCAAGGCTGTCAAAGATAGGACCCTTTGGAGGACTTTGATTCGTAGGGTCGCCATGTGTCAGAAGCGACTTGATGGCCCTTAACACAGACACATTCCCTATGCGTTTCGCCCAAGGGGCTTCTTCAGCAGAGTCTGAGTTTACATTACTCAGTTTACATTACTGAGTTTACACAAATAAATATTTGGTTACAATTTTACAAACCAAACACTATATTAAAAGTCAGAATATAAGCTGTATCGTATACATAAAAAAACCTGCCAGAGCTTATTCATCCTTGAGATTGTACGGAGGAGAAAGAAAAGAAAAAAATAAGAGATAAAATACAGCTGTATAGCACGTAACAGTTTTTAGCTCAAACTTAAAAAAAACTTATTTGTGCCAAAATGGGTGTTAAAAAGGTAAAGGTAGTCCCCCGTTGAAGCACCGGGTCATTCCTGACCCATGGGGTGACGTCACATCCCGACGTTTTCTAGGGAGACTTTTGTTTATGGGGTGGTTTGCCAGTGCCTTCCCCAGTCTTCTTCCCTTTACCCCCAGCAAGCTGGATCCTCATTTTACCGACCTCGGAAGGATTGAAGGCTGAGTCAACCTTGAGCCGGCTACCTGAAACCAACTTCCGTCAGGATCGAACTCAGGTTGTGAGCAGAGCTTTTGACTGCAGTACTGCAGCTTACCACTCTGCGCCACGGGGCTCTTAAAAAATGGGTGTTACCAACCTGTAATTGTGGCAGTAGTCCTTTAAATGTCTCTAAACTCAGTAATGCAATTATATATTATATATTACAGATTCCCCTGAAGAAACCCCTTGGGCAAAACGTGTAGGAATTTCTATTCTGAGTAATAAAAAATATTTTTACCTATGTTGCACCATTGGCCTTGGCCTTATTTTTAATTCCTTTTACTGGTGCATCCCTTTTGTTTCAGTGTGGTGTAGTGGTTGAGAATGGTGGACTCTGATCTGGATTCCCCACTCCTCCACATGAGCAGCGGAGGCTAATCTGGTGAACTGGATTTGTTTCCCCACTCCTCCACATGAAGCCAGCTGGGTGACCTTGGGCTAGTCGCACTCTCTCAGCCCCACCTCCCTCACAGGGTGTCTATTGTGGGGAGGGGAAGGGAAGGTGATTGTAAGCCGTTTTGATTCTTCCTTAAGTGGTAGAGAAAGTCGGCAAATAAAAAACTCTTCTTCTTCCCCTTCTCCTCCTCCTCCTCCTCTTCCATAAATTACATAGAAAATTACAATAAAACCAGGGTTCATTTTGTTCCATGATTTTATGGGGAGCAGAGGAAGTTGTCCTTTAATTCATTTTGAAATCAGGGAAACCGTGATCATTTCAGACGAGCACGTGGCTATGGGAGCATAATGTTTTTCATGCTGTTTGCTTGTTCACGTGGTGGTCCCCCCACCCCAATCTCTCTTTGCAGAGCCCTATTTGATAGGAGGGTGGAAATTCAGGAGGGTGGAAGCCAGAGGCGTGATTCCTGGAATGAAAACCGTCAGCACAGACCTTGAGAGGGAACGTTGTGTGATGGTTACCTTACTCTTAAGAGGCTTTGTTTTTTGCTATATTTAAGCCGTGCGGCGGGTTGGGTCTGTCGGATAAAGCGAGGCTTTGGATTACAAGGGCCTGTTGCTAAGCCAAGTAGATAGTGTAGTGGTTAAGAGCGGTGGTTTGGAGCGGTGGACTCTGATCTGGAGGACCGGGTTTGGTTCCTCACTCCTCCGCATGAGCTGCGGAGGCTGATCTGGTGAACTGGATTTGTTTCCCCACTCCAACACATGAAGCCAGCTGGGTGACCTTGGGCTAGTCGCACTCTCTCAGCCCTACCTCCCTCACAGGGTGTCTGTTGTGGGGAGGGGAAGGGAAGGCGACTGTAAGCCAGTTAGATTCTTTCTTAAGTGGCAGAGAAAGTCGGCACGTAAAAACCAACTCTTATTATGACTGTTATTTTTGTGTGACAAATCAGCAACCACTTGGGCCTTTGCCGATGTCTGTTATCTCATTCTAGCATGCAGAAAAAGGAATTATGTGTGTGCGTGTTGTGCAGAACGACTGTACTTTGGAGCAGCCGGGCTGAACCAGCCAAGCGTTTTGTGTGTGCTGGACCTGGAAGAAACAGATCCATTCAGCTGCCCTGTTGTTTCTAGCAATTGTTTGTTTTTCGCCCAGGAGGAAGGGGGACAGGACAGAGGTTTGTCAGCAGGGTGGACAGAAACCAAACTTGGACTAGCTAGAACAGTGGTTCCCAACCTTTTTTTGACCAGGGACCACTAGGACTTTTTTGTTCGGTGCAGGGACCCCAAGGTTCAAAATAAAAATTCTGAGAATTTGAAAATAAACTTTAATCATAACTGTTAGTTAAACATTAAACTTAGAATAATATTTGAATATATATTTTTATAATAGAGAACTTTTAATTGAAAATATTAATTTATTATGGGTTTATAACTTTGTTTCGCGGACCTTAATTTAGTTCTCGTGGACCCCTGGGGGTCCACGGACCCCTGGTTGGGAACCAGTGAGCTAGAGGGAAAGGGCCATCTTTGGCACACAAGAGTCACAAGCTGTGGAGTTTGATGGTGGTGGGAAAGGAGGCCTAGAACCTGTTTCAAACAGCACCGCATTTCCCTCCACCTTTTCCCGCGGCACTTTCCCCCCCGCCCAGCTTTTTTAACATTCTGATAT
Source organism: Euleptes europaea (assembly GCF_029931775.1). Taxonomy (NCBI): domain Eukaryota; kingdom Metazoa; phylum Chordata; class Lepidosauria; order Squamata; family Sphaerodactylidae; genus Euleptes; species Euleptes europaea. The sequence continues at coordinate 171,466,063 of NC_079312.1, forward strand.
GTAAGTGGTGCTGCTATAGCGCGAATCTTAAAACACTGGGGGGAAAGAACGTGCCATGGGGAAAGGTGCGGAAAAAATTGTCCATTTGGAAGTGCTCCAGACGGTTCGAACCGCACACTGGAGCGATTCAGAAGCGCAAGGAAAAACCGAAAACAGGAGAGAAAGCAGTTTTCATTTTTAAAAAGTCCGACACCCCCTTCCCCCGCGGGATGCCAATGAGATGCAAGCGGCTTTGTCTGGACAGGTTAAAAAAAAAAAATACACGTTAAGAGCCAGGAGACAAAACGGTTGTGCCTGAATTGGCACAAAAGATCGATTAGCAATCCACTGCTCAAACGGAATATAAGGACCGTTTGAAAAGGGCTTTAATTTCCAAAAGGCCTCAGCCCCAGGCTTTAAATAGTAGTATTTGGTCTACAAGCCCTGCCCCCTAATGCCGGACATTTGGGGAGGGGGTTGTGGTTACTTACAGAAATTAACTCTACATATGCTCCGGAACTATGCTGTTGTTATTTCTTTTGGGTCGGAGTTGAGTCCTGGCATTGAAACCAGCTTCTGCCTGGGTCCTGGTGAATCCTGGCCTGGAATAAAGGGTCTACCTTTCTCTCGTTTCTTCCCTTGCATTGATTTTGAGCACTGCCTCTTTTTTTCCCACTGGGCAGAAGCAGAAGATAGTTATATAAAAGCCTTTTTGGGAAAGGGGCGATCCTAAATCCACCAAGGGCCCTGGTTTGCTGACTCCGCAGTGCTTAAAGAACTGAGCTGAGAGGGGATCTTCTGTCCAAGTGGAATCAGGCTCGCTTCACTTAAAGACGTGAATTGTGTGGGTAAGGTGTGGTCGCGTCGCAGATGGTGGGTTACCATTGCCTTCCTCTGCATCGCGACCCAGGGCTTCCTTGGTGGTCTCCCATCCAAATGCTAACCAGGGCCGACCCTGCTTAGCTTCCGTGCAAGTCATGAATGTGTCCTGGCTAAATCCCAATCCTAACTAAACGACTTTCCCCTTGATCTGTGCTTATGCTTGCAAAAGCAGCTTGGAAACCTTGTGGCTGTTGAGGTGTGGGGGATATCAGTTCGGAGGCTTTTTTCCAATGGGAATTGCTTCTCTAAACTTGAGCGCCTACCTGTCTTTGAGCGTCTAGTAAATGTCTGCCCTGGTTTTGTGGTTTCATTTGTGGTAATGGGGAAGGTACAGAGGTTCTACAGGTCTCGCGGTACTAACAGCACTTTTTACATTCGTTTGCTTTTGTTCTCTTACATGTTACTACCTGTATGTTTCTGGACAGGCTCTTCTCTGTTTTTCCCCAGCCTTCTGAATTACGGGAGAGGACCTTTTCTGTGGTGGCCCCCTATTTGTGGTGCTACCTACTTTTAGGTTGCCAGAATGTCTGTTTTACCCAGGCCTTTAACTGAGGGATGTGCATATTAGGGAACCGACCCTTCTCTTTTTTAGAGCCAGCAGGCCGGTGCCGCTGAATTTTAAATGGTTGGGGTGGGGCATAGTTCCGTTTTAATAGTTTATTTATTTGCTTAATTCGTTTATTGCTCTCCTGTCACATTGACACGCAAGGCAATTACCGATTGCGAAAATGACCAGACTCCTAGAAAACAACAAAGTTAGAAAACAGCCGGTGGTAAATAATATGTACAACAAAGTGTAATAAAACTGGATTACAAAATTAGAGAACAATGAAATATAAACAATAGGATACATTCAATAAATAATACAAAGCAGGAAATAAATTGTCTAAGTTTGCAGATGTTAAAATGACAATCCTGTTCCTTTAATAAGGATGGGCTATTGCTTTGCTTACTGCAGTGGCTTTCCAAACTTTTTGAAATGAGCTTCTTCTAACCCAACTTTTTGGGACCTCTCTGCGAAGAAACCCCAGTAACTCTTTCCCCCTCCACAACATAAAATGCAAGAATCTCACCTCAGTCAGTGAACAGGTCTACTTTTTAGTGTCTCATTTTCTAGTCTTTATAAATGTGTGGCATTCTATTTCCCACATTATGCAGAGGCAAACCCAGATTTGCCTTCAGGCCTCTCCGACTTTCCTCTGCCGGCTAACTTTGTTCCACCCGGAGACTGAGCCCTATGAGAAAAGGCTGAGGGACTTGGGAATGTTTAGTCTGGAGAAGAGGAGGTTGAAGAGGGACGTGATGGCTCTCTTTAAGTATCTGAAGGGCTGCCACTTAGAGGAGGGCAGGCAGCTTTTCCTGTTGGCAGCAGAGGATAGGACTTGCAATAATCACAGAGTTGGAAGGGACCACCAGGGTCATCTAGTCCGACCCCCTGCACAATGCAGGAAATTCCAAACTACCTCCCCCCCTCGCACCCCCAGTGACCCATACTTCATGCCCAGAAGATGGCCAAGGTGCCCACCCTCTCATGATATGCCTAATGGTTTTAAATTACTGGCAGAAAGGTACCAACTGGATATTAGTGGGGGAAATTACAGTAAGGGTTGTTCAATAGTGGAATTGGCTACCTGGGGGGGTGAGCTCCCCCTCACTGGCAGTCTTCAAGCAGCGGCTGGACGAACACTTGTCAGAGATGCTCTAGGCTGATCCTGCATTGAGCAGGGGGTTGGACTAGATGGCCTGCATGGACCCTTCCACCTCTATGATTTCATGATTCCACCTCTGGGCATACTGACCTCCCTGCAAGAGAATCAGAACCAAGTGTTTGATCATTACCCAGTTTGAGAACCACGGGTTTAACGTCCCTTACTGGCTCTTCTCACGACCTGAGTTCGATCCCAACGGAAGTTGGTTTCAGGTAGCCAGCTCAAGGTTGACTCAGCCTTCCGAGGTCGGTAAAACGAGTACCCAGCTTGCTGGGGGGTAAAGGGAAGACGACTGGGGAAGGCGATGGCAAACCACCCCTTGAACAAAGTCTGCCAAGTAAACGTCGGGATGTGACGTCACCCCATGGCTCAGGAATGACCCGGTGCTTGCACAGGGGACCTTTACTTTTTTACCTTTACTGACTTATTATGGTTAAGCTGCCTTGTGAACCTGCCTGGGTTAAGAATTGTGAGAGAGTTTTTGTTGTTAGATAAATTTGTCAACTTGCCTGCGTGAATCAGCTCTGACTGTAACTGAGGGTGGTGCAATGACGCTAATAGGAAACACAACCTATTTGATTATCCAGGGTATGCTATATACATGCCAGTTATTTTTTTGTTCGTAGAGATGAGAGAAAGAAGGGCTTGGTGAGAACATTGTATGCAATAAAAATATGGATCTATCAATATGACAAGTATTTATCACTTGAACTAGTTGATAAAGACCCACATGTGTTTGTCACATAGGAAGTTAATCCACTAAACCAGCGTGGTGTAGTGGTTAAGAATGGTGGTTTGGAGCAGTGGACTCTGATCTGGATTTGAGTCCCCCACTCCTCCACATGAGTGGTGGAGGCTAATCTGGTGAACTGGATTGGTTTTCCTACTCCTACACACGAAGCCAGCTGGGTGACCTTGGGCTAGTCACAGCTCTCTCAGCCCCATCTACCTCACAGGGTGTCTGTTATGGGAAGGGGAAGGGAAGGTGATTGTAAGCCGGTTCGATTCTCCCTTAAGTGGCATTCTCCCTTAAGTCGGCATATAAAAACCAACTCTTCTTCTTCTTCTTCTCCTTTGCCTTCTTCAGTGGTGCAAATGTACTACACATTACATGTCACAGCTTAACCTCAGACTAAAAATGCTGATTAAGTACCATCAGCACCATGTACTATAAAGCAATAAATCTGGAAATATCTTTCATAGAAGCCTTCTCATTAAAAATGTTGCCAGTCAGGCAACGAATCAGAAGGATTCTTGATATCTGCGTCTACATGCTAGAAATGTGAAGGTTTCTTGAAGCATCTACATATATTATGCACAAAGCCAAATCAAAACCAGTAGATCCATTTCTGTGTGTGGAATCGAACAACGTCCTCACTAGACCAGAGAAATATTCTGAAGAAGATAAACGTCGAAACATGCTTGTTATTCCGGATTAATTTATTATGTTCCAAGCACATTCTTGGTGAACTAGTTAAGCGATAAATATTCATCATATTGCTAGAATTATTGTGTATATTTATCGCATACATTGAGGGTAACTTTGCTCAGCTTCTAGAACAGTGGTTCCCAAAGTGGGCGCCTCCCTGGGGGGATCACCTAGGGGGGCACTAAGAGGCAAGGGGACAGCTAGAGGTGGGCCCCCTTCAACTTTGTTGGTCTCTAATTTACACTAGATCATTCTGTGGAAACATGCTGGCAAATTTGATGGAAACTATCAGACTTTCCCCCCCAGACTTTGAAGATCTGGTACCACCGGATCAAGTCCATCCGTTCTGTTAAATAAATTTCAACTCAAAAGTTTTGATTTGTTTTTGAATAGATGCGCAATTAACGGATGCAGTTTTGAAATGTGACTGTTCTTATCTTCTGTGTGTCGTGCAAACCCCTATTTTGAATTATGTTTTTTATAGGATAGGGTAGGGGGCGCTGGGGCTGAGTTTGTGGAACCAAGGGGGCGGTGGCCCGAAAAGTTTGGGAGCTGTTGTTCTAGAATGGAGCACTGCCAATATAATTCCTCCGGCACCATGTAGACCTGAGGCACGAATGATTTGGGATTGGGAAGGTTTTGCAGTCGCAGTGTCCGCAACAAATACTGGGTGTAATTTGTCACGGGGTTATTTGGCATGTGAGGGCTACTGGGAGGTCAGAAGCAGCCATGGTCACGTTGCAAAGTTCAATCCGTTTGCCCAGCTCTCTCTCTCTCTGTTTTTTGCTTTGGGTTTTTTTTTTCTTGCTGTGTCATTTGGAAGAGTTCCTTTCCAAAGAGTTCCCACTTCTGCTGAGTCATGGTGTTCTGAAAGTGCCGCATCAGGTGGGGGGGGGGGGGCTCGTGGTCTTGAGTCAGCGTCTTTTAAGAGCCGGTAAACAGACCGCATGTTTCCTGCTGAAAAGACCAGCTTAGGAAAGAAAGGGAGACACTGGCTTCCCCTCCCCTTCTAAACTTTATTTTGCGAAGTCATTCAATAGTTTGCATTTCTGCAGAACTTCCCCTTTTCTGTAGCTTAGAAAAGCACTTTCAGAGTTCCTAGCTTGGGTTGTTGTTGTTTTTTTAAAAAAAAATGCTTGTAGAAAGTCTCTTGTCTTGTTCAGCTACAGTTCTTTTGAACATAAGAACATAAGGAAAGCCCTGCTGGATCAGACCAAGGCCCATCAAGTCCAGCAGTCTGTTCACACAGTGGCCAACCAGGTGCCTCTAGGAAGCCCCCAAACAAGCAGCATTGTCCTGCCTGTGTTCCACAGCACCTAATATAATAGGCATGCTCCTCTGATACTGGAGAGAATAGGTATGCATCATGACTAGTATCCATTTTGACTAGTAGCCATGGATAGCCCTCTCCTCCATGAACATCTCCCCTCTTCAAGCCTTCCAAGCTGGCAGCCATCACCACATCTGAGGCAGGGAGTTCCACAACTCAGGACCTCATCTTGGAGTGGGTGTAAATGGTCAAGGCAAGTCACAACCACGTATTTTCCTCCACCTTGTGGTTGATCCTGTTCCTGTCTTATAGATTGGGGGGGGGGGGGGAGAGAGAATTACAGTTGAGCATAAAGGTGTCTTTCCGGATCCATCTTGTTAAGTTTGTTGGCAATCTCAGTACATTATCCAGGAGGGATGCTGTTTTAACATCACTTTCATAGAGATTGGTGACCCTTTAAGGATGGTATTCATAAGCAGGTGCATCAAGGGAATAAATGAATGTCTCCTACTCTCTTCCCCTGAATGCTTCATATCGCTTCCTATGGCGGCTAATCAGTCCAATGCCCCCCCAACAGCTTGCAACAGCCTCATTCACCACCAGATGGCACCCTTCCTCCCCTGTTCACCATAGTTGAACACACATGAACACATGAAGCTGCCTTATACTGAATCAGACCCTTGGTCCATCAAAGTCAGTATGGTTTATTCAGACCGGCAGCAGCTCTCCAGGGTCTCAGGTAGAGGTCTTTCACATCACCTACTTGCCTAGTCCCTTTAACTGGAGATGCCAGGGATGAAACCTGGGACCCTCTGCATGCCAAGCAGATGCTCTACCACTGAGCCACAGCCCCTCCCCTTTTGTGATGGAGGGTACTACCTGATATTAAACAAAACACATTTTCAAATGTTAATTTGTATGTGGAATTTTTTGTGAGTCAGGATAATACTGGCCTACCTTAAAGTGTCAGTGTATGAATTATGAAAAGGTAATCTATGAGAAATGCTTTGGATGCTTGGTAACATTTTATAAAAATATTAATAAATGTGCACACACACATATTTAATAATCAATTACTGTTAATAATAATGCTTTAATATGTATGCCACCAACAATATTGGCAACTGTCACGGCAGACTACTGTTTAGAGTTCTACAGAAGTTCAGCAATAGATCGTATGGGTTGAATTCACTTTCAGTGCCTATCATAGTCTTTGCCTGTCCTCCTCACTAGTAGAAGAAATTATGCGAAACATGCAAATTAGGAAAATTGACACAAATTGGCCAAAGATGCAGAGTCCATGCTTGCTTGGCAAAGAGTCTGAAATACACACTTATTTACCGGCATGTGTGCGCGCATACCACACGCATCTCGCTTCTGCCAGCAAGGAAACTTTACAGAAATGCAGAAAGATAAAACTAGAATTAACCTGCCTTGCTGACTGCAGAATTTTGGTGGCCCTTGAGAGTGGATGTCCTCACTTCCCCCCCCTTAACCTGGAAGAGACCAGCCCTGCCGTTCACAAGTTAGAGTGGACACGTGTACAATCTGTGTACAGCGCACATTTCGTTCTTCGTTAGACATACGTCGAGTAATTCTTATCTTACCTTCGTTGAATGAAGAGTTGAACCCCTGGTGGGTCCTGGTTCCTGCTTTCATTTGTTGAGTGAACACACGTTGGCTCTTTCGTTCATGGTCTCTTATATTCAATGGAGTATAGAGTTTTAATGAAGTTTTAAAGTATGCTTTAACTGATGTTATATTAAGTGTTGTTGTAACCCGCTCTGAGCCCTGCTTGCTGGGAATGAGGGTGGGCTGTAAATGTGAAATAATAAATAAATAAATTGCTAGGATTTTTTTATTTTTTAAAAAAATCTTTTTGTGGTATTTGCAGGTAAGCTCTGGGGCTTTGGTCCGACTCCTTACAGACTCTCTGGGGAGCCAGCGTGGTGTAGTGGTTAAGAGCGCTGGTATGGAGCGGTGGACTCTGATCTGGAGAATAGGGATTGATTCCCCGCTCCTCCACATGAGCGGCGGAGGCTAATCTGGCATACCAGGTTGGTTTCCTCACTCCTCCACATGAACCCAGCTGGGTGACATTGGGCTAGTCATACTCTCTCAGCCCCACCTACCTCACAGGGTGTCTGTTGTGGGGAGGGGAAGGGAAGGTGATTGTAAGCCAGTTTGATTCTTCCTTAAGTGGCAGAGAAATTCGGCATATAAAAACCAACTCTTCCTCTCTCTTTTTGCGCAAACAGGTGTGCTGGCGCTCTGGGCTCTCATCACGCATGTGATGTACGTGCAGGATTACTGGAGGACCTGGCTGAAGGGCCTGAAGTTCTTTCTCATCGTTGGCATTCTCTTCTGCATCCTCGCCCTGGTGGGGTTCTGCACGTTCCTGGCACTGGCCATCACACAGCATCAGTGTAAGTATGAGGTTGCTTTGGCCTTTTTAGGTGGGGACGTTTCACCGCGGCCACCCCCGCTGACTGCTTCGGGGCTCCCTTTGGATTATGCACGCCTTTTCTGCCCGTCAGAGGTCGCCTCGCCCTCCCCGTGCGTTTTGCCCGCGTTTTCCAGATTCTGGCTAAAACGGCATCCGGAAAACACGGGCAAAACACGCAGGGAGAGTGAGGCGACCTCTTTTTTTATATATATACAACATTTTTATTATTTTCCCAAAATTATTAATCACAGGGTTTAACAAACATATAAACAGTAAGAAGCATTAACAGACAGGTAGCTTTGTTAAAAATATAATATATAATCAAAATTTGGACTTCTCCTACATCTCCCTACATCTTACAATAAATTGGTAATCTCTTTTGCATAAATTTCTAATCCTAGTACTAATGTTAATGTTTATTAATCTCTTTATCATTATATTTACCGTAGCAGAACAAAAAAAAGGATTTTTATAATTTATAATATCATATAAAGGAGAGATTAAAAAAAAGTAAAAAGAAAAGAAAAAGAAATAGTAAATCTCCCTACAAATAAATGGATTAGTATAATAAAAAGCATTTAATTGTTTCCATTAAAAATTAATTGTTTTATAAATCCTCCATTTCTCCCTAACACTCATTTAACATATATTGTTTTTCTAGTAAATTGATGTCATATGTAATTCTATTTCCATTATAGCCAATCCTTTTAACCAGTGCTTTTCAGTGCTCCCGGTAGGAAGGCTCAGATGTAGCAAGTGGTCCAAAGGGAGGGGGAGATTCAGCCTCTGCAACAGGGGTGCCCAACCTTTTTGAGCCCGCGGGCACATTTGGAATTCTGACACGGCATGGCGGGCGCAGCAACAAAATAGCTGCCCCCAAATGGTTGCTGCAGGAGGCGGGGCCAGCCACCAAATGATTGCCACAGCTTCACGGCAGTAACACGGTGTAAATCCTTGTGTTGTGGTGGCAGCTGCCGCCAAAGCAACATTAAAAAAAAAAAATCTGCACAGCCAACCAGCAGCCTTGCTGGGCAAAAGCCCTACCTGGCCCTACCTACTTCCGAAAAACACTTGGCGGGTGCAAGAAAAGGTGTCGGCAGGCACCACGTTGGAGACCCCTGCTCTATAATAATGGGATTCTGTTTGTATGAGTGAGGTTCTAGGTTAGGTCTCCAGCTGGAGGGAGCAGAGCTGGGAAGGAGGATAGCGAAAAGACTGTGTAGGGTTTTGGCTCTTCAGGGTAGAGCATGTACTTTGCATGCAGAAGGCCCCGGCTCAGTCCCCGGCATCTCCCGTTAAAAGGATCGGGTGTCAGGAAAGAAGCTTCGCTTAGAGCTGCTGGCAGTCTGAATGAGCAGCACTGATCTGGATAGAACGAGGATTTCACTTGATACAAGGAAGCTTTGCTCGTTCATTATCAAGGTGTGGCTCATGGGTGGAATGTCTGCTTTTGCATGCGGAAGGTCCCAAGTTCAGTCCCTGCTATCTTCAATTAAGAGGATCAGGTGACGAGAAAGGCCTCGGCGCAAAACCCCGGAGAGCCGCTGCCAGTCACAGTAGACAGTAATGCCCGTGAGAGATCAACGGTCTGACTTGGCACCATTCACCGTTTGAAGGATCCCTCCTAATAAATCGATGGCTTGCTTTTATTTACTTAGTTTCTCCCATGCTTTTCTCACTGAGACTCACAGTGGATTAGAGTTATAAAACATGTATAATGCATGCAATTAATAATGCAATAAAACTGGATTTTAGAAATTAAAGAGCAGTGACATTGAAATGGTATAATGCAGGGGCGTCAAACTCAATTGTTATGAGGGCCAGATATGACATAAATGTCACTTGGTTGAACCAGGCCATGCCTCGCCAATCTGGATCAGGATTGGGGAGGGGGTGCCTGCCTTGGGTGCCTCATGGGCCAGATAAGAGCTTTCAAGGGGGCGGATCTGGCCCCTGGGCCTTATGTTTGACACACCTGGTATAATGTGTCTCATAACCTGGATCTTACCATTGAGCCGAAAAAACTGAATTTGACCATTAGAGAATGCAAAAGTTAAGATTGTAGATCAGGGGTATCAAACTCATTTGTCACGAGGGCCGGATATGACATAAATGTCACTTGGTTGGGCCAGACCATGCCTAACCAGCCCAGATTGGGAACAGGGAGGGGTGGCTGCCTCAGCTGCCTCGTGGGCCAGATAAAAGCTCTCAAGGGGCCAGATCCGGCTTCCGGGCTGTATGTTTGACACCCCTGCTGTAGAATACATCCAGTAAACAATTTTATTATTTACTGTATAGCCCACCCCCTTTTTGCACTGAGACTCCAGGCAGATTTCACTGCGTAATACAATGCCGTCAAACAGCATGAGACATCTAATAAACAATGCAATCAGACTAGGATTACAAAAAAAATAGAAACAGTGCAAATAAAGTATATGTCAAGAAATGCAGATAATGGATTTACCGACATAGAAAACAGTGCCATAAGAGCAGGATAAGACGCACAAGAAACATAGTTTGCAGAATGACAGAAGTGTGGGAGACTTCATGAGGAAGGGGGTGGGAGGAAGCTGGCTGAAAAAATTCACAGGCCATTAAATGAAAACCTTAACAGTGTATGCCCTTCTGGCAGAATTCTGTTCTACTACTTCCCTTTATGAAATGTGTCTTTCAACCAGTACTTACCTTGGAAACAAAATAGGTTGAAATAGACCCCCTGGAGAGTTCCACAAATGAGAAGAGTTTTCCAACAGAGGAGTGGGAATTTCCCACCTTCCCCTCCCACGACAGACCCAAATATTCCCCCGCTGGTTGTTCCTGGAGAAAGGGGACTCCCAGGAACTGCTTGAGGGGACAGGGAGTCAGAGGTCTGCAATGGAAAGGAAGAACCCCCCCTTTTTCAGTAGAAATCCTCCATGGGATTCTGTGTGTGTAAAGTGCCATCAAGTTGCAGCCTACTGACGGCGACCCTATAGGGCAGGGGTGTCAAATATCCGGCCCGCGGGCCAGATCCAGTCCCTTGAGAGCTCTTATTCGGCCCACAAGCAAACTGAAGCAGCCACACATACACACCCATTCTCGATCTTGGCTGGCGAGGCATGGCCTGGCCCAACCAAGTGACATTTATGTCATATCTGGCCCTCGTAACGAATGAGTTCAACACCCCTGCCATAGGGTTTTCAAGGCAAGAGGCGTTCAGAGGTGGTTTGCCGTTGCCTGCCTCTGCGTGGACTTCCTTGGAGGTCTCCTATCCAAGTACTAACTAGGGCCCAACCTTCTCAGCTTCTGAGATCTGATGAGATCAGGCTAGAGCCATGAGATCTAGCTGTGGTGTATTTGTGTGACCAATTCATGGAGGGTTAATGTTGGTGGCCACTATGGGGAAAGTGGCCGGTGTTCAGGGGCTGTGGAGTGGTAGTGCCTAGCAACAGAGGTTGTACTGTCCTACCGTGGTATCTCACTATGTCTGTTCCTTCCCTTTAGCCTTGACGGATCCAAAGAGTTACTACCTGTCTTGCATCTGGAGCCTCCTCTCCTTCAAGTGGGCCTTCCTCCTCTGCTTATATTCTTTCCGGTACAGAAACGAGTTTGCGGACATCAGCATTCTTAGTGACTTCTAAGACCCGGACTTCGATCCCGCCAAGGGGATGTGCGTGTTAGGGGGCCACTGGACAATTTGAGCGAGCGCTCAGACCCCTGCGCCGGCAGGCAGGAAGCCCACAAGAGGTCGAAAGCAGGAACCTGTCCCACCTCTGCTTGCCCGTTTGCCGGTTTCACTTGGAAGGGGGGGGGCTTTCTCCTCTACCGCTTTTATCCAGCCGCTTGCTGCTCGGCCGCTTCCATCCATCTTGTCTGCATTACCTTTTGCGAGAGTCACGTCCTTGTTTTGAGGGACGGTGCGAGAGTTCTGTCTCCTCGCACACAGTGAAAACCAGGATCCTGATTCAAGACCGCTTAGGCCTAGCGTGTATATCAGTGTGTGTATTTCTGTCCCTCATTTTTTTTGTGTGTGTGTGTGTGTGTGAAGCTGTGGTTTAATTTGGGAAGGCTGAAGAAATCGATATGCATTCTGTAGGCCTTCCTTTGTAGTTTCACGAGCGATCGGCCGCGATTTTGCGTTGCTCGTGAGGTGCTCCACGAAAGCCCCCAAAGGGCTGGTTTGTACTACTTTCATACAGAGGTATTTTCATAGAGCAAGGCATAATTTCATTCTGAGAGAAGACTATTTTGAACAACACTTCCCTCCCCCTCACACGCACATCTTATTCTTTCTTTCTTTGTTGCTGGTCACAGCTTTAAGGAGAAGGAAACCTGTGGATATTTATGCACAAAATCCCCCCTCCCAACCCTTTTTCTTCTCCAAGCACTTTTAAAGGGGTTGGCTGTTGATGTTTTTAAAGTGAGATTTTTAGATTATATTGGCCCTGACCTTTTTGACATGAGCACTGCAGAACATGGAAAACAGGGGTGACGGGAGAGAAGAGACTCCTTCCAAAGCTGCTTATTACTTTAGGGCAAGTTAACATTCCGCCTTATCCCACGACTCGGACTGAGGTCTAAAATGGGGTGATGTTGTCAGAATAGCTCGGTGAGCATGTCGTTTCAGTCCAAATGCTCAGATCGGGGTGATGGCTACCCTTGGGAGCTGGTTGCGTTCCCTGCATTTTGCTGCGTGTGTTTGGACGAAAACGCGTCAGCTCCCCCATACTTCTTGCATGACACGTATCATATTTTTTAAGTTCAGCGCGCTACGTAAGATAAAGTAATGGGCCCCTTCTGGACAGCCGCGGCTTTTAAAAACAGTCGCCCTCTTCATTCGAGCGTGTTCTCGAAATGCGCTGCTTGTAACCTCTTCTTTAAAAGAAATGGGGGAGGATGGGTGTTTTTTTTTTTCTCGTTTTAATCGGAATGCTTTTTAAGGTCAAGATCAGTTGGGAGTTGAGCCGGAGAAACGAGATGAATGTGACGGTCCGAAGAAGGTATGGATCCTTGGAAGTTCCCGGTGTTGCTCTGAGCCAGATCTTTGTACGTTGGTTCCTGTCGGACAATTTGCTGCTGCAGAGGTCATCTGGCGGTAGTACCCTGGATGATAGTACCCTCCCCAACCTTTGGGATACTGATCGGTCACCTGGGCCTACAATTCCCACGCTGCCTGCACCGGTGCTGAACACTGCTGTCCAGCAGTGGGAGCCTTTCTTCATGAATTCAACTGTAGGTTTTATCTCAGGTTCATGTGTCTCATTCCAAGCAAAAGTATGTGGGGAACTGGGCCTAACAACAGACACACTGCCAGGAATCTTGTGATACAACTTTTAAGTCGACAAATATGGCTTCTGAAACCCTTTGGGGGTTCCTCGGTGATGGAACAATATCCATGACGCTCCCAGAATAAGTCAGCCCGTTGCTGGCCTTTTATGCAGGGCCGTTTCCCCGCGGTCACCCACGCTGACTGCTTCGGGGCTTCTTTTTGATTATGCATGCCTTTCCCGCCCGTCAGAGGTCGCCTTGCTCTCCCCGGGCATTTTGCCCGCTTTTTCCAGATTCTGGCTAAAACAGCATCTGGAAAACACGGGCAAAACACACGGGGAAAGTGAGGCGACCTCTGACGGGCGGGAAAGGCATGCATAATCAAGAGGAAGCCTTGAAGCAGTCAGCGGGGGTGACCATAGGGAAACATCCCTGCATAAAAGGCCCATCTATCAACCACAGCTGACACCCTGGTAGTTTCTTTGCCTGCTAGAGGAGGCGGGACAGGAATCGTGTGTGCGAGGGAAGGTCCTCTCGTGGATTAGAAAGCAAACGAGATTCTGCATGCGGCCTTGTCAGGACTCTTCAGTGGGGTCCGTGGCAGCATGCCAAGTCAATGCCCACAGGCAGCCATCTCAACCAAAGGGTTCACAATGAAAAGAACGACCAATTCCTGACATCTCAAAAGCCATTTCTGCTTTTTTAAAGCACTGTGTGACACACACACACACACACCCCACAAAAGCCCGGGGCTCTTCTGGTTGTAATTCGGCAGTGGCTAGAAGAACCAGGGAGTTGGTTAAAGGCCCCAAAACGTCGTAGAGGTTTTACGTCCTCAAATCTAGGGCAGGAGGTCTGTAAGCACAGAAGGGGGCCTTGGGTAAATCTAGGGCTGGATCTTGGCGGGTCCTGAGGGGGCAAGCGCCCCGAGTGGAAGGAGGGGAGGGCGCCAGCGTGGGCATGGGGAAGAGGAGCACTGCCACGGCCCGGGTGCAGCTGCCCGCCCATGGCCCAGCTTGCGTGCACACCGCCACCAAGCATGTAGCCACCTGCCCTTTCTCATCGCCCGTGCTGCGCTTTTGTCCGAAAAGGAACCAATGAGTCCAGGGGATGGGTGAGCACGTGGCAGCGGTGTGGCGGCCGACCCTGGGGCCACTGGCCCTAATTCCAGCGTGCGCGTGGCACACACCCGCTCTCCCTTCCCTGCACTGGGCGCTCCTTCCCCCAGCTCCTACCTGAATAAATCCAATTGGTTAACGGTCTCTTTGTTGGAAGGAGGGTGGGAGAACACGCAAGAAACAGCAGGCTGATTGGTCACGGCAGCCTGTGAAGAACGGGGAACCTGGCTGTCCGTCCTGCGTTTTCCACAATGTCCCGTGATGTTCCGCCTCGCACCCTGTTGATATGCTGCTTTTAACTCCCTGTGACATCCCTGTTTAGCTCCGCTGTTGGGAACTCTACTACATTTGTGTTTCTCCCTCCCTCCTGCGCAATGTTTGTAGCAAATGCACAACCAGCTCACCAGGAAAAAGTTGCTCAGGGGCTGCTTTTTCTTACAATTAAAAGGAAAGGAAAAAAAAAGTATAAAGTGTGTGATGCATTTCGTGGGAGGGAAGCTACAAGCAAGCCGGGGAGAGGGGAACTGGTGGAGAAAAGGTACAGATAGGGAGGCAGGTATACGCCACTCTAAATCCACGTGGGATTTGGCAAATCGAGGCACCCGCCTCTGGCCGCAGTTTTTTGTTGCAGCTAAAAGCTCCCCAGCAAATTCTGCATTTTTGAAGAGCCAGGTTCAAGTCCAGTAGCACTATGGAGAACAAGATTTAGGAGGGGGGTGGATAAATTTTCAAAAGCCTCGAAATCTCATACCCCACAAAGTCTTGTCGGCCGGCAGACCAATGCGGCTACCCTCCTGAACCTAACTGCATTTTTTTTAATACTTAAAACTTATACACAACATACAAAATAAAACAACACATACACTCTACGAAACACATAACACCCGTAAAACACTGCATCATGTGCTTTACTCTGGCCTAGGTCAGCTGTCGGGTTATTATCTCTACCATCTATTCAGCTTAGTTCCTTATGTCCTTAATTATACATTTAACTCATACTGTTTGTATTTCTCTTAACATGTAAGGAGCCGTAGCATTTCATATCTCACTTTCTTAAACATATATTTTGCTATTGATACTACTTCTAAATATTATTATGATAAACTAACTGCATTTTTAATTTAATTTTATTTTTTTTAATGTAGTTCTAAAAAATTAAGGGAATACATGCATGCACCCCTCGTGTCGGGTCAAACCCTCCCTGGACCAGTTAGACCATACCTGTGGGAGCTTGTCCCAAAATCACAGCATTTCAGGGCAGGACTGCAGTGCTTGGGTGAAGGAATCTTTTCGTGGTTGTCTTAGAACATAAGAAAAGCCCTGCTGGATCAGACAGGCCCATCAAGTCCAGCGGTCTGTTCACACAGTGGCTGACCAGGTGCCTCTAGGAAGCCCACAAGCAAGATGATCACAGCAGCATTGTCCTGCCTGTGTTCCACAGTACCTAATAGGCATGATCCTCTGATCCTGGAGATAATAGGTATGCATCATGACTACTATCCATTTTAAATAGTAGCCATGAATACCCCTTTCCTTCATGAACTTGTCCAAGTTGGCAACCATCACCACATTTTGGGGCAGGGAGTTCCACAATTTAATTGTCTTCCTAAAGCAGATGCCCCCCCCCCCAATACCATGCACTTTAACTTGCCCTGCTGGTGTGTGTGTGTGTGGGGGGGGATACACAACTATTTCTGTGTGTTACCTGGATGAGGCTGAAGAAATCAGTCAGATACAGCAGCCAGCATCTGAAGAGTTAAAAACCAAGCGCTGCAGGTTAAATTTAAAGAAGGCAGATTCTTTGTCTCTGTCTTCATTGTAAAACATGCTGGGCACAATCCCTGTCCTTGAAACCGAATTTTCCGAAGAGGATGTGGAAAGGGTAGAATCAAAACCAGATGTCCGTGGAACATAAATTAATTGACAAAAATTAATCACTGGGTCCAGACAGAACTTTCCAAAAAGTTCTTGACTTAAAAAAATGCCGCTCTTCCAAAAAAGAAAAAATGCAAATTGTCAATAACATCAGCTTCCGTGGCAAGAGTTGGGAAAGCAGCCAATGTAGTCCAAATTTTGGAAAAAGGGATCCGAGGGGACCCCCAAAACCATAGATTTCTTAGCTTAGTGTGTGTGTGTGTAAAGTTCCATCAAGTCACAGCTGGCTTACGGCAACCCCGTAGGGTTTTCAAGGCAAGAGACATTTAGAGGTAGTCTGCCATTGCCTGCCTCTGTATCATGACCCTGGACTTCCTTGGTGGTCTCCCATGCAAATACTAACCAGGGGCAACTCGGATTACCTTCTGAGATCCGACGAGGCTGGGCTAGCTTGAGCAGTCCAGGTCAGGGAAGTTTAGTATCTATCTTCAGTGGACCGGTGGAAAGTGTCATTACGATTCACTGCGGAGAAGAAAAAGCCTCACCGACATTGGTTCAGCTTCACTTTTTAAAGGCGAGTCTGTCCTCGCCAGCCTCTTTAAGAGTTTCAAGAACAGGGTGGCCCAGTAGATGCCACATACTTGGATTCTAAAAAGTGACAAAGTGCCTCACGAAGAAGAATAACAGCGCATTCCTGAGCCTGTTGCGGCCAGGATGGCGTGGAGGAGGTGTCGCCGCGCCTCCTCCACACCGGTTTCCCAGCCGCCGAAAATATTAAAAAAGCCTTTAAAAGGCTTTTTAAATTTTAAACGAAGCTTTTCGCCCCATTGAGAAGAGCAAGGCTGTGCCAGCAAAAAAGCTAGCACAGCCTTGCTCTTCTCACCCCTGACATATCTGGGGCGAAAGGGAAGAGGAGCTGCTTACAGGCAGCTCCTCCTGGAACGCCCCGGGAACACCCCCCGGAACGCCAGTGCAGGCCTTTACACCGGTGGAAGGCCCTGCCACCGTACCAGGGCAGTGCTGCGACCAGTGTCCAGGCCTCCACGCCGGCGCTGGGGCCACTAACACCATCATAAGTAGCCCAGGCAACTTCCTTGGCGGTCTCCCATCAAAGCACTAACCAGGTCCAACCCTGCTTATCTGATGAGACTGTGCCGACTCTGGGTAGTAAGATACTGCAACATGCTTACTCAAGTCCCTGATGCAGCCTCATTCGAAATACTGCGGACCGTTCTGGTCTCCGCATCTCAAAAAAGGATATCGAGCTTAACCTCACCAACACAGTGCAGGTTGTTTGTGCTGTTGTGGCAGCTGCTGCCACGACAACATTTTTAAAAAGCAGCAAAGCCAAGCACATTTCCAATAGTGAATCAGAAGACTTGCTGGGTAAAAGCCCTACCTGGCCCCACCCACTTCCTAAAAACATTTGGCAGGCACCAGAAAAGGTGTCAGCGGGTGCCATGGGCACACATCGAGGACCCCTGATGTAGCTGGTTCCTGATGTACAAAGAAGAAGAGTTGGTTTTTATATGCTGACTTTCTCTACCACTTAAGGCAGAATCAAACCGGCTTACAATCACCTTCCCCACAACAGACACCCTGTGAGGTAGGTGGGGTTGAGAGAGTGTGACTTGCCCAAGGTCACCCAGCTGGCTTCGTGTGTAGGAGTGGGGAAACAAATCCAGTTCACCAGATTAGCCTCCGCCACTCATGTGGAGGAGTGGGGAATCAAACCCTCTTCTCCAGATCAGACTCCACTGCTCCAAACCACTGCTCTTAACCACTACACCACCCTGGTTCTCTCAAACAAAAACATTTGCATATAAACTCAAACCTCTACAGCTGTGGGATTATATCAAGCTAGCACTTTACAAACACATTTCCAGACGCATTAAGATAATCCCCACATTTCTGGAAGCATTTCTTGGGTCTGATCCAGCAAGGCAAAAAGGAACAAACAGTGGAAAGTGGTGTTAATGCAAAACCTGGTCCATTCTTAGGGTTGCCAGTAGGGCTGTCAATTCGGTTCGGTCTGAACTGAAAATCAACCGAATTTCCCCTGATTCTGTGATTTTCTGTTCGGACGGATCCGAACTCAAAACTGGCGGGCAACCGGGGGGGCCGAATTCAGCGAGTTCGGGAGTTCGCGAATAAATTCGGCAAATTCGCCCCCCCTTCAGGGGAGCCCGCTGAAGGGGGGCGGGCTGCCCTTTAAACTCATCTGAGCCTCCCAGCTGGGAGGCGCAGATGAGTTTAAATGACAGCCCGCGCCTCTCCAGTGGAGCCCGGCCGGGAGGCGCAGATGAGTTTAAATGACAGCCCGCCCCCCTTCAGCGGGCTCCGCTGGAGAGGCGCGGGCTGTCATTTAAACTCATCTGCGCCTCCCGGCCGGGAGGCACAGATGAGTTTAAAGGGCAGCCCGCCCCCCTTCAGCGGGCTCCGCTGGAGAGGCGCGGGCTGCCCTTTAAACTGACCTGCGCCTCCCAGCTGGGAGGCTCAGATCAGTTTAAAGGGCAGCCCGAGCCTCTCCAGCGGAGCCCGCTGAAGGGGGGCGGGCTGCCCTTTAAACTGATCTGCGCCTCCCAGCTGGGAGGCTCAGATCAGTTTAAAGGGCCCCCGCGCGCCTTCAGGGAATCCCTCTGAAGGCGCGCTGGGGCCGAATTTTCCCCCGAACTCCGGATCCCCCCGAATTACCGGGGATCCGAAGCGGGGGAGTTCGGACTTCGGCACGTACCGAACCCACAAGGGTCAAATTCGGCCGAATCCGAACTGTACCGAATTTTTTTTTTGACAGCCCTAGTTGCCAGGTCCCTCTTTGCCACTGGTGGGAGGTTTTTGTGGGAGAGCCTGAGGAGGGCGGGGTTTGGGGAGTGGAGGGACTTCAATGCCATAGAGTCCAATTGCCAAAGCGGCCATTTTCTCCAGGGGAACTGATCTCTGTCAGCTGGAGATCAGTGTAATAGCGGGAGATCTCCAGCTTGTACTTGGAGGTTGGCGACCCTCATCTGAGTGCACATAGTAGTTGAATATGATGGCAAGAATTTCATTGTGTCAACTTTTTTTTATTTATACGCTCAAACCCCCAAATTTTGGGAGTTTGAATGTTAAAACAGCCGTGGCGGAAGTAAAACCGGACGTCCGTCATCGCGTGGAGCAGCTGGGTGGGTTGGTGGGCAATTGCCCGCCAATGTCACCCACCTGGCAACCCTACCCAGGATCCACCCCCAAATCTCCAGGAATTCCCCTAGCCGGACTTGGCAACCCTAATTAGCTATAGTGATGCTACCTGCATAGTGTCTCTTATATTTCCGTAAGCAAATGCGCTGGAGAATTTATTTTTTTTAATGAAAACCGAACATTTAGGGGAAGGGTCTGGCATAGCCCCTGGGGAGCTAGGAGCTCTGCAGCTACAGTCGTGAAGAACCAACATTAATAGAGCCCCCGCAGGATCTCGTCCAAAGTTTCTGGCCTGGGAACCTCAGATTTTACCACTGCCAAACTCGGGTCGGGGCCTTTGGGATCCGACGCGTTTGGATGGAGCCGCCGGGGCCTGTTTCCACTCAGGCTCCCAAGGCCTCAGCCCCTGTGTTGGCACGTCGACAGGGCGAGGCGTGGCTGTTTGTTCCTCCTCATCTGTGGATTCTTGTCCCCTGGCCAAGACGCCGAGATGCTGGTGGGAGGCCGCGGTAATTGGAACATTTGGGATGCGTTTGGGAGCCAAGGGGCTGGGATGGCCTTTTGGTTTTGATGGGGTTCCTGGAGGAGGACCCGTGCCAAGGCTCTGCAGCCCTGCGGTCGAATGGGCTGGGACCCTGCCTCAGCCAGCTGCAGCCTGGAGCCAATTACGCCTGCAGTGAGCTTGAAAGGGCTTGGCTGAACCCCTCTGTGACACCGATGACAACTTGGAGGGGAAAAAATTGCTTGCCCGTCAATGGGGCTAGTGTAAAGTTGCCAGGTCCCTCTTCTGGGGCGGCGCCTGCAGAGGGTGGGGTTTGGGGAGGGGAGAGGCTTCAATGCCATAGAGTCCAATGGCCAAAGTGGCCATTTTCTCCAGGGGAACTGATCTCTATTGGCTGGAGGTCAGTTGTAATAGCAAGAGATCTCAGCTGAGGGCAGAGGTTTACCTGGCGCGGACAGGGTAATGGCGAGCTGAGGTCCTGTTAAAAGCGCAATAGCAGGCAAAGTTCTTGGTTTTGGTAAGTTCAAGCCCCTAAACCAGGAGGTGTCGCACTCATTTGTTACGAGGGCCAGATATGACATAAATGTCACTTGGTCGGGCCGGACCAGGTGTACCATAAAATTTAATAGAGGTACCAGAGATATAAACTTTATAGAAGACACGGGCAAAACCAATTAATATTATTTACTTATTTTTTTTACTTAACATACAAACATGCGTATAACAATAACACTCTTACAGTATTTTATTTTATTTAACTCTCTTTGATAATTGAAGTATCTGTGTTTTTGTTAATTTTTGTATCTTCTTGTATTCTTGTCATATTTTCTATTTTTCTATATCTTTTATATCTATTATATAACAAAAAAAGATTAACCTACAGGTGGTGGCTGGAGATCTCCTGCTATTAAAACCGATCTCCAGGTAACAGAGATCAGTTCCCCTGGAGAAAACGGCCGCTTTGGAAGGTGGAATCTATGGCTCTATACCCCATTTAAGCCTCCAACCCCACCCTTCTCAGTCTCCACCCCACAAAATCTCTAGGAATTTCCCAACCTGGAGCTGGCAAACCTAAGGGGCACACACATACTGCCCCTTCCTCTCTTCCAAAAACAAGAACACAATCCGCATAATACCTTCCTTTAGGATAGGGATGCCAGCCTCCAAGTGAGACGGGAGGATCCCCTGGAATTAAAATATCTAACAGTTAGGGTTACCAGGTCCCTCTTCACCACTGGTGGGAGGTTTCTGGGGGTGGAGCCTTTGGAGGGCGGGGTTTGGGGAGGGGAGGGACTTCAGTGCCACAGGGTCCAATTGGCAAGGCAGCCATTTTCTCCAGGTGAACTGATCTCTATCGGCCAGAGATCAGTTATAATAGCAGAAGATCTCCAGCTGGTGCCTGGAGGTTGGCAACCCTACTAACAGTGGATGTGTGGGGAAAGGGCTCACACCATGAAGCAAATAGGACTGTTAGAAACATATCCCAGTTATCATCTGTGGCATATTGGAGGGCGTTCTTCTATCACCACCCTTTCTGTGTGTGTTAAGTGCTGTCAAGTTACTTCCAACCCATGGCGACCCTATGAATTAATGTCCTCCAAAATGTCCTATCAACAGCCTTGCTCAGGTCTTGCAAACTGTGGGTCATGGCTTCCTTGATTGAGTCAATCCATCTCCTGTTGCATCTTCCACTTTCCCTGCTGCCTTCCACTTTTCCGAGCATTTTTGTCTTTTCTAGAGACTCTTGCCTTCTCATAATGTGACCAAAGTATGATAGCCTCAGTTTAGACATTTAAGCTTCTAGGATAGTTCAGGCTTGATTGGATCTAGAACCTACTTGTTTGCCTTTTTGACGGTGCATGGTATCCGTAAAACTCTCTCCCAACACCAAATTTCAAAGGAATCAACCTTCTTCCTGCCAGCTTTCTTTTACACCTTTTACACACATACATGTGTGTGTTAAGTGCCGTCCAGTCACTTCCGACTCATGGCGACCCTATGAATCAATATCTTCTAAAACGTCCTATCTTTAACAGCCTTGCTCAGAATTTGCAAACTGAGGGCTGTGTCTTCCTTTATTGAGTCAATCCATCTCTTGTTGGGTCTTCCTCTTTTCCTGCTGCCCTCAACTTTTCCTAGCAACACCCATACATAGTAATGGAGAATACTATGGCATGAATTATCTTGATCTTGGTCACAGGCAACACATCCTTTCTACTTTCTTAAAAGTCATTCTGTCTCTCAAGCCTGAAGCTTTAAGATGGAAAGTACGAAGCCGGCCAGAAGAGGGCAGGCATCACTATCTGAAAAGCGCAACACTGCCTATGCAAGAGCATTGATGCTCCTCCAGCTAATGAAGTTTTTTCAAAGGGAAAAAAATACACATTTCCTCCCCATACAGTTATAGGCGATTTGCCCAATCAGTAATGTCGTGTAGCTTTTATGTGCATCAAGGGCATATTTTAAACATGGGCTGTCAAACACTACTGTAAATTTCATTTTTGGGGAAGAAGAAGAGTTGGTTTTAATATCCGTCTTTTCTCTTCCTTTAAGGAGTCTCAAAGGGGCTTAAAATCACCTTCCCTCCCCCTTCCCAAAACATACACCTTGTTAGGTAGGTGGGGCTGAGAGAGTTCGGAGAGAACTGTGACTAGCCCAAGGTCACCCAGCTGGCTTTATGTGTAGGAGTGGGGAAACCAACCCGGTTCGCCAGATTAGCGTCCACCGCTCATGTGGAGGAGTGGAGAATCAAACCTGGTTCTCCAGATTAGAGTCCACCGCTCTTAACCACTACACCGCAGTGGCAAATCAGATGCAATTATATGTGCGAAACATAAGTTACAATCTAGCTAAAGGTAAGTACTTTCAGAAGAAGAAGAACTTGGCGTTGAGTTTCAACATGAGGCTAGATCTTCATAGCTAAGCCGGGTCGGCCCTGGTTAGTACTTGGATGGGGACCCCCAAGGAAGTCCACTATGCAGAGGCAGGCAATAGCAAACCACCTCTGGTAGTCTCTTGCCTTGAAAATCCTACAGGGTCGCCACAATTCGTCTGTGACTTGACAACACTTTCCACCACTCATAGCAAACCCTTCCATGGGCATATGTGCTTAACAAGCTTCTAGGGAAATCTGCGGGACTTACCTTTGCCAGATGTGAAAGACCTCTATCTAGGGGGTAAAGACCCCTAGAGAGCCACTGCCAATCTGAGTGGACAATGCTGACCTGGATGGACCTAGTGTCTGATTCAACATAAGGCCGCTTCATGTGTTCATGTGAAAGTGCTGAAATAGGCAACACAACCCTACAGATGTTTCTGGATGGAGGGATTATCAAACCATAGGCATGCAGATTCTGCAGGCCTGACACTTGCAAGCTACCTGGAGGGGGGTCCTTGCTGATCTCTGCTAGTCCAGATGGACTGCCAGAGACTAGGAGAACTAGTGAGTCCCAGAGAGTGGTTGCTAGGGTTGCCAACTTCCAGGTCTTAGCTGGAGATCTCCTGCTATTACAACTAATCTCCAGCCAATAGAGATCAGTTCCCCTGGAGAAAATGGCGGCTTTGGCAATTGGACTCTATGGCATGGAAGTCCCTCCCCTCCCCAAACCCCGCCCTCTTCAGGCTCCGCCCCAAAAACACTCGCTGGTGGCGAAGAGGAACCTGGCCACCCTAGGCTCTTGGTGTCTCTTCTGCGCTGTTGCGCTTTTCCTGCCAGGACTAAATGCTTCTCCCCCCCTTTAACAAATATTGAATTTGTATAATTCCATGTGGCATTTGTAGTACAAGCACGGGATTTATGCCAGGCATTTGAGAGTTCTGTGCAGACGACTGGAGATCTCTATCGAAGAATTCTGAGAATCCTCATGAAACAGTTTCCATCATCCCTCGGTACAGACTGGACAATTAAAACGGTGTTGCTTCCATAATTTAGATATAGCCTGAGGCTCAGCAAAATAGACATTTAAAAAAAAAAAATTATATGTAATGTAATAATGCATGGAGAATGTGGGAGATGAGAAATCCCATCCACTTTCCACTGGCCCCCACTCCTTCCCGTTCGCTCTATCCAATAATCTGATTTCCTCCCCTTCCCAACAGACTGGCGTCTTTCCCCTTCCCCTCAGCAGTTCCCTACCCCCCCACACACATATTTGCATAGCTACCACAGTGAAATTTAGCTACTTCGATGTAAGATAGCTTTAAGAAGCAGCCGTGGAGTGCTTGCACCCTTGAGGAGGGTACAAAAGCTAGAATTGGTGCAGAATGCTACAGTTGGGATGTTCAGTGAAGCAGGTTGTAGGGACTGTATCACCCCAGACTTGTTCCGCCAACCGTAGCTCCCAATTTGCTTCCAGGCCCAATTCAAGATGGCGGTATTTGTTCGAAGTTACAGTCATATTGAAGAGCCATTCACCAGGAACTTCAAAAGATGCTCCAACAAAAATTTCCATTAGATTCCAAGAGTATGCTGTTAGGTATTATACCACCACATCTACCCTCACAACTTAAAGATCTGTTTAAATATGCTACAACTGCTGCCAGAGTAGTCCTAGCGAGGAAAGGGAAACAACCAACTCTCCCAGATATTGAAGAATGGAAAGATAAACTAATGGAATATGCTACTATGGCAAAAATGACCAACATGATCAACACAAGTAATGATAAACAAACTATGAGCAGTTCTATGAGAAACGGAAATTATTTTACAAATATATTGAGGACTTTTTTTAAAAGCAAAATATTAACTAATGACATTTATATCATAATCTCAAAGCTAGACAATCACTTCGACTGAAGATATGTCAATATGTTTGATAGCTATAATAGGTGATTTTTTTCTGACTGTATTATATGTTTAACCAGCCCGAATATTCATTTTCTTTTTCACCCAACATACTGGGCAGTTGCTCGACCGAAAAATAGTGTAGAACAGTAGGTATGTAGTCTGATTGATCTGTTTCTTTTTAAATATTTGTGC
Organism: Euleptes europaea; assembly: GCF_029931775.1. Taxonomy (NCBI): domain Eukaryota; kingdom Metazoa; phylum Chordata; class Lepidosauria; order Squamata; family Sphaerodactylidae; genus Euleptes; species Euleptes europaea. Next base: position 171,490,675 of record NC_079312.1, read on the forward strand.
TTTTTCTTAATTGTATGTTGGATGCCCTTATTTCCCCCCTTTCCCTTTTCCCTTCTGTACCCTTCTGAGTATAATTTTTTTTTTTAAAGGTGACAGTATTGACTTCTAAAGGCCTGGGGTCAGCATACCTGAAGGAAAATTGCCAAAGCGGCCATTTTCTCCAGGTGAACTGATCTCTATCAGCTGGAGATCAGCTATAATAGCCGGAGATCTCCAGCTAGTACCTGGAAATTGGCAATTCTAAGAGGGGCCCATTTTTTATTATAGAAATGGCGCCGGAGTGGGGAGGTATAAAAGAATCTGTGCCCCGCTTTTTGTGGATAATGACACAATGGAGGGAATCCTCACAGGTTCCCTCAATTCAAGTGTAGTTTTGGCTTTCCCTTTGGTAAGCCTCTAGAGGAAGGTAATTTAAGAACAGAGGCCGCAGGGAGGGGGGTGTTACTGAGAACAATTTTCTATATGTCTTGTTTGCAAGAGGGACAAGAGTCACTGGAAAAGACAGTCATGCTAGGAAAAGTTGAGGGCAGCAGGAAAAGAGGAAGACCCAACATGAGATGGATGGACTCAATAAAGGAAGCCACGGCCTTCAATTTGCAAGATATCAGCAAGGCTGTCAAAGATAGGACATTTTGGAGGACTTTCATTCATAGGGTTGCCATGAGTCGGAAGCGACTTGACGGCACTTAACACATACACACACACACACTTGTTTGCAAGGATTGCTTACGGGCCAGAAAACAACATTCCCACTTTTGTGTTCTGCCTTGCACAGAAATGTGATCCAAAAAAATCAGTCAGTGACATTCTTTCAGAGCCTGAAAATAAACCCTTCGCTACTGTCCACAGATTGTGATGCTGTTAAGCACCCAAGAGTTGAGGCTGTTGTTTTTTAGAGTGACTTTATGGCATTCAGGCTGAGGACACTTTCTTCCCCTCTGCAATCCCTCCAAATGAGAAGGAATCCATCCGACAGATCATGTGTTGTCATTCCTCATCATTCAGCACAGCGGCGTTTTTCCTTCCCTCCAATGGGCAGAAATCTGCTACCTCTTTTATTTCGCCAGTAATTATGTGTTACGAATGTCCCGAGGGCACATAGCATCTCTGGCAGCGAGCTCTGAGTTACAGAAGCATGTGCTAGAATAAATGGTGTTCGTCTTTAAGTTGCCACTGGACCGTTCTATTATTGAAGGACATGTAAATGTTTGTCTGAAATGAATTGGAGCTGAGAATATCCACAACTTACAAAATTAAAGGGGGGAAATGGCACTTAAAAATTGTGACAGAGATGTAAGAATAGGGGATACAAGGGTGAGCTGCAGAATTCTGAATTCGAATGATTTTCTTTTAGGCAAGTTGCTATTGTCTTAGACCTCCATATGCAGTATGGGGATGAAAATAATATTGGACTTTGATACAGGGCTCTTGTAATGATGACTAAGGTCCTGAGCGTGAAGCCCCTTTCAAAACTTGAAATGTGATTTGAAAACGAGCATGGTTATCAAATGTAATTAACCTAGGTCTTTTATTAGGGTTGCCAGCCTCCAGGTACTAGCTGGAGATCTCCTGCTATTACAACTGATCTCCAGCCGATGGAGATCAGTTCACCTGGAGAAAATGGCCGCTTTGGCAATTGGACTCTATGGCATTGAAGTCCCTCCCCTCCCCAAACCCCACCCTCCTCAGGCTCTGCCCCAAAAACCTCCCACCGGTGGCAAAGAGGGACCTGGCAATCCTATCTTTTATGCATGGCTGTTTCACTTGCCGTCACCCCTCCAACGACTTCGGGTTCTTTGTTTTGATCATGCATGCCGTTTCCGACTGTTAGAGGTTGCCTCGTTCTCCCACTGCGTTTCCCCACATTTTGCCCATGTTTTCAGAGACCTGTTTTATCTCAAATTTGAAAACGGGGCAAAATGCAGGGAAATGCAGGGGGAGAGTGAGGTGACCTCTGACGATCGGAAACGGCATGCATGATCAACACAAAGGCTCAAAGTCATTGGAGGTGTGACAGTGAGTGAAACAGCCATGCATAAAAGCCCCTAGAGACACCCTAGTAACCAAATCCAAAACACATTTACTCAAATACAGGCCTATTGTTTTCAATGCAACTCAAGTAAGATAGTTAGAGCTGCAGGATCAGTGTTTGTGAACGAGGGTTGCCAGGTCCTCCCTGGCTGCTGGCGGGGATGGGCAGTAGGGTTGCCAGATCCAGTTTGGAAAGCTCCTGGAAATTTTGAAATGGAGCTTGGGGAGGACAGGGACCTCAACAGGAAACAATGCCATAGAGTCCACCCTTCAAAGCATCCATTTTCTCCAGGGGAACTGATCTCTCTAGTCTGGAGATGAGCTGTAATTCTGGATAATCCACAAGTCCCACCTGGAGGCTGGCATCCCTACTGTGAACTGTGAACCTATCCCCTTAATCCAGTTTCCATCTTAGGGTTGCCAGGTCCCTCTTTGCCATTGGCGAGAGGTTTTTGGAGCGGAGCCTGAGGAGGGTGGGGTTTGGGAAGGGGAGAGGGCTTCAATGTCATAGAGTCCAATTGCCAAAGCAGCCTTTTTCTCCAGGGGAACTGATCTCTGTCGGCTGGAGATCAGTTGTAATAGCAGGATATCTCCTGCCACCACCTGGAGGTTGGAATTCAAAATATAGCACAAGACAATTATTTCCAAAATTAGGAAAACAAACAATTGCAACACTTGCTATTAAAGACATATATTAGAAGCAATTATAATGATCACAATACTTGAGCAAAAAGATGTATATCAGGAATGGTCTAATTGAGACCCCAACTCCTAGCATAAGGCTTTACAATACAAAATATAAGCCCAAATGTTCAATCCTTATTCAGTCCATAACAATGAATCCATAAAAGTGTGTCAGTAGGCAACGGAAACAAGACGTAATACAATGGAGATCCGGGATAAGTCCATTTCGTGTAAACTTTTTCAAGCCCTCAGTCTTTCTGTGCACTATTCATTCAATGCATGAAGGAGTGTACCTTTCCTATGTATTTGGACGACGAAGTAAGATATACATTTTTTCGCTCAAGTATTGTGATCATTATAATTGCTTCTAATATATGTCTTTAATAGTGTTGCAATTGTTTGTTTTCCTAATTTTGGAAATAATTGTCTTGTGCTATATTTTGAATTCCATACTCCTGACTAGCACCTGTAAGCCGCTGTTTGATTACTACCACCTGGAGGCTGGCAACCCTATTCCAGCTACATATCAATCCACGCCTTTTCTGCCTACAAGGCCAGGGTTTTAAAAATACTGGGTGAAAGAACATAAAACCCCAGAAGCAAAATCTAAACACACACACACAAGCAAACAAAAAAGCCCTCTCTGACATGTGGAGAAAATGGAGAAGAGGCAAGACCAAGCATTGCAAGAATCAAATATGTGACAGTCCACCCCAAAAAGTACATCCCCTGAAAAACCATCCTGGTTTGGCCACTGGCTCAGCAATCTCACTCTGGAATCCTTTCCTGTTTCTCAAATGAGGCTGAGGTTCCTGAAGAGGGCGCTGCACCCAGGTTGCGCTCCCTGGGGGTGCGTGTCTGGACCGAGGGTCGAGCGCAATGTGGAACACGTTAAAGAGGAAGGAGACGTCGCCTTTGAAGTGCATCCCTTTGATCTCTCTCTTTTGAGCGCTCTCTCTTATAAGTGGAACCTTATTTTCTCTGTCAAACGGGGAATCACCCCCTGCAGCCCCAGGCACTGAAACACTTAGCTGCCCCCTTCCCCGCCACAGTTCACATGCCAACGAGCCTAACCTGGCGGAGAGAAGGGGAAGGAGCCCCTCACGCAAGCCAGGTTGCTGTTTCTCTCCTGCTGCAAGAGGCTAATCTGGTGAACTGGGCTTGTTTCCCCACTCCTACAACCGAAGCCAGCTGGGTGACCTTGGGCAAGTTACAGCTCTGTTAGAGCTCTCTCAGCCTCACCTACCTCACGGGGTGTCTGCTGTGGGGAGCGGAAGGAAAGGTGATTGTAAGCCGGTTTTGATTCTACCTTAAGTGGTAGAGAAAGTCGGCATATAAAAACCAGCTCTTCTTCTTCTTCTTCTTCTTCTACTACTACTACTACTACTACTACTACTACATCAGACCATCGGTCATTATTGCCTACTCAGACTGGCAGTGGCTCTCCTGGGTCTCAGGCCGAGGTTTTCACATCGCCTACTGCCTGATCCAGATGCCAGAGATTGAACCTGAGACCTTCCGCATGCCAAGCAGATGCTCTACCACTGACTCACGGCCCCCTCCCATCTGGAACAAACAGCAGACACTCGAATCAACAGTCTAATGGAAGGAGCTGCCCAGGAGGGATTTTTACTTAGATGCCAATCTAATGATAACTGACCTTTTTCTGGTTCTTGCTCCACAGTGTTCCTACCCTTGTGGTTTAGCAGTAAACAGCTGTCCTGCCTAATTGAGACTCACTAATTGCGACACGGGCTGAGTCATTGGCTCAGTGCAGACATCCTGCAAACCGTCTTTGTGTTATTGCTGGGGATCCCCGGTCACTCGCCGGTTTGCTTCATGTCCTGTTCGCCAGCTGTGAACAGGGAGCCAAGTTTTCAGCAGACTGTTCGTTGACCTGTTTGTGGCCCTTTGGCAGGTTGCTTCACCCGATTCCTTTCTAACAGCGCAGCACAGTACAATTGCCTTTTTGTGCACCCACATTCTCGCACTGGCCAATTGAGTCTACTCCCCGCCCCCCAGGGTCTTGCTGAACCACATCTCCAGTGGGTAGGAAATTAAATTAGTCACGAATCCTATAGATCAGTCATAAGCAAACTCCATACCAACAGTCCAGTGTTTGTTTAAGGCTCAGACTAGACATGGCGTTTGTTGACTAGTTGGGTTAGGGTGCCCAGTAGGGCTGTCAAAAAAAAAATTCGGTACAGTTCGGATTCGGCTGAATTTGGCCCTTGTGGGTTCGGTACGTGCCGAAGTCCGAACTCCCCCACTTCGGATCCGTTCAATTCGGCGGGAATTCAAAGTTCGGGAAAAAAAATTCGGCCGAATAAAGCCATTAAAAACACAATTGCGCCTTTCTGCGGCTCTGGGGGGGCATTTTTGGGCTTAGAGGTCCCAAACTTTCAGCAGAGCTTCAAAGGACATATATTGAAAGACTCCCCAAGTTTTGTAAAGATTGGGTCAGGGGGGGCTGAGATATGGGCCCTGAAAGGGGTCCCCCCCACCCTTAATGTGCATCTCTCAGCAGAGCTTGCCGCCCACGCACAAAGCTCCCAGCCCCGACAACAGTTTGCAAAGCAACTCAACTTGTAAAACAACACCTTTGCAACAGGGAAAAACCAGAAGACACACAACTGAAACCTCCCCCCTCAAACCAGGGAGCGAGAGACTCGAGGGGGAACACACACCCCAGGCAGAACCGACGAAAGCCCCCTTTGGCTTCCCCCCCACCCACAGAAACTGCTCCCTCCCCACACACACACAGACTCTGCTTTCCCCCACACACACACACATACACAGGAGAAAAATTATAGATTAAAGCCCCCAAAGGGGTCTTACTGTGGCTGTCTTCTGTTCCATCAGGAGGGGCTGGGGAGGACTTGTAATCCAAGATGATTCCAATTAGGCACGGGAGGTTTTCTCTGGAGAAGATGCACAGGATCGGCTGATCCATTCATCCCAAAAGGGGAAAGGGGAAAGGGGAAAGCCCATATATCGGGACCCCCTGACCCAATGTTCACAAAACTTGGGGGGTATCTTAACAACACTGGTCTGAAACTCCGCTCAAAGTTTGGGATCTGTACCCCCAAAAATGCGCCCCCTGCAGCCATGGAAAGAAAAAGGGGGGAGCCCATGTCTCGGGACCCCCTGACCCAATGTTTACAAAACTTGGGGGGTATCTTAAGAAGCTTCATCTGAAGCTCCACTGAAAGTTTTGTGTGTGTACCCCAAAAAATACGCCCCCTGCAGCCACAGAAAGGAGCGAATGTGCACAAGCACCCCCCCACACACACACACACACGAGGATTTCGCTCTCTCTCTCTCTCTCCCTGGCCGGGCCGCACATCAGCTCATTCCTCCAGTACTCAATCCTGACTGATTGGCCAGAAGAAGACCCAGCTTGGCCACCGATTGGCCGGGGGAAGAGAATGCTGCTTACTGACGGTTATGCTGCTTACTGACGGCCCCGAATTTGCCGAATTTATTCGCGAACTCCCGAACTCGCTGAATTCGGCCCCCCCGGTTGCCCGCCAGTTTTGAGTTCGGTTCCTCCCAAACTAAAAACCACCGAATCATGGGAAATTCGGCTGATTTTCAGTTCGGGCCGAACCGAATTGACAGCCCTAGTGCCCAGTACCCACTGGTGCATGTGCACCACCCCCTCAGCAGGGCAAATAATGGCCCCTGAAGCCCTTTGGGGATTGGGAAACTGGCGGGGAGAGGAGGTTGAAGCCCCTTCTCCTGTTCCATGGTCACAATCCGAATTGGTTCCCTGTGGTGCATGGGAAATTAGTTCCCCACAGCCTCTGTCTGACTGAAGGGAATTAGACACTTAAAAACACCACATTGACTTTGAGCCTAAGTAGTGACATCAGTGGTGGCCGATCTGCTTGGACTGACAGTGTGTTGCACATATACAACCTGGAAATAAATCTAAAGCAAGCCTGATTGGCAGATATTTGAGTTGTTCAGTACTGACCAGAACAGATTGGCTCACGTCTGATCATTACGGTCAAGCGAGAAGAAGAGTTGGTTTTTTATACCCTGCTTTTCTCTACCGAAAGGAGTCCCAAAGCGGCTTACAATCACCTTCCCTTCCTCTCCCCACAACAGGCACCTCGTGAGGTAGGTGGGGCTGAGAGCGAGAGAGATTTCTGAGAGAACTGTGACTGTCCGAAGGTCACCCAGTAGGCTTCATGTGGAGGAGTGGGGAATCAAACCCAGTTCTCCGGATTATAGTCCACCACTCTTAACCACTACACTATGCTGAGCTCTCAAGGTAAGTTTGACTGTCAAGGATGTTTGAAGAGAAATTTGCGGGATCTCTAATAATGACCACAGCTTAGAACTAGGGTTGCCAACTTCCAGGTACTAGCTGGAGATCTCCTGCTATTACAACTGATCTCCAGCCGATAGAGATCAGTTCACCTGGAGAAAATGTCTGCTTTGGCAATTGGACTCTATGGCACTGAAGTCCCTCCTCTCCCCAAACCCCGCCCTATTCAGGCTCCGCCCCCAAAACCTCCCACTGGTTGCGAAGAGGGACCTGGCAACCCTATTTGAGTGGTATAAGGCCCCTCGCGAGGCGGCACTTCCAGTTGTAAACTGGAAGAAAAAAAGAAAAGAAAAAAAGATTGCCAACTCTGAGTTTGGAAATTCCTGGAGATTGGGGATGGATCCTAGGGAGGATGGGGTTTGGGAAAGGGGGCTAAAATGCCATAGAGACCACCCTCCAGAAGCCATTTTTCGGGGGGGGGCAGTTATCCCCGTCATCTGGAGATCAGCTACAGTTCCAGGAGATCTCCATTTCCCACCTGGAGACTGGCAATCCTATGTGCCAATCCATACGTTCAGAAAATCCATACGTATGCTACGATGTTCCCATAACCGCACCACCTCAGAAAGCAGGTAGGGGAAATGCCTGCTCATATTATCCCCTGAAGTCAATAAAAAAAGGATTCATGGAAGTTTTGAAAATTATTATTTCAGGGAAATAAGCAAGGCCTGCTATTTTCTCCCTGACTTGCTAACTTTTCACAGGTATGTATTAAAAAAGAAAACAATATGGGGATCATTCATTCAAACACATGCACAAAGGCTGTTTATGCTTGGTAATTAGCAGCGCGTTCCAGGCTGAAGTGCCCCGCATATTTTTAAAAATTTCTTCACGCATTTCTTAAGAGCCCCTTTAACGTGACCTTTTGTATTTGCTCTGCCCCCGCATTGAAGCATTCACTGAAGGAAGCATGCAGAATCCCAGACGCGGCTTAGCTATGCAAACGACGATTGCTAATGGCTATGCAAACGAAGGAACGAAGGAGCAGGCGAGGGGGTGGTGGAATTCGTTTGACTTTCTCCTCTTGCATCAGGACCATGAATAGTCATTTTAAAGGTCGGATTTTTTAAAAAAATCAGCCTTGAGCGAGGAGCAGAATCGACCCTGCGTAAATGGCCAAACACTCACGCCATCTGCATTCCGAAGGGATAATAGTCCCCAAGGTTTTCAGACATTTGACATGTGACATTTTTGAACGTAGCTGTGAGTCATCACAGCCTTCCCCCACTTAAAGGGAATTAGGGAGGCAATTTTTCCCCAGATCAGAGGATGTGGCTTTAAGAGAGATTTAAGTACAGGCATCTCTTGTTTTAGTTTCATCAGGCCAAGTGTTTAGTTAGCCCGTTAGTGCGAACTCTGACTGGCAACAATTCTCCAAGGTCTTGGGCAGAGGGTTTTTTTCCCAGCCTGGTGTCTAAAATCTACTAAAGTGAGATATCAGACAATGAACTTTTGGCTGGATGTGTGCTTTGAAACTGAGTCACAGCCACTCCCTGAGCAGAATTTATTGCATGGAATTGCTATGTTTTGGAGCATTCCATGTAGGGTTGCCAGGTCCCTCTTCGCTACCGGCAGGAGGTTTTGGGGCGGAGCCTGAGGAGGGCGGGGTTTGGGGAGGGGAGGGACTTCAATGCCATAGAGTCCAATGGCCAAAGCGGCCACTTTCTCCAGGGGAACTGATCTCTATCGGCTGGAGATCAGTTGTAATAGCAGGAGATCTCCAGCTACTACCTGGAGGTTGGCAACCCTAATTCCATGCCAGAATCTAAGCCCTTGCTGCTGTAACAGGAACCAGTGTCATTAGACAGTTAAAGAAGGCCTGGTACTAGCTGGAGATCTCCTGCTATTACAACTGATCTCCAGCCGATAGAGATCAGTTCCCCTGGAGAAAATGGCTGCTTTGGCAATTGGACTCTATGGCATTGAAGTTAGGGTTGCCAGGTCTCTCTTTGCCACCGGTGGGAGGTTTTTGGGGCAGAGCCTGAAGAGGGCAGGGTTTGGGGAGAGGAGGGACTTCAATGCCATAGAGACCAATTGCCAAAGCTAGATTAGAGCAGAGGAGAAATACTTGGGGCAGAAAATTGGCATCTGTAGAGAGATAAGAATCCTATGTCCCTGTTCAGCCTGGGGGGGGGGGGGTCCATTGTACAGTTTTAAATGTAATTTGTACAATATGTATATGTATTCACAGGAAAGATTTGGCATGACAATAAAGGAAATACTACAAAAATGGATTGTGTGCTTAGTTCATACAAAGCAGAAGTAAAACTGAAGTGGTAATTTGAGGTTTGAAACACCAGTAAAGAAGGATTTGGAATCATTCCAAGGATGATGTCCTATCTCAGGAATCTACTTTTGATAGGACGAACACTCGGGCTGGCATTTTCCCCAACGGCAGTGGGCAACACTTTCCCCCCACCCTCATTCCTTGGCTCTTGCCAATCTAAGCAACAGGAGAAAAATGGGGGGGGGGATAGCATTTGAAGTGATGTTCTAGGGCTCTCCTTCAATCTCTATAGTAAATGGGGTTGCCATGTCCCCCCTCCTCAGGCTCCACCCACAAAATCTCCAGGCATTTCCCAACCTGGAGCTGGAAATCCTACTTGCGGGGATATCCTAGGCTTTGTGGTCCATGAGTCCATACTTCATAGGGTTGCCAACCTCCAGGTACTAGCTGGAGATGTCCTGCTATTACAACGGATCTCCAGCTGATAGAGATCAGTTCTCCTGGAGGAAATGGCCACTTTGGCAATTGGACCCAATGGCGTTGAAGTCCCTCCCTTCCCCAAACCCAGCCCTCCTCAGGCTCCGCCCCAAAAACCTACCACCGGTGGCGAAGACGGACTTGGCAACCCTAATACTTTACCTGGCTTTCTTTTTATACTTTGTGTAGTGTGTGTGGGGAAAATAGGGTTGCCAGGTCCCTCTTCGCTACCAACGGGAGGTTTTATGGGGCAGAGCCTGAGTAGGGTGGCGTTTGGAGAGGGGAGGGACTTCAGTGCCATAGAGTCCAATTGCCAAAGCGGCCGTTTTCTCCAGGGGAACTGATCTCTATCGGCTGGAGATCAGTTGTAATAGCAGGAGATCTCCAGCTGCTACCTGGAGGTTGGCAACCCTAGGGGGAGAGCAAGCCCAGCACTTTTCACGTTTCCACCCCTTTCAGGAAAAAAGTTCCAAAGAGGTGATGTCACAGCGACAAGGAAATGAATTGCGAGGCGCTCTTCGATCAGGGCTTCAGGCCTCAACATCAAAAAGGGCCGCCAAGCGTTCAAGTTCCCGTTTACGGCTAGCCTCTCCGGGATCTCGCACGGCCATGTTCCCCAGGGTTACCAGAGCAACAGCACGCTCCGGCGGATACTTTGCATTTTTATTCACACCACATATGTTTTCACTCTGGCCCGGGAATAATAAAAAAAACCTGTGAACCTAAATCTGCTCTTGTTCCCCCATCCCACCCGTCCCCCCCACTCCCAACACTTACCCCCAAGGCAGTGACTATTTCTGGTTTAACGTTCTCAGCTCAAGACAATTAGTCACTATAGTCATCAAGAGATGATTTCCGACTCCCTGCCAGGTGTTGCTAAAGTCCTGGTTTTGTTGCGAAACTCTCCCAAGTGTCTTTCTGGAAGGAGATAGATAAATCAGGAATCTGTAAGGGGGGCACGTGACATGAGTTCTAAGGGACGGCGGTGGCCGACCTTTCGGGGCAAGGGTGTCGCAGGTCAAGTTCAAAAATAGCGCATGGGAGAGGGTCATAAGAACATAAGAAAGGCCATGCTGGATCAGACCAAGATCCATCGAGTCCAGCAGTCTGTTCCCAAAGCGGCCAACCAGGTGCCTCTAGGAAGCCCACAAACAAGACAACTGCAGCAGCACCGTCCTGCCTGTGTTCCACAGCACCTCATATAATAGGCGTGCTCCTCTGAACCTGGAGAGAATAGGTATGAGTCATGACTAGTATCCATTTTGACCAGTAGCCACGAATAGCCCTCTCCTCCATGAACATGTCCACTCCCCTCTTCAAGCCTTCCAAGTTGGCAGCCATCACCCCATCCTGGGGCAGGGAGTTCCACAATTTAACTAGGCCATTGTGTGAAGAAATACTTCCTTTTATCTGTTTTGAATCTCTCACCCTCCAGCTTCAGCTGATGACCCCGTGTTCAAGTATCATGAGTGAGGGAGAAAAGCTTCCCAAAAGGTCTCCGATCCAGGGACTCACCAAACCCAGTTTCCACAAGTCGTCATGTGCCTTCAGACTGTACCCTGGGAGTGTACTGTGAGTTACAGCATGTATGTAGCCCCCCCCCCCCACACACACACACACTACCTTGCTGTGGTTTTGCATCCAGTCAATGGCTTTGAGAATTTCTACCTGACTCATCCCAGCAGAACATCCACAGATTCCTTCAATGGACCCTAGGTTTTATTCTAGCAGGGTGGCCAGCTGACCGCTTCTCTACCTGGAGGACTAATTTCTCCCCTTCACATTTGTGTTAAATCCAAAAAAAAAAAAATTAATAAAACCAGTGTGGTGTAGTAATTAAGAGTGGTGGTTTGGAGAAGTGGACTCCAATCTGGAGAACTGGGTTTGATTCCCCACTCCTCCACGAGTGGCAGACTCTAATCTGGTGAACCGGGTTCGATTCCCCCACTCCTCCTCAAGAGTGGCAGACTCTAATCTGGCGAACTGGGTTGGTTTCCCCACTCCTCCACATGAAGCTAGCTGGCTGACCTTGGGCTAGTTATGGTTCTCTCCAAACTCTCTCAGCCCCACCTGCCTCACAAGGTATCTGTTGTGGGGAGGGGAGGGGAAGGCGATTGTAAGCCGGTTTGATTCTCCCTTAAGTGGTAGAGAAAGTTGGCAAATAGAAACCAACTCCTCCTCCTCCTCCTTCTTCTTCTTCTGCTGCTGCTGCTGCCAGATAACATACCAAAAATAGATAATGAACTATTTAAGTATATGACGGACTGTGGCAAGAGGGGAGCAAGGAAGAAAGTGGAAAACAGAAGATTAATCAGATACAGCTGAAGAGGCAAATATAGTAGCAGAAAATGCAACTACGGCTAAACCGACATCTTTCGTGCACAACAGATCAACCTGAGTTTTGTGATAAATGGAAAATATTCTTTGATTACGTCACTGTTGTATGTGCGTTAAGTGCCATCAAGTCACTTCCGACTCATGGTGACCCTATGAATCAATGTCCTCCAAAATGTCCTATCTTTGACAGCCTTGCTCAGGTCTTGCAAACTGAGGGCCGTGGCTTCCTTTATTGAGTCCATCCATCTCTTGTTGGGTCTTCCTCTTTTCCTGCTGCCCTCAACTTTTCCTAGCATGACTGTCTTTGCCAGTGACTCTTGTCTTCTCATAATGTGACCAAAATACAACAGCCTCAGTTTAGTCATTTTAGCTTCTAGGGTCAGTTCAGGCCTGATTTGATCTAGAACACTCTGATTTGTTCTTTTGGCAGTCCACGGTATCCGTAACACTCTCCTCCGACACCACATTTCAAAGGAGCCTACTTTCTTCCTGTTACTGTTAATTAATAAAAAAGAATAGAATGTAAGAATTTAAGTCAAAAATCCATTGTAAAATATGAAAACATAATAATCTAAAGCAGTGGTTCTCAACCTTTTTTGCTCCATTCCCCACTTTCACCATTGTTCAAAATATAACTCCACCCTTCCCACTCTAACTCAAAATTAAAAACAAACTACAATTTTACAGATTGTACATAATCTACAGAACATCACACTTTGTTGAATAGTGCTTCCAATTCTCTCCCCCCCCCCCTGGAACCCTAAAATTTCCCCCTGGGGGGAATCCCCCCCTTGTTGAGAACCCATGATCTAAAGTATGTATAATCGAATCGAAACTATAGAGTAAGTTCCAGCAGAATGTAAGAATCTGATGTGTATGTCTGTATTTTTGTATGTTATGCTTATGCGTTTTAATATATATATATATATATATATATATATATATATATATATATATATATATATATATATATATATATATATATATATATATATATATATATATATATATATATATATATATATAAATTGTGTCCAGAGGAGGGCAACAAAGATGGTGAGGGGTCTGGAAACCAAGTCCTATGAGGAAAGGTTGAAGGAGCTGGGTATGTTTAGCCTGGAGAGGAGAAGACTGAGAGGTGATATGATAACCATCTTCAAGTACTTGAAGGGCTGTCATATAGAGGATGGTGCCGGGTTGTTTTCTGTTGCCCCAGAAGGTCGGACCAGAACCGACAGGTTGAAATTAAATCAAAAGAGTTTGCGTCTAGACATTAGGAAGAATTTTCTAACGGTTAGAGTGGTTCCTCAGTGGAACAGGATTCCTCGGGAGGTGGTGAGGTCTCCTTCCCTGGAGGTTTTTAAGAAGAGGCTAGATGGCCATCTGTCAGCAATGCTGATTCTATGACCTTAAGCAGATGATGAGAGGGAGGGCATCTTGGCCATCTTCTGGGCATGGAGTTGGGGGTCACTGAGGGTGTGGGGAAAGGTAGTTGTGAATTTCCTGCCTTGTGCAGGGGGTTGGACTAGATGACCCTGGTGGTCCCTCCCAACTCTATGATTCTATGATTCTACAGCAGCAAGGAAAGTTACTTCCCGGCACATTCAAGAGGAGGGAAGTGAATTGAGAATGTAGCATGATGGGAATTGCAGTTTTTGTGTTTTCATAAGCAAGAAGAAAACATAACGAAGCAGCTTTGATGGATCATTGGAGCTTTGTCAAAACCGGGGGAAGAACTGATGAAAAATATTTGGTTTTCTGGGAAATCTTAGCATTTGACCCCCCACCAACACCAAGAACTCGTTAATGTACTGCAGCATTTCAGATTTTCCCCAAGAGCAAACCACCCTTCCCCTTTTGATTTCTCTATCCGAAGCTCCTTTCTCTCAGCTCCCAAGAGCCTGTTGTTAATTTCTTATCATCATCTCTATTGTTGTGATGAAGTTATTCCAGGGATATGAGCCTGGATCATCAGTTCCGGATGTTGCCCAACTGTACATCCAGCTGTCTGCCGTGTTTTGAAATCTGAACCAATTTTCCCCCTGTGTTGTGCTGAACAGCGGCATATTTTCGAGACTCGTCATCCGGCTAAATTTCCGTAAACGCTTGGAAATTTTTTCCAAACGGATCCAGCTAGTTAAATAAAGCGGCCCTTGAAAAGATTTCTTCTGTCCGAAAATTGTTTCTTTATTCTCCCCAGATTGTAGGAAGTTCCGGAGGCAGAGTACAGATTTAGGCTCCTGATGAGGAGGAGAATATTGGAGAGTTATGATGATTTTGAAATATTTTAATTATTATTATTATTTATTTAAAGAAAAAAAGGGGTAAGAAAGGAAAAAAGGGGAAAATAGGAATGCAATACAGTTGTATGGACAAGCATACAAAGGCAAATCAAGCAGATTACATTGCCATAATATTCAACACAGTTGTGCATTCGAGATGGTTACCAAAAAGTAATTCTAGCATTTCTAATCATATAACCAAAAAGTAATCGCCTTATCAAGCATATCAAGCATACTTACTTTTTCGACAAAGTAGTTATCTAGGTATAAAATTAAGTTGGATTTCACTGCGGTTAATTGGCATCTACTTTCTTATTTCATTTTAGTTAAATTTAAACCTCAACATATTGACAAAATGGTTTCCATTTTTCATAAAACTGCTCATAATTCGTGTCGCTGTTTACCATATTAGTCATTTTAGCTATAGTAGCATATTCCATTAATTTCTCTTTCCATTCTTCTATGTCCGGAAGAAATAGATTTTGTAATATTTATTTCCAAACCTGCGACTTCATTTTAGGAAGACCAGGTGATCACAGGAGAACACCTAGACAATTTTAGTTCAGTGAAAGCAACACCTCCCGGGGCCGTTTCGGCTTGGGGAAATGATGCGGGCAGAAGGCTGAAGCTCCTCCCCCCACATCACAATCCCGATCCAAATTGGGCCCCTATGTACTTAGGAATATTGTTTCCTGCATGCCATATTTGGCCTTGAGGAATTCAGAGTCAGGGAACCGAAACCTAGACTTGTGTACAATAACTTGTGTCGTTTAAGCTTTGCTCTCGTCTACTGGTCTGGCTTCAGAAATTTACCCAGACAATTCATTTGTATGGATATCTTCTAGAATATTTTAGTGATCTTCAGCTAGTGGCCTGGATCCACTGGAGCTTTTCCACAGATGGAGGGATTTCAACCTAGGGTGTGCAACTTTCCGGCCTTCCCCCTCCAAGTGAAGTCCTTAACCTTTTATGCATGACTATGTCACTCTCTGTCACCCCTTTGATGACTTTGGGTCTTTGTGTTGATTATGCATGCCGTTCCCGACCGTCAGAGGTCACCTTGCTCCCCCCTGCGTTTCCTCGCGTTTTGCCCGCGTTTTCAAATTCAAGATAATACAGGTCCCTGAAAACGCAGGCAAAATGCAGGGAATCGCAGGGGGAGAGCGAGGCGACCTCTGACGGTCAGAAACAGCATGCATAATCAAAACCAAGACCCAAAGTCGTTGGAGGGGTGACGGTGAGTGAAACAGCCATCCATAAAAGACCCTAAATACTCCCAAAATCAGGAGTCATTTGTGGCTGCAGTGGGAGAAGGGAGACAAGAAAGTCACACTCCACAAGTAGAAATCCATCTTTCTTCAGGAATGTTCTGGTGGATCCCAGCCATCAGCAGCAAAAGAAAGTTTTTAAAAGGAGGTTTTTAATACCATCTTTTAATTAAACAAATGCGGGCTCACTCAACTAACTATCATTAGTTAGGGTCTGTCAAATTGGGATCTGAAACCATGTTTCAAAGTTGGTTTATTAACCTGGGTTAGTCTTAACCATGGCTTGGTATTATGGGTGAACAAAGATGTCCTGCCTTAACCCTGGCTTGCTTTCCAGCCCCACCTTTCCTGGAGGAAAAGTGAAGGTGGTGAAATTGAAGCAAACCAGGAGATGCACCTGCAAGCTGAACCCTCGTTTCACAAACTAACCATAGTTAAAACAAACTAAGGTTTGACATTATGCCTGAACTGAACCATTAATTCTCTCTGTTGGCAGGAAAAAAGGTAGCACTATGATAAGCATTTGGATGAAGATTACTTGGTAGCTGTTAGCTCTTGGTAGCTCTTCCTTGGTAGACCTTCCTTACTTAGTAGATTGCATCCTTTGAAGACTGCAAAGTTCTTCTTGCAGTGCTGGATGAGTATTGCCTTTAGGTATTCTGCAACCCCAAGCTCTTGAATTTCAGGGGAGTTGGCAGTGAAAGATCACTGATTTATCTTATTTACACAAAATGCAATCCTGAATACAAGACGGTGCCGCTAAAAAAAAGGGTTGTGCGAAAAAGGGGTTTTATTGCTATAACTGTGGCTTGTATGCAAATTCAAGATGACACCCTCTTTTTCTTGACGGAACCAGTGGAGAAAAACCTAGTCTAGACATTCTGGGAAATAGGTACCATATTTACTGGAAAGGAAGGCGACTGTGAAAGTATAACAGCCTCACAAAAATGTTATGTATGCCCCCCCCAAAAAAATTTCTGGACATAGCTGTAAATTATATGCAAATGTACAACAAACTCTCTTTTTGTATGCAAATGTAAGACAACCTGGAAATAACCCTAGTATTGCACTGGAGTAAATTCTGCAGTTGTTTGATATGGTTAGGCGTTACACTATTCTGGGGGATACAATTATGCAAACTGGTAAGGCCAGCAAAAACTGGGATGTATGTTTACAAATGATAGTAAAGATAGTACACGTCTGATGTGTATATATGTACAAGAAGTGATGAATGCTGTGGACAAAATGAGATCTATTCTCGGTGATTCTAGTCCAACCAGGATGTTGGACAGTGGTTTTTATGATGTTGATCAGCTGTGTTTGAGTTGTATGGTTTATTTGCAATTTTAACCAACCTATGGCTAAACAAAATACCTCATTTTCATTCTGACATTACACAGCCCAGCATTGCAGTCCTGCAAGGCGAAATCTGCCCACACATCTGTATCATACAGTGCATATCTGGGTCCCACTGAACCGGATGCATACAGTTGAAATTATATCCTGGTTGGCGGCTTCTACTAGTGTGCAATGCATTTGGCTACAGCCAAACAGGGATTGGTACGAGTGCTGTTGTTTTGCTCAATCTACTTTGGTAGACCCTCCCCACCCCGTTAATGCTACACATGAAGGGCACGAGTCAACCAAAATTAAGTCAATTGAAACTCTTTTGGTTTGAAGAAGAAGAAGAGTTGGTTTTTATACCCTGCTTTTCTCTACATTTTTAAAGTATTTCTTTATTTTATAATATGGATACAAAAGGAAAAAAGGGATGGGTAGAAAATAAAGGGTATCCTTATGATAAACAAAAAAGATAATATAACATGCAGCATTTTAAAGGATTAATCAAGCAGACTACTCACTAGCTCTTCTTTTTTACTATAATCGGGGCAAAAATGTAAATGCGTTCCAACAATAAACATCAGCATATTTTTTAACTAGCCAAACAGTTTTCTACTCTAATTTTAAGGAGTCTCAAACGGGTCACAATCACCTTCCCTTCCCCTCCCCACAACAGGCACCTTGTAAGGTAGGTGGGGCTGAGAGAGTTCGGAGAGAGCTGTGACTGGCCCAAGGTCACCCAGCAGGCTTCATGTGGAGGAGTGGGGAAACCAACCCGGTTCTCCAGATTAGAGTCCGCCGCTCTTAACCACTACACCACGCTGGCACTTGATGGACCAGTAATCTGATACAGTGTCATGGCAATGGAGTTTGGTTTCCCTACCGGCCTCAGCCCCCTAGCAGTCTCCATCCCACCCACCCCAACATGGAAACCCTACTTTTTATAAAAACTAGGAGACAAATGCTTGGATTAAAGGAAAATTTAGGAAGACAATGCTGACTGTCAACATTCACTCTAGCCTTATGTGGAAGTTTGTTGCGTTTCACAAGAAATGTTATGCTCTCATTTCCCAGAACTGACTTCAGGACAGTAACTGGAAAAGGAGATAGTGTTTGCTCCAAATTCTTCTTTGTTACTAGCCCTATTAGAAGTAATATTGGATGAAATGGCTGGGATCACGGTAGTGTGGTGTTCATGGTTACAATGTAGGGATAGGAATGGGGAGACCATAATTCAAATCCCCTCTCATGCTTACTAGGTGACTGTGGGCCACTTATACTTTTTCTGCCTAAACTATTTTACAGGGTTGTTTTAAGGATGACATGCAGATAGGGTTGCCAGGTCCCACTTCGAGGTTTTTGGGGCGGAGCCTGAGGAGGGTGGGGTTTGGGGAGGGGACTTCAATGCCATAGAGTCCAATTCCCAAAGCAGCCCTTTTCTCCAGGCGAACGGATCTCTATCGGCTGGAGATAGGTTGTAATAGCAGGAGATCTCCAGCCACTACCTGGGAGTTACCAACAAAAACAAACATCTCTGTATTGTTACCATAGGTTAGGAAATTAGTACAAGAATATGCTGAGATATCTGCAAAAACAGTTTGTATTGGAAAACCAAGCAAACAAGAACAGCAAAGTGCTATATACAGAAGAGACAAATCACATCAGTGAAGTGCTTTGTACATAAATTGCCATAAGCATATACAGCAATCTAGGCATATATTTTTCATATCCTAAATGCAGGTAGATGTTCAATGGATGTTCATATTACTGAAGAACAAGATGGAATGCTGGGATACTATCGTTTCGGAGTCTTCTTCAGTCCCACAAATTTCACCATAAGTGTATGTATTCACTTCAATGAAGATTAATAAGTTCCTCATATGGATACATGGTCTTGCTATATTCAATTTTCATAAAGATCTGTAGTACAGTCGTCTTGATAATTTTAAAGCAGACCAGGTGCACAGCTTCTTACAAAGGCTGTAACAGGTTCCTCAAGGGATACAAAGTGTAGCAGCTGTTATTTGTCACTTCTGTATATAGCACTTTGCTGTTATTGTTTGTTTGGTTTTCCAATACAGGCTGTTTTTGCAGCTATCTCAGCATATTCTTGTACTAACTACCTGGAAGTTGGCAACCCTACATGCAAATCATTAAAAAAAAACTACTAAAATATAAACCAAATAAAATACAAAATGTTGGTTTGGATCCACACTAGTGTTTCCACTAGGGTTGGCAACCTCCAGGTACTAGCTGGAGATCTCCTGCTATTACAACTGATCTCCAGCCGAAAGAGATCAGTTCCCCTGGAGAAAATGGCTGCTTTGCCAGTTGGACTCTATGACATTGAAGTCCCCTCCCCTCCCCAAGCCCCACCCTCCTCAGGAAGCAAGATCTGTGCTCGGGTTTAGATCCTGCGCTGTTCTGCGAGGAGTACGAACAGACAAGGCCTGCCAGCATCACCCAGATTTATTGTGCTTATTAGTATGAACAGATCACCCCTTTCCATTTACAAACACCCTTTCTACCAAAGGCTATTTGCTGAGGCAGGTTTGTTTGTGAGTTCGCCACATATCTTGGCTACGGTAATAAAAAAGGTAGGAATCCAGGAGCTGCTGAAACGACAGATTGAGTTGAATGAGCTGTGGCTCGGAGTCCTGGAGGCTCTGCAGTGGCAGCAAACGCCTATCCGCAGGCATAACCGTCTCCCTGCTGCGGGTCAACTTCAGCCAGCTGTCTCAGCTTTCCAGACCGACCTCATCCAAGCGGGCTCTGCTTTCAAGAGCACTGATGGGATGCCGTCTCCGGCACGCCGGGTCCGCGTGCGAATTTCTCCTCTGCGTTGCTCTTCTCCCTGCCAAAATTTGCTTCCCGGTAGCTTGGCACCCTTTCTCCTTGCCCCTCTGATCACTGGCAAAATGTCTGCGAAACACACGCAGCGCTTAAAAAGCATATTATTGTGCACTCATTTTATTTGCGTTTAGAACATAAAGACTTAAGAAAAGCCCAGTACTAGCTGGAGATCTCCTGCTATTAATACTGATCTCCAGCCAATAGAGATTTAGTTCACTTGGAGAAAATGGCCACTTTAGCAATTGGACTCTATGGCATTGAAGTCCCCCCCCTCCCCAAACCCCTCCCTCCTCAGGCTCTGCACCAAAAACCTACTGCCAGTGGTGAAGAGGGATCTGTCAACCCAACCTGCTAGATGGGACCAAGGCCCATCAAGTCCAGCAGTCTGTTCACACAGGGGCCAACCAGGTGCCTCTAGGAAGCCCACAAACAAGCCAACTGCAGCAGCATTACCCTGCCGGTGTGCACAGGACCTAATTCAATGGGCATGCTCCTCTCATACTAGATACTATAAGAAGATGCATTAAAGCAGAAATGCAATTTAAGAAAGGCAGAGGGGCCATCCTGTCCCACCTTGACAGCTGGACTGCAGCGAAGGAGGGACGAAGGTAGAAAATCCCAGCAGCCTTGTTCAACCGGGAACAGGCAAGCCATGTGGCTTGTAATCCTATGATGTTAGAGTTGGGTCGGTGTGGTGGGAGGAGTGCCCAGACAGAATCTTTGCTTGGGAGCCCAAGTTAGCTCTTGCCAGCCTGCCCCTGCTTCCAGCCCCCAACTTTTAAACCCCATGGTCTTATTCTTGAGGAGCACAAATCATTCTGGTGTAGTGGGTAGGACTCTAATCTGGTGAACCAGGTTGGTTTCCCTGCTCCTACCTTGGGTTAGTCACTAGGGTTGCCAAACTCCAGATACCTTCCAAAGTGGTCATTTTCTCCAGGGTAACTGACCTCTGTTGCCTGGAGATCAGCTGCAATAGAATGAGATCTCCAACCACTACCTGGAGATAATTCACAGTGGGTAGCCGTGTTAGTCTGTCTGCAGTAGTAGAAAAGGGCAAGAGTCCAGTAGCACCTTAAAGACTAACAAACATATTTTCTGGTAGGGTATGAGCTTTTGTGAGCCACAGCTCACGAAAATCTGAAGAAGTGAGCTGTGGCTCACGAAAGCTCATACCCTACCAGAAAATATGTTTGTTAGTCTTTAAGGTGCTACTGGACTCTTGCCCTTTTCTACCACCACCTGGAGGTTGGCAACCCTATCTCTGGAATACACACTGATAGAATTTGAAGGAAAGGTGAAGGGTGTCCTTCACTTTGTAATGTGTCTGCAGCAGATCAGAAGCAGCATAAACCTGTCTCGCTGTTTCTGACTTTCCCCCACAGTAAAAGGGGCACAAGATGCCAACCGTCACCATCCCCATTTTCTTTAGCTGTGCCAGTGGGGAGGGAAACTAGCTTTTCATTTCCAGAATGGTTGGATTTCAAAGATAGAAAAATGGGAGAAAGCACAGAGCTGTGCATCTGAGCAAAGACGAATAGCGGAACCTGAAAAAGCAAAATAATTATTAAGCTTTTTTGGGAATTGCCTATTTGGTTTCGGACAGATTCCCAGGTTTTGGTATTTGGTCTACCCGAAACCCAAATATTGCCAAAACGGTTAATTTCGGGTTTATTTTTGGTTCGGGTATATCAATATGCGCCCTGATCTGGATGGCCCAGGCTAGCCTGATCTCGTCAGATCTCAGAAGCTAAGCAGGGTCCGCCCTGGTTAGTATTTGGATGGGAGACCACCAAGGAATACCAGGGTTGTTGTGCAGAGGAAGGCACTGGCAAACCACCTCTGTTAGTCTCTTGCCATGAAAACCCCAAAAAACGGGGTCGCCATAAGTCGGCTGCGACTTGAAGGCACTTTACACACACATATCAATATGCACAACCATATATAAAGACCAAGCGTTTGTTTTAACTTGTGGGTCCTCCGTGATGAATAGAGGACTCTGAACTTCACACTTCTGTGCTGGGCATAAGCCAAATAGCTGCTGCCGGCTGCTTTCACTCACGTTGGATAATGTACTTTCAAGGCACTTTAGCAGCCAGTTGCAAAGCATTGCTAAAGTTGCTAAAGCATTGTGAAAGTACATCACACTGTGTGAATGCAGCTGGGCATTAGGCATAAGGTTACCATAGTAAAAGGCGAAAGATTTATACGATCTGAAGAGAAACCAGAGGTTACCATACTTGGGCTCCTGCTTATGAAAACAGCAGAGAGGAGAAGGAGGAGAGTTTATTTTTATATGCCAATTTTCTCTACCTTTTTCTCAAACCAGCTTGCACTCTCCTTCCTTTTTTCTCCCCACAACAGGTACTTTGTGTGGTAGGTGAGCCTGAGAGAGCTCGAAGAGAACTGTGATAGTAGGGTTGCCAGGTCCCTCTTCGCCACTGGCGGGAGGTTTTTGCGGTGGAGTCTGAGGAAGGAGGAGTTTGGGGAGGGACTTCAATGCCATAGAGTCCAATTGCCAAAGCGGCCTTTTTACAGGTGAACTGATCTCTATTGGCTGGAGATCAGTTGTAATAGCAGGAGATCTCCAGCTAGTATCTGGAGGTTGGCAACCCTAGCTGCCAAACTCCAGGTGGTGGCTGGAGATCTCCTGCTATTACAAATGATCTCCATCTAGGGTTGCCAGATCCCTGCTATTATAACTGATCTCCAGCCAATAGTGATCAGTTCACCTGGAGAAAAGGCCGCTTTGCCAACTGGACTCTATGGCATTGAAGTCCCTCCCCTTCTCAAACCCTGCCCTCCTCAGGCTCCGCCCCAAAATCATCCCGCCTTCCAGGTGAGCGTTGCCAGGCCTGTGATCTCCAGGAGCTGTTGGGGGCTGAGCCAGGGAAGGGGAAGCGTTGTTAATGCTGTGACAACATCACTACCACCACCATGACGCTGTAGATATTTCCCCAATCTCTATGGTAAATAATTCTTAGAGTGTCACGGGGGGGGGGATTTGATGTCACTTATGAGTGATCCTGATGAAGTATACCTTTGGTAGTCATTTGCGCCACAATGATGGCTTGAAAGCACCATCCCTTCTAATTTAGAAAAGATACTCTGCCTGATCGCCTGGAGTCAATTCCTAGTCACTACAGGCGACCAGACAAGCAGCCCTCTATAAACCAGCCCTACACTGAAACATATTCTGGAATCGCAAACATCTGCCACATTCTCTCCCACAAAGACAACCACAAGTATGAGTCCCTCTTGAGTTTCAGAGCGAGAGAAAGGCCACAGTTCATTTTAACCTACTGGCTTATTTCAACGTATGCATTGTTTAAAAAAAAAATACTTTTTTTTTTAAATAGCATTGTGGTTCAGCGACAGCTTTCAAGTCCACAGATTTAGCTTTGATTGGCTGCATGTTCATTGTGGTATCTGTTAAACTGTTCTGTAGTGTGGTCTGCTGGGCTACCAGGCTAGAATGATGTAAATCACTTCATCGATGCATATTTGCATTTTAAATAGGCCTTCCAATGTTCAAAGTACTATCAAGGGTTGGCAGCTAGTTTAATAGCAGGGTCATGGGAAACTGGCTGAATTTAATGTGCTGAATTTATCCTATGGCCATGTAACAGACGATGACAGGGTTAGAACCAACAACCCTTAGATCTGTGCTCTGCAGCTCCATATGGTGAACCTACCCAAGACTAGAAGACAGAACATCCCTTAGGTTATAATGTCCCCTTAGGTTAGGGTTGCCTGGTCCCTCTTCACCATGGGTGGGAGGTTTTTGGGGCAGAGCCTGAGGAGGGCAGGCTTCGGGGAGGGGAGGGACTTAAATGCCATAGAGTCCAATTGCCAAAGCAGCCATTTTCTCCAGGGGAACTGACCTCTGTCGGCTGGAGATCAGTTGTAATAGCAGGAGATCTCCGGCTAGTACCTGGAGGTTGGCAACCCTAACTTAGTTTCCACTCACCTAGGCAGCTGATTAGTTTAAATTGACCAGGAAGGTTTTCGGCAGCTTCCAGGTAGGGTTGGCAGGTCCCTCCTGGCCAACAGTGGGGGATGAGGGGGTAAAGTTGGCAGATCCAGGTTGAAAAATCCTTGGAGATTTGGGGATGGAGCCTGGGAAGGACAGGGACCTCAGTGCGGAACAATGCCCTAGAGTCCACCCTCCAAAGCACCCATTTTCTTCAGGGGGACTGATCTCTGTAGTCTAGAGATAAGCTATAATTCTAGGGGTTCCTAGGTCCCACCTGGAGGCTGGTATCCCTACTTCCAGGTGAGGCATGACTTTGGGCTAAACAACAGCCAACCTTGATGGCATCTGCCCTGGGGCTGACATTGGTCCTTGCTGCTTTAAGGACTTGCTTTATTTCCTGTACTGCTGACCTGGTTTTCTCTCAGGCCCCAATAAGGATAGGGTTGCCAGGTCCCTCTTTGCTACTGGCGGGAGGTTTTTGGGATGGAGCCTGAGGGGTCACAGGGGTCATGTTCCTTTCTAATGTGAGGCAATTTGCCCACTTGTAACTCAAGAAATTTAACTGAAGAAGCCACAAGCTGCGAAACGGCCAAGTATCTAGAGGGGTCGTCTGCTTGCCACTTTCATTTGGATTATAATTGGACTTGCCAGAAGGGTGAAGAGACCCACAAGGCACTAAGGGTGCAGTAACCCACAAGGAAGTGAAGGGTGACTTAACCCGCTGCAAGACGTACTATCCGGACTTGGGTGATGTTATAACCCTAAGGGGCATTTTATGTTTATTTTTCAATAATATGCATATAGCTTATTAATTGTTTTCTATACTGTGAGATTATCTAGTTAAGTAAATTTGTTTCCTCAAGAGCCTCGTGCTGTTGTTTATATAGTACCTGGAGGTTGGCAACCCTAAGTAAGGAAGATTTTGAATTTTTAATCCTTGCTGTTATAACTCCTCCCAAATGTCCACTTCAACTTGTCTTCCGCCTTGTGTGAATTTAACCCGCAATTAGGGTTGCCAGGTCCCTCTTTGTCAGTGGCGGGAGGTTTTGAGGTGGAGCATGAGGAGGCAGGGTTTGGGGAGGGGAGGGAGATCTCCAGCCACCACTTGGAAACTGGAAATCCTAACACAAGGCCAGTTTTGGGCCTTGAAAATTAATCTGATCTCTAGAGTCACCAGGAAGCTACCTTGTATTTAAATATACCTGCATATTATCAGAATCTTAATCTGGGCGCCTTTCTGAAATACTGAAGGAAGTGCACAAATGTATTCTTTTAATAAACGAAATAACTAGTTAAAAGAAAAGGCCATGGTTAATCTTTTCCTGCTCCGTTGCCGATAACAGTAACAACAAACCAGACCCAAAATAACCTTGTAAAACAAACACACATGTGCTTTGAACTCTCAGTTCCTTGGATTAAAGTCAGCCCTCAACAATTTATCTGAAACTTTTCACGGATTCAACTGTCTATTAAGGTTGCAAATCTATGCATGCTCAGGGGAGAGAACGTCCCCCAGAACACTTGCATACAGTGTCGGGCTTGCGTTGCTTGAGTTTCAAGCTCACAAGCTGGATTTCTAGACTCTGTCGAAGAATCCTGTGCAACTCCATAGCCTGTCTATCCCCAAACAAATATCTGTCGGATGTGCTGCCTGATTCCCTGGGAGGAAGATGGCAACCCCCTCATATCTCTGCCCATTTTGTTCTGAAGAACCGCCTGGCCCCGCGTCACGATAACTGCAAGGCACCGAACTGGTCGACTCAAAAGTCCACTCCGCGCGCTGTGCCGTTTTAGCTCCGATTAACAACCAAGTCTTTGCGCGCCGCAACGACTGCCCTGCAGTCTTCGTTGACAGGGTTGTGGGCAAGGGTCAGCACGGCAGACCCCTGTCAATTAGCCTGGTGAGGGAAACATCCTCTGGCAGCCAGGCGGCTGGCTGAAACATCTGTGCCTAAGGGCTTTGGTGGGGGGGGATACAAAGGAGAGAGGAAAGGAAGGCAATCTGGAACCCATAAGCTCCCTTGATGTTTGCATTATTGTGAACAGTTTCATTGGCCTGCTCATAGCCCCTCCCCTAGCACTACTTACCCTATCCGTAAAGGGCATTAACAAACTTTTTTTAAAAAAAACAAACAATGCCCCTCCTCTCTTTAGCCCTAACGTAAGGAGGGGTGTGTGTGAAGAAACAAACCCTTGAAGGCCAGAGAAGTTCAGAAAGCTTCTAGCGCCTTTGTAACTCCAACCCTTGAAGATTTCCATCCCTGAGGTCGCTCTGCTTAAGCCTCAGGTGGTCTTGCTCGGATGCACTGCGGCCTATTCGGTTCGCATTCCAGCACCCATCGAGAAAGACGGGAAGCGAGTTTGTCGACGATGAAAGAGGAAGGCATGTGTCCGGACTCGCCGGAAGGCAGCTTGGTCACCAGTGAGGAAGAAAGCGAGAGGTTACCCAAGAAGGGCCTTCGCAAGAGGAGCCAGCTGGGCAAGCCGTTGACATCGTCAGCCCCGCACGAGTGCAGCCCTCCTTCCCCGCAGGGCAAGCGCAGCAAACGTAGCCCTGTGCCGCAGACCTTTGAGGACATGCACACCCAGCGGGTGATTGCCAACGTGCGGGAGCGCCAGCGCACCCAGTCGCTGAACGATGCCTTCGCCGAGCTCCGCAAAATCATCCCTACACTGCCTTCCGACAAGCTCAGCAAGATCCAGACGCTCAAGCTGGCCTCCCGCTACATCGATTTCCTCTACCAGGTCCTGCAGAGCGATGAACTGGACCACAAGATCTCCAGCTGCAACTACCTGGCCCACGAGAGGCTTAGCTACGCCTTCTCGGTCTGGAGGATGGAAGGGGCCTGGTCCATGTCAACATCCCACTGAGATCCGTTTGGAAGGTATGCTTGGCTTGCAGCCCTTCTCCTACCTCTCCAATGCAATTCTTCCTCCTTATGTTTAAATCTGATAGCAGAGCTCCATAAGGGTTTTAGCCGCAGACCATGTTTTCCAGGGCAGCACTTGGCTCTGGAAATGTTAAAAGAGTCGAGAATAAAAGGGGGCGATTTAGGGTACGAGCAGAATGCCTTTCCATCACCGATAAGCCGTCACAGACAACTGCAAGGCTTCTGAAATTAGGGGTAAGGGATTCCAGGTTTTAATGTATGACATGAAATCCTGGTGATTTTAGGCCACAAAGAGACCATCAGAAAAGAGTCGAAAGTAGTAAAATAGTGCAGTCATTGCCGTAAGGGGGTACCTGGATTTGGTTTGTCAGACTGTGGCCTTTGGTTAAGCAGGTTTTTCATGACTACAAAACAAAAAAAAATTGCAAAACCTATTTATTGAGAGAAGACGGTGTGTTGAGTGTGCATGTCTCTCTCATAACACTTTTCAGGGCCTGGCGGGGCTAGAATTTGCACACAGGCTGCATGGAATACGACAAAACGGGAAGCCCAAGGTTGCATGCAGACTTTGGATTTTATTTCAAATAGGCCTAGATTTTACCCCTTCTTAACTAAGCAGAGCTGTACTTGGGTTTCAGTAGTAACCGCATTGCACATGGCAGGTAGAACAAGGGCACAGGAGGCAGGTGATGCTTCTCTGCCGTAAAATACCCTTTTTGACTAGCCAGTCTGCCAGTCAGCTTTGCATCTTTTTTACTTGTTTGCTAAGGCTAATCATCAGTGATATGCAATAGATATTTCCCGCCTCCGAATATGTGTATGTTTATATAACTCTTATAAAGTAGGTGAGGGGAATTGTCATATGTAAAACTATGCATTGAATGGCTCTCGCACGAACATAAAAAACTACAATGGCTTCCTCGTATGTTTGGTTTCTCTTCTGTGTTCTCCCCTGCATTGCAGGCATTTATGTGGGATACAAATAGCGGGGTAGACACTGAAACGGGCTTTGTAGCGCTGCTTGCAAGAAGTGGAAGATGGTAGCAATCTTTCACTTTTTCAGTGCTTCTAAGTGAGAGGTCAGCGTTATACCCATTTGATAGATGTGGAATTGAGGCTGCTCTCCAAAGGTTGCCAAATGGCTCCATGCTAGCTGCGTTACCCTCTCATCTCCCCAGGATCTCAACCTCTCCCAGTGGATAATATTGGCACAAAGGGTTAGCATTAAAAAGGACCAATGATCTTTGCTTCTCTCTTAGCACAGAGATTTCCCCAACTTTGAAAACACATATTCAGCATTAGACAATGTGAGTAATGATCACCTCTGGTCCCATACTTGTGTAACCACCTATTAGACTGCAAGTTTCAGCTAAAAGCACATATGGTTGTTGTTAGGGATGCTATCTGTGAATTTTTGCTCTGCCGAACGTTTGCTGCTGTGACTAAATATAATGATCAGTCAACAGTTAATATAATTGCCTGCTAATATTACTATCAGACCCATTTAAAAAAAGAGGCAATGAAAAGATGTAGAAGTTGATGCTCAATTAAGTCAATTGCGGCAGTGATTCAAATCTGCATTATACCGCTTAGAGGAGTGCGTTTTTGCATGGGTAACATAATATACAGTTAAACCCTCTTGCAAAGATGCAATACACTTGCTGATTCCCATGAGGCTACTCTAGGATGGAGTCTAATTGCTCCACCCAAGGACCAGTGTCTAGAGTGGTCAGATACTAGGGACTGTAAACAGAGTGTGGGATGCAGGAAACAGCAGTCACACAGTTATGAAAGACAATTGTGTACTGGTTTATCAGA
This sequence comes from Euleptes europaea, assembly GCF_029931775.1. Taxonomy (NCBI): domain Eukaryota; kingdom Metazoa; phylum Chordata; class Lepidosauria; order Squamata; family Sphaerodactylidae; genus Euleptes; species Euleptes europaea. The sequence continues at coordinate 171,519,193 of NC_079312.1, forward strand.
CCCTATAATGATCCATATCTGCACTGGGAAAACAACCATACTTGTTTTTCCAGATAAGTATCTGGAACCTGCGATGCCAGTATGCAGAGAAGTGGAAATAAAGGGGCAGGTTTTGGACTTTCCTTGATAGTTACCAGGTCCAGACCCTGACAAAACAGCTGTGAAAAAGGGGAATTTCCTTTGATGCAGTTTCACCATCACACTGCCATAATGAAGGGGTAAATGAAACCTGGTGGAATTTCCCCAACCTTTACAAGATGCAGAAGTGTCTTTTCATTGCTACCCTCATATGAAGAAGAGTTGTTTTTTATACCCCAATTTTCTCTATCTTTTAGGAATCCCAAACAGGCTTACAATAACCTTCCCTTCCTCTCCCCACAACAGACACCTTGTGAGGTAGGTGGGGCTGAGAGAGTTTGGAGAGAACTGTGACTGGTCCAAGGTCACCCAGCAGGCTTCAAGTGGAGGAGTGGGGAATCAAACCCGGTTCTCCAGATTAGAGTCCTCCGCTCTTAACCACCACATCACGCTGGCTGGGCAGCGAATGAAGACCTATGCAGAACTGACTTTTGGCTAAAGGTTTTAGGGAATTTTATATACACATTAAGCAAGTCTATAAGCCATGCCATGCCAAAAAAAGTGAAACTTGAAAATTTCGTTAAATTCTATGACAAGAAAACCTGAACCCAGCAGCATATGGTGCACATTAAGGGCATTTCACCAATTCTTTTGCTAGTGCTAGATTTATTCTGGAAGTTTTAGTAATCTGCATAATTCTGATTTTGCTAATCATCCTGGGAAGATGGAATTATTACTGGGCACTGTGAATCTTATTTGGCAAACGAATATTCATAACTTTAATGACTAGAAAGGTGTTTGCTTAAAAACAAATAGGGAAGCTAAGATTCTGCACTCCAATCAAACAATTATTTAGAAGGAAGCAAGTCCCACTGAACTCTATGAGACATTCCAATTTGAGCGTGCATCAAATTGAGCTTCAGCAGACTAAAATTTTCCAGGCAATACCATATTCGAAACCTTTTATTGCACAGAAGCACGACATACGTGCAGCATGAACATTAAACCATCTTAAGTATTTCTTTTTGTGTTGGGCCGGTGTTTTCAGAAGCAATACATTTCCTTTCAAGATTTGAAGCCATTCAATAATTAAATTATATTGCATTAATTCATGTAATTAATTTAAATTGACACATGAAACCATTTCAAATCAATCTTCAATTCTAAATCTTCCCTTTAAAAAAATTCTCCTTTCCCCTCCCAGAAAGGTCAGTGAAACAGATCAGGTTGATTCCACAAACAGGGGGTCATCCCCCCGAATATCAACCTTACCTCCAACGGTGGTAGCGTCTGTAAAAAGTGGCATCCAAAGATCTCAGCTTACAATATATACACAGTGAAAGGAGGTGACAAACCAGGAATTTATTCATAAATGGGCTGTGTCAATCAAGGCCTAAATAGATTTTTTTTTCTTACGCTATAACAACAGAGTGTGATACTGTACCTTTACCCCAGTGGTTCCCAAAGTGGGCAGTACCACCCGCTGGGGGGTAGTGGGATTACCTAGGGGGGCACTAAGAGGCAAGCAGGCAGCGGGGGGGGGGTGCTAGAGGTGGGCCCTTTCAATTACGTTTTTCACTACTTTACAATAGATCAAGCTATGGCATCATGCTGGAAAATTTAGTAGAAATGATCATAATTTTTTCTAGACTTTGAAGAGCTGGTACCACTGGATCAAGTCCATCCGTTTTGTTGAATAAATTTCAACTAAAAAGTTTTAATTTTATTTTGAATAGATGTGCAATTAATTGTTACTGTTTTGAAAATTTATTGTTATTATCTTCTTTGGTGTGTAATGCAAGACCCTATTTTGAATAATGCTTTTTATAGGATAGGGTAGGGGGTGCTGGGGTTGAGTTTGTGGAACCAAGTGGGCAGTGGCCCGAAAAGTTTGGGAACCACTGCTTTACCCTTAGCATCCCCATACAGAATCCTTATTGAAATAGTCTACCAACTGATTCCCTTGCTGGCAGCTCACAATTCCTGTAGCCTCCGTTGAAGTTGGTGGTTACCTGCAAAGACTCTGGCTGTGTACATTAAAAAAATAATCCGAAACTATATTTTTTTAATATTAATTCTGGACTAGTGTATCCTATTCATTTCCTCATCTCTGCTGGCATGGAACTGGAACAACGGAGCCACAGGGAAAGGTGACCACTCCCTTGCATGGCTTTAGGCAGAACAGTGCCCGGAGAAAGGAGAACCTTTCAGAGCAGACTCTGACCTCTTTGCCTCTGGCCAGCCTCCTATCCCATGGGATGGTTGACCCACAGTCTCTCCTGATGCCCTCTCAGCCTCCCCTGGGTTTGGTCATTTCCTATACCAGGAAGCCATCCGACGATCCAGGACGAAGGGAAAACGCAGGCTTCGCCAGCCCAAGACCTCCTTTCTCTTGACTTCGGCCCTCGGGCTGTGACTAGGTTAGCTCACACACCGATAGGTCAGGAGGGTAGCAACCCTTGGTATGGCCATTTGATGCAGGGCTCTCATGAGAATTAACATGGTGGCAGCGAATGAGGACCCATGCAGAGTTGACTTTTGCCTGCGTTTTGCAGACGTGGGGGGCTCGTGCTTCTTTGTACCTTGACAAAGATAATGGGCATCATACAATCAGAGTTCAGCACTTTTGAAGACCTTTTTGTTTCGGCGGGAGAAGGATCACACACATGCTGGCTCTGTAACCACTACAACCCATTTGACATCTGCTGAATTATCTCCCAAGCTGCTCCGCCGCAGAGGGCAGCCACGTGAAACCTCAAAGAGCCTTGGGGGACATTCGACACTAACAAGTGTATTGTGACATGCGCGTGTCATGAGCCAACGTCCACTTCGTCAGAAGCATTAAGTGTTACCCTCAGTTGGCAGATACAGTAAGAAGGGGAGAAAAGAAATCAGTGGCACTTTAAAAGTAATCAGGACTGTGCCTCGTGTATAAGCAATAGGCCTTAGCTCTAAGATCCATGTGTTAAAATGAATTCTTGGGTAAGAAGTAGTGAAATGTCTGATTGATTGTTTTACTTAGAATCATAGAGTTGGAATGGACCACCAGGGTCACCTAGTCCAACTCCCTGCACAATGCAGGAAAGTCACAACTACCTCCCACACACAGACACCCAGTGACCCCTACTCCATGCCCAGAAGATGGCCAAAAAAAAAAAAAAAAAACCCTCCAGGATCCCTCCCCAATCTGGCCTGGACGAAAATTGCTTCCTGACCCCAAAGTGGTGATCGGCACTACCCTGGGCATGCAAGAAAGGGCCACGAGAGCCAAACACTGATGCAAACCTTCCTGCCCTCCTTCTCATGATCTGCTTGTATTTTTTAGAAGTGGAATCCTGAACACAGTTATGCCTTTCTGAGCCCATTAACTTCAGTAACTCTACTAAGGATGGCAGTGTAATTGTTTCATCTTTGATTGTTAACTTCCGCAGGCAGGTATCTGAAGAAGCGCAGCTCCCATTCATTTTGATGGGGCATGTGCCAGAAAACTCCACAACAGATTTATGCATGGCTCGCCGTCACCCCTCTGACGACTTCGGGTCTTTGTGTTGATTATGCATGCTGTTTCTGACTGTCAGAGGTCACCTCGCTCTCCCCCTGCTTTCCCCCTGCGTTTTCAGAGACCTGTTTTAACTCAAATTTGAAAACGTGGGCAAAACGCGGGGGGGAGAGCGAGGTGACCTCTGATGGTCGGGAATGGCATGCAAAATCAACACAAAGACCCAAAATCATCAAAGAGGTGACAGAGAATGACATAGTCATGCATAAAAGACCATTATGTCTTAGGACATCAGCTGCCCTCGAATATTTCTCCAATGTTAAGCACAAATCCAATATTTGCCTGAGCTGTACCATGTACTCAACCCACATTCACAACACTGCTTTGGATATTGTCAGGAGCTACACAGCTGCTGCATAATCGGAGATCATCAACGTGGCAGATCTTTCTCTAGAGTCCATCATATTTCATTGTAGTGCTCAAGAAGTAAATTTTAAAAATTAAGCCAAATGTCATCACCAAAATAATACAAAAGTACACAGTTGACTGGACTATCAAACCAAATTCCTTCTCACTAGCCATTAAATTAAAGAACAAAGGGTGTTTCCCATTGCTTGCAGAATGCATATGACAAGACTTGCACTCAACCAAGCTACTAAGAGGAGGATGGTCCTGCAATTTTGATATTCATCTGGTATTTGTAATGATGCCTCTGGAAAGAAACTAGATTAAAATCTGACAAACATAAGTGAGGGTCATTTTAGAAAACGTTATGGTGTGTTGCCTTTGTATGGGGGGACTGACCCTCCCATATCATCCCAAATGCACACATACTAACCTTCCGCAGACGTTATGGGGACCAATCTGTTCATACCAATTGCAAGCCCGCCAGCTGTATGGTTGCCGTCTCGTGTGAATAGTGCGACACATGGATTTCCTACATGGGTTAAGGCTAGCGTGGTTTAGTGGTTAAGAGTGGTGGACTCCAATCTGGAGAATCGGGTTTTATTTCCCACTCCTCCACATGAGCACCAGACTCTAATCTGATGAATTGGGTTGGTTTCCTTATTCCTACACATGAAGCCAGCTGGGTGACCTTGGGCTAGTCACAGTTCTCTCTGAACTCTCTCAGCCCCACCTACCTAACAAGGTGTCTGTTGTGGGGAGAGGAAGGGAAGGAGCTTGTAAGCCAGTTTGATTCTCCTTAAAAGATAAAGTTGGCATATAAAAACCAACTCTTCTCCTTCTTCCATTCATGCAAACCAAAACCCCAATTTTCCTGGGTTCTAGTTTGCAGGAATGGAAGCTGTACTCCCATTGGAAAATCCATGCATTTCCCAATTCACAGCAACTGCATGTATCAGGTGCGTTGTGGGGACTATATGCTCCTGATAGGTGTGGCTAGCAGGTTTCCGGATCACACAAATGGAATGTCTGCATTTAGCACAACAAATGCTGTCCTCTCTCGCAGTCCTTTACATTGTGAGAGGGACTATAGCTTTCAGGACCTGTTGCCAGGTGGAATGCAAGCTTGGAGGATGTGCCTACTCGCACGGTCTATCACTCCCTCTTTTTGCCCCAAACTAAAGGGAAACACGCATCATATCCCTGATTTGCCTTCTCGCTAATTCTTATGGCCTGCCAGTGTAGGACAAGTCTGTTTGTTCCAGAGTAGAAGGCAAGGAACATATAAAGTCCTTCATTGGTTTTAGGTGATTGAGGAGAGGAGGCTGTTTTGACCTCCCAATAATTTCCTCTCCTATTCTGCCCCTGCCTATTATGAATCCCGGTCACTGTCCACTTGACTTTAGGGAATGATTAAAACTTTCCATATTCACCAAACTCTGCTCACGCCTTCTAAAAACCATTAAGATATGTAAAGAGAAAGTTAGGGCTAGCAGAGATAATAGCATTTTTAGTTGCTAACTGGCCTTTTAAGCGACTGATCAATTCACTGCAAATGTGTTAGCATATCATCTGAATCTCATTATAGGACCCTTCCCTTTCCCTAGATTGAACAGCCACTGGATATTCATCTACCATTTTACATTTTAAAAAAGGGAGACATGAAGATTAATTTTTTTTCTTGACACTGTAATGAGAAAGGTTGCCACATCTCTCGTATAATTCACTGATCTACTTGATAGCAGACAATGCAGTAGCCGCTTCTCAGAAAGTGTCATTAGCTTATCCAGGGCGTGATATATTTAAGGGTTTCATGTACATGAAATATAGGGGTTTCATGTAGCATGCACAGAGGCTGTAGGTGTGCACAAAATCCAAGGGTTACTCCTTTCAGGCAACATGACAACTGCATTGACTGAAAGGATCATAGCTAGCGTACAGTCCCAGTATATGTAACTGGCAGGCTCCAGGTACACGTGATTGTAACTTCGAAGAAGTACTAGAGAGCTAGAGAAAGGCCATCTTGAATATCTTATTTTTCATTCCCTATAGCTTTGCGCACATGCTACTGTAAATGTGTATATACCCTGCACATACATCTGTTTGAAAGAAAGGCCAGCATGCCTTCACTTTAAAGATAAAATCTGTACCTGAGTAAATGTGAAGTTTAAACGGTGCGCTCAGCCATACGTGCGTCCATAAAAATTAGTCGACACACATACAAAGAAAAGCCCTGGGTTCAGTATTCAGGGATTGTGTGTGCATTCCTTTTAACGTGTACACGGCTAGTAACGTGTGTGTGTGTGTGTGTGTGTGTGTGTGTGTGAAGTGCCATCAGGTCCCTTCTGACTCATGGTGACCCTATGAATCAATGTCCTCCAAAATGTCCTATCGTTAACAGTTGGTAACATTATCAGAGAATTCAAATTGCCTAACAACAACCAAAAAAGTGTGCTCTTAACTTGCAGACTGAAAAAGCTTCACCAGAAAATCATTTAAAGCTTTGATTAACCAAGCTACCATCCCCCTACTTGGTAAATTCCCTGAAGAGTCAGTTGAGCTTTTTAATAAATTTGATTTTATTTGAACCAAGCAACCACTATGCAAAGTTTGTGTACTGTGTTGCTTTTAGAAAATTATTTGAGCTGGGACTTGATATATTTATTTTTTTCTAATTAAAATTTTATTAATTCAAACATAACAAACATAACAACAACACACAACAATACAACATACACTCCATATTCATAAATGTGGCTCCTTATCTAAAACATATCTAAAACAAGATCTTCATTTACATCCCTATGAGTGTAAGTACTACATTCTATAACATTATGTCCCCCCCTCATACAAAGTTAACCATGTAAAGCTTAATTATTAGTACTTTAAGTTATATCAACTACTATATCATCTGCTATAATGTCTACTGAATAATTAATTGTACAAACATAATATTCTCAAATAAAAAAATATATCGCTACTTTCCACTTTAATCGGCTATAATTAATAATCTGCATTAGCATCTTTGTGTAATAACAAAAACTTCCCTTCTATAAGCTTGTTTCACAGGGGTTGATTAGTCACGTATTCATAATATAATTTCCAATTCTCCCAATATATTTATTATTAATAATTTTTTATTTACAAAATGTATATCTCACCATTCTGCCCGGTCGGGGCGACAATTAAAAACAGAGCATTACAAAAACAATCATAAAACCAATTAAAACCTAAACTAAGATATCGATGTAAAAACACAGAGACAGCCATTAAAACATAGGACAGGTGTAACTTGGCCTTCTATTTTGGCAGCGGCAGTTTTCACTGCCAAAGAAGCAAACGGTTGTTCAGATTAAATTATATCTTGCCCCTTTGAGATTGCTTTCATGAACAAAACTCCAACTATATACCCAGTTCTGTCTTGCAAGCTAATATCATTTCTTTGGAGACAGATCCTGGGTTTTGGTGAATGTCTAGAAGAGAGGAAATGCCATATGTTGGGGAGGGAGTAATCCACATTCCCCAATGAAGCCGGGTAGTTTGATCATTCCTAGCAATTGTGATGCGACATATAACGGCTCATGTGTCGCAGAAGTGCGCGTCTTATCTTTAGGCAGTCAACTCCAAACCCTCTCTGATATGCGCCTGGTCCTACTCAGCATTTTAAAGTTAAGACCTCTGAAGTATCCAAGATCATGTGGTCTAGAGAGTGTCTGATTTCTAAAACGAGATGCGTTGGGGACGGAAAACAAAACCCTTTTTTTGTGATGGGTTTTGTTTTCCTGATGCTCTAACCCAGGGGTGTCAAACTCATTTGTTACGAGGATCGGATATGACATAAATGTCACTTGGTCAGGCCGAGCCATGTGTACCATAAAAGTTAATGCCAGGGACCGGAGATAAAAACTGTGCAGAAGACACAGGCAAAGCCAATTAATTTTATTAATTATATTATTATTTTGCTTTTTTAAAAACTTAGAATACAACCTCGCTTAAAACAATAACACTCTTACAATATTTTCTATTATTTACCAGTCTTTGATAATTGAAACTTCGGGACTGGGGGAGGTGGCTGCCCCAGCTGGTGAGCCCACAGCAGAGTTGCCAGCCCAGGTCAGGACTGGGGTGGGGGCTGCCTCGGCTGAATTGCGGGCCAGATGAGAGCTATCAAGGGGCCAGATCTGGTTCTCGAGCAATATGTTTGACACCCCTGCCATAACCACCACCCCATGCTAGTTCTGATGTTTATCTCTTGACTTTAATCTCTCTCCCCCCGCCTCAGTCTATCAAGATGCAGACTTTTAAGGGTTTTGACTCATTTGAAGCTAAAAGAGTTTGGAAAATCACGTGACATGACCGCACACGAGATCTCCAGGTTGATCTGACATTTCACATTCAGACCCGTTAGGACCTTGGTGGTCCTTAGCCTTGGGCAATGGGTCCTCCTGAGTGGTGGATCCCAACTCTCTTGCAGGTGGGTGGCAAGGCCAGGAGGGAGGCCCTGCAACATGACGAACGGGAGAGGAAGCTCAGGAAGGCTCGGTGGCAAATCTGGGTTTGCCTCCGCAGAATTCAACTTTGAAATAGCCATGAAATGCACTAATGCTATGTATTCAAAAATACTAAAAAAAGAAAAAAAAGAATGACACGTTCAATGCTAGCTGATATGAGTTTGCAGAATTTATATAGGGAAGGGGGGAAGTAGCCGAGATATTTCACCAGGCCTACAGTTGAGGACAGCAACAGTGTATATCATAACTATCCTCCCTGCACCCCTTCTGTTCTGCTCCATCTACAGCTTCTTGGTGGGGTCTCGATTGCCTTCCCCCTGACTCACAGTGGCCCAGTGTGCTATTAATGTGCGCCAATTGGTTTAGTGGGTTGTATTGGTTTTACCGTTAATTTTTTTTACTGAATTTTAATTGTGTTGTGTCGTATTGATTGATTGCGTTTGATTTGATATCTAGGGGTCTGTTATGGACCAGATTGTTTTAACTCATCAATCGATAAATGGCTTTAGTTATTACTCATTAAGCTGCATGAGAGCACAGCCACACGCCTTAGAGTTAGATTTAGTCCAAAGGGCCATCTATCCAGCTCAGTTTATACACAGAAAGAAAAAAAAATATTGTAATGTTCTTGATGATGGTTAGCGGCTCTGAGCCCGGCCTTGGCCGGAAAAGAGAGCGGGATATAAATCTAATAAAATAATAAATAAATAATAAAATAGCATGGAACGACCACGTGCTTGAGCCCCAAATCATGGAGTCCTGGGGCTGTAGCCAGCACAACTGATCTGGATCGGGGCCTCACTACCATTTGTAAAGAACAACAAATGCTTCTAAAATGGCATCCTGCAGCCATGGGATTGACTCGTGGCTGTTGTCACTTGTAGTTTGGCTCTCAGCCTAACCAACATTGCTGGGCTGTTTGAAGCATAAAATGAAGAGAACACCGTGTACGGCATACTGAACTTTTTGGAGGAGAGAATGTATATAGACACGAGGAATGGAAAGAATAAATGAATACATTTTTTATTTGTGGCTAATATGCCAGATAAAACAGGTAAAACAGAAACTGACCACACAGAGTAGATGTGTACAACCAAGGCCAACAAAATTAGGAATCATCCAATTTTATGTTTCCACAGATTAAGAAAGTACATTAAGGCGGCATAGAATCATTGCTACTGCACAATATTTTGCAACCTGGGTGGTGATTGGTGAGCTGTCTCCTAGCAGAAACCTTTTGGTCCATTCACCCTCATCACCAGAGCCCATTTCCCTAAAGAATAAATATTATAACGCACATCGAAAGAACCAATGATTAATCTGTTCATGCTCCCAGAAGATCCTATGATTCATTTTCATACAACGCTTGCTCCTGGGCGATATGGGAAGGCAAATCGAATCATTGGGAGAAAACGCATGGTCGCTTTATTCCCCTTTAATCCCTGTTTCAGCCTGGATCGAACGCATGTGTTTCGCCTAATGCGCGTTCGATCCTGGCTAAAACAGGGATTAAAAGAGGATAAAGTGACCATGCATTTTCGCCCTTTGTTTCAAAGGCCCTTCGCGGCTCTCTTTCCTGGAGCTAGAGGAGAATGCTTCAGCCTGCCGAGAAGACTGCCGGCATCGGCGTTTGGGTTCTGCCACCTCCCTGCGGACCCAGGAGGCCATAGCCAGCATGACCGTAGCAGCCATTTCACCAAAGGCTGCTAAGGATAGCGTTTCCTTCTGCCAAATACTTCCATTTTTGTAAGTTGCTCTGCTAACCTTTGATGTTGAGTTGTGAATAATAAATGTCGATGATAACTAGGAATCGCTTCCTGCTGGGGTGATGTAGTGTTAAGCTTCAGCAGCTGGGCTTTAGATAAGCAGGGAGCTGAACTAACAGTGCTGTGGCGTAGGGTGGGGGATTTCCCAGTCTGCATGCTCACCGCCTGATTTCTTGCAGGGCTTCCACTCGTTCTTTCTAGTAGCAGCACGGGTGGCCCCCATGGCAGCTGCAAAAAAAAAGTCCGTGCACCATTAAGAGCGAATTTTCTGCAGAGGGATGCAGATAATGAGCAAACCTCCCCTTCCGAAAATTGCAGCCCACAGTATTGTTTGTTCATGCCGCTATCAAACATGGCAGCATAAAGCCAGATTATACTCCCCCCCCCCCAAAGCTGAGGAATTTAAATTGGGAACTCAGCTAGGGTTGCCGACCACCAGGTACTAGCTGGAGATCTCTTGCTATTACAACCGATCAGCTGATAGAGATCAGTTCACCTGGAGAAAATGGCTGCTTGGGCAATTGGCCTCCATGGCATTGAAGTCCCACCCCTCCCCAAACCTGCCAGCCCAAGACCCCCTTCCAGATATCCGGGAAAGTGTTTTGTGTGCAGTGTTTTGTCCTGCCCCACTTCATTTTTTATTGAGGTATAATGTCCCGTTGCGCAGAGTGGTCAGCTGCAGTACTGCAGTCAAAAGCTCTGCTCACAACCTGAGATCGATCCCGATGGAAGTCGGTTTCAGGTAGCCGGATCAAGGTTGACTCAGCCTTCCATCCTTCTGAGGTCGGTAAAATGAGTACCCAGCCTGCTGGGGCTAAAGTGTAGATGACTGGGAAAGGCAATGGCAAACCACCCCGTAAACACAGTCTGCCTAGTAAACGTCGGGATGTGACGTCACCCCGTGGGTCAGTAACGACCCACTGCTTGAACAGGGGCCTACCTTTACCTTTTAATGCCTTTTTAGTGGCCCTCAAATTGATTTTTTTGGGGGGGACCATAAAGGAGAGGGTTGAAATACCATTAATTCCTGAATTGTAGGTAGGGTTGCCGGGTCCCTCTTCACCACTGGCGGTAGGATTTGGGGGTTGGGCCTGAGGAGGGCATGGTTTGGGGGAGGGGAGGGATTTCAATGCCATAGAGTCCAATTGCCAAAGTGGCCATTTTCAACTGGTGAACTGATCTCTATTCGCTGGAGATCAGTTGTAATAGCAGGAGACCTCCAGCTAGTACCTGGAGGTTGGCAACCCTAATTGTGGGAGAATACATGATTGCCACAGATTAAAAAGGAAAGTTCTACATATTCATAACTCTTTTGGATCACAAATACAAAGTGTGATATTGCAGTCCTAATAACAGTTACTTGGGAGTAAGTCTCAATGAGATCAGCATAACTTAATTTTCAATAAAAATATGTGTGGGCCTGTTTTCAAAAGTCATCTTGGATTGTTAAATGATTGGGGTGGGAGAGATACTACACATCCCACCCTGTCCAACAATAAAATCTGGGTTTTCACAACACGAATTTCTGGTATCGGCTTCTCGTTTCGCTCCTGAGAAATCATGGAAAACTTGAAGGAGAGGGGAGTCTTCCCACCGAGCATTTTGAAGATCTTGGCCTGCCCTCCTTCTGCTCCCTTAGCATATTTCAACACATTTTTTTTGTTTTAAACACATTCAGGTGGAAGTTAATGCCACACATACAGCCATAACTATGAGTTGCAACTACGAATATTAGTAACAAACAGACCCAGAGGCAATGGCAGAATAAAGCACCATTCCAAAATCCGGAAAAACAGGAAGAGTGTTAAGGAAAATAGTCATTTGTGGTCAGAGGAAAAGGCGAGAAGGACAAGCCGACGTGGTGGTGGTGGTGGTAGGGAGACAAGCCTGTTATGCGCAAAGCATGTCTGATTCATTCCGCTTTCCAAGATTTCAATTAAGGAAGAAGGGTCTTCTCACTTGAAGCTTTCAGCTGTCCACAATGGGGGGCGGAAATTGCCGTCAAGTCGCAGCCGACTTATGGCGACGCCATAAGGGTTTTCAAGGCAAGAGACACACAGAGGTGGTTTGCCATTGCCTGCCTCTGTGTAGTGGCTAGGGTTGCCAAGTGCCCGCTGGTGGCGGGTAAAATCCCGCCAATCCACCGGGCTGCCCGCCAACCAGCTGAGGGTCGGCGGGCAACCCGTGCATGCGCGCCCACGCGATGTGCCTACATCAGTTCCGGGTTTACCTGGATGCAATGCAGACGCTCTAGCAACCTCTAGATAAAAACTTCTTCTTCTTCTCCTCCTCCTCCTCCTCCTTCTTCTCCTTCTTCTTCTCCTCCTCCTCCTCCTTCTTCTCCTTCTTCTTCTTCTCCTCCTCCTCCTCCTTCTCCTCCTCCTCCTCCTTCTTCTTCTTCTCGCACACCACCCAAGAGAATGGTGGGAAACTCCCTCACATACAGCAAACCCTCACAGAGGAGTTTAATTCTTCCCACACTCCGGATTCTGTGGTTAGGTTATGCCCCCCCAACCATGATTTTCCACATTAAAGCCTTTTCCTTTCACTCTATTGACAAAAAGGAAAACGCTCTTGAGAAGAAAATGCAGCCCTTCCTTCCCCACCCAACCTACAAGATGGAGAGAGGCCATAAAGTTCAGCAAGTCTCACTGGAGAAGAATTAAATAATTGAGTCATATCAGAGACATTATTACTAGGGTTGCCAGGCCCCTTTTCGCCACCGCCGGGAGGTTTTTGGGCAGTGCCTGAGGAAGGCGGGGTTTGGAGAGGGGAGGGACTTCAATGTCATACAGTCCAATTGCCAAAGCGGCCGTTTTCTCCAGGTTAACTGATCTCTTTCGGATGGAGATCAGTTGTAATAGCAGGAGATCTCCAGCTAGTACCTGGAGGTTGGCAACCCTAGTTATTATGAAATCCCAGAGGGAGGTTCCATGGCACCTTCTTCACCTTCCTGCTGGCAAATCGAGGTCTGGTCGCCATTACTTTGTGCTCTGAACACATCCTGGTTAGATTACTGCAATGCGCTCGCCATGGGGGCCGCCTTCAAAGGCAGGGTGGAAACAACCGTTGGATCAAAAGGCAGCTGCGAGATTGTCGTCTGGAAGAGATTATGAGGAATGTATCTTGTCATTGCTGAAGAAGATACATGGCCGCCAATTCCTTTCTGGGCATAATTCAAAGCGCTGGGCCTTTCATCAGCCCTCCCAATGGTAGGGGTACCAAATTACTTAAAAGGACAGCCGGATCTCACACGAGTCGGGATGCCAGCTCCGGGCTGGGAAAGACCTGAAGATTTTTGGGGGCGGAGACTGAGGGCGGGGTTTGGGGAGGGGAGGGACTTCAATTCCATAGAGTCCAATGGCCAAAGCGGCCATTTTTTCCAGGGGAACTGGTCTCTATCAGCTGGAGATCAGTTGTAATAGCCGGAGATCTCCAGCTAGTACCTGGAGGTTGGCAACCCTAATTGTAGGAGAATAAATGGTTGTCACAGATTAAATGGGAACGTTGGCAACCCTACACATGAACCTACTCAGCAGTTGAGATTTTCTTCAGAGACCATGCTGTCTGTACTCCCACTTGGAAAGATAAGATGTGTGGCTAATAGAGACAGGGCCTTCTTGGTGGTAGCCTCTTGGTTTTAGACAAACCTGTTAAGTTTTAGGTCTCAGTCGAAGGTTTTTATTTTCCCAGGTGTTTGGTGGTAGCTAGCACCTATATTTTCTCTCTTTTTTAACCCTTTCCTCTGCTCATATTCATGGTTTTATTGCTTCCACCGTCCATTAGACCGTTTCAGAGAAGGCTGGTCTTTGATCCAACGCAGCAAGCAGGGGTGGGTTGGCCATTGGACTTAAAGGGAAACTTCCTAATAGCCCCCTGCTTTGGAGGGCTGCTGGCAGCCACGAGCAAACAGCCAAACCCCAGTAGGTCTACTTAACACTGCTGGAGCCATTCCACCTGGCTTGCTCCAGGGCCATTTGGACTTCCCAGCCCCTGCCTGCCAGGAAGGTATTTGTCATGTTCCTAAGCAAGACTTCTTGAGCAACTCAGAATCACTGAACAGATTCATTATTCCTTGACTGCCATGTACTGCTCCACGGTGTCTATCTTGAGTCCTTAAGGGAAGCCCGTATTAAACTGCTGATAAAAGATATTTCCCATTTCTCTTCAAAAGACAAAAGGGGCTTTCCTTTTGGCTGACCGGCACTCTTGCACGGCAGAGAAGGTAGCAAAGTTTCCTCTAGCTGCCACGAGAATTCGAGGAACCATGCGCAACCTAACTGATGGCCACCACGAATGAAATTTTAGTCATTTGTTGTATATTTAAATATTGGATATCCTTTTTTTTTTTACGTCTGTTACTGTAACCATTATGCCAATAAAGGTATTGGTTGACTGCTTGGAGATCCTGAATATGCCAGGTAACCAAGAATGTCGACAGCAGCCCTAATAACAGAATGGATACTAATGGGTAGGGATGCCAACCTCCAGGTATTCAAACAAGTAACCTGTGCTGTAATAGGATACCTTAGGAAATAGACAGCACGAAGGCTCAATATAAATCATGGTACAGAAACAGATATATGCCGTGTGTAAAGAAACAATCAATATTTACTGGGCATTAACTTCATGCCCATTAAATATTGATTGTTTCTTTACACACAGCATATGTCTGTTTCTGTACCGTGATTTATATTGAGCCTTCGTGCTGTCTATTTCCTAATAAAATCTCCAGGTATTAGCTGGAGATCTCCTGCTACCACAAATGATCTCCAGCCGATAAAGATCAGTTCACTTGGAGAAAATGGCCGCTTTGGCAATTGGACTCTATGGCATTGAAGTCCCTCCCCTCCCCAAACCCCGCCATCCTCAGGCTCCACCCCAAAAACCTCCCGCCAGTGGCAAAGAGGGACCTGGCAACCCTAGTTACACATGATTAATTAACAAAACTTTAATATAATACCAATAGTTAAAATTTTCATTAAAACCAAACCCGCTTTGGCCAACAGGTCTTCTTCAGTGGTACAAATTGTTAAATTACACACCATAAAGTAAAAATTATTCCAAATGCAAAATACAACATTTCTGAACTAAGCTTTAACCACACAAGCAAGAAGTAGAGCCAGTTCATTAATTAGATAGTTCCCTCTTTATAAATGGAATAAATTAGGACCATCAAAAATCATTTTCCAGATTGTTGTGGCACATGGTCCAAATATTTCCGTAAGCAAGGCCAGAGTGAATCGTAGCTCTGTGGCGTGTATATCCACATCCAGGAAGCAAAATATCACCCTGATCCTGAATATGCCGCCTGGTTTTGCTCATTTAAAACATGGTGGTTAACCATGGAGATTAAATATTTATGGAGATATATTTACATATCTTTTTTTAAAAAAAAAAACACCTAGATTTTGTAAAGGCAAAATTAAGCAAACCTCGTTCTAATTCTCCCATGAGGCAAACACACATTGTGATTTGGTGAACCACATTGGGATCTGCTGCCAGAGGGAAATTAAGGAGAAATCCTGGGATCATGTGTGGTTTAGAGGATCACAGAAAAACTCTTAAAAAAACCACCAGCTATTAGCCGCTGATCCTACTTAGAGAAAAGTTCGACAACTCTAAGGTTCGATTGAATTATTGATTGACTGGTTATACCAAGGGAATTAGAAAAAAAGAGGATTAGACAAATTTGCCCTGCCAGTGGGCAAAATCAACAACTGCCCATACACATAGGGTTGCCAGGCGGGAGGTTTTTGGGGTGGAACCTGAGGAGGACGGGGTTTGGGGAGGAGAGGGACTTCAATGTCATAGAGTCCAATTGCCAAAGCGGCTATTTTCTCCACGTGAACTGACCTCTATCGGCTGGAGATCAGTTGTCATAGCAGGAGATCTCCAGCTACTACCTGGAGGTTGGCAACCCTACATACACATGCCTTCTTTGTTGTGGCCACCACTTTATGGAATGGCCTGCCTGAGGAGGTCAGGAAGCCCCCACCCCACCCCGCCCAGCTTTCTGCAAAGTATGCAAAACTGAATTATTCAAGGGGCTTTTCTAGGGTAGCCACGTACAAAATTAATTACAAAGTTACTTGGATAGATTATTGGAGACTGTGGTCTATGCTGCAAAGTATAGATTGCTGCAAACTGGATCCTACTATGTAATTTTGCATCATTTAATGTATCAGGTTAATACTTTGCTTTTGCTTCTGTTTTTTTTTTTTAATTATTATTTCTGGTTGGTTCTACGACCCAAATCTTATTGCACTGTTTGTTGAATGTCCCATCCTGTTGACTGTACTGACTTGCTCATGTGCTGTAACTTGTGAACAGGTCTACTGGTAGGGTTGCCAACCTCCAGGTACTAGCTGGAGATCTCCTGCTGTTACAACTGATCCCCAGCCGATAGAGATCAGTTCCCCTGGAGAAAAAGGCCGCTTTTGCGATTGGACTCTATGGCATTAAAGTCCCTGCCCTCTCCCAATCCTGCCTTCCTCAGGCTCTGCCCCAAAAACCTCCCACCGGTGGCAAAGAAGGACCTGGCAACCCAGGGGAGAGCCAGTGTGGTGTAGTGGTTAAGAGCAGCGGACTCTAATCTGGAGAACCGGGTTCGATTCCCCACTCCTCCACATGAAAGCATGCTGGGTGATCCTGGGCTAGTCACAGTTCTCTCTGAACTCTCTCAGCCTCACCTACCTCCCAGGGTGTCTGTTGTGGGGAGAGGAAGGGAAGGAAATTGTAAGCCGGTTTGATTCTCCTTAAAAGGTAGAGAAAGTCAGCATATAAAAACCTCTTCTTCTTCTTCTTCTTCTTCTTCTTCTTCTTCTTCTTCTTCTTCTTCTTTAATAAAATAAAAATAAACATAGTATTGGGAGGGAGGAATGAAACATGCACCTGACATTAGAGTGTTGGACTAGGATCTAAGAGACCCACGTTCAAATCCCCAGTCCATTGGGTGATCTGAGGCCAGTCACACTTTCTCAGGCTAACCCACCTCGCAGTGTTGTTGTGAAGATAAAACGGAGGGGGGAGAAGGATGTAAGCTGCGTCGGGTTCCTTTTGAGGAAAAAGGCGAGGCAAAAACCCATTGAAAAGAAATCCAATAGATGCATAGTTCTGTACCACGTGTACGGGTGGGTGAGCCGTGCTGATGGACACTTTGGTGGAAGGGGCTGGATCTAGGCACCCTCTTTCCCATGCCCTCCAGATGAGTAATCAGCCCTGTCATACAGGGTCACTTGTAATTTTAGTTTGTGGGGAGGGAGAGGGAGGGATTTGCCTTTCCCTGACCATATCCAGTGCTCTGTTTGTTGCTTTTAGAAGTGGTTTGGGGGGCGGGGAGGCCTCGCTGCTCAGAATGTACATGTCCATTGCTTTTGCCCCACTGCCACCTCTGGCCAATCAGGGTTCGAAACTCAGGGAAATCTTCAAAACCCGTTTCCGAGTTAGTGTGAGAAAGTGCTGTTGCCAAAGAGGGAGAGGGCATGTGCAGAGACCCCCCCAACATGGATAGGGTTTCCAACCTCCAGGTAGCAGCGGGAGATCTCCCGCTATTACAACCGATCTCCAGCCGGTAGAGATCAGATCACCTGGAGAAAATGGCTGCTTTGGCCATTGGCCTCTATGGCATTGAAGTCCTTCCCCTCCCCAAACCCCGCCCTCCTCAGGCTCTGCCCCAAAAATCCCCAGGTATTTCCCAACCTGGAGCTGGCTACCCTAGCTGCAAGGCCGGGAGAGACGACGAAGCTGGGAGCCAAGGCTAGGTGGCAAATTCGGGTTTGCAAAATTCTCCTGTGCCAAAGACAGCACAACACCTTCTACTAGCCCTGCTGGAGAACTAGCAACTCTGGTTGGGGGGGGGGTGTTTCTAAGAGATAGGGTTGCCAGGTTTACCCTCTTCACCGGCGGGAGGTTTTGGGGGGCAGCCAGCCGCGCATGACATGCTTACATCACTTCCGGGTTTAGTCCCAGAAGCGCCGCATTGCGAAGGGGCCCTTTACCACTCAAACCCCCTTTGTGAAAGGGTTGCCTGGTCCCTCTTTGCCGCCAGTGGGAGGTTTGGGGGCAGAGCTGGAGGAGGGCGGGGTTCAAGGGGGGACTTCAATGCCATAGAGTCCAATTGCCAAAGCGGCCATTATCTATCGGCTGGAGATCAGTTGTAATAGCAGGAGATCTCCAGCTACTACCAGGAGGTTGGCAACCCTAATTGTAATAGCAGAAGCTCTCCAGCTAATACCTGGAGACTCAAAACAAAGAACAGCACACTCATTTTTTTGGGGCAAATACAAAATTTATAGAGAAAGAACCTTACTGAAACACCTAACTAACTAACTTATCTAAGGACATGCAAGCTAAACAAACGAAGTGGTACTGAACAAGTATGTACAATATATACAATAGGCTGTAATAGCCAAAGATAGTCCCACAAAATATCAATAAAGTTCTTATATACGAAATCAAAAAAGCTTTGAACAGACTTAGAAACGGGCTTGGACAACCTTCCGAGTATATTGATTTTCTTCCGTTTCACTAGTACTATCAGAGTCAGTCAGAGTCCCTTAAAAGTCCAGTGGGACCCGCAAGAGATTTGTTCAGGACCGCAAGATAAGGCAAAATAGGAACGCAATTCCCAGGTATTATTTTGCGTTTCACCAATTACGGCTTCATCAGCCTTGCACGTCTCAAAATGATTCACAAAAGCCTCAAAATGAGGTTCAACATTTCCAAAAGAAGCAGGTCTTCTGTCAACCTAGGGATGACAGGTAGGAGTTAGGAGCCGTTAAACGCTAAAAGCAAGATGAAGTTATACAGACTTGCCTAAGCAATCGAAGGAAATAATATTGGCCGGCCCGGTTTATGATCCCTGGAAAGAACCTGGATCTCAGCTGCTTTCATTTAAAGTAGAAAGGAAACACAGTTCAAAGGAGCCGGGCTCTCATCTTGAAGGGTTTTGTGTGTTTAATTTCCTTTGGAGAAAAATAAAACTGACTCAGAAAGGAACTGGAACGGGGGTGGGAGGAGAGAGAGGTCCTTAGCATGTGTCAGGCCAGTCAATCAGAAAGTGTCACTTCGGGATCTGAAGTTTTCCCGAAGAAGATCTTCCTGAAGGCAGAGTATCCCACATCTTGAAATCCCAGGAAAGTTAAAGACGATGCCTCTGAGTCTCTGTAGGCAAGAAAAGCTCATGATTTGGTAAAAGGGCTCCTTTTCAGGCTTGTAGGTGGGAAACGGCCTTGTTGAAGAAGAGTTGGCTTTTATATGCCGACTTTCTCTTCCACTTAAGGAAGAATCAAACCGGCTTACAATCGCCTTCCCTTCCCCTCCCCACAACAGACACCCTGTGAGGTAGGTAAGGCTGAGAGAGTGTGACTACCTCAAGGTCACCCAGCTGGCTTCATGCATAGGAGTGGGGAAACCAATCCAGTTCGCCAGATTAGCCTCTGCCGCTCACGGGGAGGAGTGGGGAGTCAAACCCGGTTCTCCAGATCAGACTCCACAGCTCCAAACCACCGCTCTTATCCACCACACCAAGCTGGCACTCTTGATTATATTTTATTTTTAACCGCTGCCCAAATGTTATAAATTTGCAATAAAAGTGATTCAGTTTTTAAAAGGAAGATTTAAATGAAAGGCAACAACAATGAAACCAATTTCCTTGCATTCTGGATGTGTGGGTGGGCGGGTGGGGGTGAGGCGGTAGCTAGTTAAACCCTCTCTATCACAGGTTTCTACATGTACTCTAGGGTTGCCAGCTCCAGGTTGGGAAATACCTGGAGATTTTTGGGGTGGAGCCTGGGGAGGGCAGGGTTTAGAGAGGGGAGGGACTTCAATGCCATAGAGTCCAATGGCCAAAGTGGCCATTTTCTCCAAGTGAACCAATCTTTGTCGCCTGGAGATCAGGTGTAATAGCGGGAGATCTCCAGCCACCACCTGGAGAATGGCAACCCTAGTGTATTCAATAAAGTAATCCCCCCATTCAAAGCAGCCTGGTCCAGGAATACTTCTTGTATGCAATAATCTATTTAGAAAGCCTTGTACTAAATGGCCATATCAGCAATGCTGATTCTGTGAACATAGGCAGATCATGAGAGGGAGGGCAGGAACAGATGAGTCAGTGCCCGATTCTCTGGCCCTTCCTTACATGCCCAGGGTAATGTTCATCACCACTTTGGGGTCAGGAATGAATTTTCCTCCAGGCGAGATTGGCCAGAGATCCCAGAGTTTTTTTGCCTTCATCTGGGCATAGAGCACAGGCTAAAGGAGGAGTGGGGGGGGGGGAGTAGTAGTGAATTTCCTGTGTTGTGCAGGGGGTTGGGCTAGATGACCCTTGAGATCCCTTCCAGCTTTATGTTTCTATGTTATTTCCGAGCAAGGAGAGGGTCATAGTGGCATTTGCTGAGCCAGTGTGGTGTAGTGGTTAAGAGCAGCGGACTCTAATCTGGTGGACCGGGTTGGTTTCCCCACTCCTGTACATGAAGCCTGCTGGGTGACCTTGGGCTAGTCACAGTTCTCTCCGAACTCTCTCAGCCCCACCTACCTCACAAAGTGTCTGTTGTGGGGAGGAGAAGGGAAGGTGAGTGTAAGCCACTGAGACTCCTTAAAGGTCGAGAAAAGTGGGATATAAAAACCAACTCTTCTTCTTTGGTTCTTGTACGTTATCCGGGCTGTGTGACCGTGGTCTTGGTATTTTCTTTCCTTCTTCTTCTTCTCTTCTTCTTCTTCTCAACCGAAAAGATGCAGTTATGCCAAGTAACTGGGAGTTACCCAGGAGTACAGAGGGAGTGATTGCACTGGCGTTATGCTTAGGGTTGCCAACCTCCAGGTAGTAGCTGGAGATCTCCTGCTATTACAACTGATCTCCAGCCGATAGAGAACAGTTCCCCGGGAGAAAAAGGCTGCCCTCCTCAGGCTCCGCCCCAAAACCTCCCGCTGGTGGCGAAGAGGGACCTGGCAACCCTAGCTATGCGGTACCTTCATCTTCTTCAAATAGAAATGCAGGCCTGTTCTGCTCAGTTTCAAAGTATTCTCTGCATGATGTGCGAATCGCCATCTATGGGGTCGACTCAAACGTGGAACTGAATTTTGTTCGGTATGTGTGTCTTTTTTTCCTAGGTAGACTCAGGAAGAAAGCCACCATGCGCCATGCTTGGGCCTCAGAGAAGAGCAGGGACGAGACGCCTATTGAGAGGGACTGAAGGCACCCATCCGGAGACTTTTCCATCACCCACAAGATGGAAAGGAAACCCAACTGGGATCCAGGAGAGGGGACTCCAGTGCTGCCTGTCTTGCCATCGCTTTGGGAAGAACGATGCCTCCTAGCGGTGACCTCAGTAGGCACGGACCACTTTGTTTGTAACAAGCCGATCTCGAAATGTCCATGGAACTCTTCGAGGAGCTAATTTATTTTTGAGTTTGCAGGTTTTAAAAATAGGGGTTTTTTTGGGGGGGGGAATAGCTTTCCATTTCCTAAGAGAGTTGGCTTTCTTCTAGGACTCACTTCATTTCTTTGCGGAGAAGACCTTAAACCGTTTTGAAGGGAGCCGCTTCCTGTCTACGCTTCGGCCGGGACTACATTTCTAAAAAGCAGTGTTACTTGGAGAGTTTACCCGAGTCTTGTTCCCCCTTCTCAGTGAGGCCGAGGGCTGGTCCTGGTTACTTGGGCCCAGGGAAATGCATTCTGCACATGCTCAGGAACATAGCCTTCAGAATTATATTCCAGGGCTGATGTAAAAAGAGGGTCCATACTCAGCTCAGTCGTTGGTTGGCTCTGAGCTTTATTTTAGCAGGTACTAGCTGGAGATCTCCTGCTATTACAACTGATCTCCAGGTGAACTGGAGAAAGTGGCTGCTTTGGCCATTGGACTCTATAGCATTGAAGTCCCTCCCCTCCCCAAACCCTGCCCTCTTCAGGCTTTGCCTATCGGCTGGAGATCAGTTGTATATAGCAGGCGATCTCCAGCCACCACCTGGAGGTTGGCAACCCTAAATATGAACTGTGTGGTATTATTAACCATAGCAAAGGTAATGAAGGGAAATCAGATGGTTTAACTAGTGTAACGGTCGTTCTCTCTCCCTTGGGAATCCTGGGCATTGTACTTATATACGAAGGCGGGGTGGTTCGCCATCCCTAATGAAGGATTTTCAGCTCCCTCACCAGACCGTAACTCCTAGGATTTCTTGTGGCAAGCTGTGACTTTTAAAAATAAAAACCCAATTAAGACTTCTTGTTTTTCTATGCCATTTATGAATGCAACAGACCCCAGAGGGGATACAGGGATGCAAGATTTATCCCATCACTCCATCTGGCAAGTTGATTGAAAATGGTGGCGCTGTCGAATCACCCCCTTTCTGGACTGTTCCATCCTGAAAATGGGAATCCTTCCAGTAAATGTAATTTTGTTTTTTTATTTGAATCATTTTAAACATGAGAATCTTTAGCCGACTCCTTGCTCTCTTTATTGACTTTGTAAATTAGCTGTTCAACTATGGTACATACAAGATGAGATAGAGGATGGGATTACTGCCAATATGTATTATCTCCACAATGGCATAAACTTTAAAGTAGGAGGGGACAGATTCGATGTTTCCGAGAGTGACTTAATTTTTTCCCAAGTGTCTTGGGAGCCTCAGGAGGGTGGGGCTTGGGGATGGGAGTGACTTCAATGGGGTATAATGCCATAGACCTAGGGTTCCCAGGTCCCTCTTCACCACTGGCAGGAGGTTTTGTGGGTGGAGCCTGAGAGCAGTTGTAATAGCTACTGTCTGGAGGTTGGCAATCCTACACAGAGTCCACCTTCCAAAGTGGCCATTTTGTCCAGGGGAACTGTCAACTGGAGATCAGGTGTAATAGCCTGCCGAGCAGTTGTTGCAGCAGGTCTCCAGCCACCGCCTGGAGGTTGGCGACTCTAGTCCAAAGCAATCTGATCCTCACATCCTTCAAGAGCTAGGGTTGCCAGTCTCCAGGTGGTAGCTGGAGATCTCCTGGAATTACAGTTCATCTCCAGACGACAGAAATCAGTTCCCATGGGGAAAAGGGCTGCTTTGGAGGGTGGACTCTAGGGCATTGTACCCTGCAGAGGTCCCTCCATACCCCAAACCCAGCCCTTCCCAGGCTCCACCCCCAAAATCTCCAGGAATTTCACAATCCAGAGCAGGTAACCCTATAAAGAGCACCAAAGCACACCACAGGTAGCCCTCAACATTCAGTTGGGAAGCCTGCCTCTTTGGGTAGCTTTGCTTGTTTGGCAAAACATTGGCATGACTTTTGGCCTCTGCCCTCCTGCATCAGCCCCTCCAGGAGATCATTTCAAACATACCTTATGCCCTCTCCAACCACATAGAGCTGAGCGTAGCAGCAACATGAAAGGGTCTGTCATGCATTGTGACATTAGAAGAAGTGAAACCAATCACTACGCTTGATGCATTGTGACATCAGAAGAGATGGAACCAACCAGGTACGTCTCATATTACTTTTTAAACCCCCTTCCCAAGCAGTGAGCAGGTTCTAGGTATGCTCTGGGGAGATTTTGGCTCAAAGCCCCACTCAGGATGCTCAGGGTGACCTCGAGAGGACCATTCTTTGGCCTTTTATGTGTGGTCTGTTTCCACTGGATCTGCTGCTCTCTAACCACACAGTATTTGCCGTCGATTTCTCAAAACACTATGCACAGGGGCTTCCTCCCCCCCCCACCGAAGAAATTCCAGGAGTACCTTGTGATCAGTTATGTATCCCCAGCGAAAATGCGGAGCGTCTGAACCATGTGTGAGTCCCTCCCCCACTGAAAACGCTGCTTTATAATTGGCTGGGGTGTACTTTTTTTTTTTTTAATATGTCACCCTCCCCTACCAGCCCCACAGCGGGATTCTTTCATTTGATCTGAACTGAGTGGCCATTTAACAGCCAAAGCAGAGAAGGGTCTGGACAACCTTCCCACACCAGTTTTTTTTTGCTGCGTAATTAAATACAGGGGTCATAAGAACATAAAAATACTTGCATGGTCATTTGTGACATTCAGAGTTGCATCGGTAGTCTCGCACTCACAAACAAAAATAAGGCTTTCATGCCTATAAGAGGACACGTATAAGGGGAGGGTGGCAAATCAGCCTGGCTCTATTCCATCCTGCCAAGAACTGAAACTGACCCATACTTGCTGTGGAGCTGACCAAATAAGCAGCCACATAGGTCATTTGAGATTATTTCAGCATCCTCTCAACTGTTCGATCTGAAACTGACCCACACTCGCTGTGAAACTGACCAAAAATATTCCAGCATTGTTTTCTCACTAGTGCACAAAATGATAGCTTCGAGGGGAGGCTGGATGATGGGGACAGACACGGGGCAGGGAGAAGTGAAAATGGGCGTGGGAAGAACAACCCGAAGTGACAAGTATGCACAGGGCCAGCTTTTGATTTGGGATTGAGGCAGACTTTAAACTTGGGGTGGAACAGCATCCTGAAAATGTGTGGAACACGCGAGGGGAGAGCGAGGCGACTTCTGAAGATCGGAAAATACATGCATAATTAAAACGAAGCCCCAAGGAAGTCGGGGGGTGACCGCGACGGGAACAACCCATGCATAAAATTCCTTTTTCTCTCTTGCACTCACCTTAATCTACCCCCCCTCCACAGGAAGGGTTGCCAAACTCTAGGTTAGAAAACACCTGGAGATTTGGGGGTGGAGCCTAGGGAGGGCGGTGTTTGGGGAGGGAAGGGACCTCAGCAGGGTATAATGCCACAGAGCCCACCTTCCAAAGTGGCCATTTTCTGCTAGCAAGAGACGAGGGACCGTACGAACGCACAGAGAAGTTCAGTGTTTATTTTAATGTAGTGGAAAGAAGAAGAAAAGTTGGTTTTTATATGCTGACTTCCTCTACCACTTAAGGAAGAATCAAACCAGCTTACAATCACCTTCCCTTCCCCTCCCCACAACAGACACCCGGTGAGGTAGGTGGGGCTAAGAGAGCTCTAAGAGAACTGTGACTAGCCCAAGGTCACCCAGCAGGCTTCATGTGTAAGAGTGGGGAAACAAATCCAGTTCACCAGATTAGCGTCCGCCGCTCATGTGGAGGAGTGGGGACTCAAACCCGGTTCTCCAGATCAGAGTCCGTCACTCCAAGCCACCGCTCTTAACCACTACACCACACTGGAAAGACAAAAATGGTAGAATGTAACCAAGTTGGCTTACCAATCCTGTGCTGGAGGATGAATCAGAACTCACAAAACTTTGAACTCTCCGCGGCAAGCCCCGGAGGAGCGGAAAAATCCACTGCAAAATAAAATCCCAGATGGTGGCCCTGAGGGTATGGCTGGCACCTGACCAGATAGAAAGCAGCTGCTGTAGGGACAGTTGTTAGGAGGCCGTGGGGGTGGTAAGGCCCAGCTTTGGTCTAGTCGTACATTATAGGTGAAGTGGCAGGTCTTGCATGAGCTGTAACTAGGGTTGCCAACCTCCAGGTGGTGGCTGGAGACATTATAAACACGAAGGGCTTATGAATGGGGAGTCAGTTGTGGTGAAGGGAGGCGACAGCAGGAAGAGGGAAGAGACCAAGGCCTGCATCGTTCATAGAGACTGGATTGGATTGGACCCTGCTTTGTAACACCCCTAGGGTTGCCAGCTCTGGGTTGGGAAATACCTGGGCCATTTATGCAGGATCAATTTTGACGCTCGCTCAAAGCTTTCTTAAAATGCAACCTTTAAAATGCCTATTTACGGTCCCGAAGCAAAAGGAGAAATTCCACCCACCCCCCAATCGCCTGCTCCTTCATTCCTGTTTGCATAGCCATTAGCAACCGCCGTGTACATAGCTAACGCACGGCTGTGATTTTGCATGGTTCCTTGAGGGGATTCTTTGTGGTGGGGGCAGAGCAAACACAAAAGGTCGAGTTGAAGGGGCTCTTAAGAAACGCGAAGAAGAATGACGGTTCAGCGTGAAAAACTTAAAAAAATATGCGGGGTGCTTCAGCCTGGAATGCGCTGCTAATTACCAAGCATAAATGGCCATGGACAAAGCCTATCTGAATAAAGTAAGGTGCCATATCTTCCATTTAATACCGCTGATGGGACAGAGAGGCACTTTCCCACATGCTAAATAATGCACTTTCAATCCACTTTGCAGTCGGATTTTACAGTGCGAAATGGCAAAATCCACTTGCAAACAATAGTTAAAATGCATTAAAAGTGGATTGAAAGTGCATTATTCGGCATGCGTAAAAGTTCTTATCTTTGGTGTGGAGACAAACATTTGAGCAACAGTTTTATAGCAGTATTTTCATTTGGATGCTTTTATTTTTTTGCTGCTTCTCTCCTGAAGTTTAAAGCCGCCAGCCCTCTCTTGCTTGTACTATCGATTCAGACCTGCTTGACATTTTACACAGGGTGCTTGTAAAAACATATGACCCCAAATATCCCCCCCTTCCTTGCCCTTAAAAAAAATATCCTGCCTGAAGCAAAGTTCTGGGGAACTGTTTTATGTCATTTGGGTCGTCCATAATTAGAGTTATTATACAGCTTTTTAATAAAAATTGCTTTGGCCAATGTGGCAATTCGCAACTTTCTAATGTAGACAATTTTTTTTTTAAAAAAAATATGGCTTTTGTTTTTAGATATTGTAGAACTCTCGTAAGTTTGATGTGTGTGTATGTGAAGTGCCGTCAAGTCGCAGCCGACGTATGGCGACTCCTTTTGGGGTTTTCATGGCAAGAGACTAACAGAGGTGGTTTGCCAGTGCTTTCCTCTGCACAGCAACCCTGGTGTTCCTTGGTGGTCTCCCATTCAAATACTAACCAGGGCTGACCCTGCTTAGCTTCTGAGATCTCACGAGATCAGGCTAGCCTGGGCCATCCAGGTCAGGGCAATGTGTGCATATATAATATAATATAGCTGCAAACATCAACATGTTTTCCTGCCGATTACCAGAAACCATTCCTAACCCTGATGGAAAAGAGTATTTTGATCTCTGAAAGCCCTACATTCCATCCCATGTATTGGTCTTGCCACTGTGTTGGAATATTTTTCGATTGACTGACTATATGAATGCTAGGTGTAAAAAGCCCCCATGGCACAGAATGGTAAGCTGCAATACTACGAACACTTCAAAATGGATGTGGACAGAATCGAGCGGGTGCAGAGGAGAGCGACGAGGAGGATCAGCGGCCTGGAGACCGAGCCCTATGAGGAAAGGCTGAGAGACTTGGGGATGTTTAGCCTGGAGAAGAGGAGGTTGAGGGGGGACACGATTGCTCTCTTGAAGTATTTGAAGGGCTCTCACTTAGAGGAGGGCAGGGAGCTGTTCTTGTGGGCAGCAGAAGATAGGACACACAATAATGGGTTGAAATGGCAGGCAGAATAGTACCGGCTGAATATTAGGGGGGGGGGGAATTTCCCAGTAAGAGTTGTTTCGACAGTGGAGAGGTGGTGAAATCCCTCTCACTGGCAGTCTTTAAGCAGAGGCTAGACAAGCACTTGTCAGGGATGCTCTAGGCTGAACTTGCCGTAAGCAGGGGGTTGAACTAGATGGCCTGTATGGCCCCTTCCAGTTCTATGATTCTAGTCCAAGCTCTGCTCAAGACCTGAGTTCGATCCCAGCAGAAGTCGGGGTCAGGTAGCCGGCTCCAGGTTGACTCAGCCTTCCATCCTTCCGAGGTCGGTAAAACTAGTACCCGGCTTGCTGGGGGTAAAGGGAAGATGACTGGGGGAGGCACTGGCAAACCACCCCGTAAACACAGTCTGCTTAGTAAACGTCGGGATGTGACGTCACCCCAAGGGTCAGAATTGACCTGGTGCTTGCACAGGGGACTTCCTGTATTTTAGGTGTAAATAAAAATGAGAAAAAAACCGTTTTTCAGACTGCCTTAGTAGTAAGCAGAGGGTTTGTGTGTGTGGAGGTACTCACTGGTACCGGCCCCTCCCAAATCAGTGCAACCTTATATGAATACCCCGCCCATAAAAAAATTATTATTACAAAAAAGCCCTGGTATTAAGGCTGGATTGGGCTCCCCAGATACTAAATCCTCGCTTTCTAGCTCATTGAGGAAGTCCCTTAATAATTCCGATGCCCTCGAGAGTCACCCTCCGTCCCGCATGCCTTCCTGAAAGTTAACGGGAGCCTGGAAGCAATTAGGAGACCGCCAAACCCCGTTTCATCTCGCTTCCTGTCGCCGAGGCTCTGGTCCCGTCTTTGAACGCTGCGGTCTCCGCCTTTTCGGCTCAAGCGTCAGGGAGGGCTGCCCGTGTGGAGTCTGGCTTGGGGGGGTGTAGCACCCGAACCCGATGACCTCCCTGCACACCAGACCAGTCATCCGTGAGTCAGGTTTTAGCGCAATACTTGTTCAATGTTCTGTCTGACCCGGGAAAATCCCGGGGCCGGCCAATCACCCTTGATGGTTGAGTCTCCAGGAAACGTTTCACAGTTATATATAAATCCAGCAAGGCCTGAATCCAGTTGGCTATCTTGATAAAGAAGAAGGAGAGTTGGTTTTTATATGCCGACTTTCTCTCCCACTTAAGGAAGAATCAAACCGGCTTACAATCACCTTCCCTTCCCCTCCCCACAACAGACACCCTGTGAGGTGGGTGGGGCTGAGAGTGTGACTCGCCCAAGGTCACCCAGCTGGCTTCATGTGGTCAAAAAAGGTAAAGGCCCCCTGTGCAAGCACCAGGTCATTCCTGACCCATGGGGTGACGTCACATCCCGACGTTTACTAAGCAGACTTTGTTTATGGGGTGGTTTGCCAGTGCCTTCCCCAGTCATCTTCCCTTTACCCCCAGCAAGCTGGGTACTCGTTTGACCAACCTCGGAAGGCTGGAAGGCTGAGTCGACCTTGAGCTGGCTACCTGAAACCGACTTCCGTCGGGATCGAACTCAGGTCGTGAGCAGAGCTTGCAGTACTGCAGCTTACCACTGTCCGCCACGGGGCTCTGTAAAATAAAAAAGCAGCATGCATACAGACAGGCAAGCTTACAACCTTCTATGATAATTTTTAATTTGGAGTTTTTATATTAGCAAGCACATGCACACAGAAAGTGGTACAGCCACCTCAGAATTGTCCATGCATAGCCTGTGGGGGCCAAGTGTCACAAGGGCTGTTTCCTTTCCAAATTTCCAGGAGGAAAGGGGGGGGGAGAAGGAGAAGAAGAAGAGCTGGTTTTTATATGCTGACTTTCTCTACCACTTAAGGGAGAATCAAACCAGCTTACAATTACCTTCCCTTCCCCTCCCCATAACAGACACCCTGCGAGGTAGGTGGGGCTGAGAGAGCTGTAAGAGAGCTGTGACTAGCCCAAGGTCACCCTGCTGGCTTCATGTGAAGGAGAGAGGAAACAAATCCAGTTCACCAGATTAGCCTCCGCCACTCATGTGGGGGAGTGGGGACTCAAACCTGGTTCTCCAGATCAGAGTCCATGGTTCCAAACCACCGCTCTTAACCACTACACCATGCTGGCTCTCAACGGGGCATGGAGTATCCCTGATTTTTCCTCTACCACAGTCCAGATTAGAGTCCACCGCACCTAACCACTACACCACGCTGGCTCCATGGGAATGTCTCTCTCTGCGAGTGAGTACCACTGAATCAGGAGCTTGCTTTTGGGCAGTAAAGGACAAAGTTTGATCAAGTGATGTTTGCTTGGTGGTCATGTCTGAGACAGGACCTGAACAAAACTGACTCTCTTCAAAAAACCAGACCCGCGTAAAGGATCGAAGTTGCACTCAGGTGTTTGGAGAAGGGGGCCAGAGCCAGCGTTGGCGACAGTGAGTCTGTCTCTCGGCTACAAAGAAGGGACACGGCTGGGTTGCAGCAAAGGCTCAATTTACTGGTTGGTTTCAATCCAGCGGTTTCTATACACAGTCTGTACAATGCATCCTTTCCCTCGCCCCTTGCCCCGCCCCCAGGCAATGGGGCGGCCCTCCCCTCCCACACCCCTCCCCACCCACAGGCAGTGAGATTTCATGCTCGTTTGAATATGACCCAATTTCACACACTTCTGTGTAGGGGGGTGGGGGGAGAGAAAAAGCATTGAAACGATCCATAGACCATTTCAGAGGGTAGCCATGTTGGTCTGCAGTAGAACAGTTAGACTCGAGTCCGGTAGCATCTTAAGAGACCCACAAGGTGCCGTGGAACACAGGCAGGATGCTGCTGCTGCAGTCGTCTCGTTTGGGGGCTTCCTAGAGGCCCCTGGTTGGCAGCTGTGTGAACAGACTGCTGGACTTGATGGGCCTTGACCTGATCCAGCTTGGCCTTTCTTATGTTCTTATGACCCCAGCAAGGGGCTTTCAAGGCAAGTGGAACTCCCTGCCCCAGGATGTGGTGATGGCTGCCAACTTGGAAGGCTTTAAGAGGGGAGTGGACATGTTCGTGGAGGAAAGGGCTATCCATGGCTACTAGTCAAAATGGCTACTAGTCATGATGCATACCTATTCTCTCTAGGATCAGGGGAGCATGCCTAGTATATTAGGTGCCGTGGAACAAAGGCAGGACAATGCTGCTGCAGTTGTCTTGTTTGTGGGCTTCCTAGAGGCACCTGTTTGGCCGTATGAACAGACTGCTGGACTTGATGGGCCTTGTCTGATCCAGCAGGGCTTCTCCTAAGTTCTTACAATAGGGCTATCCATGGCTACTAGTCAAACTGGATACTAGTCATGATGCATACCTGTTCTCTCCAGGATCAGAGGAGCATGTCTATTATATTAGGAGCTGAGGACCACAGGCTGGATAATGCTGTTGCGGTCGTCTTGTTTGTGGGCTTCCTAGAGGCACCTGGTTGGCCACTGTGTGAACAGACTGCTGGACTTGATGGGCCTTGGTCTGATTCAGCAGGGCTTTCCTTATGTGCTTATGTCCTTAAGGTTTTCGAAGTACAAACTTTCGTGAGTCAAATCTCCCCTCTGCAGACCAACATGGCTACCCTACTGCTGTGTAGACCATTATCACAGATGCCTACTGCTCATGTGCTGGGAAGGAGATACTGGAGACCATGATTGCCCCAGTACACGTAGACTGCATGGCAAAATGGAAGCATGTTTTATAGCTATCTGTAAGGATCTACAGCATGCTTTCTTCCTACACAGAAGTGCTTTTCGGAGAGAAGGAAATTTGTCGTGGTGGTGATAGCCCTCTGACGGGAGGAAAATTAGCTAACTTTACGTAAGGCCACGAAAAAGTGGTAGTTAGCTACATGGGATACAGAGACTCCTCCCGTCTGGCCCATGGAGCATTTGCAGCATGTTTGCAAATATATTCAAAAGGACTAGAAACTTGGGGGAGGGGTAAAAAAAGAACCATAACCAAGCTGCATAAAACAACTGGAATCCAAATTTTAGAGGGCAAATTTGTTCATCTCCCCCCCACCCATGTAAGTTTGTTCTTTGGAATAAGGCTGCCTGCTTGGATGGATCAGGGCAAAACCAACCGGCAATAGGCACCCTGGAGTTGTGTATGTACATAGCACGCCTCGATGCAGGAGGAACGGCCGCATCAAAATCCACAAGGAGGTGCGCGGTCTTGTTCCCCGCGTGTTCTATGGAAAGTCGACGAAGTCTGTGTGGGGTATGTATATAGTGCAAATTGGGGATCCTAGACCAGGAATGTAAGGCCGGGACGGCACTTAGCGGGAAGCGGTCCGTCTCACTGCGCCAGGATTCTGCCACTTCCTTGACTCTCGAGTTTTGTCTTCCAAAAGTTCTCGGCATGCCAAGCCCAGCTCCGGTGACCCGGGGGACATCCCAGGGTTAGGTGACCACGTTTGCTTGGAAAAAAAGAGAGTTCAGAGAGGAACGTCCTGGCTCCTTCCCTGCAGGATGGTTCTCGCGGACCATCTTTGGTTCTGGGGTGGGGGGCAGGCGCCGGCCCCCCGGTATCAGAATACAACTCTCCGGCTTTGCAGTCCGAATCCAGACCACGAGGTCCCCACCTGGTGCTTTCACGGTCTCGGATTTTTCCACCCAAGCTGATTCCCAGCGGTTCGGGGCAGCTGCTCGTGGAGTTGGGAGTTCGACACATGGCGGTCCCCCCGTCGCAAAGCCCAGGCAATCTGCAGCTGCGAGGCCCAGGGGATCTGCCGCAAACCCGTCCGAATTCTGAGGCAGTTTTCTAGCCCTGTGGCTCAGCAGGCAGGAGCCGGGATTCGGAGCCGGGATTCACGAGTCTTGTTGGAAGCTGACAGAGGATGGACTGCGGCATCACTGGGTCATGAGTTCCTCTTCTTCCATTGGCTCGTCCTGTTGCCTAAAAACACACAGGAAAGCAGGAAACAAAAATTAGGGGGGAAAATACATCTGGTCCAAGCACCGCCCTTGCAAGACCATATACGCCAACAGTACAGCTATGGCACAGATTTGAAGTTACTGAACACTTATTTCCTCTCCCCGGGGAACTCTGGGAAATTGTAGTTCTGTGGAGGGGGAGTAGGGCTTTCAAAGAAGGCTCAGGACCCTTATAAAACTACAAATCCCCATATGTCTTGGGGGGGAGGAAAGAGTTGTTTGCCAGCGTGATATAGTGGTTAAGAGTGGTGGACTCTAATCTGAAGAACCGGGTTTGATTCCTCACTCCTCCACAAGAGCGGCGGACTCTAATCTGGTGAACTGGGTTGGTTTTCCTACTCCTCTACATGAAGCCTGCTGGGTGACCTTGGGCTAGTCACGGCTCTCTCTGAACTCTCTCAGCCCCACCTACTTCACAAGGTGTCTGTTGCGGGGAGAGAAAGGGAAGGTGATTGTAAACCGGCTTACAATCACCTTCCCTTCCCCTTCCCACAACAGATACCCTGTGGGGTAGGTGGGGCTCAGAGAGTGTGTCTAGCCCAAGGTCACCCAGCTGGCTTCATGTGTAGGAGTGGGGAAACCAACCCGGTTCACCAGATTAGCATCTGCCACTCCAAACCACCGCTCTTAACCAATACACCATGCTGTCTCTCAGAAAGTCAGCATGTAAAAACCAAGTCCTCCTGCTCCTCCTCTTCTTTCTTCTCCTCCTCCTTGGTGCTGCTTGTCCTGTTGGGGGGGATTGCATGGGTACCCCATCAATACATGTCCAGCCCCCCCACAGGGCAAATAGCACCTCCCCAGGGTCATTTTGGGTTGCAGAAACAATACAGGGGAAAGGCTGAACTCCTGGCAGTGTGATGTATGGCCAACTGTCTGAATGTCAGGGCAGAGAACCCACCCCCAAAACAGTGGGAAATGACCGTGTCCAGTTTGGCCCCTATTGTGGCTTGTAGCCCCCACAACGGACCACCTGGACGCCGCCTCCTCCATGGCCTGGCTGGCCGGAAAGGGAAAGAGGGCCACTCACCGTTTCTCCGTCATCACAGAAAGCGAGGCCAGCGCCGTCACGGTCTCCACCTCCTCCGTGTCGCGATGCTGCGCTTCTAGGAACGAGTAGCCCACGGTGTGGGCAAAACGCCGCACGGAGGTCCAGTACTGGCCTGGAACAGAAAGGCAGGGTCGTGGCGGGTCAGGATCGGACCTGACCGACTGCTGGGGCTTCGGTGATTGTGGGGAAACCAAAGGGGTTGAGCTAAACACGATCTAATATAACAACCGATAAATCCTGCCTGAGACCTTAGACAGCTGCTGCCAGTCAGAGTAAGCAATACTGACCTGGATGGACCAAGGGTCTGACTCAGCAGAAGGCAGCTTCGTATGCTCTGGAAGTCAATTGGGTTGGATCCTACTAATGTTCTCAGCTAAAGGAGGAGCCTTTCTGGCCTAAGAGACAATCTCTGCCCTGAGTGGAATGGCTGGATCCAACCCCTTGCCCCTCCACCCCACTTCACCCCACCATTCATGCAGTAGGTCAGGGCTAAATTCCTTGTTGGGTGGGATTGTGGCCTAAACACTTCTCCTAGTGCTGAGTATTTTTGTTAAAAGACACCGATGGGTTTGTTTCTTATATGCCTTCCCTGCATGCTCTGGTGGCAAAGAAAACAAGGTTGCTAGGAGAGCTGAACGTTCGGGTTGATTTTAATGGTTGCTAGGTATCATTGGCCGATTGGGACACCACCACAATTTTTAGTTATTATTTCTCTGAATGCCTCAATTTTAGCATAGTTCTATTATGTATGTTTTAGCATAGTTTATTATATTTATTATCAATCCAGAATTTTATTAACCTCATCTTTCCTTTATTATGTATCTGTGGTATCCTTGACATGTTTGTAATGGCCAATGGCTAAATGCAAATATAACCATTCATTCACATGAATACACACATGAAGCTGCCTTATATTGATTCAGACCCTTGGTCCATCCAAGTCAGTATTGTGTACTCTGACTGGCAGCAGCTCTCCAAGGTCTCAGGCAGCGGGTCTTTCACATCACCTACTTGCCTAGTCCTTTTAACTGGAGATGCCGGGGGTTGAACCTGGGACCTTCTGCATGCCAGGCAGATGCTCTACCACTGAGCCACAGCCCCTCCCCATGCAGTAGGCCATGCCAGCCTAGACGTGTCCCCTACTGAATTGGATAATTGCACTGAATTGAATAAATGCCCCCCCCCAAAAAAAACCTGAGAGCAAAGGTGAGGGAGAGTACCCCTTTTCGCCCTTCCCCGCATATCTCCCCCCCGAACCGCACAGGAAGGGTCTCCTCCCCCCCACTTACTTTGCACCTGGATGACGTTCTCCAAAGAGCGCACGGCGTTGGCGTTGGGTTTCTGCTGCAGGGTCTCCTCCGGGAGGGGTTCCAGCTGTGGAATAGAAGGCAGGATGGCTCAGGACGTACCCTGCAGAATCTACAAAGCGAGGCGTGCCTCGCGAGGAGGACCTCACAAGGGGCCCGGCCGGTAGTTGGAGGAAGGGCGTTTGCTCACAGAAGTAAACAAGGGATTGTTGGCTGGCGACTGTTGGCTGGGGATTGTTGGCTGGCGACAGTCACAGTGCAAAATGAGTGTCCCTTAACTGGAATGACCTGAAAACCAGACTTCTGAGACAAAAACTGTTGTTAATGAGGCAGATGATTCTGGAGGGGACATTTTACAAAGCCATCTGGCAGAATGCCCCCTCCTCATCCCTAGAGGGCCCACTTCCTGGTCCCTCAACGGCTTCTGATGTTTCTTCTCGGGTAAAAAAAATAAAATGCAGTGTACCCAGCATCGTAGGTGGAGACTGAAAGCCTGCCGTTGTTAGTTAGTTTGTTATTGCTGTTGTTTAGCAGCTGATGCAGGTATTATTGCGAGATAGTTACCCCTTTGCTTTCTAGTGGTCCAATGTACACAAAATTATTTAAAAAATATTGTTTAAAATTACGTTCAGGTTCTGTGTATAAAGTGTATATAAAACATATATAAAACAGTGGAAGCCTGTTCCACTGAGGAACTGCTCTAACTGTTAAAAAATTCTTCCTGTTTTTCCGTCTAGACATTAGGAAGAATTTCCTAAAAGTTGGAGGGTTTCCTCAGTGGAACAGGCTTCCTCGGGAGGTGGTGAGCTCTCCTTCCCGGGAGGTTTTTAAGCAGAGGCTAGATGGCCATCTGTCAGCAATGCTGATTCTATGACCTTAGGCAGTTCATGAGAGGGAGGGCATCTTGGCCATCTTCTGGGCATGGAGTAGGGGTCACTGGGTGTGTTGGGAGGAGGTAGTTGTGAATTTCATGCATTGTGCAGGGGGTTGGACTAGATGACCCTGGTGGTCCCTTCCAATTCTATGATTCTATAAATGAATTTCGAGTTTAGACCTGGGTCCCATCCCCAAGATATCTCATTAGGTATATACAAATATTCCAAAATATGGAAAGATCTGAAATACAGAACACTTCTGTTTCCAATTATTCCGGATAAGGCATACTCAACCTGTATCCATACAAGCCCTAAAAGTAAACTTTACATGTGGATGCAGGCTGTGGTTACTCAAGAACGAGGAAGCGGCACTCTGCACGTGTTCAGAAACACTCTGCTCTGTATCCTCCTCTCAGGTGGTCTACGGAGAAGTCCCACCTCTGGATAAATCCCGGATGGTCCTGTGCCCAGTTCCAAGAGGCTCACCTCATTGCCCAGCAAGGCAGAAACGCAGACTTCTGAAGCATCACAGATGGCCGTCAAGTCGTGACCACCCTCCAAGGCGAGAACAAGAGCTCCTCCGGCCACGGTCATCAGCTGCCTGGTCATGTAGCCAAAACCTGTGGGGAAAGCCAAGGGAAGTGGAAGCATTAGAACTCAGGACACTCAGCGGGGACTGGGAGTGTCCTGGTGACCCCTGGGCCACCAGGCTGCTTCCCGCCTCCACTTCCTTTAGCCACACCCCCGTTGAACAGATCCAATGTGCCGGTTTGCCACTGAGATTTGTATCATCCCATCTGCGCCCATGAGCACGCAACCAGTTGACATGAGGACCTTGGAAGCTTTATCTTCAGGCTACGGTGCCTGTCCAGATAGACTGTGCATGTGCTACGTGGGTCATCCGGACACTTCTGTATGTCCTATTGTATTGAGATCTAGTTGGCGCATGGCCCAAGCAAGCGACTGTATTGAAGCCGGGAGACGCAGCCCTCTCCCAGCCACATCCAATCGAGAAACAAACCTGAGATGCGAGAAACTTGTTTGTTCATTATTTATTTATTTATTTTAGAAGAGGAAGAAGAAAGTTGGTTTTTATATGCCGACTTTCTCTCCCACTTAAGAAAGAATCAAACCGGCTTACAGTCACCTTCCCTTCCCCTCCCCACAACAAGACACCCTGTGAGGTAGGTGGGGCTGAGAGAGCTCTA
Source organism: Euleptes europaea (assembly GCF_029931775.1). Classification (NCBI taxonomy): domain Eukaryota; kingdom Metazoa; phylum Chordata; class Lepidosauria; order Squamata; family Sphaerodactylidae; genus Euleptes; species Euleptes europaea. The sequence goes on from NC_079312.1 coordinate 171,556,155, forward strand.
AGAGAGCTGTGACTAGGCCAAGGTCGCCCAGCTGGCTTCATGTTTGGGAGCGGGGAAACCAACCCGGTTCACCAGATGAGACTCCGCCGCTCATGTGGAGGAGCGGGGAATCAAACCCGGTTCTCCGGATCAGAGTCCGCCGCTCCAAACCACCGCTCTTAACCACTACACCACGCTGGCTCTCTTTAAGGTCCCGCAGGGCCCTGGTCTCACTCGAGAGGCTATTCCACCAGGCAGGGGCCAGGGTGGAGAAAGGCCTGGCCCTGGTCGAGGCCAGCCAGGCACTCCTTGGGCCGGGGACCACCAGAAGGTTGGAATTTGACGATCAAAGACTTCTCTTCCAAGACATCTTCTGATCGCCAAGGTTGGGTCCAGAGGAGCTGGATTCTCCCCACGACTCCTCTGCGGACACTCAGGGAGATGCCCTCTCTGTCCAATTAGCATCCCCACCCCAAGTAACAACACTGTGCTATTAGCAGACTCCACAATGGGGTTTTTTTTTTGCATGCAGACATGGCTGGATTCCCTTGCCGACCCGTACCCTAACAATGGCAAAAAAAACCCCACAACATACATTTAGCAGAAACTTTGTACCCTCCTAGTGGGGGAGGGTGTCCTTCAGCGGCATCAAAGCCCGCGGATACCAGCACCACGTCCGGCGAGAACTCATGGGCGATGGGCATCACGACCGTCCTGCGAAGGGGGGAAATAAAAGGGAACCAGGTTGCGGTGCCTCGTTGGTACTTGGCTGGAGCTTTGAGCGCTTCTGGGCTCCACCAACCATTAACTATATGTTTAAAACACAGGAAAACCGCCTTACACTGAATCAGACCCTCAGTCCATCAAGGTCAGTATTGTCTACTCAGACTGGCAGCGGCTCTCCGGGATCTCAGGCAGAGGTTCTTTCACATCAGCGACCACCTGGCCCTTTCAGCTGGAGATGCCGGAGATGTTGGGTTACCAACCTCCAGGTGGTGGCTGGAGATCTCCTGCTATTACAACTGATATCCAGCCGACAGAGGTCAGTTCCCTTCGGAGAAAAACGGCTGCTTTGGCAACTGGTCTCTATGGCGTTGAAGTCCCTCCCCTCCCCAAACCCTGCCTTCCTCAGGCTCCGCCCCCAAAAATCTCCAGGTATTTGCCAACCCGGAGCTGGCAACCCTACGGGGATTGAACCTGGGACTTTTTGCATGCCGAGCAGATGTTGTACCCTCGAGCCACGGTCCCTCCCCTCTGTCACTTCTAGGCATGCTATTGAAAATCTATGTTTGCAGAAATGGCTGTTTTTATTTAGAGTTGTGATGAGGGTTAGACTTTATTCAAAAATGTGATTCTGGGCACGGAATTCTGCTTCCTGGAGCCCAAACAACATGATATATATTTTTAACGGGTCAGACTTGCTTTCCTCATCACCACGCAGCCTTGGTAGGGAACTAATTTTTCTTCTTGTTTTTAAAAATAGAATTTATTCCGTTTTAGGTTTACCCAGTTTTAAACAATAAGCATAAATAACAATACATAGTATACAGTAAAAAAAATATAGAATATCTGATATCAGTAGAAATAGCTATAGTTTAAGGCACTGAGAGAAAGAGGAAACGGAGAAAAGTGGCTCAGTGGTAGAGCATCTGCTTGGCATGCAGAAGGTCCCAGGTTCAATCCTCGGCATCTCCACTTAAAGGGACCAGGCGAGTAGGTGATGTGAAAGACCTCTGCCTGAGACCCTGGAGAGCCGCTGTCGGTCTGAGTAGACAATACTGACTTGGATGGACCAAGGGTCTGATTCAGTATAAGGCAGCTTCATGTGTTCATGTGAACAGGAAAGTGCACAATGCCACAGAGTGGGATCTAGGTGGGATCTGGACCACAGCATGTGGGTCGAAGAAGCTCCAGCCTCCCACCGCTATTTTCCCGAGCCGAAACAGCCCCAAGGGGGTGCTTTCTGCCCTCGCACAGGGCTGTACGTGCAGCACTGCCTGGATGAAAATTGCCCCCTCCGGCCATTTCTCCTTGGTCATTTCTTCTTTAATCAAGGCAGAACATCAGCATTGTGGGATACAGGTGGACAAGTATACGTGGTTAGATAGTGGGTGAAAAACATCCTCTTAGGAGTATCCCTGAGGAAGTTGGAAGAACTGTTACAGATACATGAGAAGCTTGGATTGACACACTGGTACCTTATAATGGGTGGATTAAGATCCAATTTCAGTTATCCCCAGATGATGGGTTTTTACCTGTTCCTATTTTTGTTGTCACACACAAATTGGAAAATGTAATAATTGGCTACTATGTAATTGAGGAAATAGTCAAACACCATTGTAGTGGTGCAGCCAGTGAATCGCTTGAATAGAATGACAATCACATGTCCATGTCTTGACAAAGAAAAGGCGGAGACCCTTGTGAACATCATCAAAGGACACAATCTTTTCCATGCATGTGAACTTAAGGTTGGAAAAAGCGATGCTCTGGTTCTGAGGGGCAAGAGTATCAATGTGAGGTTTGGGGCAAATACATCTGAACCACACTCAGCTGCTTCCTGGGCTGAAGACCTGTTTATTGAAGAAACTCCGATCTAACTCTGAAGGGATTATCCTGTCTGGTAAATATCCATGTCAGCAACCCCACACAGCCTAATATCATGCTAAGGGGCAAGACAGTGTAAGGAAGCCTTCATCAGATCAGGTCAGAAACTCCTGTGGATATTTAAACATTGAAATTATAGTTTGAAATAATAGTTTGGCTTGTGTGTGAGGGTGGGGCAGGCAGAGCCCCCCCCCATTGCTGTAGTCCCAATCTGAATTGGGCCCCTGCCACGCTTTGAAAATTGGTTCTCCGTAGCTGCCACGTGACTCTGGGAAAGCGAGTTAAAAATGTACGACTGATGACTTGGGTTGCCAGGTCCCCCCTTGGCTCCGGCCGGAAGCTTGCTTCCAAACGAACAAGATTGCGTTTCTCAGGTCCAGAATACACGACGCACACTGGGAGTGTGAGCGGCGAAAGGCCCGTTGCGACGCAGTGCTTCTGGGTATAAACCGGAAGTGGCGCGATCGCGCGGGCACACGCGATCCCCGCTTCCGAGCCGGGCAGTCTAAGCAACGTGGCAACCCTACTGCTGACACCTGGGTCTCTGGCAAGAAAGGCAGACTACGGATGAAGTAAAGAAGTAGAGCACGGGAAAGGTGGTGGGTAAGATCTTGTGAAATCCCAGAATACAGAGGGGTCACTGAGTAAGATTGGAAAGGACTGGAATGCGTGGCTTCTGTGCCCTGGGTATACCCCCCTCGATTGCTAGAAAAACCAACAAGTTTAGGGACAATGGCAGATTTGCTTTATATTTAGCACGGTGAAGGATTCAGCTCCTTTCCTGCGGCAATTGGTCTGAGGCCTTTGCTGTTAAAACTTTCAGGGCTCTGAAAAGCAAACTTCCAGGCCTCTGGGGGGAAAAAAAACACACACACCAGTTCTCACAAGCTTTTAGCAATTAGTTTTTATGTGGGTTGTGGCAGATTAGTTCCCTCAGTAAATTGTTTGGTTTTTCCCTACTCAATCTTTAATAGCTGCTAAATTCATTTAATGTTGTTTATATGCTGGGCTTTTTAAAAAGTCGTTGCCATATGAATACACTTTTTAAAATTTTAAGTGCAAGATTCCCCCCCCCCCAGGGTGGCCAACCTCCAGGAACTAACTGGCGATCTCCTGCTTTTACGACTGATCTCCAGGCAATAGAGATTAGTTCAGCTGGTGAGAATGGCCGCTTTGGCCATAGGACTCTATGGCATTGAAGTCCCTCCCCTCTCCAAACCTCGCCCTCCCCAGGCTCCACCCTTAAAACCTCCTGCCAGTGGCAAAGAGGGACCTGGAAGCCCTATTCCCCCCCATCTTGTTAATATTATTCCTGATAATTTTAGTAGATTAAAAAGAAAAGAAAACCATTTGTGCCCTACTTTGACAAACCTGCGGATGCAAGGCGGAACAGAAAGACATCAAAAATAATAATCAGTGTAGGGTTTTTTAAATAAAAAAAGATTAATTCATTAATCAGGTCAAAGGATGATAGACATTTGCTGTTCGTTGTTTTTCCTCCAGAAGAAAACCAGTGTGCATTTCTTTAGTCTGTGGGTATAGCTTTTAGTCGGGAGGGAAGGCAGCATGGTATAGACTGATCGAGTCAGACTACGGAAGCTAAGCAGGGTCGACCCTGGTTAGAGTTTGGATGGGAGACCACCAAGGAAGACCAGGGTTGCTATGCAGAGGAAGGCAATGGCAAACCACCTCTGCTAGCCGGTTGCCTTGAAAACCCCATAAGGGGGTCGTCATAAGTTGGCTGTGACTGGACGGCACTTTACACACACAAGTAGCTTTAGTCAATGGGCAGCACAGGCTAGCCAGATCTCATATGATCTCAGAAACCCATCCGGCTTGGCCCTGGTTGGTATTTGGATGGGAGACCGCCAAGGAAGTTCAGGGTTCCAACCACCTCTGTTCATCTCTAGCCCTGAAAACCCTATAGGGTCGCCATACGTCAACTGCAACTGGATGGCACTTCCCCCCACATCCCTCTATACCAGTGGTTCCCAACCTTTTTTTGACCAGGGACCACTAGGACTTTTTTGTTCGGTGCAGGGACCCCAAGGTTCAAAATAAAAATTCTGAGAATTTGAAAATAAACTTTAATCATAACTGTTAGTTAAACATTAAACTTAGAATAATATTTGAATATATATTTTTATAATAGAGAACTTTTAATTGAAAATATTAATTTATTATGGGTTTATAACTTTGTTTCGCGGACCTTAATTTAGTTCTCATGGACCCCTGGGGGTCCATGGACCCCCTGTTGGGAACCAGTGCTCTATACACATCACCCTGAATTCGTTGCTGTTCTGCTTCCCCTGTTCTCTTTTAGATCCCCTTGTATGATCCAAAGGTCCCTAGGGCAGAATTCACACAATCCTAGAGTCAGAACAGGCGTCTTTTAGGCTATGTACTCCAACTGCGCGATCAATGTGTGAAATCGAAAAGCAGAGCATCTCTGACACATGGGTGTCTGGACTCTGCCTGAAGGCCTCTTCATGAGGTGAAGAAGAAGAAGAAGAAGAGTAGTCGGTTTTTCTATGCCGACTTTCTCTACCGCTTAAGGAAGAAACAAACTGGCTTACAATCACCTTCCCCTCCCCTCCCCACAACAGACGCCCTGTGAGGGAGGTGGGGCTGAGAGAGCTGTGATTAGCCCAAGGTCACCCAGCTGGCTTCGCGTGTAGGAGTGGGGAAACAAATCCAGTTCACCTCTGCCACTCACGTGGAGGAGTGGGGAATCGAACCTGGTTCTCCAGATCAGAGTCCATCGCTCCAAACCACTGCATTTTAAAAACCACACTCCCCTCTTCCCCAAGGCTCCACTACTGAATCCTCAGGAAATTTCTTCCGATGCGCAAATGAAACCAACCCGAAAATTAAGCCCGTTCATTTTCTCCCCCCTTTCGCTTGCCAGTTCCTTATCTTCTCATAGCGCAGCTCGCTTTCTCGAGCTGTTTTCATGCCCTAAGAGCTCTCCTGGGAGGCCTCGTTTCCACGGGGAGGCGGTTCTCCACCACTCCCTATGGAACAAAGCGAGCAAGGGGACTTGGTCTCGTTCCCAGCAACGCCAAGGGTAAGCTGGCTCCGATTCCTCCGAGCCGCCCCGCCACAAAAGCCTCCCCCCCCCGCCCAGCTCTCTCGTCCAGCAAGCCCGGCACGCCCCGCGATCTTGGCCACTGGGGTAAAATTCCCAGCCCTTCTCCCGAAGACCATCCATCAGCGGGGTCATGCTTGGCAAGCGCCTCAAAGAGGCACGAGATCCGCTGGGCCTGGGAGTTGCGTTTCTTTGTGCAGCGAGGAGGGGTGGTGGTGGTGGTGGGAGGGAAGAATCCTATTTATAGAGTCCTTTCATGCGCAATCAAAGCACATGTGTCGGGCAGCTGTGGGATCCGCTGCCAAAGCCCATGTTTGGCACGGACCGGGTTTGCAATTCCAAACCGGGCCTCGGGCCAAGCGCAGAGTTCTCGTTAACCTCGTTCGCGGGCCCCGAGCCCCAAAGGGCTGGCCACGTGGCAGAGTGAACTTCCAAGCCTCCCCCCACTTCTCACGCTTTCTGCGGCACTGCTGACCCCCTTCCCTCAGCCGCAAAGGTAACATGAAAAGCCCTGGCCCACATGGGATGGCCCAAGCTCTGTCAAGAACATTGGCTTGCGGGGAGCCGGTGAACTCTAATCTGGAGAACCGGGTTCGATTCCCCACTCCTCCACATGAGCAGCGGACGCTCAGGAGAGCAAGCGTGGTGTAGTGGTTAGGAGCGGTGGTTTGGAGCGGTGGACTCTGATCTGGAGAACCGGGTTCGATTCCCCATTCCTCCACATAAAGCCAGATGGGTGAACTTGGGCTAGTCACAGCTCTCTCAGCCTCACCTACCTCACAGGGTGTCTGTTGTGGGGAGGGGAAGGAAAGGTGATTGTAAGCTGGTTTGATTCTGCCTTAAGTGGTAGAGAAACTCGGCAAATAAAAACCAGCTCTTCTTCTAATCTAGTGAATCGGGTTGGCTTCCCACTCCTACACATGAAGCCAGCTGGGTGACCTTGGGCTAGTCACAGTTCTCTCCGAACTCTCTCAGCCCCACCTACCTCACAGGGTGTCTGTTGTGGGGAGGGGAAGGTGGATGTAAGCCTGATGATTCTCCTTTAAGTGGTAGAAAAAGTCAGCATATAAAACCCAACTCTTCTTCTTAGCAGTCTCGCTCTATGACACTTGCACTTTTTCATTCTGCTCTTTCTCAAAGGCACCGGGCGTGATTCCCCCATTCTCCATTTTTCCTACGCAACACCCCTACGAGGAAGGTTACACTGGGAAACAGCTGAGGGTCGAAGAGCACCCAGCAGGTTTCCCACGGCTGAGTGGGGAATGGAATCCGCCTCTCTCCAGCCTTAATCTGTCACTCTGAGAGCCAGGGTGGCGTAGTGGTTAAGAGCGGTGGACTCTAATCTGGAGAACCAGGTTCGATTCCTCACTCCTCCACGTGAAGCCTGCTGGGTGACCTTGGGCTAGTCACAGTTCTCCCAGAACTGTCTCATCCCCATTTATTTCACAAGGTGTCTGTTGTGGGGAGGGGGACGGGAGGCGATTGTAAGGCGCTTGGAGACTCCTTAAAAGTAGAGAAAAGCAGGTTACAAAAACCAACTCTCCTCTTCTTGTTCTTCTCTCCTCCTCCTCCTTTTTCTTCTTCTCCTCCTCCTTTTAAACTCCTCAGTGTAGGAACAACCCCTTGCTGGAAGCTGGATTGAACTTTAGTCTTGAGGTTCTGCAGGTTTCTGTCTAGGGCTGGGGGGCGGCGAGGGTCCTGGCAGTGTTAGCAGAGGTATGCGTGCAGCTAGCAACCGTCCAGGGCGAGGAGAGAAAATTACCTCATGGCTTTGATCATGTTCACTTGGAAGCAAGTCCTCCTGGATTCAATCCGACCCGCTCTCAAGTACGGACCCTTAGGGCTGCAGCGTTAGGCATCTCACCCTGACCCTAAAAATCTGCCCCACCCTCTAACTCAATCTTTTTTTGAAGAAAATGGAAAGCCAAACAAACTAGGGTCTAATAGAAGAAGAAGAAGAGTTGGTTTTTCTATGCCGACTTTCTCTCCCACTTAAGGCAGAATAAAACCGGCTTACAATCACCTTCCCTTCCCCTCCCCACAACAGACACCCTGTGGGGGAGGTGGGGCTGAGAGAGCTGTGACTAGCCCAAGGTCACCCAGCTGGCTTCGTGTGTAGGAGCGGGGAAACAATTCCAGCTCACCAGATTAGCCTCTGCAGCTCATGTGGAGGAGTGCGGAATCAAACCCGATTCTCCAGATTAGAGTCCACCGCTCCTAACCACTACACCATACTGATGTGGTGCTACTGGGCATTTGACCGAAAAGCATTCCAAAAATTTTGGAAGAATTGCTCAGATATACGATAAAGGCGACTAGAGTAACATTTGCAGTAAAATGGAAAGCAGAAGAATTCCCACGCAGAGAGGACTGGAAAAGCAAACTGGCTAAATATTCAGTTGACACATTAGGTGAATAAAAGACCAATTAAAGAATTTCAAGATAAATGGAATGCACAGTACTTATATTATTCCTAAAAAAACAGGGAGAAGAAAAGGAGATTGTTGAAATGATACTGATGAATTATGCAAAATCCTTTTGATATATTGGATTGAAAATGTGCCCAAAAGGGGGGGGGGAGACTTGAGGTTGAATGCTTGGGAAGTATCTTTGGAAATATAAAACAATAATTATCATTCCAAGCATTTTTATCTATTTTTTACTTTAAGTACTACAGAAAGTATTTTATGACTGATGTTAAGAATACTAGAATAGTTACTGTTTAATGTTCCGGGGGGGGGGGGCATTTTAACCTTTCAGGACATTCAGTTACCATTCCAAGCATTTTTATCTATTTTACTTTAAGTACTAAAGAAAGTATTTTATGACTGATGTTAAGAATACTAGAATAGTTACTGTTTAATGTTCCCGGAGGGTAGGGGAGACATTTTAACCTTTCAGGACATTCAGTTGCTGATTTAAGAATAGCAGTTCTCTTACAAAGGGATTTCAAAGGGAGATTAGAAACAGAGACTACTGAACTAATAATGAAACGCAAGACTATGCATTCTTCTGGATTGAATAGAGATCTGAGACTCCTGTCTCATTACCAATACTAATATCTCCACGTCTACTACCCCTCTGCACACCTAATCCAATCACGCATGCTAATGTCATTTACTTGCTTTTAGATCACGATGGGTAGCTGTGTCAGTCTGCCACTAGAAGTAGAAAAGAGCAAGAGTCCAGTGGCACCTTAAAGACTAACAAAATTTCTGGCAGGGTATGAGCTTTTGCGAGTTGGGGCTCATGAAAGCTTATGCCCTGCTAGAAATTTTGTCAGTCTTTAAGGTGCCACTGGACTCTTGCTCTTTTCTATTACTTGCTTTTGACATTTACATTACCATTGTGTCAAATTCACTCTTCTCTACTTAAGGACAGATGGACTCACATTCTAGCTATATCTGAAGAAGTGAGCTGTGACTCACGAAAGCTCACACCCTGCCAGAAATGTTGTTCATCTTCAAGGTGCTACTGGACTCTTGCTCTTTTCTACTGTTTAATGGTTCCTATTATTCTACTATAGACTGCTCATAATTGCTATTGTCTTTTATTTCATATTGTTATTGTATTAGTGTTGTTATATTCTTGGTCCCCCCCTGGCCCCCGCTGTAATCAATTTAACAGTAACTGCTGTCATGATATAACTTCTAAATGTTTCTTTCTTTTTTGTTCTGGTTATATCTATAAAAAAATAAATAAAACCTCTGTTTAAAAGGGGGGGCGGACCTACCGGAAAGCAGCCAAATACTCGGGATCGCCCATGGGTGGGTCGAGACCCCCTGTCCAAGCCACGTTGACGGTGAAGCCCTCGCCAGCACCAGAGCCCACCTGAAAGAAAGAAACAGAAGCTACTTAAGTGGGACACATTTAGTTTCACTTAGAGCCCTTAGAGAGGAGCCAGAGTTTTAAAGTTACCCTTGTTAACAACCGGCTACTGCGACGTGACCGACTCATCGGCTGCTGAATACCCCGAGCGTCCGTCTTCAGCCCACAGGTTGGGACACCCAGGTGAGTTGCCGAACCCCACCCACTGCATCGTGAGCACACAGGCAGCCGCCGTTTTTTTGTCGCTACTTTTTGGAAGCAGTGTGTGGCGAACGAGGGCTCCGTGCCTCAAAAGAACACAAGAAAGGCCATGCTGGATCAGTCTAAGGCCCACCAAGTCTAACAGTCTGTTCACACAGTGGCCAACCAGGTGCCTGTAGGAAGCCCACAAACAAGACGACTGCAGCAGCATTGTCCTGCCTGTGTTCCACAGCACCTAATATAATAGGCATGCACCTCTGATACTAGAGAGAATAGGTATGTGTCGTGACTAATATCCATTTTGACTAGTAGCCATGAATAGCCCTCTCCTCCATGAAAATGTCCACTCACCTCTTAAGGCCCTCCAAGCTGGCAGCCATCACTAAATCTTGGGGCAGGGAGTTCCACAATTTAACTACAGGAGTTCCACAATTTAACTCAACCTGTATCTTACATCTCATCAACAGCTCTGTCAAAGAACCTGGATACCCCCATGATAGAAACAAAAAGCTCACTCCCCACCCCGAGAATTTATATGTTTACAGGCAGTCTGTAATTGCGTTTATCATTTATGGTAAGTCTGAAGGACATTTTAAAAAGTTGCAATAGTGTTGGGAGAAAACTTTATTGTGATGGCTTTAATGAATAATCCCTGGCAGGTAGGCAGTCATATATCAAATGCCCTTGATGTTGGGCAGGGGGAACAGGGAAACACCCAGTATCTAAGGTTATTACTAGCATGCCAAAAGGTCACAGATGGATAATTCGTGGCAGGTAGGGTTGGAAGGAGATGGCCCATCACACTAGCAGGTGGACACAGGGATGGAGGGAAAGCGAAGTCAATCGATATCAACATCAAAACCTTTATTGGCATAAACGACATCCGCAAAGAATGTAATTGCCCAATTTCACTCAACAGAGTTCAAATGTTCCTGTTTACAACTATGTTGACGAATCCACATGGCTTGCTGCAAAAACCTGGCTATGTGGTCAATTGTGGACACATCCTGGGTAGACATAAGAAAAGCTTCCTTGCGCTCAACCGGATGTCACTCCCTACTAACGAACGATGGGTTGATAAACTCAAGGCGGATTATCCGATAAAGGGGGCGGTGCAAAAGGACACCTGCAACAGATTCTATATGATTCATTCCACAGGAGCAAAACCTTGCTGTGAGTGGCATTGATTGAAATCTCCCCTGTAATATTGATGAAGGTAGCACACTGAATCTTGCTACCATATATGCCCTCCTTTGATTTGGATCCGTCAGGTGAGAAAAATAAGGTTGCCACTGTCCTTCAGTGTTACTCCTCTGAAGATGCCTGCCACAGCTGCTGGCGAAACGTCAGGAAAGAAAATACCAAGACCACGGTTACACAGCCCGGATAACCTACAAGAACCAATGAACTCTGACCGTGAAAGCCTTTGACAATATTTTGCCACTGAATGTTCACATTTGACCATCCTCAAACTCACACAAGCCCCATTCCCGACTTGGCTGTTAAGTTCTTGCAATTCACTGTCTAGCAATCTGCATTGGATAATATCGAACATTGATTTTTCTGTCAGTCAAAAAAGGGAGTCTACTGATATTCCTAGGAGCCCCGTGGCGCAGAGTGGTAAACTGCAGTACTGCAAGCTCTGCTCATGACCTGAGTTCAATCCTGACGGAAGTCGGTTTCAGGTAGCCAGCTCAAGGTTGACTCAGCCTTCCATCCTTCTGAGGTCAGTAAAATGACTTCCATCCTTCTGAGGTCAGTAAAATGAGTACCCAGCTTGCTGGGGGTAAAGGGAAGATGACTGGGGAAGGCACTGGCACACCACCCCGTAAACAAAGTCTGCCTAGTAAACGTCAGGATGTGACGTCACCCCATGGGTCAGGAATGACCTGGTGCTTGCACAGGGGACCTTTACTTTTTTGTTGATATTCCTATCTGCCTATTTTTATTCTCAATCCCTTTTTGCCACTCTGATGCTAACACAGCAGCAATAAAACTATTGGGTCCTGACCTATAGTGCAACCGCAGCCAGAACTTAAATGTTACTAACCACACCTTAGGGAAAGTGAAATCTTTGTAATTGTTATGAAAACCCTGCATCCCACCTAGATGACTTTTGTGTACTTCTCGGTACGGGTACTCCTAGTTGGAGACCCACTGACCTAGAAGAACGGGCGTGCTTCCTGGAAGCACATGCCGATGTATACAACAAGCATATTTAGAGATCCCACAAATGTGATATACTGTCACAGTTGATAGATGGGACTGGCCCCTGAAATGGGAACAGCACCCGCAAGACATTTCACTTTTGGATGCTGTTTTAGTTCCCTGCCCCTGGTTGATCGCATCACTGTATCTGGCATAATGCACGTCCAAACGTTAACATTTTTGCTACTTTTTTTAAAGCACCTTCCCTATTTTATCGCAGAAGCCATACATTTTGCTGTGATAAAAATTGGAACTGGTGATGGATCACATGCATCCTAAGACATCTAATTGTGCAAAGGGAACATTAAAAGAAGATGCATCTGGGGGACACACTGAAGGAATTAAAGAGCCACGTTTGAAGGGCCTGTCTCGCTCTGTCTGTTGTAGAAGGAAGTTTTCTAAGGTTTTGTCACACTTCAAAGTGATCAACAAACGCAACCCTGGATGGGATAATACAGAGAGAAAAAAGCCAACCTCTGCAGATAAGAGAAGGTGTGTGTTCTCCATGGCTGCAGGTCGCCACTGGCAGGAAGAGGAAGAAGAGTTGGTTTTGATATGCCAATTTTCTCTACCTTTTAAGGAGTCTCAAACTGGCTTACAGTCTCCTTCCCTTCCTCTCTCCATAACAGACACCTTGTGAGGTAGGTGGGGCTGAGAGTTTGAAGAGAACTGTGACTACCCCAAGGTCACCCAGCAGGCTTTATGTGGACAGGTGGGGAAACCAACCCAGTTCACCAGATTAGAGTCCGCCACTTATACAGAGGAGTGGGGAATCAAACCCGGTTCTCCAGATTAGAGTCCACCGCTCATGTGAAGGAGGGAGAATCAAACCCGGTTCTCCAGATTAAAGTCCGCCACTCATGTGGAGGAGAGGGGATTCAAACCCGGTTCACCAGATTAAGGTCTGCCGCTCCTAATCTCTACACCACACTGGCTCACTTGAGATTTCCTCCATTTTGAAAGAGCGGCCAAACCATCAAACCAAGAAGCGTGGCATATGAAGAGGAAACAGTGCAGGGTGGGGTGGAGAAGCCAGGAGTGATAAGCCCCAGCCTCACAGGGATCCGGGGCGAAGCTTCATAAACGACCCCCGCAGTGCCTTTGATATCTCCAGCTCGGAGGGAAAGATGGGAACCAGATGCGAGCCGACCAGGGCCCTGGCCACTCTCAGCGCTAAGCCCCTTTGAAAGCAGGTTGTAAAACATGATGGATGAGGAGTTCTCTCTGTTCTCTGTTCTCCCCCTCACTAGGAAAACCCCCCCATCTCCCCACCAGCTAGGGTAGCGAGAGTCCTCCAGCGTTGGCAGAATGAGCCTGCCCCAGAATACTTTTCATGAGCGATCCAAAGAAGGCGCTTTCGTCCTGCAATGCGTGTTTCGTTTTTGTTTTTTAAAAACTTGCTCACACAGTTGAAGCAATGTATAAATCAGGGGTGTCGAACTCAATTGTTACGAGGGCCAGATATGTCATAAATGTCACTCGGTCGGGCCAGGTCATGCCTCGCCAGCCCAGATTGAGAGTGCGGGGTGTGTGTGGCTGCCTCGGCTGGCTCGCGGGCCGGATAAAAGCTCTCAAGGGGCCACGACCGCCCCGCGGGCCTTATGTTTGACACCCCTGGTGAGCACCTGTTATTAGAGCGTACCTTACACAATAAAATTCTTAGCGAAACTATCAGACCGTTGCTAGAAAGTTTTCTTGGATGATCTAATAAAATTAGACTTGAATATCTTCTGGCAGATAAGAACCACCAAACAACACGATTGGTTGCCCGGTTTGGCGCCCAGGTCTGTAATCACAGAAAAACTGAGAAGGGCCTTTCATCTTGAAGAGTGGCAGAAATGACTTAATCTCTAGTATTTGCCAAGGAGAAATGCTGAAGTGTTTTATTGCTGACAGATATGTGTAGTGTTAGCTGGTGTCTATTAGAACTATCCTGGGTTTTAACAAGATCATTTGTATATAAATTTTATTCTTTCTGTAATTGATGTTCCCTTTATATACATACTGGTTGTGGACTGTAACAATAAAGATTAAGACACCCCTGGTGTAAATGCTCAGAGTCAGTTCTTAAATCTGAACGATGGCTGCGTCTCCTGAGGACCACCTGCACTGTTTCGCGCTTGAGCCGCGATCTGCAAATGTCCTAATTGTGAAGGGAGCAAAGCTTTGGGGAAGGGCAGTCCAAGTTCTGCGGGCGAGGGCTGTTCTGTTGGTGAGGCTGAGACTCAAACAAGGGCCCCGCGAGCTGCGCAAGGAAAGTCAAGGACAGGCGAGAGGATTGGAAGGAAGGCCCTGGAAGTTAGGAATCCCGAAAGGCGGGAAAGTACGGGGGAATAAGAGGAACCTGCGTGAAAGACAGGCGCAACATAGTGAGGCCTCAAGAAGAGACTCTTGGCCTCAGCTCTGTAAGAACACAGAGCGTTCCAAGAAGAGCTGGATTTTATAACCCGATTTTCTGTGCCTTTTTAAGGAGACTCAAACGGGCTTACAATCACCCTCCCTTCCTCTCCCCACAACAGACACCATGGGAGGGAGGTTGGGCTGACAGAACTCTAAGAGAACTGTGACTAGCCCAAAGTCACCCAGCAGGCTTCATGCGGAGGAGTGGGGAAACCAACCCAGTTCACCAGATTAGAGTTCGCCGCTCTTAACCACTACACCAAGCTGGCTCTCAAGGGGGAGAGACAGCCCCAGAGCCCTATAAGGTTGAGGATCTCTGCAATATTGGCTCATATTGCCTAAGGTTTGTGGATAAATAACGTTGTGCCCATCTGACATTTCACCTTTGGTTTCCAGAGCAGCGGCTGACAGGAGTCAAATAGGAAGCCTCTTGGCCTATCCAGCAAATTGACATTTGTGGGTCTTCTCATCATTCAATGCTAAATAATATTTGGGCAGGAGGAGGGTTCCCCCCCCCCCCACAAGACTTGGCGTTTGCCCCTGGTTGCCTCTCGTAGACATCAGACACATGAACACAGTATAAGCTGTCTTATACTGAATCAGACCCTTGGTCCATCAAAGTCAGTCTTGTCTACTCAGATGGACAGCGGCTCTCCAGGGTCTCAGGTGGAGGTCGTTCACATCACCTACCTGGCTAGTCCCTTTAACTGGAGATGCCGGAGATCAAACTTGGGACCTTCTGCATGCCAAGCAGATGCTCTACCACCGAGCCGCAGCCCCTCCCCATGGCTCTCCAGGGTCTCAGGCAGGTCTTTCACATCACCTACTTGCCTGGTCCCTTTAACTGGAGATGCCTGGGACTGAACCTGGGACCTTCTGCATACCAAACAGAGGTTCTACCACTGCTCTCCAATTCGGGGCCTCCTATCCCTTGGACATTCTCCTGCGTCCGTCCCCCAGCTCTCCCCTGAGGTATTATATGGACATTCACCTCGTCGGCTGCTCCACTTCCGGGGAAGAAGTTGCCATCGTCATGGCGGTGCAAGGAGACGTAGAGGACATTCGGGTCCCGATAGAAGACTTGTTGCGTCCCATTGCCGTGGTGAACGTCCTGAGAAAGGAGCAGGGAGAGGTGAGGCTCCCTGAGCTCAAATCTGTATGCTCCCCACTTCCAGATACATAATAACACAATACAGTTAAATTGCGGAACTCCCTGCCCCAGGATGTGGTGATGGCTGCCAACTTGGAAGGCGCTAAGAGGGGACATGTTCATGGAAGAGAGGGGTATCCATGGCTATTAGTCAAAATGGCTGCTAGTCACGATGCATACCTATTCTCTCCAGGATCAGAGGAGCATGCCTATTATATTAGGTGCTGTGAAACACAGGCAGGATGCTGCTGCTGCAGTCGTCTTGTTTGTGGGCTTCCTAGAGGACCCTGGTTGGCCACTGTGTGAACCAACTCCTGAACTCGATGGGCCTTGGTCTGATCCAGCATGGCTTTTCTTATGTTCTTATGGAGGATGGGGCTATCCATGGCTACTAGTCAAAATGATACTAGTCCTGATGCATACCCATTCTCTTCAGGATCAGAGGAGCATGCCTATTATATTAGGTGCTGTGGAACACAGGCAGGATGGTGCTGCTGCAGTCGTCTTGTCTTTGGGCTTCCTAGAAGCACCTGGTTGGCCACTTTGTGAACAGGCTGCTGGACTTGATGGGCCTTGGTGTGATCCAGCATGGCCTTTCTTATGTTCTTATGTTCTTTCAACCAGTTTCAGGACTGGAGAAAGGGGAGGAAGCCTCGTTTGGGAAAGCAGGACTCACCCAGTCGACAATCAGGATCTTGCTGATTTTCCCTTTTTGTTGCAGCTGCCTGGCTGCGATTGCCACCGAGTTGAAGAAGCAGAAGCCCCTGTCGAGGAGGAAGGAAGAAAGACAAGCTGGTCAGCAACTCTAACGGGCCGTGCTCTGAAGAATCACCCTCTCCCGTAGGACCCCTAGACTCCTCTCGCGTCCGCCGCCACAGTCAACGAACGCACTCTCCTTCCTCCCTTGTGCAAAACAGCATTTTTATAATGTGCATGCAAAGGAACCCCTGTCCTAATAGACAGGAACACGGAGCCAACTCGAAGGCAGGGGGAAGGAGATGGAGACGTGCGGTTTCCCCTTCCACCTTGGCACGTGTTTTTGGTTACCCCACTGGTAGAAAACAGCCTTCTTCTGAAGCCAACGCCTGAGCATTGGAACATTCTGGAAGCGCTTTGCATATGGGATCGTTTGTGCGGGACCTGAGAGCATGCTGACTTCAAGCATTCCTATTCAGGACAGCACCATCAAACGACAGCCGGAGTGTGTGAAGATCAGATATAAAACACCCCAGAGAGAACTTCCACATCACAACAGAGGCAGCGGTTTTCACTGCAGGCTTCTTCATATTCCTGACCATAAAGAGTCATCGTCTGCCTTTCTACTTAACGGGCGTACATTAAGCGCAGAATCAGAAGATGTTGGGCAACGAAACTGTTGTCCGCGCACATCTGAACCTGTGCGAGGGTCTTTGCAAGGGAACAGTTCAAAAACTAGCTTATTTAGCCTGGCTGTGACAGATACCAGTTTAGTATTTTATCCCATCTGGTGCAGAGAGGGCATGCTAATTCTTCCTTTGCCTCATGCTGGGGAAAAAAGAAGAGAAACTGCCCCATTTCACAAGCTACCCCTATCCTTGTATTGTCCATTAGCTGTTAAAACCTAGCTCTTGAGAAAGCTCCTTAGCTTTGATCACCCTAAGAGCGGCTGCTTTTCCTTAACAGGCAAAAGCAGCCACTCACAGAACTAAACGAGACCCAGATGCTTTCCCGAAAACTCGGTTTCACGGGTGCTGGCCAGGGTAAGGTTGGGTTCATAGGGGCGACAGTGTCTTGGATCTTTCTCCTGCAGCTTCTCAACAGAGGGGAAGGCAAGTGGAAACTCAGCCCGTCTCAGTGAATCTCTCCTTCCTTCTCTGTGATGGACCCGATGGAACGGACTCGGCTCTCTTCCATGGGAGTCCAAAACGAGGGGAGGGGGATTCAGGTACCCAAGGTGTGAACCAGGGCTCAGATGTACGAGGCCCAAGGCATTTAGGCGGAGATCAACACCCCCAACGCTGACTAGAATGCAAACAGGGAACACGTATTATCCGCAACCCTAAGGCAATGGGACTATCCCTCGAAGCAGATGTCACTGTGACTTGGGAAGAAGTAGTCGGTCAGTCAATTTATTACAGCAATTGCCAGCAAAAGAATACAAATATACATTATATAGGTATAAATACCAAATAAACAATTACTAAAAACCCAGATAAAATATTCTCTCCCTAAAAATACGGCCAAATTTTTAGTAATTTAGGATTTAAAATTATCGACTATACCCTCTTTTCAGAGTGAATTTTGATCGCTACAGAACAGCATTTAGTTACCTGTAACAATCTATTAAGATCTCCTTCCCACATGAGATATTTCGTTTCTCCCCCTCTGAGAATATCTGCTGTATTAATAAGTGGGAAAACCAATTTCTGGCGCATTTCCTCATAAAAGGTGCATCTAAATAAAACATGACCTACATTATTTCTCCTGACTCACAAGGGCATCCCCACTCCAATTTTCCTAGCTTCCTAAATTTTCCAACTATAATCGCTGACGGCACCGCCGAGCCTCAGGCCAGGGTTAGGGCTCTTCTTTGCTTATTTGACTCTATAAAAGACAAAATATTCTGCCAGTGCTAAGATGAGTCTATTTCTAACCGGAGCCCGGGAAGAAGCAGTCAAACAAAGGAGCTGTCCTTACATGGCTGTAGAGGGGTCCGCGTGGTGTCCCGGCGGTCGGACGACAGCGAAGCCATTCTGCAAGAGCACAAATGATAAATAAGAACACCAGTTGAGTCGGGGTGGGGGGTGGAGGAGTGGGAACAGTGAGGAGTACAAAGTTGCAATATGGAAATTAAGAATTTTTGATACTATTTACTCTGTTTATTGTTGCGAGCATATTTCACTCAAGATGGAGCAAAATCAAGTTGTATTACTGGGAAGAATTAGCAGAATTTCGAATTTAATTCACAGTAGAAATACAATCCAATAATTAATAACTAACACCATAACTATTTAGTCAAACTATCTGAGAAACCATTCCCTTACACAGAAGAATATAAATATTGTGGTGATCTGCATTATCCTATTACACACCTTATTATATATTGCCTATATTTGTATTTAGTTTTGTATTTTTATCTTTTTTTGAACAACAATATGTTTATTATTATAAATTTACTACGTTATCTTTAAAGGAGACTTTGGCTTATATCCTTGTATATCTTGGCCATCTTCTGGGCATGGAGTAGGGGTCACTGGGGATGTGGGGGGGGGAAGGTAGTTGTGAATTTTCTGCATTGTGCAGGGGATTGGACTAGATGACCCTGGTGGTCCCTTCCAACTCTATGATTTGTAGTAATCTCAGTTTCTATTATAATTTCTATGATTCTATGCTTTGTAGTAATCTCAGTTTCTGTTATAATTTCTATGATTCTATGTTTTGTAGTAATCTCAGTTTCTATGTTTTGTAGTAATCTGTTTCTATGCTTTGTAGTAATCTCAGTTTCTATTATAATTTCTATGATTCTATGCTTTGTAGTAATCTCAGTTTCTATTATAATTTCTATGATTCTATAATTTGTGGTAATCTCAGTTTCTATTATAATTTGTACATGTTTTGTTTCTATTATTATGATATTACTCACCAGTTGAGTGAGCACCTATTATGCCCAGATGATTGTGGGGCAGCATTATCCCACACCCCCTACTAACCTAAAGGCTATAGGGTGCTTCAAAACAGACCAACCCACTGAAATGTAACAAGACCCCGAATCTGAGACTATGATCTTGATGTCGCCATAAATTAAGAGCTAGACTGGAGTCCGTTAGCACCTAAGAGACCAACAAGATTTGAGGGGCATACGCTTCTGAGAGTCAACACTCCCTTCATCACATCTACCTACTGCATACCAACGCGGCTACCCTTCTGGAACTATCATAAAACAATTTGCTTTGAGAAGCTGTAAATCATGTCTCAATAAAGGTGGTCATTAGCTGCATAACTGGACTTTTTCTTGGTATTCCCCCCTCCTCCCCCCGTTCTTGATTGTATGTTCCCTTTTTTTCATGGAATTGAACCCAAGTTATGTTCTTCTCCTGTGTGAGCATGTATTCATGCACACATATACTCCCCACTTAGTTAGGCAGTCACTTGAGAGCCAGCGTGGTATATTTTCTAATAGTTAAGAGTGGCTCCTCAGTGGAACAGGCTTCCTCGAGAGGTGGTAAGTGCTCCCTGGAGGTTTTTAAGCAAAGGTAAGATGGCCATCTGTCAGCAATGCTGATTCTACGACCTTGGGCAGTTCATGGGAGGGAAGGCATCTTGGCGATCTTCTGGGCATGGAGTAGGTGTCACTGTGTGTGTGTGTGTGTGTGTGTGTGTGTGTGGTGGAGGTAGTTGTGAGTTTCCTGCATTGTGCAGGGGGTTGGACTTGATGACCCCGGTGGTCCCTTCCAACTCTATGATTCTACGGTTAAGAGCGGTGGACTCTGATCTGGAGAACAGGGTTTGTGGGCTAATAAGGGGGTGGGTGCCAGCATGGTATGGTGGTTAAGGTGTCGGACTAGGATCTGGGAAACCCAGGTTCGAATCCCCACTCTGCCATGGAAACCTGCTGGGTGACCTTGTGCCAGTCGCACACTCTCAGCCCTGGCCCTGTATTTGGATGGGAGACCTCCAAGGAATACCAGAGGCGTGAAACGGAGGCAGGCAATGGCAAACCATCTCTGTTAGTCTCTTGCCTTGAAAACGCTACGGGGGTCACCCTAAGGCAGCTGGGACTTGACAGCAAAAAGTGGGGTGGGGGAGCTCTTCTCTGCAGTAAGTCTAGAGGTGTCCCTTCATTGCAGAGATGAAATTGACTGGGGGGGTACTAACTCCCCTTATTAGTTACACCCCTACAATGAAGAAATTCTTCCTAATTTAAGGCTGTTAGCTCCAGGGCTTCTCTTTGCAGTGAGTGCCAGCTAAGGGGGAATCAGGTAATGCGCACCGTTGTGCGCAAAGGTTACAAATGGCAGAGGACAAACAGGTAAGTCCGGAAGTGCATGTGTGCATGGTGTGGGAAGCTTGTCAATTTCATGGCTGCTCTTTGTAGGCTTTGCCCAGAATTCTGCTGGGGGGGGGGGCACCAAAGGTGAAACTGACTAGCTTAAGAGAACCAGTTCAGAGGGAACGGGCACAGATATTTCTGAATGTTCAAGGGAAGGGGAGCATGGAGCGATGCTGCCACATTTTCCTCGGCTACAATGAGGACCAGAAACACCATTTTTTGTGTACAAAAGGAAAAGGAATTGGAGACTTCGAGGATGCTAAATCTTGTGGTGTAGGGGTTAAGAGCGGTGGTTTGGAGCGGAGGACTCCAATCGGGAGAACCGGGTTTGATTCCCCGCTCCTCCACATGAGCCGTGGAGGCTAATCTGGCGTTCTGGATTTGTTTCCCTATTCCTACACATGAGGCCAGCTGGGTGACTTTAGGCTAGTTCAGGTCTCTCAGCCCCACCTACCTCATAGAGTGCCTGTTATGGGGAGGGGGAGGGAAAGAGATTGTAAGCCAGTTTGATTCTTCCTTAAGTGGCAGAGAAAGTCTGCATAGAAAAAGCCAACTCTTCATCTTCTCTTCTCTTGTACCACCTGGCTGATTTTGTGCGAGTATAATAATCCTGTAAGCAGAGAATGTACCTGTGGCTCAAGAACATCTGTGGGAATTCCTTCCATGTGTCTTTTTTTCAAGCCAGTTCTCACCAATGTTCTCCTCTGCTGCACACTAAAATCCTACCTCAGTTTTCACACCCACAATGTGTTAACTTCTGCTATTCTTTGAGTGGGTCCCTGAGCAATCAATCGCACATGTGGCCCGCATAATCGCACCACCATCACTGCCACATCGTTAAAAAAAAAGGCCCATTCAAAAATCCCTCACATTTCCACGCTGCCCTGTGGCAAAACAAATGGTTTTATTTACCTTCACATATATCTGAAGAAGATCCTGCAATGAAACTGACGTTTCCATATTTATGTTTTTATTGTATTGTTAAATATTTCTTTATGTAGATATATTAAATGTGAAATGTTGCTTTAATGTTTTAATTGCCTGAAATGTTTTTAATAAAAGAATGAATAAAAATAACCCAATTATTTATTTAAATCTTTATACCCTGCTCTCCTCCCCAAAGGTGGCTTACAGCATCATTCTCTCCTCTTCCACTTGATCCTCACGACAGCCCTGTAAGGTAGGTTAAGCTAAGAGAGAGTGACCTCCCCAAGGTCACCCAGACCTGGGTCTCCCGATCCTAGCCTCTTGAGAGCTCTTATCCGGCTCGCGAGACAGCCGAGACAGCCCCCTCCCCCAAGTCTCGATCTGGGCTCGCGAGGCATGACCCAGCCCGACCAAGTGACATTGATGTCATATTCGGCCCTCGTAACAAATGAGTTCAACCCCCCTGTTATACTGAATCAGACCCTTGGTCCATCAAAGTCAATATTGCCTACTCAGACTGCCAGTGGTTCTCGAGGGTCTCAGGTGGAGGTCTTTCCCATCATCTAATACCGGAACCGTTTAACTGGAGATGCCGAGGATCGAACCTGGGACCTTCTGCATGCCAAGAAGACTCTGCAGCTGAGTCCCACCCCCTCTCCCGCTCCTGGGTTTGTTCACTTTTAATCTGGAGAAAGGCTAATCCTCATTTTCTGCTAATTGAGTTCGACACTCCTGCTCTAACCACCATACCATGCTACAGCTAAAATGGACAGGAAGCTGTAGACGACATAGGTGGCTCCCATTGTTGTAAGCTGCAGCCTTCCACTGTGGTTTCTGTCATGTTTCCAAAAGGACCACTCAGGAGTAGAAGAACAATTGAGGGTGAAGCTGGCATTGTTTGAAAGCCGAAGTCTGACAAGACCATCCCAGTAGGGAAAACAATCCTGAGCCAGCGTGGCGTAGTGGTTAAGAGCGGTGGTTTAGAGTGCTGGACTCCGATCTGGAGAACCGGGTTGGATTCCCCGCTCCTCGACATGAGCGGCGGAGGCTAATCTGGTGAACCGGGTTGGTTTCCCTGCTCCTCCACACGAAGCCTGCTGAGTGACCTTGGGCTAGTCACAGTTCATTTTGCACTCTCTCAGCCCCACCTGCCTCACAGGGTGTCAGTTGTGGGAAGGGAAGGTGATTGTAAGCTGATTTGATTCTTCCGTAAGTCGTAGAGAAAGTCGGCGTATAAAAACCAACTCTTCTTCTTCTTCTTAATTGAGAGGGTTGCCGTAAGTCGGGAGTGACCGGACGCCACCTCGCGCCCGCAATGTTCTCCCTTACCTTGAGCTGTCTACTGGCCACCTTGAAAGCCAGCTCGGTGACGCTCCCCGCGGCCCATCGCGCTGCGTTGCTGGAGTGGAGTTCGTTCCAGATGGTGTCGCTGTCCACCTGGTCGTAGGAGGAGACAAACAGAGGTCATTCAGCCCTGTGTTGGGAGGGCGGAGGGAGGGGGGAAACCTATCCTGACATTTTTCGACACGGTAATTCCCCCCCACACACACCGAATGGGCACACGCAGCCAAAGAAAGGGGCCTAAAGGCCGAAGAGTCGGCATAATAGACCGCTGGGCGGAGTGCGGGGGGGGGGAGGGCAAAGAGATCCAGCCCTAATCTCGGCCCCAGGCGCCGTCGTCTTTCGAACCCGGTTCCCAGTTTACGGCAGAAATGCTGAGGGGGGTCTGACCTCGGGCGGCTGCTGTGAGGGGCACTGCGGAGTTGCCCCACTGCAAAAGCGAACTGAGCGATCAGGCGACCGGGTGGGCCAGGAGGCAGCTGTGTCCCCAATTAATCCTTCTCCTGGGGGGGTGCTCCCACGGATTCCTGCCTACTACTAACCCGGGGCTCAGGGCTGCGGGGGTTATTCTCTCCATCCCTCTTGGCATGTCCCCTTCTAGGCAACCTGGGCTGGGGGATAATTGGGGCGGAGGGGCAGGAGAGGAACCCATTTTTTTTTACCTTCTCGGTTCTATTTGGACTTTTTTTTTTTTTTTTGGTCCTCAAAACAAAACAAAACATCTTGGTTTGATCAGGATCACGTCATCGGCAAAGTAAGAGCCGGAAAACCTCAGAGATTCTCTTCTGATCAACTCCATGTGTGAGCCGAAACCCCCCTTCTGCCTGAATGCTCCAGGCGCAGGCTGGCTCTCCCTCTCTTTCTCTCCGGGTGCAGGGGAAGGAGGAGGCAGGGGGGAGAGGAGCCGAGCCCCCTCCGTCAGGATGAAAAGGGCAGGAAAAGAAAAGGGATGAAAGTACAGAGAGAGGGAGAGAGAGGGAGGTTAAGAAGAGAAGGAGAAGAGGGATGGGCTGGGAGGCAGCATCCTGGAAAAGAGAGCGAGAGAAAAAAAAATAGAGAGAAAGGCACGCGAGAAGATGAACGAAAGCGAACGTGACAGAGAGCCCAGAGGCGAGGGACACGAGAGGCAGAGAGAAGAAGGGGGCAAGGAGGTCCCCCCCCACACGGGCAAGAGATCGAGCCTGGCTGAAGAGCCGAAGAAGGAACTGCGCTGAGCCCCGATAATGGGAAGCTGGGTGCCTCTGGGGGCTGCCGCTCTGAAGTGAGGGCTCTCTGTGTTTGAACTGCTTTTGACTACGTGTAGGGATTCATCTAATGCGCTGGGGAAAAAATCCCCTCCACATAGAAATGTAGCATGTCAGGAAGGCTAAACTGGAAACCTTCATATCTTATTTTCTACATGCAGGGATCTTTTTTTTTTTTTAATGTGCGCAGGAGCATTCAACCACGTAAGCTCCCTCAGCTGCAGTCTGAAGTGGTACAAGCCAGATATGTTCTTACCACTTCAATGGAAACTAGGGAGGCCTTGGCACCTGGGGGAAAAGGGTGCACTGGTGAAGGGAGAAGCCATTCGAGGGGTCTAAAGATGAGGTTAACCGCTTAGGGTCTGGTTTACGGTTTCAACCCAAGCTCCTGGGCAGTCTGTTCCTGCGTCCGGTACATTGCAGTGACACGTTCAGGATCTGAAATGCTGTCCAGAATGCTGGCTCAGAGACCTCTGGGTCTCTTGCGGTGATGTGACTATGGTCTTTGTGACCTCACGACTTGCGGGAGAACTCCACAGGCCTGGCCGAAGAGTTCACAGGAACCGCTCGACCTGCCAACAGACTGGGCCGGCTCTGATCCAGCACCAATTGCATCCAGGCTGGAAATCCCAGTTGGGGTGCAGTGCACGGGAATCCCCTTGACTTGGCCTGCAAGGGCTCAGAACTTCCCTGGGCGCCCCGGTCCAGTGCAGTTAGGGTTGCCAGCTCCGGGTTGGGAAACACCTGGCGATTTAGGGGGCGGAGCCTGAGGAGGGCGGGGTTTGGGGAGGGGAGGGACTTCAATGCCATAGAGTCCAATTGCCAAAGAGGCCGTTTGCTCCAGGGGAACTGATCTCTATCGGCTGGAGATCGGTTGTAATAGCGGGGTATCTCCAGCTAGCATCTGGAGGTTACAAGCAAAATAATATGTGCTGATAGAAAGTAGCAAAATAAGAAATTGCGCTTCAGCAACATAGACCACTATACAAAATTAATATAGTGCACTAATTTTGTATAGTGGTCTACGGTGCTGAAGCACAATTTCTTATTTAGCACCTGGAGGTTGGCCACCCTAGGTGCCGTTGAGATGCACCAACAGCAGACCAAAGGTCTATGGGTCAAATTTCAAGTTAATTTCCCTTTGTGTTCCGGCTGGCTGTTTCCAGACCGGCAAGCAGCTTGACTTCAGATGGGCCCATGGCTATGAGAGACCAGGTGTCATTTTGGGGGTGGGGGTGGGAATCTCGGATGGGAACAGGCCTGCCTTCCTGAGAAGGGACTTACCCCAACTCCGCCACAGGGCAACATCACAAACATCCGCTGGGAGAGGATTCCTGCAAGAAACAGAGAGGGCGCGGGAGGTAGATGGCAACCAGGTGTGTACCCAAGCGCCCGCTGTTGACTTATCGGGGGTACAGCTACAGGGCAAAATGTAAACTTCGGGCTATGCGAAAGGGGTAAGCGCCACATCCTTTCCTACCTGCCAGCTTCCCGTTGTCCAGCTTCAGCCGATTGAGGGGGTTGGTGCCGTACAGAAGCACGTGGCGTTCACTGTGGACTGACTGCAGCTCCTCCAACGTGGCCTTGCGGCCCCGGAGACACTGGCGGAGAGAGAGATTCGGCGTGAGTTGGGCAGCCGAACCACCAAGAGAGGACAGCAGGAGGCCGCGATTGACTTTCGCGGCTGTTCTCAGAAGTGGTAATGACGACGGAGGGCTTTGTTTCATCTCGAGTGCTTGGAGAGGACAGTTTAGTGCTGCAGTCAGGTGGTAGAGGCCTGGGAGCTCCGTGCTCTCCCCACCCCCCCAGCGTGGTATAGTGGTTAAGGGCAGCAGACTCTAATCTGGAGAGACGGGTTTCATGCCTCACTTGTCCACATGAGTGGCGGATTCTAATCTGAAGAACCAGGTTCGATTCCCCACTCCTACATATGAAGCCCGCTGGGTGACCTCGGGCTAGTCACAGTTCTCTCCAAACTCTCTCAATCCCACCTACCTCACAAGTTGCCTGTTGTGGGGAGAGGAAAGGAAGACGATTTGTATGCGGGTTTGGGACTCCTTAAAGGTTGAGAAAACCAGGGTATAAAAACCAACTCTTCTTCCCCTAGAAGCATTCCTCATACAAGGCAGGTCAGCCAGTTTAGGGGAACAGGTTTGGGTTATAGTTATGAGACCCAGATCTCACTCATGGGACACGAGCGAACTAGGAAAATGAACATGCAATGCTGCTTTATACCGAGTCAGACCACGAACACGTGAATCTGCCTTGTACTGAGTCAGGCCCTGTCACTAGTCTGCTCCGACTGGCGACAGCTCTCCCGGAGAGGTCTTTCACATGGTCTACTACCTGATAATTTTTACCTGGAGATGCCGGGGACTGCGCTTGGGGCCTTCTGCAAGCAAAACAGATGTTCTACTGCAAAGCCACAGTCCCTCTTGACCACTGGATCATCTAACTCAGGGTTATACCCTCTACCTGGCAGATGCTCTTCAGGATTTCTGGCAGAGAAACATCCTTCTGAACACTACTGCCCAAGGTGTGGCAATGCCAGGAACTGAACCTGGGACCTTCTGCAAGCAAAGCAGATGTTCCACTGCTAAGCCACAGCCCCTCTTGACCACTGGATCATCTAACTCAGGGTTATACCCTCTACCTGGCAGATGCTCTTCAGGATTTCTGGCAGAGAAACATCCTTCTGAACACTACTTCCCAAGGTGTGGCAATGCCAGGAACTGAACCTGGGACCTTCTGCAAGCAAAGCAGATGTTCCACTGCTAAGCCACAGCCCCTCTTGAACACTGGATCATCTAACTCAGGGTTATACCCTCTACCGGGCAGATGCTCTTCAGGATTTCTGGCAGAGAAACATCCTTCTGAACACTACTGCCCAAGGTGTGGCAATGCCAGGAACTGAACCTGGGACCTTCTGCATGCAAGGCTGGAACTTTACCGCTGAGCCACAAAGCCATCTGGTCTGCTGCTTCCCGAATGGTAGCAACCTGGGAGGGAAAGTGTTTTCTGTGCTCCTTCTTCCTTATCCCCTTTGCTGACTAGGCTGCCTCCAACTCTTAACCAGCTGTTTTCCTAGTTCTGTGATGCAAAGAAAGCACATGGATGTTGCCTAGCAACCACAGAACCCTGGGAACTGTGAAACTTGCAGTTGCTAAGCGACCGCAACCCCTCCCTTCTCCCCATCACTAAAAGGACATCTACAGCAAATGACAGAAAAAGCCTGGTTTGCGGTTCAAACTATGCAAAAGGAGGTAGGGGGTTATAAAAGGGAGGAGGAGGAGGAGGAGGAGGAAGAAGAGTTGGTTTTTATATGCCGACTTTCTCCACCACTTAAGGAAGACTCAAACCAGCTTACAATCACCTTCCCCTCCCCACAATAGACACCCTGTGAGATAGGTGGGGCTGAGAGAGCCGTGACTAGCCCAAGGTCACCCAGCTGGCTTCGTGTGGAGGAGTGGGGAAACACATCCAGTTCACCAGATTAGCGTCCGCCGCTCAGGTGGAGGAGTGGGGAATCGAACCCGGTTCTCCGGATCAGAGTCCACCTCTCTAAACCGCCCCTCTAAACCACTACACCACGCTGGCTCCCTTACACAATATGATCTATATGGGGGTTTCGTTGTTCTTACAAAATCCCTGTTCATAAATTTCTCTAGATGTGCGAGTTCTTTTGTGAAGCGCACATCTGTCCAGCATCTGCACAACAGCAATCCTCAGAAAACTGGGTGTTGACGCCAGTGTGGGATTTACCGGGCCTGAGAACGCGGGTTGCGCAACAGGCAAGTCGCCTGTGGAGTTCACGAGGCTGCCCTGAGACACGGGAGGACTGTTTCGTGCGCCTGCTGGGCAACGGGCATGTCCACAGTGGAAATACGCACGGTCTGCAGCGGCGTCCGTCGTGGCTGGCTGGAATCCACGTGACAAGGAAGGCGGGGCCAGCAGCTAGTGTCGACGTGGAAGACACCAAGGGCCAGACTGCTTCGGGGCTTCCTTTTGATTACGCACGCCGCCTCTGCCCATCGGAGGTCAACCCCTGTCCCTGTGCGTTTCCGAACATTTTGCCCATGGTTTCCAGATGCTGTTTTAGCCAGAATTGGGAAAACGTGGGCAAAGCGGGCTGGGAGAGCGAGGCGACCTCTGGCGGGCAGAAAAGGCATGCGTAATCAACAGGAAGCCCCAAAGCAGTCGGCGGGGGTGACTGCAAGGAAATGGCCCTGCATAAAAGGCCAGAGACTCAGCTGAAGCTGACACTATGAAGGTAGAGGTTGTTAAATTCAGATTAAGCCCTTTGGTAACTGGGGGACTGGCATTCTGGGGAGGGGGGCTTTGCAGCAGTCAACCACATTTTCGTGTCTTGCAGCTACCCTACAACAGGAGGACAGAAAGGCTTCCAAATTAAACATTCAACAGTTGCATGCGTTGGTTGGGGTCTGCAGTCCACCACAGCTGCATATATGCACGGGAAGAAGCTATGCATACAGTCAGGGTTTCCCAGATGTTGCAGCTATTTGCACAACGGAACAGTTTTAGGGTTTTTTTGCGTACATTTTAGAAGAAGTTGGTTTTTATACGCCGACTTTCTCTGCCACTTAAGGGAGAATCAAACCGGCTTACAACCACCTTCCCTTCTCCTCCCCACAACAGACACCCTGTGAGGGAGGTGGAGCTGAGAGAGCTGTGACTACCCCAAGGTCACCCAGCTGGCTTTGTGTGGAGGAGTGGGGAAACAAATCCAGTTCACCAGATTAGCCTCCGTTGATAATGTGGAGGAGTGGGGAATCAAACCCGGTTCTCCGGATCAGACTCCACCGCTCCAAATCACCGCTCTTAACCACTATACCACCCTGGCTCTTGACCTGAAAAATTAGGTTGCTTGGGTTTTTCTTTTCTTTTGCAAACCGTGCAAACTATCTAGCATTTTCCTCCCTAGAGATTTCATCGGGGTTATCAGCGACCACGTAAAACCGCACGAGGGACCGGCGGTAGTTCCCACATCGGCAGGCTAAAAACGACCGCTCCATTTCTGACAGCTCAGGCGGCCGTTCCACTCATGATGAGATACAACAAATAACAGCCTGGATGTTCCCCAGTGTACAGAAAAAAATAAAAATGCCAGGTGCAAGTTATGGATGTAAATTTAACAGCCACACCTTTTCTTCCATGTCTTATCACTACCTCCTTCCACGCGATTGAAAAGCAAAAGTTTTCACACGATGCGAAAGCCAAAATCAAAGATGCGCAGCCAAATACATACATTACAGACACCATGAGCCAAAAGGAGAGGTAGGGTAGAAATATTTTTAAAAAGCAAACAGATAAGTACAGGGGTTGGATCCAGCAGTGATTTCTGCTGATGGAAGGGATTTATGTTGGCAGAGTGGGGCTTCTCTGCCTTCTGTCCCCTACTGCAGCCCCAAAATGTCCCCCTTCCCAATGATTATTCTGGGTTAGAAGGGGACCTTCAGGGTCTGCATGAGGTGGGAATGGTCTGCAGTGGGAGGGGGCCTGGGTTCAAGTCCAACTGCACCTTAGAGGCCAACACAATGTTCAGCTTTCGAGATCCAGAGCTCCCTTCGTCAGATACAAGTAGGAATGCGGATCCCAGACTCCTTATATTCCTCTCAGAAGGTGGGAGGGGTGTTGCAGAGGAGGTAGTCAGGATGCAGAGGCACCATGCAAAATGTAATCAGCTTGATTAGAACAGGGGAGAAATGCTTAGGGCCCAAAAATTAGCATCTGTGGGATGGGTGGGAGGAACCAGTGAGAATCCACACACACACCCTGTCTGCAGAAATCCTCCACTGAATCCAAGCCTCTTCCTACAATCCACAACCAAAACATGCATTCTGAAGACAGGGTTTCCTGGCTGCACAATTTGGAATTTCTTTTGGGGGGGTCACAGATCATTGGCGTTCCGCCCCGTGATTTCCTCAACATGGGCGAAAACGCATGGTCACTTTAGCCTCCTTTATTCCCAGTTTTAGCCAGGATTCAGCCAGGATCGAACGCATGCGTTTTCACCGAATGTCCGTTCAATCTTGGCTGAATCCGGGCTGAAACGGAATAAAGGAGGCTAAAGCAACCATGCGTTTCGCCCTACGTCTCCTCAATTGCAACGGAACAGTCAGTGATGATGCCCCTCCCCTCATTAGAGTTTTGCCCTGTGATTTCCTCAACATGCCTCCTCAATTGCAGCAGAATAGTCAGTGATGATGCCCTTCCCCTTATTAGTTTCACCCCGTGATTTCCTCAACATGCCTCCTCAAATACAGCAGAACAGTCGGCGATGATGCCCTTCCCCTCATTAGAGTTCTGCCCTGTGATTTCCTCAACATGCCTCCTCAATTTCAGCTGAACAGTTGGTGGTGATGCCCTTCCCCTCATTAGAGTTCTGCCCTGTGATTTCCTCAACATGCCTCCTCAATTTCAGCTGAACAGTTGGTGGTGATGCCCTTCTCCTCATTAGAGTTCTGCCCTGTAATTTCCTCAACATGTCTCCTCAAGCACAGCAGAACAGTCGGGGAAGATGCCCTTCCTCTCCTCTCTTGTGGTCTGTGCTGCCCCCTACCTCACATTGGCTGCGCAGTCCACGTTCCTGCAGGCGGGACCAGATGCTCTGGATTCGGCCCGCATGCTCCGGATGGTTGCTGTTGTCCCCGCATGAGCACTGGTGTTTCAGCATGACCGAGTCGTACACGATCCCTGCGAGGAAAGCCACAGATCAGGAAGGGCAAGGGGCCTCTAAGTCCCTCTCAAAACGAGGTCTTTCTCTGGGCGTGGCGAGTACTGAGCATTGACTGAAACAGGCAGAATGGGCAAGTGGTGCAGGCTGTCCAGGACTGGACCACTTCTGACTACAGGTGGGGGGATATCACCTACTTGAAAATTCAGTAGTAAAAAGTTCCCCGCAGATGGGACAGCTAGCAAATCAGAGAGAAGGGCATTAACCAAGGTTTCTGTGTACAGAGAACTTATGTTGTTGTTTTTTAATGGGGGCATCATTCAAACACATACTTCACCCCCCATAACAGGTGTGGTCCAGGTAGGGATATACCTGACCTGGTGGAACTCCCTTTCTGATGAGACCAGTGCCACGGCTCTCATCACTTGCTATTCCTCGCAGAAAAGGACAAAATTTTGGTGGGAGCTCTACGAAATGTTCTGCTTCATCCTGGACTGTCCGGCTCAAGTGACCGGAAGCGGAGGCGCGGAAGGAAACGGCGGCCTTACCGGTGGTGAAGCGTGGCTTGGCGGCCTGTTCTTGCACCTGCAACGGCACGGCCTTGGAAGCAGTGTCCTGGGACGGCAGGGGCGCTGTGGCGGCGGTGGGCAACGACCTGGCCCTGGAGAGGGGCCGGTGCCCTCCACGGGCGACCGAGGCCAGCAGCGGGTCGGCGGGCGGCTGTCTGCGGAGCAGCTGGTGCGGCTGCATGCACTGTTGCTGTTCCCACAGGTACTGCTGGACCCGCTGAGGGAGCAAAGGGGAAGCCCGCATCAGCCACAGAGCCTTTTTACGTCCACACAAGAAACTCGACTGGGGGACGCTCCCCGAAATCCGAGCCTCAGTTCTGAGGTCCGCACCTTGGTCTCTGCTGCCCTCTAGTGCACTAGAACGACATTCGCAGCAAACCTACGCTGTCAAAGGTATTGGAAATGCTTTTGGAACACGTTAAGAAACTCATGGTAAAATGGGCTCGAGATACCGGTGGAAAATACACCAAGCTATATTTGCAAATATTTGTGGAAACAAGTAAAAAAAAAAAAATAGTGTTGTAAAAAGCAACTTATGAACGAAAACAACTCCACCAGGCTAAAGAATGGAACAATATCTACAATGAAATAAGACAAGAACCATACACAAAATACTACAATGTATAGCAATCTATATAGTGTCTAAGCATACATGTAGACAAACGTTACAGTCCAACCTCACGTGGGGGTAAATAAGACAGAGAAATCCAACAAGACGTGAAGAATACTGACGGTCAGGTGAGCGTGGATGCTGAACAATGATCCAAATGGATCAAAAGGGTCCAAAGGAGATCCAAGAAAGAGACCGTCATTCCGGACACAAATTAGAAGTCCATCGAATATGGTCTAATATGGCAAGAGCCTTAAATGTCCCATGAAATAATTGAATGCTATGCACAGACTCTTCTGAGATCGAATGACTGATGAAGCCTAGGGCAAAAACAGACTTCTAACTTGTATCCGGAACAACCGTCTCTTTCTTGGATCTCCTTTGGACCCTTTTGATCCATTTGGATCATTGTTCAGCATCCACACTCTCTGTCTTATTTACCCCCATGTGAGGTTAAACTGTAACGTTTGTCTACATGTATGCTTAGACACTATATAGATTGCTATACATTGTAGTATTTTGTGTATTGTTCGTGTCTATTTCATTATATATATTGCTGCATTCTTTAGCCTGGTGGTATTGTTTTCGTTCAATATTTGTGGAAAAACAAGGGAATGGCTTTTCGTTCAATGTGGACGGCGGAGCGTTAGACTGCTCACAGCGTTATACTGCTCTCCACTTTCGGAAGATAAAAAATGATCACCAGCTTCACTGGAAATATCAAATATGTCTCCTTGCAGGAAAGGGGAATTGGGGGGAGGCAATCTTTAAGTGCTTATGAAAGGGGAGGAAACCACTTTGTCTTTTAAAAAAGGAACAGCAACAACAACAAAAACGCCTGCCTTAAGGAAAAGGCACGCTCAACAACCACAGGGGCCAGATTTTTTGAAAAAAGAGATATTCCTACTCAGATTCCAGCTGCTGTTGCAAACCAAATAAACACCGAAGGATTGAGCTATTTGTGAAATAGTGCTGTGTGCTGATTTTAAAGCTGTCCGGCATTGTCATGGAATCATGGAATCATAGAGTTGGAAGGGGACCACCAGGGTCATCTAGTCCAACCCCCTGAATGATGTGAAACTACCCAAAGCCGCCTCTTCATTTTGTGACACTGGCCCAGAGATCTGAACCTGGGACTTCTTGGACCGCAGCTTAGATATGCAAAAGGCTTTACAACTTCTCCCCTTAATGCATCCCCCCCCCCAGTTCCCAATCGATACCCTTCGCAATACCTGCTGAAGGACGTGCTCCTCCTGGGCCTGACCCATCCGGGAACTCCTTTCGGCCTCTTTGGCGCCGCCTGGTGGCGAAGCCTCCGCCTGGCCCTGGGGCAGGTCCCCCGGATCGCCCCCTGCTTCGGATTCCATGTCTTCCGAAGAAGGGATCTGCTGCAGCCGCGGTTTCTCGCTGGACTTGGCCATGCGCTGCGGGAGGGAGGCGGGGAGGTGAGACCGAGCCACGGAAGACCGGGTGCGTTCGCACAATCACAGCGGCATACCAAACAGCCCAATGCAGCGACCGCCCATAGACCATGCCCGTTTCAATGATCTGCACACTTGACTTGAAGTTATTCTGCAAAGTTTATTCTGCGTCTGCCAGTCCGGGGAAGGCCGCCAGGAACCTTGACGCTTGTTGCCTGGAGCTAGGTGTTTTGCTCAAAACATTCCTGTTTCGAATTCCTACAAAGGTACAGAAATTGCCTCCCCAGGGAGATCTGTCAGTCCATCTGCCAGAGGCTTAAGGTTTTTCTGTTTTGTATGGCATTCGCTGCCCTGACCTGGATGGCGCAGGCTAGCCTGATCTCGTCAGATCTCAGAAGCTAAGCAGGGTCAGCCCTGGTTAGTATTTGGATGGAAGACCACCAAGGAAGACCAGGGTTGCTGTGCAGAGGAAGGCACTGGCAAACCTCCTCTGTTAGTCTCTTCCCATGAAAACCCCCCAAAAGGGGTCACCATAAGTCGGCTGCGACTTGATGGCACTTTATACACACACACATGGCATTCACTCATTGACTTTCCTCCCCACCCCCCGTTTATATCTTTTGTTTAATTTTTAAAATATTTTTTTATTTTCAAAACACAAAAAACATCAGACACAAAATAAACAACAACCAGTACACACTACACACAATACACACAACCGTACATTGACTAAATTAAACAATAAACTCCTAATCTACTATTCAACATACATTTCTCTGGGGGGATCTATATCATTTTGTACCTTCCATCTTACTCTAAATTGAAAATTATGGTAATGAAATGCTCCTTAAAAAAGGAAAGAAACACCAATCCATATATATACTCATATCCTACATGACTATTATTTCTATCGCTACATGTGATTAAGCAATGTTGCCTAGTTTACTAAAATAGAACAAGAAAAAAGGCTCTTTATGTTGTTACGTATATGCTAACTTATATTGTTCTTAACAGCCTTTACATAGCAAGTGTAACTGTTCAATTTGAAACTCTTAATTTGTAATATATGAATATATGATGCAAATATAATATACTTTAGCACATCTTTCACAATGTGAATTGTATAATGTAAATAAAATATATGTTTTACGTCATGTTGTCGAATTTACTCGAATGAAGCAAGAAAAATGCTTTTCATGTTAATTTTTGTTTAATTTTTCAAATTGTTTTATATGTGTGTATTTTTAAAGTTAGGGATGTGGAATGTATAGCATAGCTCAATCTCATCAGATCTCGGAAACTGAGCAGGGTCGGTACTTGGATGCGAGACCACCAAGGAAGACTCCTCAGAGGAAGGCAGTGGCAAACCACCTCTGCTTAATGGCTTGCCTTGAAAACCAGATGGGGTGGTCATCAGTCATCTGTGACTTCCTGGCACTTTATACACACACATTTTTAAACTTGATTTAATGATTTAGATTAGTCACCGCCTTGGGGACCTTAAAACAGGTGGGAAAGCGGCATGAAATGTTTTAATAAATGAAAAAAAAAAAAAGGAAAATCATTGTCTACTTTGCTAGCCCTAACGGGGTTTCCATGTCTGTCCCTTTGCTCAGGCAAGTAAGACCTGATGCAGCTATATTCCGGGCCTTTTCAGTGGTAGCCCCGCTCTTCTGAAACAGCTTCCCTGTCCAGAATGCTCTCGCTTCCCTTGCCTTTACGGAAGTTTTCAAAACTGAGCTGTTTGAAAGGTCGTCTGAGGGCAGATGATGATGTGGCTTTTAAGAAGAAGAAGAAGAGTTGGTTTTTATATGCCGACTTTCTCTACCACTTAAGGAAGAACAAACCGGCTTACAATCACCTTCTCCCCCCCCACAACAGACACCCTGTGAGGTAGGTGGGGTTGAGAGAGCTCGAAGGGAGATGTGACTAGCCCAAGGTCACCCAGTTGGCTTCATGTGGAGGAAACCAACCCGGTTCACCAGATTAGAGTCCACTGCTCCAAACCACTGCTCTTAACCACTACATCACGCTGGCTCTCTTAAGGCTGGGTAGGTAGCCGGGGTTTTTTTGTTTGTTATGTGTGACTTTTGACTGAGGATCTGAAGAGGTCTGGATGGGTATTTGTACGAGTCACTTGATGCAATAATTTTAAAATTTACTTTTCGAGTCTTGACCCCAATTTTCTCTATCTTTAAGGAGTCTCAAGCCATCTTACAATCACCTTCCCTTCCCCTCCCCACAATAGACAACCCGTGAGGTAGGTAAGGCTGAGAGAGCTTTAAGAGAACTGTGACTAGCCCAGGGTCACCCAGCTGGCTTCATGTGGAGGAGTGGAGAAACCAACCCGGTTCTCCTGGTTAGAGTCCACTGCTCCAAACCACTGCTCTTAACCACTACGCAAGCAAACAAGCAAGCATCTTGGACACGAATGCTCAGATCCATTTCCCCACAAGCCCTCCTCCATGTGCAGCACAGACGGTAGAATACGGCAGCCTGAATCTTGCATTGGTTTACTCCCGGCACGCGTGACCCTGCATGCAAGAAACACTGCCTCCTGCAGGGGAGGGGGGATTTGTGCGTAGGAGTCGACACGCCCCCCCCTCCGCCAACAATCGGAGAAACGAAAACAGCGCCTACCTTGCCCAACTGCGTCTGCTGCTTCAGCCGCTCGAGGAAGAGGGTGTGGTGCTGCTGGTAGGCCAGCTGCTGCTGCAGAGACCTGGGGCTGGAGGGCAGGGGCTCGGAGCGCGTCCGCCCCAAGGGCTTGTGGGGTGTGGGCATCGGCAGCCGCTCCGGGGGAAGCAGCTGGCTGAAGTGCAAGGGGACTGCCCCTAGCCCCGGAACTGCAAGGGGAGAAGACAAAAAAATCCCCAAAAGTTAAAGGAGGAAGGGAAGCTTTACGGGCACCGTCACCAGGCGGTCAACGCGAGAAGACACACCACTTTTAATCCAGAGGGCGGATGCCGTTCGTGTCCATCTCGGACATTTCTGGCCTGCCCTTTCTCCAAGGAGCTCGGAGAAAGGCACGCGTGGTTCTCTTCTCCTCCACTCCGCCCTCACAGCAGCTCTGTAGAGTAGGTTCGTTTCAGAGAGAAGGCAGGTGTAAGGTCACCTGGCAAACCTCAAAGCAGAGTGAGGGATTGGAACCCGGCTCTCTCCTGCTCCTAGTCCAATGCTCTGACTTCTACGCTAGACTGGCTCTGGGGGATCAGAAAGGAAACCAAAACCTTCTGTCCTAAACCTCAATTGACATCCTAGCCGATGCAGACTTTGTGTTTGCGTTACAGACGAGGGAACCACAACAGAGGGATGCAAAGCAACACTTTGTGAGAAAGCCTAATTTTTTCAAGTTCCTAGTCCTCAAGATTAAAAAAAAATGGGGAGCTTCTGCTGACTCCTTGGAACACTTTGTGAGAAAGCCTAAATTTCACTTGATACAACAATATTTCCCCCGCAGCTCTTGTTCCTCTTTGTGTCTCTCGCCTGTTCCCACCATTGCCTGATACCAGATTTAAAAGGATCGGGTAGGAGGTGATGTGAAAGACCTCCACCTGAGACCCTGGACAGAAGCTGCCAGTCAGAGTAGGCAATACTGACCTTGACAGGCCAAGGATCAGTTTAAGGCACCTTCAAGGGCAAGTATTTACTTCTTCTTGCTAGAATGCCCCAGTGATATCAACAGTATGTCTAGCTTGTCTCTGTGCCCTTTCCCAGGAAGAAAAACCTAGTTACCACTACAGCCGGTTCTTTCTTGGAAGCTTTCACTGTGAGCCTCAAAACCATCCCAGTTAAAAACAGGAAAATAAAATAGTGGGAAACACCTCCTCCCTAAAAATCGGCGACAATTGTAGGAAGGGGCAGAAATGGCAATGAATTAAACCGTATGAGTAGCTTTACCACAAAGCACGTGTGGAATTAAACACGCATGACAGATGTTAACTGCAAGTGGGTGATGGTGGGGGGGCGGCTCTTAAGGTGCTAGGCTACTCTGAAAGAAGTATAAAATCTCAATTGGTTTGGCTTACACTGTATATCACAACAGTTAAGCACATAAGCTAAAACAGCTTATAGGGACGGTATGTTATTCAGATTTTATGGGCACACATATTATTAAAGATACCACCGTATAATAGTAAGCACTTAAAGGGATGCATGTATAAGCTTTCAATGTTTAGGCCAGGAGGGATCTGACTCTCCTCGAAGAACTCAGCAAGAGTGCAAACGTTCATTAGGTAAGACAGAAGTTTAAAAACCATTCCAAGGATTAGATGAGACTTCTTCAGCAGGACAAAAACATGCCAAGAGGACAGTTAATTGGAAAGAGCATGCCAAAATGGAATTAGAAGGTATAAGGTATATCTCTCTCAGGTGTGTTATCTCTAATAGGATGAGCGAAACCGGGAATCTGGCCAGTTATAGAGGTTGGCATAAAAATAAAGATAGTTGCACCAATTAAGTTAATTGGTAAGGTAACATCATGAAGCCCGCGTGAGCTCGTGGGGCATGCATAAACAGCAGACAGGTAGACAAAGAACTCAAAAATGTATAAATACTGCCATGTGTTGCATGATTTTTCTGAAGAGAGAGCTCTTTTTTGACAGAGCTCTTCCTGCTAGCATAATAAAACCTCTTGCTTCTAAAGAAATAACCTGAGTCGTCCCTGTTCTTGGTGGGTCTGTGCCATTGAACGGGGTCTGGCTTTTGCATCCAACAACTCTGCAACTCCCCCCCTGCCCTCCCCCCCTGCAATTCTCCTTTTCTTTGTCCCTTTTGGAACAGGAGAAAGGTTCTGAGAGGAAAAAGCCTTGGAGAAGGGAACACAGTTTCCTCCCTTATAGAAAAAGATGCAGAATGGGAACAGCAAAATTAATTTTCATTGAGAGTAATAAGTTAATTTTGGGCAAGCACGATGTAAAACATTCTGCAGTTCAGCCAGGAAGCAGAGGATCAAGCTTTAAGGGAGATATAAGAGTACAGAGTGGGGGTTCCAGTAACGTTCATGGTAATCTGGTAACGTAGAGAAATTCAGAGCTTCTTTTAATGGAGACACCCGTAATTTGGGAAAAGACCTTAAGGCAGTTGTTAGTTCTCACTCTCAAACATGAGATTTCAGCTCAAAGTATTAACCCAAGGCCTTTTTTCCGCGACATCACTTGTCCATCGTCAGGCCCCTTCAATTAATACAATTGTGTACAACTGAAACGTTGGTTCAGTGCGACTCTTCCACTGCAGACTCAAGCCCTTTCCGCAAACACTACAATAACCATCATGCTGTGTGCTGCTATCTCATGGGGGCAAAACACGGGGAAACGCAGGGGGAGAGCGAGGTGACATTTGACGGTCAGAAACAGCTCGCATAATCAAAACAAAGACCCAAAGTCGTCGGAGGGGGGAACGCGAGGGAAACAGACAAGCATACAAGGCGTTATATTATGATCACCCTGGACTACCCCTTCTAGGAGCAATCCTACTGCTGTTTGCTTGTCTACGGGTGAAAACAGACCCACAACTAGTTAAGGGAGCCTTTGCAGGGCCCCGTTTCCCCGAGACGAAGGGGCTGGTGCTCACCAGTCACGAGAGGGGTGTGGCTGAGCGAAGGCTCCAGAATGATCACCGGCTGGAGCCGAGCGGACAGGGGGCTCCCAGGCTCATGCTGCTCCAGGTTGGTCGGCAGGAACACGGGCGCGTGGGTGCTGGTCAGGACGGACACCTTGTGCGCCAGGCCTGGGAGTGTCCGATGATCTCCATCCCCCTGCAGATAGGATGGGAGAGGACAGGTTAAGAAGCAGCTTCACAGAACCGTAGAACAGAATCATAGAGTTGGAAGGGACCACCAGGGTCATCTAGTCCAACCCCCTGCACAGTGCAGGAAATTCACAACTATCTCCCCCCAGACACACCTCCAGTGACCCTTACTCCATGCCCAGAAGATAGCCAAGATGCCCTCCCTCTCATGAACTGCCTAAGGTCATAGAATCAGTATTGCTGACAGACGGCCATCTAGCCTCTGCTGAAAAACCTCCAGGGAAGGAGAGCTTACCACCTCCAGAGGAAGCCTGTTTCACTGAGGGACTGCTCTAACGGTTAGAAAATTCTCCCTGATGTCTAGATGGAAACTCTTTTGAATTAATTTCAATCCGTTGGTTCAGGAGTTTGGAACTGCCTAGTTCCAAAACTTGTGAAGTGGACCAAAAAAATCATCTCTCTCCATGCTTTTCCATAAAAGTCTCCAGAGACAAAGGCCGTTTATGCTTGGTAATTAGCAGTGCGCTCCAGGCCGCAGTGCCCCACATTTTTTAAAAATTTCTTCACACTGAGCCATCATTCCAGACTTCACTGCGAAGCTGGTGCATACCTGCTTCACATTGCTTAAGAGCCCCTCTAATGCGACCTTTTGTATTCTCCGCCCCCGCATCGAAGCATTCACTGAAGGAAGCATACAGAATCCCAGCCTTGGCTTAGCTATGCAAATGACCATTGCTAATGGCTATGCAAACAAAAGAAACAAAGGAGCAGGCAAGTGGGGGGTGGAATTTGTTTGACTTTCTCCTCTTGCATCGGGAGCGTGAACAGGCATTTCAAAGGTCGGATTTAAAAAAGGCAGCTTTGAGCGAGCCTCAAAATCGACCCTGCGTAAACGGCCACGGAGTTTTATTTTTAAATCCCTTCTCTCTAAATGGGCTGAAGACAGCTGAAATGGATTGCAGTTCATGGTGTATGCTGGGTCCCTACTCCAGACTCTTGCCCAACACCCCTTTCCTCCTGGGGCCACCCCTGCAGACCTACCCTGGAGGATGTCATGGAAGTGGCCGGTAGCCCCAGGGTGAGAGCTGGGAGGGAGCCGGTGGTCTGAAGCGCAAACTGGGCCAATGAACTTTCCTGCATTCTCAGGCGTTGAGCTAGCGGGGTCTGCACCAAAGAGGGGGGAAATAAAAATCACGTTCGGTGGTTTCCCCATTCCAGTATATCACAGAAGTCGTGAAGAAGATTCCCCAAAAGTCAGGTTTGTGTCTAGAGCTACAATCATAGGCAGATTCTCCACTCCCCTGTTCCACCCTCACGACAACCCCATGGTTAGGTTGAAGAAGAGTTGGTTTTTATATGCCGACTTTCTCTACCACTTAAGGAAGAATCAAAACGGCTTACAATCGCCTTCCCTTCCCCTCCCCACAACAGACACCCTGTGAGGTAGGTGGGGCTGAGACAGTACGACTAGCCCAAGGTCACCCAGCTGGCTTCGGGTGTAGGGGTGGGGAAATAAATCCAGTTCACCAGATTAGCCTCCACCACTCATGTGGAGGAGTGGGGGAATAAACCCAGTTCTCCAGATCAGACTCCACCGCTCCAAACCACCGCTCTTAACCACTATACCACACTGGCAATTTGCTTTCTAATGGTTCAATGTACACAAAATTATTTAAAAAAAATATTGTTTAAAAGTTATTAAAATTATTAAAATATTGTTTAAAATTACATTTAGGCTATGTGTATAAAGTGTATATAAAACATATTCAAAACATAAATGAATTTCGTGTTTAGACTTGGTTCCCATCCCCAAGATATCTCATTATATAAATGCAAATATTCCAAAAAACGGAAAGATCTGAAATACGGACCATTTCTGGTCCCAGGCAGTCGGGATAGGGGATACTCAACCTGAACCAGAATTAAGATAACCACTAAGGAAGCAGAAAAAAGAGCAAATGATGTGTATGGAGAAAGAGACGCACCGTGTCATCTTGTGGAATCCAGACAAGTGGGGGTTACATCCTCCAGTAAAGGAAATGTGGGGTCCTTGCCCTCCCGGCCAACGTTTTCCCACCAGTGCAGAATTTTAGTTGGATTGACAAATGTTTTAAACCCTGGCTTATGTGGGATAACTCTCTTATTTGCAGGGCAACTCCATTTGGACATCTTGGGGAACAGGGAGGGAAGGGGGGATACCAAGGGCAGTACTTGAGCAAAGCAACAAACTGCGTCCAACTGGAGTTTAATTGCATCTTGCTGCCATGTCAGAATGCAGCCTGTGTTCATTGCGACCCTTTCCCCTGGCCTGGTAAATATGTCCATAAACATTCTTCGCTCACAGTAGTTTTACTAGCCCACATGACCAGAAATAGCAGTTCTGGCTTCTTGCGGCAGATTCATGTTTTCTTCTCGTAGGCAAAGGTTTCTCTGCCTGGTCGCCCAGAAGTGATTCCGACCCACCACAGGTGACCAGGTGAGTCATGACTAACACAACTTGCCCATGCAAAACAGAGGAAGTGGAAACAATAGAACATGTTCTGCTGCGATGTCCCTTCTACGACGACATAAGATCGCAGTATATTCTCCCCATATTGTCGTCCTTTCCTGGGAGATCGGAAGAAGCTAAAGTTTCCCTTTTCTTAGCAGACTCCTCTCGGGAGATAACTACTCAAATAGCCAAATTTTGCCTCCGGTTTAGTGGGATTCGTAAACGGCTGACTGAAAACCTTTCCCCATAGATCTTTCCTCCTCTTCTTCAAATCACCCCTCCCAGAATCATCAACTTTTATTATTTTATTTTATTATTTTAACCTAACTTTGATTGTTATTCAGAGCTGACATTGTATCGAAATAAACTTGATTGATTAACACAACTGTTACTGCTTTGGTGGTTCTACTGGGCCAATCATAGATGTGTACGGGCTTCCTTTCTCTCTGGACTTATGGGGAATGGCTGTACCTCTTGCGTGAGTCCTGATGCAGCTGGCAGGGCCCCGTGTTCTGGCACTAGGCTGTCGTTGGGCGAACTGCACCCAGACACCGGGGTGCTGCTGCTACTGGGAGAAGAGTCTGCAAGAGAGAATGGAAAACACAGCCTTGGGTGCGGGAAGAACAAAAGGCAGCGACACAAAATGGAAATGGGTAACGTATGGAGCAGTGAAAGGTTAGCAGATGACCGCAAAAACGGATCTAGAAGCAGCCAGGGCCATCTGTTCATGGCTAATGCTTGGCACACACTCTTCCAGCATACTTCTGTGGGTTTACTAGGCAAGTACAGACACGGGCCATTTATTCATGGCTGTTTCCTCGCAGTCACCCCGCTGACTACTTCAGGGCTTGGCTTTGCGTATGCTTGCATTTTCCGACTGTCAGAGGCTGCCTCGCTCTCTCCGCGCGTTTTCCGGATGCTGGCTAAACGCAAACCCAGAAAACACGGGCAAAATGCACAGAGAGTTCAGAGAGAGCTGGGACTAGCCCAAGGTCACCCAGCAGGCTGCATGTGGAGAGGTGGGGAAACAAACGCAGTTCACCAGATCAGAGTCAACTGCTCATATGGAGGAGTGGGGAATCAAACCCCATTCTCTAGATTAGAGTCTGCCGCTTTTAACCACCACACCACGCTAGCCCTTAAACACAAAAGCCAGCAGTTAAGTGGGTTGGGACATCTTTGGAGAAGCCCCACATGGAGGTGGTACAACACCCAAACTTTGGATCACATAAAAGTATTTAGTTATAATGT
The DNA here is from genome assembly GCF_029931775.1 of Euleptes europaea. Lineage (NCBI taxonomy): Eukaryota > Metazoa > Chordata > Lepidosauria > Squamata > Sphaerodactylidae > Euleptes > Euleptes europaea. The sequence goes on from NC_079312.1 coordinate 171,598,938, forward strand.
TCATGACAACCCAAAAACTGGCTCCAGAGTTGGCTCACAAAGTACAGAACCCCCCCCCCCAAAAAAAAACCAATTAAAACCATGGGAATATCACAATAAAATAATTAAATCCACATTAAATGCAGCAGAGAGACAATTCTGGGATGATAAAAAAATAACAGACTGATAGTCCTGTTGTCCTCAGCAGTTACACCTTTCTAAGCCCGCTGACTTCAGTAGATTTGAAGTAGGATGCAACTCCGCTTAGGATGGAACTGTTATGAACATAAAAGCTTTATGGAGCCAGCGCGGTGTAGTGGTTAAGAGTGGCGGTTTGGAGCAGTGGACTCTAATCAGGAGAGCCGGGTTTGATTCCCCACTCCTCCGCAAGAGTGGCACATGCTAATCTGGTGAACCGGGTTTGATTCCTCACTCCTCCACATGAGCGGTGGACCCTAATCTTGTGAACCGGGGTTGGTTTCCCCACTCCTACACATGAAACCTACTGGGTGACCTTGGACTAGTCACAGCTCTCTCCGAACTCTCTCAGCCCCACCTACTTCACGGGGTGTCTGTTGTGGGGAGGGGAAGGTGATTGTAAACCAGTTTGATTCTTCCTTAAGTGGAAGAGAAAGTACATGTATAAAAACCAACTCTTCTTCTTTCCTCCTTGTGCTGAGAACGGCCTACTGGACCTTCCGGCTCCATCGTTCCACCCTTCTAGGAATATGAAGCATGCAACGCGTCTCCTTTCAGGACGCCCATCCTTTCCCCCACAAGCCTTCCCAAAGCGCCCTCTTACCGATAGCTTCAGTCGGCCGCCTCTTCAAAGAGGGAGGGGCGCTCTCCTTGCGGGTCAGGGGGTTCTTGCGCCGCTCGCCTGCCTTCTTGGTCTTATAGCGCAACTTGAGGTTGGGCTCCGAGGCTGGAGTGGACACATTTTCCATTTATTTACCAGCTCCTTTGACCAAAGGTCTTGAGCTTAACCATAACAATAATACCTAATACAACACCAAATAATCCATTTACAATACCCAACATATACTTAAGGTTAAAACACAGTAGAATATAATTACTAAACATGGCATCACTAATACCATAACAATCAATATATTCCCCCTGAACCAGCCTCATTGAACTGAAATCATTCAAATCACAAAATCTGATCCAACATTCAACTTGCAGCCAACGTGCTTATTTTGACGTTTAAGCGACATCACCTCCGCCAAAAATCTTGCAACAGAACTAGTGATATCAGGGTGAATATCTCCCACTATGTGGGATATCACCCAGGAAGTTTGTATTTAGACAATATTGGAGTGATCCAACACAACCTAGGAGCTGACCAGTGCTGACAAAACAATAAGAGATGGTGCAGAGTCACAATATCCTCAGATTTACACTCACAAACTCTGTCTGAGTAGGGAATTTTCACAAAACGACCTAACATCTCTGCAGTTGGATAAGCATTTAGTCTGGCAAGCATAAAGGCACGTCTATGGCCTGGGATTGTCAGCAAGCTCACATAAGAGGGGGGAGTGGACACAGAGAAGAAGGTCAGGACCGCCATGCTGGTTGGACTAGAAGGTCCGTCTGGCCCCGCCATCCTGTCCTCCACAGCGGTTTGGGATCCACTCGGGGGACAAGGCATTTTGATGCTCAGAGATCCAGTAGAGTGGGCTGTCAAACATATGGCCCAAGGGCCGGATTTGGCCCCTGGAGAGCTCTTATCCGGCTTGTGAGCCAGCCACCCCTCCCCCAGTCCTGATCTGGGCTGGCGAGGCATGGCCAGGCCCAACCAAGTGCCATTTATGTCATATCCGGCCCTCGTAACAAATGAGGTCCACAACCCTGCACTAGAGTATTCTTTTTAAAAATATTATTTTATTTTATTTTTCCAAAACAAAACAAAACAAAACAAAAACCACACATAACAAACTCAATCATTCCCATACATACAATATAATCCACCTTCCAGGGGCATCATTTTAAATTTATCATTACAAACTTACAGAAATAATAATCATAAAAACTGAAAGGAACAACGACCTATTCAACTCTCTTACAATATACTGCTTAATCTGAACTATACCGGTAGTATTTGTCATTTCTACTTATTCACTTAATCTTCAATCAGTTAATAATCTCTATTTACTGTTCCATATGAGCTATATCATAGATCCATTAAATATATCATCTAATATTGCTACTCCAGTTAGTTTTTGTTTTCCCCATTTCCCCCCCAAATAAGCAAGAATATACCAGAACCCCGCTTTACTTAGTTATAGTTTGAATTTCATATAGTCAAAATAAGATGCCCATTTCTTCTGACCCTGCATTAGAGTATTCATCAACTGTTCCAGTACAAACAAATCTTTAACTCAAAGCATAATGCTGAAATGAGGGAGATCCTTCACCTTTCTCTGGGCCTAGGAGAAGAGAAGGGGTATTCCCTGATATGGCATCAACCCTGAATGTTGTTTGGAAAGGAGGATAAAGGGTTGCTGTTTTCAGACTATTTTGAAAACTCAGAGCCTGTTAGGGATGAGGACTCCCCCCACCTTCCCGAAGCTGGGGCAGGGTGGGTGGCGAGCACAAATTATGGCCAGTTACCTAGGCCAACCTGCATTTGTGGACTCCTATTGGTATGTATGCCCTGACCTGGATGGCCCAGGCTAGCCTGATCTCGTCAGATCTCTGAAGCTAAGCAGGGTCAGCCCTGATTAGTATTTGGATGGGAGACCACCAAGGAATACCAGGGTTGCTGTGCAGAGGAAGACACTGGAAAACCACCTCTGATAGACTCTTGCCATGAAAACCCCAAAAGGAGTCACCATAAGTCGGCTGCAACTTGACGGCACTTTACACACACACATTGCTATGTACATACATGCCGTCAAGTTACAATAGATTTATGTCGACCCTAGCCAGGGGCGTTCAGGGTAAGTGAGAAGCAGAGGTGGATTGCCATCGCCTTCCTCTGCAGAGTCTTCCTTCGTGGTCTCCCATCCAAGTACAGACCCTGCTTAGCTTCCAAGATGATATGAGATTGGGCTAGATTATGGCATTCCCCCCCCCCCACATTGTGACTTGAGGAAGAAAAATTAAAAATCATGATCCAGGATGGTAAAAAATAATAATAACAACAAAACTTAAAAATCATAATCATAATCATAATAAAATAAAAAATAATAACAAAAATTAAAAATCATGATCCAGGGTGGTAAAAAATAATAACAACAACAACTAACATAACCGATAATTTGCTAACTTTCAATGTTCTCCAGGTAAACTCAGCCCCCAGAATGGTAGGCCTGGCCCTGTTTGGGAAAACATTATAAGCAGGGTTCGATTATAGCTCTTTGGTAGAATTGGGCTGTGTCTTCTCATAACCAAACATCATTGTCAAGGTTTTTATTTGTCCTCTGCTTCTATGCTGATTGCAATATGGCCTGTGGAATGCACGGGAGGGAAGGGGGCACAGTCTAGCCCGATCTAGTCAGATCTCAGAAGCTAAGCAGGGTCCATACTTGGATGGGAGACCCCCAAGGATGGCTCTGCAGAGGAAGGCAATGGCAGAAACCCCCTCTACTTCTTCCTTGCTTTGAAAGCCCCTTCCTGGGGTCGCCATAAGTCAGTTGTAACCAGATGGCACTTGCGTCTGCGGAATACAGGGAATCTCTCTTCCAAAAGGTGATTCTAATGCCAATATTCTGGCTTTGAACAAACAGGTCCCACCCTTAGCTATTATCCTTGATTTTGTGTGTGTGTTAAATGCCATCAAGTCACTCCTGACTCATGGCGACCCTATGAATCAATGTCCTCCAAAACATCCTATCCTTAAAAGCCTTGCTCAGGTCTTGCAAATTGAGGGCCCTGGCTTCCTTTATAGAGTCAATCCATCTCTTATTTGGGTCTTCCTCTTTTCCTGCTGCCTTCAACTTTTCCTAGCACGATTGTCTTTTCCAGTGACTCCTGTCTTCTCATAATGTGACCAAAGTACGACAGCCTCAGTTTAGTCATTTTAACTTCTAGGGTCAGTTCAGGCTTGATTTGATCTATAACCCACTGTTGTTTTTTTTTTTTGGTTTTTTTTGGCAGTCCACGGTATCTGTAACAGCTCCTCCAACACCACATTTCAAAGGAATCTACTTTCTACCTGTCAGCTTTCTTCATTGTCCAGCTTTCCCACCCATACATAGCAATAGGGAACGCGACAGCATGAATTACCTTGATCTTAGTTGCCAGTGTGTGACACATCCGTACGCTTAAGATTTTACATAACTTTTTTTCAAAGATTTTACACTGCCTTTTTGTTGGTAATTAGACAGCGAGTTCTGTCTATGTCAGGACAACAAAAATAGTTACATGTTTATATTTGTTTGCATGGTCTCGGGGAACAGTACCGGCCACTAAGCCAGTGTTAATTGGTCACTTTCGCACGTATTGGTCATGCGATGTTCAGTCGCATTCCATGATGCAGAAATTAAACTGCCGTTTTGTTGTTAAGAGATACTTGCTATGCTCAAACGCTTCTTCCTCAAATTATGAGCCCGACAGCAAAGAATCAAACCCGACAGCAGGAGTTGAAGAGAAATGAGTCGTAGCTGGAAGTTGTTATTTTAGATCCCAAGTTTAATAGAGTAAACATTTGTTTTGTTAAGGAAAGCAACGTGTTTAGAGTCTTTGTGGGTGTTTGGGATCCATAATCCACAAGATCATGATCTTTTCGCATTTAATCTCAACACTTCCCCCCCCCCCGCCGCCCCACTGAACGTACACAGGTTACCAATGTTAACGCGGCATGCAAAGGATCCGGTGCCTTTAACAGCACTTCTGATGTGCAGAAACACTGATTCCCAGGAAGCGAAAGACGAAGGGACACGCCAGGGTGGTTCTTTCCCACCACCACCCAATTCAGCTGGACAAACACCTCCGACCTCGTACCTGTTTTCCTTAGCGGGAAGTGCTCTGGGGAGTCTCCGGAGCTGTTGGCGATGGCAGGGAAGAAGCTGGGGAGGACCGGAGCGGCCGGTCCTTCGGGTTCCATCGGCTCCAACGACCTGGATGTCAGAGGACAAGCAGGCATATTTATTTTTAAATTTTTTAATTTCGTTTCTACCCTGCCATTTCCCGGCCAGGGCGGGGCCCAGGGCAGCTAACAACAATAGAGTTTACATTTGTTAAAACGTCAGCATGAAAGCACACGCATATATTTAACTGGTTAATATCAACAATATGAGCCTTAAAAAACTTGATAGTTAGAAATGGCGCCCGAGTACCGGTGCCTCGCTTTATTTAAGGCAGGTTAGATGAGGGAATCGTTCTTAATCATAATGGGGAGACCTGAGAGTCAATAGAGCTCCGTGGTGCAGAGTGGCAAGCTGCAGTACTGCAGGCAAAAGCTCTGCTCATGACCTGAGTTCGAGCCCGACGGAAGTCGGTTTCAGGTAGCCGGATCAAGGTTGACTCAGCCTCCCGTCCTTCCGAGGTCGGTGAAATGAAGACCCAGCTTGCTGGGGGTAAAGGGAAAAGGACTGGGGAAGGCACTGGCAAACCACCCTGTAAACATAGTCTGCCTAGTAAACGTCAGGATGTGACGTCACCCCATGGGTCAGGAATGACCCGGTGCTCGCACAGGGGACTACCTTGACCAGAGACAACCGGGAAATATGAGGTCCATCAAAAAGGACTGGGGAAAGAAACCACAAGGGAGAGAAGACAGGAGAGAAGGAGAAGAGGAGAAGAAGGGGAGGAAGGAAAGAAGGAAGGGGGAAAGGAGACCAGCTGATAGAAATCAGCTGGCGGAAAGAGGTTTGCCATTTGCACATGTTGGGAGAGTGTCGCGTAGCCCCAGCTCTGACTGGAACAGAAGCTCATGATTTTCACATAGACCTATGTGCCCACGGCAATGGTAAACAAAAGCTTGCACATGTGTGAATGGCTCCCCCCGTATGACCCAACGCTGAGGGTGTAACCGGGTCAACCGCCTGATCAAAGGGCGTCGGGAGAGAAGTGAAAGCAGGTCACAGGAGGGGAAGCCAACTCTCCCGTACGACGGAGACCAGACAGGAGTAGACAATTGCCCGGGGCCTAATCCCTAAAGCCCTGCTCTTAGATCTGTAAACTGAGCTACCGGAGACTCTGTCTGGTTCAGCACACCCATGGAATGTCGAAGGGTTATTTTTAAAATCCTACCCATCCTTCGCCAGACTGTGGCTGGCAGGGGTTGGAAATGAAGCGCGTACAAAATGATTCTAGGCGGTGAGAAAATCTCAGAGCAAACCCTAAGAAACAACACTCATACACAAAGTCTCATAACAGAAAGACGCCCTGCACCAACCTGACAGACGTGGCCTGTAGGAAAGTGTTGAAAACATGGAGGAGGAGGAGGAGGAGGAGGAGGAGGAGAGTTGGTTTTTATATGCCGACTTTCTCTACCTTTTAAACTAGTTAATCTCCTTCCCTTCCTCCCCCCACAGCAGAACCCTTGTGAGTTTGGTGGGGCTGAGAGAGTTCAGAGAGACCTGGGACTGAAGTTCACCCGGCAGGCTTCATGTGGAGGAGTGGGGAATCAAACCCGGTTCTCCAGATTAGAGTCCACCACTCTTCAACACTACTCCACACTGAGGAGGTGGGACAGGATCTTGCCTTCACCCCGAATGTACATTCTTGCCAGTGGAGATTCTGCTTTCATGTTAACAATGTGGGAAACGCCCGTTTACAGTGCCATCCTAAGCAGGGGGTCCCTAAACCAAGGGACTAAGAAGGGTGTAACTCTGCTCAGGATGGTGGTGATATCGTCATGTGCCTTGTCAGTTGTCCCCAAAACCTGGATAAAACGGGGGACAATTGAGGATGTAAAATCAGTCTGTCCTGCTTAGCCAAACCATTCCCGCTGCTCCTTCCAACAGCTAGGGATTAGCCAACTGGGGTCCGGACACTGGCCAAAGCCAGTGGGCGCGTGCGCAAATGGATGCCTATGACTGGCTTACCTGTATGGCATGACTGGAGCACTGGTCCTTTCTAGAGCGGCCTGCTGTTTTTTCAGGATGACTTCAGCCAACTTCTGCTTCACGACCCTACTCGCCACAGCACCTGTTGAACAACGAGGAAAGCGGTAATTGTAGTTGTCATGGGACATTTCTCACCGACACAGGTTTTCTCCAAGATGGGACTTCAATTTACATTCACCGGTAAGGATCCAAACTCAAAGTTTTTGGACAGCTCTCATTTGGGCCCCACCTTGTTAAAAAAAAAAAATCCACACAAATACTACAAAGATGCTCCAGCACTTCCTTCTCCAAATGGAACTAATGCAGGTAGGTGTCAGTTCCCCTTGAACTTTTCAATGCTTGCTGAAGTAGGATCATGTATTACTACAATTACCATTCAACTGCTGGAGACATCATAAGAAAAGTAGCCAGGTATCTGTAGGAGTGGTTAAGAGCGGCAGACTCTAATCTGCAGAACCGGGTTCGATTCCCCACTCCTCCACATGAAGCCTGCTGGGTGACCTTGGGCCAGTCCCAGTTCTCTCAGAACTCTCTCGGCCCACGTGGAGGCAGGCAATGGCAAATCAACTCTGAACATCTCTCGCCTTGAAAACCCGACAGCAGGGGTGTCGAACTCAATTGTTACGAGGGCTGGATATGACATAAATGTGACTTGGCTGGGTTGGGCCGTGCCTCACCAGCTGAGATCAAGAGTGGGTGGGGGGTGGCTGCCTCGGCAGGCTCTCAAGGGGCCGGATCCAGCCCGTGGGCCATATGTTTGATACCCCTGTCAAACGGGGTCACCATGAGCCAGCTGTGACTTGACAGCATGCACGCACACACACACACACACACCCTTAGACCATCAAAGTGCTGATTAAAAGAGACTCAGCAAGGGAATCTGGACTTTTTGAGAACACAACAGCTGCTTCTCCCTAAGAACACATGAACACATGAAGCTGCCTTCTACTGAATCAGACCCTTGGTCCATCAAAGTCAGTATTGTCTACTCAGACCGGCAGCGGCTCTCCAGGGTCTCAGGCAACTGGAGATGCCAGGGATTGAACGAAGCAAATGCTCTATCCCTGAGCCACAACCCTTCTTCTTCTTCTTCTTCTCCTTCTCCTGCTTCTGATTAGAGATGTCTGACCCATCCACTCCCTCCAGGGTTAGGAGATCACTCCAGGCATCCCTCTGCAATGTTGCAGTGGCTTCTGTGTGTGTATGTGCGGGGTGTGTGTGTTAATCCTCAGTTCATTCTGGGAGAGGTTCCTGGAGGGAAAGGAGCACAAGTCTTTTGCATACAGAGAGGGGGGCTGAAAGAAGCATATAAGAGTCACGCTCCATCCCCCCTCCTCTAGTGTAATGATTCCAGGAGAGTAGTTGTGTTTGTCTGCAGCACCAAAAATAGACTGGAGGCTTTTTGGCACCTTTAAAGAGGAAGACCATTTTATGTGGGAATAAAAGGCGGTTTGTCTTTCAGATGGCTCTAGTCTCCCTGTTTATTAGGGTTGCAAACTGGAGGGGGGAAATGCCATGGCCCCTCCCCTAGTTCAAGGAGAAAACAAATAGCGGGAAACCAACAGCTTGGGGACTTCGGTACCCTTGAGATTCCAAGGGGAGAAAAAAAAATATCCTCTGGATTTTAGTGGAATCATCCTCCCTGCCCGTTGGAGGAATCTGCAATCTGCGCCTTGTGCTTTGCCATGCTGCGCTGTCAGCATCCGGCAACAGCTCTTCCGAGGCGCTGACGGGCGTGGGAAGCAGCTGCAGGGAATTCCCAGGGTGGCGCTGGATGGATCTTGCTCTGTGAGTCTTTGGAGTGTTGCTCTGCTGATGCCCAAGGGCATGTGCGTGAGCCGGGCTGCATCAAGGTCAGCAGGTGCAATGATAGAAGACAGGTGGGCGGTTTTAAACGGGCAGGGAGGCATTGCTACACGGCGAGCCTGAGAAGCTTTGCAGGTGACAGGGTTAGCTTGTGATTCAAGAGGTCTCCGTTTCAATTCCCCTTAGCCTGGGACTCAATGGATGTTCTTAGACACTCTGTTCTCTCCCAATCACAGTTCCCCGGATATAAACTGGGGAAATTACAGACCTAGTTCGTGGGAGTACCGTGAAGAAGTTTATATTTTGGCGATTACATTTTTGATCAAAAACCACAGAAGAAGAAGGAGGAGGAGGTAGAGAAAGGGAAGAAGAAGGAGGAGGAGGTAGAGAAAAGGAAGAAGAAGGAGGAGGAGGAGGAGGAGGAGGAGAGTTGGTTTTTATATGCTGACTTTCTCTACTACTTAAGGAAGAATCAAACCGGCTTACAATCACCTTCCCCTCCCCACCACTTTCACCCTGTGAAGTAGGTGGGGCCGAGAGAGCTCTAAGGGAGCTGTGACTAGCCCAAGGTCACCCAGCTGGCTTCACGTGTAGGAGTGGAGAAGCAAATCCAGTTCACCAGATTAGCCTCCACTGCTCACATGGAGGAGTTGGGAATCAAACCTGGTTGTCCAGATTAGAGTCCACCGCTCCAAACCACCACTCTTAACCACTACACCACGCTGGCAATACTCAGTCGAGAACACACAAAGACGCAGGCATAAAACCAGTCTATCTACACACATACTGTGTGAAACAGAAGAAGTGGTAATTAGCTAGGAACAGAAGTATACGAACGAGCAACCAATTTAATTTTTTTAAGTCTTGATTTTATTCTGATCCCATGATCTCCAAGATCCCATGATCTGTATTTTCTTTTCTTTTTTAAATGGGTGTGGTAGGGGCAGGGGATTATGAAGCTAGAAATGATATGCGCGCGCGCACACACACACAAATCTGTCTCACATTTTTTTTATTTTTCTGGAGTTCTTCCAGGCCTCCGCAGAACTCCTCTCCTGACCATACTTGGCAATCACGGTTTCCACTTTTGGAAAGCCACGCGAGAAGCAGCGCGCCGCCATTTCTGCGTAGGTGAGAACAGCCACAGCGCAACGACCACGCGGCCTTTTCAGAACCGAAAGCCATGCGTCGAGCTGACGGAGGGGCAACTTTCCAAGAAGGGCGATTTCAAGGAAGGGGGGGGAACCCACTGCGAGGAAAAATACATCACAGGAAAGCGCAGCTCCTGATCTGGACGCTAGATGGTGCCGATGTATAGAGACCCATGCCGTTAGCGGCTTTTACATTTTTTACTTTAAAAAATAAATAATTTCAACCCCCCAAAAAAGAAAAGAAATAGAAAATATAACAACAATGGTGACAAGTTAACACATAAGCATCTATGGTGAGACAGAATGGTATAGTGGTTAAGAGTGGTGGTTTAGAGCTATGGACTCTGATCTGGAGAACCGGGTTGGTTTCCCCACTCCTACACACGAAGCCTGCTGGGTGACCTTGGGCTAGTCACAGCTCTCTTAGAGCTCTCTCAGCCCCACCTACCGCACAGGGTGTCTGTTGTGGGGAGGAGAAGGGATTGTAAACCGGTTTGATTCTTCCTTAAGTGGTAGAGAAAGCAAAACCAACTCTTCTTCTCCTTTGTCTTCTTCTTATGAAAGGATTCCATATATCTAAAAATATCTCCACGCGCAATTGTCATCTATATGCCATATATTCAAATGTTGATAAAGTTGTAAGGTCCTCAATCTACTGGATTACTGGTGGTGGAAATTTATCTCTCCAGTTTTGTAATATAAGTCTTTTAGCAACAGTAAGAGCACGGAGGGTCCATTTTCATTGGCCATCAGTTAGACTCTAGAAGATAGGCAGGTAATTTTAAAGTACTTTTTTTGCTGTCCAGTCACAGCTGATTTATGGTGAGAGACAGCGTGGTGTAGTGGTTAGGAGCAGTGGACTGTAGTCTGGAAAACCGGGTTTGATCCCCCACTCCTCCACATGAGCGGCAGACTCTAATCAGTTGAACTGGGTTGGTTTCCCCACTCCTACATATGAAGCCATCTGGGTGTCCTTGGGCTAGTCCCAGCTCTTCTTTTCAAGGCATGAGGTGTTCAGAGGTGGTTTGCCATTGCCTGCCTCTGCATAGCAGCCCTGGACTACCTTGGTGGTCTCCCATCCAAATACTAACCAGGGCCGACCCTGCTTAGCTTCTGAGATCTGACGAGATCAGGCTAGCCTGTGCTATCCAGGGCAAAAGTACATAGGCATCCTCAAAGATCAATGGGTATACTAATACATGTTGTTACCAGATTAGAGTCCCCCGCTGTAGGCCGGAAGGAAGCTCCCCACTTCCGTCTTGATCACAGTGCCATAAGGAGGTTTATTCCCAACCATTTCAGGGTCAATTGATTGAGCATCTAGGACCAAACTGCACATGATGCTGGAGATCCATAAAGGTCCATAAAGGCAAGCACCGGGTCATTACTGACAGATGGGGTGATGTCACATCCCGACGTTTACTAGGCAGACTATGTTTACGGGGTGGTTTGCCAGTGCCTTCCCCAGTCGTCTACACTTTTAACCCCAGCAAGCTGGGTCCTCATTTTACCAACCTCGGAAGGATGGAAGGCTGAGTCGACCTGGAGCCGGCTACATGAACCTGACTTCCGTCGGGATCGAACTCAGGTCATGAGCAGAGCTTTTGCCTGCAGTATTGCAGCTTGCCGCTCTGTGCCACGAGTCCCATACCCCATAAATAAAAAATGTTCCAGTGCACAGTTACCCATTCGTGAGACCTGTCCTGCTGATTAAGCACGGTGAAGCAATCGCTTCTAGGGCAGAGGCGGATTCGCAAGGAGTAACAGACGCAGCTCCCCCTACGCATGCGACACCGCTGCGGTGGTGGCGGAGGGGGACGGGCATGTCCTGGCTGGTCTGGAGGCCCGAAGATAGCCGACAAACCTCAGGTGTACCACCAACGTACGTTCGTTCCCTACGCCCAGGGATCAGTGCCTCTTAAGTCCTGGTGTTGATGCGTGCACAGCGATGGAACGATATCCGAGGTGGAGACAGGGGCGGCGGCGCGCGAAACACGCACCACGAGATCGATTTGTGCAATTGCCAAGACGACAAGCCGTTTGACTAGCAAACCATTTCGGCAGGGAGGGTTCTCCCATTCAAAGCGGCGCGGCTCGCGCTGTGCCGACACACCTATGCCTTTTCCCAGACGAGTTCCACGGCGATGCGGCAGAACAACAGATGGAAGCGCGCTATCTGCCTCAAATCAGCACTGCAGGCGGTAAACTATTACCAAAGCAGACAAGCCCTTGGTTTACAAGTTTCTCAATGCTTCTGGGATTTTTTTTTTTTTTGCTATGTTACAATCTTTGCATGTTTACAAAAAGAAGGAAGGAAGAAAACACACGAAGAATTATTAGCACAATGTTCAATTAGCCCTGTCGTCTTATGATTCTTGTGTGCCAGGAAGGCAGGAAAGAGATGGAGGTCGCGATATGAGGGTCTCCAAAAAAACAACACCGGAGGAAAAAAAGGGTGGCTTTGCTTGTTCTCCTTTTTGTCTGTTTCCTGGTTTAACCCTCTTTCATGTGTGGAGTCAAAGGGTGAACACCTGAACACATGAAGCTGCCTTCTACTGAATCAGACCCTTGGTCCATCAAAGTCAGTCTTGTCTACTCAGACGGACAGCAGCTCTCCAGGGCGGAGGTCGTTCACATCACCTACCTGCCTAGTGCCTTTAACTGGAGATGCTGGGAATTGAACCTGGGACCTTCTGCATGCCAAGCAGAGGTTCTACCACTAAGCCACGGCCCCCTCCCCACATGCTTTCCCACATGCTGAATAATGCACTTTCAATGCGCTTTAACAATCATTTGCAAGTGGATTTTGTCAATTCACACAGTAAAATCCAGCTGCAAAGTGCACTGAAAGTGGATTGAAAGTACATTATTTGGCATGTGTGAAAGCACCCACAACTAACTCCTAAGGGATCTATCTATCTATCTATCTATCTATCTATCTATCTATCTATCTATCTATCTATCAATCAATCAATCAATCAATCAATCAATCAAAATTTCCCCTCTCCCCCGCTCCAAACTGTAATACTTCATACGTCACAAGCACTTTTACTACAGGAAAGGATTTGATTCCTTTCTGGTATTTCAACCCCACCCATGTTGTGGAGTTCAACCACCACCACCACCACAACCACCAGGGTTCACTAAAATGGCAATGAGGTCAGTTAGACCCCCGTTTGAAGTGAATGGCAGAACAGCAAAGAAGTAAATCCAAAGTACTGGAGCACTAAATCAGGGGTTCCCAACCTTTTAAAGTATAGTGACATACAAGGCCAAATTTACACGATATGGTGGCCCACTTAAAAAAAAGAGCATACAAAAAAACAATAAAACTGCAAAAGTCCAGAACCCAATTTCACGGCCTCCGTGACTCGCTTTTGGCTTGAGACCCACAGTGGGGAAACACTGCTCTCTAAATGCCCCTCAAGAGAGCCAGCCTGGTGCGGTGGTGAAAGTGTCAGACTAGGATCTGGGAAACCCAGGTTCGAATCCCCACTCGACCCTGGAAACTTGCTAAGTGACCTTGGGCCAGTCACCCACTCTCAGCCTCGACCCTGGAAAAGTGTTTGGATGGGAGACCTCCAAGGAATACCAGGGGAGTGACGCGGGAGGCTGGCAATGGCAAACCACCTCTGAACGTCTCTTGCCTTGAAAACTCCGCCAGGGGTTGCGGAAATCAGCTGCCCCTCAAGATGTTAACAACACAATTTCATGCTGAAACAGCAGCAAGGAAAAGGAGGCATTAGCCATTCCATAATTTATTAATATCTACTAGAAGCTTTGAGGAAAGGAAAAACCGCCTGAGAAAAAAGTGCCATTGGGGGGCTAGAAGACCCCACAAAATCGGCAGTGGGAATCTGTACAGATGGGAGACAATCTCCTTCTACACTTTTACCTTTGCACTGTAAGCCATAATCCCCACTTCATTTTTATCCTTTAGTTTTTACATTCAGCTCAAGTCACTCTCAAATTCATCTCAATTTTCTTTCACACAAAAAATGCAGACTTTTACCTATTTGACCCCCAATAGCAGACTCATAAAGTGTCCTTAACAAGGGCAGGGTGTAAAAAAAAGAAGATCAAATTCTGGGAGAAATCTAAGAGGAAACTTGTTCTGTGGATTGCTTTCCCCCATTGTGAGGAAGCCGAGTGCTTCCTGAACCACACTAGCTCCCCATTAGTTTCCAGGCACAATGACAAATGGTTGGTTTTGACCGTTAAAACCCTAAACAGCCAGGGGTCCGCAGAACTCCTGAAGGACCCTCTCCAAACTTAGGGAGCATCCGAGGATCCCCTAAAGCTGCCAAACTCCCCCTGTCTGGAGGTGTGGTAGGCACCACCTCTTCTGAGCTTTACTTCACAAAACTTATACATTTTGTGGCTTCAGGCTCTCCAGATTTTTATGTCTCTCGCTGGGGTACGACATCCTCTCCCTGGACACAGAATCCTATCGGCCCGAGGGAAACCCTAGGGATAAGCGGGAAGTCAGACGAGATGCCAAGCTACAGACGGCGGCTGACCTACATTTTTTGTGACCCTGAAGGTTCAACTGTTATGGGGGGGCCCCTTCGCAACCATCAACAAGATTTGGACCTCGAGGCCCAAATGGTGGAGGACAGGGGGGTCAGAGTCAGACGAGTGCAGCCTGAATTGAGAATTCAGATGTCTTTTTATGGTTCCGACTGGCTCTAGCCGAAGGACCAAGCTATAGAACTATTAAGCCGTGTACCAACGAGGATTAGAGGATCCAGCTGCCCCAATGTAGGCTATGAATAGATTCTGGGGAGCTCACCCGAGCCCCATGCAGCTGGGGCTTCGGGCACTGCAAGCCCCCGAGAAAATTTTTGAAATCTGACCAATGACAGGGACATTTGGAGGCCATATGAAATGGGTATTAGAGCGTATTCGAAAGTCAATATTAAGTGCTTAAACCCATTGGCTTATGATTCTATCACTAAAGTAGCCTTATTTTAATAACACTTTAAAAAAACTCCCAACGATTTCGTTGAAAAATGCACTCATTAAAAACAACAACGTTGCTTCAAGGCCCCTCCAGGATTAGAGGCCCTGAAGC
This sequence comes from Euleptes europaea, assembly GCF_029931775.1. Classification (NCBI taxonomy): domain Eukaryota; kingdom Metazoa; phylum Chordata; class Lepidosauria; order Squamata; family Sphaerodactylidae; genus Euleptes; species Euleptes europaea. The sequence continues at coordinate 171,613,964 of NC_079312.1, forward strand.
TTAAGCTTCAGTAGTTTCATAGCAGATCCATCACTGGATACAGAGGCTGCTGGATGGCGATTCCGGAAGCCCTAGCAGAGAGAGATAATGGGGAGAGGCAGAACGTTACTTACTACGTTTATTTTTGTCTTTGTTCAAGAGCAGCCGCAGCTCCTGTTCCTGCTTCCCAGATGCAGACTCTTGGGGCGGAGGCTCCATCGGCACCTGGGAACAGAGAGAGGCGGGGGGGGGGGAAGAGATTGAACCTGCACACTATCAAAGATGGAGCAAGAACTTCTCCAGTCTTCGAAGGGAGCATTTGTGATGTGACCTGCCTGGATTCAGCTTGGCACAGTGGTGAAAGTGTTGGACTAGGACCTGGGAGACCCAGGTTCGAATCCCCGCTCTGCCATGGAAGCTTGTTGGGTGGCCTCGGGCTAGGGTTGCCAACCTCCAGGTGCAAGCTGGAGACCTCCCGCTATTACGACTGATCTCCAGCCGATAGACATCAGTTCACCTGGGGGAAATGGGCACTCTGGCAATTGGACCCTGTGGCATTGAAGTCCCTCCCCTCCCCAAACCCCACCCCCTCCTCAGGCTCCACCCCCCAAAACCTCCAGGTATTTCCCAACCTGGAGCTGGCAACCCTCCCCTGGGCCAATCACACGCACCCAAACCTCACAGGTTTGTTGTGAGGATAACATGGAGAGGAGGGGAGTGACGTGAGCCATCATTTAGGTCCCCACTGGGCAGAAAAGTGGGATATAAATAAATTTAAATAAATAAATAAATTCTGACTCCAGAAGCTTACTCTGCAGAGGCAGACCCCCCCCCCCTCTCCAGGTTTGCCAGTGAAGCCTGAATGTTTCTGCTTCTCGGCCTATTACCTACTTGGTGCCTCACTTCCTTCAACCACTGTACCACTTAATTCCAACGTGGCATAGTAGTTAAGAGCGTCGGACTCTAATCTGGACAACCAGGTTTGATTCCCTACTCCTCTACATGAAAGGCGGACTCTAATCTGGAGAACCAAGTTGGTTTCCCCACTCCTCCACATGAAGCCATCTGGGCAACCTTGGGCTAGTCACAGTTCTCTTAGAAGAAGAGTTGGTTTTTATATGCTGACTTTCTCTACCACTTAAGGAAGAACCAAACTAGCTTACAATCACCTTCCCTTCCCCTCCCCACAAGACTCCCTGTGAGGTAGGTGGGGCTGAGGGAAATGTGACTAGCCCAAGGTCGCCCAGCTGGCTTCATGTGGAGGAGTGGGGAAACCAACCCGGTTCACCAGATTAGCGTCCACTGGTCCTTTTTTTATTTTATAATTTTTTTATTTTTATAATATGAAACAAAACAAACAAATACAGTAATAACAAAAAAACATAAAAAATACAAAAGAGTATCAATTATAATTATACAAAGTTATAAACTTCAACAAAATTCAACAAAGCAAAAATACTCTTTTGACCCTCCACCCACCTTAAAAAGCGACCCATCACCTGACTTCCGCAGAAGTGTCTAAACAGTTTTGAAAGTTATTGATAGTAATAATAGAAAAGTTAATAAACTTGTTTCTATAACTCACTAACTAAAATAGTAAAATCCATTTTTGCCCGTTTATCCCAATATGTGATGGAATTCTTCCATATCATTTCCATGTAGGAATTCTGTTAATTTGGCCATCCTCATATACATCCATAATTTCTCTCTCCGCGTCCACCGCTCCTAACCACCTCTCTTAACCACCACACCACGCTGGCTCTCTCAGCCCCACCCACCTCATAAGGTGTCTGTTGTGGGGAGAGGAAGGAAGGGAAGGAGACTGTAAGGCAGTTTGGTTCTCCTTAAAAGGTAGAGAAAATCAGCATATAAAAACCAACTCTTCTTCTGCTTCTAAAAGTATCCCAGCATTGCTACAGTGGGACAGGAGGAGTGGATGCTGTAGTAACCTCCACAGTGCTCAAGTAACCTCCACAGGAGGTCTAGGAGGAAGCGGGAGGGTGTCGCTGTCTCCTGGAGACATGACTCAGAGGTCTCTGTGTACTGGTTTAAAGGGCTGCAATCCACACACAGAGAAAGAGAGAGGATTCTGTTTCAGAGAATAGCCGTGTTGGTCTCAAGTAGTAGAGCGAGATTTGAGTCCAACATCATTAGAGAACAACGAGATTTTTGAGGTATAAGCTGTCGAGAGCTAAAACTCCCTTCGTCAGATCACGCACTTGGCATGGAGGGTTCAGCGTGTCTTGGTGACGCAGCGAGTAAATCGATGGGGCTTGATCCACGTGCCCTCCGACTTAAGTTTCGCGACACCAATAATTCTACAACAACAGAGAAATGATGCAACAGCCCCCAATCTGGTCAAGGGTTATCCGTTTTGGCGTGTGAGGTGGGGATGAAGAGAAGAAGAAGAGCTGGTTTTTATATGCTGACTTTCTCTACCACTTAAGGCAGAATCAAACCGGCTCACAATCTCCTTCCCTTCCCCTTCCCACAACAGACACCCTTCTGAGGTAGGTGGGACTGAGAGAGCTCGAAGAGACCTGTGACTAGCCCAAAGTCACCCAGCTGGCTTCATGTGTAGGAGTGGCGAAACCAATCCGGTTCACCAGATTAGCGTCTGCTGCTCATGTGGAGGAGTGGGGAATCAGTTCTCCAGATCAGAGTCCACCGCTCTTAACCACTACACCATGCTGAGTATGCCAACGGGATCACAAACCATTTTGGTGTGTCTTACAGATGTGCTATTCTCCCATTCAAGAAGCTGTTTCCTTGCCCAGAAGCCCTTGGGGGGGGGGGGAGGACTCTCGGGAAAGGAAGCAAAGCAAATCTTCACCCCCGGAGCAAATCAGACCAGCGGCTGGCCACTCCCTGGCAGTATGTGGCACAGCCGCTTACGCCAACCGCCCCCCCCCTCAAGGAAACACCAACGTGCATACCTGCAGGTGCTGGTGGGTGAGTTGTTCCACTTGCTGGTGGTGCAAGCTAGCCAGGAAAAGCTGGTGCTGCAGCTGTTGGGTCTGCTTCAGGGCCAGCAAGGCAGTGTCGGGGCCGGGTTTGGCGAGGCGCTGTCCAATCCGCAGGTCCATGGGGATGGTCTGCGGGACCCGCAGGGAGACGCAGAGCTTCACGGCAGCTGTCGGAAGAGAAGGGGGGGAAAGAGTTAATAGAGGGTTGACAGCAGTCAATCTTGCCCCCCCCCCCCCCGCTTCCCCAAAACTGTTCGGTCAAGAGGGTTTCCAAAAACTTTGAGATTTGCCTCTTCCGGTCCCACCAAGTCTTCCCAGCTGTGTTCTACAGAAGGTTTGAATTCCTAAGAAGCCTATCGGGGGTATAGATCAGAGATGGCGGGCCAACTTCCTGGAAGGAGAGATACCACCACTACTGATCTTTGATTGTAATGTTGCCACAGAACAGAGTTTTTCCCCCCTTTTCTTTTCTTTTAAAGATACAACCAGATGCAAAATGTGCAGTTATGGGGAGGGGGTTTGTGCTGCTCCAAAACAACATTCGCGCAGCTCAAAAAATTCAAGTTGCGCAGAAGTTGTACTGCATTATGACAGCTAACAACGCAAAGAACGAGTCGTTCAGACTCCTACCGAATGCCAGACCCTGATCAAGGGCACCCATTTCTCCCCCCTGCCAAGGACACTCCCCACAGATGCCAATGCTACTTCCCCGTAGTGTTCGCCAATGTTTCAAAGACACAGGAAATTGTTCTAGAACATGGGGAATCTGATGGAATCTGTGTGTGAAGGAAGGATGCTGTACCAGATTTGTGCTTTGGGGGCCTACCCCTGTTCTTAGTTTTATTTTATGTATTTCTTGCTTCGAAGACGAAAAAGAGTTGGTTTTTATATGCCGACTTTCTCTACCACTTAAGGAAGAATCAAACTGGCTTACAATCGCCTTCCCTCCCCCCCCACCACCACAACAGACACCCTGTGAGGTCGGTGGGGTTGAGAGAGCTCAAAGGGAGCTGTGACTAGCCCAATTTGCAAAAGATTTTACTGCATTTGCATGCTTCCTCAATCACCGAAGCTCTGATTTAGAATCAAAATCATAGAATCATCATACAGTTGGAAGGGACCACCAGGGTCATCTAGTCCAACCCCCTGCACAATGCAGGAAATTCACAACTACCTCCCCCCCCACACCCACAGTGACCCCTATTCCATGCCCAGAAGATGGCCAAGATGCCCTCCCTCTCATCATCTGCTTTGTTTTACCGACAATGTTATTTGTTGTACCGACAATGTCATAACCATGCTGCCCAAAAGAAAGGCGGTGATAAATCTAAGAGGGAATCATAATCAGGGAAGAGGAACATGCCCGCGACAAAAGAATCCGTCTCCAGGAAACAACGAAACCCATTGCAGACGCTGCCTTCATACGTCCCAAATTCAATTTGGAAAACATGAGGACTAGAAGCTCTGCTTGTTATTTTTCCCCCCCTAATGGACTGAGAAACAAAAATTGCGCAAACAAATCTGGCCCCATGCAGAATTCAAGGTGATGAGAAAAACATCCCGACCACCAGCTGGTGAAGGATGCCAGCCGCACAACCATCATTCACTATGTCATTGAAGTCCCACATTATTTCGGCCTCTGTATTGCCTCTGTGGTTCTTCAACTGGAAGTGGGCTTGGGATCAGTGGAATGCCAAGCTTGGAAGCTGGCTTCTCGCTTTTATTCAGTGGTGCTATTTTCTGAGGATAGCAGTAGTTTCTTCTCTCTTGTGTTCAGATCCTTAAGTTTTGCAGTCTTGACTCGAAACTTTTTTTTTTTTTTTTAGGGCTCCTTTGACTTTCCTGTCCATTGGCCTGCAGACTGTTAAGACAATCTTTAGTTAGAGCCCTGGAGCCATTAGACCCGGGGTATCAAACATAAGGCCTGGGGGGCCAGATCCGGCCCCTTGAGAGCTCTTATTCAGCCCGCCAGCAGAGGCAGCCACCCCCTCCCTGTCCTGATCTGGGCTGGCAAGCTTGCTGCAAACTCGCCAGCCGAGGCAGCCACCTTCCCCAGTCCCGAGGTGTCACTGATCAAAGACTGTTAAATGAAAGAAAATACCGTAAGAGTGTTATTGTGTAAAGCATGTTTGTATTTTAAGTAAAAAATATGCCTGCGTCTGGTACACATGGCCCAGCCCGACGAAATGAATTTATGTCATATCTGGCCCTCATACAAATGAGTTTGACACCCCTGCATTAGGCTGTCAGTCGGATCTTGGTAGGTCTCCCCTCCCAGAACCATCAACTTTTATTATTTTAACCGAACTTTGATTTTTATTCAGAGCTGATATTGTATCAAAATAAAATTAGATTGATTGATTGGTAGGACTCATAGAGCATGCTCTATGCAGGGTTTTTTGTGGGTTTTTTTGGTATCATACCCCCTTTCCCCCTTCCATCTTATTTTTATTGATTGATCGTCCCCAAATATCAAAGGGCTATTTTCTTGGCTAGGCTACATGCTTTCTGCTCTTTTGGCAAGCAGATCCTAAGGATTACCCTACTTGGATAGATGCTGTTCTGGGGCAAGAAGAAGAGCTGGTTTTTATATGCCGACTTTCTCTACCACTTAAGGAAGGATCAAACTGGCTTACAATCACCTTCCTTTCCCCTCCCCACAACAGACAACCCTGTGAGGCAGGTGGGGCAGAGAGAGCGTGACTAGATCAAGGTCACCCAGCTGGCTTCATGTGTAGGAGTGGGGAAACAAATCCAGTTCACCAGATTAGCCTCCGCCGCTCATGTGGAGGAGTGGGGCATCAAACCCGGTTCTCCAGATCAGAGTCTGCCGCTCCAAACCACCGCTCTTAATCACTACACCACGCTGACTCTCTGAAATATTATCTCATATTTTCTTTGTGTTTTGATCGCCCCTTTGATAGACCTTTGGATGCAGCCGGTGACGGTTTCAGATGCTTCCCTCACGTCTACATCTTCCCTGCTACCCGATATTGATGTGGGTATAATGTTGGCTCTGGTGAAATGTTTGGCAACAGTGGCTTCTACGAGAGGACGGAAACAGAGGATGGCTTTTTGCGAGAATGGATCCATCCGAGACCGCCAGGTCACTGGATTGTTAAACCAACAGGAAACGGCCCCTGTTAAAAGCCCCACGTTATTTCAGCAAAACTTAAATATAGCTCATCTTCTTTCAGTTGAGGTCTGCGGCTATAATCATGTTGTGTATACTCGGGGTATGCCGGATTACATCAGAACCCAGCACAGAAGTCAACGCCGTGAGAAGTTGCGCTTCTGTTTGTGGAGCATTGAGAACACGGACTGGCGCAATCCTCAAAGCTGGCAGGCGGCCCAGCAGGGTTTGCCAACGGTCCCTGCCCCCCTTTCCCGACATCCGCAAAGGATTTGCATACTTTTGCACAACTGGGGATTTCTCTGGCAACAATTTGCATCCTCTCGATGCACACTTTTATCAGACTTTGTGCGTGCGGGGGGTGGGATGCACAGAGAAACTCCTTCCTGGTTCCCTTGCATTTCCTTGCACACAGTCCAGCTGCTATCACGGTGGGGGGGGAAAGCCAGCTTCAAATTCCACTCTGAAAAGCAAAAGCCGCTAATGGCATCCTCTCCCTCCAGACACTTACGAACAAGCCCACCAAAACCACCCTGGCAGAGAGCGAACGTCTGATGGCTTAGCGTCTGATATAAGCTGACGCTTTGGGGGATAAACTGATCCTCGGGAGCCTGGCCAGCGTGGAAAGACGCAAAGCGAGACACGCATACACCCCATCCATTCTCCCAGCCGATCAAAACAAACAGGCTGGGGAAATTCAACCATGTGAAGGAGAAGACAGCGACCTCAGCCCCGCCCGAGAAGTCAAGCTAACTGTCTTGAGGCTATCTTGGCTGAATTACTCCCGCTTGCCTGGGTGTTTCAGGTCAGCAGTATAAACGAAAGTTCAGGAAAAGGAGGAGAAAAGTGAATGAGGGCTAGTAACTTGATCAGGGCGCATCTTCTTCCCATGGATGCACGAACGTGCCTTCTTTCTAGATTGCTGATTCCCAAATAGCATGGGCGGGGCACAGGACCGAGGAATTATTTTAGTAACTAAAAAAAACAAAAGAGACCTTCATAACAAAAGCGGACATCCAGAAAGGAGGCTGCTCGCTGCACCCCATATGAGTCACTGTTCTAGGGTTGCTTCCCTCCAATCAGGGGAAAAGGCACAGAGTAGGGACTCATGAAGGGACACATCTGAGAGCAGGGCAATAGTTGTTGGGTCTTTTCACACCACACAAGCCAAAAACTATAGCTCAGGATTCAGAAGAAGAAGAGTTGGCTTTTATATGCCGACTTTCTCTGCCACTTGAGACTCAAACCGGCTTACATTCATCTTCCCTTCCCCTCCTCACAACAGACACCCTGTAAGGTAGATGAGGCTGAGAGAGCTCCAAGAGAGCTGTGACTAGCCCAAAGTCACCCAGCCGGCATCATGTGGAGGACTGGGGAAACCAATCCAATTCACTGGATTAGCCTCTGTCGCTCATGTGGAGGAGAGGGGAATCGAACCCGATTCTCCAGATGAGAGTCCACTGCTCCAAGCCACAGCTCTTAACCACTACACCATGCTGGCACTATTTAGGAAAAAGTGATCGCTATCTATAAAAGCTGGTTTACATTACAACATCCCAACACAGTATCCTTCCAGACCGGGCATATACCTTTAACACCCAGGCCTCAATCACGTGATAGGAAGTTTGGGGACACCAATTTGTCCCTTGTATGCCAACAGACTGTGGATGTGTACAATCCCATGTGCCACGTGGTAGAATCCCTAGTGGTGTGTACTGCCACTAGTCAATGTGACATCATCAGGGCTGGCCTTGTGACATCACCAGGCCACACCCCCATAACTCTCAACAGTTTGCAACCCTAGGCAAGCTGCAGTCACTCAGGGTAGAGCCAGCATGGAGCAGTGATTAAGAGCAGTGCTTCGGAGCAGTGGACTCTGATCTGGAGAACTGGGTTCGATTCCCCACTCCTCCACATGAGCGGTGGAGGCTAATCTGGTGAACTGGATTTGTTTCCTCCGCTCCGACACATGAAGCCAGCTGGGTGACATTGGGCTAGTCACAGCTCTTAGAGCTCTTTCAGCCCCACCTACCTCACAGGGTGTCTGCTGTGGGGAGGGAAAGGGAAGGGGATTGTAAGCCAGTTTGATTCTTCCTTAAGTGGTAGAGAATGTCGGCATATACAAACCAACTCTTCTTGACCATACTGGTCAGGAGCGGCAGGGTGACTTAGCATAACTTCATACATGTGCCCTGAGCACTGAGCATGCACATTAGCCATGGATACATGGAGAAAAATCCTCCCTTAAAAGTAGGGTTGCCAACCTCCAGGTACTAACTGGAGATCCCCTGCTATTACAACTGATCTCCAGCTGATAGAGATCAGTTCACCTGGAGAAAATGGCCACTTTGGCCATTGGACTCTATGTTATTGAACTCCCTCCCCAAACCCCGCATCCTCTGGCTCCGCCCCAAAAACCTCCCGCCGGTGGCAAAGAGGGACCTGGCAACCCTACTTAAAAGACCCACTCCCACCCCACGCAAAAGTGCTGGTCCCTACAAAAAGCTGCCCTAGACAGCCACCTAGTAGCCTGATTGCCCAGACTAGTCCGATTTCGCCAGTGCTTGGAAGCAGGGTCGTCCTCGGTTAGTACTTGAATGGGAAACCACCAAGGACAACAGGGGTTGCTATGTGGAGGCAGGCAATGGTAAGACGATTTCAACTTGACAGCAGCTTAGGGTCGCCGTAGGGTGGCCAGCTCCAGGTTGGGAAATACCTCGAGATTTTTGGGGCGGAGTCTGAAGAGGGCGGGGTTTGGGGAGGGGAGAGACTTCAATGCCACAGAGTCCAATTGCCAAAGTGGCCCTTTTCTCCAGAGGAACTGATCTCTATCGGCTGGAGCTCAGTTGTAATAGCTGGAGATCTCCAGCTAGGGTTACCAGGTCCCGCTTGGCAACCGGAGGGAGGTTTTTGGGGCGGAGCCTGAGGAGGGCGGGGTTTTGGGGAGGGGAGGGACTTCAATGCCATAGAGTCCAACTGCCAAAGCGTCCGTTTTCTCCGGGGGAACTGATCTCTGTCGCCTGGAGATCAGTTGTAATATCCGGAGATCTCCAGCTACTACCTGGAGGTTGAGCAAAGAAATAGTAACCGACTCTTGCACTGTATGCAAAATAGCGGTGTTCTTATTTACATGTGCAAAGACATACAAGGTTACAATATTACAACAACCAATACACTTATGTACATATAGTAGCAAAAAGCTACCCAAAGGAAGTTTTTGTCAACCGAGATTGACTTCCTTTGGGTAGCTTTTTGCTACTATATGTACATAAGTGTATTGGTTGTTGTAATATTGTAACCTTGCACATCTTTGCACATGTAAATAAGAACACTATTTTGCATACAGTGCAAGAGCCGGTTACTATTTCTTTGCTCAGCTTGACGTGTTGGTTTCAGTGCTTCGTTTTGTTGAGCACTACCTGGAGGTTGGCAACCCTCGGTCGCCAAGAGTCACTGATGACTTGAGGGCACACCATTATTTAGACTGCCACCTGGGCCCATTTGGCAAGGGAAGCCGTATCTGTTCATTATTTCAACACTGTCTGAATTCAGCAGGGCCCCGGCAGCCTCTTGATTGCCGGCTTATTTACTTTAATCCTGCGCCCAGGTCTCATTAACCAGGGCCTGCTGAGAGTGCCGTGACATCCACAGACTCACGGTGCCCCGTGCCAGTTCCTATTAGCGGCTTTCCGTTTGGTGCCTTGCCACTCCGGGGCCCACTGAGCATGGCAGCCTGTTTGCAAGCCGTCACTACAGAGAGCGGCTTAACGTTTGTATGCTGAAGGGCCATCGTTGAAGAAGAAAAGTTGGATTTTACATGCCGGCTTTCTCTACCGCTTAAGGAAGAATCAGAGCACCTTACAATCGCCTTCCCTTCCCCACAACAGACACCCTGTGAGGGAGGTGGGGCTGAGAAAACTGTGACTAGCCCAAGGTCACCCAGCTGGCTTCGTGTGTAGGAGTGGGGAAACAAATCCAGTTCGCCGGATTAGCCTCCACCGCTCACGTGGAAGAGAGGGGGAATCAAAAGTTGGCTACTTCTCCAACGCTCCGAAGGGTTTTTGCTACACATGTAGGCATGTAATGTGCTGTTTCTCCTTTAGTACGGGGATACATACAATCCTATGCATGTTTAGTCAGAGGGAAGTCTTATTTTGTCCTGACCTTGCTAGCCCAGGCTAGCCTGATTTTGTCAGATCTCTGGAAGCTAAGCAGGGTTGGCCCTGGTTAGTATCTTGGATGGGGGCCTGTCAAGGAAGTCCAGGGTCGCTATGCAGAGGTAACCAATGGCAAAACACCCCCGTCAGCCTTTGGCCTTGAAAACCCTACAGGGTCAACTTCAACTTGACAGGAAAAAAAAGTCCTACCTTTATTCAATGGGATAATTAAAATATATATATAAGGAAAGAGTCAAAATTATTTTTTATTATTAGCTTTGCTTATAGGACACACACAGAGAGAGACCCTCTTCCGGCATGGTAATCAAATTTCCCACCTCAGGACCCTGATTTTGATGCGCCATCTTTTTATGGCTTAGATGTAGCATGCTGCATTTATCTATTTGTAGTTTTAATAAATTATTGTTATCATGCATGTTTGTCGTGAGCGGCTCTGAGCTCTGCTAGACAGGGCGAGGGCGGGTTATAAATATAAACAATAAATAAATGAATAAATATTGCTTCATTCAGTAGGCCAAGCTTCACAGCCTCTTTAATCAACCAGGAAAAATGTGCTCGCTGCTGATTAAGCGTACTAAGGATCACGGCCAGTAAAACTGAAGGTGGGAGAATTGTACATGTACACGCACCCCTGTATGAAGTTCCCCTCACTGAGAAAACTAGCAACTCAGGGAGAAGAGTCCAGCCTAGATTTGGCCTGCTAGATTTTTTTTTTTTTTTACCCTGTGCAGGAAACCTTTGTCCATAAAGAAGCATGAAACAGAAACAAAACCACTTTGGAGAAGTCATGTCCATAATAGAATTTCTTTTTCTTTTTGGCAAGGCAAGAGACATTCAGAGGTGGTTTGCCATTGCCTGCCTCCGCGTCACAACCCTGGTATTCCTTGGAGGTCTCCCATAGGGCTGTTGAAAAAATTTTTTTGGCCCGTCTCGATTCAAGATATGCTGAAGTCCGAACTCCCCCGATTCGGATCCGTGGAATTCGGCGCCTAGTTCGAGTTCGGGGGAATATTCGGCCGAATAAAGTCATTAAAAATGCACTCGCGCCTTTCTGTGGCTCCGGGGGGGGGCATTTTTGGGGGTAGAGGTCTCAAACTTCCAGGGTAGCTTGAGGGGACGCTTCTTGCAAGAACCCCCCAGGTTTTGTAAAGATTGGGTCAGGGGATCCCGAGATATGGGGCCTGGAAGAGGTTGCCCCCCCAAAAAATCGCCCACAGTGACAGGAATAAAGCCACTTAAAGCACATTGGCGCTTTTCCGTGGCTCCGGGGGGGGGGGTTCATTTTTGGGGGTGCAGCCCCCAAACTTTCAGCGTAGCTTCAGATGAGGCTTCTTGGAAGAACCCCCAAGTTTTGTAAAGATGGGATCAGGGGGTCCAGAGATATGGGTTCCCCCCTTTTCCCTATTGGGATGAATGGGATCAGCCAATCCTATGCATCTAGAGAGCAGCAAATCCAAGGTAAAACCTCCCGGGGGAAATTCGGCTGTTTTTCGGTTCGGGCCGAACCAAATCGACAGCCCTAGTCTCCCAAATATTAGCCAGGGCCAACCCTGCTTAGCTTCTGAGATCGGATATTATTTACCAGGTGATGAGATTTATCTCCCTGCAGGGAACACCTTCAGCCCCCCCATTCCCAGTGTATTAAGCCTCCATTAAAGGGCCAGCACGTTTTGGAGGATGAACCTCCACAGCTCAAAGTTGTTTTCTTTAAAAGAAAAAAAGCCGGGGTTTGTGCAACCGAGCGAGCCGAGCGCCTCAGAGCTCAGGAAGGCCGCCTTCCAGCTGACAATCTTTTTTTTTTGTTTCCCAGCGACTGTCACAAAGCTCTTTCTTCATCTATTTGTGTCTGTTTTGCCGAGCTGGATGCCGGCGTGGGAGGTTTAATGAGGCGTTTATCTTCCTCCTGCAAATTCTCCCAACAGCAGCTGCTGCCCTGGGGCCGGGGCCTGGCAGCCAGGGATCCAGAAGCGGGATGCAAGCAAGTTATACGATTCCTGGAACTTAACTCTTCTAACGGGGTGAGGAGGAGGAGGCTGCGTTTCCTGCGAATGTAGGTTAAGGACCGCGCGGATGTTCCGTTTGTCGGCGCAGCTGGAACAGAAACATGAAACCTGATAGGATAATTTTACTTTCATATTTTTTTAAAAGTACGTTTCTAGGCCTCATGAGCATGGAAAAATGTCTGCGGCGTCTGGGGATGCGGAAAACCAAAAGGAGCCGGGGCAGGCCCATCTAGCAGTCTGGAGCACCCCAAACTTATATGCCACCGCTCTGTTAACTGCTTCCTTGCCGCTGCCACTCTGGGATTGGAACTGCATGTCGGAGGTGTAGTCTGGTGCGCTTTCAGCTTGCAGAACCATACAGGGCAGCTGTACAGAACCAGGCCATCTGGATCTAGTCCAAAGCTTCTTGAACTGTGGGTTGTGACCCCATATGGGGTCACATAACTGAATGTGGGGGTCGCAAAAAATTTGGCAACCGCAAAAGGTTTCTTTATGGTTTATTATCACTAAATGTTTGATTTGTATACCTGTTTTGTGTGTGTGTGTGTGTGTGTGTAGTGCCCTCAAGTCACAGCCGACTTATGGCGACCCCTTTTTTGGGGTTAGGCAAGAGACTAACAGAGGGGGTTTGCCAGTGCTTTCCTCTGCACCGCAACCCTGGTATTCCTTGGTGGTTTCCCATCCAAATACTAACCAGGGCTGACCCTGCTTAGCTTCAGAGATCTGACGAGATCAGGCTAGCCTGAGCCATCTGTTTTATATACCTATGTACCTGGGGTCGCATAAAAATTTCTCGGGCAAAAAGGGGTCGCGAGTGGAAAAAGTTTAAGAAGCCCTGATCTAGTCCAGCTTGTTGTCCCCAGTAAAGCCAAGCATGGAAGCAATGAGACACTGCATGCTGTTTGCTCCCAGTGACCCAAAGGTATACTGCCTCTGAAAATGGAGGTTCTATTTTACCCTCTCCCACATGATGTTTCCTATACACTGATGTATGAGACCGTATTGCCCCGCACCCTTCCACAGAAAGAAAACAAGTCCCTGTTCCCTTCCAGAAGAGGAAAGAGAGTGGCTTTGATTCACAGTCCTGCCCTGCTAGGAAGCCTTCGCTTCCGACCAGACTGGAAGCAGCTAGGGTTGCCAGCTCCTAGGGAAACACCTGGAGATTTTTGGGGCGGGATTTGGGGAAGGGAGGGCCTTCAATGCCATAGCATACAATTGCCAAAGTGGCCATTTTCTCCAGAGGAACTGATGTCTATTGGCTGGAGACCAGTTGTAATCACAGATCTCCAGCTAGTACCTGGAGGTTGGAAGGAAAAATACACCTATGCTATAACTAAGCGGTTAGCAAGAAAAAACAGCACAAGGCTCTATATATTTCAATTACAAAAACTATATTAAATAGATAATGCTATACATGACAAACAACGTGACAAATGTGAATTACCACTCAAAGTGTAACAAAACAAATAGTACAGACAATGCAAACATGGAAAAATCTCTCAATATACATCAAAAAGGTTATGTTTTCTTAATTGCACATGACATAGTTGCACAGTTCTTAAGTAGTGCATCAATTACAGTTACATTCTTTTTGCCCATAAGGCTAAACATAGAGTTGAGTTGGCTTCTCAAGAAGTCTTCTCAGCCAGAAAGGAAAATAGGAGCCTTCCGGATTGTTTTGCACTTTTTTGCTGCTAGGGGCTTCATCAGCCTGGCAGAAACTATGTTTAAAATGTACAGTTTGTTATATTCTAACTTAAGTACAAAAATTTGTACTAAAAACTATAGTAGCAAGTAAATACAGGATACAAGATGATAATAAAATACATACGTGTCTACAGCGCAAACGGCTCCTAATCGCCCCTTAGGGCTTGTCGTTTTGACTCTACCTCTCAGAGCCAGTTTAACTCGCAGATCAAAGCTTGTAATGGCGAAAGTTACTTAGTGCTCTGTTAAATAGTCACACGTGTGACTATTTATTTCCCCAATAAAAATAAATGCTGTATCATAGTTGCAAGGTTTTAAAGAAACATGACAGAAAAAGAAGATTAACCTTATATGAAGCAAGATAAATCAAGTTCAGTATTAAGTCCGCTGGGACTTAAGGTGTTAAATAATTGTATGAACATTGCCTCCTTTTGGAGTAATATTTTTTGTATGTTGGCCCTGTTATACTGATCGCCCATAAGACAAAGAATCTAAGATCTTCAGCATTATGTCTGTTCTCAATGAAATGGCTCACTAATGGGGCGTCGAGGGTTCGAGAACGTATGCGAGAGCGATGTCCGCCAATTCTTAATTTGATTTGTCTACTTGTGCTGCCCATATAAAGTTTCAAACAACTGCAAGTAATTGCATAAATGACACGGCTAGTGGAACAGTTCGAAAAGTGTCGCAACTTGAAACAAAAATTAGAAGTGGTTGACTTGAATTCCCGCACAGGTAAGCATAAAGAACAAACGCTACAAGAGCTGCATTTAAAATGACCAAGAACAGAAGGAGGTGAAAGGGGAGGAAGAAAATCTGAATGGACCAGACGGTCTCGAAGTGATGTGGATCTGCGCAAACCGAAGGTGGGGGGTCGGGCACATCCAGGTATATCAGCAACAAATCAAACAAATCATCAGAAAACATTGGCACATTGCTTCTCTATCCATTCTCCCAAACGCTGCTAGCCGATCCCTAGCATTATTGGTGGAGAGAGAGCTCTCACTTCGCTGGTTATTTATATGGTTGCCAACAGGCCTGGAGAAAAAAAAAGACTTTAAACTCGTGCAAATGGCTAGCTGAAATGTTTTCATAAATAGAAGTTGGAAAAGAACAGCTCACTTGGCTGGTGATTTATATGATTGCCAACAGGCCTGGAGGAAACATAGAGCTTAAACGCGTGCAAATGACTAGCTGAAATGTTTTCATAGATATAATTGGGAAAATAACAGTTTACTTGGCTGGTTACATATATGGCTGCCAACAGGCCTGGAGAAAAAAAATAGACCTTAAACGCATGCAGATTGCTATGAATGTTTTCATAAACATAATCTGGAAAACAAGAGTTTACTTGGCTGGCTTATCTTGGCCATTGGCGGGAGATTTTGGGGGTGGATCCTGAGGAGGGAGGGGCTTGGGGAGGGACTTCAATGCCATAGAGTCCAATTGCCAAAACGGCCATTGTCTCCAGGTGAACTGAGCTCTATCGGCTGGAGATCAGTTGTAACATCAGGAGATCTCCAGCTACTACCTGGAGCTTGGCAACCATACTGGTTATTTATACGGTTACCAACAGGCCTGGAGGAAAAATAGAGTTTAAATATGTGCAAATGGCTAGTTGAAATGTTTTCATAAACATAATTTGGAAAATAACACCTTACTTGGCTGGTTATTTATATGGTTGCTAACAGGCCTGGAGGAAAAATAGAGCTCAAATATGTGCAACTGGCTAGCTGAAATGTTTTCATGGCATGGAGGGAAACAACATAATCTGGAAAATAACATCCCATGAAGCCTCTGTTAGAGGAACAGCCCCCCTTTTTTTGTGCAGAATCTCTCTCTCCCCCATTAAACGTCGCAGAAGCTTGTATGTTTTGTGATACGTCGGTTGGTCCTAATAAAAAAAGAAAAGTGCCCGACTTTTGTTTTCGAGACGTTTTCCAACAGTGGAACCCCACCCAAGTCCAAAAAGGGGGCTGAGCCCCCCATCGCAGGGGAGGCCAGGACAACAGGCTCCGCCCCACCGAAGGTTGCCAACTGGCCGAGAAAAGAGAACAGCCTGGCCTGTCCCTTTAAGGGAGCTCTGCTCTGCGGTCATCAATCGATGCTTTTCAAGGCACTGAATTATCACCAGCGAAAACAAGCTGCTTTCAATGGGGCTGCTGCGGCACTCGGTGCTCAAGCTGCCAAAAGCTGGAAGGGGTCAGACCCGCTTCTTGGCTTTGAGCTGCAATGGGGGAAGTGGGGGTGGGGTGTTAAAGAGCTACTGACGGCATGCTTTGCTAGTTTCCACATGTACACAAAAGGCTTAAAAAGAACAATCCAAATTTTAAAAGTTGGCTTCTCTGATAGATGCTGTTAATCCTGACATTGCCAAGGCAACACGAAGCTGCCTTATACTGATTCAAACCTTTGGGTCTCTCAAACCCCCCTCCCCATCCTTTTACCTGGAGATGCCAGGGGAAGAAGAAGAGGAAGAAGAGTTGGTTTTTATATGCCGACTTTCTCTACCACTTAAGGGAGACTCAAACCGGCTTACAATCACCTTCTCTTCCCCTCCCCACAACAGACACCCTGTGAGGTAGGTGGGGCTGAGAGAGCCCTAACAGAGCTGTGACTTGCCCAAGGTCACCCAGATGGCTTTGTGTGTAGGAGTGGGGAAATAAACCCAGTTCACCAGATTAGCCTCCGCCGCTCATGTGGAGAGGGGAATCAAAGTCGGTTCTCCAGATCAGAGTCCACTGCTCCAAACCACCGCTCTTAACCACTACACCACGCTGGGTCTCCCGGGGAGACTCAGCATGAAAAGCAGATGCTCCACCAGAGTCACAGTTCTTCTCCGAAGTACCCCCACAGAATCAGAGTTGGAAGGGACCACCAGGGTCATCTAGTCCAACCCCCTGCACAATGAAGGAAATTCACAACTGCCTCCCCCCCGACACACACACCCAGTGACCCCTACTCCATGCCCACAAGATGGCATAGAAAAACCCTCCAGGATCCCTGGCCAATCTGGCCCTGAGGAAAATTGCTTCCTGACCCCAAAGTGGCAATCGGAATTTCCCTGGGCATCTAAGAAAGGACCACGAGAGCTGAACACTGATGCAACCCTTCCTGCCCTCCCCAGTCAACATAACAAGGCAGCCGCCAGATAACACAGGGCTCCTGCACTGTTAGTTTGGTTGAAGAGCGACACTCCCCTCCTCCTTGAATGACAAGTCATGACTGCTTAGATTCCCTCTTCTGCATAGCTATTCAAGATGCAACAAGCACTTGTGTTGAAAAAAATCCCCCCATTCCTACACTGTCTGCTTCCAGGATTTTAAGAAGAGTTGGTTTTTATATGCCGACTTTCTCTACCACTTAAGGGAGAATCAAACCGGCTTGCAATCACCTTCCCTTCCCCTCCCCACAACAGACACCCTGTGAGGTAGGTGGGGCTGTGAGAGTGACTGGCCCAAGGTCACCCAGCTGGCTTTGTGTGTAGGAGTGGAGAAACAAATCCAGTTCGCCAGATTAGCCTTTGCCGCTCACATACAGGAGCAGGGAATCCAACCCGGTTCTCCAGATCAGAGTCCAAACCACCACTCTTAACCACTACACCGCACTGGCTCCCTCGCCCTATTTTATCCTCCCAACAGCCCTGTGAAGTAGGTCAGGCTGAGACAGGAGTGATGTTGACTCATTCATTAACTTTTGTTTATAGCCTGGACTTCTCGCCGATTACACAGTGTATAACAGTACAAGCAAACAGGACGAAGATCAAGTCTCTATACACTAAACCACACCGTCACATTTAAAAAGAGATTTGAGAGGCATGACCCCAAGATCTGCAGGAACTCATAGGCAGTGGAGTTTGCTAGATCTGAGCAGCAACGTCAGTATGTATCTCCCATCTTTCAATGCACATTCACAATTCCTTGTAGCGTGGTGTAGTGGTTAAGAGGGGCGGACTCTAATCTGGAGAACCGGGTTCGATTCCTCGCTCCTCCACAGGAGCAGCGGACTCTAACCTGGTGGACCAGGTTGGTTCCCCCACTCCTACACCTGAAGCCTGCTGGGTGACCTTGGGGCCAGTCGCAGTTCTCTCCGAACTCTCTCAGCCCCACCTGCCTCGCAAGGTGTCTGTTGTGGGGAGAGGAAGGGGAGGAGATTCTCTTTGAAAAGGTAGAGAAAGTTGGCATATAAAAACCAACTCTTCTTCTTCTTGCAAGTAAGGTTGCCAGCTTTAATATTGGACCCTGCTCCTATGCCATCAAGGTCAGCTTGAACCGCAGACACTAGCAGGTGTTTGTGCTTACCTGCCCGCAGAGAAAAGATCTGTCTGCTACTTCTGTGGATCTAAAGGGGTAAGAGCAGGTCAGGCTGGTTTGGGGCCTCCCTTTTGAACAAAGGGAGAAGATGCCTGCAAAGTTCTTCCCGTACAGTTACCCTATAGCCTCTGCAAGAGCTTGCAGAGCGGATGGCGAGTTTTCATCATGCCCTTGAAGGCGCTCCTCTTTCTCAACCTCTTCCAACCCTTCCGGTTTAACTGGCAAGGCTTAGGACACCGTGCCAACCACCTTGGGCCAGAAGCATAAGTCAGTCTGCAGTTATTAGAGAGAAAAGTGGGCAGGGATAATCCTCGGGGTGGGAGAAGGTGGCAGACGAAAAAGGTCCATCCCATGAGCCAGGCTGCCCAAATTCAACAAGGTCAAAGCCTGTAGGAGAGCATGGGATGTGGACCTCAGAATCCCGAAGTGGCTTACAATGTTGTCCTCTGTGGTGGTGTAGGAGAGCCAGCATGGTGTAGTGGGTGAAAGCGGTGGACTCTAATCTGGAGAACCGGGTTTGATTCCCCACTTCTCCACATGAGAGGGGGACTCTAATATGGTGAACTGGATTGGTTTCCCCACCCCTACACATGAACAGCGGACTCTAATCTGGAGAACCGGGTCTGATTCCTCTTCCCCCACATGAGCAATGTGGACTGGAATTTGGAGAACCGGGTTTGACTCCCCACTCCTCCACCTGAGCGGCGGACTCTAATCTGGAGAACTGGGTTGGATTCCCTGAGCCTCCACATGAGTGGTGGACTCTAATCTGGTGAAACGGGTTGGTTTCCCCACTCCTCCACATGGAGCCAGCTGGGCAACCAACTACCAACTTAGCATCAGGTAACAAATTACCAGACCTGGATGGTCCAAGCAAGCCTGATCATATCAGATTTCAGAAGCTAAGCAGGGTCAGCCTTGGTTAGTAGTTGGATGGGAGACCACCAAGGAAGTCCAGAGTTGCTATGCAGAGGCAGGCAACAGCAAACCGCCGCACCTTGCTTCCGCAACAGAAAAAAGATGGAGGCGGCAAACTCAGGTGGCAAAGAAGCAACTCGGGAGGTGCCAAGGGGTGGGGAGGTTTTGCCTCCAGCTGCCGTTGCCACATCTTTGGCAACCGCCGCCAACCACGGAGGCTTCTGCCAAAGGCACTCGGGGCCTGCCAAGCCGTGAGAATTCCCTCCCGCCAACATATATCATCAAAGTAATGAATTAAAACATACACACGTTTACAGAAATGCATTTTGCTGAGGTTGCAATCCACCACGCATTTGTGTGCTCCTCCGGAGGCCAAATGCTGAAGCCGGAGTGATGGAGGCAGACCCAGAGGTAGGGTTGCCAGGTTCCTCTTCGCCACCGGCGGGAGGTTTTTGGGGCAGAGACTTTGGAGGGCGGGGTTTGGGGAGGGGAGGGGACTTCAATGCCATAGAGTCCAATTGCCAAGGCGGCCATTTTCTCCAGGTGAATTGATCCCTGTCAGCTGGAGATCAGTTGTAATAGCAGGAGATCTCCAGCCACTACCTGGAGGTTGGCAACCCTACCCAGAGGACTTGCGGGTTGCAGTTTTCCCTGATCTAAAAGGGCCTTGGCTTGGCCGGGCCTCTCCGCTACGTTTGGGCAAATGGGAAAAGATCGGCCCTGTTCAAAAACTGGCTAAGAGCTGAGAATTTTCTTTTTAATGCTCAGCTTTTCACCTTGGCAGGAATGGAGTAAACGAAGTTTCCGGGCAGGTTCTTATTTTTAATAAATCGCCCGGAAAAAAGCAGAGTGATGTGGTGCGTGTCAGTGAAGAGAGATTCATTCCAGACAGGTCGCCAGGTCACAACGAGCAACCCAAGGGTTCAGTGGTACTCTTGAAGTCTGTGATCATGAAGACCCAGTTTGTTAAAGGTGGGCACAAGCACTCGCTTGGCCAGCCAAAGGCGCATTTGACTGTGGGAAGTCATCGGCCACCAACGCCGCCGCCGAATTAAACAACTCGACGGCAATGCTTGGTGATTTGAACTGGTTGTTTGTGGGGCTTTAACGGGTCGTGCCGCAGGGATGATTCGCGTACCCATATGGTGACTGTGATAGTTTCGTTTGCGCTTACAGACTTCTTTAAAGCAATTATTTAGGAGTTGGAGTAGAGTGTTACGGATACCGTGGACTGCCCAAAAAGCAAATCAGTGGGTTCTAGATCAAATCAAGCCTGAACTGGCCCTAGAAGCTAAAACGACTCAACTGAGGCTGTCGTACTTTGCTTGCATTATGAGAAGACAAGTCACTGGAAAAGACAATCATGCTAGGAAAAGTTGATGGCAGCAGGAAAAGAGGAAGACCCAACAAGAGATGGATCGACTCTATAAAGCAGTGGTTCCCAAACGTTTCGGGCCACCGCCCCCTTGGTTCCACAAACTCAACCCCAGCGCCCCCTACCCTATCCAACAACATGGTTGAAGGGGCCCACCTCTAGTGCCCCCTTGCCTCTTAGTGCCCCCCTAAGTAATCCCACCCCCAGGGGGTGGTACTGCCCACTGCAAAGGACGCCACAGTCCTCAGTTTGCAAGACCTGAGCAAGGCTGATACAGATAGGACATTTCAGAGGACGGTGATTCATAGGGTCACCATAAGTCGGCAGTGACTTGACGGCACTTAACACACAACGCACATAGGTTTTATTTTGCCCTGACCTGGATGGCCCCCGGCTAGCCTGATCTCATCAGATCTCAAAAGCTAAGCAGGGCCAGCCCTGGTTAGAATTTGGACGGGAGACCACCAAGGAAGTCCAGGGTTGCTGTGCAGAGGAAGGCAATGGGCAAACCACCTCTGAAAGTCTTTTGCCTTGAAAACCCTACGGCGTCAGCTGTGACTTGACAGCAAAGGCGGGGGGGGAGGTTATATTTATTGATTTAATAGTTTTACTTTAAAACATTTCTATGCCAGCCTTCCAACTTTCAGGGTTCGCCCAAGGTGGCAAACATGTACACATTAAAACAGTGTTTAAAAGACAATTATATCATTGTCTTTTATATTATTAAATATATATATTAAAATATTTAAAGACAAATAAAGCATATAAAGAGAAAGGCACAAACAAGGAGGAGGGTCAGTAAGAGGGAAAGGCTCTGCTTGGCATGCAGAAGGTCCCAGGTTCAATCCCCGGCATCTCCAATTAAAGGGACTAGGCAAGTAGGTGATGTGAAAGACCTCTGTCTGGGACCCTGGAGAGCCGCTGCTGGTCTGAGTAGACAATACTGACCTCGATAGACCAACGGTCTGATTCAGTTTAAGGCAGCTTCATGTGTTCAAGAGACAGCAAGTGGGGTGTAGTGGATACAGTGGTGGAATGGGATCCTGGGCGACCCGGGTTCGAATCCCCACTTCTCCCATGGAAGCTCGCTGGGTGACCTTGGGCCCGTCATAAACTCTCAGCCTAGCTACCTCACAGGGTTGTTGTTGTGGGCAAACGGAGACAGGGAGAACGATGTTCTAAGCTGCTTTGAGTCCCAAATGGGGAGAAATGGGCTGCGCCTAGGCCAGGGCTGGCTGAGCCCAGGTTGCCGGAAGACCTTGGCAAAATCTCTCTCTCCCCCTCTCTCCATGAACTACCTCACAGGGGTGTTGTGGAGGCATTATGAGAAAAAGAGACCATTGCGTGCTTCAGTGAGTCTAAAAAATGTACTGCAGTTTGGGGAAACGGAGGGGCATAATTGTCTCCACGCACTTTGTTGCCAAGAGTCTGGGACGGAACCGACTGGGATCTCCTTTGACAGATCCCCTAGTGAGCCCGGGATCCCCTCGGTCCTGCCGCCCAGGCAGCTAGCTACCTGCACTGCTTTTGGGGGGGTTGGTTAGGCCCGCCTCGTCCTTTGGTATCTTGCGTGGAAAGTTTTGCTCCGACGCGTACGTGCCCGCAGGGCCCTGAGCTGACCTGTGGCCGGGGCTTGTGCTTTCAAGCTCCCTATCTCCGCGGAGCGAGAGGAAGCGGAAAAGAAACCGGTTTCTGGGGCATGTTGTCGCCGACAACCTGCAGACAGTGCGGCGGGAGAAGAACCTGGCCGCAGGCCTCCGGAGGACGTTATCTCCCCGCCGATCGCTTGTTTGAACACCGCGGCCCCGGAGCCACAGCAGGACTGTTTGTTCCAGTCGCCTGCCCATCTGGCTGGCCCGCTGACCCCGTATTTTCAAGTTTTCCTAGGACTGCAAAAGCGAGGAAGACAGAGCTCTCGCCGCCTCTCCATCTCGCAGTGAGCGGCCAAAATGTGAGCCCAGACAGGTCATCCGCTTTGGGGAAGAGCTGTCGTCTTTGGGGCTCCGCGCTCGGAAAACCCGACTTGGTTCGAGGCGGCTTCTCAGGGCCGCAGCCCCGTCTGAATCTGCGTTCGGTCTTAACTGCTAGGTCTTTTGGGTTGCGAGTCGTTCCTGTGAAGCCGTTCGCCACAATGAGAACGGGGAGATCCTGCACAGCGCATGTGCGTAACCGACAGCTCCCCAGGTCGGGCATCTGACTAGTCAAGGTTAGCAAAGAAGGAAGGGTCCGGCACTCTCCTCCTTCCATTCTTTAAGCAGCCTTTGTCGACTACCAAGCAAAAAAGAAGTCGGAAGATCTACAAAAGCCCACTATAGCTGACAAATGCATATATTCTGTCCCTCCCTCCCCAGTAGGGTGGCCAACCTCCAGGTACTAGCTGGAGATCTCCGGCTATTACAACTGATCTCCAGCCAATAGAGATCAGTTCCCCAGGAGAAAACGGCCGCTTTGGCAATTGGACTCTATGGCACTGAATCCCTCCCCTCCCCAAACCCCGCCCTCCTCAGGCTCTGCCCCCAAAACCTCATGCCAGTAGCAAAGAGGGACCTGGCAACCCCAGGGTGACTCATAGGGTTGCCAACTTCCAGGTACTAGCTGGAGATCTCCCGCTATTACAACTGATCTCCAGCCGATAGGTACCAGTTCCCCTGGAGAAACTAAAAATTCTTATATAGTAATATATTTATTTGGTGTGTGCAATAAAGTAGATTGGGCCTGGAATACAGGCTCCGCTCCGAAAACCTCCCGCCAGTGGCGAAGGAGGACCAGGCAACCCTAGAGACTCATCTGTCTCCCGAGATGGTTTTCTTCCGTGCCTGAAGACTGCTTTGTTTTGCATTTATCTATTTGTATCCCGCTTTTCTCCACTGGCTGGGACTTTCATGCAGCTCTGGCACACGGCGGAGGCCTGGCCGCTCTCCCGCCTCCTCAGGAGATCTCGGCACCCCACGCTCCCGGCCTGCCCCTGACGTGGTGAGCACCTGCGGAGAGAGGTGCGAAAGAGCCCTCCTGCCCAGTGCCAGGGCTTGGCAGTTTGACAGTTCCCCCGGCTTTATTGCGCGGGGGTGGGAAGGAAGGCCCTCGGGGCACTCCCAGCTCGAGACGGAGGAGTCCCAGAGACCGAGCGGGGGCTGCCCCCGCCTTGGGAGAGCGGCGAGAGATCTGGCCCGTTGTTTTCGAAGCGCCTCTCTCAGAGGCGACGGGGAACTCTGGCTCTAAGGCAAGGCGGCACGGTTGGGATGCCGCACTCCCCGGCCGGGGAGAGCGGCGGGGAGTGCAGCCTCGGGAACGGGGTCGACACGTCAAAATGCCAGCATGGGAGATTTCGTGGAGAGTTCCTTTGGGGTTTAACATACACTAGGAAGGGAAGGCACACCGTGTGCGCATCTGATCATGCGGAATAGCCGACTGCGTACTTTACTGGGAGCCCAGCTTGTTTGTTTGTTGGTTGGCAAGATTTTTGATTTCGAACTGCAGGTGCATGGTTCTGCGGTAGAAGCAAAGGAATTCGTAAGCAGCCGAGTGCCTAACTAAGGGTCAAACCCACAACCCAAAAGTGTCCCACCTAGATCCAGAAAAGGGCATTTTCTCTTTCTTTCTTTCTTTCTTTCTTTCTTTCTTTCTTTCTTTCTTTCTTCCTTCCTTCCTTCCTTCCTTCCTTCCTTCCTTCCTTCCTTCCTTCCTTCCTTCCTTCCTTCCTTCCTTCCTTCCTTCCTTCCTTCCTTCCTTCCTTCCTTCCTTCCTTCCTTCCTTCCTTTTCCTTCCTTCCTTCCTTCCTTCCTTCCTTCCTTCAATTCAAGATAGTGTACACCAATCCCATTTCCTCCATCTTAACCTCACAACAACTCTGTGAGGTAGGCTAGGCTGTGAGCAACTGAATGTTCCAAGGTTCTTCCCCACGAGGTTCAGGGCACAGTGGGGATTCAGGTAACCTAAGGGTTGAGCTGGAAATAGGGTTGCCAGGTCCCTCTTCGACACCGGCAGGAGGTTTTCGGGGCGGAGCTTGAGAAGGGTGGGGTTTGGGGAGGGGAGGGACTTCAGGGCCATAGAGTCCAACTGGCAAAGCGGCCATTTTCTCCAGGGAAACTGATCTCTGTCGGCTGGAGATCAGTTGTAATAGCAGGAGATCTCCAGATAGGACCTGGAGGTTGGCAACCCTAGCTGGAAACTAAAAATTCTTATAAAATAATATATTTATTTGGTGTACAGTAAAATCGATAAAAACACTAGGCATGGAATACAGGCTACGTATAAAACCACCAGTATGAACTGTTATTAAAAAATAAACTACACCCTTGATGGAATACATATTATAAATGACCAATAGACCATACGCATTTCGGCCTCTTAGGCCTTCCCCAGTGGTCAAATTATACAGAGCAAGATAATAATAATAATTAAAAAAAAAACACATCTGAAAGTGTACTTCTTTCCCATCGGGACCCAAAGCAGCTTACATCATTCCCCTCTCCACCATTTTATCCTCACAACACCCTTGCCAGGTAGGTTAGGCTGAAAGAGCGTGCCTTGCCCGACCAGCTTCCATGACACGAGTGGGGATTCGAACCCAGATCTCCCAGATACTGGTCCAACACTCTTAACTACTACACCACCCTGGCATTTATATAGCCTGCCTTTTTCCCTGGGCCTCAAGGAGGATTACAAATACCATAAGAACTGTTCAGTCACTCAGAAAGAGAATAATGAGAATAAAATATATGTGTGTGTGTGTTTTGTTGTGAGCCATCCTGTGCCCCGCCTTGGTGGGGAAAGGCAGGATAAAAGTCAAATAAATAAGTAAGATTAAAAAAAAATGAACATAACATCTATTTGCATTTAGTAAGTAAGATAAAAAAATTGAACATCTATTTGCATCCAGTTAAGTAAGTAAGTAGGAGCCCCGTGGCGCAGAGTGTTAAGCTGCAGTACTGCAGTCAAAAGCTCTGCTCATGACCTGAGTTCGATCCCGACGGAAGTCGGTTTCAGGTAGCTGTCTCAAGGTTGACTCAACCTTCCAACTTACCGAGGTCGGTGAAATGAGTACCCAGCTTGCTGGGGGTAAAGGGGAGATGACTGGGGAAGGCACTGGCAAACCATCCCCTAAACAAAGTCTGCCTAGGAAAAGTTGGGATGTGACGTTATATCCCCATGGGTCAGGAATGACCCGGTGCTTGCACAGGGGACCTTTACCTTTAAGATAAAAAATTGAATATAACATCTATTTGCATTTAGTAAGTAAGTATGATAAAAAAAATTGAACATCTATTTGCATCCGGTAAATAAGATAAAAAAATGAATGTAACATCTATTTGCATCCAGTAAGTAAGTATGACAAAAAATTGAATATAGCATCTATTTGTATCTGGCCCCTTCTTTCCAGAGCACAGGAGGGGGTGTACATGGTTTCCCCCCCTTCTTTACAATCTGCTTCAGATCAGAACTGCTCACAGTTTCTTTCCATTCAAAAAATGGAATAGAGATTATTATGCGCATCAGCCACAGAATATCTAGGAACCCCCCAAGTTGCTTCCCCCCCATTTCTTTTTTAAAATATTGGAGCTTGGAAACCCCTGGGCCAAAGGAGGCCTTTGTTGGGGGGGGGGGGGAAACCTAAGGTAAAAAAAAAAGATCCCACGACCGTGTAAGTATGTATAATTGCTTCACTTTGCCGCCATTAAAAGCAGTTTAGACAAACACGCAGATTCGCAAATGAAAAATAATCTCTGGTTCAGATCGCAAAGCAGGGATGGTTTTCTCCCTCGCTTCTGCTGTTTCCTCTTTTGAAGCCCCGGGAGGCTTCCTTAACTGCTGTAGGAGTCCTTGGCAGGAGGCCCCCTTGGGGAGATGCCATTCCGGGACGGAGTCAGTGACGGCAGCAGTTTTCGAACGTCAATGCAGCCTCGTGAAAATTGTTTAAAAAAACAGAAAAGAAAACTGCTTTGGCTCAGAGTATGTCTTGGCTGCGCTATCTGAAGAGTGAGAATCAGCCCCGAAGATAAACACTACTTTTGAGTAATAAATACTGGCGGGCTCAGACCAGAAAAGAACAACAACAACAAAAGAATTAGGATTTTCTGGCATCGAGGACTGTTGAAAACCAGGGCAGGATCCCTAAGAACATAAGAAAAGCCCTGCTGGACCAGACCAAGGCCCATCAGGTCCAGCAGTCTGTTCACACAGTGGACAACCAGGTGCCTCTAGGAAGCCCACAAACAAGTCGACTGCAGCAGCATTGTCCTCCCTGTGTTCCAAAGCACCTAATATAATAGGCATGTTCCTCTGATCCTGGAGAGAATAAGTATGCATCATGGCTAGTTTTCATTTTGACTAGTAGCCATGGATATCCTTGATGAAGATGTCCACTCCCCTCTTCAAGCCTTCCAAGTCCAGCAGTCTGTTCACACAGGGGCCAACCAGGTGCCTCCAGGAAGCCCACAAACAAGTCGACTGCAGAAGAATTGTCCTCCCTGTGTTCCACCGCACCTAACATAATAGGCATGCTCCTCTGATCCTGGAGAGAATAGGTATGAATCGTGACTAGTATACATTTTGCCTAGTAGCCATGGATAGCCCCTGTCATAAGCACATAAGAAAATCCCTGCTGGATCAGACCCAGGCCCATCAAGTCCAGCGGTCTGTTCACACACTGGCCAACCAGGTGCCTCTAGGAAGCCCCCAAACAAGACAACTGCAGCAGCATTGTCCTCCTGCCTGTGTTCCACCGCACCTAATATAATAGGCATGCTCCTCTGATCCTGGAGAGAATAGGTATGCATCATGACTAGTATTCATTTTGACTAGTAGCCATGGATAGCCCCTGTCATAAGAACATAAAAAAATCCCTGCTGGATCAGACCAAGGGCCATCAAGAGGGCCAAGAGTGGTTGGAAAGTTGGGGTTGGATTCAAATCCCGGCTCAGCCAGGAAATTCGCGCGGTATCTCTGGGCCAGCCACCCTCTTTCTTTATCAGCATCAGTACGCAGGACAAGGTCAGACATGCCAAATCCCAGACCCTGCTATCTCAGTGGCTGGATTCACTCACAATTTTCCCGGCACCTTCCCTGTACTTATCTGCACGGATGGCACAATTTGTTTCTCACTCACACGCACACTTATATCCTATCCCCCGTCCAAAGGCCCTCAGGGTAGTGTACACGGTTCTCCCTGCCTATTGTCGCAACACCCCTGTGAGGTAGGAGAGGCTGAAGCACAGTGATTCGCTCAAGAGAGCCAGCGAGGTGTAGTGGCTAAGAGCGGTGGTTTGGAGGGGTGGGTTCTGATCTGGAGAACGGGATTTGATTCCCCACTCCTCCACATGAGCGGAGGCTAATCTGGTGAACTGGATTTGTTTCCCCACTCCTACACACGAAGCCAGCTGGGTGACCAGTCACACTCTCTCAGCCCCACCCACCTCATGCGGGGGGGGGGGGAAAGGGCATTATAAGCCGGTTTGAGTCTCCCTTAAGGGATAAAGTCGGCATATAAAAACTAACTCCTCTTCCTCCATCTCCTCCTCCTCCTCTTCAACCAAGTGAGCAAAGATTTGAACCTGGGACTCCCTGGTCCTAGTCTGACATGCCAACCGTGACACCCTTATTTAAAAGATTTCTATTCTGCCTTTTCCTCTATCCGTGGAGGCACAAAGCAGTGTACAAACAGGCACAGCACAGTTGGATTTCAAACGCTATAAACGACAATAGAACAATAACCAGACAACCTCCTTTTTATAGCCCGTCAAGAGTAACCACCGGACGAGAGAAGAAATCTCAGCCTGCGCCAGAAGCCCTCTTAAATAACCTTGCTTTGCCGTGCATCTGAAAATTTGCTCCCACGGGCGCTGTCCAAATTTCCTCTGGGGCTCTGCTCCAGAGGGACCGTGCCTCGGCCGAAGGTGCGTACGGCCTGCTCTGACGGAGCTCCAGAGGAGCTAAGAGGCATTACTTTCCTAATTATGGATAACGGTCAAAAACTAACCATCAAAAGCTGAGCAGAATCCTATATAGGATCTCTGCAAGGCTGAAGGAGCTGGGTATGTTTAGCCTGAAGAGGAGAAGACTGAGATCTGATAACCATCTTCAAGTACTTGAAGGGCTGTCATAGAGAGGAGGGTGCCGAGTTGTTTTCTGTTGCCCTCGATCCTGGCTGAATCCTGGCGGAAACAGGGAATAAAGGAGGCTCAAGCGACCGTGCGTTTTCGCCCTATGGAAGCACTCTCCGCCCAGGGGGGACGCTCCCCAGCCCCGGATCTAATTTCAGCTCTTGTTCTTTTGCATGGCAAAACAAGAGGAGATGGGAGGAATGTCCCCATCCCGGCCTGGCTTGTGCAATCCCGAACCCCCCCCCCCCCCCAGGAGAGGAAAAGAAACTTCCACAGCTGCTCGGCGAGGGAAATACTGCGCCCGGTTCGTGGGAATCGAGAACCCCCCTGCCCCTGTGCCTTTTTATACTTTGCAGAAAAACTGAATGTTTATTCCTGCTTTGGAAGAGAGCTATATCCCCCCTCCCTTCCCTTTCCACAAAAAGACACACACGAAAAACCCAGGGTGGCCAGCGACTGCAGCTTCTTGGCAGATGGGCTGGCAGGAATCAGAGCAGCTGCAAAAAGAGAGCGATGGAGGGAGGAGGGGGAGATTTTTTCAGTTTTGTTTTGTTTATTCGGCTCGGGAGCGCACGGACCCTCCCCGCTGACCCGGTCCGGTCCCCTGGCTCGCCGAGCCAGCCGGCCCCATTTCTATACCAAAGCCCTTCTGGGGAGGGGCCGTGGCTCGGTGGCAGAGCGTCTGCTCGGCGTGCAGAAAGTCCCGGGTTCAATCCCCGGCATCTCCAGCTACAAAAGACAGTGTGGCCGGGGATATGAAAGACCTCTGCTGGAGGCCCTGGAGAGCTGCTGCCGGTCTGAGCAGACAATACTGACCTTGATAAAAGGCAGCTTTATGTGTTTATAAGCCACTCGGATCCCGTCATTCACCTCCCCAAATGACCACGTGGACAGGAAGAGAGGGCTATCTATGTACCCACTTGAACACACGAAGCTGCCTTCTACTGAATCAGACCCTTGGTCCATCAAAGTCAGTACTGTCTACTCAGACCGGCAGCGGCTGTCCAGGGTCTCAGGCAGGGGTCTTTCACATCACCTCTTGTCTAGTCCCTTTAACTAGAGATGCATCTTGGCCATCTTCTGGGCATGGAGTAGGGGTCACTGGAGGTGTGTGCGGGAGGTAAGTGTGAATTTCCTGCATGGCGCAGGGGGTTGGACTAGATGACCCTGGTGGTCCCTTCCAACTCTATGATTCTATGAGAAAATCAGTCTGTTTTGGGATCACAACCCACAATTTCAGGAGCACCATCTGACTTATCAGCTATCCAGACTCTAGTGTTAAGCAGAGTGGCCGCAAACAGCATCTCTGCATTGTTTTCAAGACAAAAGCTTGTACACATTTTTCCCCCTCCCCTGAGCACAAGCTACAGCACCCGTCAATGTTTCCCATGGCAAGGCAGGTGGATGTTGCCAAGCCTGCTGCTGGCACACGTACCCTCAGCGCCGCCCGTCCCGCCATGCCCTTTGCCAAAAGGCGCCGCAGTGACGCACATCCTGCAGAAGCGTTATTGAGGCCGTGCGGGGCTCGAACATGTCGAGGCCGCTCGGACACACTCTGCCAAGCCCGGCGCGCAGTTCGGCTGGCGTTCCCAGAGCCGGTCCCGCGCCAGCACATCTCCGCACCAAGGCAAAACTGGAAGCGCCCAGGATGTCTCGGGCGGATTAATTGGAAACACAGCCCCGGGGTGTGTGTGCGTGTTGCAATCGCGTCGGGATGACTCCGCTTTCAGGAACAAATGTATTCATTCTCGGCCCTGGAAGCGGTTCCCCCCCAAATGGAAGGGCGCATTTTTGTGGAATTAGCTCATCTCCCTCCCAGCGCGAAGGCAGCAAACGGCACCGGAGGGACTGCGCCGCCCGGGCTCCGGCTGCTGCAGCTGGACTCCGAGAGACGTCCTGCTTGCGTCAGAACCGGGGCCACACAGAGGTGGAACGGCCTGACTTTCACAGCCAGCCCTGTTTGGAAGAGCAGAGGATCTCTTTGGCCATTCTCTCGCCGCAGGCCTGGAATGTCACCGCGGCCCAGCTCATTTGCAAATGGAACAAAAGGAAGAAAGGGGGAACAAGGGTGCCCTCCGCCGAATGAGGGGATCCATTCTCTCATCAATGAATAACGGCCATCGCAGGGGAGCCCTTTCGGGATTAGGGAGACAAGCTTCCCGGTCAAAAGAGCACGACCCCCAGAACAGTTAGCCCACAACGGCAGTTATGCTAGGGTTGCCAACCTCCAGGTACTGCAAAAAAAGAACAAAAGCACGGTGGCCAATAGTACTACTGTAACAAGAAACTATAATAATGCATGTGTGCACAGATAACAACAACTAGATGCACAGTCCGCAAGTCCCAGCGATATAACGTCAAGATAAGTACCAAAGGCACTGGCAAACCACCCCGTAAACAAAGTCTGCCTAGTAAATGTTGGGATGTGACATCACCCCACGGGTCAGGAATGACCCGGTGCTTGCCCAGGGGACCTTTACCTTTTAAGTACCAAAGAATAACAATATCTCCTAACTACTTTGACATGACATGACCTGGATGGCCCAGGCTAGCCTGATCTCATCAGATCTCAGAAGCTAAGCAGGGTCAGCCCTGGTTAGTATTTGAATGGGAGACCACCAAGGAATACCGGGGTTGCTGTGCAGAGGAAGGCACTGGCAAACCACCTGTTAGTCTCTTGCCATGAAAACCCCCAAAAGGGGTCGCCATAAGTCGGCTGCGACTTGACAGCACATCACACACACACACACTTCGACATGAAGGAGGAGTGATCTTACTCCAGAAATGACAGGGTACCAGACTCCCTTTTCGCTATTAGCGGACAGGACACCTGTTGTTTCCGAACATGTGGCAGAATTTCTGACAAGAGGGTAAGGAAATAAATAAATAAATCCAACTGAGTCAATTTATAGATACTGGGTACCAATAAATAAAGGGTGCTGGGGTTAGTTGGTGTTTGCTGTGGTTCTTTATCTGTTGTCCGGAAGCATGTATTATTACAGCGTTTAAACGGAAGAGTTTTAATTTGGTAGCCGTGTTTTAGTGATATCGTTGTGTGTGAGACCCTTCTGAGCGGGATGGGAGTGCATGTATGCACGCTTGTTATCATTATCATCATGCCAATAAAGGTGACTGAAACTGAACTGACTCCCTTTTTGCATTCCAGTACTGAGGATTTACGATGCTTGCCAGTTCAGGAGCAAGGTCACTCCTCCTTCATGTCGAAGTAGTTAGGAGATATTGTTATTCTTTGGTACTCACCTTGACATTATATTGCTGGGATTTGCAGACTGTGCATCTATTTGTTGTTATCTGTGCATACAGATATTATTGTAGTTTCTTGTTACAGTAATACTATTGGCCACCATGCTTTGGTTCTTTATTTGCATAATCTCTTTGAGCACGAACCCCCAGGTAGTAGCTGGAGATCTCCTGCTATTACAACTGAGCTCCATCCGATAGAGATCAGTTCCCCTGGAGAAAATGGCTGCCTTGGCAATTGGACTCTATGGCATTGGAGTCCCTCCCCAAATCCCTCCCTCTGCCCCAAAAACCTCCCACCGGTGGCAAAGAGGGACCTGGCAACCCTAGGTGGTGCATGCATGCAAAGAGCCAGCCTGCCGACACCCCAGCCATTATTCTAATAGGCGAGCTTCATCTTCCAAGAGCCATAAAATCACGAGTCTATCAGCATCTCAACACCAAATGCTGACAAGACCAGGTCTTGAGACCTTGACCTGAGAAATCTGCTCCCTCCCTCGACACGGCTTTTTAAAAATTCTTCCCATTTTGTAACATCTGGGCTGTTGAAAAGTTTGGGCGAGTTCAAATGCTTGCATAATTTGTGTGTGTGTGTCTTTTGGATTGGCTCTAATAAAAGATAATATTGCTACGACCTGATCTCGGAAGCTAAGCAGGGTTGGCCCTGGTTAGTACTTGGATGGGAGACCGCCAAGGAATCCCAGGGTCCCTATGCAGAGCAGGCAATGGCAAAACAGCTCTGTTCCTGTCTTGACTTGGAAACCCCAGGAGGTCACCATAACTCGGCTGTGACTTGACAGCATTTCCCCCACCCCAATAAAAGGTATTACACGAACATAAGAACAGCCCTGCTGGATCAGACCAAGGCCCATCAAGTCCAGCAGTCTGTCCACACAGTGGCCAACCAGGTGCCCCTAGGAAGACGGCAGGAGCACCATCCTGCCTGTGGTCCAAAGCACCCAATATAACAGGCATGCGCCTCTGATCCTGGAGAGAATAGGTATGCATTATGACTAGTATTCATTTTGACTAGCCCTGTCCTCCATGAACATGGCTGCTTTCTGAGAATGA
Source organism: Euleptes europaea (assembly GCF_029931775.1). Taxonomy (NCBI): domain Eukaryota; kingdom Metazoa; phylum Chordata; class Lepidosauria; order Squamata; family Sphaerodactylidae; genus Euleptes; species Euleptes europaea. The sequence continues at coordinate 171,646,967 of NC_079312.1, forward strand.
CAAGTCGGAATGGAAGACTCAGTGTTATAGAAAGCGGGGAGGCTCGGGTTCAGATCCTCCCAGCCCCTTCGAAGCTCCCTGAGTGACCTTGGGCCAGTCACACTCACTCGCAGACTCACCTACCTCGCAGGGGTGCTGCCGTGAGCTCCATGGAGAAAGGGTGGGACAAAAATGTAACACAAATTGTTGAAGGAAAGTTCCACTGGCCAAGCTTTCGCTTCTTCTCCCCAAGCCTTCCGCCAACCCAGCTGCTGCGGTTCTTTACAACGCTGTGACCCTTAGGCTTCACTGCTCAATGGCTATAGCTGGATGTATTGCAGGCCATTAAGAATTAATTCTGTGGCAAATGTGAATTAATTCCAGATGACCATACAGAGAGCTTTTGGAATTCCCACCCCCTTTCCAGCTGTCCCTGTGCTCTAGATAATTTATACTGGAATGCAAGCTAGTAAACATGTTTTGTGGACTAATGACTTGATTATGCAAACTGAGAAAACCTGCACGGGTGGGGGGAGAAGAGGAGAAATTGCATAGCAAGCTGCAGGTCTCCCCTATTTCTGGACTCACCTACCCACCCTGATTTTGTTTTCCCAAATATTGCACCCACCTTTTCAAATTTATGCTCAGACTAGCCCACGTTCCTAGCCAGAGTTAACCCAGTCGCCCAGTTCAGGCCTAATGCGGACTCCCAATTTTATTTCAGCTACGTTTACATTGTGAAGCCAGGATCTGGTTCGCAGATGATCGTTCAAATCTTGGTTTCGCTCGACAAACGCTGGTTCCACCACCGTAGCCAGGGAACGTGTCAGGGCGACGGGAGGGAACAACCCACAATTCCCACCCCAGCGTGGTATAGTGGTTAAGAGTGGTGGTTTGGAGCGGTGGACTCTAATTTGGAGAACTGGGTTTGATTCCCCACTCCTCCACATAGAATCATAGAGTTGGAAGGGACCACCTGGGTCATCTAGTCCAACCCCCTGCGCAATGCAGGAAATTCACAACTACCTCCCCCCACACACCCGTGACCCCTACATGCCCAGAAGATGGCCAAGATGCCCTCCCTCTCATCCTTGCTGACAGATGGCCATCTAGCTTCTTCTTAAAACCCTCCTGGGAAGGAGAGCTCACCACCTCCCGAGGAAGACTGTTCCACTGAGGAACTAACTGTTGGAAATTCTTCCTAATGTCTAGACATGAGCGGTGGATGCTAATCTGGTGAACCTGGTAATCTGGTGAACCGGGATGGTTCCCCCACTCCTCCACATGAAGCCAGCTGACTGACCCTGGGCTAGTCACAGCTCCCTTAGAGCTCTCTCAGCCCCACCTATCTCACAGGGTGCCTGTAGTGGGAAGGTGACTGTAAGCAGGTTTGAGTCTCCCTTAAGTGGTAGAGAAAGTCAGCATATAAAAACCAACTCTTCTCCTCCTCCTCCATGAACGTGTCCACACCCCTCTTCAAGCCTTCCAAATTGGCAGCCATCACCACCTCCTGGGGCAGGGAGTTCCACAATTTAACTTTGTGTTGTGTGAAGAAATACTTCCTTTCATCTGTTTTGGATCTCTCACCCTCCAGCTTCAGCAGATGATCCCGCATTCTAGTATTATAAGAGAGGGAGAAATGTTTCTCCCTGTCCACTCTCTCCATACCATGTGTAATATTATAGACGTCTATCACGTCTTCCCTTAGCCACCTTCTTTCCAAGCTAAACATCCCTAAGCGTTTTAACCGCTTCTCATAGGGCAGTTGCTCTAGTCCCCTGATCGGTTTGGTTGCTTTTTTCTGCACCTTCTCAAGCTCGGCAATATAATTTTTTAGGCTTGGTGACCAGAACTGTACACAGTATTCCAAGTGTGGTCTCACAATAGATTTGCACAAGGGCAGGATGATAGCAGCAGTTTTATTCTCTATTCCTCGTCTAATTATGGCCAGCATGGAATTTGCCTTTTTCACAGTGTTCCCAATCCATGCATGGAGTAAGCCTAAAATCTTGGGTATTTGTTTACAGGAATGCAAAGCGTGCCCTGCGTGAGAATTCCCAGACCCCTTGAGATACCGTTGGGGAATAAACACAGCTTCGACGTACTTAAATGTGGTGGCTGATCTTGCCCCGAGATCTGACCCCTTCTCCGGTGGCGTTCTGCCGCAATTACTTTCTTTGGGGCTATGAATGATATCAGTCATCTCCCAAGTTCGAGCAAGTTCGAGCTTTGCCATTAACCCACCCGACCCCCAACCCCCGTCCGGTGTTTATGGTCCAGGAGCCGGTTTTTAATCTGTGTGAAATTGTTCCAAGCCGAGCTTACTCGAATGGGATCTTCCAATTAAGAGTCAGAGGGCCGCTGCGGCATTAAATGCTCCGCTACCAAACCCAGATAACAAACAGGGCTCGGAAAGGGACTCCGGGGCTGCGACTTCCTTATATGCAGTGACCTCGAGTCTAATCAACTTCCCTTCACCTTAGAAACACTGAGATTTTTATCAATGGAAAGCCTTTCGCTTCACAGCAACAACACGGAATTTCCATCTTTGGCTGCGAAACCCAGTGGAAAGTTTCACATCTCTGATCTCGCTAGCCATGAGAAAGGACAATGTCAAATTTCCCATTAGCTCAGGTCTGCCAAGGGCGACTCGCCTATGGCGAGTCAGACGCTCCTCCAGGTGAGTAGCTATGGATTTTCTAAAATGTAAATTGGAGGGTTCTTCCCCTTGTTTTAGGACGCAGATTGAGCAGAGGTCAATGTAGGCCGATGGGAAAGCAGTACATTTTTCCAGACTTTGTTTGCCAGGTTGCATGAGGGTGAAAACTGACATAACCTTCAGAGGACAACAAGGCCGTTTGGGAAGCGGCTTCAGTGCTTCCCCTTTCAACAGCGAGCTTAGGGGGATATGCTGTAGCATTTTTACAGCAATTAACTTGAGTGGCAGAAAGCTGGCTGCAGAACACACTGACCCTGTTAGCACCTTTTCAAATAGTTGCATTAGAAGAAAAGAACAACAAGGTGATAGACAACCAAATAAATTAATAAAATGTATGCAGTGTTTTTAAAAAAACATTTTTTTTGCAAAAGGTGGACAATCAGCAGGTAGAGAATGAAGAGGGGTTGCTAACTAAACAGCATTTTTATTTGCTGGTGTGTGTCTGTAAATTTGGAAGCCAGGGAAAAGAATAAGTGCATCGTCTACCAGCCAAGAATCCTAGAATCATGGAAGAGACCACCAGGGTCATCTAGTCCAACCCTCTGCACAATGCAGGAAATTCACAACTATTTTCCCCCAACACCCCCAGTGACCCCTACTTCATGCTCAGAAGAGGCCAAGATGCCTTCCCTGTCATGATCTGCTTAAGGTCGTAGAATCAGTATTGCTGACAGATGGCCATCTAGCCTCTGCTTAAAAAACCTCCAGGGAAGGAGAGTTTACCACCTCCCAAGGAAGCCTGTTCCACTGAGGAACCAGTCTAACTGTTGGAAAATTCCTGTATGTTGCATGTCCGTGTCTGCAAGCATCATAACCAAACAGATTTCCAGAGCTGAAATTTATTCTCTCGCCCACATTCTGATTTCCCTCCTCCAAGGTGGCATCTTCTGAATAAGCATTTGAGTAGATGGGTGGTCTTTACCCTTTCCAGATCCGGGACCCACCTTTCATTCCTAGGTGGAAGCACGGGGGACCCACTCAGTTGCAACCATATGACAGGAAACTATGCAACGCCACTGCCACGACAGGAAGAGAGGGAGCCAACAGTTATGACCTCAGGCCAGAACTGCGGGCAGCCAAAGGGCAGGGATAGAGTTACAAGCTCTGGGTTGGGAAATACCTGGAGATTTGGGGGGGGGGTGGAGCCTGAGGAGGGTGGGGTTTGGAGAGGGGAGGGGCTTCAATGCCATAGAATCCAATCGCCAAAGCGGCCATTTTCTCCAGGGGAACTGATCTTTGTCGCCTGGGGATCAGCTGTAATAGCGGGAGATCTCCAGGTTGGCAACCCTGGGCAGGAACCCCATGCCGAATACGAGGGGTGCACCTGAGTGCAGAACGAACCAAAGGTTAGCGCCATGGAGGAATCCCACACACCATTTTGTCCTCCCTGTTGCTTCTCTTAGCCTTCAAGCCAAGAGAGACAAGAGGTGTGGCGTTCTTGCTGTCTCCACATGTGCCTTTCTATAGAGCCTCTCAATGTTGGAGTTGCGGTTCCGCAGCTGAGATCTAACCCACCCACGGCTGAGATCTAACCCAAAGGTGCTCTAGGAGTTTCACGGATAAACAGGAAACTGAACCCTGGTCTGAGTCCAGCACCCTATCCATTAGAGCAGGCTGGTTCTTCCTAAGAAAAATACAATTGTGATCAATTGTGTGGAGAGCCCGGTGGTGTAGTGTTTGGAGCGGTGGACTTGGAGCAGTGGACTCTGATCTGGAGAACCGGGTTCGATTCCCCACTCCTCCACATGAGCGGCGGACGCGAATCTGGTGAACCGGGTTGGCTTCCCCGCTCCTACACGTGAAGCCAGCTGGGTGACCTTGGGCTAGTCACAGCTCTCTCAGCCCCACCTACCTCCTAGGGTGTCTGTTGTGGGAAGGGAAGGCGATTGTAAGCAGGTCTGATTCTCCCTTAAGTGGTAGAGGAAGTCAGCATATTAAAAACCAACTCTTCTTCTTCTTCTTCAACTGTTATGCATATGGAAATATGGACAAAATGGGCTCATTTGCATCTCTGGCAAAACAAACGACAACTAATCTCTCTCCCACACACAAACACACACACAACGCAGCAAGTATCGTCTCTCAGTCTTTGCGGAAAGGCTGCAGAAGAGCTCGGCTGATTTGCATTGGCGAAGTATCAGGCCACCACCACGCTCGTCGACCTGACTATTAAAACACTGCAAAGGCGCCCTCAGTTTCCCGAGACTCTGTGACATCAGAGCAGTGCAGCCAACAGCAGCCAGAGGGGCGTGGCCAACCCCCTGTGACATCAGGACAGATCAGCCAGTCAAGAGCAAGAGGGCTCGTACGGCCCGGGAATTTCGAAAGCATCAGCGCGGCCGTGCTGGCGATGCTTTTCTTCTTAAGCAAGCTTGAGCGGAGGAGGCAGTTTGAAACAACAGGCGCTCTAAGGGCAGCTATAGCACCTCTATGCAGACTTGCAATGCAATATCCCAGGAGCAGGTATGACAACCCAATGATTGCTCCCTAGTGTCATTTTTCATGGAGATGAGCCCTTAAGCAAACAAGCTCTTAAATCACGCCAAAGAATTCTTTGCTTCATCAGCTTCTTGTTTTTTTGTTTTGTTTTTTTAAGAATGGTTACCATTTGTCCTACATAGCTATGGAATGAGCTGTGGGGTTTCCCAGGACCTGTACGGCTCAGTTCAGCGAATATGAAACCATGTTTAATCAAACTATAGTGATTAATCAAACCATAGAATCACAGGATTATAGAATCGTAGAGTTGGAAGGGACCACCAGGGTCATCTAGTCCAACCCCCTGCACAATGCAGGAAATTCACAACTACCTCCCCCCCCCGACGCCCCCAGTAATCCCTACTCCATGCCCACAAGATGGCCATGTTTAATCAAGCTATAGAGCCAGTGTGGTGTAGTGGTTAAGTGCGGTGGAATCTTATCTGGAGAACTGGGTTTGATTCCCCACTCCTCCACATGAGCGGCTGACTCTAATCTGGTGAACTGGGTTGGTTTCCCCACTCCTCCACATGAAGCCTGCTGGGTGACCTTGGGCTAGTCACAGTTCTCTCCGAACTCTCTCAGCCCCACCTATCTCACAAGGTGTCTGTTGCGGGGAAAGGAAGAGAAGGAGATTGTAAACCGGTCTGATTCTCCTCAAAAGGTAGAGAAAATCTGCATATAAAACCCAACTCTTCTTCTAATCATGGAATGCAGACAGCCCTGCTAACTATCGTCAGCTAATCACAGCAGGATCTGAAACCACGGTTTGATGCTGGTTCATTAACCACGGTTAGTCTAGCAGGTTTGCGCAATGCTAGAATGCAGACATCCTGGCTTAATCCATCCTAGTTCCACATTCGGCTTGTGACCCAGATCCTAATTTCACGAAGTAGTAATGGTAAAAATTATTTCTTTAACTGATACACCACCTCTCCCCACCCACCCACCATTGGGACCAAAGAACATTGTTCTCCTCTCCTCCATTTTATCCTCATAGCAACCCTGTGAGGTAGGTTTGGCTGAGAGAGTGTCATTGGCCCAAGGTCATCCAGCAAGCTTCCATGGCACGGTGGGGATTCGAACCAGGGTCTCCCAAATCCTAGTCTGACGCTGTAAATACTATGCCACATTGGCTCTCAATAAAAAAGTAAATGATATTAGCAGGTGTGACTGGATCAGGTGTGATATGCAGAGAGGTAGTAGGCGTGGAGAAATTAGCATTGGTGATGAGACAGGAATCCCAGATTTCTTTTCAGTCCAGGAGAATGCATTGTCCTGAGCTCCATCAGCAGCCTCTCTTTCTAATCTCCCTTCGAAATCCCTTTGTAAATCCCTTAAATCAGCAACTGAATGTCTTGGAAGGTTAAAATGTCCCCCCACTGGTTTCTGAATGTTGTGGCTTCTGATGTCAGACTTATGTCCACTTAACCTTTGTCTCAGGCTATCTGAAGAAGTGAGCTGTGGCTTACGAAAGCTCGTACCCTGCCAGAAAATATTTTTGTTAGTCTTTAAGGTGCTACTGGACTCTTGCTCTTTTCTACTACTGCAGACAGACTAACACGGCTACCCACTGTGAATTATCAGGCTAGTTTGTAAAACCAGGATTCGGTGAGCTCAAATCCTGGTCGGTAGCAAGATGGGTGGGTTGGTCACCTTCCCTTTGCCCAGAGTGACTGCGTGTCAGGGAACCGACAAAGATTAAGTCAAGATCCCATGTTCCTAAATGGTGAGAAACCATCTGGCTAAATGCAGTCAATAAACCAATTTCAAGCCAGGGTTTCAGATTCTGGTTTGGCAACCCCTAATTAACCACAGTTAGCAAAGCAGCCTACATTCAGACCGCCACGCTAACCACAAGTTAGTTTCAATAAACCATGGTTGTGCATTATGTCCGAACCGAGCCGATCTTGCACTGCCCAGTCAATCTCTCAAAAACACCACTGATATTTTTTTTCCCAGCTCTATCAAAACATTTATTCTCTGCAGATTGTGGGAAATGGGCCTGAGGCATTTTTGGGGATGGGGGGGAGGAAGAAGAGCTGTGTGAAAGAACGCTAGCGCATTCCACAAATGCCCAAATCCCTTAAGAATAACTGTGCAAATTTACGGCCTGGATATTTCAGCCCTTCGCAACATTGTTGGTTTGGAGATGCGGGGTTTGTGTGGGCAGGGTGGGGACGGCATAGTTTCTAAAGCCGACCGGCTTTCCCAAAAATAACAGACGCCAAGGCTTGGCACCCAACTAGAGAAAGCCAGATCCGTCAACGGAATTAACCAATCGAGTGGATAGCTTTATGTACATAGGGGGGGAAATGTTTTAAGATTATGTGGCCATGAGTGACAAACAGAAAGCTCCATCTTAGAAGAGGTATTCCCTGTGTGTGTAATAGAAAATGGGCAGCAAAGACGTTTCTCCCATCCTCCTCCATTTTGTCCTCACAACAACCCTGCGAGGTAATGTCCGTCTGGACATTAGGAAGAATTTTCTAACAGTTAAGAGCGGTTCCTCAGTGGAACAGGCTTCCTCGGGAAGTGGTGAGCTCTCCTTCCCTGGAGATTTTTAAGAAGAGGTTAGATGGCCACCTGTCAGCAATGCTGATTCTATGACCTTAGGCAGATCACGAGAGGGAGGGCACCTTGGCCATCTTCTGGGCATGGAGTAGGGGTAACTGGGGGCGTGTGGGGGAGGTAGTTGTGAATTTCCTGCATTGTGCAGGGGGTTGGACTAGATGACCCTGGTGGTCCCTTCCAACTATGATTCTAGATTAGGGCTGAGAGAATATGACTGGCCCATAGACATCAAGTGGGCTTTATGGAAACCTGAATTCAGGATTCCCCCCATTCCTATTCCAGCACCATAACCACTACACAATGCTGGCTCTCTTTAAAATATATACATATTATTTTTTAACACAATCAATTGCATGATTGGGTCATCTTCATGTATCACCTTAATAATCTATCCATTATAATTTAAGTACAGAATTCACACAATCACAGTAGCTCTTATTTGTTTTGCAGATGGGAATGGAAGGCACAGCGGCAAACACTATGCAGGATTTGAGTGGGAAGAAGAAACAAGAGCCCCTAGCGTCTGTGCAGAATGCAGAGGACTAAATGAATATTCACGAAAATTCCCATTTCCCCACCTTCAGAGCTGTTCCATTCATAAATTACATGGCACAGAATTTATGGAACAGTATTTTTCCCTTCTCTGTCAGCGAAAGTGAAAGGACCAAAATCAGCCCGAGAGAGCTCAAAGAAAGCTTTTTGGGGGGAGAGGATCCAAATTGTTCCCCTCACTTTTGATTCCTCACATCTCCCAGGCTGTCTCCTTAGAAGGGTGCATTTATCTTGCAGAGAAGAAGAAGAAGAGGAGTTGTTTTTAATACCCCAATTTTCTCTACCTTTTTAAAAGGAGACGGGTGGAAAGATGGAGCCGGGGGACCAGTAGGGCATTCTTAGCACAAGGAGGAAAGAAGAAGAGTTGGTTTTTATATGCCTGCTTTCTCTACCACTTAAGGAAGAATCAAACTGGCTTACAATCACCTTCCCTTCCCCTCCCCACTACAGACACTGTGTGAGGTAGGTGGGGCTGAGAGAGTTCGGAGAGAACTGTGACTGGCCTAAGGTCACCTGGCGACTTCATGTGTAGGAGTGGGGGAACCAACCCGGTTCACCAGATTAGAGTCCACCGCTCTTAACCACTACACCACGCTGGCTCGGTATCCCCAATAATGCCAAGCACGATCACCAGTATTGGTAAGGATGCAACACTATTGGCAGCCTGCACTCCACTCTACCTCGATGCCGGATGCAGCTACCTGGGCCCCACTGCAGAACAAAGCTAAGCAGAGCAAGATGTTTCTAAGCCTGGGGCAGTGGTTGGAGTGCCAACCTACTGGGAGGAGGAGGAGGAGAAAAAGAAGGAGAAGAAAGAGGAGGAGGAGAAGAGTTGGTTTTTATATGCTGACTTTCTCTCCCACTTAAGGAAGAATCAAACCAGCCTACAACTGCCTTCCCTTCCCCTCCCCACAACAGACACCCTGGGAGGGAGGTGGGGCTGAGAGAGGAGGAGGAGGAGGAGAATTGGTTTTTATATGCCGACTTTCTCTACCACTCAAGGGAGAATCAAACCGGCTTACAATCACTTTCCCTTCCTCCTCGCCACAACGGACACCCTGAGAGGTGGGTGGGGTTGAGCGAGTGTGACTAGCCCAAGGTCACCCAGCTGGCTTCGTGTGCAGGAGTGGGGAAACAAATCCAGCTCACCAGATTAGCCTCCGCCGCTCATGCGGAGGAGTGGGGACTCAAAGCCGGTTCTCCAGATTAAAGTCCGCCGCTCATGTGGAGGAGTGGGGAATCAAAGCCGGTTCTCCAGATCAGACTCCACTGCTCCAAACCACCGCTCTTAACCTGGGTGTCATCTGAATCATAGCACTGAAGCCAGGATGATGTAGTGGTAAAAGAAGAAGAGTTGGTTTTTATATGCTGACTTTCTCTACCACTTAAGGGAGAACCAAACCAGCTTACACTACACCACACTGGCTCCCAAGGTCCAAGGAGGGACCTCACATTCACTCACTCACTCTCAACCTAACCATGGGGTTGTTGTGAGGGTAGAACAGAGGAGTGGAGAATGGGGGCAGCTCTGCCTACGACTGTAGCGCTAGACACAAACCTGACTTTTTGGGAAGCGAGGAGTCATCCTGTAGGCAAATCCCCCCTTGCAAAAAATACCCCCCCAAAAAATGCCCCTATCATCCTCCTTGCTAAATCCAACAAAAAAACCCCTATCAGGCCGGCTTATTTTTTTTTAATAAAAAACCACCACAATCAAGTAAGCAGCCCAGTATCGGGAACGTGGCATTTCCCCAGCACTTTAACCACAATGTTTTGTCAACTTTTCCGTCAGTTAGCGTAGCCGTTGCAAGTCCTGAATGGAATGCGGTCGAGCCAGTGTCCTGGGCTCCGGGTTCCCGTGACGTTCGAGCGATGAAGGACAACTTCCCCTAAAGCACCATTAAAAAAAAAAAAAAGGACATTTGTGGCTATGGGCTCTCCTGGTCACAACCACCATTAAAGGCAGATCTAAACTACTGCTAGCTTTTATGTTTCCAAAGGGAGACTGTGGCTGTGACTCCTTCCAGCCCGGGGCTTGCTTGCTGCAACCTGAGATATTTTAGGGACCGGCGTTAGGATCTAACCTAATCCACCCGTTAACTGTAAATCTAAGCTAGCATAAAAGGTCCTCCCTCTTCCTGAAGACTATTACCAATTGCAAGCATGGCCTTTTCGCCCCGTCAACGTATTAGCCCCCTCCTTCCCCTTTTTGGGAGGGGGGATGCTTAGCATCGATTTCGAAGAATTATGTTGAACTCAAAAGCTTCCGTGTTACTTTGTCAAATTTTAGTTAGTACTGATAAAGGCAGGATAGGCCTGGGTGTCATCTGAATCATAGCACTGAAGCCAGGATGATGTAGTCGTAAAAGAAGAGTTAGTTTTTAATATGCCGACTTTCTCTACCACTTAAGGAAGAACCAAACCAGCTTACAATCGCCTTCCCTTCCCCTCCCCACAACAGACACCCTGTGAGGTAGGTGGGGCTGAGAGAACTGTGACTAGCTCAAGGTCACCCAGCTGGCTTCACATGTAGGAGCGGGGAAACAAATCACCAGATTAGCCTCCGCCACTCATGTGGAGAAGTGGGGAATCGAACCCGGTTCCCACAGATCAGAGTCCACCGCTCCAAACCACAGCCCTTAACCACTACACCACGCTGGCTCTGTAATGGCTGGTGTTTTAAAAGCCACATTTCAAACTTCACAATCAGGTTTGCCAGGGTTGTGTCCTGCGAGCCAAGCAACCTGACAACGGAGCCAAACCCTCACCTGCGCTGCGGGGCGGGCCTCCAGCCCAATGTTCCCTCTCGGCTGCCCTTCGTACCCCCCAGAGTCAATCCAAACATCCCCCAAAAATCAAATCACACGGCTTGCCCAGCTCTCTGGGCCCCCCAGAGTTCAGTTCTCCATTGCCGGCCCTGATTCTCACACACACCCCAGTCCCTACAGCTGGCAAGGACTTGGCACACTCCGAGCCGAAACTGGCTCCCTTGTGCCTAGGCAGATGAGCCGCCAGACGCTCCGGGAGCCGGCTTCCGACGAGGCGCCCGCCCCAGGCCCATCTGGCAAAACCGTTCTCCGCTCCCCTCCTCGACTTGTCGAAACGAAGCAGCGAAAAGAATGCCTCTTTGGGGAGTCTGGCAGGAAGCGGGTGGGTGGGTTGGGTCGGGTCGTGCTCACGCAGGGTCCATGCCCTCCCCGGTAGCAAAGGCCACCCTCCATAGATGCACGAGGCCGAGGGAAAGCTGTTCGGAGACCCCTTCCATTCCTCCCGGGAGAAAGGGTTAATGACACCCAACCCACAACTTGCGTCCATCTCTTGGGTTTATTTTGGACAAGAATGGGGACTGACGTTCCCGCCCTTTCAGACTTCTTCTGCTCTCTAAGTATTCACATAGTACAGACAACTTTTCCTTGGGGGGGGGGGGGGAACCAACCACCTATATATAGCTATCCACTGTGCCATGGGATACCACTCGTGATGTCTATAGGGCAGAATGAAGAATGTTTCAGTAGGAAGCTACTGAGGTTAGATGGCCATCTGTCAGCAATGCTGATTCTGTGACCTTAGGCAGATGATGAGAGGGAGGGCATCTTGGCCATCTTCTGGTCTAGATGACCCTGGTGGTCCTTTCCAACTCTATGATTCTATGAAGCGTTTCAGCCAGCACGGTGGAGTGGTTAAGAGCGGTGGTTTGGAGCGGTGGACTCTGATCTGGAGAACCGGATTCGATTCTCCACTCCTCCACATGAGCGGTGGGGGCTAATCTGGTGAACTGGATTTGTTTCCCCACTCCTACACGCTGGGTGATCTTGGGCTAGTCACAGCTCTCTTAGAGCTCTCTCAGCCCCACCTACCTCACAGGGTGTCTGTTGTGGGGAGGGGAAGCGAAGGTGATGGTAAGCCGGTTTGAGTCTCCCCTAAGTGGTAGAGAAAGTCGGCATATAAAAACCAACTCTTCTTCTTCTTCTAGGAGTGGGGGCGGCAATAGTGTCAACAAATTTGCCCAAGTCTGTACTCTGGATAGGACTGGAAAAAGCAGCCATGGAATAAATCTGGGTGCCTTTTTCCCGCCCTCATATCTCCCGTAAGTAATGTGTACCCACTGAAATGAAGCAAAATTCCTCTCTGAGAAAGTGGCATTCCGTTAACGCAAGGATGATTCCACAAGGGGTAGCTACGGACAAGGAATGCTCCTTGTGCAATACTGTTTGCCCTTTCCTGTTGTAAAAAACCATATGAAAACAACGTTAAGAGCCAGCGTGGTGTAGTGGTTAAGAGTGGCGGACTCTAATCTGGAGAACGGGGTTTGATTCCCCACTCCACATGAAGCCTGCTGGGTGACCTTGGGGATAGGCCGTGGCTCAGTGGTACAGCATCTGCTTGGCATGCAGAAGGTCCCAGGTTCAATCCCCGGAATCTCCAGTTCAACGGACTAGGCAAGTAGGTGATGTGAAGGACCTCTGCCTGAGACCCTAGAGAGCCGCAGCCAGACTGAGTAGACAATACTGACTTTGATGGACCAAGGGTCTGATTCAGTAGAAGGCAGCTTCATGTGTTCGTTCTGAACTCTCTCAGCCCACGCGGAGGCAGACAATGGCAAACCACCTCTGAACGTCTCTTGTCTTGAAAGCCCTATGGGGTCGCCATAAATCAGCTGTGACTTGACAGCAAAATTACACAACAACGTCATTATATTCAAGATGTAAGAAACGTAGAGCGGAATTCTGGGACCAGCACCATGTCTTAAAGAAGTGGAAATCGCTTTTTAGATACAAAGGGGTTTCCTTTCTGCTAACAATAGCTTTTACTCTGGCGGATGCAGAAGGAAGGATATGTGGGTGTGATTTGTTCCTTTTTAGAATAAATGGATAGCATTAATGTTAGCTTACAGGTACAAAGAATAACAAGTGAGAAAAATTTTATTGCAAATTGCTAATGTGAACCTTGGGATCCACGTGTGAACCTTGGCAAATGGGTTTCTTATATATTAGGAATATGTGGCCTTAGTCCAAACTGTCTCCAGCCATTTACTTTTAACTGTTAGAGTCAGTGTGGTGTAGTCAGAGTGCTGAACTACAGACCAGGAGACCCAGGTTCGAATCCCCACTATGCCATGGATGCTTGCGGGGTGATCTTGGGCCAGTCACACACTCTCAGCCTAATCTACCTCACAGGGTCGTTGTGCAGGTAGAAGAGAGGAGAACAAAGTATGCCAATCTGGGTTCCCAATGCTGAGAAAGACAGGTATAAATCAAGAAGGAGGAGGAGTTGGTTTTTATATGCCGACTTTTTCTACCACTTAAGGAAGAATCAAACAGGCTTACAATCACCTTCCCTTCCCCTCCCCACAACAGACACCCACAACAGACACTCAGTGAGGTAGGTGGGGCTGAGAGAGCTATGACTAGCCCAAGGTCACCTAGCTGGCTTTATGTGTAGGAGTGGGGAAACAAATCCAGTGCACCGGATTAGCCTCCGCCGCTCATGTGGAGGAGTGGGGAATCAAACCTGGTTCTCCAGATCAGAGTCCACTGCTCCAAACCACCACTCTTAACCACTACACCATGCTGGCTCCCCATCATAAGTACATGATTTTTATTTTTTGCCATCAAGTCACAGCTGACCTATGGCAGCCCCATAGGGCTTTCAAAAGAAGAGATGGTCAGAAGTCGTTTGCCATTGCCCGCCTCTGTGTCCCGACCACGGTATTCCTTGGTGGTCTCCCATCAAAATACTAGCTGGGCCGACCCTCCTTAGCTTCCGAGATCCGAGGAGATGAAGCTAGCCCGGGCTGTCCAGGTCACGGCAAGCACATGAATAGCCCCTGTCAATCGCTGAAAGCATTCCAGGTTGCATCCACTGAGGACTGGACGTTCTCTTGATCTCACTTGCTATAAAGGAATTCCTCAGTCCCAACCAGCGAATCGCCAAAAATACGTAGGCTGCTTTCTTCTTCTTCTTCTTGAGCGACGCAAGAGGTCACGGACGAGCGAGCAGCTTGCATTATTCAGTATCGCGTCAACCCGCTCTGTTTTTTGTTTGGTTTTTTGGTTTCGCCGGAGGTCAGGGTCCCTTTGTCCTTGGAAGCCTTCCGTTCATTATCTCCCGAGTTCGGAGAAAAGCATCACTGCTTCCTTGTTCCTGGCCGGTGGACTGGGCTCCCAGAGCTGGCAGGACAGCAAATTTGCTTCGCGCAGGGGGGTCGTCTCGGGAACACCTCTGCCTGCTCCGTTCCAGGTGGGGCATCTTCAAGGGAATCCCGGGCCCTCGGTCTGCCCTTTGGCTAGCCATTCCAGCAGGGCGAGAGAGGTGGCATCCGGCTTCAATTTACAATCCCACCCCTTCCTTCTCTAAAAGACTGACCTGACTTTGAAGAAGGAGGAGGAGGAGGAGGAGGAAGAAGAAGAGTTGGTTTTTATATGCCGACTTTCTCTACCACTTAAGGGAGACTCAAAGCGGCTTACAATCACCTTCCCTTCCTCTCCCCACAACAGACACCCTGTGAGGTAGGTGGGGCTGAGAGAGCTCTAACAGTGCTGTGCCTTGCCCAACGTCACCCAGCTGGCTTCGTGTGTAGGAGTGGGGAAACAAATTCAATTCTCCAGATCAGAGTCCACCACTCCAAACCACCTCTCCAAACCACTACACCACCCTTGTAGGGGGCTGAAAAGCATCAGATACCATTCTGAATCTTTTCTGAGACATTTCCTTTTGCTTGATCTTTCAGGGAAGATACTGAAGTGCATCTGAACATTCAAAGATGTGGCTTGGAAAAAAAAAACAATTCCAAACAACACACAAGCGGGGGGGGGGGGGAGGAGTTCCCAGTTTCCTTCCCACACCACTTTTGCCAGAGGAAAGAGCAGGGCTTTTCACCCCTTTTCTCGGGCTCCATGTGTTCTTCCCCCATATGATAATGGAACCCCGCAGACAAGGCCATGCATTTTAATTTTCCCGTGGCGGGTAGTACAGGGGTAGACACACAGTAAGAATAATCCATGAAGATAATGAAGTTATGCCCTGACCTGTGTAAGCATACGGGCCGCCTAAACTCCCGGACTGGACATGGCAACCCGTTATGCAGGCACACGCCTACTGTTCCAGCTCCGCGCCCGCCCCAAACGCTACTGGGACGGCCGCTGCGCACTCCGTTGAAACTGACACGGCCGCTTCTGCGAGCTCTGTGCAACCGGCAGCTAGGAAGCAGAAGCAAGGGCAACCTCCAGTGAACCTGAGAGACTTCATGTTCCTGTGCAGACTCTGTTCCAGCAGCAGACATGTCGTGGAAAGCAGACAGTCACGTAGTCAGTGCCAACACCCCCCCCTTTCTCATTGCAACATCAACAGCTTAATGGGCAGCGATCCCCAGACGTTTGCAGAGGTCGCGCCTATTGTTCCAGAACGTTAATCACTTCAGCAGAGATCTCCCGGTTCCTCCCGGGTTGCAAAAGCCATTCGAATCAGAATAGATTTCCAAAATTCTCACTAGCCCACCACGGCAGCCGAAGATTAATCCTTTAGTCACCTTTTGTCACCTGGGAACCTAGAGGGGTAAATCCCCTCTCCCTGCCCCCAGAAAAACAGTATATCTGGGGTGCCCGAGCCCATAATGTTACCTTAAATCTTTCCTGGCATCTTTGCAGTTACTCTGTTGGTTTGGTTTTGCACAGCCTGACCACGCTCCCTCCCGCCTTGCTGGCCAAGTCTATGGGAACCCCTTTGCCTCGGCCTTTGCTCTTAATTTCTTCTATCTTAGTCTACGTGAACTTGGACAACTCCTCTTCAAAAACGGTAAATATCACCCCATCAACGATCCCTGCCAAGTTGGCATCTGTGCTTGTACTACTCTCTTTGCATTTCTTAGATTTCTCTGTATGTGTGTATGCATCACTGATTTGAAAGAAAACAATATAAACACTCTTAATTCGGAATCCTTTGCTTCAGTCTTTATTTAAAGGTCACAGTTACTGGCTCTGGTATACAAAAGTTGCTCTCGCTATATAAATATTCTAGTTTGCCATCTTGCTTGCTAATTCCACAAGTTAAAGAGCAATTTGGCTAACGCCTGGATCGCCCGGGCTAGCCCGATCTGATCGGATCTCAGAAGCTAAGAACAGGGAAGGCCCTGGTTAGCACTCGGATGGGAGACCACCAAGGAAGACGAGGGTTGCTACACAAAGGCAGGCAATGGCAAAACCACCTCTGAACGTCTCTTGCCTTGAAAACCCTATGGGGTTGCCATAAGTTGGCTGCGGCTATATGGCAACCTCATAGGATTTCTTTGTCTGGA
This sequence comes from Euleptes europaea, assembly GCF_029931775.1. Classification (NCBI taxonomy): domain Eukaryota; kingdom Metazoa; phylum Chordata; class Lepidosauria; order Squamata; family Sphaerodactylidae; genus Euleptes; species Euleptes europaea. The sequence continues at coordinate 171,663,562 of NC_079312.1, forward strand.
GTGTTGTTTTTAACGTCCCTTTAAAACTTATGACTTGGGAGAGGGCATTTGATGATAATTCTGCATACGGGAATTGCTGCTCTATAATCTGTTTCTGTCCTCCTGCCTAAAAACATTTATGCAGGGGCATCAATGACACCTTATCGAATTCCACGGGCAAACCTATATCTCGGGTATCAGACCAGTTCCTGACACTGAAGATCATAAAATCTCAACTTAAACTCTTTTTACTGGGGGTGGGGGGTGGGGAGAGGTGATTTTGATGGTCCATGACGTCTCCAAAGCCACCCAGGGTCTTGGAGGCTTTGACCTGTTCTGCAATAAAGCTCTGCTAGAGGACAGATATTGTGCACCTAAAACCCCAATAACACAGGTCTGTCCTAACATTTCATGAACACCTCCGAGGCAGATTTTGCAACCTCTCCCTTGCTCAACTGTTCTTATATAGTCATCGTTCCTTTGTTCACCCCCCGTGCACTTCTGTCCCCCCCGCCTTAAATCTGCTTCTCTGCAGCATAAGCCCTTTTATCTTCCTCTTCTCAAGAACAGATTTCTCCTCACCTATTTTTAAACACTTGGAAAGTGTCGACATCTTAATCTTATCTCCCGAGAACAAAACATATCCGCGTCTTTTGGTTTCTCCTCTTCTAGATCCTTGACAGCCCTTCTTGCTCGCCTCTGAAATCTTTGAGGTTTGTCAACGCTACAGAAGGCTTCAGGGTGTTTCGCACCAAGGTTTCCCAAGCGATACATTGTAGGGTTTCCAGCCTCCAGGTACTAGCTGGAGAACAGGCTTCCTCGGGAGGTGGTAAGCTCTCCTTCCCTGGAGGTTTTTAAGAAGAGCCTAGATGGCCAGCTGTCAGCAATGCTGATTCTGTGACCTTAAGCAGATGATGACAGGGAGGGCACCTTGGCCGTCTTCTGGGCATGTAGAGGTCACTGGGTGTGTGTGTGTTGGGGGGGGAGGTAGTTGTGAATTTCCTGCATTGTGCCCTGACCTGGGTGGCCCAGGCTAGCCTGATCTTGTCAGATCTCAGAAGCTAAGCAGGGTCAGCCTTGGTTAGTATTTGGATGGGAGACCACCAAGGAATACCAGGGTTGCTGTGCAGAGGATGGCACTGGCTAACCACCTCTGTTAGTCTCTTGTCATGAAAACCCCAAAAGGGGTCGCCATATGTCGGCTGCGACTTGAAGGCACTTTACACACACACACACACACACACACACACACACACACACACACACAGGGGGTTGGACTAGATGACCCTGGTGATCCCTTCCAGCTCTGTGATTCTGTCTCCTGCTGTTACGACTGATCTCCAGCTGATAAGAGATCAGCTCACCTGGAGAAAATGGCCGCTTTGGCAATTGGACTCTATGGCATTGACGCCCCTCCCTCCCCAAACCCTGGCCTCCTCAGGCTCTGCCCCAAAAACCTCCCACCGGTGGTGAAGAGGGACCTGGCAACCCTAGATACATAATAGCCTTTCCTCCTTATTAGAGAAACTGTTCTGCAACGGGCCAACCACATGATGGAGAAGATGGGTCCAGTTCACTTATCCATTGGCTCAAGTTAGCCTGGATATAAACCAGGTGTTTTCTTCCCTTCGCCGGTTATTAGTGAAACAATCAGGTTAACAGTGCAACCCTGCAAAGAGTTACCACAAACTATGCCCGCTGAAAGCCATGGCTTTAGACTGGAGTAACCCCGCGCGGGATAATTCCCCATGGGGAGGCTGGCTGTGTTAGTTCGTAACAGCAGAGCAAAACAGGACTCCAGCGGCACCTAGAAAACTAACGAAATTTATTCCTGCAGAAGCTTTTCCTGAGTCCGTGCTCGCTTCCTCAGATGGCATAAAGAGAGCTCTGACTCAGGGAAGCTTATTCTGGAATATATTTCAAGTCTTTAAAGAGCCACTGGGCTCCGGTTTTGTTCTGCACAGGATTGTACCCTACGTACTTATTATTTTGGTTAAGCACCTATTTGACATTTAAGCCATTCATTCATTTGTTCATTCATTCATCTATTTAATCTGAATGAAACTGCAGCCTCTCGATGAAGGGGCTTTTTCCGAAAGAAAAGGACAGCTTCTCTTAAATGTAAGGAAACTTATAAGTACTCCAGTGCCGTCAAGTTGCAGCCAATTTAATGACGTACGTTTTCAAGACAAAGGCCATTTATGCAGGGTCGATTTTGATGCTCGCTCAAAGCTCCTTTTTTAAATCCGACCTTTAAAATGCCTATTCACGGTCCCGATGCAAGAGGAGAAAGTCAAACAAATTCCACCCCCTCCACTCGCCTGCTCCTTATTTCCTTCCTTTGCATAGCCATTAGCAATCGACCTTTGCATAGCTAACCTGGAGGCTGTGATTCCTTGGGGGATCTCCTATCCAAGCACCAACCAGAGACGACCCTGCTTAGCTTCCAAGATCTGATAAGCTGTAAGGGCAACTTTTAATATACCACAGCTGGAGATACATGAACAGCATCTGGGTAGCCGCTGTTAGAAACACAGTGCCACACAAGATAAAGGCTTGATCCAGGAAGGCAGTGCGTTCTACAAGCATGTGTGCGTGTGTTACGTGCCGTCAACTCGCTTCCAACCCATGGCGACCCTATGAATCAATATCCTCCTAAGCATCCCATCATTAACAGCCTTGCTCAGGCCTTGCAAACTGATCTACAAGCATAGTCTACCTTTAATATTTTCTTCATCAATGTGGAATTAACCCACGCTACTGTCACTGGATTTGTCGCGGATGACCAAAATCAAGACCATTCATAACATAGGATTCCCACATGGCTATGTATGGGTGTTTTGGAGGACATTGATTCATAGGGTCACCATAAATCAAGAGGCGACTTGACAGCACGTAACACACACATGTTGTCAGTAGCAACATGCAAACACAGAATTACACATAACCAAGTTCACAGACCATCCGTATTCTGAAATGGATTTTCAAGATGCTTTGAAATGGCACCGGTCTTTACTGTTAAGAAGCAGGAGATGCCAGGGATTGAACCTGGGACCTTCTGCGTTCCAAACAGATGCTCTACCAGTGAGTCCACAACTCCTCCCCAAACAAAGAAAACAGCAAATATCCTCACACAACCTTCAAGCATCAAAGTCCAAACAAAACGCTATCTTCTCCCTTGTTTCAGCAAGGTGCAAAACTGCTCCCACAAACAACATCTACATGGGGAAATCAACTAGAGATGCAAGCATCAAGGAAGCCAACATATGCACACACACACACACACACACACACACACACACATATATATATATATATAAATAATAGGGATGCAAGCATCAAGGAAGAATATGTGTGTGTGCATGTGTGCATATGTTGGTTTCCTTGATGCTTGCATCCCTATTTTATACATATATAAAAAAATATATAAAAGGGGTGTTATACATACACTCTCTCACATATATATGAATAACAGAATCATAGAGTTGGAAGGTACCACCAGGGTCATCTAGTCCAACCCCCTGCACAATGCAGGAAATTCACAACTACCTCCCCCACACACACCCAGTAACCCTTACTCCATGCCCAGAAGATGGCCAAGATGCCCTCCCTCTCATGATCTGCCCATGGTCACAGAATCAGCCTTGCTGACTGATGGCCATCTAGCCTCTGATTAAAAAACTCCAGGGAAGGAGAGCTCACCACCTCCCGAGGAAGCCTGTTCTAACAGTCAGAAAGTTCTTCCTAATGTCTAGACGGAAACTCTTTTGAATTAATTTCAACCCATTGGTTCTGGTCCGACCTTCTGGGGCAACAGAAAACAAATAATAATAATAGGGATGCAAGCATCAAGGAAGCAAACATATGCATGCATACATACATACACACACACACACACACACACACACACAATAATAGGGATGCAAGCATCAAGGAAGCAAACATATGCATGCATACATACACACACACACACAATAATAGGGATGCAAGCATCAAGGAAGCAAACATATGCATGCATACATACACACACACACACACACACAATAATAGGGATGCAAGCATCAAGGAAGCAAACATATGCATGCATACATACACACACACACACACAATAATAGGGATGCAAGCATCAAGGAAGCAAACATATGCATGCATACATACACACACACACACACACACACACACAATAATAGGGATGCAAGCATCAAGGAAGCAAACATATGCATGCATACATAAACACACACACACAATAATAGGGATGCAAGCATCAAGGAAGCAAACATATGCCTGCATACATACACACACACACACAAATAAATAAAGAAATAAATAAATAAAATAAACAGGGGAGTTTTACAAGAAATTAGTTGTGATTCCAGTTCCATCCTAAGCAGAGTTCCACCCTTCCAAATCCACTGAAGTCGTGGGCTTCAGGGGTGTAACTCTCCTTAGGGTGGCACTGACTCTCAGCCCTGAGTGTGCCCACATGCCTAGAGGACACACAAGATGGAACCTGTGGTGTGGGAGCTGGCACGGAGACAAGCGTGCGACGTGGGTGCAGAACTTTAAACTCGTGCGGGCACCAGCGTTCCCACTGGGAAACAAGGCGCTCGCAATCGGCCTCCAGGAGCTGGCATCGCCGCGGCTGGGTACCAGAACGATAAAAACAAGAGAGGCAACTTGTGCCTGGTTGTTTGCTCCCTCACAGGCCGCCCACACCTGAGATCAACAACAACATCAAACCACCAGAAAGTTGTGAGTGGGAGCTCAATCGGTCCTGTGCTTAATATCCCACTGGAGGAAGAAGAAAAAGAAATAGAAAAAGAAAAAGAAGAAAAAGAAGGAGGAGGAGGGGGAGGAGGGGGGGGAGGAGGAGGACAAGGAGGAGGGAAAAGAGGAAGATGAGAAGAGGAAGAAGAGTTGGTTTTTATATGCCGACTTTCTCTACCACTTAAGGCAGAATCAAACCAGCTCACAATCACCTTCCTTTCCCCTCCCCACAGCAGACACCCTGTGAGGTAGGTGAGGCTGAGAGAGCTCCAACAGAGCTGCGACTAGCCCAAGGTCACCCAGCTGGCTTCGTACGTAGAGTGGGGAAACAAATCCAGTTCGCCAGATTAGCCTCTGCCGCTCGTGTGGAGGAGTGGGGAATCAAACCCGGTCCTCCAGATCAGAGTCCACTGCTCCAAACCACCGCTCTTCAGCGCTACACCACGCTGGCTCTCTCTAAAGCACTTCATTCCCAGGGCAATAAAAAAGGACTTAATTTCAAAGCGTGGAGCGCCGGCTGCATCATGACCGGCGGCAAGGCGGAGGGAAAAGGTCCGTCCGAGGAACGCCAGGCCCCACAACAGAAGTCAGCGGTGACGTCTGCCATGCTAGCGCATGGCGATGGTGGGAAAATGTTTCTATAAGCAAACGGAATCCACATAGAAGGCGAGTCATAGAAGGAAAGGGAGAGAGCGGCAGAGGCTATGTTTAGCGCCGAGAACTTGTTTAGTCTAGGGGAAAGTTCCTTTTCTACCCCAAGGTAATGACTACAGGAGAATTACACAACTTTAAGGTTGACTATGGGGAAACTGAAATTGTTCAAGACTTTCTATTCCTTGGCTCCACCATCAACCAAAAGGGAGACTGCAGCCAAGAAATCAGAAGGAGATTGAGGCTGGGAAGGGCAGCCATGAAGGAGCTAGAAAAGATTCTGAAGTGTAAGGATGTGTCACTGGCCACCGAGATCAGGTTAATTCATGCCATCGCATTAATTAATAATATGTATGGGTGTGGAAGCTGGACATTGAAGAAAGCTGAAAGGAAGAAATGTGGTGTTGGAGGAGAGTGTGATGGATACTGCGGACTGCCAAAAAAACAAATCAGTGGGTTATAGATCAAATCAGGCCTGAACTGGCCCTAGAAGCTAAAATGACTAAACTGAGGCTGTCGTATTTTGGTCACACTATGAGAAGTCAAGAGTCACTGGAAAAGACAGTCATGCTAGGAAAAGTTGAGGGCAGCAGGAAAAGAAGAAGACCCAACAAGAGATGTATTGACTCAATCAAGGAAGCCACAGCCCTCAGTTTGCAATACCTGAGCAAGGCTGTCAAAGATAGGACATTTTGGAGGACTCTGATTCATAGGGTCGCCATGAGTCGGAAGCGACTTGACGGCACTTAACACACACACTACCCCAAGGTGCTTCACACAGAGTTGACAGATAGAAGCGGTTCCCAAACTGTGCTTCACAGAGCACTGAGTGCTCCGTGAAACATCTCCTAGTGCTCCATGAAGAGATTGGAAAGAAAAATACTACTGTCATTGGGCTTAGTATATGAATGAATGAATGATTTTATTTGCATTTAGCCATAGGCCATTACAAACATGTCAAGAATACTACAGATACGTAATAAAAGGAAATACGAGGTTAATAAAATGCTGGGTAATAAATATACATAATAATAGATAATAAATATACATAATAAAATTATGCTAAATTGTTGCATGCAGAGAAATAGCTAAAAATTGTGGTGGTGTCCCAATTGGCCAGTGGGACCTAGCCCCCATTAAAATCAACTCGAAGGATCAGCTCTCTTAACAACCATATTGGACCTTGTTTTCTTTGCAGCCAGAGCATGCAGGGAAGGCTTACAAGAAACAAATCCAACAAAAATACTAATTTCTCTGCACTAGGAGCAGTGTGCCCTGGATGGCCCAGGCTAGCCTGATCTCGTCAGATCTCAGAAGCTAAGCAGAGTCAGCCCTGGTTAGTATTTGGATGGGAGACCACCAAGGAATACCGGGGTTGCTGTGCAGAGGAAGGCGCTGGCAAACCACCTCTGTTAGTCTCTTGCCATGAAAACCCCCAAAAGGGGTCACCATAAGTCAGCTGTGACTTGACGGCACTTCACACCCACACACACACAGGGGCAGTGTAATTTAGTATATAGGTGCTTGGTGAAAATTAGTGCTCTGTGATGAATTTCTCTACTGAAAAGTCCTCCATGACTCAAGAAGTTTGGAAACCGCTGCCCTAAGACATCACAAGCAAAGGGGGGACCACCACGCTTTAGTTGCGCAAAAAACCATCCCAGAAAACAGGGCAAGGGGACAGTGAGAGATCCAGCATGGTGTGGCAGGCCCTCGGCCACAAAGCTCCCCAGGTGACCCTGGGCCAGTCGTGCTTTCTCTCTCTTCGCCTGCCCTACTTCGTGGGGTTATTGTGAAGATAAATGGAGGAAAGGAGCGCCGTGGGAGCCACCGTGAGCTCCTCGGAAGAAGGGGAGAGGCTGTGACTCAGTGGTAGACAATCTGCTTGGCATGCAGAAGGTCCCAGGTTCAATCCCCGGCATCTTGTCAGTTAAAAGGACTAGGCAAGTAGGTGATGTGAAAGACCCCTGCCTGAGACCCCAGAGAGCTGCTGCCGGTCTGAGAAGACAATACTGACTTCGATGGACCAAGGGTCTGATTCAATATAAGGCAGCTTCATATGTTCATACGTAGGGCAGGTTAGAAGGGAACGGAGCGGGTCCAGACAAGGAGCAAATTGGGAAGGCACGAAAACCTGAAAAAGGAGTTCCCATGCACTGCCCATCCGCAGCTGCGGGAGGAATCCATACCAGGTGGCAAACGTCCTCCGCTGTGGGCAATGAGATAGCATTCAAGCAGGTTCCACCCTAAACAATCCGCCTGTCCTCCTCTGCACGTCAATCCGTTATCACTGCTCAGCCCATCCAAATTTGTTTGCCGCATCTTTTATCAGCTCAGGCCCCAGATCCCACAGAGCCGAAGTGCCGTTCGGAAAGGCCGAGCAACAAGGCATTATTCTCTCACCCAGCTGGGCAGGGCTATAGGCCTTTCCTTGTGGTATCGAATCATACATCTTTCCTTGTGTTATAGAATCATTGACGAGTCTTCCTACCCTTTCTCAGTGGGAGATTTCGAGTCAGTCGCTTATTTTTCTACCGACATTTTCATCCCGCCCTTTCGTAAAGGAGCTTGCTGTAACATATATTAGCTTTCTATCACTGATACTGGTTGCAGAATTTTTTTAAAAAAAATCCTGGCTTAAATCTGGGGTTACGTTAGCACTGAATTTCAATTTCTTTAAGCAAAGCATATCCACCCTAGGCTAGAGCAGATCCAAGCAAATGTTACTTTACTTGGCACCGCACTTTCACCATCAGTGGTAAAAGTGTCCAGATGCATGAAGTGATAGTATTGCTTTACTCAGCTCTGGTTAGACCTGACCTAGAGTATTGTGTTCAGTTTGGGGCACCGCAATTTAAGAAGGATGTAGACAAGCTGGAACGTGTCCAGAGGAGGGCAACAAAGATGGTAAGGGGTCTGGAAACCAAGTCCTATGAGGAAAGGTTGAAGGAGCTGGGTATGTTTAGCCTGAAGAGGAGAAGACTGAGAGGGGATATAATAACCATCTTCAAGTACTTGAAGGGCTGTCATATAGAGGAGGGTGCCGAGTTGTTTTCTGTTGCCCCAGAAGGTCGGACTGGAACCAACGGGTTGAAATGAAATCAAAACAGTTTCTGTCTAGACATTAGGAAGAATTTTCTAACAGTTAGAGCGGTTCCTCAGAGAAACAGGCTTCCTCGGGAGGCAGTAAGCTCTCCTTCCCTGGAGGTTTTTAAGCAGAGGTTAGATGGCCATCTGTCAGCAATGCTGATTCGGTGACCTTAGGCAGATCATGAGAGGGACGGCATCTTGGCCATCTTCTGGGCATGGAGTAGGGGTCACTGGTTTTTTTGGGGGGGGAAGGTAGTTGTGAATTTCCTGCATTGTGCAGAGGGTTGGACTAAATGACCCTGGTGGTCCCTTCCAACTCTGTGATTCCAATGAGTACAGCAAGAGCTTATTATAGCCTTCTAATCCATACTCTTTAATGGGCTGTTCATCTCAAGCATTGCTTGTCATCACAGGAACGTTGCATAGTTGATCATCACTAGTCCCATTACACAGACTAGGGAACTGAGACTAAGAAAAAAACCCAAGCTCCCAAGTGAGTTGATGCTCAAAGTGGGGAGTGTAGCTCTTTTTTTACTGACTGGGCCAGAAACTCTTGCCACTGGAGCACACCGTTTCCTCCGTGCAACACTATACCTCGATCTCACACAAGGGAGAACTGAGGCTTGAAAGCTAACGTGCCTTGGCAGGTTCAGAGACAGAGCCGGGATTTGAACCCGGAGCTGGTTTGCGCTTCGCCTCCCTCTGTTTCCAAATCAGAGCAAAGGCATTTTGCGGGCTAACACGCACTTTCCCTCTTGCGGAAAGTCGCAGCGCGCATGCGCCTTTGGGCAAAAAACAAAACCGCTTCCCATCAGTAGTTCTGGTTTTAGATTGCAACAGAAACTTTGGGAAGGAGTGGGTGTGTATTGCGTTATAAAGAAGTACTGTATACTTTATTGCGTTATAAAGAAGTACTGTATTATAAAGTAGTACACACATCAGGGGACCAAGGATCAGGCCACTTTTCAGCTGCAGGGTAGATGAAATGAAAAGGAAGGATATAAAGCCTGGAGGAGGTTGAGGGGGAAAATGATTGCTCTCTTTAAGTATTTGAAGGGCTGTCACTTAGAGGAAAGAGCCCCGTGATGCAGAGTGGTAAGCTGCAGTACTGCAGTCAAAAGCTCTGCTCACGACCTGAGTTCGATCCCGACGGAAGTCGGTTTCGGGTAGCCGGCTCAAGGTTGGCTCCGCCTTCCATCCTTCCGAGGTCGGTCAAATGAGTATCCGGCTTGCTGGGGGTAAAGGAAAGACGACTGGGGAAGGCGATGGCAAACCACCCCGTAAAACAGAAGTCTGCTTAGTAAACGCCGGGATATGACGTCACCCCATGGGTCAGGAATGACCTGATGCTTGCACAGGGGACCTTTACTTACTTTTACTTAGAGAAGGGCAAGGAGCGGTTCCTGTTGGTGGCAGAGGATAGGACTCACAATACCAGGTTTAAATTGTGGGAGGAAAGGTACCGGCTGGATATCAGGAAAAAATTTTTACAGTAGGAGTTGTCCGACAGTGGAATCAGCCCCCTAGGGAGGTGGTGAGCTCCCCCTCACTGGCCATCTTTAAGCAGAGGCTGGGCAAGCACCTGTCAGGGATGCTCTATAGGTTGATCCTGCATTGAGCAGGGGGCTGGACTAGATAGCCTGTATGGCCCCTTCCAACTCTATGATTCTATGAAGATTGCACCCTCAAACAAACAAGCAAAAATACATATATGCTACATCGATAAGCAGCGTAAAGGACAAACCAGATACAAGAGTTTCACTGCATCAGTCTTGGTCTTGTTATAAACTGGAAGATGTGTATGGGTGCTCCACCCACCCTCAATGCCGAGATGTACTAAATCTACCCACCTACAGACAAGGCCACACAATCATTCAGAGACACAACAAGCAGCATCCTATGTAACTGGAATAACTTTAGACACACAGAAGCTGTTAATTAAACTCATTTGTTGCCGAACAAGCACACAATGTGAGAGTTATTACAACAAATATGTTCCAGCTATTAGAAAAAGGAAACAGAAGTCCCCGAAGACAATTACAATTTTTCATTTCATTAAAAACAGTCAAGGGAAGAAGGAGGAGGAGGAAGAGGATTGGTTTTTATACCCCACTTTTTCTCTACCTTGAAGGAGTCTCGAAGTGGCTTAAAAACCACCTTCCTCTCCCTACAACAGACACCTTGTGAGGTAGATGGGGCTGAGAGAGTTCAAAGAGAGCTGTGACTAGCCCAAGGTCACCCAGCAGGCTTCATGCGAAGGAGTGGGGAAACCAACCCGGTTCACCAGATTAGAGTCCGCTGCTCATGTGGAGGAGTGGGGGATCAAACTCGGTTCTCCAGATTAGAGTCCGCCGCTCTTAACCACTACTCCACACTGGCTCTCAGGTTAGCTAAAATCCACATTTACTTTTTAAAATGTGCACGCACACATACCCCTCAAAACAGATAGTTGAAAAGCCATTGTTTTTCTCCATTATCCTTTTTTTCCAGTTATTATTACTATTTTTGTAAGCTTGTAATGATAAATCTAAAAGGATGCCCCTGGAAGGTGGATCATACTGTATGTATGGGAATGGGAGCCCCGTGGCGCAGAGTGGTAAGCTGCAGTACTGCAGCCCAAGCTCTGCTCACGACCTGAGTTCGATCCCGACGGAAGTTGGTTTCAGGTAGCCGGCTCAAGGTAGACTCAGCCTTCCATCCTTCCGAGGTCGGTCAAATGAGTACCCAGCTTGCTGGGGGTAAAGGGAAGATGACTGGGGAAGGCACTGGCAAACCACCCCGTAAAACAAAGTCTGCCTAGGAAATGTCGGGATGTTATGTCACCCCATGGGTCAGGAATGACCCGGTGCCCGCACAGGGGACCTTTACCTTTTATATGGAAATGTTTGAGTTTGTTATGTGTGGTTTTGTTTTTTAGAAATTTTAATAAAAATTATGTTTTAAAAAAAGCAGAGCAAAATGAGCTCATCTGCAAATGGGCATGCTAGCACTGGCAAGAGACACCAGGGGAAATCTTGGGTCAATGCGCCCCCAGCACATGCGCGAGTGAGTCTTTGCAGAGAAAGCGCCTGATTTTGAAACCTCCCAAGCCGGCGTTGGCAACGGTAGCCGCAGAAGAGAAAGAATGCTGTTGAATTCCAGGCATGCACTGAAATAGGGCCCAGAAGATTCAGCAGTACACACTCACCCCCTAATTTACAGCTCTCTAGCCAGATGAGCTGGATGACCATGAATTTAAAACATCTGGGCGGAGGTTTGGCCTGCTTACTGCCCCCTGCTCTTGGTTTACGGCTGTCGTTCTTCATTCCCGTCCCCTCCTCCCCAACTGAGACTTGAACTCGTGACTTTTGCTCAGCCGACAGCAGGCTAAGAATAGAAGCCGTCCACGAAATCGCCTATATCCGGGACTGGCATGCGTGGCGAAAAGAGGCCTGGCAAAAGGGGGGAGTGACGTTAATAGGACACGGGGAGGAAACCACATACCGCGCGCACCCCGGCGATTCTGGAACGCCACTGCCAGGCGGCTGCTCGTGAGTAAGCATACAGAGCTCATGCTGCTTGTGCGTGTAAGAGATGACTCTACTCTAGTTCTGCTCTTCAAGGCAGGTATGAGAAATGCCCCCTCCCCCCTAAAAGCTGAGGTTCCCTGGATGCAGAACGGTGCTCGCTCAGCTTCCGCTCCCAGTGTTTGGAGAAAGTGGGTGGCCAGATGAGGCTCCCGCCCAGCAGGGCTTCTGATTGGTCGCCAGGGTTGCCAGATCCATGTTGGGATACTCCTGGAGATTTGGGGATGGAGCCTGGAGAGGACAAGGACCTCAGTGGGGCACAAAGCCATAGAGTCCACCCTCCAAAGCAGCCCTTTTCTCCAGGGGAACTGATCTCTGTAGTCTGGAGATGAGCTGTGTTTCTGGGGCGGGGGATTTCCAGGTCCCACCTGGAGGCTGGCATCAGACGTTGAATTGTTCCCACCATTCGTGAGTTCGTCCAACCGAAGTCAACCCTCCGGGAACTTCAGCCCGTTACTCCTGGCGGCGGTTCACGAAGCAGACCGCCTTTCTATACTTCCCGGCCCGAGCGCGACAGGAAGACGTCAGCAGAATGGGGTGAGCTATGGCCAGGCGACCGCAATGTGATCTTGGCAGAGGAACTTGCTGGCAGCAGGCTTGAACGTGAGAGCAAAGGCTTACATTGGGCTCCAGTGTACTCCTTTCCTACTGCCTGAAGGTAGGGGACAAAGAAGGTGGTGTCCATCAAGAAGGAGAAGGAGCTGGTTTTTAGGTGCCGGCTTTCTCTACCGCTTAAGGGAGACTCAAACCAGCTTACAATCACCTTCCCTTCCCCTCCCCACAACAGACCCCCTGTGAGGTAGGTGGGGCTGAGAGAGCTGTGACTAGCCCAAGGTCGTTCAGCAGGCTTCATGTGTAGGAGCGGAGAAACAAATCCAGCGCCTTACAACAGCCTTCCCTTCCCCTCCCCACAACAGACACCCTGTGAGGTAGGTAAGGCTGAGAGAGTGTGACTAGCCCAAGCTCACCTAGCCAGCTTCGTGTGTAGGAGTGGGGAAACACATCCAGTTCACCAGATTAGTCTCCACCGCTCATGTGGAGCAGTGGGGAATCAAACCCGGTTCTCCAGATCAGACTCCACCACTCCAAACCACCGCTCTTAACCACTACACCACGCTGGCTCCTAAAGCATTTGCTTGGCATGCAGATGGTCCCAGGTTCAATCCCTGGCATCTCCAGCTGAAAGTACCAGGCAGTGGGTGATGGGAAAGACCGCGGCCCGAGATCCAGGAGAGGGGGGGACCCGCCGGCCTGAAGAGGTAGTACTGATTTTGATGGACCAAGGGTCTAATTTGACAGACCAAGGGTCTAATTCAGTATAAGGCAGCTTCAAGAATGTATTCATTTTCTACCTAGCAGGTAACACTAGATCTACAAACCTTTGAGGGCAGGGGCTGTGGCTCAGTGGTAGAACATCTGCTTGACAGGCAGAAGGTCCCCAGTACAATCCCCGGCATCGCCAGCTCAAAGGATCAGGGAGGAGGTGATGCGAAAGTCCTCCGCCTGAGACACTGCAAAGCCACGGCCAGTTTTGTAGACAATGGACCAACGATTTGGTTCAGTATAAGGCAGCTTCATCAGCGCCCAGCTCAGCTCTGGGGCAGAATACCCACTAGGCCTACAGGAAGTCCCGCGCCCAGTCCCAGCTGCCCCCAACTTAGAAAAAGATTTCTGGTTGTAGGGCCGGACTCCTTGGAGATCTGTGGGCAGTCAGCAAAAACAACAGCGCCAAGTCAACAGACCAATCAGCGTGGTGTAGTGGTTAAGAGCGGTGGTTTGGAGCGGTGGACTCTAATCTGGTGAACCGGGTTGGTTTTCCCACTCCTACGCATGAAGCCAGCTGGGTGACCTTGGGCTAGTTACGGCTCTCCTAGAGCTCTCTCAGCCCCACCTACCTCACAGGGTGTGGGGAGGGGAAGGGAAGGTGATTGTAAGCCAGTTTGATTCTTCCTTAAGTGGTGGAGAAAGTCGGCATATAAAAACCAACTCCTCTTCTTCTTCAATCAATGGCCATTTATGAATGGCTGTTTCCCCACGGTCACCCCGCGGACTCCTTCGGGGCTCTGCTTCGATTATGCTTGCATTCTCCCACTATCAGAGGTCACCTCGCTCTTCCCGTGCTTTTCGCCCACCATTTTCTGAACGCTGGCTGAACACAAATCCAGAATACTTGGGCAAAATACGCAGGGAGAGCCAGGCGACCGCTGACGGTCGGAAAATGCAAGCCTAATCGAAGCAAAGCCCTGAAGGAGTCCGCGGGGTGCCCGCGGGGAAACAACCAGGCGCAAACGGCCAATGGTTTGTGCTCGGTAAGAGGAACCTTCACACATATAACGTTCCGGTAATAGGAACTCCGGGAAGAAACATTTTCAGTCCCTGATCAGCAAGGCCTTCCGTGCTGTGGGCATTTAGCACACATTTAGCAGTAGCATTAACAGCTCCAGGAGGGAGCGTTGCTCAAATTAGCGGGGCTTCCCCGTTGGAGCAGATGTTCGCCGCCTCCCCCCATCAGCATCCATCTTTCTGCAGATGGCAATTTGAGAATCAGCCAAGGGAGGTATGGGGTGGGGGAGGTCTGTGACTTATTGTCTCCCACAAAATTCAGGGCTGCCTGCAATTTAAGAACTGATACTTGCATTCCCTGTGTCCTCATCAGCTGCCAGGGATGAAGCATTAAGCACAGATTTGCAACATCTGAGCATAGCGTTGTGGCTGGGCAATGTGCCATGTTCTGCATTTGAGTAAGACATTTAGCTGCCGTCTTGGTGTTTTAAAGGCTGGGAAAAGTCAGTGGGGGGGGGATCCTATCCCTAGCCTACCACTTCATTTATTTACTGGGGGAGGGGTTATACCCCACCTGTCCTTTTAACTCAAGTTTGAAGCTTTCCTCTAACCTAAGAAGCATTCGTCCAACTTCCTGTTGGAAGAAGAGATGCTTAAATTGGAGGAGGAGGAGGAGGAAGAGTTGGTTTTTATATGATGACTTTCTCTACCACTTAAGTGAGACTCAAACCGGCTTACCTTACCTTCCCCTCCCCACAACAGACACCCTGTGAGGTAGGTGGGGCTGAGAGAGTTTGGAGAGAGCTGTGACTAGCCCAAGATCACCCAGCTGGCTTCGTGTGTAGGAGTGGGGAACCCAATCCAGGGAACCAGATTAGCCTCCGCCGCTCATGTGGAGGAGTGGGGAACCGAACCCCGTTCTCCAGATCAGAATCCACCGCTCTTAACCACTACACCATGCTGGCTCTCTAAGAAGGAAGGCTACTTAGAGGATTGCTTGGACCCGTTCTGTTGTGTGTGTGCAAAGAGTTGTCAAGCCACCGCTGATTTATGGTGACCCCGTAGGGTTTCCTAGGCAAGAGACAACCGGGGGTGGTTTGCCATTGCCTGCCTCTGCGTGGGTGGAGAGAGTTCCGAGAGAACCGTGACTGGCCCAAGGTCACCAAGATCCATTACTGGCTTTTAAATTTAAAGCTTCAGCCGCTTCCCCTACATGCAGTGGTCCTGAATCGGGCCCCTGCATTTTGGGATTAGCGTTCCTAGCAGGGAATTCGCCACTGACATCTGAACACATAGTGAAAGACACCAACAGTGGAAAATACAGGGTGTGGTAAGAATCATGAGATTCTATGCAAAGGAGGACATTGATTCATAGAGTCGCCATGAGTCGGAAGCGACTCGACGGCACTTACACACACACACACACACAAAGGTAAACCAGTCTAAACCTATTGATTTCTAAGAGTTTAGACTGGAGTGACTCTATTGCATTGTAAGGCCTTTTATGCAGGGACGCTTCCCTGCAGTCACCCCCGCCGGCTGCTTCGGGGCTTCCTAAAAGTCTATCCAGCAAACATCTGGGACTGGCAAAGCCACCCCTGCGTATGACTGTCTGCCAAGGTGGCAACTTTCGGATCTCCTTTGTAAGCGTGGTGTGGTGGTTAAGAGCAGTGGACTCTAATTTGGTGAACCGGGTTTGATTCCCCACTCCTCCACATGAGCAGCGGAGGCTAATCTGGAGAACCGGGTTTGATTCCCCACTCCTCCACATGAGCGGCGGACTCTAATCTGGAGAACCGAGTTTGATTCCCCACTCCTCCACATGAAGCCAGCTGGGTGACCCTGGGCTAGTCACAGCTCTCTTAGAGCTCTCTCAGCCCCACCTACTTCACAGGGTGTCTGTTGTGGGGAAGGGAGGGGAAGGTGATGGTAAGCCGGTTTGATGCTTCCTGAAGTGGTAGAGATAGTTGGCATATAAAAACCAACCCTTCTTCTTCAGCGAGGATTAGACAAGTCTCAGAAGGGATTTAATCCTGATTAAATTCATCCCACTTTGGCGAAGGCTGTCGGAGGGATGTCACTTTGCATCCTGTGTGGACAAGTCTAGTTAAACGAAGGCACGCACTTTTCCTTTTCCCTTCCCCCTCGGACAAACACTCATTCTTCACCTACTTCCTTGGCTTTGAGCCACTAAAGCTGATGAGCTTCTGAATTGGAAAAGAGAGGAAAGCTTGAAGGGGGGGGTGTCCATCCCAAAACGGCACCACGACCACAAGGTTTGTCCAGATGGCAGCTGTTGTATTCATATGGAACAGGTGAGGGGAACAATTGAAAATCCCATTAAAAAAAGATACATTCCAGATGGGTAGCCCTGTTTGTATGTTGTAGGCAAAAAAAGAATTCTCGTGGCATCTTCAAGACTAACAAATGTATCGGACTTCAAAACTACATTGCTAGGAATCTTAATATCAGTTTTTGTAAAGCCGACGGAAGAACTGTTTAGGTATATGGCCATGGTCGCAAGAGTGATCATTGCTACAGAATGGAAGTCAGGAGAGTGTCCAGATATAGAAGATTGGAAACATAAGCTAGCAGAGAATGCAGCGATGGCTAAATTGACAAATTACATAAACAAAAGATCCAACAAAAAGTTTCAAAAAAACTGGAAGTCATACTACGCATATGTCTCGTAACTATGTAAAACTGGATTTGAAAGGTTTAGATGTAAGGCTATAATGGAAAAATTGGCAATATACAATAGAATCTAATGAATATATTCAAACATATCTAAGCAATTAGAATGATTTAATAATGGTTAGCAGTGGTTTGGAGCAGTGGACTCTAATCCGGAGAACCGGGTTCAATTCCCCCCTCCTCCACTTGAGCGGCAGAGGCTAATCCGGTGAACTGGATGTTTCCCTACTCCTACACATGAAGCCAGTGGGCTGACCTTGGGCTACTCACAATTCTCTCAGCCCCAGGAATTGGAAAGGATTGGTGGAGGAAGGGCAACATAGGAAAGATCCACGACCATCAGTATCTTCTGCTGACCGATCACTGGATCCATCCTGAAGTTTACTTACTTCAGTAATCACAATTGGATTTGCCCTGATCGAGTAATGGCCTGCACATCCCAAACTCTGGTGCACGTATGGATTTCTCCCCTTTCTTCAATGGTGGGGGAGAGGCAGCGTATCACTTTCATCTCAGTGGGTCATGTATGCATGTGCAGAACTGCTGCCCTCCGTTAGAATAAATGGGAAGGGTGTTCCGGTGGGAGCCCAGTGCATGTGTTGGAGCATGAATGGAGCACTGGATTGGGAGTCAGTGTGCAACTCCATAGCATCCTCACGGCCAGCTTGCCTTACTGCCAACTCAGGGGGCAAGAAAAGCACCATCCTTCACTTTTATGCATGGGTGGGGATACCTCCCCCACACACACACTAGAAGAAGAAGAGTTGGTTTTTATATGCGGACTTCCTCTGCCACTTAAGGAAGAATCAAACCGGCTTACAACAGCCTTCCCTTCCCCTCCCCACAACAGACACCCTGTGAGGTAGGTAAGGCTGAGAGAGTGTGTCTTGCCCAAGGTCACCCTGCTGGCTTCGTGTGTAGGAGTGGGGGAACAAATCCAGTTCACCAGATTAGCCTCCGCCGCTCATGTGGAGGAGTGGGGAATCAAACCCGGTTCTCCAGTTCAGACTCCACTGCTCCAAACCATTCCTCTTATCCACCACTCTTATCAACTACACCACACTATTTTGGGGCTTCGTTTTCATTATGCACATCTTTTCCGACCTTTAGAAGTCACTTTGCTCTCTCCCTGTGTATTTGGGATGCCGCCAGAAACAGCATCCAGAAAAAGAGGGGGAAACACGAGGAGAGAGCGAAGTGACTTGTAAAGGTTGGAAAAGATGTGCATCGTGAAAACAAAGCCCCGAAGCAGTATGTGTGTGAGTGGGGGGTCGCCATATGGACAACCCGTGCAAGGAAGGCCAACGTTGCCAGCCTTTGCCCCAAAGAGCAGGAGAGACAAAGCAGAAATAAGATATGATTTCCCCCTCGAGGGGCGAGTTGGATTCCGTGGGATCTGCAATGCACAAAATCAACGGTTCAACCATTTGGAGGGTTATGCCAGCCACGGGTTGCACCCCCTCCCTTCCTGTATATGCGCCTTCCTCCACAATCTGGGTTTCTCTAGCCAGTTTGCAATGATGTTTGACTTGGAAAACTGTAATTACGGGTGTGGTTTGCAAACCACGGTTTTAAGTCGTGGTTTGGGGGCGAGGTGCTCACAATAGCGTAATGATCTGGAGGTCACTACGAACCAAAACTAAGACGCCGGGTCGGAATCAGTATGCAAGAAGGAAGGGAGCGTGGGAGCCCCGTGGCCGATTGTCCAGAAGCGGACGTATATTTCAAGCCATTTCTAAATGGGCATTTCCCACCCCCACCCCCAAAACAGAAAGCCCTGGAAAAATGGACAGTTCAACCTCTCTAGGTCACCGTGATAGCAGCTCCCTCAAAATTAGCTTCCTTGCATTAACTAGCTTCCTTGCATTAACTTCCTTGCATTAATTAGTTTTTGCATTAACCTAGCACACCCTGCCATGCCAGGGTTTTTGTGCTGTTGTAGTTTTTTTTTTAAAATTATTTTGAGAAACTGTTGTTTGTTATGCTTTCCAATGCGCCTCCAAAGAGCATTCAAATGCAGCCCAGCAAAAAAAAAAAAAAGCCAGCTGGCGAGCTCAGGTGGCGCTCCGATCGATTATCTGGGCTATAAATAGCTGCTGGAACCCAGATGCCCGGCCGCTAGTGGCGCTTGGAAAATTATCAAACACCTTGAAGGGGCGGTGCAGGCCAGCAGCAGGTTAACCCTTGGCAGGGCCCGCTGTAGAGATAGCATGCTCTGCCTGCCAACGATTCAATTTTGGTCGCGCCTGCCTTTCCAGTCCGATCCAACTAGTTTTACCTGCTTAACGTTAACTGGATCTCAGTCCTCTGAATGGTTAAGTTACCTTGAGCAAAAAATCATTTCGTCGGGAACCCGTTCAGATTCGCTCGCACTGGCCTCTGAGGCGTCCGCATTTAAAATCGTCAAAGCTCGATTCCTAGACACAGAATTGAAGGAACTAAACTGTGCAGCCAGGAAAAGCTGCTCCCCTGTAAATGTTGGGATCCCGCTACTTTTGGATTGTCTGGCGCCTTACTTCTACCTCTGGGTTAACTCGCAACAACGAAGAGCTTTTATGCTTGCGAGGTTTCACTTTTTACACTCAGCTGTACTTTTCGGGTGGTTTCAGAAAATCCCATATTCTAAAAGACTCTGTCCACGCAGTATGAGCAGCGTAGAATCACTACAACATGGTTTTTACGAATACGAAAGCCTTCATTGGCATTACAAGGGAAATCGTACAGTGAAGTTTACAGCAAAATCGTGACATAAAGGCACGCAAATATCAAACGATAAAGTTTACTATAAAATCATTTTTATAAGGACATACAAATCCCACTAAATTGGTTGCTTGGTTATTTAATCCTGACTTACCCGTTATATGGTGCAGAGTAACAATCGCGTCCTCTAGTTACAAGCTGAAAAAATCTTGCCGCTGAGTCAATAATTATTAGATCCTGCGTGGTCATAAGGTGGGACACCTTTGATTTGATAGGTAACCATTCCCTACCAGCAAGTGACAGGTCTATGAGATTAGAACGGCCCCTATCGTAGAGCGGACACTTAAGGAGGATATGTGAAACTGTTTCTATGTCGCCCTCCCCACATGGGCAACATGGTTTTTGTTTTTGGTATTGTCCTTTCTATGTTGATATCCGACTGAAATTTCTCAAGTCGCTCTTAGATGAACGGAACGGAGTTTCGGACAATTGTAAAGTTCGGTTTTTCCTCTCTGGGCAAAACTCTGACATAATGGATAGAGCAGCAAAATTTCTACAACTAGCGATGAGGCTTCGGGAATCTAAATTCGGATCCTTTCTGATCCTGGCTTTTGTCCTCCTTGTTTTTTTAATCCCCTGTACTAACTGCAGAGCCCCGTGGCACAGAGTGGTAAGCTGCAGTCCAAACTCTGCTCACGACCTGAGTTCGATCCCCACGGAAGTTGGTTTCGGGTAGCCGGCTCAAGGTTGACTCCGCCTTCCATCCTTCCGAGGTTGGTAAAATGAGTACCCAGATTGCTGGGGGTAAAGGGAAGATGACTGGGGAAGGCACTGGCAAACCACCACGTAAACAAAGTCTGCCTAGTAAACGTCGGGCTGTGACGTCACCCCATGGGTCAGGAATGACCCGGTGCTTGCACAGGGGACCTTTACCTTTTTTTACTAATTGCATATACGCCAATAAAAGTGCAGTTTTTGTTGCTGTTGACAGCATGCTCGGGGGGAAGCAGAAGACCGCGGGTAGAGCTTCTCCATCCAAGGAGCTTGGGACGGGGGAGAGAACAGCGCTGGAAGAACAGAGATTACGGCAGCCCGGAGCATTCACTAGGCTCCAGGTGAAAAAACAACAGAGAAGAGGCCTGCAGATCTACTGAACCCTACTCACCCTGCGTGGGGGAAACTGTGCCTTATTTCTGCTTTGCCTCTCCTGGCCTTTTATCCATCGTGATCACACGCCACGCTACTTCGGGGCTTCGTTTTCATCATGCCCGTCTTTTCCGACCTTTAGAAGTCATTTCACTCCCCGCCCATGTCTTTGGGCTGCTGTTTTTGGTGGAATCCAGAAAAGGCAGGGAGAGAGTGATGTGACTTCTAAAGGTTGGAAAAGACGTGCATAATGAAAACGAAGCCCTGAAGTTGTTGGGGGCCGGGGGGTGGGTATTGCTGCCCATGCATAAAAGGCCATTATCTCCTCTTTTTAAAAAACTGAATTAGCAATGAGTCCGGATGTTGGGATATTGTACGTAGATGAAGCAGGGATATCGTACGTGGACGAAGAAGGGTAAATGCAGGATAGCCAACACAGCATTTGTTAAATTTCTGGCCTGCGGGGAATGCTTTCTGCACTGACCCATCTGCTAAGAAACGCCAAGGGCGAAAACGCATGGTTGCTTTATCGTCGTTTAATCCGTGTTTCATCCAGGGTTCAGCCTGGATCGATTGTGTGCGTTTCGCCTAATGTGCGTTCGATCCTGGCTAAAACAGGGATTAAAGGAGGATAAAATGACCATGTGTTTTCGCCCCAAGTCTAGGATACACTCTAGGGCCCTCAGACAGACAGCTGGAAGCCAAAACTCCCTGCCCCCTCGCCCGACAAGAAGGCACAAGGGTACCAAGGCGGAAAGGGCTCCCAACCGACCGGGGAAGCGCCACATCCCCCCCCCCTAAACAATCCAACTGAAGAACCGAGTTGGTTCCCCCCACTCCTGCACACGAAGCCAGCTGGGTGACCTTGGGCCAGTCACAGTTCTCTCCAAACCCTCTCAGCCTCACCTACCTCACACGGCGTCGGCTGTAAGGAGTGGAAGGGAAGGAGACTGTAAGCCGGTTTGGTTCGCCTTAAAAGGTAGAGAACGTCAGCATCTAAAAAAACAACTCTTCTTCTCCTTCAAGGCAGAGATCCCCCAGGAATTTTCCTGATAACTGTTACAGCCAGTCCCGCTCAAGCTCAGAACACATCTGCTTTTCCCTTATATCTTCAGGTCTCAGGGAAAGATGAATGGTTCGGGGACCCCCCCCCCCCCCGCTACTGGTCTGCCATAGCTCACCAGCCTATCATTAAACAGAGAGCAGCCTCCGAGGAATCCCAGGGGTTCCTGGTACATGTTGGGACAGGGGAAGGATGCCTTGTAAGAGAGGGGATGTGAACGGGAAGGGGAGGAAGGAACAGGCTGCCACGGCCTTCAGCAAAAGACAAATCCAGAGCTAGGTTTTTAAATGATGCTGCAGTCTTTTGCCCTCATAAGAACATAAGAAAGGCCCTGCTGGATCAGACCAAGGCCCATCAAGTCCAGCAGTCTGTTCCCCCAGCGGACAACCAGGTGCCTCTAGGAAGCCCACAAACAAGACGGCTGCAGCAGCACCATCCTGCCTGTGTTCCACAGCACCTAATATAATAGGCATGCTCCTCTGATCCTGGAGAGAATAGGTTTGCATCAGGACTAGTATTCATTTTGACTAGTAGCCATGGATAGCCCTCTCCTCCATGAACATGTCCACTCCCCTCTTAAAGCCTTCCAAGCTGGCAGCCATCACCATATCCCGGGGCAGGGAGGTCCACAATTTAACTATGCCTCACTGTCTGACAGAGGACTGCGGGCATGCCAATAGCCATTTCCCTTAACGCCCAGGATGGGTACAGTTGCCAGCCTCCCAGTGGTGGCTGAAGATCTCCCACTATTACAAATGATCTCCAGACAACCAAGTTCAGTTCCCCTGGGGAAAACAGCTGCCTCGGAGGGGGGGGGTCTGTATACACTGATCAGGTCCCCCCCAGGCTCCGCCCCCCCCCCAAATCTCCAGGTGTTTTCCAACCCAGAGTTGGCAATTCTAAGGACGAATAAGAATTGCTTGATATGTTTTTTTGTAAACTGGAAGGAAATGGATTATCTCGCCTCCTTGCCCAAGATGAAGATACGTCTCACTGGCATACATGAGTAAGGCATGGGTGGATTTGGGGGGGGGGGCAGGTTGTAGGTGAGTAACCTTTGTGGATTCTATCTGCAAGGATGTTGCAATGCAATGGGGGGGGAGTGTGGGGGACAGAGAAACAAGGCGGTCTGCACAAAAAGAAGATGAAGAGGAAAAACCGTTCCACTTCAGATCGCAGGGCACGGGGGAAATCACGCGATCGAGAGCTTTGCTGCAAAAAGAAAGACACCATTTTCTAATGCTAATGTGCTAGAAAACCAGCGTATCAGAGCGGCCAGAATCCTTCTCCCCTGCCCTGATCAGGTCCCCCCCCCCACATGTGGGAGCATTCAGCATTACATTCTTCATGCCACCCTCTACCCTCCAGCAATCTAAATTGCTATGACCAGTTTTGTAATGCCGGCTGCTGGTTTGGCTAACGCAGGCTACAAGTCTTAGAGGAACAGGCAGCAAACTGACCAGATGACTTTTTATGCGGCGGGAAGAAGCTTGCCTACCACACTGTCTCTTGGAAAGACAAGACTCATTGGAAGGGGGAAAAAGTGTCATGAAGAAAGAGCAGTAAAGACAACAATAAAGGTGGGGGGACTCAACCATAAAAATACAGGGAGCTTCAACAGTTGAGCTGGAAACTATAACTTCCTATAAAATAATTATATTTATTAAGTGTACACAATAGATATGATAAAAACACAAGGCCTGGAACATATAAAACCACCAGTATAAACTGTTACAGAAATATTCGACATAGTTGATAATACACATAATATAAATAAACAATAGACCATACGCGTTTCGGTCTCTGTGGCTTTCCTCAGTGGTCATATATAAAAACCTGATTATTAAAAACACATCCAGAATGTGGGAAACCTTACGTCTTGTGCGGCCAGTTATTCCCAGATCTGCACAACACCACACAACGCACAGTTAAATTGTGGAACTCCCTGCCCCAGGATGTGGTGATGGCTGCCAACTTGGAAGGCTTGAAGAGGAGACGTGTTCATGGAGGAGAGGGCTATCCATGGCTACTAGTCAAAATGAATTCTGGTCATGATGCATCCCTATTCTCTCCAGGAGCAGAGGAGCATGACTATTATATTAGGTGCTGTGGAACACAGGCAGGATGGTGCTGCTGCAGTCGTCTTGTTTGGGTGCTTCTTAGAGGCCCCTTTGTGAACAGACTGCTGGACTTGATGGGCCTCGGTCTGATCCAGCATGGCCTTTCTTATGTTCTTATGATAGGGCTATCCATGGCTACTAGTCAAAATGAACACTAGCCATGACGCATACCTATTCTCTCTAGTATGCAAGGAGCATGTCACACGTGCCACACGCGGCTCCTGAGCATCCCTGCTCTAACCACTACACCGCACTGTCTCTCCAGCATGCAAGATCGAGCTGGCCCGCCCCACGACAAGCACCAGATGCCATAGGAGGAAAACTCACACGCTATATAAAAACCAAGAGGTCACGGAAAGCCCAGCCAGGAAGCTTTCCCCTACCCTCCTCTTGCTTTGAGATTTCGGTAAACGTTTCTCGGATATCTTCAAACGCTTTAAGATGTACCCATGATGACAGCGGAGCTGTTATTTCTTTTCTTTCTGCTGTTGTTGCATACCCGATTCCTCACTCTTGCAAAGTGCACAACCTACACATCCCCTGGCTATTAATATCAGCGCTGAATAAAACGATTACGAAAGGGGGTGAGCAGAGTTTTCCACTGTTTTGCCTGTGCTCAGCAACGCTTGCACGGGACTTAGGAAACTGCGCTGCCAGCATCCTGCTGCGTGCCCAGCTCCCCGACCCGCAGAGGCCTCCTCTGACCCTGAACCGACTCCTTGCGATCGCGAACCAGGATGCAAAACCTCTTGCTGCTCCAAGTCCCACGAGGCCACTGCAGACACAACACCGAGCGGGAGCCTCTGACGCATTTCCCTCCAGGAATCACTATGACAATAGAATTCCCCCAGCTTCTCCGACACCGGCATGGTGTAGCGGTTAAGAGCGGCGGTTTGGAGCGGTGGACTCTGATCTGGAGAACCGGGTTTGATTCCCCGCTCCTCCCTGTGAGCTGCGGACGCTCATCTGGTGAACTGGATTTGTTTCCCCACTCCTGCACATGAAGCCAGCTGTGTGACCTTGGGCTAGTCACAGCTCGCTTAGAGCTCTCTCAGCCCCGCCTACCTCACAGGGTGTCTGTTGTGGGGAAGGGAAGGCAATTGTAAGCCGCTTTGATTCTTCCTTAAGCAGTAGAGAAAGTCGGCATATAAAAAACAACTCTTCTTCTAAAACTCATCCGCTACAACGCCCAGATCTAACAGCATGGACTCATCAAGTGCAAAGTCCTGTTTATACCTTTTTTTGGCCACATCTTCATAGGAGCATCTCCTGGACCCCAATTCAGCCATTTCAGGCCAAACCAGAACAGGGACAAGTCCCCTAGAGATCAAAACATGGGATGCCATGGTAGATCCTTGGCTCACCACTGATTAGTAGATGCGCAGACAGTATCTGCCATATGGCATCAGATTGAAAGACCCAGGCCTCTACAGATGGTGCAAACTAGCATCTCCCCCGACCCACTTTCTTGTCCTTGGTGTGCGTAAAGTGCCGCCAGGTCGCAACTGACTTATGGCAACCCAGCAGGGTTTTCAAGGCAATAGGCTAGCAGAGGTGGTTTGCCATAAGAACATAAGAAAAGCCCCGCTGGATCAGACCAAGGCCCATCGAGTCCAGCAGTCTGTTCTCCCAGCTGCCAACCAGGTGCCTCTAGGAAGCTGCTGATTTGGCTAACGCAGCCTACAAGTCTTATAGGAACAGGCAGCAAACGGCTGACTTTTTGGGCGGCGCGGAGAAGCTTGCCTCCCGCACTGTCTCTTGGAAAGGCAAGACTCATTGGAAGGGGAGAAAAGCATCATGGAGAAAGGGCAGTAAAGACAACATAAGAACACAAGAAAGGCACGCAGGATCTGACCAAGGCCCATCAAGTCCAGCAGTCTGTTCACACAGTGGCCAACCAGGGGCCTCTAGGAAGACCACAAACAAGACGACTGCAGCAGCATTGTCCTGCCTGTGTTCCACAGCACCTATAGTCATGCTCCTCTGAGACTGGAGAGAATAGATATGCATCATGACCAGTATTCATTCTGACTAGTAGCCATAGATAGCCCTGTCCTCCATGAATATGTCCGCTCTCCTCTTCAAGCCTTCCAAGTTACCATTGCCTTCTTATGCAACGCGACCCTGGTATTCCTTGGTGGTCTCCCATCCAAGTCCTAGCCAGGACCGGCCCAGCTTAGTTTCTGAGAACTGATGAGAACAGGCTGTTCTCGGTACATGTAGCCAAATTCTGGCCACCATCCTCATCTCTTGATCTGCTAAAATCTGTAAGCCAGGTTTGTGTGAAGTCACTCGCCTAGACACCTGCAGCATGTTAAAAGGAAATATTTCCAGACCACCGAGAAGAACAGCTTTATAAAACGAGTTCCTTCCCCTCTTTAGGACACTGATGCCTAACACAGGTAGGAACGGATAGACAGGCTAGTCAAAAAATGTTTGAGGACTAGTAACTTGGGCAAACCTTGTATCTTCAAACCCTGGCTGTTGCTTCTTCGGTGCAAATGGCGCAATCTGCAGTGGAGAGTATAGGGGCAGAAGGGTGTTAAACCTCTTCCTCATTCTCTCCCCTCCCCGCCCCCCATTATCCTAACCAATTTCCCTCTACTGGATGATTTCTTCCAACCTGAGTTTCCATTCCCCCCTCTTGGGGAAAACAGTCCCCTGACCACATTAGAAGAATACAGCAACAACAAAAAGGTGTGTGTGTGTGTGGGGGGGGGGACTTAACTCTATAGAACTAGAGTAAGGTACCCAAAAGGTAAGGAAGCAACATGAAATCATGGGCTAATATTGATACAAGTGATTTTGTGAATAATGATACATACAAGTTGTTTATATTTACATTAATGTTGTGTTTGTATTAAATTTATTATACATTATTCACAAAATCACTTGTATCAATATTAGCCCATGATTTCATGTTGATTCCTTACCTTTTGGGCACACTAGATGTTCCAGGCTAACCTGATCTCATCAGATCTCAGAAGCTAAGCAGGGTCAGCCCTGGTTAATATTTGGTTGGGAGACCACCAAGGAAGTCCAGGGTTGCGACTTGACGGCACTTTACACACAGAGAGAAGAATACCAAGAGTCTGGATGCAGGCAGGGTGATGTCCTCAGTAGGCGCCCAGCCTAAGAGAGGCTAGAAGGTTGCCTCAGGTGAAGCAGGAGGGATGGCTCGAAGAGAGGGAGATCAACTGACAAAAGTGGGAATGGCATGCCATGCTTGTGGCAGTTGACAATCGTGGCTCACAGCTGACCTCCTGATTCCTCCCCTGTCACGAGACCAAGTTGCATACCCCAGAAAGCCCTTGTGCATGGATAGCCACTAGGCAGGGCCTGTGAATAACACCCCCATGAGGTATTCACACCAGGGCTGCCAAACCCCCGATGAGGACAGGGGATCCCCCGCCACCAGGTCCCACCACCTGTTGCAGTAGGAGGATTACTTTTTTAAAGAAGAAGAGCTGGTTTTTATATGGCAACTTTCTCTACCACTTAAGGAAGAATCAAACCGGCTCACAATCACCTTCCCTCCCCCTCCCCACTACAGACACCCTGTGAGGTAGGTGAGGCTGAGAGAGTGTGACTAGCCCAAGGTTACCCGGCTGGCTTCATGTGTAGGAGAGGGGAAACAAACCTGGTTCACCAGATTAGCCTCCGCTGCTCATGTGGAGGAGTGGAGAATCAAATCCGGTTCTCCAGATCAGACTCCACCACTCCAAACCACCGCTCTTAACCACTACATCACAGTCTTGTGTACTTAGCAGAAGTGACAAAGCTAGGAATAGCCCGGAACTTTATGGTTTCCGGCAATTCCTAGAGCGACCCTGGCCTGGCAACCCTCATTTTCACCTAAGATGCCTCTGGAAATACGGGGCTTCCTGAACTTTTCCTATTCAGACCAACCCCTCTGGGCACTGACCAATAAAGTGAGATAGATCCACCTCCTGTTAAGGCACAGCTGGGGAGGGGCTGTGGCTCAGTGGTAGAGCATCTGCTTGGCATGCAGAAGGTCCCAGGTTCAATCCCCGGCAACTCCAGTTCAAGGGACTAGGCAGGCAGGTGATGTGAAAGACCCCTGCCTGAGACTCTGGAGAGCCGCTGCCAGTCTGAGTAGACAATACTGACTTTGATGGACCGAGGGTCTGATTCAATATAAGGCAGCTTCCTGTGTTCATGTGACCCTTTCGGGAGGCCCACTGAAATCAGAGACCTTCTTCTGCGGTCATTTGCTTCCTCCTCCTCTCCCTCCTGCATCTTGTCATAATTGGGCGGGGGCGGAGGAGAGGCGGCAGGTGCAGCTTGCAGTACAAAGAAAAAAGCTGCACACGCACACCCTGCCGAGATTCCCTTTTATACACAACTGTGAACAGGCAACGTTCTCCTTTGCAACTGGCCATTCATTCAGTTTGCTTGCCTAGAACTGTGCGGTACTGCCGGCTACTCGCATGAGTGAGTGTGCCCTACGGCTCTCCATTTGAGTCTGGAAAGCCAGAAACTTTGATCTAGCAAAAAAGGCATGGGAAAGGGCTGAATGACAGAGCGGCTATAGGCCTTCTATAGGCGACACATGATAAAGGTCTATAAAATTATGCATGGTATGGAGAGAGTGGACAGGGAGAAGCTTTTCTCCCTCTCTCATAATACTAGAACACAGGGTCATCTGCTGAAGCTGGAGGGTGAGAGATTCAAAACAGACAAAAGGAAGTATTTCTTCACACAACGCGTAGTATTGTGGAACTCCCTGCCCCAGGATGTGGTGATGGCCACCAACTTGGAAGGCTTGAAGAGGGGAGTGGACATGTTCATGGAGGAGAGGGCTATCCATGGCTACTAGTAAAAATGGAGACTAGTCATGATGCATACCTATTCTCTCCAGGACCAGAGGAGCATGTCTATTATCTTAGGTGCTGTGGAACACAGGCGGGATAATGCTGCTGCAGCTATCTTGTTTGTGGGCTTCCTAGAGACAGGTGTTTGGCCACTGTGCGAACAGACTGCTAGACATGATGGGCTTTGGTCTGATCAGGCATGGCCTTTCTTATGTTCTTTCTCCAGAAGAGTGGAACGGCCCCTTGTGCTCTGTATGTAAAAAGTGAATTTCACCAGGCTTTAAGACCATAAGAAAAGCCCTCCCCCCACCCTCAGCCTGTATCAAACCACAGATCCATCTAATCCAGCATTCTGTTCTCACGCAACAGCTAGCCAGAAGCGTTTGCTCAGCAGGCAGACGTTTCAGGTTCCATCCCTGACGTGTCCAGTTAAATGGATCGGGTAGCTGGTGATGGGAAAGGTCTCCACTTGAGACCCTGGAGAGCCGCTGCCAGTAGTGGCGGATCTACCCCTACCCCTAATCCCAGAGGGGCCCTGAAGCAACTTTTTTTTAATGAGTAAATGTTTCAACAAACTGGATGGAGCTTTTTTTTTTTAAGTATCTGTTATTAAAATGAGCCTATTTTTGTGATAGAATCATAAGCCAATGGGTTGAAGTTCTTAATACTGACCTTAGAATATGCTCTAATACCCATTTCATATGGCCTCCAAATGTCCCTGTCATTGGTCAGATTTCAAAATTTTCTCGGGGGCTTGCAGTGCCCGAACCCCCACCGGCACGGGCTCGCTGAGCTCCCCAGAATCTATTTATAGCCTACATTTTGGCATCTGGATCCTCGAATCCTTCGTTGGTGCAAGGCTTAATAGTTCTATAGCTCGGCCCTTAGGCCAGAGCCAATCAGAACCATAAAAAGACATCTGAATTCTCAATTCAAGCTGCACTCGTCTCGCTTGTGCATTTTAACACCAAAAAAAATAATCAGATTTTCACCTCTTTATCCTAACAAGCCCCCTCTGATGGCCTTCTGCCTCTCTATCAGTGAATGAACCAATGCATCTACCATAGAACAACCCCACTGAAGAAGACAACAGCGAGTCTTCAGGAAGAGCAAGTGAAGGACCAATTAGCTGTTTTGGACCTGCAACTGAGAGAATCCAACCTGCGTATACGCAATCTACCTGAAAGACTAGGGGACACTAGAGAGACCATCATAAAATCACTTGCTAATATATTTCATTTAAATGAACAAGAATTAAATCACACAATAAACAAGATATACAGAATCCCCTTGTCAACTTGAATACAGAAAACAAAAGCTAGAGAGATCTTGATCTCCCTCTTTGACATCAGGATGAAAAACTCACTATGAAACTTCACTTGGAGAATCATCTAAGTGTAGATGATACACCGTTAATAATTCTCAAAGACATTCCTCGTCACCTGATTGCAAAGAGAAACATCTATAAAGACTTCACTGAGATACTGAGAAACAAGGGAATAAAATACAGCTGGTTGCTACCACAAGGATTTACCTTCACCTACAAACAGGTTAAACATGCTGTAAACTCATTGGAAGATATCAAAAACCTTTTGACAAGAAATAATGAGCTGACAGACCCTACTGTGTGTAAAGTGCCATCAAGTCGCAGCCAACTTATGGCGACCCCTTCTTTGGGGTTTTCATGGCAAGAGACTAACAGAGGTGGTTTGCCAGTGCCTTCCTCTGCTCAGCAACTCTGGTATTCCTTGGTGGTCTCCCATCCAAATACTAACCAGGGCTGACCCTGCTTAGCTTCTGAGATCTGATGAGATCAGGCTAGCCTGGGCCATCCAGGTCAGGGTCACAGACCCTACTACAGGAATACAAAAAGAAGAATCAACAGCCCAAGGAGCAATGGGTGAAGATTGTCTCAGACAAGAGACCAAGAAAGCATACAGATGGCAACAAAAATTCCAGACAGAAGAAAAGGTTTAAAAAGAAGGGCTAAGAAGGCCGGAAGAATACCAATTTGACTCTCAATATGGGAAATGGGGGGAGTAGAGAAATAACAATTTCAACTTAATTTTTTACTTGGGGTATTTAAAGCTTCTTAAGATCTACTCTATTATAATATGACAGATGAGTGACTGGAGAAAACTATGTCAATGTGTTTTGTTTTTATCTTTATTTTATATATTTATTTTCTTTTATGGTTTTCTTGTTTTTTTTTCTCTTTTCATTATTAATATTACTTATCGAAATGCATTAAATAAGGGGAAAATATAACATTAAAATAATAACCTATTAGGATTAGAAAATATTAATACAAAGGAGATACTAGATTTATGTAGGGAGGGAGGAAGTCAGTGGGGAAGTCAATTATAACTAAATATATTCAATATTGAAGACATACGCCTAATAATTTTTTAATTGTTTATTGATTCAAAGATTGGTATATAGGATGTATTGTCAAATGAAATGTATAGTAATTTTTGAAAAACAATAAAAATATATATTTTTTAAAAAAGAAGACAACAGCGGTCATCCAGACCTCATTGCTGCTGGGAAGGGGTCACTGCAAGGACCATTGCCGAGGACTCCACCCCACCACCCTGTTCTCCGCCAATTGGGCCTCAAGGTCCTTACAAGGGCAGCACGGCCCTTTGGACCTGGTTGGATGTTGCCCTCTTGTTGCTGGTTGCGAAGGGGGCCCCATTAACAGTTCGAGCTTCAGGGTCCCAAAAGTGTACATCCGCCACCGACGGCCAGCATGAATAGGAAAGGCAGGCCTCGATAGACCAAGGGTCTGAGTCACTGCAAGGCAACTTGGTGTGTTCAACATGCGTTCCAGAGCGCTCCCGCAGAGCTATTTGCAAGCCTTAAGCAAAGTAAACAAATCAGAGCTGGGTGATAACCCTGCATCCACGGATATCCCGAATAGAGCGAACCCATCTGCTGGAACCAAAACCCTGAATACGTTTGGTAACGTATGCAAAACCCACAAGGCTTAAAGTCTCTTGTTCCCTGTTTTGTTTTGCAATTTCCCCTCCGCACATCAGGTGTTTCGGCAAATAGGAAACACTGAAGTATACAGAGAAGCAGCGCTGAAGCCAGAGGAGCGTTGGAAGCCGTCCAAGAAATCGCTCCCGACGAGGTTTCCAGACCAAAGAGCTTAGAAGAACCCAGATCCAGATAAAAAAAGGCTTTCTCGCAGCCCACAGGGAAGGGAAATGCAGCTTTACTGGAGATGAGACCAAAACTAAAACTTCCTGGCAAGAAAGGTGGGGATGAACCGCCACTAAATATGGGGTGAATGGAGGAAGCCGGACGCATGACCTTCTGCGGGGACACTGACTGTATCATCTTAAGAGAGCCAGCATGACGTAGTGGTTAAGAGCGCTGGACTCTAATCTGGAGAACCAGGGTTGATGCCCCACTCCTCCACACGAGCGGCGGACTCTAATCTGGAGAACCGGGTTCAGTTCCTCACTCCTCCACATGAAGCCTTCTGGGTGGCCTTGGGCTAGTCACGGTTCTCTCTGAACTCCCTCAGCCCCACCTAACAAGGTGTCTGCTTTGGGGAGAGGACGGGAAGGGGATTCCAGGCCACTCTGAGACTCCTTAAAAATAGAGAAAAGCCAGGTATAAAAACCTTCTTCTTCAACGTCACATACAAAACGACCAAAGGAAGGGAAACAGAACCCTCCTGGGTGTGTCTGGGGTGTGTCTTAGACTTATTGCTTCACATAACCCTGAAAAATCAATCTGCCGATGAAGGAAGGGCAGCAGAAAAACAAACAAATAAATAAATGTGTCTATCACATGAACTAGACCCGTGGTTCCCAAAGTGAGAAGTACCACCCCCTGGGGGGGATTACCTAGGGGGGCACTAAGAGGCAAGGGGGCAGCTGGGGGGCACTAGAGGTGGGCTCCTTCAACTGTGTTGTTCGCTAATTTACAATAGATCAAGCTATGTAACCAGGCTGGCAAATTTGGTTGGAAACTATCAGAATTTTTCCCCCAGACTGGTACCACTAGATCAAGTTCATCAGATTTGTTGAATAAGTTTCACCTAAAAAGTTTTAATTTGATTTTGAACAGATGTGCAATTAATTGTTACTGTTCTGACAGTTTATTGTTATTATCTTCTTTAATGTGTCATGCAAACCCCTATTTTGAATAAAGCTTATAGGATAGGGGGCACTGGGGTTGGGTTTGTGGAACCAAGGGGGTGGTGGCCCAAAAAAAATATATATATATATATATATATATATATATATATATATATATATATATATATATATATATATATATAAATTGTTGCAAGCCAACAGCGGCAACTACCCAGTATGTACATTTCCTTAACCAAAGTTGGACCCTGGGTCCATTTAGCCCAATACCTTTTGCTCTGATAGCTGCTCTTTTCAAGATCTCAGTCAGTTGCTCATTACGGTCAAGGACCAGCAGTATAAAACATACATTAGCAATAACATTTCCAGAAAATCATTACATAAAATAGTATCAAAATAACAAGAATATTTCACTAAATCAACCCTGAACCACAGTAGTCTCTGGCAGCTGCATAGAATCTAGCAATTCTCTGTTAAGAAGAAGAAGAGGAGGTGGTGTTTATATGCCGACTTTCTCTACCACTTAAGGGAGACTCAAACCGGCTCACAATCACCTTCCCTTCCCACAACAGACACCCTGTGAGGTAGGTGGGGATGAGACAGCTCTAACAGAGCTGTGACTAGCCCAAGGTCACCCAGCTGGCTTCATGTGTAGGAGTAGGGAAATAAATCCAGTTCACCAGATTAGCCTCCGTCGCTCAAGTGGAGGAGAGGGGAATCAAACCCGGTTCTCTGGATCAGACTCCACCGCTCCAAACCACTGCACTGGTTAACTTCTAGCAGTTAAACTTTTTTTTTATTTTTACTGTATTTGCCGGTCTTGGACCGTAATAAATACCATTGATTTGGCAGTTAACGTCTGCTAGAAGAGCAGAAGTATACCATTCCTCCAACCTTCCAAGGTTTTGGTGTTGTTTTTTGGAGGATTAGGATGATAAATGCATATCTGAGATCTTCACGGAAACAGGAAAAGACTGCTCCTGGATGGGTTACCTGAGATTCTTTGAACTGAAGGTACAGAGGATTTAACCTGAGAACTTCTGTACACAAAACACGTGCGCCGACACTTCACTCCAGTCCTTTTCCCTGCACAGCACAGACTGTGAAAAGGAAAGCTCTCCTGACTGTGGAGTATCGACGGGAAGGAAATCAAACCACCCCTCTCCCCAACAATTTTCTTCCACCACGCATCCGATGTAACGTTCAACCCAAGGTCCTCATCACGGAGAGGTCCTCTGTGCATTTCAAGAACCCTTGAGGGAGACCACTCAGCAAAATCAAACAGACCCTGCCTTGAAAACCCATGACAACCCAACAAAACATCACATTTCTCTCCTCCTGGATGCGTTCGCGCTGCCTACCCAAAGGCCAAAGGTTATTGACTTTGCTTCTTCACCAAGCGATTAAAGTCAAGTGCCCGGGAAACCCAAACACACACTCACACTTATAAAGGTTATGACAGTATTGTGCTAGATTCTTCTACAATCTCTCTGCATGCCACACAAAGGATGTGATTTTTTTAAGCAACCTCAGAGACAAGCAGAGAACCCCTGACACCTTCAATGCGGTATGAATAATCTCTTGACATTTGAAGCCTTCCCCCCCCCCTTTACGGTCACATTAGAATAAATGTTCTCATCTTTCAAGATGTTCCTAACATGCACACATGCAGAAGGTTTTAAAGGTAAATGTACAATCCTATGCAGCTACTCATTTTTAACTATTATTGAACCAGGAGGAAAGGTGGGATATAAATGGTGCATTCTCCCAAGGTGCCTGAGAGCTTTTGACCTTTGCTAACTGCTACTCAAGACTCCTCAACAAACCAGCTTTGGTCCTTCAAGTCACGGCCTGCTACAAACTAACAGAAGGGGCACAGAAAACGTACATTATACCTACAAGGCAAGGGGCAGGTTTAAACCTCAGGCCCTGGTCAGGTCTGAGAGAGTAGCCAATCTGAACCCCCTGTCCTTCACTCACTGCCAAGTATGAACTGACTAAAAACCAACAAAAATAATAAGCGTAATCCAGACTTCCACAGGCCAGAAAAGAATCGCATAAAGATCGGGGGGGGGGGGAGTTGTGAATTTCCTGCATTGTGCAGGGGGTGGACTAGATGACCCTGGCGGTCCCTTCCAACTGTATGATGCTATTCTATTCTAGGGCCACTGTAAACTGCAATAAAACCACCAAAGAGAAGTCTCACACACTGGAGGCGAACTGGAAACAGATCGGGCCCAGGCCAAGCCACATTTGACAGAACAGAGGGGAGAAAGCAAACAAAAACCTCGGGATCACTCCATCTAGAAAACAGCCAGGCTGGGAGTCATTTGGGGCAGGTGGAGAGATAGGCCCCCCCACAGGCCCCCGAGATCCACTCAGCTCAATGCATTAAGGAATCGCGGGCAGCAGAGCCAAACAAGGGGGCAATGCTTCCCAGCCCCCCCTCTCTCCCACACACACACCAGGGCCGTCTTAATGCATGGGCATGCTGGCCAGTTGCCTGGGGGGGGCACAAGCATAGGGGCCCCATGCAAATCTACGTATGTTGTGACTTGCTGTCAATTAATAAGTAAATACTATACTAAACTATAGTTTGTCCAAAACCATCATTGCTGGCCTCCCCATCCTCTCCCCCCAACTTAGGTTAGAGGTTACTGCCTGGCCTGGTTTCTTTCAGTGGCTTTATTTCTTGAATGTTACTATTGCCATCTTGTTTTATTTGTTGCTGGGAAGTTGATTTTAAATATGTTTTTACCTACGTTTTTTCTATTAGGGCGGGATGCAAATGCGAGGGCAATAAAATAAACAAATAAATGTTTGCTCTTGAGAAATGCACATTTGGCATGCATTTTACTAAAGATAATGGACAATATTTAGGTATTCTCCCGCTCAGCCAAATCACAGTCAGCTCAGGTGAAGGGAGAATTAAGAGTCTCCTCTGGGAAACAAATGCCCAGATGGCAAAACAGGTAGCCACATTTGGCGCAACAGCATATAAAGTTCAACCCCTAACAGTGGGCAATTGCAATTAGATCAAATCATAATTTGGTTGATTTTAGTCTATAATAAATTATTTGGAAATTTTAATTAGGAATGTTTTGGGTTGTATTAATAATAAATATTAATAATAAACCCAGGCCCATCCAGTCCAGCAGTGTGCTCACACAGTGGCCAACCAGGTGCCTGAACCCCTCTGAGGTCTGCTCCCTAGGAGACTGCCCAGGTCACCTAATGTGACCGGGGTCTGATCCAGCAGGGCTTTTCTTCTGTTCTTAAATCGATTCATTTCTTGGAAAAAATGTAGCGGTTAAGAGCGGTTTGATTCCCACTCCTCTACATAACGCAGTGCCAGATTTAAGTATAAGCTAAACAAGCTATAGCTTAGGGCCCCACTCTCTTGCCCCCCCAAAAAAATTTAAAGAAAAGAAACCTGGATGTACGTTTCCAAAATATAAGCTAAAAAACAAATAAAATAAAACCAACATGTGTGTGTAAAGTGCCGTCAAGTCGCAGCCGACTTATGGCGACCCCTTTTGGGGTTTTCGTGGCAAGAGACTAACAGAGGTGGTTTGCCAGTGCCTTCCTCCGCACAGCAACCCTGGCCTTCCTTGGTGGTCTCCCATCCAAATACTAACCAGGGCCGACCCTGCTTAGCTTCTGAGATCTGACGAGATCAGGCTAGCCTGGACCATCCAGATCAGGGCGGGGAAAAAACCCTTACATACAGTCCAACAATTACTTTGATAAAAACACATCTTTTGTTATGTGCAAATGGCTTGAGATATCGATTAGGTCCGTAAACTACCATATAGTATATATATATCCAACACACACAAAAAACAGCACAATTCGCAGACCCAAACGCGCAAAGGCACCACGCCGCCTGGCCTCGCTCCACGGTTCCCTTCCTTTTTTTTTTTTATTTAATAATTTTTGTTTTGTTTTTTCTCATCTCAAACATAAATTAACAATACAAAGTAAAGTCTAATATCAAGATTCTAGTTCGAAAAATAAAAAGAAATACAAAGAAAGTTGACTTCCCCGACACTCTCTGCTGTCCAAAATTAAACTGTATATACTTTTGCTAACAATATTTCCCCCCCTAATTGGTTACTTTATAAGTAACTCCACGGTTCCCTTCCTTTTTTTAAAAAAATAAATGTTTTATTATTTTCTCATCTCAAATATAAATGAACAATACAAAGAAAAGTCTAACATCCAGATTCTAGTTCGAAAAATAAAAAGAAATACCAAGAAAGTTGACTTCCCTTACACTCTCCGCTGTCCAAAATTAAACTGTATATACTTTTGCTAACAATATATCCCCCCCAATTGGTTACTTTATAAGTAACCCCACGGTCCCCTTCCTTTTTTTAAAAATAATTTTTTTTTATTATTTTCTCATCTCAAACATAAATGAACAATACAAAGTAAAGTCTAACATCCAGATTCTAGTTCGAAAAATAAAAAGAAATACCAAGAAAGTTGACTTCCCCTACACTCTCCGCTGTCCAAAATTAAACTTTATATACTTTTGCTAACAATATACCCCCCCCCATTGGTTACTTTATAAGTAACTCCACGGTTCCCTTCCTTTTTAAAAAAAAAATATTTTTTTTTATTTTCTCATCTCAAACATAAATCAACAATACAAAGTAAAGTCTAACATCAAGATTCTAGTTCAAAAAATAAAAAGAAATACCAAGAAAGTTGACTTCCCTTACACTCTCCGCTGTCCAAAATTAAACTGTATATACTTTTGCTAACAATATATCCCCCCCAATTGGTTACTTTATAAGTAACCCCACGGTTCCCTTCCTTTTTTTAAAAAATAATTTTTTTTATTATTTTCTCATCTCAAACATAAACGAACAATACAAAGAAAAGTCTAACATCCAGATTCTAGTTCGAAAAATAAAAAGAAATACCAAGAAAGTTGACTTCCCTTACACTCTCCGCTGTCCAAAATTAAACTGTATATACTTTTGCTAACAATATATCCCCCCCAATTGGTTACTTTATAAGTAACCCCACGGTTCCCTTCCTTTTTTTAAAAAATAATTTTTTTTATTATTTTCTCATCTCAAACATAAACGAACAATACAAAGAAAAGTCTAACATCCAGATTCTAGTTCGAAAAATAAAAAGAAATACCAAGAAAGTTGACTTCCCCTACTCTCTCTGCTGTCCAAAATTAAACTGTATATACTTTTGCTAACAATCTATCCCCCCCCCCTCTCATTGGTTACTTTATAAGTAACTCCACGGTTCCCTTC
Organism: Euleptes europaea; assembly: GCF_029931775.1. NCBI lineage: Eukaryota > Metazoa > Chordata > Lepidosauria > Squamata > Sphaerodactylidae > Euleptes > Euleptes europaea. The sequence continues at coordinate 171,701,847 of NC_079312.1, forward strand.
CGACGCCCGGCCGCCTTCCCTCTCCTCCACCCGCCTGGCCCGGGCTCTCACCTTGGCTGCAGGCGCCGCTCTCGCCGGCCGGGCTCACGCCCTCCTCCTCCTCGGCCGCCCGCCCTTGAATCCCATCCGCGGAGGAGAAAAGAGGGTCGGGGTCGGGAGGCGCGCCGCTGCCGCTGCCCAGCGCGGGGTGCAGCCCGGGCATGGAGAGGCCCCGCCGGCTGACGCCTCCTCCTCCTCCTCCTCCTCGGGGCAGGGCGCGCGGGGAAGGAGAGCCGCCGGTGCGCTCAGGGCCGACGCGCCGGCAGGGCTCCGCCCGGGAACGCGAGGCCGAGGCGGGCGGAGGCTCAGCGGAGGGACGCGGCGGGCTCCATCCCTCGCCAGCCGCCGCCGCCCGCAGCGCCTGGGCGGGGGGATCCACCTGCCCTGCCCCGCTCCGCTCCTGCGAGCGAGCGCGCACGCCCCGGCGGGGGGACTGGGGAGGGGTCCGCCGGCGAGGGACGGGGGAAGGCGCCCGCGCGGAGAAGCGAGCGCCGACAGTGGCATTGTTTGTCAGAGGCGCTCGCCATTGGCCCGGCCTCAGCCAATGGCGAGGGCGCGCCGGAGAGTCGGATCTTCGAAGGGCTCCATCTGCTGCTGGGGATCTCTGGCTGGGAACCGAAGGACAGGCTGGATCGGACCCAGGCCCGTCCAGTCCGGCGGTCTGCTCACACAGGGGCCGACCAGGTGGCTCTGGGAAGCCCCCAAGCAAGACGGCTGCCGGCAGCATCGTCCTGCCTGAGTTCCACCGCACCTAAAAAAACAGGCATGCTTCTCTGATCCTGGAAAGAACAGGGATGCATCATGACTAGTATTCATTTTGACTAGTAGTCATGGGTAGCCCTATCATAAGAACATAAGAAAAGCCATTGCTGAATCAGACCAAGGCCCATCAGTCCGGCAGTCTGTTCACACAGGGGCCGACCAAGTGGCTCTGGGAAGCCCCCAAGCAAGACGACTGCCGGCAGCATCGTCCTGCCCGTGTTCCACCGCACCTAATATAATAGGCATGCTCCTCTGATCCTGGAGAGAACAGGGATGCATCGTGACTAGTATTCATTTTGACTAGCAGCCATGGGTAGCCCTATCATAAAAACATATTCATTTTGACTAGCAGTCATGGGTGGCCCTATCATAGGAACATAAGAAAAGCCATTGCTGGATCAGTCCAAGGCCCATCGAGTCCGGCACTCTGTTCACACAGGGGCCAACCAGGTGGCTCTAGGAAGCCCCCAAACAAGACGACTGCCAGCAGCATCATCCTGCCTGTGTTCCACCGCACCTAATAGGCATGCTCCTCTGATCCTGGAAAGAACAGGGATGCATCGTGACTAGTATTCATTTTGACTAGCAGCCATGGGTAGCCCTATCATAAAAACATATTCATTTTGACTAGCAGTCATGGGTGGCCCTATCATAGGAACATAAGAAAAGCCATTGCTGGATCAGTCCAAGGCCCATCGAGTCCGGCACTCTGTTCACACAGGGGCCAACCAGGTGGCTCTAGGAAGCCCCCAAACAAGACGACTGCCAGCAGCATCATCCTGCCTGTGTTCCACCGCACCTAATAGGCATGCTCCTCTGATCCTGGAAAGAACAGGGATGCATCGTGACTAGTATTCATTTTGACTAGTAGCCATGGGTAGCCCTATCATAAAAACATATTCATTTTGACTAGCAGTCATGGGTAGCCCTATCATAAGAACATAAGAAAAGCCATTTCTGGATCAGTCCAAGGCCCATCGAGTCCGGCAGTCGGTTCACACAGGGGCCGACCAGGTGGCTCTAGGAAGCCCCCAAACAAGACGACTGCCGGTAGCATCATCCTGCCTGTGTTCCACCGCACCTAATATAATAGGCATGCTCCTCTGATCCTGGAAAGAACAGGGATGCGTCGTGACTAGTATTCATTTTGACTAGTAGTCATGGGTAGCCCTATCATAAGAACATAAGAAAAGCCATTGCTGGCTCAAACCAAGGCCCATCGAGTCCGGCAGTCTGTTCACACAGGGGCCAACCAGGTGCCTCTGGGAAGCCCACAAGCAAGACGACTGTCAGCAGCATCGTCCTGCCTGTGTTCCACCGCACCTAAAAAAATAGGCATGCTCCTCTGATCCTGGAAAGAACAGGGATGCATCATGACTAGCATTCATTTTGACTAGCAGCCATGGGTAGCCCTATCATAAGAACATAAGAAAAGCCATTGCTGAATCAGTCCAAGGCCCATCGAGTCCGGCAGTTCACACAGGGGCCAACCAGGTGGCTCTAGGAAGCCCCCAAACAAGACGACTGCCGGCAGCATCATCCTGCCTGTGTTCCACCGCACCTAATATAATAGGCATGCTCCTCTGATCCTGGAAAGAACAGGGATGCATCATGACTAGTATTCATTTTGACTAGTAGTCATGGATAGCCCTATCCTGGTGATCTTTCTGTTTCAGCGATTAAGGCCTTCTTCAGGGACCACTATATCATAAATTAGTACATAATACTAATTAACAAATAATAATTAACATGAATATGCTAGCAATTGGCTTAAACAAGGGAGAAAATAGAGAGAAGATAGAGCATCATACTCACACGCTGGCTGTTATTAACATTCTCTGCATTGGCAATTTACCAAAGATACTGCCCTTAATTTTAAATGGTGCAGTCACATGTAAGAATCAACCATTAAAGAGACAGTTACATTTTACATTAATCGTTGAAACAGAAAGATCACCGGGCTTCTGTTGAGAACAACTGCACCACTGAATTGCTACTCTCAAGAAGCATATCTGTGGAAGAAAGGGAGGTTGGCACCCCCTTTCATGGACTTACCTATATTATTATTTGTTTGTAACAAGGCATAGTCCTCTCTTTGGTGTTACTTTTAAGGCAATAATTAACAACACATGTTTTTGCCTACGTACTATCAGTGGTGGATATGTTATTAAATACCACTACTTTATAATCATTGTGTCTAGCTTGTGAAGTGCTGTTTCTAGTTTGCTGACCACCTGGAGGTTAGCAACCCTACATCTTCCCCATTTCCACTACTGAACAAGGATTTGGGATTTCTTCCTTTAGGTGATGACCTATCTTAGCAAAACCTTGGGCTCCCCACCCATTAAAGGTGTTAACTAGCTAGAGCCAAACTCATGAATTGTCTCTTTGTTGTTCTTGTTTAAATTTGGATTTGACATAATTACATTTCACCCTCTACTTCCTGCATTTCACATCCCTTTGACCTGGCTCTGCATGTGCATTTAATGCCTCCTACTTAAAAGGTCTGCCTGCATCAGAAGAAGGGGGCTCTTGGCTTTCTTTTTCTTGTTTTTTATCAACTTTAAAGTGCCAGAAGACTTCAGACTGCCTATCTATGAATTAAAAGAAGGCAGTTTCAGCCTTAATTGCCAGCATGGTGTAATGGTTAAGAGCGGTGGTTTGGAATGGCGGACTCTAATCTGGAGAACTGAGTTCGCTTCCCCCACTCCTCCACATGAGTGGTGGATGCTAATCTGGTGAGCCGGGTTGGTTTCCCCACTCTTACACATGAAGCCAGCTGGGTGACCTTGGGCTAGTCACACTCTCTCAGCCCCACCTACCTGCTGTAGTCTATTAAGCATGAACACATGAACACCTAAAGCTGCCTTTTACTGAATCAGACTTTCAAGGTCCATCAAAGTCAGTATTGTCTACTCAGACCAGCAGCGGCTCTCCAGGGTCTCAGGCAGAGGTCTTTCACATCGCCTCCTTGCCTAGTTCCTTTAACTGGAGATGCCGGGGATCAAACCCCGATCCCCGGCATCTCCAAGCAGAGGCTCTACCACTGAGCCACAGCCCCTCCCCTAGGGTCGCCATTAGTCAAAAATGATTTGACAGCACATCACACACACACACCACACACACCCCTTCTTAAAGCCCTTGAGAAAAATCCACAGCAGATCAGATGTCTTTTTGTATTCCTTTTTCTTTCCTTTCATTCCTAGGCCTCGTGGTTGCAGATGGAAATGTGCAAAAGTTTAAGACGCGAAGGTATCATTGGAAGGTGCAAAGCTGCAGCAGTTCTCTATGGCACCTTTTGCCCTAGACCCACCCAGCACTCGTTGTGGTGCTCACCACGCCTTTGGCATCGAGCCCTGCCCATTGTTGTGAGAGCTGTCGTCAGCGGACTCATAACTCCCTCTGGGCAGGCTCCCAAATCTACACCCTCCTTAGTCCCAGGGAGCAGTACCAGGAAAGAACAGCTCTGGATCTTTAAGGGCACCGCTGCTGAAATAGAAGAAGAAGAAGAAGAAGAAGAAGAAGAAGAAGAATTGATTTTTGTATGCTGACTTTCTCTACCACTTAAGGGAGACTCAAACCAGCTTACAATCACCTTCCCCTCCCCACAACAGGCACCCTGTGAGGTAGGTGGAGCTAAGAGAGCTGTGACTGGCCCAAGGTCACCCAGCTGGCTTCATGTGGAGGAGTGGGGAAACCAACCCGGTTCACCAGATTAGCCTCCGCTGCTCATGTGGAGGAGTGGGGAATCAAACCTGGTTCTCCAGATCAGAGTCCACTGCTCTAAACCACCGCTCTTAACCACTATACCACACTGGCTCTCTTACTGCTCAGATAGAGTGCTGTTATTCAGGAGGCTCATTCGAAAAAGGTGGATCCACATGCACACAAGGGGGGGGGGAGATCAGCTTTCTAAGGGTTGCCAGCTCCGGGATGGGAAATCTCTGGAGATTTGGGGGTGGATCTGGGGAGGGCAGTGGGAGGGGCATCAGCAAGGTATAATGCCATAGACTCCTCCTTCCAAAACAGGGGAACTGTTCTCTGTCATCTGGAGATCAATTGTAATTCCAGGCGATCTCCAGGTCCCACATGGAGACTGGCAACCCTAACTGCCCAACATGAAACATAATTATCTTGATTAGCTAACAAGTAAAAAGTGCTGACCTTAGGGGCATGCTATTTTAAGCAGAAAACAGTAATTTAGATTTTATTCGGTAGTAGGTTATTATAAAGCTGTTATTTAGTAAAAACGTGTTGTAGTAGATGGCTATTCAAAGAAGATTAGGTATTAAGGAGTAGAATTAAGTAGGCATGCATGACCTAAAGATCAGCATGTGTCAAAATATACTCTATATAGGGGATATTGGGTTTTTTTCCTTAAAGTGATTGTAAGTAGCTGTATGAAGGCACTTTTTAGAAGATCTGTGTGTATGGATGTATGATTTGTTGTATTTTTTTCTATTTGTTTTGTACACTAATATATATATATATATATATATATATATATATATATATATATATATATATATATATATATTAAAATGAAATATAATTCTCCTTCCCCACCAGCTGAATTTGGTGCCGAGGATAGCTCTGTTCACAAGTGACCGTGAATGCACATACAGTTCTAGTACAACAGCAGGATTTGAGTCGAGTTGCAGATCAAAGACCCGCAAGACGTCCAGGGTATAAGCTTTCAAAAGGCAAAGCTCCCTATGGCTCTCAAAAGCTTATGCAAGCCTATACAGGGAGATATTGCAGGTTCACAATAAAGCGAATTTCGTAATAAAGTGAGTCACACGGATTTATTTTTGTTTCCCAGTGCATATAAAAGTTATGTTTACACTATACTGTAGTCCACGGGTGTCAAACTCAATTGTGACGAGGGCCAAAGATGACATAAATGCAGTGCCGGATTTACGTATAAGCTGAACAAGCTATAGCTTAGGGCCCCACTCTGGATGTACATTGTGTTTCTAAAGGAACTTTTGTTTTTGTCAAATGCGAATGTGTTTGCATTATTAAGTTTGTTAAGAATAAAAAATCATTTTAAGTTAGAGCTTAATAATTATTTCACTATTGATATACTTCTTAATTGTATTTCAGTTCAACAATTACTTTGATAAAATACATATTTTGTTATGTGCAAATGGCTTTAGATACCTATTGGGTCCATAAAATACTATATGGCATATATTCAACAACAACAACAAAAAACAGGGACAATTTGTTGTTGACAAAGGACAGCTGGACATATAAAGGGCCCCATTACCTTCAGTAGCTTAGGGCCTCATCAAACCTAAATCCGGCCCTGCATAAATGTCACTCGGTCAGGCCGGGCTATGCCTCGCCAGCCCACATCGAGAGTGTGTGGGGGGTAGCTGCCTCGGCTGGCTTGCGGGCCGGTTAAAAGCTCTCAAGGGGATGGATCCCATGCCCGAGCCTTATGTTTGACACCCTTGCTGTAGTCTATTAAGTGTGTACACATGAACACATGAAGCTGCCTTATACTGAATCAGACCCTTGGTCAATCAAAGTCGGTACTGTCTACTCAAACCGGCAGCAGCTCTCCAGGGTCTCAGGCAGAGGTCTTTCCTATCACCTACCTGCCTAGTCCCTTTAACTTAGGCTTGCCAGGCCCCATAGCTCCACCAGCGGGAGCATTCCGGGGCCGTGGCTGTGTCACACGATGTGTGCGCGTGCCTGGGTTTACCCGGAAGCTCTAGCAATCTCGGCCAATACTCTATGGTTTCCAAGAGTTTTATCCGAGATTGCCAGCGCATCTGCGTCACTTTCAGGTTTACCCGAAAGTGACGCGTGCGCGCATGTTTATTTTTTACCCGCCACCACCGGGCACTTGGCAATCCTACTTTAACTGAAAATGCCGGGGATTGAACCTGGGACCTTCTGCATGCCAAGCAGACGCTCTGCCACTGAGCCACGGGAGCAGCTTTTCCGAAAACACTCTTTATTCCTTCCAGCTTCCATCTAAGTTTCTGCTAATGTTACCAACCTCCAGGTGGGTCCTGGAGATCTCCTGGAATCCCAACTGATCTCCAGACAACAGAGATCAGTACCCCTGGAGGAAAGGGCTGCTTTGGAGGGTGGGATCTATGGCATCATACCCCACTGAGGTCCATCCCTTTCCCGATCCCCACCTTCCCCAAATATCCAGGAATTTCTCAACCTGGAGCTGGCAACCCTAGACTTTCTGCCCATTTGGGGCCACATGGGATCCGCTCCCCATCCCCCAACCCTGTTCTCTTTCTTCTCTGGCGACATTGCATTTACAAAGTGCCATAAAGCGAAACAGCCCCAAGAAGCGAACTGAAAAGGTCTTTACCCAAAGGTTGAGTCATCACCTGGCACCCTCGGAAGTGAATTGGCCTGCCTTTTCCACAGGGCAAGTCTGAGTCATCACCTGCCATGATTGTGCAGACAAAGTCTCTTGAATTCAACTCAAACTGGAAATTTTCAGGGTTTGGGGGGGCAATTTTTCCCCATTCACCTTAGACCGGGGTGTCAAACATGAGGCCTGTGGGCCATATCCGACCCCTTGAGAGCTCTTACCCGGCCTGCAAGCCAGCATAGGCAGCCACCACCACCACCCCCAATCTCGATCTAGGCTGGTGAGGCATGGCCCGGCCCGACCAAGTGACATTTATGTCATATCCACCCCTCTTAACAATTGAGTTTTGCCTTAGACCCTTTGCCTTAGACCCTTCTCCAGCTTTGCCTTAGACCCTTCTCCAGAAGTCAGGCCTTTCCTCCTGTTGTCTAAACATTCTGGAATACCCTGCCTAAGTCCACCCAGCAGGCTCCATCAAGACTATCTTTTAGGAGACTTTTTGTTGATATTTGAGAGCAATTCGTTCAAATTTTGTATTTATCACTGAAAGCAAAAAAAAAAGTTGTAGTTTTGAGAGCTGGCTTTGCAGATAGGGTTGCCAAGTCCCTCTCCGCAACCGGCAGGAGGTTTTTGGGGCGGAGCCTGAGGAGGGACTTCACTACCATAGAATCCAATTGCCAAAGCGGCCCTTTTCTCCAGGCAAACCGATCTCTGTCGGCTGGAGATCAGTTGTAATAGCGGGAGATCTCCAGCTAGTACCTGGAGGTTACAATCCAAAATAGGCACCTCCGTGCCAATACCAAATGGTTAGAAAATTTTCACTCTGTTCTGTTGTTGTCATTCATGTGTAAGCACCAATAAGAATTGTTTGCTACTTTAGTACGTGGAGGTTGGCAACCCTATTTGCAGAGGGTTTGTGGACTTTAAAAAATTATCTTTATATATGGAGATCTTTTGAAAGACATTGCTTGATTAATTATATTGAGGGGATAGAGGAGGTATGGATGTTTTAAAGTAAAACATAAATGCATTTGAATCACAATCAGCAAAAGCCCCAATAGAGAGGGAACTTAGGAGGGGTACATGATGAATTGCCACTAGAGGAATGAACACATCCCATAGCCATCGTGACCAGTAAAAGCAACTGGAGAATCCACCCCTTTTGCTGAAGTGAACTGGAGCATTGTTCAGTTTTGTAGTCTGACAAAGAGTTGGCCTTTTGTGCATTTCTGTTTCCCTTGCAGTCACCCCTCCAATAACTCCGGGTCTTTTTTTGTGTGTGTGTCTTTTTAAAAATTAAATTTATTTATTTAACTTAAAATGGTCACATCAAAACATCATAAAATACATAGAAAAAACTAAGTGAATAGTAAGAACCCCCATAAACTCCCCTCTAGGCTGCAAAACCCACTCTCAAAAAGGGCAAAACAGGCAACAAAAGGACCAGTGTCCCCCATTAATACTGTCAAAACCATCGTAAAACATTGCGAGATAGTTCAGTGTCTTTGATAAAAGAAAAACCTACAAACAGAAATATAACACACGGATACCAAGGTGATTTCAAATGGAAATCACCTCCATCACTAAACACTCTACAGCCCCCATAATCCATAGTCAAAGGAAAGTTCCCCAGTGCTGCCGATCTTTCTAATAAGCAGCCATCATAGGTTTAACAATCTAAGATATAAGCACAAGCTGGAAATTGAATCGGATTTCACAGTTTCAAATGTTTATCCCTCTTCTTTAGAGTATTATCAATATGTGAAGAATCATATGGAAGGTAATTATTAGGAAGTCAAGTATTTAATGTATAAAATGAGGACAAGTATACAGTTACAAAGTAAAAGCAAAGTAAAAGTATACTAGTATAAGCTAAAAAAGCAAGCAGAATGTAGCAACATTATTTTTCCTTTTGGAGTATCGTTGGGTAGGGCAGATTCCCCCCTTCCCCCCCCTCTCCCTTCTTTTTTTCTCTGTACCCTATATCTTTAAAAGCAAATAAAAATATATTTTAAAAAATCTAAGACAGTCAAATGAAACCCCCCAGATGGATCAACCCACTCACACTACCCGCTCAGAGTCATATCAGAAGTACCACTAGAAAGACACTCCACTTCTCTTAGCTCCTGAAGGTCTTTGTGTTGGTTATGCATGCCGTTTCCAACATCAGAGGTCGCCTGGCTCTCCCCCTGGGTTTCCCTGCGTTTTGCCCACCTTGTCAAATTTGAGATAAAACAGGTCCCTCAAAATGCGGGGAATCGCGGGGGAGAGCAAGGTGACCTCTGACGGTCGGAAACGGAATGCATAACCAAAACAAAGACCCAAAATAATCGGGGGGGGGGGGGTGACGGCGAGGGAAACAGCCACATATAAAAGGCCTTCTCTCTCTCTTTCTCTCTAGCTTGTTAAACAAATGCTCATCAGGAGCGTGAGATTGCAGCAATCCAAACAGCCTACAAAATTCTCTTTAAAACTATTATGAAAGGGGAGATAATAGAGAGCCAGCGTGGTGTAGCAGTTAAGAGCAGCGGGCTCTAATCTGGAGAACCGGGTTCGCCAGTCACGGTTCTCTCCGAACTCTCTCAACCAGAGGGCATTTTAGCTCTCAAAATCACGAAAGCGAACATAAGATCAGACCAGTGGTCCAAGAGACCAGGCTAGATCTGACCAAGGGTCCATCTAGTCCAGCATCCTCTCTCACACTGTGGCCAGCCAGCTGCTCCCAAGGGCCAGCAAACAGGGTACATAGCCTCCCCCTGATGTTGCCTCCTAGCCCTGGGTTTCAGAGGCTTCCTACTTCAGGGTGTGGAATGGACGTTCCTCCCTTTAGTCACCACAGTTAGTAGATGAACCTCTTTCCCATAATTCTGCCTGACCCCCTTTCATAGGCACCTAAGAGTTCAGTGTTAGCCCTGGTTAGTATTTAAGAACATAAGAACATAAGAAAGGCCATGCTGGATCAGACCAAGGTCCATCAAGTCCAGCAGTCTGTTCGCACAGTGGCCAACCAGGTGCCTCCAGGAAGCCCCCAAACAAGACGACTGCAGCAGCACCATCCTGCCTGTGTTCCACAGCACCTAATACAATAGGCAAGCTCCTCTGATCCTGGAGAGAATAGGTATGCATCACGACTAGTATCCATTTTTATTAGTAGCCATGGATAGCCCTCTGCTCCATGAACATGTCCACTCCCCTCCTAAAGCCTTCCAAGTTGGCAGCCATCGCCACATCCTGGGGCAGGGAGTTCCACCATTTAACTACGCGTTATGTGAAGAAATACTTCCTTTTCTCTGTTTTGAATCTCTCACCCTCCAGCTTCAGCAGATGACCCCGCGTTCTAGTATTATGAGAGAGGGAGAAAAGCTTCTCCCTATCCGCTCTCTCCACACCATGCATTATTTTATAGACTTCTACAATTTCCCCTTAACTGCCTTCTTTCCAAGCTTAACAGACCTAAGCGTTTTAACCGTTCCTCATAGCAGCTGCTCTAGTCCCCCTGATCAAGAAGTGACCATCAAGGAATACCAGGATCGCTATGCAGAGGAAGACAAAGGCCAACCCACCTCTGTAAGTCTCTTGCCTTGAAAACCTATGGGGTCGCTGTAAGTCGGCTGCGACTTGACGGCACTTTACACCACCTCTGCTCCTCACTTAACATAAGAGTTCAGTAGCGGAGTATCATTCAGGAACTGAATGTCTCTGCAGGTCTTCCCAAATGTGCCTGCAAGTGTGAAAATGATGCTATGCACCGACCGGTAAGGCCATGTTCCGTTTCACTGCTGTTTCCTGCACATGGTTTCCCTGGGGACTCAGCTCCCAGCGACGCTTCCTTTCAAGCCGGTCACTGCGCTGACATTTGACATGACCCAAACTCATCAAAACTAAAGCGAAAGCAACGTCAGCAGGGAAGGGAAATAAAATTAGCACAGGCGGCTCTCACGTTGCTATTTATATATGAGGATGAAGATGAGGCATCAAAAAGAAAGAGCACGTATGTGGAATAGCAGAGATGGGGGAATTTGGAGAAAAATACAGAGCAGATATAAGATTAGAATAAAGGATGTGTTCCATAAATTGGAAAAAAAACTATTCAAACAAAGGCAACAAGTCTTCAGATGCTGACGATCAACATACCCATGGTACCCCTTGTGGCATGGTAGGGTTGCCAGGTCCCTCTTTGCCACTGGCGGGAGGTTTTTGGGGCGGAGCTGGAGGAGGGCAGGGTTTGGGGAGGGGAGGGACTTCAATGCCATAGAGTCCAATTGCCAAAGCGGCCATTTTCTCCAGGGGAACTGATCTCTATCGGCGGGAGATCAGTTGTAGTAGCAGGAGATCTCCTGCCACCACCTGGAGGTTGGCAACCCTATGGCATGTAGAGGTAGACTTTGGGTTCTGCTGCTAAAGTCTCTGGTCTGAAAGACTGTTTTGGTCAGTTGGAAATCTTGATGCTTTCCTTTGGATGAAAGGAAGAGAGTAAACTTCACGCAAGGTCTGGCTCAGTGGTAGAGCACCTGCCTTGCATGCAGAAGGTCCCCGGTTCAATCCCCAGCATCTCCAGCTAGTGAATTTTGGCTTGCAGAGGGTTGGAAAGACTTTGCAGAGCTGCTATAGGTCACAGTAGACAAGACTCAACCAGATGGACCAACAGCCTGACCTCAAATGGCAGCTTTCTATATCTAGGATTGCCGACTTCAAGGTAGTGATTGGAGATCTCTTGCTATTACAATTGATCTTCAGGCAACAGAGGTCAGTTCACCTGGAGAAAATGGTTAATTTGGAGGGTGGGCTCTACGGCATTATATCCTTTTGAAGTCCCTCCCCTCCCCACACTCCGCCCTCCTCAGGCCCTACCCCCAAAATCTCCAGCTATTTCCCAGCCTGGAGCTGGGCAACCCGTATCTATATCACTTACGTAAATATAATCATACTTTTCCTCTGTTGTATTACAAGTTTGGTAAGGTGTAGCCTGATCGCCTGGTATAGCCCAATCTCGGAAGCTAAGCAGGGTTGGTACGTGGACGGGAGACCACCAAGGAAGACTCTGTGGAGGAAGGCAATAGCAAACCACCTCTGCTTCTCACTTAACATAAGAACATAAGAAAAGTCCTGCTGGATCAGACCAAGGCCCATCAAGTCCAGCAGTCTGATCACACAGTGGCCAACCAGGTGCCTCTAGGAAGCCCACAAGCAAGACGACCGCAGCAGCATTGTCCTGCCTGTGTTCCACAGCATCTAATATAACAGGCATGCTCCTCTGATCCTGGAGAGAATAGTTATGCATCATGACTAGTATCCATTTTTACTAGTAGCCATGGATAGCCATCTCCTCCATGAACATGCCCACTCCCCTCTTAACGCCTTCCAAGTTGGCAGCCATCACCACATCCTGGGCCAGGGAGGTCCACAATTGAACTATGTGTTGTGTGAACATAAGAACATAAGAAAGGCCCTGCTGGATCAGACCAAGGCCCATCAAGTCCAGCAGTCTGTTCCCATAGTGGCCAACCAGGTGCCTCTAGGAAGCCCACAAACAAGACGACTCTCTGTAAACTGGTTGCGACCTGATGGCATGTACCTACGTATTACCAGTGTTTTTTCCCATTTGTAATTTTTGTGAGATAGCTGTTCTCACCCTCTGACACCCCTCTCACACACAGGATCTCTTCTCGGTTCTTTGAGCTTCTGCCCCAATTTGGCAACAATGTGAGAGAAAGCTCTGCTGGCTGGTTGCCCCAAGGCCGTTTGGGACGTCACTCTCTTTGATCACTGTGTCCTTCTGGGAGAAGAGCATTTCTTCTGTTCCTTGACAAATGAACTTGCATAGAAGAGGGGAGGGGGAATGATTTAGAGGTCGGACTGCTGCAGGGCCAGGAGATCCATGAAATGGGTCGCCCCTGGGAAATTGCTGGGGCTGTGATCCCAAGCGGGGCCAAGCAGTCTATTGAAACCGATTGCCTTCCCCCAGACTGTTATCAGCTCTGGAAAGAGGGAAAACCTTAAACTTTGAACGTAGTAAATTGTATGGTGATGGCTTAGAATGTTGGCAGGAATTGTAGAATTTAGTATTAAGCTCCTGGAGGTTGGCAACCCTACCCAGCCCCGATCTGGGCTGGCGAGGCATGGCCCGGCCCGACCAAGCGACATTTATGTCATATCCGGCCCTCGTAACAAATGAGTTCAACACCCCTGGTCTAGAGGCCGCTCGGCACTTAACTGCTATCATTTGGAAGGATACGTTGGAAGCGATTTGTTGGCACTTAACACACACAGAAAGAGTTATCAAGCCTGAGGCAGCCGCAGTTCTGGTATGGAAATCCGTCCGCATCAGTCCAACGAGCCAAGCGACACCACACAGCGGAAAAGCCCTCAGGCCGAGACTGTTTCCAGCATCCCTCTCATGCCTTTTGCAATGTGCAGATAGGGTTGCCAGGTCCCTCTTTGCCCCCAGCGGGAGGTTTTTGGGGTGGAGCCTAAGGAGGGAGGGGAGGGACTTCAATGCCATAGAGTCCAATTGAAAAAAGCAGCCATTTTCTCCAGGAAAACTGATCTCTAGCGGCTGGAGATCAGTTGTAATAGCAGGAGATCTCCAGCTAAGACCTGGAGGTTGCCAACCCTATATGCAGAACACAGGAACACATGAAGCTGCCTTATACTGAATCAGACCCTTGGTCCATCAAAGTCAGTATTGTCTACTCAGACGGGTGTTAGCTCAGGTTTTTATCCCTAGCATCCCATAAACAGACACGCTCAGGCAGGTGAACCTAAGCAATGCTAATTTATTAGGAGCAAAAAGACAGATTTACAGAAGTAACTGCCTCTCACGCAGGAAAAATTGCTAATGAAATTTAAGCAAGTAAATTACAGTAAAAAAGCATTTTAAGCAAAAAAAAAATCACAAACATAACATCAGTAATAAACAGTACACAATATTTGCTTCATGAGAACAAAACCTTAACTAGCAGCCAGCACCTAGCCTTAACAAAAAGCCAGCCTCTAGTTTGCAATTGCCAAACTCCTATTCCAAAAAAAGCACAAACCTAACAACGGGCAGCTGCTCTCCAAGGTCTCAGGCAGGGGTCTTTCACATCACCTACCTGCCTAGTCTCTTTAACTGGAGATGCCGGGGATTGAACCTGGGACTTTCTGCATGCCAAGCAGATGCTCTACCACTGACCACAGCCCCTCCGCTTCTCAAGGAGCTATTTTCTAAAGCCAAGGAACTGCACTTCTAACAAACCGGCATGTGGCGTGGGGAACGTTTAATCAAGTTACAGTTTATTGTGGATCCAGCACCTGGCTGACATTCTTCGCAGGGTCGTTGTGCAGATAACGGGGAGGAGGTCTTTGCAGCACTGGCCTCCTCAGGTGATCAAAAAGTAATAAGCATTGTGCGGGGTTCCCCTGGCTGCTGGATTTGCACTTCTCTTTTCCTAAGAAGGAACAGCGCAGCCCTAAGCAAAGAGGCCCGTTGGCCAAGAGTGCGTTTTGCTCTTCTTCTGCAATATCCTCTCTGACTGGAAGGCAGACCGGTGAGCCAGCGGATGAGAAGAACGCGCTGTGAACATCAGCGCGAAACATGGGTTGGCCTGCTCGAGCCCCACCCAGCTAGCCAGATGGCCCCGTTGCTCCCTCTTCTTCAACGGATTCTTACAAAGCGCTATGTCCAGATGGAGAGGTGGCCAAACTGAAGCAGAGGAGCCCAGATGTGGTACCCGGGGGAAAGTTCAAGAAACTTGGACAAAGGTCATGATGTTGCTCGAGCGGCAAAGGACATTTGCCTCCCCTCCCTTCTCCCCGCCACGGCCAGGAGGTGGCCAAAATGTGATCTAACCTGGCGTGAGACAGATCTCTCTGGCTTGCTGCCAAAAAAGCCAGCAGGAGCTGAGCCCCATATAGGATACCTTTTCCTTCTTCTTCCTGCAGGTCCTATAAAGCTGCCACACCCCTGGTAGGGTCGGGGAATGCCATCACTCACAACAGCAGCAGGACAATTTTTTAAAAGGCAGCATCGCGAGCAGTGCTGCATCACTTCCGGTGAAAACCTGGAAGTAACATAGGACGACTCAAGGAAACACCAGAAACTCTAGGATAAAAACCTGGGAGTAACATGTGGCAGCTCTAGGAATCGCCAGAAACACTATCATTCTACTATGATTCTACCATAGAGTTTCCAGCAATTCCTAGAGCTACTCTACCCGCTCTAAGCTGTCCCAGCCCATGCTTGAGAAAATCTCAGGTTATTCTGAAAAACTTCAGGTTAGGAAGCTCCTCTCAGATGAAATTCCCTTACAAATTAGAGAGGTCGCCAAATTCTGTGCAGCAATCTACAAACTTCGTCCAAGTTTAGTAAAATAAAAGTCAAAGAAATAACAAAGTTAAACATCTTCTTTTGAATTTGTGTCAAAATGTTTATTTCTTATCCAAATCGTGAAACATTTCAATTTATATTTATTCTTTTAAATTAACATGACACAACTTTTAAACAATATCAATGTATCCGTTGTAATATTGCTGTTATGGTCTTAATTTTTGTTGGCACAATGCCGCAATAAATGTTTCTGATAGAGCTACTCTACCTCATTTCTGGCTTTTTAGTGGAAGTGACTAAGACAGCAGCCGGCACTGCGGGGGGCCCATTCCCCACCAACAACATGCCCAGCCCTACTTGCATGTGGCCAGGTGATTTGAAAACACTTGCAATAGCTTAGATTTGTTTTAAGAGCTCCCTTCCCTGACCACCTGTGCATGTACCATCCAGCCCGGTAGCAGGGAAATCGAGAGCCAGCGTGGTGTAGTGGTTAAGAGCGGTGGTTTGGAGTGGTGCAGTCTGATCTGGAGAACCGGGGTTGATTCCCCCACTCCTCCACATGAGCAGCGGAGGCTAATCTGGTGAACCGGGTTGGTTTCCCCACTCCTACCCCCGAAGCCAGCTGGGTGACCTTGGGCGAGTCACAGCTCTTTTAGAGCTCTCTCCAGCTAGTACCTGGATCTCTAGCTAGTACCCGGAAGTTGTATAAAGTAATAGTATGAGGCTCTCAATGCTTATCAAAATGCTATAATATACTTGTTACAAACATGTGGTGAATACGTACAGAGTGTCCAAATTTATACAATTCTATACAGTGTGACAACTAAGACAATACAAAACCTAAAGACAGAGAAACGAAGTAGCTATATCTCTTTGCTACAATAGTATCAAAATGAATTATATTTCAGTTCAGTTAATAACTTTTTCTTTTCTTTTATAAATTTTGTTTCAATCATCAACTTCTTCAAGGGAACATGGAAGGAAGCATATTGAAAAAAATGGAAACGCTGTCCGGATGAACAATTGCGCTTTCACTACCAAAGGAAGCTTCTTCAGCCAATAGCTTCACATATATTGTTGTTCCTATAAACAATGTATATACCGTATTTTTCGCTCCGTAAGACGCACCTGACCATAAGACGCACCTAGTTTTTAGAGGAGGAAAACAAGAAAAAATCTTGTTTTCCTCCTCTAAAAACTTGTCTTATGGAGTGAATGCCGGCTGGGCGCGGTTGCGTCGGGACAGCGCGAGCCGGCGTTCCCTGCCCCGACGGCCAGCTGGGAGGCGGGCGGGGCGGCACAGAGCCATGCGTGCGCATTGGGATGGCGCGAGCCAGCGTTCCCTGCCCGGACGGCCAGCTGGGAGGCGGGCGGGGCCGCACAGAGCCAGCTGGGCGTGTGCACGTCAGGACGGTGCAAGCCGGCGCATGCGCCCAGCCAGCTCTGTGCGGCCCCGCCCGCCTCCCAGCTGGCCATCGGGGCAGGGAATGCCGGCTCGAGCGGTCCCGACGCGCACGCGCCCAGCCGGCATTCACTCCATAAGACGCACAGACATTTCCCTTCACTTTTGAGGAGGAAAAAAGTGTGTCTTATGGAGCAAAAAATACGGCATATAAATACAAAAACAGTTTGTCTATGTCTCAGTCTTATTTTTAGAGTCATTGTTCAAAGTCAAATATAATGAAATGAAAGAAGAGCAAGCATATCTTATTTGCAATCAATTAAGGTATAGAATTATTCAGTAGTTCAGGTTCTCAGTGCGCCCGGCTGGCTGCTAATCTGTTTGTTGCTGTATGTGATTGTTAAATTGTATAAATTTGGACACTGTACGTAATCACCACATGTTTGTAACTAGTATAATATAGCATTTTGATAAGCATTGAGAGCCTCATACTTTATACAGCCTAGCCCTATAGTATTGGTGTTTACCTTCTCTAGCTAAGTACCTGGAAGTTGGCAACCATAAGGTCAGGACAATAGGATTGCCAGGGGGATGCCCATTATCATCTCTGGTTGGAGATAGGTTTTTTTTTTTTTTTAAGATGCTTTGAAAGAAGGAATTTGTCTCCTTTCACTGTTGCCTCTGGTGTTGCAGGTTTTTGCATTGTTTCGGAAACCTGCAGAACCTGTTTGGCCAGACACATTGGAACAAAACTGTGCTTACACCCTGAGAAAAGCAGCCTCTCCCAAATCATTTGAAAGCTTTCTTTAAAAAACTATTGCCTTCCAGCATCTGTTCCCAGGTTTTAGGAATAATTAGCACAGGACATTAGGAGCACATCAAGGGAGGCTTTATCTCCTGCCCTTGGACTGTCTTAAAAAAAAAAACGATCCTCTCGTGTCCAGCGGAAGAGACAGAAGGAAAAATGATAAAACTGCTCCAGGATGGTTGTAAGAGCCGGCTCTTTGCAAGAGACCCATTTTCCTCAGCCTGTCTGGTTATGGTTAAGGCTCCTGACCTACTTTCCAGATCGTTTACTGACAGAGACGTTAACCCACGCCCCAAACAATATAAACCGAGCCATGGCCCCTTTCTGCTTTTCCCTTTTTTATGGCCACTGGCACTTTCTGGGAAAAGTCGGCACACGCCGAGAGAGCAGGCTGTTTTCTGGAGGCAGCTTTGTGCCGTCTGCAGGAAAAGACCTCCAGCAGGGACGAAAAGTGGACACCGCTGATTGATAGCCCGCCCCCTGTCAACGGTCCTGCTTCCTGCCTTTCCATCAATAATATAATAATTATTGTATTCATCATCCCGGCAAGGCACCCATGGTTTGAAAAGCATGCGCACAGAGGCGGATCGCTCCCCCTATTCATGGTTCCACCTGCTGACCAGCCGAGGGTCAGTGGGCAGCCTGGGGCATTGGCGGGCAATTGCCCATGATGACCGGGCATTTGGCAACCTGGACAATGAAGAAAGCTGATAGGAAATAAGTAGATTCCTTTGAAATGTGGTGCTGGAGGAGAGTGTTACGGATACCCTGGACTGCCAAAAAACAACAACAAACAAACAAATTATAGATCAAATCAAGCCGGAAATGAACCTAGAAGCTAAAATGACTCAACTGAGGCTATCGTACTTTGGTCACATTATGAGAAGACAAGAGTCCCCGGAAAAGACAGTCATGCCAGGAAAAGTTGAGGGCAACAGGAAAAGAGGAAGACCCAACAAGAGATGGGTTGATTCTCTAAAGGAAGCCACGGTCCTCAGTTTGCAAGACCTGAGCAAAGCTGTTAAAGACAGAACGTTTTGGAGGACACTGATTCATAGGGTCGCCATGAGTCAGAAGCAACATGATGGCACTTCACACACACACACACACAACAACAACAACACCCCATGAAGAAGTGTGTGTATGTGTGTGTGTTTGTGTGTGTGTAGACATCAGCATGTCTCTTTGTGCTCTGAAAGCATTAAATTGCTGATTTTATGCTTTGCAGGTATTTTAACTCTCTGTTAAAAATCATCTTAATGATGTATGTTTTGGAAAGGCTGATTTTAACGGTTTTACCATGTGCTCATTGGGTGACCTCAGGTCAATCACTCCCCTCTCTGGCCAACCGACCTCACAGGCTTGTTGAGAGGATAAAATGGAAGAGAGAACCACGTACCACAAGCTCTTCGGCACAAGGATGGACTAAAAATGCCAAAAACAGAGATTAAACGGTGTATTTCGGGATTCTGAGAGCGCCAGTGTGTCATGGTGGTAGAGAGTGGAGGACTCTAATCTGGAGAAACGGGTTCGATTCTCCACTCTTCCACGTGAAGCCTGCTGGGTGACCTTGGGCCAGTCACAGTTCTCTCAGAACTCTCTCAGCCCACCCGGAGGCAGGCAATGGCATTGGCAATCCATCTCTGGATGCATCTTGCCTTAAAAACTCTATGGGGTCACCAAAAGTCAGCTGTGACTTGATGATACTTTCCACCATCACTAGGATTTTGGATACTAAGGTGACAATGTTCTGTCATATTTGTATCAGGTGGCAGACATTTCAGAAAGAATCTGGTGTCTCAGAATTCTGCAACTCATTCTAGTTTCTCTCCAATGTAGGGTTGCCAACCTCCAGGCACTAGCTGGAGACCTCCTGCTATTACAACTGATCTCCCGCCGATAGAGATCAGTTCCCCTGGAGAAAAGGGACGCTTTGGCAACTGGACTCTATGGCATTGAAGTCCCTACCCTCCCCAAACCCTGCCCTCCTCAGGCTCCGCCCCAAAAATCTCCCGCCTGTGGTGAAGAGGGACCTGGCAACCCTACTCCAATGAGAAGGCTTACTATATACATGAATATTGAGGGACGAGCTGAGGAGTGGCAGTTGGTATAGCCCTGAAAGCCAGTTTGCATATGGTAGCTACATATGTATTGAAGACCACCCCGAGGTAGATTTTTTAAAAAAATTACTAATGCCCAGTAGGGCTGCCAGGTCCTTCTTCACCACTGGTGGGAGGTTTTTGGGGAGGAGTCTATGGAGGGCGGGGTTTGGGAAGAGGAGGGACTTCAATGCCATAGAGTCCAATTGCCAAAACGGCCCTTTTCTCCAGGTGATCTGATCTCGGTCGGCTGGAGATCAGTTGTAATAGCGGGAGATCTCCCGCTAGTACCTGGAGGTTATACCTGGAGAAGTGCCCAGCATTTCTCCTTTGCTACGCTGGCATCCCTCAGCTCCTTTTGCCAAGTTTCACAGCAAATTCATTTCCCACTGAGCCTTGTTTTCATTCAGTGTAGCCGCTTTTTGGCACCAGCTCTGTGGCCCCAGGCCTTGCAAACAGTGCTCGTAACAAAAGCAGGAACAAGATACTTGGCTCTTCAGATTGAGTTCCGGCAGCTAAGCTCGACGGCTTTATATTCAGGTAGAACTCCCGAGCATTTCACCCACTGGCAGACATTCCACAAGAAGCAGGAGATCTCCAACTAGCATCTGGAGGTTGGCAACCCTAGACAGGTGGTGGCTGGAGATCTCCCGCTATTACAACTGATCTCTAGGCAATAGAGAGCAGTTCCCTGGAGAAAGTGGCCGCTTTGGCAATTGGACTCTATGGCATCGAAGTCCCTCCCCTCCCCAAACCCTGCCCTCCTCAGGCTCCGCCCCCAAATCTCCAGGTATTTCCCAACCCGGAGGTCACAATTAGGGTTGCCAACCTCCAGGTAGTGGCTGGAGATCTCCTGCTATTACAGCTGATCTCCAGCCGATACAGATCCGTTCCCCTGGAGAAAATGGCTGCTTTGGCCATTGGACTCTATGACATTGAAGTTCCTCCCCTCTCCAAACCCTACCCTCCTCAGGCTCCACTTCAAAATCTACCACCGGTGACGAAGAGGGACTGGGTAATCCTTAGGCACATCATGAGAGAGAGGGCAGGAAGGGTTACGTCAGTGTTCGGCTCTTGTGGCCCTTTCTTTCATGCCCGGGCTAATACCGATCGCCACTTTGGGGTCAGGAAGCAATTTTCCTCCAGGCCAGATTGGCCAGGGATCCTGGAGGAATTTTTTTTTTGCCATCTTCTAGGTGTGGAGTAGGAGTCACTGGGGGTGTGGGGGGAAGTAGTTGTGAATTTTCTGCATTGTGCAGGGGGTTGGACTAGATGACCCTTATGGTCCCTTCCAGCTCTATGATTTGCTGAAATCTGGCCTGGCAAGGAGTTGCAGGGTTTTAGACATTCCAGATAATTATTTATTATTATTTATTTACATTTCTAATCTAACCCTACTGGCAACCCTAGCCATGCAACTGTACAAGGCGTAGCAATCAGGCTAGGAAACAAATGGCGGAGCTGTCCACCTGGCCCTCTCTAATCTTCTGCAGGAGCACACCTCCTTGCTTATCGGGAAGACAATCACCGTTGCAGATCTGCCATCTCCCAGCTTTGAAGAGAAGGAGGGAAGTTGCCTAAGAGAGACGCCCTCCGCCCTCTCCGCTCGCCAGGGCATCGGCGGCTATTTTTGGCACCCCAACCAGTTTATTCTAGTGTCAGTTTCCAAAGTTCCCAGTTCCTCTTCTCTCGATGAAAATCACCAGAAAGTGGCTTTTCTTTCAACAGGCCCTGGAGGGAGGGACTGCCCGGGGTCCCGTTTTAGAACGCCAGCTGGGGATGCGCAGCGGTTGCCGGGGGGAAGGGTGGAGAACTGAGCCCTGCCAGGCCAACAGGGGGATTGCGAAAGCAAGCAGGCTATTTTGAGCGGGGGAATAGGGATGTGACTCAATCGTTGGGACCGTTGTGCAATCTCTGGGCTGCGAGCCACCGGGGGTGTGGGGGGAAATACATGATAAAAAGGGCTGCCAGGTCCCTCTTCGCCACCAGCAGGAGGTTTTTGGGGCAGAGCCTGAGGAGAGTGGGGTTTGGGGAGGGGAGGGACTTCAATGCCATAGAGTCCAATTGCCAAAGCGGCCATTTTCTCCAGGGGAACTGATCTCTATCGGCTGGAGATCAGTTGTAACAGCGGGAGATCTCCAGCTAGTACCTGGAGGTTGGCAACCCTAGGTTGAACTCTACTGGGGCTTTGTGAGACTGCTAGGCATAAAAGCCCTGCTAAGCTGTCCCGTACTCTTAGGAATGAATCCATTGATGCAACCTGCTGACCAGCCACAAATATGTCGACAAGCAGACAAGCACCCTACTGAAAAACCGACTGCTTGATCGTTACTGGTGAACAGGGCATAAGCCCAACTGTCAGGTGTTTGAGCATTCCTATTTATAAATTCATAGAATCATAGAGTCGGAAGGGATCCCAGGGTCATCTAGTCCAACCCCCTGCACAATGCAGGAATTTCACAGCTACCTCCCCCACACACACACCCAGTGACCCCTACTCTATGCCCAGAAGATGGCCAAGGTGCCCTCCCTCTCATGATCTGCCTAAGGCCATAGAATCAGCATTGCTGACAGATGGCCATCTAGCCTCTGCTTAAAAACCTCCAGGGAAGGAGAGCTTACCACCTCCCTAGGAAGCCTGTTCCACTGAGGAACCACTCTGTTAGAAAATTCTTCCTAATGTCTAGGCACAAAATCTTTTGATTTAATTTCAACCCGTTGGTTTTGGTCCGACCTTCTGGGGCAACAGAAAACAACTCGGCACCCTCCTCTATATGACTTGAAGATGGTTATCATATCCCCTCTCAGTCTTCTCCTCTCCAGGCTAAACATACCCAGCTCCTTCAACCTTTCCTCATGGGACTTGGTCTCATCTCTCATGCTACCCTCATTGGGTAATCTGGGACACATTCACAAAGCCAGGCGTATTCCTTGGCTCTGCCCTTTTGCACCTGGATTTAGGAAGGTGGGGGAAAAATGGTCCCCACGCTGATGTTATAAAAGCATGGGAAGAAATGGCAGATAACGGGTTTGAGGGGGCAGAGAGTGTGATGTAGGTCAGATAGAATCACAGCCGCAGTGGCTTGAAGGATGCAAACAGTATCACAGACACCTTCCACGCCTTTCATTCACCCGCACACTGTTTTCAAACCATGTACAAGAAGCGCAAGGTGCAAACATAAAGTATCTGCTGGGTAGGGTTGCCAGGTCCCTCTTCGCCACCGGCAGGAGGTTTTTGGGGGTGGAGCCTGAGGAGGGCAGGGTTTGGGGAGGGGAGGGACTTCAATGCCATACAGTCCAATTGCCAAAGCGGCCATATTCTCCAGGTGAACTGATCTCTATTGGCTGGAGATTAGCTGTAATAGTGGAAGATCTCCAGCTAGTACCTTGAGGTTGGCAACCCTACTGCCGGTGTAGGAGGAAAAGCGGGATGATGGTAACAAAGAGGTTTACAGGGCAATGTTGCACCCTTATCATCTAGGGTTGCTGGTTCTTCTTCTTGTCTTGAAAACCCAGGTTCAATCCCTGGCATCTCCAGTTAAAGGGACTAGACAGGTAGGTGATGTGAAAGACATCTACCTGAGACCCTGGAGAGCAGCTGCCAGTCTGAGTAGACAATAGTGACTTTGATGGACCAAGGGCCTGGTTCAGTACAAGGCAGCTTCATGTGTTCATGTGTTCAACCCTGGTTCTAAATTACATTACCTAAAACTGTTATTCCATGTAAGAAAACAACACTGGTATTTGGGTGCTGTGTAAATTACAGTTTTACATAGCTGAATTTCTGACATGTGTCTGAAGAAGGGAGCTGTGACTCACATGAACACATGAACATGTGCATACAAGAGTTTTATTCCTCGAACCTTCACTGGACTAAAACACACCACCTGGAGGCCAACGTGAGGCAGCGCACCTCTGTAGAAAGACTATCCCACCTTCACAGACAGAAACACAAGGACACGTGGAAGTATACAGCAGTTTCTCAGCATTTTAGCCAAAACTTTCTCCAGGGGGACTTGAAAGTTGCTTAGCTTCTGCCAGACATAAGGTCCAGAAATAACAACTGGGCAGCAGGTATCATATTCTGTATTTAGGGTTGCTAACCTCCAGGTATTAGCTGGAGATCTCCTGCTATTACAACTGATCTCCAGCCGATAGCAATCAGTTCCCCTGGAGGAAATGGCGGCTTTGGCGATTGGACTCTATGGCATTGAAGCCTCTCCCCAAACCCTGCCCTTCTCAGGCTCCGCCCCAAAAACCTCCCGCCGGTGGCGAAGAGGGACCTGGCCACCCTATCTGTACTTGAGGGAAGACTGCATGCTTCACCAAACAAACATCTGCACATATGTAGATTCCTAGACCCACATTGCACATTTCCCATCTCCACATCGCATTGAACTTTAAGTCCTTCTCGCTATCTGTATCTGGTTTCTGAAGACATCGGTTTCTTTTTGTTTTAAACTGGTTTTTAAGTTAACAATCAGCTTTGGCCCAGAAGTGCTCAGATCTGCGTCTGGCTGTGCGTGCGGAACTGGCCGCTTAGGAAGTCACCACGGGCGCGGACATCGGTTCTGCAAATACCACAAAAGTTTCTAGAAGTCAGTCACAGTTACGAGCAATCAGGACATAAGGTGAGCATCAGGGACTTTCCGAGGGCGACAAAGGCTAAAATAAGGTCACATACTGATTTATTGGCTCGTTTTTAACATTACATTCGGGCCAGACTTTCCTCCTGCAAGCTCAGGGTAGTATGCATTTTATGCTCACAGCAACCTTGCAAGGTGGCTTAGACTGACTCTTCCCATGCTGTGGAGTACACAGGGTGGCTCTACGTTCCCACCGTGTATCAAGACATCCAGCACAAGTGGCCAGCTCCAGATTGGGAAATCCTTGGGGGATTGGAACACATGACCACATGAAGCTGCCGTATACTGAATCATACCCTTGGTCCATCAAAGTTAGTATTGTCTACTCAGTCCGGCAGCGGCTCTCCAGGGTCTCAGGCTGCAGGCAGGGGTCTTTCACATCACTTACTTGCCTGGTCCTTTTGACTGGAGATGCCGGGGATTGAATCTGGGACCTTCTGCATGCTAAGCAGATGCTCTACCACTGAGCCACAGCCCAAAAACCTCCTGCTGGTGGCGAAGAGGGACCTGACAACCCTAGCAGCTGTCTTCAGTTGTAAGCCTGGTGGAATATCTCTGAAAGAATGATTAAGTCCTAGCCCACATTGTTCCCAAGTGCTATACAGAACTGGATCGGGGTCAGATCGATATTTTTGGGGTGGAGCCTGGAAAAGTTGAGGTTTGGGGAGGGACCTCAACGGGGTATAATGCCATAGAGTCCACCCTCCAAAGCAGCCATTTCCTCCAGGGGAACCGATCTTGGTTGTCTGGAGATCAATCATAATAGCGGGAGATCTCCAGGTGCCTCCAGGAGGTTGGTAATCCAAAGCACAAGCCCTGTTCACAAGTTACAGGAAATTGCTGAGGTCCCCCCTCCCCAGGCTCCACCACTCAGCAGGACCTCAGCAGGGTATAATGCTATAGATTCCACCTTCCAATTCGGCCACTTTCTCCAGGTGAACTGATCTCTGTCGCCTGGAGATCAGTTGTAACCCTAGGAGATCTCCAGCCACCACCTGGAGATTGGCAAAGTTATCTGAATGCTCAACTCAGTCACACACAAAGGAAGAGGGCTCTTCCATCCTCAAAACATCATCACAGATTTGTACATGGAAACAGCAGAGTGTATCCTATATTCACAGCTGCCTCCAGCTGTTCTTTATACACATATCTGGAAACAGGCATCTGCCTCGGGTTGCCAACCTCAAGGGGGTGGCTTGAGATCTCCAGGGATTACATCTGATCTCCAGGCGACAGAGATCAGTTCCCCTGAAGAAAATGGCCACTTTGGAAGGTGGACTCCATGGCATTATACCCTATGGAGCTTCGTCCCCTCCCCAAATCCCATCCTCCCCAGGCTCCCCCCCCCCCAAAATAAAATCTCCAGGAATTTCCCAACCCAGAACTGGTAACACTAACCACCAACTTAAGCAGCCACCCTATACCTAGGGTTGCCAACCTCCAGGTACGAGCTGGAGATCTCCTGCTATTACAAGTGACCTCCAGGCGACAGAGATCAGTTCCCCTGGAGAAAATGGCCACTTTGGAAGGTGGACTCTATGGCATTATATCCCACTGAAGTCCCTCCCCTCCCCAAGCCCCGCCCTCCTCAGGCTCCACCCCCCAAACCTCCAGGTATTTCCCAACCTGGAGCTGGCAACCCTACCTTACAGCCCCCCCAAAACCATGACCGCCCTTTGCGCTTTCTCGATGGCATCCTACCTCTCTCTTTCTCCTCCCTCCAGGATTTTGGAGTGCTTTCCCCCACGCAGCTCAGGTCAAGGTGACCTTCCAGACAGGTGGGGAGGGGGGCTTGCAGCTGGCTGGTTCGAGCCCAGGATTTGGTTGATGAACTTGCCAATGTGTGGTGCAGAAGAGAAGTCAGAGCAGCATTGGCATGCCCTGCTTTGCACAATGCATGCCAGCTGCACTGGGAAAAGCCACGCTTCTGCCAAGCCAGGATTCTGGGCTGGGCTGGGCGTGTTTACCAGCCATGGGATTCACACACACAAAGCCTGGGATTTTTCATTATCATTATTTTATTTCCGCTGCACCCCACTTGCAACACCAAATCCCTCTGTGAACAGACATTGTTCTTGACATCCAGCTGGAGCCCGGGCACAGAGGCTTTCCCGGAAATACTTAACGAAAGCAAGAAACGGGGTGAGGTTCAAATGACGTTTGCAGCAGGGGCCTGAGTGTAACACACCCCACTAGCAGCTGGGGAGACACGGTTTGCACGTGGATGTGCCTTCCGCTATGGCATTGAAGTCCCTCCCCTCCCCAAACCCCGCCCTCCTCAGGCTCTGCCCCAAAAACCTCCCGGCGGTGGCGAAGAGGGACCTGGCAACCCTACTCCAGCTAGTACCTGGAGGTTAAACAATCACAAAAGCACTACTGGCAGAAAAAAGCACGAAGTTGATATGCCAGGTGAATGTATTTCAAAACTTGTAACAAAGATGTCACACAAGTAGACAAGCATACAATAACCAGATCATTCCAGCCATAGTTACAAAAGTACAAGGCACAATTATCAATTAAATGCATAGTCCATAGTTGCCAATATTATGGGTATCCGATAAGTTGTCCCATTTCGCAGCAGCTTCTTCAATAAAGGCAAGTCTATGATAATATTTCAGGGAACATTTGTTCCACACTCATGTGTATAACCTCCTATGTCAGTGGATGGCTTGCTGAGTCACTTACCGGATACCCATAATATTGGCAACTATGGACTATGCATTTAATTGATATCAAAAGAAACTATATGAATTGTACTTAAGTGACACTTATATGGATGAACTTTACCTGTTGAATAGAACTTGCACCTTGCACTTTTGTAACTGTGGCTGGAATGCTCTGGTTATTGTATGCTTGTCTACTTGTGTGACATCTTTGTTACAAGTTTTGAAATGCATTCACTTGGCATATCAACTTTGTGCTTTTTTCTGCCAGTAGTGCTTTTGTGATTGTTTAACTACTAGTTCGGCACTCGAGTGTTGTTTGATTGCAGTACCTGGAGGTTGGCAACCCTAGTCCGGGCATACACATGTGCTTGAAGTAGGCACTGTGTGTTTGTATGGAAAACAGCAGTCAGGCCCAGGCTGTGTGGTTTATGATTTGGCCTCCAGCCCTTCAGCTCTTGGCAGAGGTCGCCCCTCGCCACGTCGGTTGCTGTCACCTTTTCCCCTGGTGCTTGAGTCGCTCTTTTCCCATGACAGCAGGAGAAAGGGGGGGGACACCTTCTTTCCTTCCGCCCCCTCTCCCGCAAACGGGAAAATATGATCGTAAAACCACAAACGCTGACAAAAGACAAGGAGAGGGATCTGAAAAACACTCCCGTTGAACGCCGGCCGAGTGAGCGCTTGGGATCAGAATGCCGCTGAGGTGGACGGTCTGCGCTGGATGGGAAAGCAAAGCAGCTGTTCCCCAGCTGTGCCAAGCACCTTGAAAGCCAACCGGTGTACTGGGGCCTTCCAGATGAACCGGTTCGGGGAAGCATGAATGTCGGCAACGCAAACAGCCTTCTTCAAAGGGCTCCTAATTGTCCTTAATTGGACTGGTGAGTGCAGAAAACAACATCCATCTCTACATCTGAGATAAAAAAAATAAATTATCCCTATACTGACAGCAAAGGCAAAACCACAGGCTCTTAGGGCATTTAGCAGAGCTGAGAAGAAACAAATAAGATGCCAAATTGAAGCCTACGCATGTACCGTCAAATTTGCTATGCTAATGTTCTAATTTGTCGTCCCCCCCCAAAAAAAAAAAAATTGTCGAAGGGAACTTAAAAAATGGTTAAAATGGAGTGTGCCAGCCTGCTGGAAGTGAACGGCCTGCCTAAGAGCCCTTCTTTGCCATTGGCTGAACACATGAACACATGAAGCTGCCTTATACTGAATCTAGCCCTTGGTCCATCAAAGTCAGTCTTGTCTACTCAGACCGGTAGCAGCTCTCCAGCTTCTCAGGTAGAGGTCTTTCACATCAGCTACTTGCCTAGCATCTTTAACTGGAGATGCCGGGGATTGAACCTGGGACCTTCTGCGTGC
The DNA here is from genome assembly GCF_029931775.1 of Euleptes europaea. Lineage (NCBI taxonomy): Eukaryota > Metazoa > Chordata > Lepidosauria > Squamata > Sphaerodactylidae > Euleptes > Euleptes europaea. The sequence goes on from NC_079312.1 coordinate 171,730,288, forward strand.
CAAGCAGATGCTCTACCACTGAGCCACGGCCCCTCCCCATAGCTGAATTGCTACGTTGTCACAGACACCTGGAACTAAACACCACCTTTCCGGAAAAGCCACTGGCTGAGCTGTTGTGACTTCCTGGAATATGCCTAACATTTTAACCCATAGAGCCAGTGTGATGTAACAGATAAAAGGAGGTGTTGGACATGGAGAAATGAGTTCCATTTCCTGGCCTACCATGAAATACACAGGGTGACTTGAGATGCCTAACCCAGGGGTGTCAAACATAAGGCCAGGGGGCCAGATCTGACCCCTTGAGAGCTCTTATCCGGCCCACGTGTCAACCAAGGTAGTCACCCCCCCCTCCCCACTCTTGAACTGGGGTGGCAAGGCATGGCCCGGCATGACCGAGTGATATTTATGTCATATCTGGCCCTTGTAACAATTGAGTTTGACACCCCTGCTATAGAGTCCATCGTCCAAGCAGCCATTTTCTCCAGGGGAACTGATCTTGGTAGCCTGGAGATCAATTGTAATAGCGGGAGATCTCCAGGTGCCACCTGGAAGTTGGCGATTCTATCTTAGGTAGAGCTATCTTTCTCTAAGATGTAGCTCCCTGCCCAGGATATCTGGGAAAGTGAGGGGTGGATCGCCCTTGTCTCTAATGCACACACATTAAAAATGCATGAACACTAAGGCATTAAACAGCGCACAGCACCTCCGATTGCGCACACTGCACATTGCAAGTGATGGGGTATCTTTTTGAGCTGCAATAGCACATTGTGACCAGTCTGCTTTACTAATATAGCTTTCACCCAAAGGACACCGCCTTGGCTTTGAAATCAGCAGGGGTTTGTTGTGGGGAACTGATCTTGGTCATCTGGAGATCAACAGTAATAGCAGGAGATACATGAACACATGACGCTGCCTTCTAGCGAATCAGACCCTTGGTCCATCAAAGTCAGTACTGTCTACTCAGAGAAGCAGCACCTCTCCAGGGTCTCAGGCAGAGGTCTTTCCCATCACCTACTTGCCTAGTCCCTTTGACGGGAGATGCCAGGGATTGAACCTGGGACCTTCTGCATGCCAAGAAGATGCTGTACCCCTGAGCAGCAGCCCCTCTCAAGTTATGCATGTCTGGATCCCGCCTAAATCACTAGAACCAAGTGGGCAATTAACTGCTTGACAGGCAAGCTCAGATCTCCAGGTGCCACCTGGGGGCTGGCAACCCTAGTAGCTTATTGTTATGAAGACAGTGTGGAGAAGGGGGGAAATGACGATGTAAGCCACTTTGAGTTTCCGCGGAGGAGAAAAGCATTATATAAAAGTAATTAAAATGTGCGGTTGGGCGCTTTTCACACGACAGGGCAAGGAAGGGTTAAAGCGAGGGCAGTAATATTTAACAGCTATGACGAGAATGCAAATAACAGCTTAAAGGATTTGGTCTGGTTTTGTCTGAAAGCTGTCATTTATAGCTTGCGCGTTATCTTTATCAGTTTTTGTTATTTTTAAATTTTTGGCATGCCCAAGAGAAAGCTAATAAAGTGGGGTGGGGGGAATCGTCTGTCACTGGACCTCGGCCGGCCCACCAATTAATGGGCAGGCCAAGGTTAATCTCTGGTTCGAGTGAGAGCTGATTTATCAGCCCGTTCAGCAGATGTAAGATTGTTGCTCCAGGGGAAAAAAAACACAGAGATAAGCTTGTTCTTGAGAAACCATGCTGGCTCTTAGTGATCAGATCCATCCTTTCTAAATGCTCAAGGACTGACTGTTTGATGATTCGCTCGAAAACATTTCCCGGTATAGAAGTCAAGCTGATGGGTTGGTAGTTACCCGGATCCTCCTTTTCCCCCTTCTTGAAGATGAGGACAACATTTGCCCATCTCCAATCTTCTGGCGCCTCACCTGTTTGCCAAGACTTTTAAAAAATAATGGACAGAGGCTCAGAAATTACACCTGCAAGTTCTTTGAGTATCCTTGGATGCAATTCATCTTGCCCAGAGGATTTTGTTTCATTTAAAGAAACCATGTGTTTGTGCACTACCCCAATGCCAATTCTAGCAATTCAAGTGGCTTCTTAAATCTTCACTCTTCCCCATATCACACTAATACATTTTAAAGAAGCTCACAAGTGGGAAAGTTATCGCCGTGATCTCGTTCTGCATTGTACGTAGGCCTGTTTCTATACTGAAATTTCTGCCAATGCCCTCCCTTCCTTTATCAGGCCGTCACGTTAAGGTTCCAAATAAGCCCACGCCAATTTGCTTGTCCTGGGCTGCAAAAGAGTCCTGTCACAATTTTGTGATGTTTCCCTGGCTGTCAGCTTTCAAGAGGCATCTACAATTGTGTGCATTTAAGTCCATTTAGGGTTGCCAGGTCCGGGTTGGGAAATACCTGAAGATTTTGGGGGCGGAGCCTGAGGAGGGTGGGTTTTGGAAAGGGGGGCTTCAATGCCATAGAGTCCAATTGCCAGAGTGGACTGATCTTTTCTCCAGGTGGACTGATCTCTAATGGCTGGAGATCCATTGTAATAGTGGGAGAGCTCCAGCCACCTCCTGGAGGTTAGAAATAAACAGCAGCACGGGGGCTCTTAAATTAGTAGTACCATATATTGTGAAAGAAATATATATGACTAATATAATAACAACCAAGACTGAATGTCCAAGGTAGGTATATTACAAGCATACACCAGGTAAGATTCCCAAATCACAAATGTTACAAATTATACATAAATGAAGAAGGTTACTTCACCTGAGAGATTGAAATAAACAATACAGGTTGCTTCACCAAAGAAAAAATGACAATACAGGTTGCTTCACCAAGGGAGAACAATAGTAATATGGGGTTAAAAAACCTTGTAAGGTTTTTTAACCCCATATTACTATTGTTCTCCCTTTGTAAGGTTTTTTAACCCCATATTACTATTGTTCTCCCTTTGTAAGGTTTTTTAACCCCATATTACTATTGTTCTCCCTTGGTGAAGCAACCTGTATTGTCATTTTTTCTTTGGTGAAGCAACCTGTATTGTTTATTTCAATCTCTCAGGTGAAGTAACCTTCTTCATTTATGTATAATTTGTAACATTTGTGATTTGGGAATCTTACCTGGTGTATGCTTGTAATATACCTACCTTGGACATTCAGTCTTGGTTGTTATTATATTAGTCATATATATTTCTTTCACAATATATGGTACTACTAATTTAAGAGCCCCCGTGCTGCTGTTTATTTCTAGCTTATACTATCTCAGCATAGGTGATTGTTTGTGTTAGTACCTCCTGGAGGTTGGCAACCCTAAGTCCATTCCATGTTGGGTCTTCCTCTTTTCCTGCTGCCTTCAACTTTTCCTAGCATGATTGTCTTTTCCAGTGAGGGATGCCAGCCTCCAGGTGGTGGCTGGATATCTCCCACTATTGCAACGGATCGCCAGGTGACAGAGATCAGTTCACCTGGAGAAAATGGCTGCTTTGGAAGGTGGACTCTATGGCATTGAAGTCCCTCCCCTCTCCAAACCCTGCCCTCCTCAGGCTCCACCCCCAAAGGTTTAGCACATTTTCTGCCTCCTCCCCAAAAAGAGTCAGCAAGTTGTAATCTTTTCTAGGAAGTAGCTTCTAATGGATTGAGCAAAACTTACATCTGAGTCAGCGCATTTAGGCCCGGGCTGGTCAAAACATAGGCAGCTATCCAACTGACGTTAATTGTGGCTAGGTGGGTCTTATTCTAATCAATGGAACAAGTTGGCTGCCAGGAAAAAATTCCACTGCTTTCAGTGGGGATGAGCCACGTAACGCCTAGACAATCTTTAAAAAACTGCCAGACGGTCCTCCATCTGTTCATCCGCAGCCACAGAACATTTGCTCAAATGAAAAAGAAATCCACAAATACAATGCCATGGGTGTGCAAAAGGAAAAGGAACCATCTCACTACACTTTTGTATGCCTTAATAGCTAAGCATATTTTGCTTACTGTGCGTTCCAGGTACTAGTAAAATGGCCTTTTATATTTCTTGTGAATAATTAATATGCTAAAATTAATTCAATTAAAATCCTATACTCCTCACACTAGCTGGAGATCTCCTGCTATTACAACTGATCTCCAGCTAGGGTTGCCAGGTCCCTCTTTGCCACCAGTGGGAGATTTTTGGGGTGGAGCCTGAGGAGGGCGGGGTTTGGGGAGGGGAGGGACTTCAATGCCATAGAGTTCAATTGCCATAGCAGCCATTTTTCTCCAGGTGGTCTGATCTCTATCGGCTGGAGATCAGTTGAATTAGAAGATCTCCTGCTACTACCTGGCAGTTGGCAACCCTACCTCCAGCTGATAGAGATCAGTTCCCCAGGAGAAAATGGCCACTTTGGCAATTGGACTCTAAGTAGGGCTGCCAGGTCCCCCTTCTCCTCCAGCAGAAGCTTTTGTAGTTTGAGTGGCTTAAGGCTCCTCGCAAGGCGGCATTGCCGCGTGGGTGTGTTGGCGAGTACGCACATGTTTGCCCACCAACCCTCAGGTGGTCGGCGGGCAGAGGGGCAAATTACCAGGGGTTTGCCCGCCAACACTGGACACCTGGCAACCCTAACTCTAAGTCCCCCCCTTCCCCAAACCTCGCCCTCCTCAGGCTCTGCCCCAAAAATCTCCCACTGGTGGCAAAGAGGGACCTGGCAACCCTATTTATTGCCCTGCTTGGGAACACCTGGCAGTATCTGGCTGCTGAGTACCATGCTGGACTAGATGGAACTTGGTCTAATCTAGCGGGACAATATGTCTCTTTTTAGAAGAAGAACTGCTATGTAGCAGAAATGTGAGAGAGACAGAGAGAGAATCTCAGCATGCACACTAGCCCTAAAAACAACCAATAAAATATATAATGTCATCCCTTCTGATGGCCCAACAGCATTAGCAACGATTCGATTTCCTCTAAAAGACATCTCCTGCCAACCAGTTTTTTGCCAACTTTCGTTGTTTCTTACATAAGACGATCCTTAAGGCTCACATAACATTTCGCCCAGGCAGCCTCCACAATCCCAGAAAGGAATTTAAAGGACTATGCGGAATTGTGCAATCCTGGCTGTTCAGCAGTGTCCATCTGGGCACAGTGTGAAAAACCAAAGAAGATGCTTTGGTTTACCCCCCCAGGGATTTTAGTTTCTAGCGTGTGCCAAAGAAGAAAAACAAGAAAAGGAATCTACAGGCTCAAAATCCTAACATAGATTTGCCAGAGCGCTACATTACAACAATTTATTATCTCCTTTGTGGAGCATATGTTTGTGTCCAAAGTTCTGTACTGCATATCTGCGTCCCACAACTACGGCCATTAATGTTCCCATTTTACTGATAGAGAACTGAAGTCAGAGGCTTGTCAGAGACAATCTGCAGGACCAAAGAGGACTTAAAGAGGGTCTTACCAGTTAGACTCCACTATGTACTCAGACTAGGGTTGCCGGATCCCTCTTCGCCACCGGCAGGAGGTTTTTGGGGCAGAGCCTGAGGAGGGCAGGGTTTGGGGAGGGGAGGGACCAATGCCATAGAGTCCAATTGCTAAGGTGGTCATTTTCTCCAGGTGAACTGACTTCTATGGGCTGGAGATCTGTTGTAATAGGAGATCTCCTGCTAGTACCTGGAGGTTGGCATCCCTAGTGAGAGCATCACACAAGGTCTATTCTAAAGATGATTCAGAGAAGGGAAGAAGAAAATGTGTGGCCACCCTTTAGGCGGCAGCTGTGAGCTTTCTCCTGCCCCACTGAAAAAAGTGTAATTATAATTTATCATTTAATAAACCAAAGCCACTGTCCCAAAAAAAGGCCATCTTTAATTTATTTTACCCCCTTTCAGTGTCACACACGATACAGGCAGACATCAGGTTCCCAGGAGGTCTCCCCCATCCCAGCTCTGACTAGGGGGCAGAGCCTGAGGAGGGTGGGATTTGGGAAGGGGAGGGACTTCAATGCTATAGAGTCCAATTGCCAAAGTGGCCATTTTCTTCAGGGGAACTGATCTCTGCCGCCTGGAGATCAGCTGTAATAGCGGGAGATCTCCAACTAGGACCTGGAGATTGGCAACCCTACTTATAGTCTTTCAAACTCCACATTTGCTTGATCTACTGATGTCTGAAGATTTGCTGAACTGGGAAACTGTTACATTCGAAATGGGATGATCTGTTGTATTTATGCTGGATGCTTTGTGGAGGGATTTTTCACCCCAATATTCTTTCACATAAACACCCTCTAAGGAAGTCTTCAGGGTAATGCAAGTTTAAAATGCCAGTAAAGAGAAGAATAAATATAATTTCAGATGCCATTAACAGGTGTTCTAGAATCCTGGTCTTACAAAAACAGGGGAAATGGAAATCTAATAAAAGAATGACATTATTGGGGAAAAGTATGAGCATTCCTAGAATCGTGAAAGTACCTGGAGGTTGGCAACCCTAACTCGGGCAGAGGTAGGGTTGCCAGGTCCCTTTTCACCACTGGCAGGAGGTTTTGGGGCCAGAGCCTGCGGAGGGCAGGGTTTGGGGAGGAGAGGAACTTCAATGCCATAGAGTCCAATTGCCAAAGTGGCCATTTTCTCCAGGTGAACTGATTTCTATCGGCTGGAGATCAGTTGTAATAGCAGGAGATCTCCAGCCGGCAGCCACTACCTGGAGGTTTAGGCACACAAAAATTAGCAAGCTGTGAATTAATTAGCAAAAAAAAAAAAAAAAAACAGCTTCAAACTGCAAAACAGTACAAGTTTGTATTAACAACACATAAACATGCACCATACATATGGTACACCAAACATGGACAATGTCCAACCAAGTAAATACTATATACAATTAAAGCCACCGCAGGGAATATCTATCATCCTGGGCTTGAGAGCATCTTTTTTTCTCCAAGAGGTAAGGTAATAAGTCAGTTCTACAGAAGTCTGGTTCACTTTCTGTTTCGGCTTATCCCAGCCTTCCTCAGGGGCTCACTAAATATAAGGCAAAAATAAACATGCAGTACAGGATTGTAGATATTCCCTGCGGTGGCTTTAATTGTATATAGTATTTACTTGGTTGGACATTGTCCATGTTTGGTGTACCATATGTATGGTGCATGTTTATGTGTTGTTAATACAAACTTGTACTGTTTTGCAGTTTGAAGCTGTTTTTGTTGTTGTTGTTGTTTACTACCTGGAGGTTGGCAACCCTAGGCAGAGGTTCTATCGCAGATGGGCTGTAAGGCCATGAGGGAGGAGGAGAAACAGGGGAAACCGTGAGAGTGGGTTCTGAGAGACTTAATGGCAAATTTATGCTTCTGCATAATGTGCAAAATGGCCATGAAACAGGCAAGACAGATCAATTATGTTATATATTTATAAATGCTAAACATTAAAAAAAATGTAAACTTCTTCAGTGTTACCTAATGTGAGATTCCTGCATTTTATGTTGGGGCTGGCAAGGAAAATAGCACAGGGTTCCTTTACAGGTGAGTCCCAAATTACAGTAAGGATAGAAATCAGTCCTGGAAAGTACAGTGTGCTGGGTCCAGTGGAAACTTTCCACTAGTGAAAGGGGAGATATTTGCTGCTTTCTCTCTTTTGCCAGCTCCAGGTCTACAACGGATTTCCCAACAATTCAGACCAGATTCCCTGGAGGAAAATGGCTGCTTTGGAGGGTGGACTCTGTGTACAATCTCAACCCATACTAGGGTTGCCAACCTCCAGGTACTAGCTGGAGATCTCCTGCTATTACAACTGATCTCCAGGTGACAGAGATCAGTTCCCTGGTAGAAAATGGCTGCTTTGGCAATAGAACTCTATGGCACTGAAGTCCCTCCCCTCCCCAAACCTCCTCTTCCTCAGGCTCTGCCCCAAAAACCTCCTGCCGGTAGCGAAAAGGGACCTAACCCATGCTCATATTGATCCCGGGCTTGGAAATAGCATTACCAACCTCCAGGTGGGACCTGGAGAACTCCCCGAATTACAACCGTTCTACAGATGACAATAGGGTGTGCCCCCCCCCAAAAAAATCAATACATTTCGGATTCGGATCTAATGGACCTGAATTTTTCCCGATACATTTTTTGGGCATGATTTGAGGATCCACTTTTCGGCTCCATTTAAATTCGCTGTCGTTTTTTTTAACGGGGGGGGGGGGGGACCCCAGAAAATACCCAAAAGGTGTTTTGGGTTTTTTTGGGGGGGTTGGCTTTAGCCGAAGGCACACCCCTAGATGACAGAGATCAGGTCCCCTGGATAAAATAGCTGCTTTGGAAGGTGGACTTTATGGCATTGTATCCGCTGAGGTCTCTCCCCTCCCCAAACTTCCCCTTCCCAGGCTTCACCCCCAAAATCTCCAGGTAATTTCCAACCAGGAGTTGACAATGCTACTTGAAACAGATACTCTTTCTCTCTCTCTCCTTCCCCCCCTTCATGATGCAGAGATTGTGGGGAAGCAACATAATGGAAAAAGTGCTCCCCCTACTGGCAGTGGGGATATGATGTGTTACAACTTTACCCTATATCTGCACCATGCATAAGGGGCAATCTGTAGTGGAGATACAGCAGAGTACATGTGTGTGGGGGTGCACTTAACCCTCTGCACGCTCACCTTTTTATTTATTTAATATGTTTTAATGACACCTTGTATCCAGGCTCCTGCTGAAGCAAGTGTGGTGTCAAAGCATTGGACTATGAGACACCAGTTCAAATCTCCACTCTGGCAAATCTCTCTCTCTCTCTCTCTCTCTCTCTCTCTCTCTCTCTCTCTCTCTCTCTCTCTCGCATAGAGTTGCCAGCCTCCAGGTACTTAGCACAGGAGCGAACAGGGTAGGAACGAAGGCTGCTACACTTTGTATCCCTGCTGGGAACCAGTGAACTTGTTGCCAGATGTTGTAAAGAATTATGCTGCCATGTTTTGTATCCCTATGGGGAACCAACCAATTATCCTCAAGTGAGATATTGTAAGAATTTTATGCTGGAAAAACAGTACAAGAACTTTTGTTGAATTGTAAGTATATTTATAATACTGTATAAGAATGGTTAAGAATTATTGATAGAATTATTGTTATGAATTATTACAGTTATTGTATTTATATATTAAGGATTAGAAGTGGGACTGAAGAAGAATTCGAAACGGCCGTATCCCCTTCTGCTTTCTTTGATGGTACCAACTGGACCTTCTCCTCTGTTTTCCCTGTTATGGACTTAAGTGGAATTCTACAATTGAAACTTTAGGATCCATATCCAGGATTAAATAGGATTTTTTCTTTTGTATATAATTGTTTGGGATAGCAACAATTGTCTGTATATATTTGATGTTGTGATATTGTAGCACTCAATATATTTTGCACCTTGCTATATTAATTCGCTCCTGTGCTAATTTCTAAACCCATAGGTATAAGTACAGAGGTGTTCTCTTTGATAGTAATCTCCAGGCACTAGCTGGAGATTTCCTGCTATTACAACTGATCTCCAGCTGATAGAGATCAGTTCCCCTGGAGACAATGGCCGCTTTGGCAATTGGGACTTTATGGCACTGAAGTCCCTCCCCTCCCCAAACCCCTTTCCAAACCCCACCCTTCTCAGGTTCCACCCCCGAAACCTCCTGCTGGTGGCGATGAGGGACCTGCCAAAGCTTCTTGAATTGCATATACACGTTGGGAACTACTGCCTAACCCTTAAACACTTCATTTCTGTCTGCAGTGTTGTTCTTTGGTGGTCCTCAGAACCAGGATACTTGGGGTTCCCAGATCCCTCTTCGCCACTGGCAGGAGGTCTTTGGGGCGGAGCCTGAGGAGGGTGGGGTTTGGAGAGGGGAGGGACTTCAATGCCATAGAGTCCAATTGCCAACATGGCCATTTCCTCTAGGTGAAGTGATCTCTATTGGCTGGAGATCAGTTGTAATAGCATGAGATCACCAGCTAGCACCCGGAGGTTGGCAACCCTACTCTGGGGATCAGTTGTAATTCTGAGAGATCTCCAGGCCCACCTGGAGGCTGACAACACCAATTAAGCATCACAGTCCAAATCCCCCCCCCCTCCTTGACTGCAAACTGTGCCTTTCCTTTATTGCTTTGCTTTTATTTACCAAATGTTTGGTTTCCGAGACCTGAGACCCTGGAGAGCCGCTGCCGGTCTGAGTAGACCATACTGACTTTGATGGACCAAGGGTCTGATTCAGTATAAGGCAGCTTCATGTGTGTTCAAGAACATGCAAATGTATTTTTAAAAAATTGTGTGCAACATTCCATATTTTTTGCTGTAATTCCTTCTTTGTTATTCTTTCCATGTCCGGCCATAACTGTTTTCCATCCAACTGAAAGGAACTTTGTAGGAATTGTACCTCCCAAACGAAGCATCATTCCTGCCACGTTTAAGGCAGATAAGGAAAAAGAGTCCTTTTCCATCTGTAAGTATTTGTTTTCTGTCATAATAGGATAAAATTCTGAAGGGGATTGGACCTTTCTCCTAAGAAATCCTACCAGCTGAATTTCAGAGAGATGGAAGTAAAAGACCTAGTTTTATAGGCAAATGCATTTCTCACTTTCAGGGTGAGTACTGGCAGATAATTGGCACCCCAGCCAAGGCAGCCAAGGATAAAGGAAGAAGGAAAAACCTCAGAGGCTGGCTAAATAGCAACAGTCTCACACACACACTAGCACAAATATCACATCATTAACTCTCTTGTGCACAGATCAGCCCTACAGTAGCTATGTAATTTGCAAAGCACCGGAAAACCTAAAACTAATCACAAGGAGAACAGAGTTAGATTAGGCTAAGAAATATTAGTGGCGGGGTGGGTGGGTAGGAATGATATCACTTATATAGACAGCCATCCCCAAACCAGCCATGATGGTGAATAGAAATACTATGAAAAGAACGGCCTATCAGGAAAAATAAAAACCTCATATGATACAAAATCTGTTTGACAGTGATGATTGGAAAGTCCCCCTGCTAGTTTCATTCTTTCCTAAGTCTGTTCCTCTTCCTTTCCTCTGAGTCTGAAAGCAACTTGAACTCTCTAAACTAGACAGCCAGACACTAGAATAATGAATATTAACTAATATGAATGGGTGTTAGCTTTCCTATTCATTTCATTGTAATAACAACAAATGAATTGTTTTCAGGGTTTTTTTTCTCTTGTTAATAAGTTAATATACAACCCCTATCTTCTGAGAAATGTTTGGCCCTCAAATGATGGTCATTTCCCATGTACTATCCGGTATTCAAGAAATCTCTGCCTGAAATGTTTCTCAGAGTTCATGTGTAATATAATAACTGGATATCAACACCGTTTGTCCCAGTGTCAGTTTCCCCCCATAATTTTTTATTAAAAAATCAAAACAAAACATACTTACAAACCCATACATACAGTGTATCAGGTCTTCCGAAGAGTGCCATATATAAACAGCCTTAATAACAGCAAAGCAATAACATATCATTCTTGAACTACTGCATTATTATAAGCTAATTTGCTTTAACTCAGAACGGGTTAAAATTAAATCAGAAGAGTTTCCATCTAGACATTAGGAAGAATTTTGTAACAGTTAGAGTGGTTCCTCATTGGAACAGGCTTCCTCGGGAGGTGGTAAGTACTCCTTCCCTGGAGGTTTTTAAGCATGGTCATCTTGGCCATCTTGTGGGCATGGAGTAGGGGTCACTGGGGGTGAGGGGGGGAAGGTAGTTGTGAATTTCCTGCATTGTGCAGGGGGTTGGACTAGATGACCCTGGTGGTCCCTTCCAACTCTATGACTATGATTCTATCATTCTTGTCTACATATTTGCACAGCTACTTAATGAATCTTTGCTTATTGTTTTAAAACCATTTACCTTACATATAGAATTAATCAGGTTATACATTACTAATTCCTATTTCTAATAAGTCACTTTTATACTCTACGTCAATATTGCCCACTCTATCAGTACTATTGTTCACATTCAAATTGTGCCTGTTTTTAAGGAAGCACAAGTAGGAATCTGTGGTCTTTTATGCATGGCTGCTTCACTCACTGTTACCCCTCTGATGGCTTAGGGTCTTTGTTTGGATTATGCATGCTGTTTCCAACCGTCAGAGGTCGCCTCGCTCTCCCCCTGCTTTTCTTCGCGTTTCCCCCACATTTTGAGGGACCTGTTTTATCTCGAACTTGAAATCACGGGGAAATGTCAGGGGAGAGCGAGGCGACTTCTGATATTTGGAAACGGCATGCATAAACAAAACAAGGACCTAAAGTCGTTGGAAGGATGACGGCGAGTGAAACAGCCATGCATAAAAGACCTTTGTCTAGGACAGGGATTCTTAAACTTTTTCCACTTGCGACCCCTTTTCGTCTGAGAAATTTTTACGCGACCCCGGGTATATAAGTATATAAAATAGGCACACAAACCAAACATTTACTGATAATAAATCCTAAAGAAACCTTTTACTGTTGCCAAATTTTTCACGACCCCCATATTCAGTTATGTGACCCCATATGGGGTCGCAACCCACAGTTTAAGAAGCTTTGGTCTAGGATGCAGTTTCTGGGAACATCTATGGACTCCCTTTGGTGTGCATGCGGTCACTTGAAATGTGGTCCAGCGGATGCCAAAAATTACCTCTGAATAGGTCCCATGTCCCGTTTGCCCAGGTTTTGGAAAGTTAACAACCTGACAACCTAGCAAGGGCCGTTTGCTGCCCGTCTTCGCAACCCTGTTTCATCTTCCTGTCTGTTTGGCGAGGAGAAGCAATCCAAACACAAACCTGCCAAGAAACCAACAAAGCGGCACAGCGAGCTGTCTCCGACAGCAAGCAAGACTGACGCAAGTCAATTTCCTGAGCGATGCGGATCATTTCATTGGCTGCCGGCCACACGCTACCCAATACCTTGAGAATCTGACTTTCTTTGGCAACCAGATCAATCGGGATAAAGGAGGGCCGCAAAGGCCTGGGGGGGGGGGGACTACCAGCATTGGCTGAGTCACAACCTCGGTGTCGGCCACGTTCAGCTCACTTGTGGTCACACCAGTGGTTGCACGTAACTGGCTCAGGACTGGCTACGAGCCCTGCGAAAAGAAACGTGGATCAAATGTTCTCCCACCGCTTGATCTCAAAATTGGGGGAAACGTCAGCCTGCCAAATACCTGCATGGAAGGTTCTTGCTAAAAGGCAGTCAAAAATCTGGACACCCCCACTGCCAATCTGCCTCCCACAGATCTCAAAACACTAGAAATGAATCCATCTGCTCATGAGGTTGGGGTACGGTTGCCAGTAGGGTTGCCGGCTCTGGGCTGGGAAATACCTGGAGATTTTTTGGGCAAAGCCTGAGGAAGGCGGGGTTTGGGAAGGGAGGGATTTCAACACTATATTGTCCAATTGCCAAAGTGGCCATTTTCTCCAAGTGAACTGATCTCTATTAGCTGGAGATCAGCTGTAATAGCAGGAGATCTCCAGCTAGTACCTGGAGGTTGGCAACCCTACTTGCCAGCCTCCAGGTGGTGGCTGGAGATCTCCCGCTATTAGAACTGATCTCCAGGTGACTGAGAACTGATCTTCTACTCGGGAGAAAACAGCCGCCTTGGAAGGTGGACTCTACGGCATTATACCCCATTGAAGTCCCTCCCCTCCCAAAACCCCACCCTCGTCAGGCTCCACCCCCAAAATCTCCAGGTATTTCCCACCCTGGAGCTGAAAACCCTAAGTTGGGGTAGAGTTGCCAATCTCTATGAATTACAACTGATATCCAGATGACAGACATCAGTTCCCTTGGAGAAAGCGGCAGCTTTGGAGGGTGGATTCTGTGGCATTATATCCCACTAAGGTTCCTTCCCCCCCCCCCCAAAAAAAACCCATCAAGTTTACCAAGACTCACCCCCCAAATTTCCACATGAATACATGAAGCTGCCTTCTACTGAATCAGACCCTTGGTCCATCAAAGTCAGTATTGTCTACTCAGACCGGCAGCGGCTCTCCAGGGTCTCAGGCAGAGGTCTATTCACATCACCTACCTGCCTAGTCCCTTTAACTGGAGATGCCGGGGATTGAACCTGGGACCTTCTGCATGCCAAGCAGATGCTCTACCACTGAGCCACAGCCCCTCCCCAAAGGAAACACATGAACACATGAAGCTGCCTTCTACTGAATCAGACCCTACTCAGACTGGCAGCGGCTCTCCAGAGTCCCAGACTGAGGTCTATTCACATCACCTCCTTGCCTAGTCCCTTTAACTGGAGATAATGGGGATTGAACCTGGGACCGTCTGCATGCTGAGCAGATGCTCTCCCACTGAGCCACAGCCCCTCTCCAGGAATTTCCCAACCAGGTAAGCCTAGCTTGGGACCAAGCGTAATGTGCAACCTCAGGGCTTCAGTCGTTGGGTCTCAAGCTTCTGCTTGCCATTAAAAACATAAGGATCATCTTCCCAAGTTCCTTCCACCAGCACCACTCTAATAAGAGGCTAACTGGACACAGGGATAGCATGCCCTAGTAGTTAGAAGGCGGGATGGGCTGAGAGGGAAAGAGTGTGCATGCAGGAGGCTGCAGGTAGCCACGCTGGTCCCAACAAAATCTCCATCCCAAAGCCATCCCTGGCATCCTCCAGTGATGCGCTGGTGTCAGTTCTGGATGCACAGGGAGTAACATCAGCAAAGCGGGTTGCTGCTGACACATACACACAAGGGTTGCCAACCTCCAGGTACTAGCTGGAGATCTCCTGCTATTTCAACTAATCTCCATCCGACAGAGATCCGTTCCCCTGGAGAAAATGGCTGCTTTGGCAATTGGACTCTATGGCATTGAAGTCCCTCCCCTCCCCAAACCCCACCTTCCTCAGGCTCCGCCCCAAAAACCTCACACCGGTTATGAAGAGGGACCTGGCAACAGGGTTTGGGTGCCATCTTCCCCCCACCAGCCAGCTGAACAGCAGCAGGGAGTGCCCGCTGGGGGGTGGGGAATCCCCTGCCCCCAACAGGGACCTGGCAACCCTGCTTAAAACTGTGTAGACTAGAAGCCCCTCCCTGTGGATGCCTGCACCTTAGGGTCACTGAGAGACAGAAACCTAACTTAGGGTTGTGGTGTTTCTGCCACTGGTGCCCAAACGTTTGACAGTGACGCAGGATGTCTGAATCATCTCCTCTGCACTCTGCCTCTTGGAGGGGCTTCTCACCCCAGACGTCTCATATTGTCCCTTGTGTGGTCTGTATTCTGCATTTGTGACAGCAGGTACAATTTCCAAGGCTGGTTTCAGAATGACAGCAGCGCACACCCCTTGCTACCAACCGCTCTTCGGGGCCGGCTCTCTTGAGGAGCCGTAGGTGGGTTAGGTCATGGTTTTTAAGGCGGGCTTCGCGGCAGGATGGTAGATGTGGGGCTGAGCAACACCATCTTGGTGCAGACAGGGTTTTGACAACAACAAAGTGGTGGTGGGGGGGAAAACTTAACTCTAAACACCAGAATTAAGAACCCAAAAGGACAAGAAAATAGAAATAAAAGTAAAAATCCAAGGCCCAAGGTTATACACTCTAAAAATTATGTTAAGTACAAAATATGTATACATTTATTTCAGGATAAAATCTAATACCACATATAACACATACAAGGCATTGCAATAGCCTACCAAATTGACAAAGAAGAAGAAGAAGAAGAAGGAGAAGAAGAAGAAGAAGGAGAAGGAGAAGGAGGAGAAGAAGAAGAATTGGTTTTTATATGCTGACTTTCTGTGCCACTTAAGGGAAACTCAAACCGGTTTACAATCAACTTCTCTTTCCCCCCCCACATCAGACACCCTGTGAGGTAGGTGGGGCTGAGAGAGTGTGACTAGCCAATCTCCAGGTACTATTATAAATAAACACCCTTAGTGCTGGTACTAAAAGTCAAAAGAGCACTGAGGCTCACTATATATATAATCACAATAACAATATATATCTTCTCATATACTTTATGTTAACATACATACGCTTCCCAGATCAAAATGAATAATATAAGTGTTTAGAATCACACACAAACAAGAAATATTATGCTGAATAGAAGATAAGGGACCAAAATACCCAAAATAACTGTAGCCCAGTCCATGAGCTTCCAAATGTTCCAAGCCCCTTAAGCTCAAATAAGAGAAGCAACAAAAATATATATATAAGAACTAGTTCCAAAGTTCAAGAGATATGGATCGGTAAGTATACTTTCCGCAGCGTAACGAACTCCTACGTATCCTGATTTACTTCCAAAGAAACAAATCTTTGGAGATGCACTTTCAGAGAGAGATGCACTTTCAGAAGGATTCCTTGCTGGATTCAAACAACATACGAAGATTACAAGGACGTGTTGCTTGAGTATATATCACGTTTCATATATATTTCTTCAGCTTGTAAATCTTCTTTTAAGTATTTTTTTTAAAATTCTGCAGCATCCATACTGCTTCTTACTAATGGTTAGTTGGACCTCTGTGGGTTCATCCAAGTCACTAACAACTGATCTCCAGCCGATAGAGATCAGTTCACCTGGAGAAAATGGCCGCTTTGGCAATTGGACTCTATGGCATTAAAGTCCCTCCCCTCCCCAAACCCCGCCCTCCTCAGGCTCTGCCCCAAAAACCTCCCGCCGGTGGCAAAGAGGGACCTGGCTACCCTAGTATAGAGGCACTTGGGGGCACTAAAGGCACCCCCAACCTCTTATAAACTTCTTAGGGATCAAAGAGACCTACAAAATCACACACCTTGTTCTGTCAAGAAAATGCAAATGGCAGGCTCATGCAGCCTTAGTTTGCCTCAGGGCAGTGCAGGGAAGGCAGAGGACATTTAACCCTTCAATCAATGGTTTCATTATTTGTAGCAGACTCTCTGCACCGTTAGCATTTTACAGGAGACAAGATCTGCCCTTTTTTTAAAAAATAAGGAAGGAGCCCTGTTTGAAATCGCAAAAACAAGCAGAGGTTGAAGGGTTAAACTCCCCCTTCCTTCCCTGCATGGCCCCAAGGCAAATTTAGGCCCCACAAGTTTGCCATTTAACTCTGTTCGAACCCTTATTCATACAGCTACACCAAGTAAAGCCAATTATTTCACTTGAGCATTAAGGACCGCGCTCTGCCTTGTGTGCTTTAGTTCCTACAAAGTTCTGCAGCATGAAATGGGATAATATCAGGAGCAGACATCCCTTCCTGTCTGCCACCCCTCAGTTGCTCACACACCCCTCTCCCCCCATCCCCCACTGGTGGTCCCGGTGGGGGACCTGGCAACCCAACCTCTATTGCCACTTCACCCTCGCCCTGCAGGTTTCTTACCCGTCAAGGCGTCCATGGCTTGATCTGAAAGCAAGGTCCGCACAGCATACTCGGCTCCATCCCGCCGCGCCAGCGGGTTGGTTAATCAAGCTAATGGCTCCGAAGCAGGTTTCGGTATCTCAGGCATATCGGGTGACTTGCCCTTGCCTGGACATTCTGCACTCGAGTCGAGTAAGTGAAGTAGGAAACTCCTTCAACATCATCGTTGGGTGCAACCGAGACTAGTAACCCATCAGGGCCCATGGAGGCACAAGCCAAGTTAGCACACGTGTGATGGGCATCTGGGGTGGGCACAAAAGGGTGGTTTTCCTGTCCCTTTGATAGCTCTATATGAGGCAGGATCTCACCAAGTACATCTTTTCTCACCCCTGCATGACAATCTGCATCTGGAGGCGGGGGAACCCTCTACTGTACCACTATCAACAGCATGGAAATTGGCATCGGTCACTATTACAGTGGTTTTTTAACTGCATTCCAGCCATGAAACTTTAGGATTCCTTGGAAGCTTAACAGAGTAGGGTTCCCAGTCTCTAGATCAGGGGTGGGGAACCTTTTTTCCACCAAGGGCCATTTGGATATTTAAAACATCATTCGCGGGCCATACAAAATTATCAGCTTAAAAATTAAGCCGACCAAGCCCCAAGCAGGCAGCTGCCCCAGATGACACCCCCACACCCGTGCAGGCAAGCAGGCAGGCATCCAACCGGTGGCACACTCGCCGACCAGGTGGCACAGGATGGTCTGTTGCACCAACCAGGCGTAACCATCCAGCCACATGCCGGAGTTGCTCCTGCTCTGCATGGTCAGGGCCGGATTCTAAAGTCGGCTCCTGCTACCTCCGCCTGCAGGGATGAAATGAGGACACACTGGCTAGGAACTCACCCCCCCTGCACATTCTGGCCCTGCCCCCTTTAACCCCTCCATTGTTGCCACTTCTGCCCACAGCCCTCTTGTAGTACAGAGGGAATACGTTTCTCCACGGCCTGGGTGGGAAAGGGTTAACACAGTTTCTTGGGCGGTCCTAGCAGCTCCATAGCTAACGACTCTTCTGCAAGGGGGGAAAAGGTTCCTTTTCTCGGCAAAACAAACTCACATCCACCTTGAATAGAGGCTATTCCTGACCGCAGGAGGGGGCAGATCACCAGTCTTAGATCCTTCTGAGCTAGAGATCTGCCAGGACCCACGAAGGGCCAGACCAAATGATTTCGCGGGCCTTAAACGGCCCCCGGGCCTGACGTTCCCCACCCGTGCTCTAGATAAAGCCTGGAGAATTCTCCAGGAATTATGTCATCTCATCAGCAGATTACAGAGATCAGTTCCCCTGGAGAAAATGGCAGTTTTGGAGGGTGGATTCTTTGGCATTATACCACAGAGATCCTTCCCGTCCACAGGCTCTGCACTCCCCAGACTCCATTCACAGGGAAGCTGGGAATGACAGAGATCAGTTCCCCTGGAGAAAATGGCCGGTTTGGCCATTGGACTCTATGGCATTGAAGTCCCTCCCCTCCCCAAACCCCACCCTCCTCAGGCTCTGCCCCAAAAACCTCCCGCTGGTGGCACTGAAGAAGAGAAAGATTTATTTCTCTGTTCTGGGAATCTCCTGGTGTTTCCCAACTCGGAGCTGGCAACCCTACCAGGGGGAGGGGCCGTGGCTCAGTGGCAGTCTCTGCTTGGCATGCAGAAGGTCCCAGGTTCAATCCCTGGCATGGTCCGATTCAGTATAAGGCAGCTTCATGTGTTCATGTGTACCAGGAAACATCCCCAGCCCTTGATCCCCAGGGCACTTTCCCATGTTTTCAAACATGACTAGGGTTGCCAACCTCCAGGTACTACTAGCTGGAGATCTCCTGCCATTGCAACTGAACTCCAGCTGATAGAGATCAGTTGACCTGGAGAAAATGGCCGCTTTGGCAATTGGACTCTATGGCATTGAAGCCCCTCCCCTCCACAAACCCTGCCATCCTCGGACTCTGCCCCCAAAACCTCCACCGAAGAGGGACCTGGCAACCCTAAACATTACTGTGCTGATAACTGAATGGGTAAACATGCCTGCAGCACTTTAAAAACCGGGGTGGACAGCTGCTTACCTGGCTCATCGGGACCAGAGGGGTGACTGAGACAGCAAGCATGATACTTGCTGGTTTCCACCCCTGTCATTTCGGCTGCAAAACTGGGAGGACTCTTGGCTGACCCATGACACAGGGGCCTGCCTCGAGTTCCTTTTTTTTTATACCACATCTGCCTGACTCTTCCCCCTTCGTGTAACAGATGCGGGAGCGTGCTCTTTAGGATATTCTCCGTGTGCGCCTGCCCCATACCCAGTTATATAATCCTTCTTTTTCATGCTCCGAATTGCGCGCCGCCCTTGCCCGTGGGCACATGTGCGGCGGGAGCATGCTTTGTCAGCCAGGATCCCCCGCTCCTCCCCTCGCC
Organism: Euleptes europaea; assembly: GCF_029931775.1. Classification (NCBI taxonomy): domain Eukaryota; kingdom Metazoa; phylum Chordata; class Lepidosauria; order Squamata; family Sphaerodactylidae; genus Euleptes; species Euleptes europaea. The sequence goes on from NC_079312.1 coordinate 171,749,912, forward strand.
AAGAGCACCCTGGAAGCCGCGCCCTGTCCCAGGAAATGAGTTTGTGCAACTTGGCGCTGGGCCTTTCTCTTGCTCTGTTTATTTAGTTTCTGTTCTGCCGGAGTTATTTTTAGGCAGTCATGCCTAGGGTATTTTGATGAAGGATATCCGGTCTCGGCCACTTTCTGGGAACCCCATGTGCTTTAATTACTAACAGCCCCATTCAGCCACTGCAAACAAACATAGAGCGCGGCAGGCCGGGGTGAGTCAAACAGGAAACCTCTCGCATGGTGCAGAAAGGCTCCGACGAGTCCCGGCAGCCACGACACCCTCCCGGGGCTTCGACAGGCCAGAGGGAGAGTATCGCCGAGCGGTTTGCCAGCAGATGCAGCTGGGGCAGAGAACAACATGCCTCCGCGCCTGTCTGAACATCCCGAGACGGGACATCCCGTGTGGGTTTGGCTTCACGGGTGTGACCGCAAACTGAACGATAGCTCTCATCGTTGTGTCCGCAGCGACGAGTTCTTGAAAACATAAAACCTGCATTGAGGGGCCGTGGCTCAGTGGAAGAGCATCTGCTTGGCATGCAGAAGGTCCCAGGTTCAATCCCCGGCACCTCCAGTTAAAGGGACTAGGCAAGTAGGTGATGTGAAAGACCTCTGCCTGAGACCCTGGAGAGCCGCTGCCGGTCTGAGTAGACAATACTGACCTTGATGGACCAAGAGTCTGATTCAGTATAAGGCAGCTTCATGTGTTCATGTGTTACAGTATGGCAAGGGTCTGTCTGGGTGGCTGGCAGGATAGCCCCGAGAGCTGGCAAGCAGAGCAAGAGAGAGACAGACGTCCCTTGTTGGTAGGCCCCAAAATCTGGTATGTGTCAGGTATCCTGCTGCTTCGGCAATTGGACTCTATGGCGTTGAAGCCCCTCCCTTCCCCAAACCCCACCCTCCTCAGGCTCTGTCGCAAAAACCTCCCACTGGTGGCAAAGAGGGACCTGGCAACCCTAGCTGGTTCCCAGTTCCTTGTTCACATTTCCTAGTTCCTGAATGGTATTGAGGACCATTTAAAAGCCCCGCAGCTTATAACAAGGCTTGGCCCAACAAACGTCATACACCCCCAGATTCAGGGGACTCTGCCCTCCGAGGAGGCGCATGCTGGTTCCTGGTCTGAAGTCCAGTTCTTGTGCCAGCTGCTCCAAAGTGGGGTGCCCCCAGGACAAATGCACACCCAGGCACTGGGGCCCGGCCTCCTGTCCCCAAGGCCAACACACAATGACGCGCTTGTGATATTGGAGTCCCGAGAACTGAAACACACCACGTACTCGCACAGTTATGTGCCGACCTCTGATCTGACTAATTTCAGCATCTCTCAGGGGGAAAGCACGGAGTCTGATAAACAGCCCGGCGGCTGCTTTTCCCCGCCTCCACATTTGCTAACTGAAATCTGGTGTCTATTTTTAACCGTCAAACGCCCATGCCACTGGGAGCCCTGGTGCGAGGGAACGCAGCGGCCGGCCCTTCCCCCGGCTCTCTTGGGAGGGCGCCAGCTTCTCTCTTCTTGCTGGTGCTTCTTGATACTTGGGAAAGCAAGAACAACGCAAAGCGAAGCATAAGCAAATCTTGGGAGAAACGTGCGGGGAGAGCAACTCCCCGGCCCTCTGCACTTGTTAAGTCCGTATGCCACATCATGCCATATTCCAAAGTTTCCTAAACTTTGGTCCAATTACACATTTGCTGTTGTGTTCATACGTAGGGTTGCCAACCTCCAGTACTACAAAACAGAAAGAATGAGCCACTGGCAATAATGACACACACGCTTTCTGTGTGCGTGTGTGTTCACACATGTGGTTGTGATTGTATGTTCATGCATGCATGCGTGTGTGTGTGGGTACCAATAAAGGTTATAAGCATACCAATATTATGGTATAACCACAAGATAACTGCTGAAATTCAATTCAAAGATCAGAACCTCGGGATTACCGAAGGAAATCTCCAGAATGACAATTTCCCACACAGATGGCCTGACTAGCATGTTATAATTGATGCGATTCTGAGATCTACACGCTGATCCGGGCATGCTTCCAGGGGCAGCTCCAGACATTGTGGTGCCTGACGTAAAAACAAAAATCCCAAGTATACCCCTCCTCGTTAAACTGAATGGGGCCAGTCCAGTGGGAAGCTGTCCCATAAACATCCCGCTGAAGGGCAAGGGACCTTGTGCATTCCATTTCAGAGGATTGTCCCAAGGGAATGTCCTGGTAGATTGTGCCCCCCCCACCGATCTCTCTCTCTCCCCCCCCTCAGTCTGCCATCCTTGATCAGGATGTTTTCCATCCTTACAAGTCAATCCCCTCAAGATCAGAAGATACTTATATAAGAATTAAGGCTTTTTTTAAAAAAGTTTTATTTTCTTTTTTTAAAACACAGTTAATGATATGATTTCAATTTGCAAGATCTGAGCAAGGCTGTCAAAGATAGGACATTTTGGAGGACTTTCATTCATAGGGTCGCCATGAGTCGGAAGCGACTTGACGGCACTTAACACACAACACACACAATGGTATGATTAAGAGCCCCGTGGCGCAGAGTGGTAAGCTGCAGTTCTGCAGTCCAAGCTCTGCTCACGACCTGAGTTCGATCCCAATGGAAGTCGGTTTCAGGTAGCCGGCTCAAGGTTGACTCAGCCTTCCATCCTTCCGAGGTCGGTAAAACGAGTACCCGGCTTGCTGGGGGTAAAGGGAAGATGACTGGGGAAAGCACTGGCAAACCACCCCGTAAACAAAGTCTGCCTAGTAAAAGTCGGGATGTGACACCCATGGGTCAGGAATGACCCGGTGCTTGCACAGGGGACTACCTTTACCTTTTTTCTTTTTTAATATTTCCATTCCTTTCATATCCTGTTGTATTGAGCCTTTTTATGCCAATAAAGGAATGATTGATTGATTGATTGATTGATTGGAAAAAACCTCCCCATTAACTGCTCAAGACCTGTGGGTCACGGGAGCTGGAAAGGAAGAAGGTTGGAAATTTTTGTGCGTCTGGCTGTTATTGAAAACCCTAGAAGCCGGGCTAGAAAGAAACAACAATGATAGCAATCCAGTTTTCAAACTGAGCTGGCTAAACAAGTTAGCACCTTTTCCATATTCCCCCTCTCCCCAAGAGCGTTTTTCTGCATCCTGGCAACCTTTGGGCTCAGGGGAGGAGGGCCGTTCCTGACAACTTGTTTCCTAAACGCTGTCCAACCGAGGCTGAAGGGAGCCAAGTCAGAAGGTTTCCACCCATCCCATCAGGGAGCCCTTCGACGGCCAAAGCCCGTTTGGAACGGTGGGATTTTTTTAGCGTGACGTTGGATCGATGGGCTGGTTTGGCAAGGGCTGCCCAGATGCCGGCGACCCCGAACGGACCACGCCCGGTTGGAGTACTTTGGAGAGTTGGCCGCGGCCCGAGGACGTCCTCGCAAGGCTCCCCAGCCAATAGGCTTAAGGTCACGGCTTCGCTTATCCAGAGCTTCTCCAAGACAAAGAAAGGATCCTTTGAGATATCACATCTGAAGTTAGTGTGCACCTTTGAACATTCAGTAAGAGACTCCCTGGCCAAAAGGTAAGACCTCAAATCATTGGATATTGCACCTTGTGATCATTCACCTCTTGGATTTTTTTAAAAAAATTATATCCCACTTTTCTTTCTAGAAGAAGAAGAAGAAGAAGAAGAAGAAGAAGAAGAAGAAGAAGAAGAAGAAGAAGAAGTGTTTTTTATACCCCGATTTTCTCCACTTTTAAGGAATCTCAAACCGGCTTACAATCGCCTTCCCTTCCCCTCCCCACAACAGACACCTTAGAAATATAGAGTTGTAAGGGACCACCAGGGTCATCTAGTCCAACCTCCTGCACAACGCAGGAAACTCATAACTACCTCCCCCCCACACACACAGTGCCCAGAAGATGGCCAAGATGCCCCCCTCCCATGAACTGCCCAAGTTCATAGAATCAGCCTTGCTGACAGATGGCCATCTAGCCTCAGCTTAAAAACCTCCAAGGAAGGAGAGCTCACCACCTCCTGAGGAAGCCTGTTTCACTGAGGAACCGCTCTAACTGTTAGAAAATTCTTCCTAACATCTAGATGGAAACTCTTCTGATTTAATTTTAATCCATTGGTTCTGGGAGGTTTCCACCCATCCCAGCAGGGAGCCCTTTGACGGCCAAAGCCCATTGGAACAGCTCGTGAGGTAGGTGGGAATGGCAGAGTGCAGAAAGAACTGTGACTAGCCCAAGGTCACCCAGCAGGCTTCATGTGTAGGAGCAGGGAAACCAGCTCGGTTCTCCAGATTAGAGTCTGCCGCTCTTAACCACTATGCCACGCTGGCTTTCAAGCAGCAAGAAGATCCTGGATACTGCAGTATCTAACAAGGCGTAGATCCAGATGAAGGCTACATTCAGAGCTGAATTTATGCAGAATTTAAGTATGCTATAGTTTAAGGTATTGAATGATGAGGGGCCATTAAATTAAAGGCAGGTAGGGTTGCCAGCTCCAGGTTGAGAAATTTCTTGAGATTTGGGAGTAGACCCTGGGAAGGGGTGGGACCTCATTAGGGTAGAATGCCACAGAGTCCACCCTTCGAAGCAGCCATTTTCTCCAGTGGAACTAGGGTTGCCAACCTCCAGGAAGTGGCTGGAGATCTCCCGTTATTACAACTAATCTCCAGGGGACAGAGATCAGTTCCCCTGGAGAAAATGGCCGCCTTGGAAAGTGGACTCTATGGCATTATACCCCACTGAAATCCCTCCCCTGCCCAAACTCTGTCCTTTTCAGGCTCCATCCCCAAAATCTCCTGGTATTTCCCAACCCAGAGTTGTCAACTCTAGGAGGAACTGATATCTGGATTGTGGAGCTCAGTTGTAATTCCTGGAGATTTCCAGGTCCCACCTGGGGGTTAGTGACCCTAAAGGTGGGAGAATTATATTGTAAGTCTTGTCGAAGGCTTTCACGGTCAGAGTTCATTGGTTCTTGTAGGTTATCCAGGCTGTGTAACCGTGGTCTTGGTATTTTCTTTCCTGACGTTTCGCCAGCAGCTGTGGCAGGCATCTTCAGAGGAGTAACACTGAAGGACAGTGTCTCTCAGTGTCAAGTGTGTAGGAAGAGTAATATATAGTCAGAAGGGGGTTGGGTTTGAGCTGAATCATTGTCCTGCAAAAAGTATCAAAGGTAATGTGCAAATCATTGTCCTGTAAGAATCAAGATAATGTGCTAATGAGGGTGTGGTATGTTAATATGGAACCATAAGAGTCTTGAGACAAGAGACGTTCAGAGGTGGTTTGCCATCACCTGTCTCCATGTGGGCTGAGAGAGTATGGAGAGAACTGTGACCGGCCCAAGGTCACCCAGGAGGCTTCCTGTGGAGGAGTGGGGGAATCGAACCCATTTCTCCAGATAAGAGTCCATGGCTCTTATCTATTACCATGCTGGCTGACTCAGAACAGAAATGCAACGTCCAAAATGTAATAGATAACGACCATCAGCATAAAAAGATGACGCCCGCAGCCACCCCTTCAAAGGCTTGGACGTCACATCCCTTGACTCGGAAGCCATCTCTCTAACCCAGATGTGTGAGTTGGTCGTGGTTACTCAGCGCTTAAGGAAAAGCACCCTGTGCATGCTCAGAGGCAACAGTGTGTCTCCTAGCACTCAGCTCAGCAAAGTTTGAAGCCAGCGTGGTGTAGTGGTTAAGAGCGGTGGACTCTAATCTGGAGAACTGGGTTTGTTTCCCCACTCCTCCACAAGAGTGGCAGACTCGAATCTGGTGAACCAGGTTGGTTTACCCACTCCTACACATGAAGCTTGCTGGGTGACCATGGGCTAGTCACAGTTCTCTTCGAGCACTCTCAGCCCCACCTACCTCACAAGGTGACTGTTGTGAGGAGGGGAAGGGAAGGAGATTGTAAGCCCGTTTGATTCTTCCTTAAGTGGTTGAGAAAACTGAGGTATAAAACCCAACTCCTCCTCCTCCTCCTCCTCTTCCTCCTCCTCCTCCTCCTCCTCCTCCTCCTCCTCCTCCTCCTCCTCCTCCTCCTCCTCTTCTTCTTCTTCTTCTTCTTCTTCTTCTTCTTCTTCTTCTTCTTCTTCTTCTTCTTCTTCTTCTTCACCTTTCTACTAGTTGGGTGACTCTCATCCCAGCAGAAGGGCCAACTGAGCTGAAGGAAGGCTCCATAGCAGAGGGAAGTTCTTTAAGCTAGGAAGAATGCCCTAGCAGAACAGTTTCTGGTCCCTGACTTGGCCAGCTTCGTTTCATCGGAAAGCCGTCCTAAGAAAACAATTGTGTGCGTGTGGGTTTCCCCCCCCTCCTCCCCTTTTGGCGCATGTTCCTGAGATGAGACCATAGGTTGGGTCATGTTTGTGAACCTCCCCAGCTCCCCATAGCAACCGGCCGTGAGGTCACCGAAACCGGCCGTCCTGGGGGAGGCCTTGAGGAGTGGGGGTCCTTCCTCAGTGAAGGGGTGGGGGTGGGGACACGCTGGCCAGGAATGCGGCCAGCCTTTCCGCGTCAGAGTGGCGCACGCCTGAGAAGAGCATGGCTGTTTTCCTTGGAAAGCCGAACTCGAGGGAGCCCCCATCTGCGTCACCTGCTCGGGCAAAACATCGCCCGGGCTGGGGACGAGGCAGGTTGAAACCATTCAAACTTAGCAACGACGCCAATGTCTTGAGTCGCATGACCTGTGGTGGTTTTCAGAGAGACGGACTGAGTCGCTTCCGGCAGCCAATTTGGGTTCCTTCCAGTGCGTGTCTCATACTGGAGTTGTCCTCTCCAGGCCGAAGGGGAAATCAAGGAAGGGACGGCCTCGAGGTCGTTTGGCAGGGAGTTCCCTGTTCACACTTGGGGTGGGGACCTCATTGACTACGCAATAGGGAGTGGGAATAACTCCAGCTCCCTCCTTCTAGCCTGGTCACCACCCCTACAAGTGCACCGAGGGTTGCCAATCTCCAGCTGGAGCACAGGTAGGGTTGCCAACCTCCAGGTGGTAACTGGAGATCTCCCGCTATTACAACTGATCTCCAGCCGATAGAGATCAGTTCACCTGGAGACAATGGGCTTTGGCAATTGGACTCTATGGCATTGAAGTCCCTCCCCTCTCCGAGCCATGCCCTCTTCAGGCTCCACCCCCAAAATCGCCCGGTATTGCCCGATTCTAGGGTGGGCAATTCTTGGAGGTTTGGGGGTGGAGGATGAGGAGGGTGGGGTTTAGGGAGGGATCTCACTAGAAGAAGAAGAGTTACCACTTAAGGGAGACTCATACCTGTTTACAATCACCTTCCCTTCCCCTCCCCACAACAGACACCCTGTAAGGTAGGTGGGGCTGAGAGAGCGTGACTGGCCCAAGGTCACCCAGCTGGCTTCATGTTGAGAGACGGGGAAACAAATCCAGTGCACCAGATTAGCCTCCGCTGCTCATGTGTGGGGAATCAACCCCGGCTCTCCAGATCAGAGTCCACTGCTCCAAACCACTACTCTTAACCATTACACCACACTGGCACTAGGGGTGTGATGCCATATAGTTAAGGATGCCAGCCTCCAGGTGGTGGCTGGAGTTCTCCCGCTATTACAACTGATCGCCCGATGACAGAGATCATTTCCCCTATTGGGGCGGAGCCTGAGGAGGGCGGGGTTTGGGGAGGGGAGGGACTTCGATGCCATAGAGTCCAATGGCCAAAACGGCCATTTTCTCCAGGGGAACTGATCTCTATCAGCTGGAGATCAGCTGTAATAGAGGGAGAAGTCCAGCTAGAAGGTTGGCAACCCTTTCCATTAGTTAAAGTATGCGCTCTCTGTGTGGCTCATTCCCCTGCGCATATCAGACCAAGAAAGCAGAGGTGTTAGAGAAAGAAAGAGGCTCGCTGCAAACCCCTGAACTCTTGCCTTTCCTTTCTACTGGAGGCATAAATCCTGGCTGAAGGTTTCCAGAGGGATGGTAAATATTTGGGGAGGGTTGCTATGATCCCCCCCCCACACACACACACAAGATTCCCAAAATGATGTTTCGTGTCTGTCATTTGCTTATTGTTCCCTGGGGCAGCCAGACAACTGCAAAGCTTCGTTCGCAGCGGATGAAAGAGAGAGAGAGGAAAAAAAGACAGACACGCACACAAACTCCAAGAACTTTCCCCCAAAAAAGAACACACACACCCCCAACATCATATGCTCCTTTGAAAAGTGAACGCTCAGCACAGCTTCCTGCGACGGGGGGAGAGTGAACAGGAAGTCCCTGCTTCCTGCTTGCAAAGCACGACGGGCCCTATCTCAGGCCTGGGATCAGAAAACAAACAGCAAACAAAAGGGACCCGAAATGTCTCCGGCGCTGGGCCTGGGTCAACAGCAGGGCTAGGGCAACGAGGCCCGAAATAAAATCCGAAAAACACCAAGCTTGGAGTCTTGCGGAAAGAAAAGAACGACCTTGTCCCGTTTCCGTTCTTTGCTGCCGTTTCCCTCTGCAGTCCCAACACCGTAAAGTGCGGGATCGCCTTGTCTGTCAAGGCTGCCCAGTTTAAGAGCGGACCAGATCTCAAGACAATGGCCATGGGTCTCGGTCCCTCCGTCAAATGCAAATTGCAAGCTATCCTTTACAAACGTGTCATGTTCGTTTTCAAAACGGCCCGACCAGAGCAAGGGAGCCAGTTTTCAAGCAGTCAAGACGAGTGGAAGGCGAAGGGTTAAACGTTCCCTGCATGGCCCTGAGGCAAATTGAGGCTGCACCAACCTGCAGCTTGAATTGGTTCAAGGGACCAAGATGCACAACCTCCCTTCCAGCTGACTGAGTTTCTTGAAGGTCAGGAAAATGGCAGGCATTTAGGAAAGAGATGTGGCTCAGAGTTAGGGTTGCCAGGTCCCTCTTCGCCACCAGCGGGAGGTTTTTGGGGCAGAGCCTAAGGAGGGCGGGTTTTGGGGAGGGGACTTCAATGCCATAGACTCCAATGGCCAAAGTGGCCTTTTTCTCCAGGTGAACTGATCTCTAGTGGGTGGAAATCAGTTGTAATAGCAGGAGATCTCCAGCAAGTACCTGGAGGTTGGCAACCCTATTCAAAGGTAAAGCACCTGCTTTGCATGAAGAAGACTCCTTGTTTAAACCCTGGTATCTCCCGTTTAAGAATTACAGGTGCCTGGAAAGCTAGGGTTAGCAACTTTTAAACTGGTCCCTCCAGCTGTCCCTTGAATATCAGTTTGATACCAGGTGATGTTAGGGTTGCCAACCTCCAGGTGGAATCTGGAGATCTCTTAGAATTTCAACTGATCTCCAAACTACATAGGTCACTTATTTGTTTAAAACATTAATCCCACTTCTCTTGGAGAAAATGGCTGGTTTTGAAGGTGAACTGCATGGCATCAATCTACCCTGTCAAAGTCCCTTCCTTCCCTAAATCCTACTCTCCAACCCTCCAGCCTCCAGGTATTTCCAAACCCAGAGTTGGCAACCCTATCCATGCCATGAAACATTTCAACGGCCCATTTCCACATATTTATTAAAGGGGGATGACAGTTTTTTTTTTCCCCAGGCCTGTTGGAAACCTTGCAGGGTAAGCGTTCTAAAGCAGCACAGCCCAAGAAAAAGATTATGCCACATGGTGTTTCCCCAGATTTAGTTAGTAGACTAAATAGAAAACTTTTAACTGAAAAATCTCTTCCTTCCTCAATACTTCCTTCTCCATCCCACCTTCTCCATGCCAATCCCTGATATGTAGGGTTGCCAGCTCCGGGTTGCCAACTGCCAGGTAATAGCAGGAGATCTCCTGCTAATTCAACTGATCTCCAGCCAATAGAGATCAGATCACCTGGAGAAAAATGGCCGCTTTGGCAATTGAACTCTATGGCGTTGAAGTCCCTCCCCTCCCCAAACCCTGGCCTCTTCAGGCTCGGCCCCCCAAAATCTCCTGCCGGTGGCGAAGAGGGACCTGGCAACCCTATACCCCACTGAAGTCCCGCCCCTCCCCAACCCTCACCCTCCTGAGGCTCCACCCCCAAAACCTGCTGGTAGTTCTCAACACGGAGCTGGCAACCTTAGCTGTGACCCTTCCCAGAGCCAGTGGAAAGGGATAAGATGCAAAGCTCCCCCCCTCACCCAAATCCGTCCTATCTGCCATTGCCTTCCTCATTAAATGGCTTCTAATTAAATGACTAGGAGCCCCGTGGCGCAGAGTGTTAAGCTGCAGTACTGCAGCCCAAGCTCTGCTCACGACCTGAGTTTGATCCCAACGGAAGTCGGTTTCAGGTAGCCGGCTCAAGGTTGACTCAGCCTTCCATCCTTCCGAGGTCGGTCAAATGAGGACCCAGCTTGCTGGGGGTAAAGTGTTGACGACCGAGGAAGGCACTGGCAAACCACCCCGTATGCCTAGCAAACGTCGGGATGTGATGTCACCCCATGGGTCAGGAATGACCTGGTGCTTGCACTGGGGACCTTTACCTTTAATTACATGACTTCATTAAACAACTTCTAATTTTTAAGGGGAAGGGCCGTTCCCTGCGAGTCCACATGTTTCGAGATGACCTGTGCCGGAAAATTGCTGCTACTGCTGCATTTGCATGAGATCATTTGCTTAAGTTGCTATTATTAGCTGGCATGTATTTTAATGCCAATGTGGCACCAGGTGTTGCAAAAAGTGTGTATGTATTATAGGCCTGGGCCAAAAGCCTTCTTTCATGCATAGGGTTGCCAGCCTCCACTTGGAGGCTGGAGATCTCCCGCTATTACAGCTGATCTCCAGGTGCCAGAGATTAGTTGCCCTGGAGAAAATGGCTGCTTTGGCAATTGGACACTATGGCATTGAAGTCCCTCCCCTCTCTGAACCCTGCCCTCTTCAGGGTCCACCCCAAAATTCTCCCGCTGGTGGCGAAGAGGGACCTGGCAACCCTAGGGGACTTGGCAGCCCTAGCTTTAAGTGGGGCTTGGGGAAGTGAAGGTCCCGGCTCTGGGTTGTTGTTTTTTTTACTTGAATGTCAAAGTATTCTACCAAGATGTGTTGATATTCCTGTTTCGGGTCCCTCTTCGCCACCAGCGGGAGGTTTTCGGGGGCAGAGCCTGAGGAGGGTGGGATTTGGAGAGGGGAGGGACTTCGACGCCATAGAGTCCAATTGCCAAAGTATCCGTTTTCTCCAGGGGAACTGCTCTCTTTCGGCTGGAGGTCAGTTGTAATAGCAGGAGATCTCCAGCTAGTACCTGGAGGTTGGCGACCCTACTGATCCGCCACTTAAGGGTTTCCCCCCCCTTCTGACAACAACGAAGTACTTCTGTATTCTGTATTCAAAAGCACAACAGCTGCAACTGTAACCACAACAAGGCCAGAAGTTTAAGAGTCCAAATCCAGCTTCTAGGAGAGGAAGGCATGTGTTTCAACTCATTGCTGCTGCTTCAGAGATGCTCATTTAATAGTCCAACGTTGGTATTGTGCAATCTGCGGAGTTATTTATACCCGTGCAAAGTTGCTCGCAGGCCCCTATTTCCTCTTTTTAATCCTGCTCTGCTGTATATGTTAGCGAGGGCAGGGATTCTCTCCTTCAAAAAAGGGAGGGGCAGGGGAAATGGTGCAAATGGTCCTTCCACACCAGTGGTTCCCAAAGTGGGCAGTACCACCCCCTGGGGGGGATTACCGAGGGGGAACTAAGAGGCAAGGGGGCAGCAGGGGGGGTGCTAGAGGGCAGAGGGCTAAGAGGCAAGGGGGCAGCAGGGGGCTTCACCTGTGTTGTTCACTGATTTACACTAGATCATGCTATGGCACCATGCTTGCAAATTTGGTGGAAATGATCCAAATTCCCCCTCCCCCCAGACTTTGAAGAGCTGGTACCCCTGGATCAAGTTCATCAGTTTTGTTGAATAAATTTCAACTCAAAAGTTTTAATTTGTTTTTGAACAGATGCGCAATTAATTGTTACTGTTTTGAAATGTTATCGTTATTATCTTTGGTGAGTCATGCAAGCCCCTGTTTTGAATAATGCTTTTTATAGGGTAGGGTAGGGTAGGGTAGGGTAGGGGGCGCTGGGGTTGAGCTTGTGGAACCAAGGAGGCGGTGGCCCGAAAAGTTTGGGAACCACTGCTCCACATGATCAGAGCCTAGAAGGGTACTCTTCACCACTCGGGTTGCCAGTAGGGTTGCCAACCTCCAGGTGGTAGCTGGAGATCTACAGCTATTACACCTGATCTCCAGGCGACAGAGATCAGTTCCCCTGGAGAAAGTGGCTGCTTTGGAAGATGGACTCTATGGCATTATACCTAGGGCTACCAGCCTCTAGGTGGGACCTGGGGATCACCTGGAATTGCAGCTCACCTCCAGACTACAGAGATCAGTTCCCCTGGAGAAAATGGATGCTTTGGAGGATGGTCTATATGACATTGTTCCAGGGTTGCCAGGTCCCTCTTCACCACTGGTGGGAAATTTTGGGGGCAGAGCCTGAGGAGGGCGGGGTTTGGGGAGGGGAGGGACTTCAACGCCATAGAATCCAATTGCCAAAGCGGCCATTTTCTCCAGGGGAACTGATCTCTGTCAGCTGGAGATCAGTTGTAATAGCAGGAGGTCTCCAGCTACTACCTGGAGGTTGGAAACCCTACATTATCCCCTACTGAGGTACCTGTCCTCCCCAGGCTCCGTCCCCAAATCTCTAGCAGTTTCCCAACCTGGATCTGGCAACTCTACCCCCCATCCCCTGCTGGTGGCCAGGGGGGACATGGCAACCCTAATTATACCCCATTGAAGTCCCTCCCCTCCCCAAACCCCGCCCTCCTCAGGCTCCACCCCAAAAACCTCCAGGTGTTTCCCAAACCAGAGCTGGCAACCCTATGGCAGAGTGAGAATTTGAACTCAGGTTTCTTTAGTTCAATATTTTTAGAAGAGAAAAATACAAAGACGGGAAGAAAATGCTGCACGAAATTATTAACCTTTAGAATGGAAAAAGACACACACACACCCCTTCACCATGAGAGTCCACCCCAAAAACTCTACAAGCAAGCACTAGAGGGCTTTTTGCCAGCTTAAAATAAACCAAGAGCTGCTATATCTCTATAGCAGTTTTGAAAAATCTCTTTCCATCCAGACAGCGTGCAAATAGGGCTGCCAGCTTCGAGTTGGGAAATACCTGGAGATTTTTGGGGCAGAGCCTGAGAAGGGCAGGGTTTGGAGAGGGGCGGGACTTCAATGCCACAGAATCCAATTGCCAAAGCGGCCGTTTTCTCCAGGGGAACTGAGCTCTAGCGGCTGGAGATAGGGTTGCCAACTTCCAGGTGGTGGCTGGCGATCTCCTGCTATTACAACTGATCTCCAGGCGACAGAGATCAGTTCCCGTGGGAAAAATGGCTGCTTTGGCAATTGGACTCTATGGCATTGAAGTCCCTCCCCTCCCCAAACCCTGACCTCCTCAGGCTCCGCCCCAAAAACCTCCTACCAGTGGCGACGAGGGACCTGGCAATCCTCCCTGGAGATCAGTTTAATAGCGGGAGATCTCCAGCCATCACCTGGAGGTTATACAAATGAAACAGCACTTATGGCCAAACATCCAACTTATCAAATAGTGTTCCATTCCTACTAATATACAACTATTACATATATGCCACAAGCTACAAGGTTCCGCATAAACACACAAGATATTCTGTCCACAATATGTGTCTCTCCGAAGTCCATTCACTATTGTCAAACCCAACATGATTCACAATTGTCCAATCCACCGTGAGAAAAGGATGCCGGCATTTCCTTTTTTTTCTTGGGTTCTCCTTCATCAGCCGCACTTAGAAGAATTGGACCCACTCTTGGAAAAGCTGGACTTGAACAAGAAGCTCATCAGTTCCTCATTCAACCAGTCTCTTTACATCGTGCATATTGCAATCTTTAACATATCATGAGACGCTCGCTAGCTGTCTTTCCAAGTCTGGCTGCATTAATCTGATCAGTTTAATAGCGGGAGATCTCCAGCCATCACCTGGAGGTTGGCAGCCCTGACGGCAATCACTCAGCGCTAAAGGACTCGGGCGATGCAGTGACTGACAGCTGTTAGAAGCAGGATTCCAGCCTTGCTTCACAAGAAGGAGGCGGGGGAAGGGGGGATAAAAGGGTAGCCCAACCACTGGTATTTTAATGGCTGAGAATACTTGGGAGAAAGGAGGAACCTGCTGCAGCAGCTGTGGCTTAATTCCTACTGAAAGGAACACTCAGCAGGGTCTGCGTCACAGCCGGCTCAGCCAGCCGCCTCCCTTGCTCAAGTCACTCGCCGGTGTGACCTCGAGCCATGCCAAAAAGAAGGGGCTTTTTCATTTGAACCTTGATCTCCAGCTAGGGTTGCCAGGTCCCCCCTCTCCTCCAGCAGGAGGTTTTTCATAGAATCCTAGAGTTGGAAGAAACCACCAGGGTCATCTAGTCCAACCCCCTGCACAATGCAGGAAATTCACCACTACCTCCCCCCCACACACACACACCCCAGTGACCCCTACTCCATGCCCAGAGGGTGGCCAAGGTGCCCTCCCCTCTCATGATCTGCCTAAGGTCACAGAATCATCATTGCTGACAGATGGCCATCTAGCCTCTGCTTAAAAACCTCCAGGGAAGCTCACCACCTCCCGAGGAAGCCTGTTCCACCGAGGAACCGCTCTAACTGTTAGAAAATTCTTCCTGATGTCTAGATGGAAATTCTTTTGATTTAATTTCAACCCGTTGGTTCTGGTCCGACCTTCTGGGGCAACAGAAAACAACTCGGCACCCTCCTCTGTATGACAGCCCTTTAAGTACTTGAAGATGGTTATCATATGGTTTTTGGGGTGGAGCTGGGTCGACGATCCCGCGCATACTATTCCCAGTTCCAGGTTGGTAAATACCTGTGGTTTGGGGGCGGAGCCTGAGGAGGGCGAGGTTTGGGGAGGGGAAGGACTTTGATGCCATAGAGTCCAATTGCCAAAGTGGCCATTTTCTCCAGGGAAACTGATCTCTGTCGGCTAGAGATCCATTGTAATAGCAGGAGATCTCCAGATACTACCTGGAGTTTGACAACCCTCGCGATTACGTCACTTCCGGGTTTACCCTGGAAGTGCTGCATCGCGATGGGGCGGCTTAGCATTCAAGCCCCCAAAACACTAGTTCTGCTGATTATTTTATTTTCACCTTTTTCTTGCCACTGGATTTTCTAACACAATTATTTTTGGTTGGCCCAGGAATATTTATTGAGGCCATTTTTGCAATGTTAAAGATAATTCATTCCTCTTTGTTTATAAAAAATGGCTTTTCTTAGGCTGGAAAATATAACTACTCTCCGGTGAAGGCATTAACACTTTCTGTTTCGATCTTGTTTTATTATTCTACATTTTACAGATTACCATTAATGCAGTTTTAGTTACATATTCAGATGTGAGTTATATATCGCTGCCCTCAACCGTAAACCTGGCGGAACAACTCCATCTTAACAGGCCCTGAGGAATTGGGTTATAAAAAATATACCCCACTATTCAGTTTCACTGAAACCCCCCACAACGGAAAGTTACATATGGTTTACTTAATATCTTCCTGTCTATACAGTTTTTAAAAGGTATCTTCTGTAAAAAGAAAAAAAATCTGACATCATTTTTTAAAAATGCGAAGCTACTAAGCTATGCAGCGTTATCTCTTTTGCCGCCTTCGAGAATATCTTTCCAGATGCTCAGCAGAAGCATTCACTGGTCTGGTCTCTCTCTCTCTCTTCTTTCCACTGGGTTTTGCAAAACCGTTCCTGGCTTCCCACTCACTTTTTCCCTTTGCCTCGGCTTCATTTATCTTGAATAAAGCCTGGTACTTGGGTAACCAAATACAGAAATGCATGCATATATTCTGTCAGATATAAAAAGGTTATTTCCCCCTTTAAAATATCACTGTATGCAAGGAAGGCCTCCTCCCGTGTGCATTTTCAAGAGGAAAGCAGTGATTTGCATATATGATTCAGTAGAAAATATATATGCGTATGTTGTAAGGGGGGTATTTTGTAAGGTCAGAATGCCACTTAAGAACCAGCCCTCAGTATGCCCCCCATGAACTCTCTCAACATGGCCACGAATTTGGCCAAGAGAGCTCCTATCTTTGCTCATGCTAAAAATGAAAACCTTTGTTTTGATATTCACTTAGGTCGTTTATGAATGGGAGTTTGACCTGAGGTTCGTTGCTGGCTGGACCCACACTTTCCTGTTGGGAATTGATGCACCAGCAGTCTCCAAGCTCAAATCAAGTCCCCGCCCCTTGCAATGCTGCTTTGAAATTGGCTTGCTTTGTAGAGCTTTCTGTGAAAGAAAATCCCCGCCTCAAAAACCCAACTGCTGAAGTAAAAAAGCATTTTAAGAACAAAAAAAAACCCCGGAGCAATCTGAAAGGGTGGGGGAGAAACCCAAGCCTCAGTTTCTTCTGATCAGAAAGAGCTCCCAGGAGGCCAGGAAGCATTTGAATCCCCACCTCTTTACACGCTGCTTGTAATTGCCTGTGAGAAAAACCAAGCTTGTGTGTCCCGTGCTTTGCCTTATGCAGGGGGATTTCACCCGGGCTGAGCTCAGGGAAGAGGGAAGAATCGGATTAACAGAGGAACGGGAAGTCCCGGGATTTGTGAGGGCTGACAGCGAGGTCATCTCTAATGGACGGGAAAATCATGCATTACTCCAAGGTTTGCAGAAAAGTGTCCACTAGCTGTACATGGCCCCATTCTGTGGATGTTTCGATCTACACTCTGGGGTCCTATTGAGGTTTAAAGTACTGTTATCAAACAATCACTCGTGCAGATAGTACAGAAAGCTAGGTAGCAACGACAGTGGTCCAGTGTGCCTGTTCTTATTCTGAATGTCAAGACATGTCGTCCTGTTGCGGCCCGCCCAACCAAGGCATTTGACGTTTCCACTTCTCAATATACTAGGGTTGTCTCCATTTTTGTTCTGAGTAATTGCAGGCAAGGGGGGGGGACCTGTTGAATGTCAGCATTTCCTGCAGGTCAGGCTTCTGTCCTCAAACAGAGCATGCTTGCAGTAAACCTTTGGCTCTGGGCATTGTCTTATCGGCAGACAAATAAATTGGCGGAAGTTCAGAGGGGAGCTTTAGAACCGAACAGGCAGCTGGAGGGGTTGAGATAGGAGGTGAGATTAAAAAAACTGGGCACTTCAAGGGGTGGCTCTGAAGAGCTGCGATAACAAACAGGGCAAGCGCATTCAGGCCCTGGAGAGAGGAACGGGAAGGGATGTTTCTTCCAAGAAAATCTGAGCAATGCCTTGGATATTGCTCCACACAGCCCTCCAAGTTCATGCCGCATATGCACAAATACAGTTCGACAGTCCCTTAAGGTTATTCTTTTAAAAAAAATTCTTTTTTTACATTTGTGTTCTGCTTTTTGAGGCTAGGGTTGCCACTGGCTAGGAAGCCAGGGCACCGGCATTATAGTATTTTGAGCATGGCAGTCGGTCAGGCTAGGAGATAAGGCTGCCAACCTCCAGGTGATGAGGAACTCAGTGTATACAAAGTGCAAAAAACTTTATAAGCTACCAAAATGACATAACAATACAGCTATACACACTATATACACTACTAAGCTAGAACATACAAGCTAAGACAACCTCCAGGTGATGGCTGGAGATCTCCCGCTATTACAACTGATCTCCAGGCGACAGAGATCTGTTCACTTGGAGAAAATGGCTGCTTTGGAAGGTAGACTACCCTACTGAAGTCCCTTCCCTCCCCAAACCCCACCTTCTTCATGCTCCACCCCACCCAATCTCCAGGTATTTTCCAACCTGGAGCTGGCAGTTCTACTAGCAGGCCTGAGTTCAAACCCCTACTCAGCCGTTATTTATCTAGAAAATGTTCGCTCCGTTTCTCCAGAGGCCTGCTTGAGGAGGCTCACAAAGTGACACAATAAGATAAATTCTCTCTTGGTTTAAATCCCCCAGGTATGTTAGGGGAGGGGCCATGGCTCAGTGGCAGAGCATCTGTTTGGCATGCAGAAGGTCCCTGGTTCAATCCCCGGCATCCCCAGTTAAACGGACAAGGCAAGTAGGTGATGGGAAAGACCTCTGCCTGAGACCCTGGAGAGCTCCTGCCGGCCTGAATAGACAGTACTGACTTTGATGGACCGAGGGTCTGATTCAGTATAAGGCAGCTTCATGCGTTCATGTGTTTCAGGGGTACTAGGAGAAAAAAATTGAGAGGGAAGAACCAGGCATACTGTTCTGAACTCTGTGGAGATAGGATGCAATAAAATTGAGATAGATAGATAGATAGATAGATAGATAGATAGATAGATAGATAGATAGATAGATAGATAGATAGATAGATAGATAGATAGATAGATAGATAGATAGATAGAGATTGTCAACTCTGGGTTGGAAATATCTGGAAATCTGGAGGTTGGGCCTGGGGAGGGGAGAGACTTCAACGGAGTATAATGCCATTCAGTCCCCCTTCCAAAGCAGCCATTTTTTCAGGGTAGGGTTGCCAGCTCCAGGTTGGAAAATAGCTGGAGATTTTGGGGGTGGAGTCTGAGGAGGGTGGGGTTTGTAGAGGAGAGGGACTTCAATGCCATAGAGTCCAATTGTCAAAGCGGCCATTTTCTCCAGGGGAACTGATTTCTATTTCCTTGAGATCAGTTGTAATAGTGGGAGATCTTCCTAAGTTCACATCCCTGAAGCAGGTTACCAGACCTTTCCTGAATGCCTCCAGACTTCTGTCTTTTTGGTAGATTTTTATCCCTCCCATCCTTTTAAGGTCAAGGTAGAGTCCATTTACCCTCAGAACAACCTTGTGAGGTAGGTCAAACTGAGAGAGAACTGGCCCACGATCACCCAGCAAGCTTCACGGCAGCGTGGGAATTTGAGCCCAGCGCTCTAACCACCGTGCCACCTGTTTCCCAGTCCACTCTATCTCTGGTTTATCAGTGTGCTGCCGCCAAATTATCTGCCTTCTCTCATCCTGAACGCTCGACGCTGCAGGGTCTCCAAGCAGTTTACCTCTTCAAGATCACAACTGCCGCTTGGTTAGAAAAGTCAAAGCAAGAAGTGTGAGAAGAAGCTGAGCCGAACAAATGTCGGGTTTCTAGATTTCAAAAGAAAAAAATGTTCACAGAGCAGGCCTAGAATATCTGGGGCCAGCCACCAATTCTACATTCCTCACCCAAACTTGGTACCACATTGTTCAAAAGTAATCATCTGAAATACTACATGTCATAGGTAGGGTTGCCATCCTCCAGGTACTAGCTGCAGATCTCCTGTTATTACAACTGATCTCCAGCCGACAGAGATCAGTTCCCCTGGAGAAAATAGCCGCTTTGGCCAATTGGACTCTATGGCCTTGAAGTCCCTCCCCTTCCCAAACCCCACCCTCTTCAGGCTCCACCCAAAAAACCTCCCAAGGGACCTGGCAACCCTAGTCACAGGTCAAGGAATTTAAAGTAAAAATCAGGAGATACCCTTGGATTGAGCCCACATGTAGCGGAATGGCCAGTAAAAAAAAGCAACTTAAAAATGGTTGTGAACTTTTATTAGGGTTGCCAGCTCAGGGTTGAGAAATACCTGGAGATTTGGGGGGAACGGGGTGCCTGAGGAGGGCAGGGTTTGGAGAGGGGAGAGACTTCAAGGCCATAGAGTTCAATTGCCAAAGCGGCCATTTTCTCCAGGGGAACTGATCTTGATCGGCTGGAGATCAGTTGTAATAGTGATAGATCTCAGGCCACCTCCTGGAAGTTGGCAACCCTAACTTTTATAGATGCTGCCATGAAAAATCCAAGTTCTGGTCATGACAGACCGTGGTGGCTGGAGTGATGCATCTAGGTTGACAACCTCCAGGTACTAGCTGGAGATCTGCTGCTATTACAATTGATCTCCAACCGATCAAGATCAGTTCCCCTGGAGAAAATGGCTGCTTGGACTCTATGGCATTGAAGTCCCCCCCCTCCCCAAACCACACCCTCATCAGGCTCTGCCCCAAAAACCTCCTGCCATTGGCGAAG
Organism: Euleptes europaea; assembly: GCF_029931775.1. Taxonomy (NCBI): domain Eukaryota; kingdom Metazoa; phylum Chordata; class Lepidosauria; order Squamata; family Sphaerodactylidae; genus Euleptes; species Euleptes europaea. The sequence continues at coordinate 171,769,847 of NC_079312.1, forward strand.
TGGGACCAGGCAACCCTAGATGCTTCTCTGACTTTCAACTCAGTGGTAGTATGCACCCAACCATCTGTCATGAGCTGTCATTCCAGGAGATCTCCAGAACCCAACCTGGAGTTTGGCTACCCTAGTTAAATTAAAAACCCAATGCCAAGAATACAAAAAAAAAAAAAAAAAAAAGCTGGGGCCTGCAAGGTGATGCAAATTTGCAGAAACTGCAAACAGAAATGTCACTCTGGAGGAGTTGCCATCCAAATTAGACATGTGCCAGGGTTCTGCACCTTGCTGAGCTTTACTCTGTTGGTTGGCATTCACATGTGGTTTGTCATTCCGTTATCACTGCACAACAACAGTCCTTCACAACTGGGTTTTTCCTGTGCGGACAAAACAACCCAGTTGCAAATGATTTCTGCAGAGCAACATGGTATCCAGTAGCATGGTATCCGGTTGTGTAGTGAAGCAGCCTTGGACGGCAGGCAAAGAGACCATAAGTAGCTCTAACAATAGTAGTCTGCCCGACATTCTGCCCTGACTAAGCCTCTCCAGCGGGGGAACTGTGCTAGTCTGCTGCAGCCAAAATAACAAAGGATCTTTTGGCACCTTAAAGGCTAACAAATTTATTGCGGCAGAAGCTTCTGTGAATCAGAGCTTTCCTCATCAGATGCATGAAATGTGACATTCAGTTGGCAGGGGGATTTATAGTTCCGCTGCCACCACCCTTCTGCTATTTGTAGCTTTAAGTGCAAATCTCTCTGCCAACTAAATTTAGCATTTCATGCATCTGATGAAGCTTAGGGCACGATGCATTAGCTTTTAAGGTACCGCAAGACTTATTTACTCTTTAAGCTCCTCAGCTTGCTGATATTTGTCCTTTCATTCACTGACAATGTATGTCCATTATTCGAAACAAAAAAGAAACCTTTATACAGAGGATCATTTGTTTTAAAACAGTCGATGCTGATTTTGTCTAGATTGTGCTCTGGATGGGAGGCCCTTATTTATTTAACTAGATATTTATATTTCTCGTTTCTCCCCAATAGAGACCCAAAGCGGATTACAACATCATTCTGCTTTCCACCGTTTATCCTCATTACGACTAATCTCATAACAACCAATAAATGTTTTGGGGTCCTACACATCTGCTATTTAATAGAGAAAAGCCACCTGGGAGATCATAGATGGAACTCCCACTAGGGTTGCCAACCTCCAGGTGGTAGATGGAGATCTCCTGGGATTACAACCGATCTCCGGGCAACAGAGAGCAATTCACCTGGAGAAAATGGCTGCTTTGGAAGGTAGATTCTATGGCATTATACCCCACTGAAGTCCCTCCTCTCCCCAAATACTGCCTTCCTCAGGCTCCGCCCCAAAATCTCCAGGTATTTCCCAATCTGTAGGTGGCAACCCTAATTCCCAGCGTCATGTCTGTTTTGGTCACAATCTCAACACTGCTGCCTACTCCCCCAAATGCTGAGCCCCTTCTGCACCAACACAGCCCCCAGCTGTCCCTATGGCCTCGTGTGCTGCCAGGTTTGTTGTTAAACTCTGACCAGTTAGAATGTTCATAAGCATTCTGTAGCACCTCCCCAGCCGAGCCCATGGCTCCAGGGGGCTTGTTGGTTTCAACCAACTATAGCTGGCGCTCTTTCTGTCAACAGCTATAGTGGTTTTAAAAACTGAAGCCTGAAGACTAGATTCTGGAGATACATTGGCAAAAAAGATTATGTATGCATATGCTATCAAGTCACAACTGACATACAGCAACCCCAGCAAAGGGCTGTCAAGGTAAGTGAGAAGCAGAGGTTGTAGCAAAAGAATTGGTCTTCTACAAATTGTAAGTGTTCCCTGCTTGAATGTGATTTAGGATTGCCAGCTCCAGGTTGGGAAATACCTGGAGATTTTGGGGGTGGAGCCTGAGGAGGGCGGAGTTTGGGGAATGGAAGGATTTCAGTGCCATAGAGTCCAATTGCCAAAGCAGCCATTTTCCCCAGGGGAACTGATCTCCAGCTAGTACCTGGAGGTCCTGCTCCGGGTTGGAAATACCTGGAGATCAGTTGTAATAGCAGGAGATCTCCAGCCACCACCTGGAGGTTGGCAGCTAGGGTTGCCATATCCCTCTTTGCCATTGGCAGGAGATTTTTGGGGCAGAGCCTGAGGAGGGCGGGGTTTGGGTTGGGGAGGGACTTCAATGCCATAGAGTTCAATTTTCTCCAGGTGATCTGATCTCTATCTGCTGGAGATCAGTTATATTAGCAGGAGATCTCTAGCCACCACCTGGAGGTTCAGTATAGGAATAGCTGTAAGTAATGCCAATTATGTTATGGCTATATATTTACAGTATGTGGTAATATCCCCACCAACAACATATATTCCCAACAAACATATGTATTTTTCCTTCTTTATATAGAATTTCACAACAAATAAGTTCACAACAATTCCTGTAACAGGTAAGTATTGAAGCAATTTCACTTGAAATGTCCTTAAAGATGTATTTCTTTCTTTGCAGCAGCAGAATAAATATTGAAGGAGAAAACGATCGTTTCGAGGCATGCAGCCCAATTCTTCCTCAGTTCTTCAAAAATATATTGCGTGCAATTATTCATCATCCTCCATAAACTCAGGTTCTTGCCGAATACCTCTTTCCAAAAATAGAATGTATTACACTTCCACAACAGGGGTAAGTAGAAGGATTCCATCCACTACCTGAAGAACTGAGGAAGAATTGGGCTGCATGCCTCGAAACGATCGTTTTCTCCTTCAATATTTATTCTGCTGCTGCAAAGAAAGAAATACATCTTTAAGGACATTTCAAGTGAAATTGCTTCAATACTTACCTGTTACAGGAATTGTTGTGAACTTATTTGTTGTGAAATTCTATATAAAGAAGGAAAAATACATATGTTTGTTGGGAATATATGTTGTTGGTGGGGATATTACCACATACTGTAAATATATAGCCATAACGTAATTGGCATTACTTACAGCTATTCCTATACTGAATTTCTCATCTTTTGATAATTGTATAGAGGTGTCTGATTTTTCTTCCACCTGGAGGTTGGCAAGCCTATAAGCAGCCACATGAGGACCTTTCTGTCTACAGCTTTCTTTTTTATAACTTGCCCCCTCCGACTCACTACCGGGCCTCCAGTCTCTCTTCAGGGAGATGGCGAGACTAAGCTCAGGAGCCCACCAGGAAACGTCGTACAAAGGAAGAGATAAACATCCTCCTCCTTTTGTGTGTCTTTCTTTCTTCAGGGCTGACCCCAAAGAATTTGACAAGCTGGAAACCGGCCAAGGAACAGCCTTGGCACTTAAGGATGGTCCATTTCCACCTCCATGGAACTACCATCACCCACCTGGAAACCAATGCCCAAGGGTGGCTGGAATGGGACCGGCTTCTGAAGTCTTCCAGCTTTCAGATTGCATTTATTTGCTGGGTATCTGACAAAGCAATCAAATAGTGTGTGTGTGTGTGGCAGGGTTTGGGGAGGGGAGGGAACTGAGGCTTGGCGTGCATGTGCCAAGTGCCGTCAAGTCGCTTTTGACTCAGGGCAACCCTAGGAATGAACGTCCTCCATAACGTCCTATCCTTGTCAGCCTTGCTGAGGTCTTGCAAATTGAGGGCTGTGGCTTCCTTTATAGAGTCAATCCATCTCCTGTTGGGTCTTCCTCTTTTCCTGCTGCCTTCCACTTTTCCTAGCATGATTGTCTTTTCCAGTGACTCTTGTCTTCTCATAATGTGGCCAAAATACGATAGCCTCAGTTTAGTCATTTCAGCTTCCAGGGTCAGTTCAGGCTTGATTTGATCTATAACCCACTGATTTGTTTTTTTGGGCTGTCCAGGGTATCCGTAACACTCTCCTCCAACACCACATTTCAAAGGAATCTACTTTCTTCCTATCAGCTTTCTTCATTGTCCAGCTTTCACACCCATACATAGTGGTCATACATACACAATTCATTTTCTTCATGTTTGTTGATGTTATACACATCCTGATACGCTGGACGCCATATATAAGGTGTGAGCTGTGAGCTGTGTTGTAAGATGCATGGACTAACCATTTTAACATAAAGCCACACAGAATAAAAGGCATAAATATATATGTCAGGATGTGTATTGTCAAATTGTGCATGTTACCACTGAGGAAGGCCTCTAAAAGGCCAAAACGCATCTGGTCACATTTTGGTCATCTCATGTCAACTGTTACGTGTTGGTAATATTTGTATTGTAATATTTGTTGGTAATGTTTGTGCTTTTTAGGAAGCCGGTATTTTAGGCCCTGTGTTTTTAAATACAATTGTGCACAATATATAATAAAAAACAGATGTATTGGTTGTTATATTAAATAGTGTTTAGCTCAACCACTGTGGTTTCTAGGGTTGCCAGGTCCCTCTTCGCTACCGGCAGGAGGTTTTTTGGGGCAGGGCCTGAGGAGGGCGGGGTTTGGGGAGGGGAGGGACTTCAACGCCATAGAGTCCAATCGCCAAAGCGGCCCTTTTCTCCAGGGGAACTGATCTCTAGTGGCTGGAGATCAGTTGTAACAGCAGGAGATCTCCAGATAGTACTTGGAGGTTGGTAATCCTATTGGTTTCCCCCGACTTTTAGGTTTGAGTTTCTTTGTTCCCCTTTTTTCTTCAGGTGTGTTGAATGCCAACACGGTGCCCACCATTTTACACCACTGGCACATCCTTTCCTAGCAGCATGTAGTGGGGATGCTCCGTGGCAGTGGGCCCTGCCAGAAACCCCAGACCCGGGCAGCTGCCCCATCCCAGCGTATGGCGACGCCGGTCACCGACCACTCAATGGTCACCGGGAAACGGTCATCTGTGTTCACTCAGTCTGATGCACGTATGCAATCCTGTCTGGCAGAAATGAATCTGAGGAGGGGAATTCCCGGTCTGTTCAGCCTGAAAATTAATCGGAATGTTTCTTCTCCTAATTCAGATTAGTTTTTGTCCCCAGAATTCTCAAATGTTGACAAAATGTAGGATTTTTTGTTTCTTTAAAGGAAACGAAGGATAAGATAGACCTGATCTGTCAAGCGGATTGACAAGGCTAATTGACAATATTTGGGTTTTTAAAAAAAATTGGGGTGGGGGAAAAGTCAGGAAGTCCATTTCCAAAAGTTAAAAAAATCATCGACGTTTCGAAAGCCAGACTTGGACTCAGAATCTCCCCCCCTCCCCCACACACATGTTTTGCATTTATGCACAATTTCATTTCAGCCCTAGCACGGGTCACACAGATGCCCTGCCCTGTGCGGTGCGATCAATCATCCAATGCGAACACAACCTCCCTTTTCGCAGCAAACGCTTTTCGTTCCCTGCAGCAATATATACTGTACGACTTAAGGCCGAACGCACAAATCCCCCTTTCTTCATTGTCAGACACAGCGATATTTCTAAGAACTCCGACCCTGTCTACAAATCCTCCTTTTGTCGTCGGGTTTTATTTCGCCGCTTGCAAGCTTTCGAACCAACAGGTTTTAAAAAGCAAATGAAACACGGGTTGTCGCCACCTGCCCTCGGATTGTCGGGCTGACTGGTCATTGGGCTCTATGGCCTTGACGTCCCTTCCCTCCCCAAACCCCGTCCTCCTCAGGCTTTGCCCCAAAAACCTCCCGCTGCTGGCAAAGAGGGACCTGGCAACCCTAATCATAGGAAGAGGGTTGGCTTAGCACCTCCTAACATTTTGTTCAACATCCCGATAGTTTGTGATTGTCCTCACATCCCCCACGGCAAGGTCCCTCTTCGCCACCAGCGGGAGGTTTTTAGGGCAGGGTTTGGAGGGTGGGGTTTGGGGAGGGGAGGGTCTTCAATGCCATAGAGTCCAATTGCCAAAGCAGCCCATTTCCCCAGGGGAACGGATCTCTATCGGCTGGAGATCAGTCGTAATAGCAGGAGATCTCCAGCTAGTACCTGGAGGTTGGCATCCCTATGGATTGGGCTATTGCTCAAAATAAATAATGAAGAGGAACTCTCGCAAGGCTGTACGACGGCGGGCCGCAGAAGGGAGTGACCAGTGCGGCAAGGTGTGGGTGGGAGGGAGAGCCAGACAAATCCTACAACTTAGTAACGGCCTAACTACCCATTTCATCCCCCCCCCCCCAGCTGCTCCCTGGGTATTTAATCTCATGCATGAGGCTGGAGTTCTGTGCTGGGAACTAGGCGTACAGCATCAAAATATGTGCAGCCAATCACACTCCCCAGGGGCAATGTCTGGCTAGGAAAACAGCACAGGACGGGGAGGGGGGGGAGCCCCTTCTCCTCTCCTCTTATACCATGATCCCAATTAGGGTTGCCAACCTCCAGGTGGTACGAGGGCTCAAAAATACAACACCACACTGGAGAATCACAAATTAATAGTATAATGAATATCAGGCATTAAATCATGCTATACCATGCAGTTCAAACAACATACAACAATTATTGTTGTATGTTGCTTGAACTGCATGGTATGGCATGATTTAATGCCTGATATTCATTATACTATTAATTTGTGATTCTCCAGTGTGGTGTTGTATTTTTGAGTCCTCGTGCCGCCATTTTCTTCAACTTAGTTAAAACTGGCACAGGTGTTTTCATTTATTGTAACCTCCAGGTGGTGGCTGGAGACCTCCCGCTATGACAACTGATCTCCAGGCGACAGAGACCAGTTTCCCTGGAGAAAACGGCCACTTTGGCAATTGGACTCGATGGCATTGAAGTCCCTCCCCTCCCCAAACCCTGCCCTCCTCAGGCTCCGCCCCCAAAATCTCCAGGTATTTCCCAACCCGGAGGTGGCAACCCTAGTCCCAATCCAAATTAAGCCCATGTGTGTCCAGGAATTTAGTTCCCAGCTCAAACAAACAAAACAGATCTGACTGCGTGGATCTGGGGAGGACTTGGGGGGGTGGAATCTGACATGTTTCTAGGTCCTAGGGCTGCGAGCCTGAACACTTACTTGGGAGTAAGCCCCATTGAGTTCAATGGGATATCGTAAACGTGGTTAAGGGTGTGCCACATGTCTCTTTGGCTGCAAACCTTTGCATAAGAGGAAGAATAAGAAGCGTTGGTTTTTATACCCTGATTTTCTCTACCTTTAAGGAGCCTCAAAGCGGCTTACAATCACCTTCCTTTCCTCTCCCTGCAACAGGCACCTTGTGAGGTAGAGGGGGCTGAGAGAGTTCTGAGAGAACGGTGACTAGCCCAAGGTCACCCAGCTGGCTTCATGTGGAGGAGTGGGGAAACCAACCCGGTTCACCAGATTAGACTCCACCGCTCATGTGGAGGAGCGGGGAGTGAAACCCGATTCTCCAGCTGTGCTGAACAGGGTAGGATCTAGGACACCCCAGTTCAAGTTTCCCCTCTCACATGGAAAGTCACTGGGGCCAACCACACACTCTCAACCTAACCTACCTCACAGGGCTATTGTGAGAATAAAATGGAGGCGAGGAGAATTAAATAAGCCTCTTTGGGCCCCATTGGGGAGAAAGGTGGGGTACAAATGAAGTAAAGAAATGAATAAACAGACATGCATGGGATTAAGATGCACATTAAAAAAGAAAAAGAAAAATAGATAATCCTTGGAGTTTACTAACTTCAACACATGAACACATGAAGCTGCCTTATACTGAATCAGACTCTTGGTCCATCAGAGTCAGTATTGTCTACTCGACCGGCAGCGGCTCTCCAGGGTCTCAGGTGAGGTCTTTCACATCACCTGCTTGCCTGGTCCCTTTAACTGGAGATACTGGGGATTGAACCTGGGACCTTCTACACGCCAAGCAGATGCTCTACCACTGAGCCACAGCCCCTCCCCAAGCGTACAGCCAATTTGGTATTCTCCATCTGTGGTTCCTTTGCCTGTTAGCACCCCGTCTAGGATGACACCTTCCTTTGATAAAGACAGCCCCAAAGCAATCCAGCAGATACAGCGGAGCTAGGCAGTCAAAAAAGAGCCTATTCTAGCCATTGTTCAGGAGGGAAGGGTAAGGTGATATACCAGCAGCGGCTCGCTTGCTGAAGGGAACCAGGCTTTCACACAAAACCCTTTCATTGGGCAGAAGCCAGCATTTCCAGCGGCCCCTAGATTAGCTGAGCATTTCTTCCTGGTGGAAGGATGCTGTATAACCCAGAAGCCTGCACATTCCTAACACTTCTAAATGTGGCCTGAATAAATTGCATCAGGGTTCACAAAAAAAGAAAAAAAAAAGCACTAGCTGTTCACTTCTGTTACTCAGTGACAAAGAGCCTCGCAGGAGTTCCTCGTGAACTCTTGCAGGACTGGCTCGCTGAACGGAACCAGGCTTTCATAGAATCATAGAATCATAGAGTTGGAAGGGACCACCAGGGTTATCTAGTCCAACCCCCTGCACAACGCAGGACACTCACAACTACCTCCCCAACACACACCCCAGTGCCCAGAAGATGGCCAAGATGCCCCCTCTCTCATGAACTGCCCAAGTTCATAGAATCAGCCTTGCTGACAGATGGCCATCTAGCCTCTGGTTAAAAACCTCCAGGGAAGGAGAGCTCACCACCTCCCGAGGGAGCCTGTTCCACTGAGGAACCGCTCTAACAGTTAGAAAACTCTTCCTAAACCCTTTCATCGGGCAGAAGCCAGCATTCCCAGCGGCCCCCAGATTAGCCGAGCATTTCTTCCTGGTGGAAGGATGCTGTATAACCCTGTAGCTGCATATTCTTAATGCTGCTAAATGTGGCCTGAATAAATTGTATCAAGGTCCACAAAAAAATGCACTGGCCGTTCACTTCTGTTACTCAGTGGCAAAGAGTCTCGCGGGAGTTCCTCGTGGTTATCTCGAGGGATCTATCTAGCACATTCGGTGCTGGTGATAACTCACGCTCTGTTTTGTCTAAAAGCTCATGCCTCTGACAAAGTGGATCTCGGCTCATGCAAGCATGCGCCATAATCAATTGGTTGGGCTTTAAGGTGCCACGAGACTCTTTGGGGGGGGGGGCATCGACACATGGCTGGATCTTGCGCTATAGCGAGCCCTCATCACTGGATTTCCCGGTGCGGACAAGACAATCCAGTTGCAAAGGACTGCTGCAGAGCAACGGAAGCATGGTATCCAGTTATTTAGTGATGCAGCCTTGGACTGCAGGTTGTAATCAATTGGTTGGGCTTTAAGGTGCCACAAAACTCTTGGGGGGCATCTGCACATGGCCGGATCTTGCGCTACAGCGAGCCCTCGTCATTGGATTTTCCGGTGCGGACAAGACAATCCAGTTGCAAGCGATTGCCAAAGCACAACAGGGGCGCGATAGCCAGCGATGTGCAGTTGCCACCCACATTTCTAACCACTTGGAACCCGGAATCACTCCTGATATGCTTTGGGGAGAGAGAAAAATAGAGAGATTTTGTTCTCAGTCGCAGAGATGTAAGGCCACTCCCGGGTTCCTAGGACTGGCCTAGGAATCGGGCCGCCGGGTTCGAGAGATGCTTTTTCTCAACCAGCTCTCCAGCGAGCAGGACGGCAGGCCGTGCCCTGCTAGAGGCTTCCACCTCCCCCTTGCGTGCATCCTGCCTGTCGGCTGTGCGAAACGGCGGAGCCACAAATAGACACGGAGAGAACTGTCCAAAAACAGAGAGACCCAACTCCGCCTGGTCTGAAGACGCTCTGAACTGTACAACACCCTGCCGGGCACTCACCCCAATGAAGTCCATGCATCCAGGGGACCCTCAGTCGAGAAGACAATGTCCCATCGTCCCAAAGGGTCTTCTTTCGTTCCTTCTTCTTGAAAGAGGCAGTGGCTTTCTTAAGCCACAATTGTTACTGAGGTTCAGTGCGAATGAGACAGAGAGAGGGGAAGGCAGAAAGGGGAGGGGCTGGGCAAAAGAAAAGGCCCAGCGGCCGTATAGAATGACAATAGAAGGAAACGCTTTATCAAACCTAGAAAGCTAAGCCAGCCAAGCTTACCCTGGGAACAAGGAGGAGGGGAAGAAGGAAATGTCCTGAAGAAAGAACAAAGTTTAGCTAAGCTGCTCTGGTTCCCCTCCCTTGGCAGGAGATGCTTTCTCCCCAAGCCCACGCCATACGCAAGGCAGCTCACATTTGCAATACTCCCCCCCCCGTCCTGTTAAAAAGAAGGAGAAGATTAAAAGGGAGGAATCATTTTTTTTGTCTGGAAAGTCGAGAGAAAAGAGAGAATGTGTGCCTGGACTGGAATCCAAGCCGCTTTCTCATACACACCCTCTTTCCCCTCCTCCTTCTCTCTCTCCCCCCATTCCATCCTTCCAAGTTCTTGTGAGTCAAACGTTAGCAATGTGTTACCGTAATGTTACCAATCTGGTATGCTGAATCGGAGAGGGATTAGCTAATAAAACGTGTATGGTCGCCGGACAAGGGAGTAGGGAATGTCGTCAACAGGGGACACTGGGCGGGTGTGAACGTGAACCTAGGTCTATCTATTGCGTTTCTACCCTCTCTCCAAAGAAACACATGGCTCTGTCTTTGTCCACTTGCTCCTCTCAAGAACTCTGCGGGGTAGGCTAGGCTGAGAGACAGTGTCTGACCCAAGATCACTCACCCAGCAAGCTTCATGGTTGAGTAGTAGAGTTGCCAGCTCCAGGTTGGGAAATACCTGGAGATTTTTCTTGAGTATACATGAGCTTTTGTTAAGGCCACAGAAATAATTCTTGAATTTATGTTGTTCATGTTTTGTTGTTAAAAGCAATCTGTATATATACATTTTTTTGTTATTTCAGACCCAGTGAGGTTTCTGTGTGGCTTTCAACACAGTGTTTATGAATATATGTTGTGTTTTGGATTTTCCAAAAAATAGAATTATTATATTCTATAATATTGTTTTCTTTTCCAGCTGGTATATTTCACATTATATTATCTTTGAAGCTACGTGCTGCCATTTATTATAGTTTCTACTATTTCCAGCGTAGGTATTTTCTTCTTCCAACCACCTGCAAGTTGGCAACCATATTGAGTAGGAATTTGAACTCAGGCCTACATTACACTTCCTCATATGTATCTAGCTATCTTATACCACATTTTCATTCAACCCTTTTCCAAGGAGCTTCTTCTGGCTCCCATCCTCCCTTGTATCATCACAACAAACCTGCAAGGTAAGTTAAACCAGAAAAGACAGTCACTGGTGGCAGGTCACCCAAAGGGATTAATGGCTGAGCGGAGATTTGAACCCAAGTCTTCAAAGTCCCAGTCCAATGCTCTAAGCACTATGCCATGCTGGGTCTCCTTCTTCCACCCCTGGAAGAATCACAGGGGACATAATCCAATGGAAGCTTTTGTTCAAGTCCCTATTGAAAAGCACATGGCTTGTCCTAATGTGCATCCATGTTCCAGGCATGTCCCATTAAGGACTTAACCCAAGGTCACTCTAGCTGCATGCACGCAAACATTAAGAATGCTACTCGAAGAACATGGTTCTGCATGTCTGCTCAGAGGTAAGTTTCACTTTAGAGCTTGTGTGTATGTGAAGTGCCACCAAGTCCCTGCCAACTTAGGGAGACCCCATAGGGTTTTCAAGGCAAGAGACAAACAGAGGTGGTTTGCCATTGCCTCCCTCAACGTAGCAGCCCTGGTCTTCCAGGGTCGTCTCCCGTCCAAATATTTGCTAGGACTGACCCTGCTTCGCTTCTGAGAACTAATGAGATCGGGCTAGCCTGGGCTATCCAAGTGAAGGCACAGGGGAGGGGCTGTGGCTCAGTGGTAGAGCATCTGCTTGGCATGCAAGAGGTCCTAGGTTCAATCCCCGGCATCTCCAGTTAAAGGGACTAGGCAAGTGTGTGTGTGTGTAAAGTGGCGTCAAGTCGCAGCTGAAATATGGCGATCCCTTTTTGGGGTTTTCATGGCAAGAGACTAACAGAGGTGGTTTGCCAGTGCCTTCCTCTGCACAGCAACCCTGGTTTTCCTTGGTGGTCTCCCATCCAAATACTAACCAGGGCTGACCCTGCTTAGCTTCTGAGATCTGACGAGATCAGGCTAGCCTGTAGGTGATGTGAAAGACCTCTGCCTGAGACCCTGGGGAGCCGCTGCCGGTCTGAGTAAACAATACTTATACTGACTTTGATGGATCAAGGGTCTGATTCGCTTTTGCAAACAAAACTTAAAATTCAGTTGGCCTGTGTCATTCCAAATGCAATGTTGCATGAACATTATTGTTCATAACTGAATTAAAAAGTTTCATTTTGTTTTATGTTATGTGTCATTTCAAAGGTATTTCTCCTATTTAGGAGGGAGGGAAGTGTGGCAGACACAAACAAAGATGGAGAGGGTGTTAGGAGACTCAACAGTTTAAGATGTGCTGCTCTAACCATTATACCACCTTGTTGATCTCTATACTGGGGAAGGAATACATAGGGATCTACTCTAGAATCGTTCACACTGCAATCCTATGCAGAGTTACTCCAGTCCATTGAAATGAATGGTCTTAGACTGGAGTAACTCTTCTTAGGATTGCACAGTTAGTTCCCCCCTTAGTTGAGTAACACTGGACTGAGACTCCATAAATCCACTTGCTGGTTTCATATTAAAATAAATTTGGTTAACAGAACAAAATTTGCACTGGGACCCCAGGGACTTGAGAATTTTGTGTGAGATGTGGGTCTATTGTCATGGTGTAGAGCCAGTGTGGTGTAGTGGTTAAGAGCAGTGGACTCTAATCTGGAGAACTGGGTTGGTTTCCCCACTCCTCCACATGAAGCCTGCTGGGTGAGTTTGGGCTAGTCACAGTTCTCTCTGAACTCAGCCCCACCTACCTCACAAGGTGTCTGTTGTGGGGAGAGGAAGGGAAGGAGATTGCAAGCTGGGTTGATTCTCCTTAAAAGGTAGAGAAAGTCGGCATATAAAAACCAACTCTTCTTCCTGTTTGGATTCAACTAGGAAAGGTCATACCTAAAGCTTTCGGCTGGTATGGCAGAGAAGCGTTGGCATCTGGGCTGCCCAAACAACAAAATAGGTCGGGTTTGGTGGATGCACAATCACAGCAACCATCCAAAACTGGCAGAATTTAGAAAACACATACCAAAGTCTTATTTGTTTTCAACTACTTGGAGTAACCCTGTCCTCCTGTAGTCGGAATAAGCCATTGATTTAGAATGACTGGGTGGGAGTTGAATCCGTGCATTACTGGGTTTTTACAGATGAGCAAGTCATGATGATACTCTATTTTTCTTATAGAAAGTCCTATGCAAGAAAATAATTCTATATGGAGATTTAAAGAGTTATCAGAAACCATCAACAAAAGCATGGGATGGAAGGGGGAGGCAGAGAGGGAGAAGGAAGGGTGGGAGGTAGAACTGGAGTTGGTTACAGCTGCATCCTCTTGGCACGCTTGTTCTTTGGGAAATTGAACCCCGATTAGCAGTTATGCTATCTGCTTGCAAGGGAGTGATTTTCTTCCTCTATGCTCTTTTTTTTTTTTGTATATTTGTAAATAAACAGATATTATGAAACAGCCATAAGACTCCAGTGCTGTTTGTCAGCCAGAGAGAACGAAGCCTTTTAGAGTTTCCCAACTCTCAAAGACGGAGAGAACATGCTGTAACACTAATTGAGAAATGGTTGGAATGGAATCCTGGATTGTGGAAGGAAAAAAAATGCTTAGGCCTGGCTTGTCTCTTTGTGCTGGAAGATCCAGAATGGAGAATTCCTGACAATTCCCTTCTGGAATTAAGATGGTGGAAAAAACAGATGGACTCACGAACGCTGCTTCATCACAGTGCTTTTAAAAACGCATTTCTGGTGGATTTCTGGTGGAGAGCCAGTGTGGTGTAGTGGTTAAAAGCAGTGGTTTGGAGTGGTGAACTCTGATCTGGAGAACCAGGTTGGCTTCCCCACTCCTCCACATGAAGCCAGCTGGGTGACCTTGGGCTAGTCACACTCTCTCAGTCCCACCTACCTCACAGGGTCTCTGTTGTGGGGAGGGGGAGGGAAGGTGATTGTACGCCGGTTTGATTCTCTTTTAAGCGGTAAGAAAAGTTGGCATAAGTGTCTCACCATACGAACCTGGCAGGGATCCCACATTCTCTTCTGAGGAGCTCATTGTACCCCTTGGTTTGCATTTATTTACCACGCACGACCTTTCAGTATCAATTTTCAAGGAGTACCGATGGTCCCTTTTATACTGGCACAAGTTGTGATCAGCTCAAACGAACCTTCGAACCGAGCAACAGAAATGAGCTCAAGCAGCAGATAGAAAAGAAGGGAGTGTAGCGAAGACCCGTCTCTCAAAAGTTGGGCAAAGAGAAGAATCCTTTGTTGCCAAGGACAAGCCATGGGGCCAAACAGACCTTTGAAAGGAGGGCATTCCGCACCACCGGGGCAACGGCTGGAACAAGTCCCACTAGCGGATGATAGCTTTGGTGGTGGAAATTGCTGCCGAGTCACAGCTGACCTACGACAACCCCATAGGGTTTTCAAGGCAAGAGACATTTGGAGGTGGTTTGCCGTTGCCTGCCTCCCCGCAAGCTGAGAGAGTCCTGAGAGAACTGTGACTGGCCCAAGATCACCCAGCAGGCTTTGTGTGGAGGAGTGGGGAATCGAACTTGGTTCTCCAGATTAGAGTCCACCGCTGTTAACCACTACACCAGCTTTACATCCACGAAAAGATGGTACCTAAAGCAGAACCGTTCAAGCAAGGGGTGGGGAAAAGCTCGTATCGGAGGAAGAAGGAAGAAGAAGAAGGAAGAAGAAGAAGATATGCTGACTTTTTCTACCACTTAAGGGAGAATCAAACCGGCTTACAATTGCCTTCCCTTCCCCTCCCCTCAACAGACACCCTGTGAGGTAGGTGGGGCTGAGAGAGCTCTAACAGAGCTGTGACTTGCCCAAGGTCACCCAGCTGGCTTCATGTGGAGGAGTGGGGAAACCAAAATGGTTCTCCAGATTAGCCTCCACCGCTCATGCGGAGGAGTGGGGAATCAAACCTGGTTCTCCAGATCAGAGTCCACTGCTCCAAACCACTGCTCTTAACCACTACACCACAAAGTGCCCTCTTCTATAGTAGAGATGTAGAAAAATCACTGTAGCACAGGAAGGGACCGGCTTTCAAGGTCTGTACGCTCGGGGTCTTCTCACCTAGAGGAGAAGTCTTGTTTCATGCAAACCTCTCATCAATGGCTCTCGAGAACAAGCACTTTGGAGCGCCCCCCCCCATCGCTGCTACCACCCCCCAGACAGGTCAGCGCTTCTCATGGGAAAAGGGCAACGGAGAAAAATCTATTCAGGCCCAGAACAGAAGCTTCAGTGCTAAATATGGAGCTTACCGCCCCTCCCTCGCCTCTCGCCCCACCCCAAGCGCAGACTGGTTTTACACTGATGAATGAGGCTTTGAGCATCCCTATGAATGCAGAATGGGAGAAGCGGCGCATTACTTTACACCCCAGGGGGATTCCCTTTTTGCCACCCCCCCTTCTTTGAAACTGGGCGAGAGATTTGCTAGACAAGAAGGTTGGACAAAGCCGGGGCTCGCTTCAGCTTAGAGCAAAGACGAAACCTTTCGAGCCCTTTCTCGTCCTTGGCTTTCCTGCATCCCTGCTCAGCTTACCTTCCCAGGTATCATGTGCCACAGTATCAAAAGGTTTCTGTGTTATCAGGGATCAGGAAAGGGCTGCTTTGCGCCTTCTCTCCCGCGGATGGAGCAGGTGGCGCTTGGCTTTCGCGCCGTCGCAACAGCACCGTCGTGCAACTGCAGTGGAAGTTAAGACGACGGCTGGCTTCCATGTGTGAAAAGGCTCGCCCACTCACCTGGCAACAAGGAAAATGCCCTGTCCTTTAAATAGAAGTTTAATGGGATGTTAGTTACCAGGTGAGGGTATTTACCTCCACGCCATGAAAAGTTCACGCTGCCCGTTTCCACGCATTAAGCCTCTGTTAAAGGGATAGGGTTCCCCTCCCCTTTCCAGGCTTCTAGGCAACCCAGAGTTTTGGTGTCTCCAATGTGCAGCTTAGGCTTAAAATGCCATTAAATCTCCAGAGCATTGCTAGAGCGGCAGAGGGATCGCACAGAAAAGTCACCGATCACATTGCATTTAAGAATGTAAGAACATAAGAAAGGCCATGCTGGATCAGACTAAGGTCCATCAAGTGCAGCAGTCTGTTCACACAGTGGCCAACCAGGGGCCTCGAGGAAGCCCACAAACAAGACGACTGCAGCAGCATTGTCCTGCCTGTGTTCCTCAGCACCCAAAATAATAGGCATGCTCCTCTGATCCTGGAGAGAATAGGTATGCATCATGACTAGTATCCATTTTGACTAGTAGCCATGAATACCTCTCTGCTCCATGAACATGTCCACTCCCCTCTTCAAGCCTTCCAAGTTGGCAGCCATCACCCCATCCTGGGGCAGGGAGTTCCACAATTTAACTATGTGTTGTGTGAAGAAATACTTCCTTTAATCAGTTTTGAATCTCTCACCCTCCAGCTTCAGCAGATGACTCCTTGTTCTAGTATTATGAGAGAGGGAGAAGAGCTTCCCCCTGTCCACTCTCTCCAAACCATGCATAATTGTATTGACCTCTATCATCTCTCCCCTTAACCGCCTTCTTTCCAGCCCTAAGAGTTTCAATCGCTTCTCATACAACAGCTGCTCTAGCCCCCTGATCATTTTGGTTGCTCTTTTCCGCACCTTTTCAAGCTCTGCAATATCCTTTTTTATGGCCTTTGAGCCTCGTGATTCACAGTCCCCCCCTCCTCCTGCGCATACCTGGGTTCTGAGAATTCATGCATCCCCCTGAAAGCCGATACCACAATACATCTATTTAACCTTTAAGGTGCCGCAAGACACCCTGCTGCAAGCAAAAGAGACTGCTGCGGTGGCAGCTACACCGCTTTTCGTGAGTGCCAAGAAATTAACCACCCCGCAGACATCTCACGGCTTCTCGTCCCTTTGGCTCTGAAGCATCTGGCACTGGCGGCCTCACGGGAGACTAGAGGCAGGGCTAGCCGGCCCAGGGTTTGACCCAGTCTGGCAGCGTTGACGTTTCCTATTCAGGATTCTGGCACGAGGACCGGGCCTCTCCATAGAAGGCAGGCAACGAGCAAGGCTGCAAGTCTTCAGCAGAAGAGTTATGTCTCGGATGGGCTCCCAGCGAGGGCTGGCAGGGAATAAATAATCGGGGGATTCACCAGAGCTTCAGGGAGAGATTGTGAATGCTTGGCAGGAAGACACAGGCGGGCCTCTGTGCACAGGGTGAAAATCGGCGACGAGGGGAAGGATCTGCATAAAATTAGCTCGTCCGTCAAATCCGACCGGGTTTTTTTATTGCGTATAATGTCTTCCAGAGCTGTCAGATCACTCGAGAAGCTCTGCCTCAATTTAGCCGATTAAATCCATTTGCAAATTAACAAACCGTCTGCGTCGGTGCCTTTTCGAGGGCAAAGCTGAAAGTGGGAATCGGCGCACGGATGCTCCTGAAAACGGCAACCGTGCGTCTAGTAGAAAGCTCTGTAGAACTTCCCTCCTGTCACAACAGTGTAGCTTTCTCAAGAGCAAAGCTAAACATGCCTGTGGTGTAGTGGTTAAGAGCAGAGGACTCTCATCTAGAGAACGAGGTTTGATTCCCCACTCCTCCTCATGAGCGGCGGACTCTGATCTGGTGAACCAAGTTGGTTTCCCCACTCCTCCACACGAAGCCTGCTGGGTGATCTTGGGCTAGTCACAATTCTTTCCAAACTCTCTCAGCCCCACCTACCTCACAAGGTGTCTGTTGTGGGAAGAGGAAGGGAAAAAGATTGTAAGCTGGTTTGATTCTCCTTAAAAGGTAGAGAAAAGCGGGGTATAAAAACCACCCCTTCTTCTTCTTCTCGTTTCCCCACCTCCACCACAGACATCCAATAAGCGAGAGGGGAGATGGGAAGATATAGAATACAGTGAGAGCTAGGGTTACCAGCTCCAAGTTGGGAAATACCTGGAGATTTTGGGGGCGGAGCCTGAGGAGGGTGGGGTTTGGGGAAGGGAGGAACTTCAATGCCATAGAGTCCGATTGCTAAGGCTGCCATTTTCTCCAGGTGAACTGACTTCTATTGGCTGGAGATCTGTTGTAATAGGAGATCTCCTGCTAGTACCTGGAGGCTGGCATCCCTAGTGAGAGCATCACACAAGGTCTATTCTAAAGATGATTCAGAGAAAGGAAGAAGAAAATGTGTGGCCACCCTTTGGGCGGCAGCTGTGAGCTTTCTCCTGCCCCACTGAAAAAAGTGTAATATAATTTATCATTTAATAAACCAAAGCCACTGTCCCAAAAAAAGGCCATCTTTAATTTATTTTACCCCTTTCAGTGTCACACACTATACAGGCAGACATCAGGTTCCCAGGAGGTCTCCCCCATCCAAGCTCTGACTAGGGGGCAGAGCCTGAGGAGGGTGGGATTTGGGGAGGGGAGGGACTTCAATACCATAGAGTCCAATTGCCAAAGTGGCCATTTTCTCCAGGGGAACTGATCTCTGCCGCCTGGAGATCAGCTGTAATAGCGGGAGATCTCCAGCTAGTACCTGGAGATTTGCAACCCTACTTATAGTCTTTCAAACTCCACATTTGCTTGATCTACTGATGTCTGAAGATTTGCTGAACTGGGAAACTGTTACATTCGAAATGGGACGATTTGTTGTATTTATACTGGATGCTTTGTGGAGGGATTTTTCACCCCAATATTCTTTCACATTAACACCCTCTAAGGCAGTCTTCAGGGTAATGCAAGTTTAAAATGCCAGTAAAGAGAAGAACAAATATAATTTCAGATGCCATTAACAGGTGTTCTAGAATCCTGGTCTTACAAAAACAGGGGAAATGGAAATCTAATAAAAGAATGACATTATTGGAAAAAAGTATGAGCATTCCTAGAATCGTGAAAGATCTGAAAAGGTTGGCTGGCACTAAGAAGCAATTTTATGATGCAGAATTTCAAACTGCTGTGTTAATTGCACATTTTTGTTTGCATAGCGAGTTTTATGCATTTATATAAAAACACAATACACTGAACCGGCTCCTGCTGGTTATTATGTATCCGATGAGTTTGTTCATTTGCTGTAAGGGCAGCTACCTTTTCCCCCCCCCTAGCAAGGCTCCCATTGCTTCTGCAGTTTAGGCTGAAATTCAACAGGTGAAACCTCACCTTCTGTACTTGTGGTTTCTCTGTGTTATGTGGCTGGTTCAGCTTAAGGACAACCACGTGGAATTCTATGCACTTGAGTGAACTTGTAAAGAGAGACACATTTAGTTTGGCCCTTGGTCTGATGCATGAATAGGGTTGCCAGCTCCGGGTTGGGAAATGCCTGGAGGTTTTTGGGGTGGAGCCTGAGGAGGGCGGGGTCTGGAGAGTGGAGGGACTTCAATGCCACAGAGTCCAATTGCCGAAGAGGCCATTTTCTCCGGGGGAACTGATCTCTTATCACCTGGAAATCAGTTGTAATAGCCAGAGATCTCCAGCCACCACCTGGAGGTTGGCAACCCAATCCCACCCCTGTCATAGCTGAATGGCTTCCAGTTGTTATAATCCTGTTTATTTATTTCTCAAAAAAAAAAAATCTTCTAGTTTCCCTGCCAATCTGCCTGACAGAGCTGGGACACAAGAAGGTATTCTCCTGGCATGCCTTTCCCTTAGGATTGCACCGGTGGGAGGTTTTTAGGGCAGAGCCTGAGGAGGGTGGGGTTTGGGGAGGGACTTCAGTGCCATAGAATCCCATGGCCAAAGTGGCCGTTTTCTCCGGGTGAATGGATCTCTGTCGGCTGGAGATCCATCGTGATTGCAGGAGATCTCAAGCTAGTACCTGGAGGTTGGCAACCCTACTTTCTTCTATGGTTGCCAGGTCCCTCTTTGCCACTGGTGGGAGGTGTTAGGGGCGTAGCCTGAGGAGGGCAGGGTTTGGGGAGGGGAGGGACTTCAATGCCTTAGAGTACAATTGCCAAAGCATTAGGGTTGCCAGGCACCTCTTCGCCACCGGTGGGAGGCTTTTGGGGCGGAGCCTGTGGAAGGCGAGGTTTGGGGAGGGGAGGGACTTCAATGCCATAGAGTCCAATTGCCAAAGCAGCCATTTTCTCCAGGGGCACTGATCTCTGTCGTCTGGAGATCCGTTGTAATAGCAGCAGATCTCCAGCTAGTACCTGGAGGTTTGGAAATCAGTACGGAGCGAAGACAATTTAAACAAAGTAGCTACACTTTGTATCCTTACCCTTAGGGGGATGTGGACTTGCTCTTTACCCCTTGTGGGACATCTGATGTAACCTACACTTGGACAATGAAATATGTAGAAAAATATGATGGATATTGAATGAAGGACTGAAGAAGAATTACTAAAAAGCTAAGAATTTGAAACGGCCGTATCCCCCATAAAACTGATGGCCTCTATCTTACTACATGATATCTGCCTTCAATAAGAAGAATTTGTACTCATAATTGAGACAACTTTGAAAAATATTCTTGTACATATGAACTTGTATATATGGTCTTTTGTAGGTCTTTGATGCACCTTTTGTCTTGTGTTGTCTTTATCTTCATGTAATAGCTTATAAAGAGTTTTGCACTTTGTTTAAATTGTCTTCACTCCAGTACTGATTTCCAAACTTTTGATACTTGTACAGTGGTGTCTATTTCGTTTTTCTAGTACCTGGAGGTTGGCAGCCCTACTCCCGCACCCCCTGCTGAGTTGCAGCCTGAGTTGCAGCCGCAGGGACAGCTGATCTCCAACTCAGACTATTAACCCCGCTTACGATCCAGGCTCTGGGCCTGCCCGGAGCTATATATAGCTGCTCCAAATCGCAAAATGTGGCACAAGGGGGGGGGGGAAGAGCCTGGGAGAAGCCCGTGCAGCTGTTTGCTCCCCTTCCCCGCCCCAGCCCCTTGAGGGGAGATTCAAATATTCCAACAAAACAGGAAGGCTCTATGGGGGGAGGTCTGGAAATGAGGAACAGCTGCCGAAGAGGAGGAATGGAGTGTGCACCCTACAGGGAACGCCTGGCAGACTTCAGGAAACAGACAAGAATCCACAGATGCTTTTCGAGGAGGCTTTATGAGGATTTTACTCTGGGATGGGGGGGTGTTAAACCCCCCCTCCCGATTAAAACCGCGCTGATCTGGAAGGGGGTGGGCTTCAGCATAAGAAATAAGACCCTCGGCGGGGACGGGGTGTGTGTGTCTTGGATTTAATGGACTAACTTCCTCCACCCTCTCATTGAACCACTCCCGGCCTCCAAGCCTGATTTTTTCAATTAAAAAACCACCCCACACCATTTGGTGTCTTTTATAAGGGACGAAAACCAGAGTTTTCCAGAATGTCCCAGCAGGGACATTCTGCTTGAAGAGAAGGGCCAGATGACGTCCAATTCCCTTTCTGGGGCTGCATTCCAATGTCGGAAGAAAGTCAGGTTTTGTCCGTGCTGAGCATGAACGCCACTCACCGGCTGTGTTCTGGGGTGCCCCTCATTCCTCCTCTCCCCCACCAGGCTCGAACAAAGATTTCTCAGTTTGATCACAGAATCATAGAGCTGGAAGGGACCACCAAGGCCATCTAGTCCAACCCCCTGCACAATGCAGGAAACTCAGAACTACCTCCCCCCACACACACACACCCAGCGACCCCTACTCCATGCCCAGAAGATGGCCAATCGAGCGCCAATTGGTTGCAAAGGTCGAATGTGGGCAGCTGGGCCGATTGGAGCTCGATCCCCCGGCTCACCTGCGAATAGTCGGGTTTGGCCCTCAGTAGAACCGCCTACAGGTCCTGATCAGGATGAGTCTGCGTGCACAGATGGAGCAAACATCAGCCCCAAAGGGCTATTTCAGACCAAACGTCACTGTGGTTTAATTAAGCTAACTATTGTCTGAATGCAGGTCATTACATGAATAGGGTTGCCAACCTCCAGGTACTGGGGAGAAAAACGGCACCTCTGTACTAATACCAAGAGGTTAGGAAAGCAGTACTGATAATATATCTAAACAAAGTGCAAGTTTTATGAGCTACTGTGGTGAAACAAGGACCATATACATAACACATACAAAGCACAAATATATACAATATATACAATCCGCTCAAAGCAGAAATGATTCCAAAGGTCTCAACCGAGTACCAGGTAAGTAATAGTATTGTAATCTTTCTGCATAAAGTCCATATAGAGCCACAATCATCAATGGATACGGCCGTTTCAGATCCACTATGTGATGTACTTTGCTGATGTCTGATTGTAACAATTTGCACTTACCCTGTGTGGGAAGAAATTATGAATGTATAATAGCACTTTCTTTTTGAAGGACTGAAGAAAGATTTCCACTGCTGTGGATCTGAAACAGCCGTATCCATTGATGATTGTGGCTCTATATGGACTTTATACACAAAGATTACAATACTATTACTTACCTGGTACTCGGTTGAGACCTTTGGAATCATTTCTGCTTTGAGCGGATTGTATATATTTGTGCTTTGTATGTGTTATGTATATGGTCCTTGTTTCACCACAGTAGCTCATAAAACTTGCACTTTGTTTAGATATATTATCCTGTACTGCTAACCTCCAGGTACTAGCTGGAGATCTCCTGCTATTAGAATCTCCAGGTATTTCCTTATCTCCAGGTATTTCCCAACCTGGAGCTGGCAACTCTAAGGGATACTGAGCTCTGTAGTGTGGAGATCAGCTGCAATTCCAGGGGATCCCCAGTCCCACCTGGAGGCTGGCATCCCTAACATGCAGCCATACATATTGATAAAGATCAAGATGAGCCTTGCTGTGATAAAACATGAAGCAGACAGTTTGGACATAGTCTGCCATTTTTTATATTTAATCTTACACATAAAACCCGAAAAAGTATTGTATTACAAATGTTTAAATACATTACTGAGTTATCCAATTAACTAAGGTGAGGTAGCGGTTGTCCCCTGTGCAAACACTGGGGTCATTACTGACCCATGGAGTGACATCACATCCCAACGTCTACTAGGCAGACTGTGTTTACAGGGTGGTTTGCCAGTGCCTTCCCCGGTCTACACTTTATCCCCAGCAAGCTGGGTACTCATTTTACCAACCTGGGAAAGATGGAAGGATGAGTCAATCTTGAGCCGGCGACCTGACACCGACTTCTGTCAGGATCGAATTCAAATCGTGAGCAGAGCTTGGACTCTCTATATTTCATCCTACCCAACCTTGGGTACCCAACTTCTGTTTTATAGGTTGGGTTCTATTCCCTTTTTTTCTTCTACTGTGTGTCAGGCGGCACAGCAAAAAAAAAAAGTCACCCCTCCAAAGCAGAGCCTCCATTTTCAAGGGCAGTCTATCTCTGATTACCAGATGCTGGGAGCAGTCAGTAGAGGAATGCCTCACTGATGGGCTTCTCCTGGAAAGTGTGTTGGAAACCAAAGGCTGCTTTAAAATGGACCCAGCAGGGACATTCTCGTATGCTAAGTATGTATACTTAGCATACATTCTCGTATGCTAAGTATAGCGAGCTACATCCATGCCTTCTTGGCGACCTAAGGGTTAAAGGAAAGCACCGAAGCAGGAAGCAGTCACACACAGAGGAGAAAGTGCAAAGCAAAACCCCAATTCTATATTGCTCTCCCACCCTGCACACACCTGCAAGGGGGCTGCTTATCAGATCAAAAGGCAAACCACATTTCCTCTGCTGCTTGCAGGTGCAGAGGCTGCCTGCCTCCAGTATTCTTCGCAGCTTCTTCTCCTCCCCGCTTCTAGCACCTGAGCCGCCCGCTGCAGAAGGAGACGGCAGGCCCGTTAAGCATCGAGGAGACAGCGATCAAGGAGGGATCCAAGTGGGAAATTTAAAAGTTCAGTTCTTTATTGTTACAGAACGACCAGCACACATACAAATTACAGTCATTCAGAAGAAGAAGAAGAAGAAGAAGAAGAAGAAGAAGAAGAGTTGGTTTTTATATGCTGACTTTCTCTACCACTTAAGGGAGAATCAAACTGGCTTATAATCACCTCCCCCCCACACACACATCAGACACCCTGTGAGGTAGGTGGGGTTGAGAGAGCTCTAAGAGCTGTGACTAGCCCAAGGTCACCCTGCTGACTTCAAGTGCAGGCATGGGGAAACAAATCCAGTGGGGTGCAATGCCATAGAGTCTACCTTCCACAGTGGCCATTTTCTCCAGGGGAACTGATTCTCTGGAGATCAGTTGTAATAGCGAGCGATCTCCAACCCCCAAATGCAGACAGATTACAGACAGATTGAGTTTAGGGAGGGTTGTTTCCATGAAGAATCCCTTGCCTTGGCAGAATCTCTTCAGCTGCTCCGGCGTCGACAATTGAAGGATTAAATCTGAGACAGGCTCTCCCAGGTCTCAGCGATGACCCAGATTAGCTGCCGGGAGTTCTGTGATCGGAGCTCCTAGCCTTGTCAGGCAGGAAAAGGAAGGATATGAGGGAGATCTCCCACCACTGGCAACCCTGGTGCATCCCAGCTGCACACCCTAAAATTGGCCATAGACCCTAGGATTGCCAGGTCTGGGTTGGGAAATTCCTGAAGACTTTGGGGGTGGGGCTTGAGGAGAGGGGAGGCACTTCAGTGGCACAGAGTCCAATTGCCAAAGTATCCATTGTCTCCAGGGAACTGATCTCTGTTGGCTGGAGATCAGTTGTAACGGCAGAAGATTGCCCGCCACCACCTAGAGGTTGGCAACGCTAATACACCCAGACTTTGTTACTAGAGTTATCAACCTCCAAGGGGGGCCTGGACCGCTCCCGGAATTACAACTGAGCTCCAGACCACCGGGATACGTTCCCTTGGTGGAAAGGACAGCTCTGGAGAGTAGAACCTATGGCATCATATCCCTGCTGGGCTACCTTCCCTGGCTCCGCCCTCAAACCTCCAGGAATTTCCCAACCTGGCAGCCTTCCCCTGATGGTATTTTCCGGACCTGAAATTGTTCCGGAGGGGAGAGGGAGGCAGCATTTGCCCATCAGTTAATACCCCTCCAGGGCAGTTTCAGCTCAGGAAAACAGCCCTGAGGGAAGGTTGTATCCTTCCAATTAAAACTAGGGCCCCCGCAGCACTTAGGGAATTAGTTTCCCAGCAGCTGACATCTAACCGGAATGAGAGACAAGTCAGGGGGACCCAGACCCAGTTCGGGGGGGGGGGGGACGCATCTAGTTTTGTCCGTAGCTCATTGCCAGAGTTGGTAGTATAACAAGAATGAATATTAGACTTACGCCAAAATTATTTTTCTTTCCTTGTCTAGTGGTGTAGTGGTTAAGAGTAGTGGATTCTAATCTGGAGAACCAGGTTGGTTTCCCTGCTCCTCCCCATGAGCGGAGGACTCTAATCTGGAGAACTGGGTTTGATTCCCCACTCCTCCACATGAGCGGCGGATTCTAATTTGGAGAATCACGTTTGATTCTACACATGAAGCCAGCTGGATGACCATGGGATGGTCACAGTTCTCTCCGAACTCTCTCAGCCTCACCTACCTCACAAGGTGCCTGTTGTGGGGAGAGGAAGGGAATGAGATTGTAAACCAGTTTGATTCTCCTTAAAAGGTAGAGAAAATTGGCATATAAAAACCAACTCTTCTTCTTCTCTTTGTTCTTTTAGAGATGTGCCATCCTTCCTCAGTTCCAATCACAATTGGATTGCAAGCAACATCCTCAAACGCTTGAACAAAAGTTCGCTTTTTTTTTATTGAGAAAGCAACCGTGTTCTAAACTGTATAAAAAATGTATGTGGTCTCTCACACTTCATTTCCACGACTACCCCTCCTCCCATGTCTGCTATTTGCATAACCCACCCAACATTTTCTTTAAAATTGCTTTCCAAAGAACTGCTTTCCTTGGCTGTCTCAATCCTGCTTGGGAGAAGGAAACCGTGTGGCTTGTTTCTCTGGGGTTCAAATCTTGCCAATTTTGACTGCCTTCTGAAAGGTGAGAGAGCTTGTCAACGGTTCTAAATTGGGTCAGAAATACTTTGCCCAAATTTCATACTGCTACCTGGGAACTGTAGTTTGCTCGTCCATTTAAATCCCCAATTCCCAGGTATTTCCCTGCCCAGAGTTGGCCGCCTTCGGGTGAGGGCTTGGAATCTAGGGGAGCGCCCATGCTATCTTGGAACCATCAAGGGAGGGGGATGAACCCCCGCAGACAGCCTGTGGCACCTTATGTTGACGGTGAACACATGAACACATGAAGCTGCCTTATACTGAATCAGTATCAGTCTGAAATCAGTAGAATCAGTCCGAAAGCTCGCAGAGATGTGGAATCAGACTCTTGGTCCAGCAAAGTCAGTACTGTCTATTCAGGCCAGCAGCGGCTCTCCAGGGTCTCAGGCTGAGGTCTTTCACATCACCTACTTGCCTAGTCCCTTTAACTGGAGATGCTGGGGATTGAACCTGGCACCTCCTGCATGCCAAGCAGATGCTCTACCACTGAGCCATAGCCCCTTAATACCGACCTTGATAGACCAAGGGTCTGGTTCAGTTTAAGGCAGTTTCATGTGTTTGCTTGCAAAATGCGGGCAAGATTGCAAACGCCAGGGAGGACCCTTGCTATTTGGGAATCTCAAGCTATCAAATAGGGCTGTGCATAGCGGGTTTACCAAACTGAAAATACCCCCCAAAAGGCCTTTTCGGCTTCTTTTGGGTTTAATTTCGGCCGAATATTAAAACTAGGAATCAAGCCTAAACCGGACAGCTGATTGCTGAAAAAGTCAAATAGGTATTCGGCTTTTTTTGGCTTTTCCCTATGGGAATTTTTTTAAGGAGCTCTGGAGGGGGCAGGCTAATATTCAGGCTAACTGAAAGGGGCTCTTTTTGCATGAACCCCGAAGTTTGGGACAGGGGGTCCAATTTTATGGGCCCCCAAAGGGGCCACCCCCCTGCTCCATAGAAAAGCATTGTAAAGTTTACAATGTTTTCCTATGGAGAATTTGATAGCTGGAAATGAAGCCAAAATACCCATTTACCGGTATGGGTATTCGGCTTATTTCGGGTTTCCCAGAAACAAAATTTGGGTCCAATAAACCTGAAATTTAGCTGACGTTTTTTTTTTTTTTTTTTGCACAGCCCTACTATCACACTGAGACCCTCTGGTTTTCAAGGCAGCTTCAGAATGTATAACTGTGGGGTGCTTCACCATGATAAAAGCATCAGCAAATGTATGTGGGATTATAGGGGAAGATGTGAGCTGGCAATGAAACGAACAGTTATTTGGTGGGCTCCCTTCCAGAGAATGTAGGAGCCTTAAGTACATTTCCATTCTCGGGTTTGGGGTTTGGCAGGAAAGAGGCATGAGGATAGTAGCAATCCTGACTCATGCCTCGCATAGTTGCTTTGGGGTGTTGTTATTACGGTCATTCCATTTGTACATAGAAGTGAGCCTCGACCAGAAAAAAGATTTCGCTTAACCAGAGATTGTTGGAATCCAGGGCCACAAGACGAGAATCTAAGCCAACCCGTGGACACCAAGGGCATCTCCCTTCTGGATACGACTCTGGCCAAACCAAACAAGACTTCTTCCGGCAGGAAGGAAGTCTCGCTCAAGGGATTTTGTCAGGATCAAATGCAGACAGATTACAGACAGATTGAGTTTAGGGGGGGTCGTTTCCCTGAAGAATCTCTTGCCTTGGCAGAATCTCTTCATCGGCTCCGTCTACAGTTTAAGGATTCAATCAGGCTCTCCCAGGCTTACTAGGGTTGCCAGACACCAGGTAATCATAGAATCATAGAGTTGGAAGGGACCACCAGGGTCTAGTCCAACCCTCTGCTCAATGCAGGAAATTCACAACTACCCCCACACACACCCCCAGTGACCAAAAGATGGCCAAGATGCCCTCCCTCTCATCATCTGCCTACGGTAACAGAATCAGCATTGCTGACAGATGGCCATCTAACCTCTGCTTAAAAACCTCCGGGGAAGGAGAGCTCAGCTCACCACCTCCCGAGGAAGCCTGTTGCACCGAGGAACCACTCTGTTAGAAAATACTTCCTAATGTCTAGACGGAAACTCTTTTGATTTAATTTCAACCCATTGGTTCTGCTCCGACCTTCTTGGGCAGGCAACTGCCCACCAATTAAGGGGGCTGCCCGCCGCCCCTCTGCTGGCCAGTGGGCAGAAGCCAACCAGCTGAAGGGGGGCGATTAACGTCACTTCCAGGTTTGCCCCGGAAGTGATGGGGATGCTCTAGCCCATTCTTCCAAAACCTCTAAGGTTTCCATTGGGTTCCTCCTTCCTGCACTTCTCCAAATGCTGCCTGTAAACAACATGGCATATTTAGAAGCACGCAACGTGGCAGGATAATAAGTGTAGCATATAGTTTAGTATGCAGCATTTAATCATAATATATCAATTAAGAACGACGGACAGCAAGTCAAGAGCCAGCGTGGTGGAGTGGTTAAGATGTCGGACTAGGACCTGGGAGACCCGGGTTCGAATCCCCCCTCTGCCAGGGAAACTCGCTGGATGACCCTGGGCCTCGATCCTGGCTAGTATTTGGATGGGAGATCTCCAAGGAATATCAGGGGTATGAAATGGAGGCAGGCAGTGGCAAACCACCTCTGAATGCTTCTTGCCTTGAAAACCCTATAAGGGGTTGCCATAAGACAACTGTGACTTGACATTTTTTTAAAAAAAAGCCAATTCCCTAGATAGGAAAAGCTGCTTTCTATTTGAATGGGTAAGCTGCTGCCCTGAAGGTCACAGGTGAAAGGTCTTTTGTCCACTAACCTTAGGCAATATGATCTAATACATCTGGAGGCCCTCAGTTGAGGGGGGCCCTAGGAAAGTCTGCTCGCTTTGACCTAGGGTTGACAACCTCCAGGTGGTGGCTGGAGATCTCCCCATATTACAACTGATCCCCAGGTGATATAAATCAGCTCCCCTGGAGAAAATTGCCGTTTTCTCCAGGAGAACAGATCACTATCGGCTGGAGATCAGTAGTAACAGCAGGAGATCTCCAGCTGGTACCTGGAGGTTGAGCCAAAAGAACAGCAGTAACAACAAAATATATCGTAAGTATGCAAAAAATGTGATTCAATCAGAAATATATAAATAACACAGGTGAAATAACACAATAAATATCAAGTACATAAATACATATACTGTGGACAGTGCAGTGAAAGTCCAAAGATAAAGTCCAAGTTGAACAAAGTTCTTTGAGATCAGGAACGCAATCCTGAACGGGTCTCGCCAGAGATAAGATGAAAGCTAGAATCAAAGTACTATATAGCTTTTCACTTTTCACCGGTGTTATTTATATATTTCTGATTGAATTACATTTTTTGCATACTTATGATATATCTTGCTGTTACTGCTGTTCTTGTGGCTCAACTACTTTGGCAGCAGGCTAGCTTTTTGTTTAACGGGTACCTGGAGGTTGGCAACCCTACCTGCTCAGCTTCTGAGATTTGCCGAGACCAGGCCAGCCTGGGCCATCCAGGTCTGGGGAAAAGCACACGTGCATTTGTGAACTCTCTGATAATGCTCATGAAGCACTAGGCTTGCCAGGCCCCGCAGCTCCACCGGCGGGAGCTCTGCGGAGCCATGGCCTTAGTGCACGATGCGCAATGTGCCTACGTCACTTCCCGTTTAACCCAGAAGTGACGGGGATGCTCTAGCGATCCCGGCCAAAACTATGGTTTCCATAGGGTTTTAGCCAAGGTTGATAGAGCATCCACGTCACTTTTGGGTTTACCCAAAAGTGACGTGTGCGCCGTGTCCGCGCGCGCGTGCCCGCAGTGCCCACCAGCCCTCAGCTGTCCGGCGGGCAGCCCAGTGAATGGGCGGTAGTTTACCTGCCACCTCTGGGCAATTGGCAACCCTACGAAGCATTTCTGCACATACATTTGTCTCTCAGGTCACGTTCTCCTCTAGCTATGAGTATGCACTGTCCGTAGTGCTCTGGGATGATACTCTGCCGCCGGCAAGATCCGGGAGATCTGGTTTCCAGCCTCGCGCTGAGCTGGATTAGTTAATCACAAACAAGGCAAATCCCTCTGCACTTTCCCACGGCCTGGGTTTGGGGCTCGTCCCGGCTCTGCCGTTCCATAATCTGCAGCATCACTCCCTCATTCCAGTACTGGGAGGTGGGGGGAATAGCCAAAAGGAGCTGCAAACGGAGCTTGAAACCCCAAGACGTGGAGAGGAGGAGGCCACCGTAAGCTCAGGAATGAAGCAGAGATGCCCCCCCAATGATGAGTGTGTGTGCGGTGATTGCGGGGAGATGGGTGTATGCGCCAAAGCCGGAGAAGAAGGGCAGGATGTGGTAAAGACCAGGTGAAACGGAGGGCTTCAGATGTATGCATTTCAGGCAGGGGTCAGCAAGATCAACCTGGAGACCGATCCGTCTAACACAATTTGATCC
The DNA here is from genome assembly GCF_029931775.1 of Euleptes europaea. Classification (NCBI taxonomy): domain Eukaryota; kingdom Metazoa; phylum Chordata; class Lepidosauria; order Squamata; family Sphaerodactylidae; genus Euleptes; species Euleptes europaea. The sequence goes on from NC_079312.1 coordinate 171,800,115, forward strand.
TTGGCTTCCTGCCAGGAGCGCAGGGTGGCGGACATTCCTCCGTTTTACCCCAGCAACAATAAACTGAGCAGGTCTATTGAGAGGCAGCCCGCCAGATGTTCTAAAGAAATAAACAAACGTATGGGCCATTTTTGCAGGGTCAGTTCTGATGCTCGTTCAAAGCTCTTTTTTTTTAAAATGCGACTTTTAAAATGCCAATTCACGGGCCAGATGCCAAAAGAGAAATTCCACCACCCCCCACTCGCCTGCCCCTTTGGACCTCCGTTTGCATAACCATTGGCAATGGTTGTTTGCATAGCTAAGCCGCGTTTGTGATTTCTCATGGTTCCTTCAGTAAATGCTTTGGTGCAGGGGGGCGGAGCAAACACAAAAGGTCACGTTAAAGGGGCTCTTGTGAAATGCGAAGCAGGTATGTGCCGGCTTCGCAGTCACTTCCTGAATGGCGGTTCAGCGTGAAAAACAAAAAAAATATGCGGGGCACTTCGGCCTGGAACGCGCTGCTATTTACCAAGCATAAATGGCCATAGGGACATGACAGGGCAGATATTGCCCTCCTGAACTGTTTCAAGTTGAGAAAATGTTTTTTTGGGGGGGACTTCCTCTCCACATACACCGGGGTCCCGAGTAGGGTTTCCAGGTCCCTCTTCGCCACCGGCGGGAGGTTTTTGGGGCGGAGCCTGGGGAGGGCGGGGTTTGTGGAGGGGAGGGACTTCATTGCCAAAGAGTCCACTTGCCAAAGCGGCTATTTCTTCCAGGGGAACTGATCTCTGTCGGCCGGAGATTAGTTGTAATAGCAGGAGATCTCCAGCTAGTACCTGGAGGTTGAGCAAACCAAAATCAACACCTCTGCACTAATATCGAAGATAAGGAAAGTAGTGCAGGAATCTTAGGCTATAATTAATACAACACAAATGAGTGAAACATCAAAATGTAATCAATGCATACAATAGTGGGACTTTGTGTATCCCGTGTGGAACTGTTACATTTGCAATGACTTCTGTTTATTCTAACTATATCCTCTATAGATTTTAAGTCATATGGACTATTGCAATTGCCAATGGATATAGTTGTAAGATTTATCCCTAAGGGGAAGAAATGAATTTTTGAATTTTGTGTATACCTTTTGAACTGCATGAATTGAATGGAACTGATGAAGAATGAAACGATCGTCTTCCTTTCATAATAGTCTTTTACACATTTGCTGAGTTCTTGTGACCAACTATTGGAATCTTCTTGGATCTATGTACCCTTATGGACTATAGAAGAAAATATATTTATACATACCTTTGTGGATTATTGAAATACTATTGTATATAGTTGTATGTTTGTCCTTTTCCACTATTGTATGCATTGATTACATTTTGATGTTTCACTCATTTGTGTTGTATTAATTATAGCCTAAGATTCCTGCAGTACCTGGAGGTTGGCAACCCGAGTCCCCAGCCAAACTGGGATTATGTTCACGGCACAGAACTCACATGTTTGATTGTGCAGAATCAGGGAAGACCTATTATAACAATTGATCTACGGGCAACCAAGATCAGTTCACCTGGAGAAAATGGCTGCTTTGGAGGGTGGATTCTATGGCACGATGTCCTGCTGAGGTCCCTCCCATCTCCAAATCCTGCTACCCCCAGGCTCCACCCCCAACATCTCCAGGTATTTCCCAACCCAGAGATGGCACCCTACCCAGTAGACAAAGAAAGGGCCTACAACAGTCCTTCACAGCAGCTTGCCTAGATCCAGTTTATCCAGAGCCTGGTCTGGAGGTATTCCAGGTTCTGGTACCCTGGAACTTCACATGGAATGGATTTCTGAATGTCACCAAACTGCTTGGTGTCACGTTGACAGATTTTAATAAAAGGTATTTGAGGGCTTCTGTTCTGGGGCCTCTCTGGTGAACGTTTGGCCTACATCCACTGAAATACGTCATGTGAGGATAGAAGAGTTGGTTTTTATATGCCAACTTTCTCTACCGCTTAAGGAAGAATCAAACCAGCTTACAATCACCTTCCCTGCCCCTCCCCACAACAGACACCCTGTGAAGTAGGTGGGACTGAGAGAGTTCGGAGAGAACTGTGACTAGCCCAAGGTCACCCAGCTGGCTTCATGTGTAGGAGTGGGGAAACCAACCTGGTTCTCCATATTAGAGTCTGCCACTCATATGGAGGAGTGGGGAATCAAACCTGGTTCTCCAGATCAGAGTCCACTGCTCCAAACCACTGTTCTTAATCACTACGCCATGCTGGATAGGGTTGCCAGGTCTTTCTTCACCACTGTTGGGAGGTATGGGGGCGGAACCTGAGGAGGGTGGGGTTTGGGGAGGGGAAGGACTTCAATGCCATAGAGTCCAATTGCCAAAGCGGCCATTTTCTCCAGGTGAACTGCTCTCTATCAGCAGATCAGGTGTAATAGCAGGAGATCTCCAGCTAGTACCTGGAAGTTGTCAACCTTATGTGAGGTGAAGTGACAGGAAAACTCCATCCTTGGTCCAGGACAGTTCCCTGCTATGCTCAAGTTGTGTCTTGAGGCCACAACCGTTGACCGATGACCATGCATGTGTGAGCTCACCCTCCTTTCCCACCCCCCAGATGGGAACGGTTTCTCAAGCCTTGAGGCTTCCATTCAAAATGTCAAGGAACCAGTGTTATCCTCATGAAGCCATTCTTCTTCCCCTTCCCCCAGCCCTCCTGGGTAATGCTTTTTATCAGAGCAGTTGGGAGTCAGTTGACTGTCTCTCTCATCACAGAGGGTGGGGAAAGCTTTGCTCCCGGAGATAAGGGACCAGTAACCTTCAGGATCCCTTCAAAGTCTGCATATGGACATGTGAGATGGAGGAAACCGTGGGGCTGACAGATGCCTACACAGATAGATAGCTGGAAAGCTGTGTTTTTGAGGTCAGTGTACTGAGCTCCTCCATGTTATCATCTCTGTTTTTGTCTTACTTCTATTATACTTTTTTTTTAATCAACTGAGCCCTCTTGTTTACCTCAGCAATTTAGTGGAGAAGAGCAAGTTGTGGTTAAAGAAGGACTATGAAACTCACGTCGCTCACAGTATGGCTGCCAAACCCTCCATCTTCTGTTTGTGCCAAAAAATAATCAATAATAAAACACATTGTATTTCACTTTCACTTCTGGTAGGGTTGCCAGGTCCCTCTTCGCCACCAGCTGGAGGTTTTTGGGATGGAGCCTCAGGAGGGCGGGGTTTGGAGAGGGAAGGGACTTCGATGCCATAGAGTCCAATTGCCAAAGCGGCCCTTTCCACCAGCTGAACTGATCTCTATCTGCTGGAGATCAGTTGTAATAGCAGGAGATTTCCAGCTAGCACCTGGAGGTTGGCAACCCTAAGGATGCTGCTGCAGTCGTCTTGTTTGTGGGCTTCCCAGAGACGCGGGGTTGGACACCGTGTGAACAGACTGCTGGACTTGATGGGCCTTGGTCTGGTCCAGCAGGGCTTTCCTTATGTTCTGAATGTCTCTTTGCCTTGAAAACCCTACAGGCTCACTATGAATCGGCCACATCTTGAAAGCACTTTCCGTCTCCAGTCTGGCCTTGACCTGGATGGGGCTCAGGCTAGCCCCATCCCATCATATCTCTGAAGCTAAGCAGGGTCAGGCCTGGTTAGTACTTAAGATGGGAGACCACCAAGGAAGTCCAGGGTTGCTAGGCAGAGGAAGGCACTGGCAAAGCGCCTCTGTCTCTTGCCTTGAAAACCCTGCGGTGTTGCTAAGTCAGCAGTGACTTGACGGCACTTTCTACCACCAGTCTAATCAGGATGTTACCAAGGCATACGTAACTGAGCTAAGCTGTGTTTTCCACCTGCTAATATCTGCACTTCTATCTGCTGCTAGGCACAGGGCAATAGGCTGGATTTAAAAGGTGAAGAAGAAGAAGAAGAAGAAGAAGAAGAAGAAGAAGAAGAAGAAGAAGAAGAAGAAGAAGAAGAAGAAGAAGAAGAAGAAGAAGAAGAGTTGGTTTTGATATGCCGACTTTCTCTACCACTTAAAGAATGGCGATTCTGGAAAGGCACATTTTGCAGGGTCCAGGGCTAGGTTCCGCCTGGGGCTTCAAACATCCACAGGCAGTTGCTCCACCTTTGATGGATTTTGCTACTTGCCTTGAAGGCAGAAGCAGGTCGGCAATCCTACAAACAAGCAGCGGTAAGCCAGTGTTCCTTGCTCAGGAGAAGATAAATTGTTCCCTTCAGGGAAAGGAATAAAAGAAAAGGGGGGCACCAAGAGTACCTCCTGAGTGAGAAGGGCATGGTCCTATTTTAAGGAGGTTTTTGTTGACTCAAAAGATGTCCTGGTTCAGTACTGTGAATTAAAATTAGACATATGATTATATGGGCAAGGATATGCTGCACTGAATATTGGAAGGTGTCATTCTTAAGGGAGGGAAGTTGTCATGATATAGCCTGATCTCATCAGATCTTGGACGAGAAGAAGGAGGAGAAGAAGAAGAAGAAGAGGAGGAGGAGGAGTTGGTTTTTATATGCTGATTTCCCCAAACCGACTTACAATCACCTTCCCTTCCCCTCCCCACAACAGACACCCTGTGATGTAGGTGGGGCTGAGAGAGCTCTAAGGGAGCTGTGACTAGCCCAAGGTCACCCGGCTGTCTTCATGTGTGTGTAGGAGTGGGGAAACCAACCCGGTTCACCAGATTAGCCTCTGCCGCTCATGTGGAGGAGTGGGGAACCCAACCCGGTTCTCCAGTTTGGAGTCCACTGCTCCAATCCACCGCTCTTAACCACTACACCACACTGGCTCTCACTTAGCAGGGTGGGTACTTGGGAGATCACCAAGGAAGACTCTGCAGAGGAAGGGAAGGGAGACCACCAAGGAAGACTCTGCCGAGGAAGGCAACGGCACACTGCCTCTGCTTTTCACTTGCCTTGAAAGCCCCTCGCTGGGGTGACCATAAGTTGTTGTGACTCGACGGCACACATCTATGTATTGTCAATCTCTCATGCTTCTGAATAGGAAAATAAGTTACGATTATGCTGTTTTCAATCGCCCAAAGGTGAAGGAAGACCACAATGAAACAATATACTCAAAACTGGAGGTTCTTTACGAGATGTTGGCAGAAGAATATTCAAGTATGACTCATAAACAGTCGTGAATATGTGTTTCATGATCAGAGAGAGGATGTTTGTAGACATTTATGATACATCTGCGTTTTGACCCATATATTGTCATGGTATTAATGAAATACAAGTTAATTTTTTTTTAAGGATGAATGTCTCTAATGTTTCTCCAAGGAGATTAGGGGAATAAATATCCCCCCCTCATATCCATACAATAATCATCCAAGGATAATTCACAGTGGGTAGCCGTGTTAGTCTGTCTGCAGTAGTAGAAAAGAGCAAGAGTCCAGTAGCACCTTAAAGACTAACAAAAATATTTTCTGGCAGGGTATGAGCTTTTGTGAGCCACAGCTCACTTTTTCAGTTCTGAAAAAGTGAGCTGTGGCTCACGAAAGCTCATACCCTGCCAGAAAATATTTTTGTTAGTCTTTAAGGTGCTACTACATCCAAGGATAGATGGACTCATATTCTAGCTGTATATGAAGAAGTGAGCTGTGGCTCATGAAAGCTCATACCCTGCCAGAAATTTTGTTAGTCTTTAAGATGCTACTGGACTCTTGCTCTTTTCTACCACCACAGAAAGACCAACACAGCTACCCACCATGTTCTACGTCCAAGGAAGGGTAAGCTAAGAGAAACACTGTCCAAAGGTCACCTAGCAAGGTTCATGGTAGAGTGGAATTCTGACCGTAGTTGTTCCAAGTCCTCGTCCAGTTATCTAACCACTATACAACACTTTTGCTATTAGGTGTCAGCAAGGGAGACAAGGCATGCTCTTAAAGAATTAGGGTTGCCGAGAGCTACTAGTCTGCCTCTTTCCATGAAGTTATTACAGTACCAATTAATTTGTGTTGTGTTTGATGTCTGTTCATAGGAATGTGAATATTCCGCAAGGCCGCACAGTAGAACACAACCCTTCATAATGGGCATAGAAGGCAGCATCATAAAAATCGAAGTCTCTAGTCCTCCTGATTGCAAAGACAAGCTTGAAAATGTGTGACTGATGCCTAATGAAACTGCAGAAGCCCCAGGGACCGAGTAGGTTTTTAGTGGTCTGGGTGGTGGTGGTGGAAGACTGACAAAAAAGAATAGATTAGGCAGAATTGCATGTTCTTTGTAGGCAGCAACATTCTTGACCCAGAATTCTTGACCCAGAAGGTCGGACCAGAACCAATGGGTTGAAATTAAATCAAAAGAGTTTCCGTCTAGCTCTCCTTCCCTGGAGATTTTAAAGATGAGGTTAGATGGCCATCTGTCAGTAAGGCTGATTCTATGACCTTGGGCAGATGATGAGAGGGAGGGCATCTTGGGCATCTTCTGGGCATGGAGTAGGGGTCACTGGGTGTGTGGGGAAAGGTAGTTGTGAGTTTCCTGCGTGGTCCCTTCCAACTCTATGATTCTATGAATTGGGGCTTATTTGATTTATAGTTTTCAGATATTAACTGCATACATGTCCTGACCTGGATGGCCCAGGTCTGATCTCATCACATCTCGGAAGCTAAGCAGGGTGAGCCCTGGTTAGTATTTGGATGGGAGACCACCAAGGAAGTCCCAGGTCACTATTTGGAGGCAGGCAATGGCAAACCACCTCTGTTAGTCTCTTGCCATGAAAACCCCCCTGTGGTTGCCATAAGTCGGCTGCAACTTAACAGCCCTTTCCACCACCAATTGCATAAACACGTAGACCTGTCTGTACTTACCAGTTACTGCCAGTGCCTCGGGGAGGAGGAGAAAGAGCAGATTAACACATACTGGATGTGTTAATTTGTCAGTGGGATGTGTGGACCTCTGATGTTTACTGAGCCCTGCAGACTGTCATGTACATGTACGGGATTTTTTCCTCCTGGCAGGAGATTTTTTCCCCTCCTGGCAGGACTCCAGTGACAACTTAGAATCGTAGAGATGGAAGGGGTCATGCAGTGCATCTAGGACAGGGGCATCCCATAGATACGATGGTCCCAGACAGTGTAAGGCTTTAAAGGTCAAAACCTAGGGTTGCCAGGTTCCTCTGCGCCACCAATGGGAGGTTTTTGGGGCGGAGCCTGAGGAAGGAGGGGTTTGGAGAGGGGAGGGACTTCAATGTCATAGAGTCCAATTGCCAAAGCAATTTTCTCCAGGGGAACTGATCTCTATTGGCTGGAGATCAGTTGCAATAGCAGGAGATCTCCAGCTAGTACCTGGAGGTTGGCAACCCTAACAAAACCAGCACCTTGAACCTGACCCGATGCTCCAGCTGGAGCCAGTGTAGTTGTTTCAGCACTGGAGTTATGTGCTCTGAAAGTGAGGCCCCCGAGAGGCGAGGAGCCGCGGCATTTAACACCTGCTGGAGCCTCCTGACCAGTCCCCAGGGCAGCCCCACGTAGAGCTAGTCAATGCAGTCAAAATTGGCCAGGACTCCGCTAGATTAGCAAGCAGGGCCTCTGATGATTTACAAAGTGGTGCACTCCCCTCCAGTGGCCAGATGGCTGAAGTGCATGTGAGAGTTTGAGTCTCCCTTTAGAGAAAGTCAGCATATAAAAACCAACTCTTCTCTTTCGTTCGTGCGCGTGTGTGTGAGTGAGTGAGTGTGAGTGTGTGAAGTGCTGTCAAGTTCCAGCTGACTGATGGCAACCCAGTAGGTTTTTCAAGACCAGAGATTAACATTGCCTGCCTCTGCATCACAACCCTGGTATTCCATGGTGGTCTCCCATCCAAGTACTAGCCAGGGCCCACCCTGCTTTCCTTCTGAGATCTGATGAGATCTGGCTAGCCTGCCCATGTACACATCCCTTTAAAAAACAACAACCCATGTTTAGCCTGCTGGTCAAGTTTCTGGTGAAGCTGTTTCAAATGACAGTTCTGGAGTGAAGGTACACCCCCCCCCCTTGCCAGATGCAGCATAAACCCCTTTATCTCAATCTTCCATCACTGGGTTCTGGGAAGCTTGTGCCGACATCCCTCCCACCACACTGTCAGTTTGGCTCTTACCATCTCAGCTGCATCGCTGGTTAACCACCCCACCAAATCCAGCCCCACCTGCCCTCTCGTGGCCTGCCAGGTGCTTTCCTAGGCAGCCAAAGCTGGGAAAGCTGCTCAGTGCCCTGGTGGGCCTGCCCACACACTTGGGCGTAGGGTTGCCAACCTCCAGGTGGGGCCTGGAGATCTCCTGAAATTACAACTGACCTCCAGACGACAGAGATCAGTTCCCATGGAGAAAATGGCTGCTTTGGAGGGTGGGAAGAAGAGGAGGAGGGATCAAAGAGGGATCCAAGTGGGAAATTAAAAAGTTCAGTTCTTTATTGTTACAGTCAAAGACCAACATACATACAAATTACAGTCAGTAGGAAGAAGAGGAGTTGGTTTCCTCAGGAGGTGGTAAGTGCTCCTTCCCTGGAGGTTTTTAAGCAGAGGCTAGATGGCCATCTGTCAGCGGTGCTGATTCTATGACCTTAGGCAAATGATGAGAGGGAGGGCATCTTGGCCATCTTCTTGGCATGGAGTAGGGGTCACTGTGTGTGGGGGGGGAGGTAGTTGTGAATTTGGGGGTTGGACTAGATGACCCTGGTGGTCCCTTCCAATTATATGATTCTATGAAAATACGGAGGCAAAACTGTGAGCTGAAAACACACACACAAAAAAGTGACAAAAATAATCAAAAATTCAAGGCAAAATAAAATAGGTAGCAAGAGATATGGCAAAAAGTAATCCCTCCTCCAAAATAATTGAGTTTAAAAAAAAAAAAAATCAGCAGAAAACAAGCATCTCCCCCTCCCCCAAAAAAGGCCAAACAATTTGCAGCAAGCAAAATGCAGCCAAACATACAGTAAAAGAATGAAAACAAAATGCATGTCTCAAAAGATTTGCTAAAAATTCCGGGTGAAAATAGCCATCATCTGCTAGGAAAAGCAACATTTAGATCGATCAGTTATACAAGAAATAGCCTAGTTGGAGTGACACATGGAAGGTAGCATGAACCTGCCACAACAAGAAATAGCTGGTGCACTGTGGGACATGTAGTCCCAGCTGGAGTTAGAAGTACTGAATGGGAGGGGTGGAAAGAAGGAAGATAACTGTCTTAACGTTCCTCCACCCTCCCTTTTCTTTAGGGGATGGCTTGTTTAGATTTTGCAAGAGCCAGTTGATATCCTTCTGATTCTTCAATCTCTCTGAAGCTGCTGTTACTCTTTCTGCGTTTTTATTATATTAGTGAGCTACCATTGTAGTCGGTCATTTTAATGGGTTGGTATTTATTGCGGAAACTGGAAGAATCCTGTTGGAACTAACTTGGTCAGGGAGACAGCAAGATGCAAGCATTTCAAAAGATTTACAAATGAAGCATTAAGCAGCCATGTTTTTTGCTCCAAAAGCCATTTTGACAGGGGGAAGACAATCCAGGGTGGTTCAGGGAGGCCAGTGAAGGAGTCTGGTGTTTCCTTGAATGGGAGAAACAATGATCTTATAGTGTCAGAGAAAATAATTCACACAAGAAGAAGGGATCAGAGGGAAATATCTTATCTACCGCTGTTCATGGACACTGTCAGGACAAGCATGGTGTCAGATAAGAACATAAGAACATGAGTCAAGCCCTGCTGGATCAGACCAAGGCCCATCAAGTCCAGCAGTCTGTTCATGCAGTGGCCAGCCAGGTGCCTCTAGGAAACCCACAAACAAGACGACTGCAGCACCATTGTCCTGCCTGTGTTCCACAGCATCTAATACATTAGACATGCTCCTCTGATCCTGAAGAGAATTATGAATGCACCATGACTAAGATCAGTTTTTACTAGTAGCCATGGATACTCCTCTCCTCCATGAACATGTCCCTTCCCCTCTCAAAGCCTTCCAAGTTGGCAGCCATCACCGCATCCTGGGGCAGGGAGTTCCACAATTGAACTGTGTGTTGTGTGAAGAAATACTTCCTTTTATTCTGTTTGGAATCTCTCACCCTCCAGCTTCAGCAGATGACCCCCGTTCTGGTATTATGAGAGAGGGAGAAAAGTTTCTTCCTGTCCACTCTCTCCACACCATGAATAATAGTATAGACCTCTGTCATGTCTCCCCTTAACTGCCTTCTTTCTAAGCGAAACAGCCCTAAGGGTTTTAACCTCTCCTCATGGGGCAGTTGCTCTAGCCCCCTGATCGCTTTGGTTGCCCTTTTCTGCACCTTCTCAAGCTCTGTAAGATAAAGGACACGGCAAAGCTGGACATTGAAGAAAGCTTAGAGGAAGAAAGTAGATTCCTTTGAAATGTGGAGTTGGAGGCGAGTGCTATGGATACCATGGACTGCCAAAAACAAACAAACAAAAAAACCCCCCAAAATTTGTGGATTCTTGATCAAATCAAGCCTGAACTGACCCTAGAAGCTAAAATTACTAAACGAAGGCTGTCATACTTTGATCACATTATGAGAAGACAAGAGTCCCTGGAAAAGACAACCATGCCAGGAAAAGCTGAAGGCACCAAGAAAAGAGGAAGACCCAACAAGAGTTGGATTGACTCAACAAAGGAAGCCACAGCCCTCGGTTTGCAAGATGTGAGCAAGGCTGTCAAAGATTTTGGAGGACATTGGTTCATAGCGTCGCCATGAGTCGGAAGCGACTTGAGGGCATTTAACACACACACACGCACAAAGAAAACTCGACTCCTCTATACGAGATGCAATTTCTATTCACAGTGAATTACCTTACAGGGCCTCTAGATGGCAGTGAAGGACGCATTCGAGGACCCTGCAAAATACTGGCGTTGTCTACTCCCGGAAGAGTTTTCCTAGTAACTGTAATTCCTCCCAAATACAGACGCAGTTTACAGCCGTTACTTAGTTTATCCCCCCACTGCCTCTTCCGCTTGCCACTTCGCTAGAAAGTATATGAAACGTTACGCCACAGCTTCTTTGTTTCCGGTTCGCAGGGAACAACGTGGGAGGCGGGTCCTTCCATACTGCGCAACGACAGATTAGAGAATCTGACCCCGGGATGTACTAAAACGAATGACAAGTCAGCCCATTGGAAGCAATGGGAGAGGCTGCCCAGCCCACCGTTTTTGTGCTGTAATGTCTTTCAATGGAGTCAACCGACACTCTCTTCTCCCATTACCTTCAATGGGCTGCGCAGCCTCTCCCATTGCTTCCAACGGGCTGACTTGTCCTTCGTTTTAGTACATCCCTCTGACCCCCTCCTCCCCCAAATCTCGGCATCTCTTTACGCCCAAAGCCTGATCGTCATAACAGGACCGGCATGAGCCGATTATGGGGCTAGCCAAATGGGATATTTGTCGAGCCCGGCTCTCGTCTTTAATAACTCCGGCAAACCCCAGGTTCCGGGTTAAAGGCATTTGAAGGTTGCAGGGCTAAGCAATTCTTAGCGGGGTTAGTTCCAAGCAGGCATGGTGGAGGAAAGTGCCCCCATTTCGCAGACGTTTAATGGTGACCCTCTACGACTTTTCAAGGCAAGAGACATGCCGGGGTGGTTTGCCGTGTCCTGCCCGTGTAGAGACGCTGGACTTCCTCGGTGGTCTCCCATTCAAACGGTAACCCTGCTTAAGCTTCCGAGGTCGGGCTAGCCTGGGCTTCAATTAAGCGTAGGCACTTCTAAACCAGAATACACGGGGTTGGCCTAGAAGTCCCAACAATTCCTAACCGGAACGTTGTAAAGCGTTCCTCCCTGGTGAAACGCCTGGGCTTTACTTCGAGGTTAAGGGCAGCTACTTGGCGGCTTTTATTTTGAAATCCCTTGGGGGCGGGGAAGCAAATTCAAGCCGGCAGACAAGGCATCGATTTCTGGGTCAGAAACAAGTTTAATTGCAGAATCTAAACGGTAACTGCAGAATCTAAACCTACGCTTAAAAGCCACGTTAGCCAGGCTAAAGAACTCAATACGGGCCATTTGTGCATAGGAGGTTTTGCCTTTGATTTGACTCTTTAGATGCACATTTTTTTCCCCCCATCTAAACCCTCAAGACTCAACAATAAGCCCCCATGCAGACTTGGATGGGTAAAATGTGCACCTCGGGAGCGGCAAAACCTCCCGTATAAATGGGCATGGAAACCGCTGGCACAATATATATACTTTTAAAGCCCACACGTTGTTTATTCGGAGCTGTCCGGTTGCTACAGCAGGGGGGCAGCAGGCAGGCCGTCCCACTCTTCCGCCCCCCCTTCCCCGAAGGAGGAGACTAACACAGCCGAAGGGCAGTATTCGCGACCGGAGCTCTTTCCACGAGAAAGTGGGTGGCTCTTAAAAGAGCCTTTGGGTTTTTTTTTCTCGATCTCCTCGCGAAGCAGCAGCAGCCAACCCGCTCACTTGGAGCTGGTGTACTTGGTGACGGCCTTGGTCCCCTCGGAGACGGCGTGCTTGGCCAGCTCCCCGGGCAGCAGGAGGCGCACGGCCGTCTGGATCTCCCGGGAGGTGATGGTGGAGCGCTTGTTGTAGTGCGCCAGGCGGGAGGCCTCGCCGGCGATGCGCTCGAAGATGTCGTTCACGAAGGAGTTCATGATGCTCATGGCCTTGGAGGAGATGCCCGTGTCGGGGTGGACCTGCTTGAGGACCTTGTAGACGTAGATGGAGTAGCTCTCCTTGCGGCTCTTGCGGCGCTTCTTGTCGCCTTTCTTCTGGGTCTTGGTCACGGCTTTCTTGGAGCCTTTCTTGGGGGCGGGGGCGGACTTGGCCGGCTCGGGCATAGCGGACGGAGCTTTCCTGACTCCCCAAAACGCGCTTTAAAAAAAAAGACTCTGCAGGGCGAAGAAAGGAAACCTTTGCAGCCCCGGTATTTATAGTCTCCCTATGCAAATGAAGGTATCCCAAGCCCCTCGTTCCCATTGGCTAACGGAGCTTGCTTGGCCCGCACCACTCCTCCGCGCGCGCATGCAAACCAGAGCGCTGCAACCCCCAGGTTCCTATTGGGCGGGCTCCGCACCGCGGCTTCCCACTGGTCGGTTTTGTTAGGGCTCGCGCTCCTATTGGCTCCGGGAAACGGGTTCCAGGCCCGGGCCAATCAGGAGCCCCGCTCCCCCTTCGCCAGGAGGAGATAAAAGGGCCCGGGGCTCCGAGCCGCTCTTAGTTGCTGTATGTTATTTGCGCTGCTGCGTTGCAGAGGAGCTGAGTCAGAGTCGCCATGTCTGGCCGCGGCAAGCAAGGGGGCAAAGCGAGGGCCAAGGCCAAGTCGCGCTCCTCCCGCGCCGGCCTGCAGTTCCCCGTGGGCCGCGTCCACCGCCTGCTGCGCAAGGGCAACTACGCCGAGCGGGTGGGAGCCGGCGCGCCCGTCTACCTGGCCGCCGTGCTGGAGTACCTGACGGCCGAGATCCTCGAGCTGGCCGGCAACGCCGCCCGCGACAACAAGAAGACGCGCATCATCCCCCGCCACCTCCAGCTGGCGGTCCGCAACGACGAGGAGCTCAACAAGCTCCTGGGAGGGGTGACCATCGCCCAGGGGGGGGTCCTGCCCAACATCCAGGCCGTCCTGCTGCCCAAGAAGACCGAGAGCCACAAGCCGAAAGGCAAATGAGGAAGGCGGCTCTCCTCTTCTCCCCCCCCCACCCCCCAAAAAAATCCGCCTTGAAACAAAAGGCTCTTTTAAGAGCCACCCACACTTTCAAAAGAAAAGCTGAAATTATGCTGCTGGGGTGCAGGGTTTTCAGGCCAACTGCGGGGTTGTGGCCCGGGGTGATGGCGAACCATTCCCAAATTTAAGGAGGGAAGGGTAGATTAAAATTAACTATCAAGGGACATAGGAAAGGCCATGCTAGAGGGCTGTGGCTCAGTGGTAAGGGAAGGGTAGATTAAAATTAACTGTCAAGGGACATAGGAAAGGCCATGCTAGAGGGCTGTGACTCAGTGGTAGAGCCACTGCTTGGCATGCAGAAGGTCCCAGGTTCAATCCGGGGCATCTCCCTTTAAAGAGACTAGGCAAGTAGGTGATGGGGAAGACCTCTGCCTGAGAGCCATAGAGAGGCGGTGTGGCTCAGAGGCAGAGCTGCTGCTTAGTACGCAGAAGGTCCCAGGTTCAATTACTGGCATCTCCCGTTAAAGGGACTAGGCAAGTAGGTGATGGGGAAGACCTCTGCCTGAAACCCTGGAGAGCTGCTGCCAGTCTTAGACAATACTGACTTGGATGGACCAAAAGTCTGATTCAGTATAAGCCAGTTTCATGTGTTCCCCCAGGAGAAGCATTTCAGGGTGTGTTTGGGGCTGCACCAGGAGGGGGAGGGGGAGAAGAAATCCATCAGCAGAGGTTTTTGGTAGGATCCAAGCCATTATCTTGTAACCCTTACAACGGCCCTGTAAGGTAGACTAATATGATGGCAAGGGAGGCAGTAAGGCTGGCTTAGCTTTTTACTTTCTAGTAGAGAGAGGATGTGAACCAGGGACTTTCTGGATCATAGCTTGTTAGATTCAGAGAGGGCCATCATGGCTACTAGGCATGGTGAATGAAGGGAGCCTCCATGGGCAGGTAGGTGATGTGAAAGACCCCTGCCTGAGACCCTGGAGAGCCTCTGCCAGTCTGAGAAGACAGTACTGACTTGGGTGGACCAAGGGTCTGATTCAGTATAAGGCAGCTTCATGTAATCTGGAGATGAGGACTGCAGCAGCATTATCCTGCCTGTGTTCCAAAGCACCTAATGTAATAGGCCTGCTCCTCTGATCCTGGAGAGAACAGGGATACATCATGACTAGTTCTTAATTTCTCTTTTGCGAATGTTGGAGGCGATTCATGCATTATCAGTAATCATGACTGACCCCCACTGCAGGGTTGTTAAAATGCATCCTGTACTGGTGGTGTCTTGCCTGAAACTAGCTGGTAAACCTGTGTGTAAAGGGTTCGCTGTTGGCCAGTACATAATACTGGTTGAATGGGAACCCCAGACTGTTTGGCCAGTACATAATACTGGTTGAATGGGAACCCCAGACTGTTTTGGTTTGGGGAAGGGGGGGGGAGAGGATTTCAGGAAACGTGCCTAACCAATCAGTTCCAGAACCCAAGGTCACTATCCCCGGCAGATGTGACTGAACAGGGGAGAGCCCCATAGATTCAAGGCTTCATTAAAAACACCCTTTCCCCCAACCAAGGAAACAGGGTTGAAACGGCTGCACTTGATCGGGGCTTGCCAAACAGCATCAATTAGAAAAACCAGAGTGGTTTCCCCCCTTTTAAATAACCAGATTTTAGGAATGAAAACAGTAGTAGGTGGTCTCACATGGGTAAGGTTTTCGTTCCCTAAAAAAAGGTAAAGGTCCCCTGACCCAGGGTTTCCTAGTAGAAAAGAGCAAGAGTCCAGTAGCACCTTAAAGACTAACAAAAATAACGTTTCCTAGGCAGACTTTGTTTACTGGGTGGTTTGCCAGTGCCTTCCCCAGTCATCTTCCCTTTACCCCCAGCAAGCTGGGTTCTCATTTGACCGACCTCGGAAGGATGGAAGGCTGAGTGAAACTTGAGCCGGCTACCTGAACCCGACTTCCGTCGGGATCGAACACAGGTCGTGAGCAGAGCTTGGACTGCAGTACTGCAGCTTACCACTCTGCGCCACGGGGCTCCTCTTTGGCTCCCTACCGATCTACAAATGCTGGAAACGTTGGGCAAATTATTCCCAAAAGTATATAAAGACTTAACGTGAAACAAAGTAAAACTAAACCAAAGGTAAACGCAGCTCTTCTCTTGCGTAAGTGGGTGGCCCTTAAAAGGGCCGTTGGAGTTTTTGTTTCTACATTGGGTCGAAATTACTTAGCCCCCAAAGCCGTACAGGGTGCGGCCCTGGCGCTTCAAGGCGTAGACCACGTCCATGGCGGTCACGGTCTTCCTCTTGGCGTGCTCGGTGTAGGTGACGGCGTCTCGGATCACGTTCTCCAGGAAGACCTTCAGCACGCCGCGGGTCTCCTCGTAGATCAGCCCGGAGATCCGCTTCACGCCGCCGCGCCGCGCCAAGCGACGGATCGCCGGCTTGGTAATGCCCTGGATATTGTCCCGCAGGACTTTACGGTGGCGCTTGGCGCCGCCTTTGCCGAGACCCTTCCCGCCTTTCCCGCGACCGGACATCTTTCCACTTCCTCGCTAACCTTCCCAAATGCGTCTGGGGGCTGGCAGCCCGCTTTTATATCGCTTGTGGTCCGACCAGAGTGAAAACTGAGACCATGACGGGTGGGGGCGAGGAGGGCGCAATTAAATTCCAGCCAGCGTTGCCATTGGTCCTTCTATGACGGCAAAAGGCGAAGGTCACAGGCCTTCTCCAATGAAACGTTGGAGGCGATTTCGAAAGGACCAATGGCAACGCTTGCTGGAATTTAATTGCGACAGAGCAATTTGGCGCCTTTCCTCTCCCCCCCCACCCCAGTTCAGTTGTTCTGGATAAGAACAGGGAGACGAGAATGCCCGATTGCAACGAAATGAACTGTGAAAAACGCCATACAATCATTTACTCCATCTGCTACCAAACTGTAAAGGCACTCTTATTAGCAGTTGCTTGCTTTGCTGCTGCCTTGGGACTGCATTGGTGGACGCTGGATTGTTTGGTCTGTCCTGTTAGTTTTGGAGATCAGCCCTGTTGTATTCTTCACACAACACATAGTTAAATTGTGGAACTCCCTGCCCCAGGATGTAATGATGGCAGCCCTCTTGGAAGGCTTTGAGAGGGGAGTGGACATGTTCACGGAGGAGAGGGCTATCCATGGCTACTAGTCAAAATGAGTACTAGTCATGATGCATACCTATTCTCTCCAAGATCACAGGAGCTTGCCTATTATATTAGGTGCTGTGGAACACAGGCAGGATAATGCTGCTACAGTTGTCTTATTTGTGGGCTTCTTAGAGGCACCTGGTTGGCAACTGTGTTGACCAGACTGCTGGACTTGATGGACCTTGGTCTGATCCAGCATGGCTTTTCTTATGTTCTTATTGAGGCACATTTTACAGGCTTGTGGGCCAGATTCACTGTTCGAATTTGCGGTGATTAGTTTCTAGGTGATCTGATATACAGCCGTGACTCAAACAATGAAAAATCAATCTGAAATATAAATGTGAAGTTTACACACCTTCTTGGAAGGTATTGGGCAAAGAGGAGCTTTTAGATGTAGAAGATCACAGCATCGATCCATAGACTCTCCACCAAAATGGGGGTGCATAAGAAAGGCTGTGCTGGATCAGACCACCGGTCCATCCAATCAATCATCCCTCTTTAACACAGCAGCCAGACAGGTGCCCAGAGAGCCAATAAAAGGGTACAGAGGTCAGGGCTTTCCCCAGGGATGTTTCCTAGCACTAGTAGAAGTAGAAGAAAGTTGTTTTTTATATGCTGACTTTCGCTACCACTTAAGGGAGACTCAAACCAGCTTACAAACATGGTGTCTGTTGTGGGGAGCAGAAGGGAAGGTGATTGTAAGCCGGTTTGATTCTTCCTTAAGTGGTAGAGAAAATGGGCATATAAAAACCAACTCTTCTACTACTACTTGCTATCCACCAGACAGTGCGATCCTAAATACACTTTCCTGGAAGTAAGCCCCATTGAATAGACTGGAATTTTTCTGAGTAGACCTGTTTATCAATGCTTTCTTGGACAGATGCTTGAACCAGATCCCTGTGGGAATATACATGTAACACAAGTGGTGATTGTTTGAGGAGGGGCCGTGGCTCAGTGGTAGAGCGTCTGCTTGGCATGCAGAAGGTCCCAGGTTCAATCCCCGGCATCTCCAGTTAAAGGGATTAGGCAAGTAGGTGATGTGAAAGACCTCAGCCTGAGACCTGGAGAGCCACTGCCGGTCTGTAGACGATACTGACTTTGATGGACCCAGGGTCTGATTCAGGATAAGGCAGCTTCATGTGTTCATGTGTTAATCGTTGCAGCCACTACCTCCCCATGCAGAAGACTAGCTTACAGCAATCAACAGTGTAGCACAAACCTTTCCCTACTTCTGGGGTAGTAACAGTTTGTTACAACTCAATGTAACAGAACCTAAAACGTGACAGGATTTGTTGAGACTTAAGATCCTGTAGACCAGAGTCCCAGGTATCTGATGCAATGTGCTCTAGTCTAAGAAGATGCATACAATTAAAGGGTCTGCTAGCTTTTAAAAGTACACCCAAGACTATTTTTCTCTCCCTGATGTTCTCTTCTGGAAGGAAGGTGGCATGGTATAGCCCTGGTGGATGGGAAACCACCAAGGAACACTCCGTACAGGAAAGTAATGGCAAACCACGTTTTCTTCTCACTTGCCTTGAAAGCCCCTCGCCAGAAGCCAGTGGCTATTTGACAGTATGGAATGTCCTCTTTGCAAATGAATGCAAATGAAACTGAGTCCCACAACTGACTGGCCTTTGGTTTGATGAAACACACTTTCCACGAGACTTGCCAACGACCTGGATTAAAAGCATCCCGTCCCTTTAACAGAGGCTTAATATGGGGAAATGGGCAGGAGACTGGAGACTTTTCATTGGAAAAGAAAATCATGCTAGGAAAAGTTGAAGACAACAAGAAAAGAGGAAGACCCAACAAGAGATGGATTGACTCAATCAAGGGAGCCAGGCCCTCAGTTTGCCTGTTAAAGGTAGGACATTTTGGAGGACATTGATTCATAGGGTGGCCATGAGTCAGAAGTGACTTGATGGCATTTAACACACACAGACAGGATACACTTTTCATGCCATGGAGGTAAACAACATAGAGCAGTTCCTCGGTGGAACAGGCTTACTCGGGAGGTGGTGAGCTCCCCTTCCCTGGAGGTTTTTAAGCAGAGGCCAGATAGCCATCTGTCAGCAATGCTGTCTCTACAACCTTAGGCAGACCATGAGAGGGAGGGCATCTTGGCCATCTTCTGGGCATGAAGTAGGGGTCACTCAGTGAATGTGTGTGTGTGTGGTGAAAGGTAGTAGTTATGAATTTCCTGCATTGCACAGGGGGTTGGACTAGATGACCCTGGTGGTCCCTTCCAACTCTATGATTCTACCCCCACCAATCAATAACATACGATTACAGCTAAATTAAAGGGACAGGGCATGTCTCCCCCTCCAGGTAGTTGGCAACCTTACTTTTCAGAACAGAACAGAAAACAGAACCTTTATTGGCATTTACAGTAACAAAACAAACAGGTAAAGCAGCTAGATATGGATCTAAAAAAAAAGAATGAATACACAGTTCATCAGTAAATTTTATAATAAACAATTAAATAAGGGTTCCCCTCCTTTCTCCCTCCTTTAGGATCTTGGCCAGGAACTCGGCTACTTGAGTGGTACCTTCGAAGCTTTTGTCATCCAATAAATGGACTACGTTTCCAGCAGTCATTGCAGTAGTAAATTGAGGAAGAGAGCTAATTAAGCTGCATTGAAGCTGTGTGAAAAATGGGCAGTACAAGAGAATATGTTGTACTGTGTAACCTTACTTTTCACAGCGCATGTTGCCTAGTCCTTACAACTGCAGACTTTGACCTGGGACTTTCTATGTGGGGAAAAAAAAGCCCCTATCTACTCCCCCACCCACCCCAAACCCCGGGTCCTCTTACTACTACTGTCAAAGAAATGGTTAAAAAGGGCAAGAGTCCAGTAGCACCTTAAAGACTAACAAAAATATTTTCTGGTAGGGTATGAGCTTTCGTGAGCCACAGCTCACTTCTTCAGATATACTTCTTCGTATCTGAAGAAGTGAGCTGTGGCTCACGAAAGCTCATACCCTACCAGAAAATATTTTTGTTAGTCTTTAAGGTGCTACTGGACTCTTGCCCTTTTTGACTACTGCAAACAGACTAACACGGCTACCCACTGTGAAAGAAATGGTTATGTGTTAGAAACAAGCCGCCCTTATAATGGCATATAGTTCTGTAGCCCACCTAAGCATGATACTTTGCAGGGCCAGGACTCCTTTTCCAATCCGGCTCCCGCCCCCCCGCGACCAGGAAACGGATCGCGCGGAAAGGACCCAAGGGCTCGCAGCGCCAAGCAGCCATGCAAGCCAAGCGCGCCGGCTTCGACGCCCCGCATTGGGTCGAGGGGCTGGCGCCGTCCCCACCCGCATGGAAACGACGGCGACGCTCCCCGTCCCCATTGGACGGCCGCGGAGCCCTCTCCTTCGGTTGGCGGGGGCTGAGAAGCCGATTTTCCGATTGGCCGCGCGGAGCCCAATTTTCCAAGGCGGCCAATCAGGAGCGCGTCTGGGAACGTATAAAAGCTCTGGTCCCCTCTGCTGCGAAGCTCAGTGTGGTTTGCTTTGCGCCGGGTCGCCTCTCGCTTTAGCAAAGGTCGGGACTGAGTGGCGCCGTCATGTCTGGCCGCGGCAAGCAAGGGGGCAAAGCGAGGGCCAAGGCCAAGTCGCGCTCCTCCCGCGCCGGCCTGCAGTTCCCCGTGGGCCGCGTCCACCGCCTGCTCCGCAAGGGCAACTACGCCGAGCGGGTGGGGGCCGGCGCGCCCGTCTACCTGGCCGCCGTGCTGGAGTACCTGACGGCCGAGATCCTCGAGCTGGCCGGCAACGCCGCCCGCGACAACAAGAAGACGCGCATCATCCCCCGCCACCTCCAGCTGGCCATCCGCAACGACGAGGAGCTCAACAAGCTGCTGGGCAAGGTCACCATCGCCCAGGGGGGGGTCCTGCCCAACATCCAGGCCGTCCTGCTGCCCAAGAAGACCGAGAGCCACAAGGCCAAGGGCAAGTGAAGGCAGCGTTTTTAACCCGGAAACAAGAAAGAAGTCCCTTCTGCATCTTAAACCCAAAGGCTCTTTTCAGAGCCGCCCACCGCTTCCCAAAAAGAACTGAGGATCTCTTGCGAGGTTGGCAGGTACCAACGTCACAGTTTTGTTTACCTGCCACGTCTCCAAAATATAGCAGGAAACAAATCAAAAGTGTACGTATAAACTGCATCCTTGACTTTTTTTTGGGGGGGGGGGATCAGCAACATGCATTAAATGAAAACTGCTTGAAAAGTTAAAGGCATTTCTATGAAGACTTGTTACTGCTGTGGGTTCAGTTGGTGTTATGGTTCAGGTGTTAAAACGGATCACGCGTTTAATTCAGGTGTTAAAATAATTTGCTAAAGCACTGCCTAGATCTCTTAAATCTTGGCATTTGAGGTACTCCAGTGTCCCTGTTTCAGAAAAAAGAACTGAGGATCTCTTGTGAGGTTAGTCACATTTTGTTTACCTGCCCGTTTCTCCAAAAACCTAGTAGAGAACGTAATCCAAAGTCTAGGTAGAAACTGCATCCTTGATTTTGGGTGGGTGGGGGGATCAGTAACATAAATGAAAACTACTTGAAAAGTTACAGGAATTTCTAAGTAGACTCCTGTTATTGCTGTGTGTTCAGTTGGTGCTGCTACAGTTCAGGTGTTTAAATAATTCTCAGTCTTTTAACGCAGGCACTGCCTAGATCTCTTAAATCTTGGCATTTGAGATACTCCAGTGTTCCATTTCAAAAAAAAAGGACTGAGGATCTCTTTTGTGAGGTTAGCAGGTGCCAACATCATGCTTTTGTTTACCTGCCAGTTTCTCCAAAAACCTAGTAGGGAACATAATCCAAAGTCTATATGTATAAACTGAATCCTTGACTTTTTTGAGGGGGGGGGGGGAATCAATAACAAAATTAAACAAAGTTAAAAGGAATTTCAAAGTAAAATCATGGTATTGTGTATTCAGTAGGCGCTGCTAATGTTCAGGCCTAAAATCTCTTATTCTTTTTCTTCCAGAATTGCCTAGTGTGAAAACAGTTTTAAAAGTCCAATTAGCATCTGGAAGCCAGCTCACTCACAATAATGTTGTAGCTGTAAAATTAAAGTGGGGGAGGGGTGTGTGTGTGTGTGTGTTAAGTGCCGTCAAGTCGCTTCCGACTCATGGCCACCCTATGAATGAAAGTCCTCCAAAATGTCCTATCTTTGACAGCCTTGCTCAAATCTTGCAAATTGAAGGCTGTGGCTTCCTTTATTGAGTCAATCCATCTCTTGTTGGGTTTTCCTCTTTTCCTGCTGCCCTCAACTTTTCCTAGCATGATTGTCTTTTCCGGTGACTCTTGTCGTCTCATGACGTGACCAAAATACGATAGCTCCAGTTTAGTCATTTTAGCTTCTAGGGTCAGTTCAGGCTTGATTTGATCTATAACCCACGGATTTGTTTTTTTGGCAGTCCACGGAATCCGTGACGCTCTCCTCCAACACCACATTTCAAAGGTATCTATTTTCTTCCTATCAGCTTTCTTCACTGTCCAGCTTTCACACCCATACATAGTAATAGGGAATACGATGGCACGAATTAATCTAGTCTTGATGGCCAGTGACACATCCTTACACTTCAAAATCTTTTCTAGCTCCTTCATGGCTGCCCTTCCCAGTCTCAATCTCCTTCTGATTTCTTGGCTGCAGTCTCCCTTTTGGTTGATGGTGGAGCCAAGGAATAGAAAGTCTTCAACAATTTCAATTTCCTCATTGTCAACCATTTCTCACCATTAGACCATAAGCTGATCTTGGAAGCCGGCCTCTCCTAGCCCAGTGGGAGGAGGAGGAATGAAAAAGCCATCTGTGTGCGTTTACTAGTTACAAGGAGGAGTGTATCAAGGGGTTGTTGCTTACTCACCCTCCCCTACAATGCTGATCGTGCAGTCCTAAACAGAGTTACACCCTTCTATGTCTGTTGAAGACAATGGGCTTAGAAGAGTGTAACCTTTGTCTGGGACTGCAGTGTTCTGATCTTCTTTTTGTTAGAGAACCTGTTTATGTTCACAAGGTCACATGAACACATGAAGCTGTCTTCTACTGAATCAGACCCTTGGTCCATTGAAGTCAGTATTGTCTACTCAGACTGGCAGCAGCTCTCCAGGGTCTCAGGCTGAGGTCTTTCACATCACCTACTTGCCTGGATACTTTAACTGGAGATGCCGGGGATTGAACCTGGGACCTTCTGCATATCAAACAGATGCTCTACCACTGAGCCACAGCCTCCTCCCTTTTGCAATACAATGCATTTACTCACTTGTTTTATATCATTCCTGGATGTAGCCTTGACTCGAGCATTTCAGTAAACTGAACAGTGTTAGACACACAATTATTACTTATGAATTTCATATATGCCCTGCCTTTCCCCTCCAGCGGAGACCCAAGGTGGGTTAATATCATTCTCTTCTCCATTTTATTCTCAAAACAACCCTGTGAGGTGGGTAGGCAGAGAAAGTGTGACTGACCTACGGTCACGCAGTATCATGAAGGAGCTGCGATTTGCTCTCCCAGAATCTAGCCCAGCCCCACTAACCACAACACCACACTGGATCTTTTAAAATAACTGATGGAATGGAAGGTGTGAATTCTTTGCCCTAGGGATGGCCTGCTACTGAAATTGTAGGCTGGAAAGGCCTACTAAACTGAGCAGTAGATTTTCAAAATAAGTAGGGATTCACACCATGGAAAGTCAGTATTTTTCAGACCTGGATATCACAGAACTGAAAAATATCAGTACTCCCACTTACTTGGGTCACATGAAACTGCCTTATACTGAATCAGACCTTTGGTCAATCAAAGTCAGTATTGTCTGCTCAGACCCGCAGTGGATCTCCAGGGTCTCAGGCAGAGGTCTTTCACATCACCTACCTGCCTAGTCCCTTTAACTGGAGATGCTAGGGATTGAACCTGGGCCTTTCTGCATACCAAGGAGATGGTTACCACTGAGCCATGAGCCCCCCCCCCCCAAAGATAATCCCAAATAACAGTTTGGGTTTGGGGTCTTTTTCTTTCTCCCGGATCCCAGAATTATTTGACTCTGTTATTGTGGGGGAACTCCAGGTTCGAATCAAGCTGCATGTAAGAATGGACTCAGAGAGAAACCTTGAAATCTAGAGATATAGCTTTACTTATGAGAACCAATGCATATAACAGGAAAACAATATTCAGTAACATATACCCAAACACACATTTGCGCAAATGGGAGAAAACCAGTGCCGACTTGGGGGTCATCACAGGAGCCTCTCTAAATTCATTAGTAGGCAACTTAATGGCGCTTTCACACATGCTGAATAATGCACTTTTAATCCACTTTCAATGCAATTTAACAATAGTTTGCAAGTGGATTTTGCCGTTTCACACAGTAAAATCCAGCGGCAAAGAGCATTGACAGCAGATTGAAAGTGCATTATTTGGCATGTGCGAACGTGCCTTGTATTTTATAGATGAATGTAAACAACATTCCTTCACTGCAAAATGCCAGACCAGAACTTTTCTTAGTGGTATAACTAGAGATGGTCAGAGGCATAGCTGGTCAAAGGCATAGAGGTCGACCTTTTGGCAAACCACCACTGTAAGAGAGAAAGTTCACTTCCCACAATTGTACCCAGCTATTGTTTCTATTTCAGCAAGGATGTTATTACAGGATGAATAGATGTTATAAGGCACTGCAAAATACACAACCAATGGTGCAAAGCTTACAGCAAAGAAATATCAGCCCCACAAGGCCACCAAGTATATGGAAGATCCTAAATAACAATTTTATAATGCAATCCCAAAATATCAATGCACAACACTATAAAAATACTACGAAGGATAACATTACAGATGCCATTCAAAACCACCTAGAATACTCCGTGAGTTCTTCATGTATATAATCAGTCTAATTCAAATCCAATGTGCAAGGAAAACACACTGGTTGAAATGATCTTGATTGGAAATTGGAGACAGAATTGAAGATGGTCAGAAGCCGAAGATGACACCCAGGTATTCAGTCATGTTGCTTGGCTGCCTCGGTTCAAACTGTAGCCACTAGAAAGGAGATGTATATGCATGACACATCTTCCCTGGAATTCATGTGTGTGTGTGTATGTAACTTGATGGCACTTTGCACCATAGGGTAGGGTGAGAAGCCACATCGAGATGTCATAGGTGGTGTGAATCAGTTACCTGGGCACTGGCTGAGTTGTGCTTTGATGGCCCTCCCTGGGTTGAATTACCAGAGTGGCAAACCTGATTAACAAAGATAGCTGATGGCTCTGGACTCACCTGTGATTAAGTTTCCAGGGAATGCCTTATGGTCAGGCAGATTCCTGGATGGTCTTAAAAGGTAATTTATTGTCCAGCAAACCTCAGTCTTCAAACATGGCCTGAATTGTGATGAGCTCTTAAGAAGCCAAAAGATGGAACTATTGTCAAGGGGGTGTATATCCAGCCCCACCCCCCAGGAGAACCTGGCTACTTCCCTGGGAGTTGAGTCAGCTTCACTCAGTGAGGAGAGCCAGCATGGTGTAGTGGTTAAGAGCGGTGGTTTGGAGCGGTGGAGTCTGATCTGGAGAACGGGTTTGATTCCCCACTCTTCCACATGGGCGGCGGAGGCTCATCTGGTGAACTGGATTTGTTTCCCCATTCCTACACAAAAAGCCTACTGGGTGACCTTATTTGTCACCCAGCTAGTCACACTCTCTCAGCCCCACCCACCTCACAGGGTGTCTGTTGTGGGGTGGGGAAAGGGAAGGTGATTGTAAGCTGGTTTGATTCTTCCTTAAGTGGTAGAGAAAGTCGGCATATAAAAACCAATTCTTCTTCTTTTCTATTGCCTGTGGGCTGATCTCAGTTCCTCAGTTTGAATATCAAACATGGATTCCCTCCTTCCTGCCCATGGCCTGATAAGTTGTCATGAAGGCGAACCAAAAACATAAGGGCTGCTTTTGGGGGTTATTCCAACAGGCCTGAAGAAAAAATGCCTTGTCCCTTTAATAGACAAGGCACTGGGACTGGAATGAGCTGGGTTCAGATATGTACTCAGTTATGAATTTCAAAAGGTCACCTTGGGCCAGCTGTGCTTTGGCTCAGTCTAACCCACCTTGCATGGTCATTAGGAGGAGGTCAGAACCGTGGCCCTTGCTCTCTACTCCTAAAAAGAGGAAAATGAGGCTACAAATTTAGTGCTGGACAAATAAAAAAGTGACACTTCACCTGTGATGTAGTAGAAAGGCAGGCTGAAAAAGGGCCTCTCAGAGACTGAACTTCTAGAGATGCATAGCTGCGGAAAGCTGAAAACTCCAGTGTTTGTCAGATCACATGTTTTATTTAAAAAGGAATGCTTCCAATCTCAATGCGTTTCCCCACTCCTCCACACGAAGCCAGCTGGGTGACCTTGGGCTAGTCACAGCTCTCTCGCCCCCACCTATCTCACATGGTGTCTGTTGGGGGGGAAGGGAAGGGGGTCGTAAGCCGGTTTGAGTCTCCCTTAAGTGGTAGAGAAAGTTGGCATATGAAAACCAACTCTTCTTCCTCCTCCTCCTCTCTCAAAGGCAAAAGACAAGGATTAGGGCCAGGAATAATGATAATAATAATAAAAATTAGGGAAACTGATGCACAGAAAATGTATCTAGCATCCCTTATCTGGCTGCACATGCAGAGGATTCCCCCCCCCTTCCTTTCTAATAAGGGAAAGGTTCTAAATAGATGCAGGAAAGGTTCCAAGTTCTGCCCTTGTAGTTTTCCAAAGAAAGAAGCAATTGTTCCCTAGCCTGCAATTATCCGGTCCCTGCTGAATCTCAGGTTGCAACAAGATGTCTCCAGCTGAGGGTGTGTTTGTGGCGTGTGTGTTTTTTATTATTAGTTCTCTCTCCAAAGGCAGGAAATGCAGCGTGTGGGTGGGAAAGGCCCGCTTCGGACGGTTGCTGTGGTCCTCCGCCAATCAGAAAGCAGCTCCTGCCCGCAGCATCCAATCAGGAAGTTCCTCAGCCTACAGGGAACCTTCACCTGAAGTCCAGTAACCGGAGTTCCCTGCTTTTTACAGAGGCAAGCAAATAGCCTCTGTATCCTCCATCCAATTCAGTATGGTTCAAGAAACCAGCTCCTCCTCCTAGAACTATACAGCTGTTCGTAAGAAGAGGTGTTTAAGAAGAGGTTAGATGGCCATCTGTCAGCAATGCTGGTTCTATGACCTTAGGCAGAGGGAGGGCATCTTGGCCATGGAGTTGGGGTCACTGGGGGTGTGGAGGTAGTTGTGAATTTCCTGCATTGTGCAGGGGGTTGGACTAGATGACCCTGGTGGTCCCTTCCAACTCTGATACTATGCTCTCAAGGAACCTATAGTAATTGCAGCTGCTGAGGCCAGACGCATAAAGAATGCCTTACTTGCTAAAATCCAAGCATTCCAAACCCTACTTTTGAAACACAGCCATTAAATGAGAATATAAGAAAGGCCATGCTGGATCAGACCCAGGCCCATCAAGTCCAGCAGTCTGTTCACACAGGGGCCAACCAGGTGCCTCTAGGAAGCCCACAAGCAAGACGACTGCAGCAGCATTGTCCTGCCTGTGTTCCACAGCACCTAATGTAATAGACATGCGCCTCTGATCCTGGAGAGAATAGGTATGCCTCATGACTAGTATCCATTTGTACTAGTAGCCATGAATAGCCCTCTCCTCTATGAACATGTCCACTCCCCTCTTCAAGCCTTCCAAGTTGGCAGCCATCACCACATCCTGTGATTTTTCTAGTGGTTATTTTTCCTAGCGTTTGGTGGGGGTGGGGGTGAGTGGAGAGAAGGCCTTCTTTAGTGAGTGATGCAAACCCCTATTTTGAATAATGCTTTTTATAGGATAGGGTAGTGGGCGCTGGGGTTGGCCATTTATGCATGGGCAGTTTTGCCTTGGACTTGCCACTCTTTAGATGCACATTTTCCCCATCCAGATTCTCAGAACTCAACCATAAGCCCCCATGCAGAGTTCTGAGAATCCGGATGGGGGAAATGTGCATCTAGAGAGCGGCAAACCCAAAGCAAAACCACCCATGCATAAATGGCCGTGGAGTTTGTGGAACCAAAGGGCTGGTGGCTGCAAATGTTTGGGAACCAGTGCTGTTAAGGAACCCATAGCCCTCAATTTGCAGGACCAGAGCAAGGCTGTTAAAAGATAGGACGTTTTGGAGGACATTGATTCATAGGGTTGCCATGAGTCGGGAGTGACTTGATGGCATTTCACACGCACATTTTTCCTTTCCTTTATCCCTGAGATTGCTCCTTGATACATTGATCTTGAGCAGCGTAATTTTAGATCTAATGCTTGAGGGGAAAAAGGACTGAAATAAATCTTGCCACTGACAATGTAGCCTTGGGATCCCGGTCTCTTAATAAAAAAGGAATTGCCGGACACAGAGGCATTAGATTTATATGTTAAAAGGGGAAAGATATAACGTGATCTCAATTCCTCAGACGCGGCATTCCAAGAGCATGAGCTAATGAATCAATAGAGCCTGAAGAGCAAGTACAGGTTGTCTGGGTACACACATTTTTAAGAAAACCCCAAAATACTACTACATACATTTCCCATCCATCCAGCAGCTCTCTAGCGTCTCACGAGAAACAAGGTTGCAAATAACAAGCTCTTTTCCGGGTTTTGTGGGTGGCCCTTAAAAGAGCCTTTGGGTTACTTTGTTGCCGGCAGCTGGAAGGGGGGGGAAATTCAAGCCCTCTCTCCGCGGATGCGTCGCGCCAGCTGGATGTCCTTGGGCATGATGGTGACCCTCTTGGCGTGGATGGCGCACAGGTTGGTGTCCTCGAAGAGGCCCACCAGGTACGCCTCGCTGGCCTCCTGGAGGGCCATGACGGCCGAGCTCTGGAAGCGCAGGTCGGTCTTGAAGTCCTGGGCGATCTCCCTCACCAGCCGCTGGAAAGGCAGCTTGCGGATGAGCAGCTCGGTGGACTTCTGGTAGCGGCGGATCTCCCGCAGGGCCACGGTGCCCGGGCGGTAGCGGTGGGGCTTCTTCACGCCGCCCGTGGCCGGCGCGCTTTTACGCGCGGCCTTGGTGGCGAGCTGCTTGCGAGGCGCCTTCCCGCCGGTGGACTTGCGAGCCGTCTGCTTGGTACGAGCCATCCTCCTTCCTCGCCGGGGACGCGGCTGAATGAAGAGGAGCGCCTGGCGGCGGAGAATTTATAGCCCAAGCCCCCTCTCCCCATTGGCTGGGGGAGATCGGCGTCTCCGTTTCAGAGTTTGAATTTCGCGGGGTTGTCCGGGATTGGTCAGCAGGCTTTGGGGCACTTTCCCCCGCCCCTTCCCGGCGTGGCTTTCCAGCTTGCATCCCTTTCCCGGAGCCCTCTGAGGTCTTGTTCTTTTCCACGGGACCGATGGCCAAAGTCCCTTTCAAAGACCTCCCAGGGAGGGCAAGAGTCCAGTAGCACCTTAAAGACTCACAAAAATATTTTCTAGCTGTATCTGAAGAAGTGAGCTGTGGCTCGCGAAAGCTCCTACCCTACCAGAAAATATTTTTGTGAGTCTTTAAGGTGCTACTGGACTCTTGCCCTTTTTGAAAAAATATTTTCTGGTAGGGTAGGAGCTTTCGCGAGCCACAGCTCGCTTCTTCAGATACCTGAGAGCTGTGGCTCGCGAAAGCTCCTACCCTACCAGAAAATATTTTTGCTAGTTTTTAAGGTGCTACTGGACTCTTGCCCTTTTCTGCTACTGCAGGCAGACTAACACGGCTACCCACTGTGAATTATCTCCCAGGGAGGGGGACGAGACGAGAACCCGCTTCTCTGGTGGGGTGATCTGGCCTTCGAGACCCACCATGCCTCTTTAACAAGATTATTTTTATCCCTGTACGTCTACGTAAAACTTCGTGTTGCTGTTTTTCCTCGTCCTTCGCTGACTTCTAGGCGCATTCAAAAATCACCATCTAATTTTGGAAGTTACGTCTGCCGGGTTTCCCCTCCCCCTTTTGTCTTGCTTTATGGTTCAAAATCGAAAGCACACGAACCCCCTTCCTTTGTGCAACATTAAACATTTGTGCAATGTAATTCACAGTGGGTAGCCGTGTTAGTCTGTCTGCAGTAGTAGAAAAGGGCAAGCCTTAAAGACTTAACAAAAATATTTTCTGGTAGCTTTATCTGTATCTGAAGAACTGAGCTGTGGCTCACGAAAGCTCATACCCTACCAGAAAAATATTTTTGTTAGTCTTTAGGGTGCTACTGGACTCTTGCCCTTTTCTACTTGTGCAATATAATTTGTCTGGCTTGATTGTTCCAAATCGCAAGCGCTTTAACCCACCCACCCCCGCCTTTGTATGAGTTTCACAACCACGTGTGTCCCTGTTAACCGGGGGTAACAATCCGATGTTTTATTTCGGCCAAGGAAATTTTCCTACAAAGGGGGGGCAAGATAAATCTAATTAGACCCACAAAGGGTTTATTTAAAAAATAAATAAGATTATCTCGTAATTTTGGAACTACCCTTTCCCGCCCCACACCGAATGATTGTATGAATGTTTACACGGAAACCAATCACAGTCCTGGGCAGCTCTCCCTGCAGAAACCTTCCGAGAAGACACCCGCCGGTGTGGGGTAGTGGGGGGGCGGGACGGGGACGATTCTAGCCCCCACCTAACTGCCTCGGCGGCTGCGCAGCCGGGGGCGAACGATGCTGAAGGCGTCGGAGTTAGAGCCGAGCTGGCTTTGCTTGCATGAACAGCGAGAGGCGGAGTCCTTGGAGAGGGAAGCGGTTTGAAAATCCCGCGCTGCGAAGTGATTGGATCACCTCCCTCCCTCTCCTCGATCTCTGATTTGACGAACTTGTCACTTTAAGGCGTTAAAAAAAATCTAGAAGGATAAATCTGTACTGATTAAAAATAACAGTGGATACGTGTCCGAGAAGTTTCCTTAAACAGTATCTCCTATTTGACGAAGGGAGCTTTGCCTCTGGAAAGCCCAAATCCAATCCTAGAAAAGGGCAAGAGTCCAGTAGCACCTTAAAGACTAACAAAAATATTTTCTTCATCTGAAGAAGTGAGCTGTGGCTCACGAAAGCTCATACCCTACCAGAAAATATTTTTTGTTAGTCTTTAAGGTGCTACTGGACTCTTGCCCTTTTCTACTACTGCAGACAGACTAACATGGCCACCCACTGTGAATTAAATCCAATCCTGTGAGGAAAGGTTAAGGAGCTTGGTATGTTTAGCCTGTAGAGGGGAAGACTGAGAGGGGATATGATAACCATCTTCAAGTACTGGAAGGGCTGTCATATAGAAGATGGTGCCGAATTGTTTTCTGTTGCCCCAGAAAATCGGACCAGAGCCAACGGGTTGAAATTATATCAAAAGAGCTTCCTCTAGATATTAGGAAGAATTTCCTAACTGTTGGAGGGGTTCCTCAGTGGAACAGGCTTCCTGGGGAGGTGGTGAGCTCTCCTTCCCTGGAGGGTTTTAAGCAGAGGCTAGATGGCCATCTGTCAGCAATGCTGATTCTATGACTTTAGGAAGATCATAAGAGGGAGGGCATCTTGGGCATCTGGGCCTGGAGTAGGGGTCACTGGGGGTGTGTGGGGGGAGGTACTTGTGAATTTCCTGCATTGTGCAGGGGGTTGGACTAGATGACCCTGATGATACCTTCCAATTTCATAATTCTATACCCTGAAAATCTTATTGGTCTTTTAGAACAAGAGTTGGTTTTTAATATGCCAACTTTCTCTACCACTTAAGGGAGACTCAAACCGGCTTACAATCTCCTTCCCCTCCCCACAACAGACACCATGCGAGGTAGGTGGGGCTGAGAGAGCTCTTAATAGAACTGTGACTGGCCCAAGGTCACCCAGCTGGCTTCACGTGTAAGAGTGGGGAAACACATCCAGTTCACCAGATTAGCCTCCGCTGCTCGTGTGGAGGAGTGGGGAATCAAACCCGGTTCTCCAGATCAGACTCCACTGCTCTTAACCACTACATCAGGCTTGCGCTCCTCAAATTGAGCTACTATACAATGTGTGACCTTTCTCTAGTCCTTTTCTCTACGCCAAGTCACAGAAAAAAGGGAGCAAGAAGCAATGCATAAGCAGGAAAGACACCTTTCTTTTTCTTGCTTTCCTGGAATAAGATATTCAAATAGTTTTGAGGGACCAAAACTCACATATACAAGTTTTGGAAGAAGGCTTGTCTTTAACATGCCATTTACCCACCGTCTTCTAAACTGAGTGGCAGAGGAAGTGTGTTGTGGTTAGAGACAAGTATCACTCAAAATTCTGCTCTGCCCTGAGGGGGGGGGAATTGCCTGGTTTGGGGCCACTGAGCCTTTTTCAGCCTGGCAAGGATGGCTGAGGATAAAACACACCACTGGGTTATTTAGAGGAAGGGTACCATAATACTAATTAAATGCAGAGTTCCAGAGTGTAGCCTGGTTGATCTGCCGAAGAACAGTTTGGATTAGAGTCCCTGTAGCCCTGACCAGAATTGAGCTGTGACTTGACTGGGGGGTGGGGGTGGGGAATAAAATCCCAGAGTCAAATTTCCTTTCTCAAACACTAGTAGGAATGCAGATCTGTGTCTTAAAACCCAGCCAGAATATGGGAGGGTGTCGTAAAGGATGCAAAGGTACAATGTTGTGTGTGTGTGTGTGTAAAGTGCCGGCGACCCCGTTTCGAGGTTTTCATGGCAAGAGACTAACAGAGGTGGTTTGCCAGTGCCTTCCTCTGCACAGCAACCCTGGTCTTTTTTGGTGGTCTCCCATCCAAATACTAACCAGGGCTGACCCTGCTTAGCTTATGAGATCAGGCTAGCCTGGGCCACTGTAATCTAATAAAATACAGAGTCTAGAAATCGATTTATGGTGTTAGAGAAGCATATAGGCAAATGTCCAAAGTGAGATACTTAACAGCCCTGTTGGATCTGACCAGTGATCCCCCATGGTGTAGGGAGCAATCCTAAACAGGTCTCAGAAATAAGCCCCATTCAATTCAATGGGGCTTACTCCAAGGAAAGTGTCTTTAGGATTGCAGTCGTAGCAGTTAAGAGTTGGAGTGGTATCTGGGCAGACTTAGGTTTGAATCCCCACCTGTGCCATAGAAACTCACCAGGTGACCTTGGGCCAGCCAGCTTAACCTACCTCACAGGGTTGTTGTGAAGATAAAAAGGAGAGAAGAATGCTATAAGCTGCATTGTGTCCCCATTGGGGGAAAAGGCGGCGTATAAATGACTTTAATAAAGAAATTTGCACAGTGGCCTGGAGGACCAATAAACAGAGCAGAGATGGAGTCTCCCTCCCTCCCTCCCATGCTGTGTCCCAGCAATGGTTGTGAGGTTTACTGTCTCTGGTTATGGATGTTTTCAGTGACCCCAGAGAGCAGCCCTGGTGCATCTAACACCCTTTTAGGGATTATCAGTACACGCTACTGAAGGAATGTATTCTGAAGTGATCTGGCTCCAGGGATACGAATTTTAGGCAAAGGGAAATAATTCTAAGCACGGCCGCCCAGGAAACAGGAAACGAAATTTGGTCAGAACTGCTTCAGCGGTTTCACACCTCCATATGGAACAGTGAGTTTGGTTTCTAGGGAACGAAGGCATAGAAAGTAAAATGGAAGGGGGGGGGCTGACATTTTCAGGAAATTGACCATCTGGCCAGCAAACTAAAAGCACTGACAACTGGTAAAAAAAGTCCACGCCTTCAAAATAAAAGTTTCAGGCTTTGGGACAACCCCAAATAGAAAAGCCCTATTTAAATAGAAAGTAGATTCCTTTGAAATGCAGTATACGAGTGTTACAAACACCAATATTTATGCATGGGAGGTTTTGCCTCAGATTTGCCACTCTCTAGGTGCACATTTTCCCCACCCCGTTTCTCAAAACTCAAAAATAAGCCCCCATGCAGTTTTGAGAACTGCGTGGAAATGTGACCAAGCCAAACCTCCCATGGGTAAATGGCAAAGGACTGCTCAAAAACAGATGGGGATCAAATCAGAAGCAACTCGACGGCACTTACACACACACACACACACACAAACAGACTCGCAGCTCTTTAGGTGAAATTGTGGGTGGCTCTGAAAAGAGCCTTTGGGTTTAAGATGCAGAAGGGACTTCTTCCTTGTTTCCGGGTTAAAAAGGCTGCCTTCATTTGCCCTTGGCCTTGTGGCTCTCGGTCTTCTTGGGCAGCAGGACGGCCTGGATGTTGGGCAAGACCCCCCCCTGGGCGATGGTGACCTTGCCCAGCAGCTTGTTGAGCTCCTCGTCGTTGCGGATGGCCAGCTGGAGGTGGCGGGGGATGATGCGCGTCTTCTTGTTGTCGCGGGCGGCGTTGCCGGCCAGCTCGAGGATCTCGGCCGTCAGGTACTCCAGCACGGCGGCCAGGTAGACGGGCGCGCCGGCCCCCACCCGCTCGGCGTAGTTGCCCTTGCGGAGCAGGCGGTGGACGCGGCCCACGGGGAACTGCAGGCCGGCGCGGGAGGAGCGCGACTTGGCCTTGGCCCTCGCTTTGCCCCCTTGCTTGCCGCGGCCAGACATGACGGCGCCACTAAAACCTCCGCGTCAAACCTTGCACGCAATAACGAAGCAAACCGCGAATGCTTCCCCGGAGCAGAGCGGGGGCCTTTTATACCTTCCCGATACCTGGGGAAGCGCACTTTTGATTGGCTGCGTTTGCAGCTCGGTGTCGGGCGGCCAATCGGATGCTGAGTTTCCCAGCCCCGCCAACCGAAAGGAGAAGGTGTCGCACCCGTCCAATGGGAACGGGAGGCTCACAGTGCCCTTAATTTGCATGTGCGCGCGCCGGGGGCGGTGATGTCAGATGACCCTGGGTCCAATCGCGGCGTTGGAGCTTGGATACCCTCATTTGCATACGGGGACTTTAAATAGAGGCCAGGCTGACTCAGGCTTCAGTCGCGTTTTGCTTGGGAGTAGTGCAAGAGCTGTCTGGTCGTGTTTTGGGACCGAAGGGGATCTGCCAACATGCCCGAGCCAGCCAAGTCCGCTCCGGCGCCGAAGAAAGGCTCCAAGAAAGCCGTGACCAAGACCCAGAAGAAAGGCGACAAGAAGCGCCGCAAGAGCCGCAAGGAGAGCTACTCCATCTACGTCTACAAGGTCCTCAAGCAGGTCCACCCCGACACCGGCATCTCCTCCAAGGCCATGGGCATCATGAACTCCTTCGTGAACGACATCTTCGAGCGCATCGCCGGCGAGGCCTCCCGCCTGGCGCACTACAACAAGCGCTCCACCATCACCTCCCGGGAGATCCAGACGGCCGTGCGCCTCCTGCTGCCCGGGGAGCTGGCCAAGCACGCCGTCTCCGAGGGGACCAAGGCCGTCACCAAGTACACCAGCTCTAAGTAAGCGGATTGGCTGCTGCTGCTTCGCAAGGAGATCCGAGAAACCCAAAGGCTCTTTTAAGAGCCACCCACCTTTTCATTAAAAAAAGCTGTAATGACTACATATTCTTCGTCCGTGAAGTTACAGTGCTTAATTTATTAAAAGTAACTCTTCAATTCTAACAGTTTTCTGAATAAAGCTTAAAAATCCATATGTGCTTTCAGGTTTTGCTCCCCCTTTTAACAGATGGGCTTTTTATTGTAAAGGAGTTGTATTACTCTTGCATATACCTTTGGCCATTAATGCATGGGAGGATTTGCTGCTCTTTAGATGCACGTTTTCCCCATATAATTCTAACCTCATGGGGGCTTATTTTTGCATTTTGAGAATTCAGGTGGGGGAAATGTGCATCTAGGGAGCAGCACATCGAAGGCAAAACCTCTCAGGCATAAATGGGCTTTGACTGCAATTAAAACACTTCAATTTCAGTTTGCTGAAACTTCCCCTCCCCCAAAGCTAGGTTAATATCTGGGGAGAGCAGGTGAAATAATGGGGGGGGGGGTTGATTGCAATAAAAACATTCTTCAGTTTTAGATTGCTAAAACCATCCCCCTCCCCCAAATCTAGGCTAATATCTGGGGAGAGCGGATGAAATAATTGGGGGGGGGGTGAGCGCTCTAAACTGGTATTTTCAATTTAGGTTCTCTCTGCTACGTTCAGCAGTCGGGGTGGTAGATGTTACAAAGATCGTGTATTTGTTGCATATGTGCCCTTGGAGCACACTTTGCCATTCCATGAATAAGCTCATGTTTTGTTACAAACCCAGCATATATTGAAACAAGGAAAATGCAACATACCATCTCTATTATCTAATATTGGTTTGTGAATATCCTGGGTATAGCATAAGCACATGGTCTCACGGTTGAACATTTTATTTTAACATTGTGTAAAGAACTTGGGGGGGGGATCAAGAGTTCAGATGATAAATGATAGGGAAGCTTGGAAATCCCAAATATTTTTGTGTGTTCGGTGGCAGACGTCTGGGAAGAGACATGGAGGTTTGCATGTTTACCCAGGACTTTTTACTGCATCTGGAAGTTAGGCCTTCAGTCCTGGATCGGGTGTTCTCTCCTGGAGACAAAATCCTGTTCTACATAGCTTGGGAGCTGAGAAGGATACTGAAAGCAGGGGTGGGGTTAGTGTCACAATTCTAGAATAGTTCAAATTGAATTCTCCATTTTTGGACTATTAAGGATTCTTTAAAAAATTACATCTGGTTCTTCTAAAGATCTATCTATCTGGGGGTCAGGAAGCAACTTTCCTCCAGGCCAGATTGGCCAGGGATCCTGAAAATTGGCTTTGTTTTTTGGCCATCTTCTGGGCAAGGCGTAGGGGTCACTGTGTGTGTGTGGGGGGGAGGTAGTTGTGAATTTCCTGCATTGTGCAGGGGTTGGACTAGATGACCCTGGTTCCAACTCCATAATTCTATGATTCTAACTTGCTAAAGACTAGCGTAGTAGCAGAGAGACTGCTGTGAATCCCAAAGACCTGGATTCCAATCTTGCCTCTGCAATGAGCTCACTAGGAGGCCTTAGGCAAACCACTTTGCCTCAGTGTTCTCGTCTGCAATATGGGTGTAATAAAGCAACTCTTATTTCCAGGCCAACTTGGAAGGCTTTAAGAGTGGACATGTTCATGGAGGAGAAGAGTATTCAATGGCTACTAGTAAAAATGGATGCTAAGTCATGATGGATGCCTATTCTCTCCAGTCTCAGAGGAGCATGCCTATTATATTGGGTGCTGTGGAACACAGGCAGGATAATGCTGCTGCAGTGGTTTGTTTATGAGCTTCCTAAAGGCACCAGGTTGGGCACTGTGTGAACAGACTGCTGGACTTGATGGGCCTTTGGTCTGATCTAGCAGGGATCTTATGTTCACGGTTGTTTTTAGGACCACTGAGAAAATGCATGTGATTCTATCCCGTTTTATTCTCAAAACACCCCAGTTGAGACAGGCTTGGCTGGTAAGGGTGTTACCAGATCTCCCCCCCACATCTAGTTTTGGCATTGATCATGGATTTACAGCTAGGGCTTGTCAAAACCCAGCACTCTGTTAGCTACTATTCACAGGTTCTGCACATTTTGACTGCTGTTTGTTTTTTTGAAAATCACATACTTGACCCCTTCCCCTGGAACAAAGGTCATACAAATAGAAGAAGTTTGTTTTTATATGCTGACTTTCTCTACCACTGAAGGAAGAATCAAACCAGCTTACAATCACCTACTCCCCGCCCCCAACAGACACCCTGTGAGGTAGGTGGGGCTGAGAGTGTGTGACTAGCTCAAGGTCACCCAGGGGGCTTCATGTGAAGCAGTGGGGAAACCAACCCAGGTCACCAGATTAGCATCCACCACTCATGTGGAGGAGTGGGGGATCAAACCTGGTTCCCCTGATCAGAGTCCACCACTCCAAACCACTGCGCTTAACCACTACACTATGCTGGCTCTTGAGGTAATAGGTACTTGAGGTCAGGAATGAAAAGCAGCCACTTGCCCTTCTGATGGTGAAGCACTTTATGGTGATTTGCCACTGAAAGGAAAAGGTTTCAACCCTTTAAAAGAGACCCTGTATTTTGAGCTGGTTTTATACACACCCATTCCAATTTTCAAAAAGCAACTGTTTCCTTTCAGAATTTATCTGATACTTGCAACACTTGGATACTAGAGAATGAATTCAGGCATTATTCATATACCTTTATTTAAAGGTATATTTTGAGCTGGTTTTATACACACCCATTCCAATTTTCAAAAAGCAACTGTTTCCTTTCAGAATTTATCTGATACTTGCAACACTTGGATACTAGAGAATGAATTCAGGCATTATTCATACACCTTTATTGAAAGAAAAAAAATTCTTGGCACATTTGCATAATTGCCCCGCTGGTGTTAAGACTTCTCTAGCTCAGTACCTTAATAATTAAAGTATATGGAATTTAGCCAAAATGCTTTAAACAGCATGGTGTTCTTGACTTTGGAGCTGATCACAACGGGCAAATTCGTCATCTTTTAAGGAGTGAGTTCCAGAGAAACAGTTTTCCTAGTTAGGATATTGGGGTTTTTTTGCTTCATTTGCAAGCTGTACTTTTGCTACAAAACAGCTTGGATCTGGGGGAAACCAGTCAAGAGAGGGAAGAAGAGAGAGGGAGGGGAAAAAACAGGCAGCTTAGCAGTATTTTGCACGCACTTTATTATATGGTTGCAATCTCAAGAATAAGAATCATTTACTTTTTAAAAGCTTTTGAACACAGTGTGGTACATAAAGTAAACATTAACTGGGGCCCCGAACCAAGTCCAGTGGCTTTTGCTGAGTTGCCGGAGAGCTTCTGCCTTTTTTCATTCACTTTGAACAATAGAATTACACCAAGCATGGTTACTGTGAGAATAAAATCACAATGCATTGCAGAAAGGTGGTGGTAAATAAGGCAACACAACAGATGCATTTCAGAGCCCGTTTACACATACGAAAGAGGAGGAAGAAGAGTTGGTTTTTATACCCCGCTTTTCTCTACCTTTAAGGAGTCTAAAAGGGGCTCACAATCACCTTCCCTTCCTCTCCCCACAACTGGCACCTTGTGAGGTAGGTGGGACTGAGAGGGTTTGGATAAAACTGTGATTAGCCCAAGGTCACCCCTCCACGTGAAGTCGGGAAACCAACCCGGTTCAGCAGATTAGTCCGCTGCACATGTGGAGGAGTGGGGAATCAAACCCGGTTCTCCAGATTAGAGTTCACCGCTCTTAACAACTACACCACGCTGGCTATGTTTTTTTAAGGCCCCAAAGGTTTGTGGAGTACTTAGAGCCTACGCATGTTTCCAGTTAGCTCCCTTGGCTTTGAATAAGTGAGTCATCCGGTAACCTTTATAAAAAAAACCATGTGATTTTGATAGGAATCTTAAAGCTTTTAAAAATTTTTTAAAAGCCTTCTCACACCAAATTAGGAAGTCTAAGTTAATAAAACAGGCAGATAATCCACACAGCAGGTCTTAGTCAAATGTAGGATTTCCAGGTCCCTCTCTGCCTTTGGCTGGAAATCAGTTGCAATAGTAGGAGATCTCCAGCTAGTACCTGGAGGTTGGCAACCCTAGTCAAACGGTGGTAAGCCAAACAGTTCAGGCCTGAAATCTTCCATCGACTGGAGCAGCAGGGTGGCTCCCTTGGTGAGATCCTTGTTCAGGTTTTCGTCGGGAATCATGACTACCTGCATGCCGGCTCTCAGTGCTGCTTGCACCCCATTAGGGGCATCCTCAAAGACAAGGCACTTTTCCAGCGGGGGCGGCGGGTCAAACCTCCGGGCACAGACCAAAAAGATGTCCGGCTGCGGCTTGCCGCCCTTCACTTCCGGGTCGTCCCCCAAGACGATGTGATGAAACAAACCAAAGAAGTCCTTGTGGCGAGTGGATTTGGTGTCGAAGCTCTCTCGGGAGGAGCTGGTGGCCACCGCGATGGGGATCTGGTGCCGATGCAGGTGGTGGATCAGTTTGGCAACACCCGGCATCAAGTTGGCGGCGGGGAATAATTTCTCTTGCAGGATCCTGCTCTCGTGCAATAGCTCTTCTTTGGTGATCGGGAGATCCAGGGTGTCCCGGATGATCTCTGCTCCCTCCAGGGCCTTCTTGCCCATGGCTAAAGATTTCACGTCCCAGGTGTAGGTCTTGCCAAAGCGCTGGCAGATCTCTTGGTACGCCACGGTGTAAAGGCGCTCGGTGTCCAACAGCAGGCCGTCCATGTCAAAGATGAGGTGGGTGACGGGTTGCAAGGAAGGAGGGCTGGAAGGAGACGTGGCCATTGCAGGGCGGCAGCAACCTCCCACGATCAGAAAGACCGTTCCTTGGCCGACTCTCCTTTGCCCCACAGAGAATAAAATAAAATAAAGCATACACGCCACCGGAACAGCAAGATCGATGTTTGTTTAGCCTGGGCGGGAATTAAATGCAGTGCCAAAACCGCGCAAGACGCAAAGGTCACTTTTCTACGCAGACTCAAGGACAAAGGCGGAAAGGCGCCAAAAACGTCCCGTTTGAAACGATGCTATCCGATTGGCCGCTTTGAAACCTCTCGGTCGCTCATTGGTCGAATGTCTGAACTAGCCCTCAGTTATGCAAAATAAGGAGCAGTTCCCCCCCCACCCCGCCCCTGAGCGCGCGGTTTTCACTCTGGTCCGACACCAGGCAATATAAACCAGCGTCGGCAGCTTTTGCAAATCACTTCGGTTTGGTGAATCTGCGCTGAAGATGTCCGGTCGCGGGAAAGGCGGGAAGGGTCTCGGCAAAGGCGGCGCCAAGCGCCACCGTAAAGTCCTGCGGGACAACATCCAGGGCATTACCAAGCCGGCGATCCGTCGCTTGGCGCGGCGCGGCGGCGTGAAGCGGATCTCCGGGCTGATCTACGAGGAGACCCGCGGCGTGCTGAAGGTCTTCCTGGAGAACGTGATCCGAGACGCCGTCACCTACACCGAGCACGCCAAGAGGAAGACCGTGACCGCCATGGACGTGGTCTACGCCTTGAAGCGCCAGGGCCGCACCCTGTACGGCTTTGGGGGCTAAATCTTTGCTACAAAGGACAACCGCGACAACAAAAGGCCCTTTTAAGGGCCACCCACTTTTCCAATAAAAGAGCTGCATTTCTGGCCTTGAAACTAAAGCTGCTGTTCCTTTAGGGGAGGGGCCGCGGCTCTAGTGGTAGAGCATCGGCTTGGCATGCAGAAGGTCCCAGGTTCAATCCCCGGCATCTCCAGTTAAAGGGTCCAGACAAGTAGGTGATGTGAAAGACCTCTGCCTGAGACCCTGGAGAGCCGCTGCCGGACTGAGTAGACAATACTAACTTTGATGGACCAAGGGTCCGATTCAGTAGAAGGCAGCTTCATGCGTTTAAGTGAAACACGTCGTGCGCTTGGTCAGGGAAGGTATTTCCTCTACACCTTTAAGCCATTTCACAGTGGGTAGCCGTGTTAGTCTGTCTGCAGTAGAAAAGGGCAAGAGTCCAGTAGCACCTTAAAGACTAACAAAAATATTTTCTGGTAAGGTATGAGCTTTCGTGAGCCGCAGAAAATATTTTTGTTAAGTCTTTAAGGTGCTACTGGACTTTTGCCCTTTTCTACTTCCTTTAAGCCGTGTCAGAGAGGGGGTGTCCGTCTGTGCATCACAAATGTTTCCTATCGCTTTAATTTATAAAGAAGGGGTAGGTTTGGGTTAAGACTTCAGTACGTTTAGCAAAACTCGTTGCAAAAAGGCGCCCAAAAGATTGCATCCCAGGACAAAGAAATTACCAGCTACTTAATGCTGCCCAGCAGCCTTTGTCCTCGAGTCCTTTGTTCGCCTGCGCGTGATCTCATTGGCTGCGGCCAATGAAGTCACAAAGGGGAGCCGAGGGATTGGAGGGTTGCCCTTGCTAGAGGCGCGAGGCATGATGGGAATCGTAGTCTTGATGTTGGGGGTGGATTCCCTCTTTGCGCTGCTTGGCTTCAGAAGGGTAGGAAAGGAAACACGCGATCCGCTCTTGGATTTCAGGTCGGACCCGCAAGCTTTGTTTTCAGACTGCGCTCAGTGATCCAAAATGGGCAATGCTTGTCCAAAACTGTCAAGTAGCTTTCCCCATCTCTTGCCCACCAAAGGTTAAAAAAAAAATCTGTCCATAAACTGGCAAAAATGGATTTTACTATTTTAATTAGTGAGTTATAGAAACTAGTTTTTAATACTTTTATATTTTACTGTTAATAGATATTTTTAAAACTGTTTAGACACTTCTTCGGAAGTTGGGTGATGGGTCACTTTTTAAGGTGGGTGGAGGGTCGAAGGGGTATCTTGAGGGTTTTTTTTGAACTTTATAATTTTGTAACCATGAATGTATTAATAAGTATAAATAGATACTCTTTTGTATTTCTTTTTTTTATTTTCTTTTTATTATTATTGTTGTATTTGTTTTGTTTTATGTTATAAAAAAATCTGTTCTCTAAGCATGGGCAAAGTTTCTTGGTCGGGTCTAATTCTACAACAGAGTAAAGCCTGGCAGTTCAAGTGGTGAGTGCTCCTTCCCTAGAAGTTTTTAAGCAGAGGCTAGATGGCCATCTGTTAGCAATGCTGATTCTATGACCTTGGGCAGTTCATGAGAGGGAGGGCACCTTGGCCATCTTCTGGGCATGGAGTAGGGGTCACTGGGGGTGTGTTGGGGGGAGGTAGTTGTGAAATTCCTGCATTGTGCAGGGGGTTGGACTAGATGACCCTGGTGGTCCCTTCCAACACTATGATTCTAAGTGTGTGCTGTGGAATCTTGTCCTACCTTATAGTCATAGAGTTAGAAGGGGCCACACAGGCCATCTAGTCCAACCCCCTGCGCAGCGCAGGATCAGCCTAGCCCTAGAGCATCCCTGACAAGTGTTCGTCCAGCCTCTGCTTGAAGACGGGGCCAGTGAGGGGGAGCTCCCGCCATTCCATCCACATGATGGAGAAAGTGTTAATCTGCTTTCTATCAGTGTATTAACCAGTTATCAAAGGGGGAAAAAGAGGCCTATCGTGAACAAAAATTGGATAATTTCTGCACCTTAACTGTTCTTTGTGTGCTAGTATCTTCTGGGATTCTAAGGAAACATCCCTGAGGTTTCTACATATGAGGTTGCTAGAAACTGTCTCGAGAATTTGGCAGAGATAGATGTATTTTTTGCAATGAAAAGGGAAGAGAAGGTTGCCTTTCCACTACTGACCTTCCCCTGTGATATATAGCCACTCAGAGAAGTGCTAGGTGTGCCCTGGAGATACATCCCCCAGTCAAGCATAAAAACGGTGCGGTGGCTTGCATTCTTCATGAATAAACATCCTCATCCTTTTACCTCAGTCTTCTGCTGAATGCGGAACTTTTACCACAGATTATTTGGGTTGGAAAGTGTCCCCTCAAGACAGTTTGAAAACTATTGATCTACAGAACTCATTGCTGGAGTCGATAAAGGTATGGAAAACAGATGTATTGGGTGGCTTCTGGCCAAGAGAATCCATGTCAGCTTGGAAAACGGAGGCCCCCCACACCCTGCGTCCGCAAAAAAATCCACCCACACATGGAAGCTTTAATCCTAAATGCAAAGGCAACTGTTCTAATCCAGTACAGCCGTTCTCCGGTTGTTGTGCCCCACTGCTAATAATGTGGCTCGTTATTTCAAGTCAATATAACATATTTATTGGAAAGGAAGACAACTCTAAATGCAAGGTGCCTCCCATTGAAAATATTATGCACACAAAAATTATTATCGGACATAACTCTAACTTGTACGCAAATGTAAGATGACCCCCCCTCTTTTTTATGACATACCTGAAAAATAATCCAGTCTTGCATTTGAGTAAATACTGTAAAGCCCTGACTTGGATAGCCCAGGCCAGCCTGATCTCGTCAGGTCTCAGAAGCTAAGCAGGGTCAGCCCATTTGGATGGGAGACCTCTAAGGAATACCGGGGTCGTGACGTGGAGGCAGGCAACGGCAAACCACTCCTGAACGTCTCTTGCCTTGAAAACCCTACCAGGCATCACCATAAGTCAGCTGTGACTTAACGGCAAAAAAGCAAGCTGTATAACATTTGGCTTCCTGCATTTCTTGACCCTCTTTCCCGCCAATGGCACCCAGCTTTTCGGTTTCTCACCCCGACCCAATAGGGTCCCTATCTCTTGCCAGCGACCTTCCTGCTGGGCCCATTTTGTTGGAAAGAATAGACTGTGCAATGTAGAAGAAGAAGAAGAGTTGGTTTTTATATGCCGACTTTCTCTACCACTTAAGGAAGAATCAAACCGGCTTACAATCACCTTCCCCTCCCCACAACAGACACCCTGTGAGGCAGGTGGGGCTGAGAGAGCTCTAAGAGAACTGTGACTGGCCCAAGGTCACCCAGCCGGCTTCATGTGGAGCAGTGGGGAAACCAACCCGGTCCACCAGATTAGAGTTCGCTGCTCATAGGGCTTCCAATATATCTCCCGCTATTACAACTGACCTCCGGGTGACCGAGGTCAGTTCCCCTGGAGAAAATGGGCAATTGGACTCTATGGCATCGAAATTCTTCCCCTCTCTAAACCCTGCCGTCCTCAGGCTCCACCCCCAAAAATCTCCAGGTATTTCCCAACCTGGAGCTGGCAACCCTAGCCGCTCATGACAAGGAGTGGGGAATTAAACCTGGTTCACCAGACTAGAGTCCGCCACTGTTGAGGAGGAGTGGGGAATTAAACCCAGCTCTCCAGATTAGAGTCCACTGCTCTTAACCACTACATCACACTTTCTCTCCTATAGGACTCCTATAGATCCGTGGCTGCCGTTCCTATGTTATATAAGGCCAAAATCTCACAAGGGGGTAGGATTTGACCCCTGCCCTTACTGTCTGTATCACTAACAAGCTCGTTGGCTTTGAGGCCCAATGTGTCTCATCTAAAAAGGTCCCCAGACCCTTGTTACTCCCAAGAAAGTGTGGCTGGATCGGTAGCAAACATTTGGCCTTCTCCTTAGAGGCGAGGCTGGCCTTTTGGGCTTCCCCACCCTCAGTTCCCCTATCTCACGAAGGTGTGACCCTGCCCCGGAACCAGCTGCACGTGATGCATCTGAGGAAGGAGGTCATGAAGCGGAAAAGGGCCGGGAAACGGAAGAGCAGGTTGTAATAGGTGCCAACGGAGAGATCCCCCGAGGTGTCGGCGTACTTCAGGGCCACCAAGGGCGTGTAGAGGGTGTTGGTCTGCGTTCGGAACGGTGGGCGCTCCTTGCCGATCACCGTCACGACAGCCTGGAGGAAGGCAAGACACAAAAACGTTGAAATTTTGAGGCCCTGTGTCTTGGGCCCTGTGTCAC
The DNA here is from genome assembly GCF_029931775.1 of Euleptes europaea. Lineage (NCBI taxonomy): Eukaryota > Metazoa > Chordata > Lepidosauria > Squamata > Sphaerodactylidae > Euleptes > Euleptes europaea. The sequence goes on from NC_079312.1 coordinate 171,845,005, forward strand.
AATCTTCACCATTCATAGGGTTGCCAACCTCCAGGTGGTGTCTGGAGATCTCCCGCTGTTACAACTGATCTTCAGGTGACAGAGATCAGTTCCCCTGGAGAAAATGGGCGCTTTGGCCATTGGGCTCTATGGCATTGAAGTCCCTCCCCTCCCCAAACCCTGCCCTCCTCAGGCTCCACCCCAAAAATCTCCAGGTATTTCCCAACCCGGAGCTGGCTACTCTTAACATTCAGGATTTCTTGGAGTAGCGATTATCCAGGTGGAACAGTGGTCGATGCTGGAGAAAAGGAAGGCCGTTCTTTTTCCACAGGCCGTCATTTAGTTTTAAAACACTCTACCCTGTACTCTTAAAGCCCTGATGGGTTCCTCGTCCTAAAGTATAATGGAAATACTAAAACATGTGTTTAAAGTGTCAATTGTAAGCCCACAACAATAGAAATTGCAGTTAAAAGACCCACAGTCTGTAATAGGGTTGCCAGGTCCCCCTGGATACCAGCGGGGGGTGGGGGGTAGGGTTTCAAGCTCCAGGTTGGGAAACTCCTGGAGATTTGGAGATAGAGCCTGAGGAGGACAGGGACCACAGTACACCCTCCAAAGCATCTATTTCTCCAGGGGAACAGATCTCTGTAGTCTGGAGATGAGCTGTAATTCCAGGGAATCCCCAGATCCCACCTGGAGGCTGGCATCCCTATTCTGTTAGCATAAACCAACATATAAAGGGCGATAAAGGGGTCACTGGGGGTGTGGGGGGGGGAGGTAGTTGTGAATTTCCTGCATTGTGCAGGGGGTTTTACTAGATGACCCTGGTGGTCCCTTCCAGCTCTATGATTCTATTCTATGAATCCTCTTAGTTAAAGGCCTGGATGAAAGGGAAAAATTTGTCTGGTGCCTAAATCTAGCAGTGCCAGGCAAGCCTTCTCTGGGGTTTCATAAGTGGGGGGCCACTACAGAAAAGGTCACCAGCACCTGAACAGCCTACCCATAAATTGGCTGCCTGATTGCGACCGGGGATCAGGACATGAGCCGAACCCGCAGAGCCACCCTAACGGCACAATGGAAACCTGGCTCTGCTTTGCCTTGTCTGCCAAAAATAATTTGATCCGTTAAGATGAGATCTGGGGCAAAGGTTGAGTGCAGAAGGTGTTTCCCTCCGTAGCCCTCTCAGTTAAAGGCCTTGGGAATACGTCTTGTGAATATGTCCCTACCTTGGCCACAGTCTCGGGGGTTTGGCCCATGGTGGCGAATATCTCGTGCGAGGCAGGTAGATAGATCTCCTTGAAGTATCGCACTGTGTCAGGGTCAGCTCCTGGGAATTCAGAGCGGGCCACCTCCTCGATCAGCTTCATCTCAAATTCCGTGTTCACGGGCCCGGGCTCTACCAGAGAGATACTGTGGAGGATGGAGGTATAGAGAAGGGGTTAGCTCAGGGGTGTCAAACATAAGGCTCAAGGGCCAGATCCAGCCCCTTGAGAGCTCTTATCCAACCCATGAGCCAGCCAAGGCAACCTCCCCCCTCCCGATCCCGATCTGGGCTGGCGAGTCCATGGCAGGCTTGCTAGCTGGGCACCCCCACCCCCCCGCTAGGGTTCCTACGGGAACTGGTGAATTGACTTCATGATATATAGAATTTAATTAAGCTTGGATACTTGTAAGTATAATATATATGAATTAATTTTACTTAAGTGAAGCTCATAGAAATTTCATGTTGGAATGTATTATATTTAATGTAGGATTGGAAATGGGGCTGAAGAAATATACTAAGAAGATTGTACTATTTATAGACTGCATCAAACACGTTTTGTATATTTTGTATATATATTGTTTATTGTCACTTTTTGTAGTCTATTGTACTTGTTGAAATGTTTTGAAACACAATACATATTTTGTATCATTGTACTATATTTTTCCTGTGCCAGTTTCCAAACCTCCAGGTACTAGCTGGAGATCTCCTGCTTTTACAACTGATCTCCAGCCGATAGAGATCGGTTCACCTGGAGAAAATAGCCGCTTTGGCAATTGGGCTCTATGGCATTGAAGTCCCTCCCCAAACCCTGCCTTCCCCACGCTCCGCCCCCAAACCTTTGCTGGTGGCAAACCTCCGCCCCCCCTTTGCTGCTGGCAAAGTGGGACCTGGCAACCCTAACCCCTGCTCCCAAGGTGTCAATCATCAAAGACTGTTAAATAAAAGAAAATACCGTAAGAGAGTTATTGTTTTAAGCATGTTTGTATTTTAAGTAAAACAAAAAAGAAAAGAAAAAAATGGTATCTTTAATTGGCTTTGCCTGTGTCTTCTATAAAGTTTGTATCTCCAGTAACTGTCATTTAATTTTATGGTACGCATGGGCTGCCCCGACCAAGTGACATTTATGTCCTATCCAGCCCTCATAACAAATGAGTTTGCCACCCCTCTGAGAAACCCAAATTCCAATCTTTGCTCTGCACGAAACGTTGTGTGACTGGGGGCCAGTCTAGCCCACCCTATGAGTTCGTTGTGAGAGTTAAATGGGGAAAGGGGGAATCATTGATGCTGCCCCGATCTCCTTGCGGGGAGGGTGACAATGCACTAGATAGATATCAGGGCAGGATCGTCAGACGCTTAGCAGAAGCATTGGCAAAGGCAACTCAAACTAATTGCTTAGGCACATTTTTGTCTCTGGCCTTTTTTGCCAGGTCAATGCTCGCTCAAAGCTCCTTTTTAAAATCCAGCCTTTACAATGCTTATTCACGGTCCCGATGCAAAAGGAGAAATTCCACCCCCACACTTGCCTGCTCCTTCGTTCCTTCCATTAGCAACCCCCGTTTGCATAGCTAACTCTGGGCTGTGATTTTGCGTGCTTCCTTGAGGGGATTCCTTGAGACGGGGGTGGAGCAAACACAAAAGGTCGCGCTAAATGGGCTCTTAAGAAATGCAAAGCAGGTAGGCACAGCCTTGTCAGTCACTTCCCGAATGATGGTTCAGCATGAAAAACTAAAAAATAAATGTAGGGCACTTCAACCTGAAACACGTGGCTAATGACCAAGCATAAATGGCCTCTGAGAGATTTGTAGGTAGCCTTACTCCCCCCCCCCAAAAAAAAACCTTTTGCTTTTCTACTGTGAGCAATTTCTCCTCCTGGTTGCATCATCTTTGCTCCAGGTAGTCTCCTTTGACTACAGGTAACTCCACCAAGTCTCTGCACTGGCAGTGATTGGATCATCCCATCACAGTCCAAATAGAGGAATTAGTTTCCCCTCCCTGTTCACCTTGGGAAAAGCTGATTAGAAAGGAGAAGAGGCCAGAGGTGCAGAGGGTGGCTGCTCCTTTGTGCCTTTGCATAATCTTTTTGGGAGAGGGGGGTGTTTAATGATAACATTTCACAGTATATGGCCGTGTACTTTTTTTTTTTTAACACAAAAGAGGCTCAAGGGGGAAAACAACTGAACATCTTGATAGATCATGATGGGTAGCCGTGTTAGTCTGACATTGGAAACCACAACATTCAGAAACCAGTGGGGGGACATTTTAACCTTCCAGGACATTCAGCTGCTGATTTAAGAGTAGCAGTTCTCTTACAAAGGGGTTTCAAAGGGAGATTGGAAAGAGAGAATGCTGATTTACAACTAATAACGGAGCTCAAGAAAATGTGTTCTCTGGATTGCATAGAGACCTGGGATTCCTGTCTCATTGCTGATGCTGATTTCTCCACGCCTAATACCCCTCTGCATATCACACCTAATCAAATCACACCTGCAAATGTCATTTACCTGCTACTAACACTTATGTGCTATTGCCTTTGGGTGTCTGAATTCACTCTTCTTTGCTTAAGGATAGATGGACTCACATTCTAGCGGTATCTGAAGAAGTGAGGTGTGACTCACGAAAGCTCATACCCTGCCAGAAATTCTGTTAGTCTTTAAGGTGCTGCTGGACTCTTGCTCTTTTCTACTGCTACAGACAGACTAACACTAGTAGTCATGATGCATACCTATTCTCTCCAGTATCAGAGGAGCATGCCTATTATATCAGGTACTGTGGAACACAGGCAGGATAATGCTGCTGCAGTCGTCTTGTTCAGGGGCTTCCTAGAGGCACCTGGTTGGCCACCGTGCGAACCGACTGCTGGGCTTGATGGGTCTTGGTTTGATCCAACAGGGCTTTTCTTATGTTCTTAACATGGCTACCCATCGTGATCTACCTCAACTCACATGTGATTGTCTAATACAGGGTGAGCATCCAGACCCAGCCCGCATACTCTATAATATGCGAAGAGTCAATTTTAAAGGGAAGGCTGCTAGTATATATATGTACCATTTCTGGGATGCTTCAGGAAAGGACAATTGTATATGGAGAGCCCTCCCAGTTTTCCCCAGGCCAGGTGGGTGAATTCTGCTTCTTTGAGATTTACTCACTCACAAGATATTGAATTTGAGGAGCTGTATTGCTAGACTCTCGCAGAATCCTTCAATGGCAAACTTGGAGGCCGCGTAGACGTCATTGAAGGGAATACCTGGTTGGAAAGCAAGAGAGGATGTAGAGTGAGCATACAGCTATGCCCAGCCACCCCATAGATGAGGGGGTAGTGCCCGTGGCACTGATCTCTGTCCCCTGGAGATCACTTGTAATAGCGGGAGATCTCCTGCCGCAACCTGGAGGTTGGCTACCCTAGGGTGGGGCCATGTTGGTCTTTGGCACAAGAAGGCTTCTGATTGGCCACTGGAGATTGGATTGGCTTGTACAGATTTGTAAACACATTAGGCTCTGCCCCAGAAATCTCCAGGTATTTCCCAACCTGGAGCTGGCAACCCTTTGTCAGATCCTTGAGTAAACAGAAGCAGTGAGAAAGAGTTAATGGGGAATTGGGGGGCCAAAGATAAATCTGAAAAATAAAATAAAGAAACAATTTGTTGTTTCGGGCACCCTTTGCAACAGAAGACAAAAATACATCCTTGCCGTCAAATCATGTAGGAATGAACATTATCTTGGTAAATATGGGTTTTCAAAGCCCTGAATACAGAGGCTGTTTATGCATGGCTGTTTCCTCATGATCACCCCGCTGTCTACTTCAGGGCTTTGCTTTGATTATGCATGTATTTTATGGCCATCCCTCACTCTCCCGGCGCATTTCTGATTGTTTTCACCATTTTCTGGATGCTGGCTAAACACAAATCCAGAAAATGAAGGCAAAATATGCAGAAACGTGCAGGAGGAGCGAGGCAACCTCTGATGGCCTTAAAATGCAAGCATAATCAAAGCAAAGCCCCGAAGTAGTTGGGGGGATGACCGCAAGGAAACAGCCATGTATAAATGGCCAGAGAATCGAGCAGTAGGATTACAAGGTAGCTTAACCTCTTCCATGACACTAGCGTTACCAACTTCCAGGCGGTGGCTGGAGATCTCCCACTATTACAACTGATCTCCAGGCAATGGAAATCAGTTCCCCTGGAGAAAATGGCTGCTTTGGCAATTGGACTCTATGGCATTGAAGTCCCTCCCCTCCCCAAACCCTGCCCTCCTCAGGCTCCACCCCAAAATTCTCCAGGTATTTCCCAACCTGGAGTTGGCAACCCTACATGGCACTGATTCTGCCCTGCAAATGCCACATCTCTCTGCTGCTTTCCCCCCGGATGAGTTTGGGTTGGGGATAGGGTTGCCAGCTCCAGGCTGGGAAATACCTGGAGATTTTGGGGGTGGAGCCTGAGGAGGGTGGGGTTTGGGCAGGGGAGGGACTTCAACAGGGTATAATGCCATAGAGTCCACCTTCTAAAGGGGCCATTTCCCAGAGAAACTGATCTCTGTCACCTGGAGATCAGTTGTAATAGTAGGAGACCTCCAGCCACCGCCTGGCGGATGGCAACAGTAGTTGGGGGGAAAGCGATTGGAAGTGGCATTTGATGAAGAGAAAAGTTATTTCTCTGATCTGGGTCTGTGGTTAAAAATCAGTATTCACTTGAACATGTGATGAAACCTGTGGGATAGACTTTCTTACTCCATGGGATCCCAGGCAGAATAAGCAGGAAAGTTTTGTTTTGAGACGGAGGTTGCTGTATCGGTCAAGATCAGCTGGTTATGATGAAATAACCCTCCGAGAACTGTCCCAAAAATGCAATTTTATTTACTTTGTGACATTCATGTAGTTAAGTTGAACTTACAGAAGCAATGTAACTTTTCTTACACTTTTAGGGTAACCAGGTCCCTCTTCGACGCTGGCGGGAGGTTTTTGGGGCGGAGCCTGAGGAGGGCGGGGTTTGGAGAGGGGAGAGACTTCAATGCCGTAGAGTCCAATGGCCAAAGGGGCCATTTTCTCCAAGTGAACTAGGGTTGCTAGGTCCTTCTTCGCCACCAGCAGGAGGTTTTTGGGGCGGAGCCTGAGGAGGGCGGGGTTTGGAGAGGGGAGGGACTTAAATGCCATAGAGTCCAATTGCCAAAGTGGCCATTTTCTCCAGGTGAACTGATCTGTATCAGCTGGAGATCAGTTGTAATAGCAGAAGATCTCCAGCTAGCACCTGGAGGATATAATCAAACAACGGCTTACAAGTGCTTACAGGAGTATAGAATTCAAAATATGGCACAAGACAAATGTTTCCAATATAGAAAAATAACAATGCAAATCTTGCTTTTAGAGGAATATATTGAGAACAAATTACATACAGTTACACTTCTAGCGCCTGTATATTCTTATATTTTGTGTTAATTTTGGGATTATTCTTTGACCCATTGTCACATATTTGTTGCTCTAGAAGTGTGACTGTATGTAATTTGTTCTCAATATATTCCTCTAAAAGCAAGATTTGCATTGTTATTTTCCTATATTGGAAACATTTGTCTTGTGCCATATTTTGAATTCTATAGTACCTGGAGGATGGCAACCCTATACACTTTACAGGCAGCTATAATTAATGTCTGAGCTGATGGAAACATACATTCTTAACCCAGAGACTGACAGAGAGAGCTTCATCAACCGGCCTAGCCGACAGACAGAATTGTAAGAATTCTCCCAGCCTGCAACGCCCTCCCTCCAATAGAAACCTTGTTCTTATGCAAAGATGCCAAATCCCAATAGCATTGAGGCATTTGCAGGGAAGAATTACCAAGGGAGACAGAGACCTGAGGGCCCAGCGAATTATCAGGGGATTAATCATTGGCAGGGTTGCCAACCTCCAGGTACTGCTGCAGCTAATTAAGGGTCTTTACAATCCTTTTAGTTACGTTCTAGCCTTATTCAACTTTATTCTGTCCTAATGGAGACCTGAATAGACATTGCTGCTGGTCCCTAATGAAATGCTACCTACTAAGGTGTTTTGAAGTTATACTTTTGGGTAAGATATATTTATCTAATAAAATATTTATATATTTATATAACCTTTTAGGCTTTTTATAATATGAATTTTATAAATAATGGATAATTGAGGGCTTAGCTTTTTATTTGAACTATTGTACTAAAAATATTGTAATAAATATGTTATTATATGGATTTTATTGTACACAGATACATGTAGCTGACGAAGCCATATGCGAAACGTGATTGATTATGATCTAGACAACACGTCCTGTCATCCTTTATTGTGGATGTTGCTTGACTTCCAGCATACTGAAATATCTGTCATCTTTCATTGTGGCTGTTGTTTGACTTCTAACATACTGAAATATAGTCTGAAAAGACATACAACTGATTTCCACAAAGGAAATATTCTTCCTATATAACTACTGGACATATTGGACTTACATCTGAATGGACTTGAGAGGTTTCCAAGTCCTGGATATGCTGGATTGAGATATATTACTTACCTGTATCTTGTTGTATTATATTGTATATATTTATTGTCACTTTTGCACTTTATTCACTTATAAAATTAAGCATTGCATACATTGTTTCTGTGCTGTTTTGGTTCTCCAACCTCCAGGTACTAGCTGGAGATCTCCTGCTGTTACAACTGATCTCCAGCCGATAGAGATCAGTTCACCTGGAGAAAATGGCTGCTTTGGCAATTGGACTCTATGGCATTGAAGTCCCTCCCCTCTCCAAACCCTGCCCTCTTCAGGCTCTGCTCCCAAAACCTCCCGCTGGTGGTGAAGAGGGACCCGGCAACCCCATTCATTGGCTTTGACAAGGTCTTGTTTCCTGCAGAGTTTCAGAGAAGAGTCTGGAGAAGAATCCCTTTGGGCTCCGGGGTCCATACTTCCTTTATCTCCCCCACCCCTTCCCCAGACCATTCCTCCCCACCTTGCAGTCCCATGGTGCTGCTGATCACGACGATGTGCCCGCTCTGACGCCTCTTCATCTCCGGGAGGACAGCTTTGACCATGCGAATGGCACCAAAGAAGTTGGTCTCGAAGATGCGCTTCATGTCATCGATGGAGGTGGACTCTATAGGGCCGACGAGCCCCACGCCGGCGTTATTCACTGAGAGATGAGATTTATAGAGTTAAAGACTTCTCCCCATTAAACCTCCATCAGTACACTACTACTCGGGTTACTCGGGAGGGATTTCAGTGGGTAGGGTTGCCAACCTCCAGGTACTGGAGGTTGACTGATGACATATGAGTCTCTCCAAGAACTGCAAATGTTGCAGTCTGATGGATATTATGCTATGAATTTCATTCTGAAGAAGGAAACAAAACAAGTCTGACCGGAGCTTGTCATTTTGTTCTCCATACGTGGTTCAGGTTTTCCTATCCTACCCAGAGCTTTTTTAGCTCAGCTGGTTTCCCGGTTTTCGGGTGGTGTATGCAAGATCTTCCCAACACACACCAAACGCTTTGTGGATATACAAGAGTCCATTACGTTATTGGAAGCGATTGTTGTCTCATTGATCATTCCACGCTCTTCAGTTTTCACCACTGCACATTCTCAGTGCAGCACACTTCTCAACTTCTGCGCACGCTTGGAACAGCGCTACTTGGTGACACGCTCCATTCCGCCCCATTTGGAGGATTTTTTCTAGCGTTTACTCTAGAGGCATTTTTTGGTTCTTGTATACTAATTGCTATGTTTGTAATATCCATGTATGAGTGACAGTCACTATAATGACTGAACAACCTTTTGTATGAGCTTTAATACATGCTACAACATTGATAGTACTTAAGTTTGTTTGTATCACAGTTGTGGTTTGTGTGCTTGTTATACATTATCTCAGTTTGCTCAGCCTCCAGGTACTAGCTGGAGATCTCCTGCTATTACAACTGATCTCCAGCCGACAGAGATCGGTTCACCTGGAGGAAATGGCTGCTTTAGCAATTGGATTCTATGGCATTGGAGTCCCCTCCCCAAACCCCACTCTCCTCAGGCCCTGCCCCAAAAGCCTACCACCAGTGGTTAAGAAGGACCTGGCAACCCTATCAATGGGGTATAATGCCAGAGAGCCCACTTTCCATACTGGCCATTTTCTCCAGGTCAGCTGAACTGTGAAGCCTGGAGATCAGTTGTAATAGCAAGAGATCTCCAGCCACCACCTAGACATTCAGTACAAGAGCGAGAAATTTTAACAAAGTGCAAAAAGATTTATCGAAATGCTACTAATACACTAAACAACAACTATATTGTACAACTTGGATGTACAACATATAAACCCACTGTACATCAAGCAATAGTCCATCAAGCAAATAGGAAGTGATGCAATGGACTTATCCAAAGGAGTCATATGAAACTCTCAAAGAAGTCTCTGGTAGAGTACATTCACCATTGCTAACAATATAATTCAATGTGTAGTTCTTTTGAAATGATGCCAAAAATCACAGTGAGGATACGGCTGTTTCAAATTCTTAATTATAAATTCTTCCTCAGTCCTTCAACCAGTAATCATCTTATAATTCTACATATTCGCCATTGAAATGATGTAGGGTAGTATACAATTATACCTGGGGTTATGTGTGTCACCCAGCTGCTGTGAAGTAGATGAGGATCCAATGGGGGGGGGTGTCAAAATGTGGCCCAATTAGAGTTGCCAACCTCCAGGTGGTGGCTGGAGATCTCCTGGGATTACAACTGATCTCCAGGTGACAGAGAGATCACCTGGAGAAAATGGCTGCTTTGGAAGGTGAAAACTATGGCATTATACCCCATTGAAGTCCCTTCCTTCCCCAAATCCTGCCCTCCTCAGGCTCCACCTTCCCCCCCAAAAAAATCTCCAGGTATTTCCCAACCCGGAACTGGCAACCCTAGGCCCAGTCTTCCGATTTAAAATGCTCTGTGTTACCTTCCCACTTTTCTTGGAATACTGTTCTAACAGCCAGCGTGGTGTAGCGGTTAAGAGCGGTGGACTCTAATCTGGAGAACCAGGTTGGATTCCCCACTCCTCCACATGAGGCCAACCGGGTGACCTCGAGCTAGTTACAGTTCTCTCCGAACTCTCTCAGCCCCACCTACCTCATAAGGTGTCTGTTGTGGGAAGAGAAAGGAGATTGTAAACTGGTTTGATTCACCTTAAAAAGGTAGAGAAAGTCAGCATATAAGAGCCAACTTTTCTTCTTCTAGATCCTGAGGCAAATTCACCTGCTGGCTGCTTTCACACCTGTTCTCGTCTAGAGAGGCTGTTTTGCTAGATCCAGGGAAAGGGGTTGCTAGCCAACAGCAGCATCACTGGTGACATCACAACTGTGTCTAGTAACTGGGAAGTACAATAGTCAGGATACAGGGACCAGGCTAGACATGAAATAGGCAGCCCCAGGGATGGCAAATGGCTGTAGTGACCCTTGAGAAATGTCCCAGTTTGGCCAGTGAGTCAATAAGCTCTTGCAAGAAGGGAAGCTCACCAATGAATCCTATGCAGTGTATCCATCGCTTTTTAGCTTAAAAATATAGCCATCGAGAAACTGGGGGGAAGAGAAGAAGAAGAAGAGTTGGTTTTTATAGGCTGATTTTTCTCTACCACTTCGGGAAGAATCAAACCGGCTTACAATCACCTTCCCTTCCCCTCCCCACAACATGTCTGTGAGGGAGGTGGGCCTGAGAGAGCTCTAACAGAGCTGTGACTAGCCCAAGGTCACCCAGCTGGCTTCATGCGTAGGAGCGGGGAAACAAATCCAGTTCACCAGATTAGCCTCCGCCGCTCATGTGGAGGAGTGGGGAATCAAACCCAGTTCTCCCGATCAGAGTCAAAGCTGTACACCCAACCACAAGCATGAGATGTTTATGACAAAAACAAGTTAAAAATGTTTTGAGGAAACTGAGTGAGGTTCCAGAAAATTCTGCTGGTAGCTCAGGAGTACAGTGGTAGCTATGATATCACTAACCTATTGCTGAGTTTGCAGGCTAACCAAGAGTTCAAGCACTTTTCAACTGTCAGTAAGCTTTGTTTGCTTAGAGTTACTTTCATCTTGGAGAGTTAATTGAAGCAGTTGCAGAAAAGTTAGATTAATTGCTTTTTAATAGAGGTGAAGAGTTGAGATTGGCCTTATCTGGACATATCGGAACTCATATGCACATGCTGATTGGCTTATTTGCACTTTATGTTGATTATCTCACCTTTAGTTATGGGCCGATCAGTTATCTAGCTAATAACCACATGATTATGATAGAACAGAAAGGTAAGACTGAGAATTTTCTATAAATGTGCACTCCTGCGACAAGCAATATCAGATTTCTCTGGATGGAAGTCTCAGAAGAAGACTGGGTGAGATAAAGTAGGCTTTTTGATCATCCCCTCAAAGCAGTGAGACAAAAACTGAAACCTGATTTGCTTTTAAAACAATTTTGTGCTATAATATAGTTAAAACTGCCTTTCTTCCAAGGAAATCTCTGTAGTCTGAACATGAGCTGTAGTTCCACCGAAACTTCAGGCTAGAGATGCCAGCTCCAGGCTGGGAAATACCTGGAGATTTTTGGGGTGGAGCCTGAGGAGGGCAGGGTTTGGGGCGGGGAGGGAACTCAATGGGGTATAATGCCACAGAGTCCAACTTCCCAAGTGGCCATTTGCTACAGGTGATCTCTCTCTCCTGGAGATCAGTTGTAATCCCAGGGGATCTCCATCTACCACCTGAAGGTTGGCCATTCTACTTCAGGCCCGATTCAGAGATTGGCAGCCCTGGTGGGAGAGCATCTGCTTTGCATGTGTGGAAGGTTCCAATTCCCAGTGTAAAAGGATCAGGAAGAAGAGTTGGTTTTTATATGCCAACTTTCTCTACCACTTAAGGGAGAATCAAACCGACTTACAATCACCTTCCCTTCCCCTCCCCTCAACAGACACCCTGTGAGGTAGGTTGGGCTGAGAGAGCTCTAAGAGAACTGTGACTGGCCCAAGGTCACCCAGCCAGCTTCATGTGGAGCAGTGGGGAAACCAACCCGGTCCACCAGATTAGAGTGACCACCGCTCCAAACCACCACTCTTAACCACTATGCCACTCTGGCTCTAGGTAGTAGAATGATCAGGAAAACACTTCCATCTTAGACCCCGAAGAGCTGCTGCCAGTCGGTGACGACAATACTGAGCTAGGTAGATCAAGGGTCTGATTCAGTAATCAGCAGTTTCAGGTTTTCTGATGGGCTTCAACTCCTACCCAGAACATCCAGCTGCTTCTCAGGAAGGTTGCTCATGCACTCAGCCACGGACTCATCACTGCAGACGTCCAGGCGCTGGATGGTCAGGGTCTTATTGAGCGTGTCCCCCGCAGCTTCCTCCAACTTGCCCTTCTTGCGCAGGTCGCGCATGGTGGCGATGACTGGATAGGGAGAAAGTGCACAAGTCCACTGTCACACCCTCTGTAGTATTGTGACGCTCAAGGCCTGAGTGAGAAGACTAATATCCTTACTTGATATGGACCCCCCCCCCCCAAAAAAAAGGGGTCGCCATAAGTCGGCTGCCACTTGACGGCACTTTACACACACACCCAAGCATAAAGACAAAAAAACCAATCAAAGAAGAACGTGCTGTCACGTTGCAACCAGTTAGTGGCAACCCCATCCACAGGGTGTTCCAGATAAGAGACAAGCAGGTGTGGTCTGTCATTGCCTTCCTCTGCAGAGAGGCAGTGTGGTGTAGTGGTTAAGGGCGGCAGATTCTAATCTGGACAACTGGGTTTGATTCCCCACTTCTCCACATGAGTGGCGGACTTTAATCTGGAGAACCGGGTTTGTTTCCCCGCTCCTCCATGTGAAGCCTGCTCGGTAGGGTTGCCAACCTCCAGATAGTAGCTGGAGATCACCCACTATTACTACTGATCTCAAACCGACAGAGATCAGTTCCCCTGGATAAAAGGGCCACTTCTACGGCACAAGTGGGGAATTGAACCCTGGTTTCCCGGATCCTAGCCCGACACCTTAAACACTCCGCCACACTTTACATGTGTGTGTGAAGTGCCTTCACACAGCTGACTTATGGCGACCCCTTTTGGGGTTTTCATGGCAAGAGACGAACAGAGGTGGTTTGCCAGTGCCTTCCTCTGCACAGCAACCCTGGTCTTCCTTGGTGGTCTCCCATCCAAATACTAACCAGGGCCGACCCTGCTTAGCTTCTGAGATCTGATGAGATCAGGCTAGCCTGGGCCATCCAGGTAGGCTGGCAGCTGGGCCTCTTTTCACCCCCAGCCTCACTTGCACAGACAGGGATTAGCTACAGAAGGAATTAGCGCCATGAGCCTGAATAGGCTTAGAATGCCTGAATCCTTTGTGGCCTCCCTTCTGACCCCTGGCAAAGAGCCAGCCTCCTCTGCCTCTGAGCCAGGCAGCCTGTGCTGTGGGGCACCGGAGTGTGAGGCTATGGCAAATAAGACCAGTAGGGGGAGCTTTAGTCAGTACCCAGGCCCCCACCCCACCCTTTCAACCCCTGTGCTGTTGCTCATCGATAGGGTTGCCAACCTCCAGATGGTTATGCAATAGAATCAGCAGTAATTGCCAAGAAAAAATTCTACTATAACAATTTTGTTAAATGAAATATTAGTGATATTTGAGTGCAGTATTACAATGATGCAAAAAACAGCTATATTACTTCTACTCAGCGAATATAATTGTGTGGTTCCAGTCTTCACTTATTGTAGTGAAGTATGATTCTTCTTTACAGAGATCCGGTTGTCACTCTGTTTCGACTAACATTTCAACTAAAATTTCATATTTTATATGAAAATATAATATCACTAATATTTCATTTTACAAAATTGTTATAGTAGATTTTTTCTTGGCAATTACTGCTGATTCTATTGCATAACTATCATACAGCAGGCTAACCTTTGTTTACTAACCTCCAGATGGTGCCTGGAGATCTCCCACTATTACAACTGATCTCCAGGTGACAGAGATCAGTTCACCTGGAGAAAATGGCCATTTAGGCAATTGGACCCTATGGCATTGAAGTTACTCCCCGCCCTTCTCAGGTTCTGCCCCCCAAACCCCTCCTCAGTGGCAAAGAGGGACCTGGCAACTCTACCTAGAGAAAATGGCCGCTCTGGAAATTGGACTCTATGGCTACACTGGAAATGGGACTCTATGGCTACTCTATGGCTACTCTATGGCTACTCTATGGCTATTTTAGTCCAACTCCCTGCACAATGCAGGAAATTCACAACTACTTCCCCCCACCCCCACAGTGCCCCCTATTCATAGAATCATAGAGTTGAAAGGGACCACCAGGGTCATCTAGTCCAACCCCCTGCACAATGCAGGAAACTCACAACTACCTCCCCGCCACACACCCACACAGTGACCCCTACTCCAGAAGATGGAAAAAAAATATTGTGAAGCAAATGTTCTCTCTTTCAGAGCATTCACAGTACGTTGTGGGCACTGTCTCATAAGAACATCAGATGAGCCCTGCTGGATCAGGCCAGCGGTCCATCCAGCATAGCATCCTGCCTCACACACTGGCCATCCTGTTCCTTTGGAGGGCCAACAACAGGGCATAGAGGCCGAGGCCTCCCCCTGATGTTACCTCCTGGCACTGGGGTTCAGAGGCTACCTCTGAACATGTACAGTGGGCCAGCATTATTATCTCCATGTTCTTGATGAGGAGAGATAAAACCGAGAGATAGCCCCTTGCTGGCTAACCTGAATGTTCAAGGGGGAAGCAAGATTTTGAAGGGGGCAGGGGGTCCTCAAACTGTGTACGACTGTAGGAGCTCATGTTTAGATCCCCAGTCGTTACGGTTGCCAGGAAGCTACTTCTAAGGCTAGTTCTAAGTTTTACCCCTCACTTATTTCCCACCCCACAGATTTCATGAGTGTCACTCAGCTCTTTGTCTCAGCGTCAGGGAGAGGCAAGAAAGAGTTTCAGGAGGACAGACCAAATCCCCAATAGTGCGGGCAGCCAAGCGCCAAGTAAACGCCAGAGAAAAAAAAATTAAAAGCTAAACAGGGGCAAAGAAACTAGCAAATCTGCAGAGTCGCAGGCTGTTTTCAGCTCAACCCCCCCCCCACCGGCTACATCATTGCCAGGAAGCAGCATTTCAAGGGGCGGGGACTCCAATGCTTCTTGATTTGAGCTTGGAGACTGCTGGGGCATAGACTCCCAACAGGAAAGTGTGGGTCCAGCGAGCAACGAACCTCAGGTCAAACTCACAGGCATAAACAACCATAGGTAGCATTTCCAGTCTGGGAATTAGCATGGGGAAAAGAGGAAATCAACTTCTTCCCCAGCGCTGTGTGTGTCTGTAAAGTGCTGTCAGATTGCAGAGGTGGTTTGCCACTGCCTCCTTCTGCGTCGCAACCCTGGTATTCCTTGGAGGTCTCCCATCCAAATACTAGCCAGGGCTGACCCTGCTTAGCTTCTGAGATCTGACAAGATCGGGCTATACCATGCTGCCTTCCCTCTGATTCCCAACATTGTAGTCCTGATCAATGTCAACCCTTACATGGTTTTTGTCACTAAATTGTATGGCTGGATACAGATTCTCAATATTGTGGTTCAAGACTCTTGAATTGGATACAGAGTATCTACTCTAAACAAAATGCCAAGATTTTATTGAACGGGACATTAACTGAAGGATCCCAAATTGGAAAAGGCACAAGACAAGGAAGGCCACTTTCACCGCTATTATTCAATTTAGAGCTAGAAGTACTAGCGAATAAGATTAGACAAGACTCCAGGATTAACAGACTAAAAGTGGACGGGAAAGAATTTAAAATGAAAAGCCATGCAGATGACGTGGTGATGACAGTCTCAAATCCTCAATGGTCAATACGGCATATAATAGATCAAATTGAAGGATTTGGGTCTTTGTTGGGATATAAAATTAATCGGAAAAAGGCAAAAATCATTCTAAAATTTGTAACAAAGCAAGAAGAGGATATCAGAGAAACCACAAGATATACAGTGATCTCAGCCCAATCAAATACTTGGGAGTAATATATAAATGGACAATATAACTGGGGAGGGGGCTGTTGCTCAGTGGTAGAGCATCTGCTTGGCATGCAGAAGGTCCCAGGTTCAATCCCCGGCATCTCCAGTTAAAGAGATTAGGCAAGTAGGTGATGTGAAAGACCTCTGCCTAAGACCCTGGAGAGCCGCTGCCGGTCAGAGTAGATGACACTGACTTTGATGGACCAAGGGTCTGATTCAGTATAAGGCAGCTTCATGTGTTCAAATCAAAACACTATTTAAAGATAATTGCAAAGTAATGTGGGAGAAAGTAAAAAAGATCTACAGAGATGGTCTAAACTAAGAATTTCATGGCTAGGAAGAATTTCAGCAATAAAAATGAACATACTAAGAAGAAGAGTTGGTTTTTATATGTCAATTTTCTCTGTCTTTTAAGAAGAATCAAACCAGTTACAATCCCCTTCCTCTCCTCACAACAGATGCCTTGTGAGGTAGGTAGGGCTGAGAGAGTTCGGAGAGAACCGTGACTAGCCCAAGGTCACCCAGCTGGCTTCAACTGGAGGAGTGGAGAAACCAACTCGGTTCTCCCGATTAGAGTCCACCGCTCTTAACCACTACCCAAACTAGACTTTCAGTTCCAGATGTTACTAATTTATATACAGGGAAAAAAACACTGAAAGCGTGGCCGCAACAGATAAACAAGTTTGTATGAAAGAAACCAAGAATTAGATTGAAAGTTCAACAAGATGAGGAAAAAAGAGGTGGATAGCACTGTGTGTGTGTAAAGTGCCGTCAAGTCGCAGCCGATTTATGGCGACCCCTTTTTTTTGGGGGGGGGGGGTTCATGGCAAGAGACTATCAGAGGTGATTTGCCAGTGCCTTCCTCTGCACAGCAACCCTGGTATTCCTTGGTGGTCTCCCATCCAAATACTAACCAGAGCTGACCCTGCTTAGCTTCTGAGATCTGACGAGATCAGTCTAGCCTGATTAGCACTACCAAATATTAAATTATACTATAAGCTACTGGTCTTGTCTGGATATTGGATTGGGTTAAAAACCCAGTACAAAGAGCAATAAAATTAGAGAAAGCAGACTTGGAAGAAGGTTACATAACTATTTATGGATTAAAAATTAGTGGGGGAAATATTACAAAACTGAGATCATGTAATCCGAGGTGGACTACTTAAAACCCAGGAGTCAATCTGAAGGTTAAGCCCCTTGTAATCACCATTAATGTCTCCAATAGAAGCATATTATGATAAATATGAAATGAAAAATAATGACTACATACCATATCAAGACATTATCAGTTCTCAAGGGGAAGTCAAATTGTGGCAAACAATTAACAAAGAAGGAAAACATATACAGCGGTTACTGTACTTTCAGCTAGTTTCAAGATTAAAAAAAAGACAACCAGTTCTCAGGAAGAGGAATAAGAGACTTGACTGATTTTGAAAAAAGTGATAATGCAACATAAAGATCACTTACCAGGAAGAATTTATAAACTTCTGCTTCAATATGATACAGAAACTGAACAAGATAAGGCATGTATGATGGGATAGATGCAGTATTTTAAGGAAGAAATACCGCTACAGCAATGGGAGACCCTATGGTCAAAAGACATAACATTTATAGCCAGTCCGTCATTAAGAGAAAACCGGTACAAAATGTTTTACCGATGGTACATTACCCCAAAAGATATTTATAAGACAAATAAGGATTACGGGGGAATATGTTGGAAATTTAAGAAGACAGATGGAGCATGTTATCATATGTGGTGGACTTGCAACAGAGCTAAGAAGTACTGGAAAGAAATACATGCGGAAATGTAGAAAATACTTTAAAATTCCCGGTGGAAGTGAAGTATATGCTGCTGGGAATCCCACCAATAAGCATTACAAAAGCCTCCGAAGAACTGTTTAAATTTACGGTAACGTCAGCTAGAGTTACACTGGCAGCAAAATGGAAGATATAGATATAGAGGATAGATATAGAGGACTGGAAGAGTAAATTAGTAGAATATGCAGTCATGGCACAATTGACAAACTATGCGAACAAAAAGGCCAAGCAATGAATTTTACGATAAGTGGAAAGAATATTACTTATACTGCTCTTAAAAAGAGGTATGGGTGTGTGGGGGGGGGGTGAGAAGCATAATGTTCTGATAGGAAAGTCATGAATTATTGATAATACGTATTGTGTTCACTGTTCTGTAATCTCAAATAAAATGGAGTTAACTCAAGTTGAATCACTGTAAAGTAATAATAGAATTTTGAACTGGCTCATAGAAGAAATGCAATTCTTTACTCAAACTATCTGAGAAACCATCTATGTGCAGGGAAGAATATATATAGCGTGGTGATTTGTATAATTTAATTATCTATATATTGCATGCTCTTGTACTTAACTATTGATTTTTTAATCTTTTTCCAAGTAAGGATATGTTTCTTATTATATGTTTATTATGTTAATCTCTGAAGGAGACCTTGGCATGAGTCCTTCTATATCATTTGTAGTAATCTCAGCTCTTTTTGTAATTTGTTCTGATAGGGAAGTCATGAATTATTGATAGTACTTATTGCGTTTACTGTTCTGCAATCTCAGATAAGATGGTGTTAACTCAAGTTGAATCACCGTAAAGTAATAATCGAATTTGGAACTTGACTCATAGTAGAAATATAATTATTTACTCAAACGATCTGAGAAACTATCTATGTACAGGGACCTTGGCATGAGTCCTTCTATATCATTTGTGGCAATCTCAGTTCTTTTTGTAATTTGTCTCATGTTTTGTTTTTGTTTATTTTATATAATAAAAATAAATAACTAATAAAAATAAATAACTAATATTACATGTTATTTTGACCCTCAGTCTTTACACATGTAGGCTAACATTCTGGGTTTGGCATAAACAGCGTACCACAGACTTCTAGGAACCCCTCTCTGCCTTTTTATAATGAAAGTTTCTGAACTTCACGCTTGTTGTTTTTAAATGCTAGTAGGGAGAGATTAGGAGCCCTGTGGCACAGAGTGGTAAGCTGCAGTACTGCAGTCCAAGCTCTGTTCACGACCTGAGTTCAATCCCAACGGAAGCTGGTTTCAGGTAGCCGGCTCAAGGTTGACTCAGCCTTCCATCCTTCCGAGGTCGGTGAAATGAGTACCCAGCCTGCTGGGGGTAAAGTGTAGATGACTGGGGAAGGCACTGGCAAACCACCCCGTAAACAAAAGTCTGCCTAGCAAACGTCGGGATGTGATGTCACGCCATGGGTCAGGAACGACCCGGTGCTTGCACAGGAGACCTTTAGGGAGAGATCAAATTAAGTGGTCTGCCTGGAAAATCTATGTTTGCATTTTGTTTTAAATGGTACATGTGGACGGAGGGCACAATTTGAGTTGGGGAGGCCATGGAATTAGGGGATTAAAAAACACACACACCTCTCTGCCATTCCCTGAAATAAATCCCTCCTGCCTGAAATTTTGATTAGCCTTTGTAGGAAAGAAAGACAAATACAGGAAGGGTGATGCAAGTCATTAGCCTCAGAAGGGAGAAATGACTTGCATCACCCTTCCTGTATTTTCCTTCCTGAAAACTGCACAGAGGGGAAGATTTTTTCAAAAAACCTTCCTTTGTCACTGCAGCATTGATTCAAATTGCTTTCCTCCATCGCGACTGCTTTTTAAAGAAACCATCAGGAGATCTGATCACTGTAGAGAGCTGTGACTAGCCTAAGGTCACCCAGCTGGCTTCATGTGGAAGAGTGGGGAAACCAACCCGATTCAACAGATTAGCCTCCACTGCTCGTGTGGAGGAGTGGGGAATCAAACCCGGTTCTCCGGATCAGAGTCCACCACTCCAAACCACCGCTCTTAACCACTACACCATGCTGGCTTTTGGGGGCAGAGCCTGAGGAGGGTGGGGTTTGGGGAGGGGAGGGACTTCGATGCCACAGAGTCCAATTGCCAAAGCAGCCATTTTTCTCCAGGGGACCGGATCTCTATTGGCTAGAGATTGGTTGTAATAGCGGGAGATCTTCATCTAGTACCTGGAGGTTGTAAGCCAAAATAGACACCTCTGTGTATAAATGTAGTTACTCCAAATCTAACACAGATCAACCATACTAAGTATAGCTAAACAACGGACTGTATTATACAATAACATTGACAAACACATACAAAAAGTCCTATTTCTTAAGCATAAAGACACAAAGTCACAATATTCCAAGGTTTCCAAAATTCACTATCCTAAAGACAGACAAAAAGTCCAAAAAATACCAATTCTAGGTTTTCTTCTTCTTTCAGGTGTGGATTCCAGGTAAGTGTAATTTCATATTAAAGAATCCATATCCAAGAATCCTTCATAAGGTTCCTTCCCAGGATACTAACAATTTTACTTCTTAACAGTCTTCCAACAGGTTCCTTCTCAGGATACCATAAAAATGGTGGTATCCTGGGAAGGAACCTTATGAAGGATTCTTGGATATGGATTCTTTAATATGAAATAAGAGATGGGATACATCAGGTTGGTGAAGTGGAACTGATGAAGAACTGAAATAGCCGTCTTCTTCTTCACTGTTGATCCTCTGCTTTGGGACTGAGTAACACTTACCTGGAATCCACACCTGAAAGAAGAAGAAAAACTAGAATTGGTACCTGTTGGACTTCTTGTCTGTCTTTAGGATAGTGAATGTTGGAAACCTTGGAATATTGTGACTGTGTCTTTATGCTTAAGAAATAGGACTTTTTGTATGTGTTTGTCAATGTTATTGTATAATATTGTCTGTTGTTTAGCTATACTTTGTATGGTTGATCTGTGTTAGAGTAAGTGCCTGGAGGTTGGCAACCCTGACAGTGCCCAAGTTTGTAGCTAGCCAAGTCACTGGGTGGAAGGAATGGCACCTATCCAGGTGCGTGATGGTACCGGGAGACAGTTGGAATGGGCAAAGAGGAGGTTGTAAGATCAGCAGATGGGGAGGGGGGGGTGAGCCTAGGAATCGATCTAGGGAAGTAGGCCTGTTGTGGGCAAAGCAGGCAGGTCACAGGTGCCAAGGGCCACTCTGAGCAAAGTGGGTGCTGGACTGGCTGGACTATGAAACCAGGAGAGTCTAGGCATGAAACAACTGCAGAAGTGGGGTGTTGTGGGCAGGGCATTCTAGGTGTCAAGCTACAAGGGGTCCTCGGGCACGGTCTCTTCCAGGGAAGTGTTTTGGGGTGACTTTGAGCCAGTCAGATGCTGCCCCCAAATTTAGCCTACCTGACAGGGTTGTTATGAGGATAAAATGGAGGAGAGGTGAATGTAGGCAGATCGTGAGAGGGAGGGCAGGAAGGGTTACGTCAGTGTTTGGCTGTCGTAGCCCTTTCCGCCCAGGGTAATGCTGATCGCCACTTTGGGGCCGGCCCTGGAAGCAATTTTCCTCCAGGCCAGATTGGCCAGGGATCCTGGAGGGTTTTTTTTTGGTCATCTTCTGAACATGGAGTAGGGGTCACTGGGGGTGTGGCGAGGGGGTGGTAGTTGTGAGTTTCCTGCATTGGTTCTTCTGTGGAACAGGCTTCCTCAGGAGGTGGTAAGTTCTCCTTCCCTGGAGGTTTTTAAGCAGAGGCTAGATGGCTGATTCTATGACCTTAAGCAGATCATGACGGGGAGGGCATCTTGGCCATCTTCTGCGCTTGGAGTAGGTGTTACTGGGTGTGTGGGGGAGGAGGTAGTTGTGAATTTTCTGCATTGTGCAGGGGGTTGGACTGGATGACCCTGGTGGTCCCTTCCAACTCTATGATTCTATGATTTAAGGCACTTTTGGTTCCCTAAGGCAGGGTATACATGCAGTAAAATGAATAAACAAAAGCCAGATTAAAAAAATGACATCATCAGAACACTTTTCCGGGAGTAAGCTTCTATTGCGTAGACTTCAGTAGGATTTTGAGTAGACCTGCTTAGGATCGAACGATAAAGAAAGCAGAAAGTTCCACGCTTCGCCCCTTTAGCTGCCTAATTAGAGTTTCTGCAAGTTGAGCATCCAGGGGTGCGACGGGAGAGATCTCAGGCATCCCAATTTTTTTGTCTGTTTTAGCAATCACACATGACCCCCCCATCCCACAGCTGCCACTATCAGCAGCAAACACACAGCATGCCAAAGAGAGAATACAGCCAGTCACGAGCCACGCCTCCCACCAAGCATGCCCACCCCCCTTTGGATGCCCCATTCTCACCGTGATAGCGCCTGCCCGGATCCTGGGCCAGCTGCACAGCTATGCGCAGCCCAATGCCTGAGGAGCAGCCGGTGATCAGCACCGTGCGCTGAGATGCGGAGGTCATGGCTGAGCCGAAGAGACCGATGTGTCCGCAGGGATCCGAGCGGCGAGTGATGAGCGTTACAGCATGTGACCCAGGGATCAGCTGGAGGGAGACCTGAGCTGGTGACAGGGTCAGGGTGGGTGGGGACAGCGGCTAACCCCCCCTCCAAAGCCAGGACTGAGATTCTTAGCGAGGATTATCAGCCTGCGGTTGTGCTTTGCTCTCTGACATGCACTCTGGGAATCTTGGCCTGTTATGTACTTTGGTGTATACTGAACTTGATCTGATCTGGTGAATAGATTAATCTCTCCCCCTCCCTTCTTCCCTCCCCCTCCCTCTCCTCTCCCCCTCCAACTCTACACCATCTAAAAAAGCAAACAGAAACCTATATGTGTGCACACACGTGTATGAGAGCCAGCGTGGCGTAGTGGTTAACAGCAGTGGACTCTAATCTGGGGAAGCATTTTTGATTCCCCATTCCTCCACATGAGCGACGGATTCTGTGTAGGGTTGCCAGCCTCCAGGTACTAGCTGGAGATCTCCTGTTATTACAACTGATCTCCAGCCGATAGAGATCAGTTCCCCTGGAGAAAATGGCTGCTTTGGCCATTGGACTCTATGGCACTGAAGTCCTTCCCCTCCCCAAACCCTGCCCTCCTCAGACTCTGCCCCAAATACCTCCCGCCGGTGGCAAAAAGGGACCGGGCAACCCTAACATGCATACATACCCATAGAGTGATCCATGTTAACTGTCCTCAGAGCCAAATTGGCAGTTCCTGGTTCCTTCTTCTCTAAAAGGTAAAGGTCCCCTGTGCAAGCACCGGGTCATTCCTGACCCATGGGGTGATGTCACATCCCGATGTTTTCTAGGCAGACTTTGTTTGCGGGGTGGTTTGCCAGTGCCTTCCCCAGTCATCTTCCCTTTACCCCTCGGCAAGCTGGGTCCTCATTTGACCGACCTCGGAAGGATGGAAGGCTGAGTCGACCTTGAGCCAGCTACCTGAAACCGACTTCCTTCGGGATCGAACTCAGGTCGTGAGCAGAGCTTTTGACTGCAGTACTGCAGCTTACCACTCTGCACCACGGGGCTCCTCCTTCTTCTCTAACCCAGCCACAAATAGGGATGATTTTTAAACAACTCTGCATCCCCGAAATAAACTTTGGACCAACCAGACTCCCACGTTGATGGAATCAGAAGATACTGCCTTGCAAAGTGCCATCTGGTGTTGCCTTGCTCAAAGCCTGGGCGAGTGTGTGCCAAGGGAACCAAAGAAGGGTCGCCAGGTCCCCCCTGGAGGCTGGCATCCCTAGTCAGAGGGGGAAAAATTAGGGTGGAAAAAGGCCTCACTTTGCTTAGTGAAGCCACACGATACACACTGGCCTTTCTTTTCTTTCTTTTTTTCAAAAAAGAGAGATTCAGAATGGATGCGCTGGATGAATACGGTTGTTCTGCTGGAATAATTCAAAAATTGCCATAAATCACAAACAAAAAGCACCAGTTTCTTGTTTCTGCAGAGCCTTTCTCAAATCGCTAGATGGCGATGTCCAACAACAATGGCCCAGGCCTGAGTTACAGCACAATTTATTCCTGAACAGAAAAGTTACACCGTTTGAAACCACTGACTTTAATGGAATTGGAAAAGTGTGCCTCTGTTTGGAATGCACAGTATGGACAGAGAAAACCAGACAAATTAGAGTGCCAGGTGTTATGTCCCTGGACAGTTCTTTCTTTCTTTCTTTCTTTCTTTCTTTCTTTCTTTCTTTCTTTCTTTCTTTCTTTCTTTCTTTCTTTCTTTCTTTCTTTCTTTCTTTCTTTCTTTCTTTCTTCTCTCTCTCTCTCTCTCTCTCTCTCTCTTTCTTTCTCTCTCTCTCTCCCTCCCTCCCTCCCTCCCTCCCTCCCTTCCTTCCTTCCTTCCTTCCTTCCTTCCTTCCTTCCTTCCTTCCTTCCTTAAGGGAGGGGCTGTAGCTCAGTGGTAGAGCATCTGCTTGGCGGGCAGAAGGTCCCGGGTTCAATCCCCAGCATCTCCAGTTAAAGAGACTAGGGCAAGGAGGTGATGTGAAAGACCTCTGCCTGAGACCCTGGAGAGCCCCTGCCGGTCAGAGTAGATGATGCTGACTTTGATAGACCAAGGGTCTGATCCAGTAGACAGCAGCTTCACGTGTTCCTCCCTTCCTTATCCCTCTGCCAGTTCATTTAAAAACGAACTCTTTGGATCCCATTGCTAAAAAAAAAATCCACTTTTGCTTCCTGATGACTCCTACTTCTCCCCCTCCCCCACAACATGAAACCCCCCACGCAATATTTAGCAAATGTCTGGCTGTAGTTTTGCCTATCACTCTGTGCCACTGTAAGGTTCCAATCACTCCAGCCAGCTGAGCCAAACAGAAGTGCACTAGTGAAGGATCCATATTGGAGACTACCTTGAGGGCTGGTCACTTGAAGGTAAGCCCAAGGTGACCCAGTAAGCTTCCATGGCAGAGTGTGGATTCGAACCTGAGTCCCCCTGATGTTAGTCTGATTGGCACATTACAATAAGGCCTTTTGTGCAGGGTTGTTTCCCCGTGGTCACCCCATCCAACGGCTTTGGGGCTTCCTTTTGATTATGCATGCCTTTTCTGCCCATCAGAGGTCGCCTTGTTCTCCCCTTGCATTTTGCCTGTGTTTTCCAGATGCTGTTTTAGCCAGAATCTGGAAAATGTGGGCAAAATGTGTGGGGAGAGTGAGGCGACCTCTGATGGGCGGAAAAGGCATGCATAATCAAAAGGAAGCCCTGAAGCAGTCGGAGGGGGTGACCGCGGGGAAACGACCCTGTATAAAAGGCCTAAATGTCAGGTTATCTATGGTAGTTTATGCATGGATACTTCCACTCATGTTTGCCCCAGGTCTGAATCGGTTGTTCCTTGGAGTTATGCATGAGTTTTCTGTCCATTAGAGATGACCTCGCTGCCAGCCCTCGCAATGTCCGGGTCTTCCCATTCCTCTGTTAACCCGACTCTTCTATCTTCCCTGAGCAAAGCCCAGGTGAAAACCCCATCCAGAAGGCAAAGTCCAAGGCCCGCAAACTTGGTTTCTCTCACAGCCAATTGCAGAGCAGCATGTCCAGATGCAGGGATTTAAATACTTCCTGCTTCTTCGGAGTTCTTTGTGAGCAGAAGGAAATCTTTTTAAAACAGAGGCTTGGAATTCTCCCCCCCCTCCTTTCAGATTGTTCTGGGGTTCTTTTTTGTTTGTTTGTTCTTAAAATGCTTTTTAATATGACGATTGAGTTGGGGGGGGGGACTTTCTCTCACTACAAGCACTGCAAAGTAAGCCAATTCCAAAGCAGCATTTAAAGGGGCGGGGACTTGATCTGGGCTTGCAGACTGCTGGTGCATAGATTCCTAACAGGAAGGTGTGGGTCCAGTGAGCAACGAACCTCAGGTAAAACTCCTATGCATAAATGTCCTATGAGTTATCAGAGTTATCTCAAGGATATCTCTGCCCCCTTTCCTCCCTCCCAGTCCAGGATATGGAGCAACATTTGTTGAGGCACAAATTTGGAGCTTTGGAATCTTTCTGGGCTTCAGGGGTGGTTGTTTCCCCCCACCTTCCTTTCTGTACCCCAAAAGTCCTTGGGGCTAGGCTGAGTCACCCTGTTGCCTCATGGCGTGAGTCACCGGCTCTGCTCCAAAATTGCTGACCCAGATTTCTCATTCCCAGGAAATATTTACAGCTGTATCTGGAGTAACATCCCTCAGCCCCCGGGCTGGAACTTGGCCCAATCTTCCTCTTGGCCTGGGCTCCGAGGCTGGCTCTCCACATGAAACCTCAGTGGGGCAGCCATCTAGGACTGAAGGCAGGAAATTGGGGCAGGGCCTCGACCTGGCTTTGGTTTGGGGGTCCAACAGGGACCAGGATGCCCCGGCAGGGCCTGGAAATCCCCTGGAATTACAGCTTGTCTCCAGACTAAGGAGATCAGTTCCCCTGAAGAAAAGGGGTGCTTTGGAGGGCGGGCTCTGTGGCATTGTACCCTACCGAGGACCCTGTCCTCCCCAGGCTCCGCCCCCAAATGAGAGCCAGCGTGGTGTAGTGGTTAGTGGACTCTGATCGGGAGAACCAGCTTTGATTCCCCACTCCTCCACATAAGCGGGGGAGGCTAATCTGGTTAACCAGGTTGGTTTCCCCACTCCTCCACATGAAGCCTGCTGGGTGACCTTGGGCTAGTCACAGTTCTCTCAGCCCCACCTACCTCATAGGGTGTCTGTTGTGGGGAGGGGAAGGGAAGGGGATTGTAAGCCAGTTCGAGTCTTCCTTAAGTGGTGGAGAAAGTCGGCATATAAAAACCAACTCTTCTTCTTCTTCCTCCTGGAGTTTCCTAACCTAGCTCTGGCAACCTTATGCCCCCATCCCCTGTTGGTGGCCAGGGGGGACCTGGCAACTTTAGTGCCCAAGATGCCATGATGTTTTGATCAGGTTAGGCATCATGAAAACAAATGAGAAGGGCCAACTGTTTACCCGGGCAGAGGGAACAACATCTTCGATGTGCCAAATCCAGCAAGAATCATCCAAGGAGATGGATCTGGATGAATCTCACTTCTGCACTGGATAGCATTCTGACATTCAGGGTTGCTGCTCGTATTTCTCCTGATAGCTAGTACAGTTAGGGTTGTCAATTCTAGATGGGGAAACCCCTGGAGATTAGGGGGGTGGAGCCTCAGGAGGGCAGGGGCACCTCAGCAGGGTACATGGTTGCCAACCTCCAAGTGGTGGCTGGAGATCGCCTGAGGTATGGATTAAGAGGAGCATTCAAATGTGTTGATTGAAGGGTGGGGTGGGGAGCGGGAGTCCAGATCCTGGGGGTCTCCTCCCCAAACTCGGCACTGAGCTTCATGAATAGCCTACTTGGGTCGGTAGGGAAACAGAGGCTGCTCTGCATAGCTTTCATTCCCTGGTTTTACCGTGTCTCAGCATGCCTGGGCTGAGAGCTAATGTCCCCCCAACCTTCCCAATCAGCAAAGTTTAAGGCCAGCAGGATTTCAGATGAGGCTCCACCCTCAGCAGCCCCTTGAATCTGCAAGACAAGGAGAAGAAGAAAAAGAGCAGAAAAGAGCAACCAAAATGATCAGGGGGCTAGGGCGACTGCCCTAAGAGGAGCATTTAAAACACTTAGGGCTGTTCAGCTTGGACAGCAGGCAGTTAAGGGGAGGCATGATAGAGGTCTATAAAATTATGCATGGTTTGGAAAGAGAGGACAGGGAGAAGCTTTTCTCCATCTTTCATAATACCAGAAGGGCCAAATTTTTACCTGGGCAGAAGGAACAATATCTTTTGATGCAGCAAATCCAGCAAATATCATTGTGAGTACATAGCCAAAGTAGTAATGACTGTTATTCAGATCAGCGGATCCATGTGACTAGCAAGACTTGGAGACTTTGGGGCTGTCACACTCTCTTAGCCTATCCTACCTCATAGGGTTGTAGTGAGGATAAAATGGAGGAGAATTGTTGTAAGCCACATTGGGTCCCCATTTATGGAGAAGAGCGGGGTATCAATGACATAAAGAAATAAGAAAGGGCCTTTGAGCATGCACAGAGAACTTGTCTCAGAAAAGACACTCCAGCCCCCACTTATGCATAACTAGGCAATTGACTCGCCACATTTATGGGCCACACACGTGATGAAGCTGCCTTATGCTGAATCAGACCCTTGGTCCATCAAAGTCAGTATTGTCTACTCAGACCGGCGGCAGCTCTCCAGGGTCTCAGGCAGGGGTCTTTCACATCACCTACTCGCCTAGTCCCTTTAATTGGAGATGCCGGGGACTGAACCTGGGACCTTCTGCATGCCAAGCAGATTCTCTACCACCGAGCCGCGGCCCTTCCCTGAGCCACCTCTCTTGCTTGGCCCTTGCCTAGGATTCCCACAGGATCTCCCATCCAGGCATAGTCCAGGCCAAGACAGCTGACTTTATCCGAATGTTCATGCCAATTTGATGTATCACAGGTTGATGTACACATATCTAGAAGCATTGTTAATTCTGTACCAGATTGTGTGAACAACTGTCCAAGTGGCAAGACGCATGCTTTGGGTTAAGAGTTTATACTAAGCAACACAAGATATTAGATTTTTTTTTTTAAAAAAAAACCCTCATAAGGTGCATTTCCAGATAGTTTTTAAATTAGTTTCTGTGTTGAGGACCACTGAAGAAGGTCTATTGAGGCCGAAATGCTTATGGTCCAGTACTGGTCATTTATATTGAATGTATGTCAACTGTGTATAAAAATTCTGTAACAGATAATTTTATATGTAGCCTGTAAAACAGGCCCTGCGTTTTTAACAAGTTCATAGTGTACACCTTGTCATAAATACAATTATTTTGTTATCGTTTCTAGTTTCTAGATCAGACTTTGAAGCTCCCTCCTCATAGTTAAATTGTGAAACTCCCTGCCCCAGGATGTGGTGATGGCTGTCAGCTTGGAAGACTTTAAGAGGGGAGTAGACATATTCATGAAGGACAGGGTTATCCATGGTTACTAGTCAAAATGAATACTAGTCATGATGCATACTTATTATCTCCAGGATCAGAGGAGCATAACTGTTCTATTAGGTGCTGTGGAACACAGGCAGGATAATGTTGCTGCAGTTGTCTTGTTTGTGGGCTTCCTAGAGGAGAAGACTGAGAGGCGATATGATAACCATTGTCAAGTACTTGAAGGGCTGTCATATAGAGGATGGTGTCGAGTTGTTTTCTGTCACCTCAGAAGGTTGGACCAGAACCAATGGGTTGAAATTAAACCAAAAGAGTTTCCGTCTAGAGACATTAAGAAGAACTTTCTTACAGTTAGAGCGGTTCCTCAGTGGAACAGGCGTCCTCGAGAGGTGGTGAGCTCTCTTTCCCTGGAGGTTTTTAAGCAGAGGCTAGATGGCCATCTGTCAGCACTGCTTATTCTATATCCTTAGGCAGATCATGAGGGGGAGGGCATCTTGGCCATCTTCTGGGCATGGAGTAGGGGTGACTGCGGGGGTGGGGAGGTAGTTTTGAATTTCCTGCATTGTTCAGGGGGTTGGACTGGATGGCCCTGGTGGTTCCTTCCAACTCTATGATTCTAGAGAGGCACCTGGTTGGCCATTGTGTGAAGAGACTGCTAAACTAGATGGGCCTTGGTCTGATTCAGCAGGGCTTTTCTTAGGTTCTTATGATATCCATGGATACTAGTCAAAATGATGCATACCTATTCTTTCCAGGATCAGAGGAGCATGCCTATTATCTTGGGTGCTGTAGAACACAGGCAGGACAATGCTGCTGCAGTCTTGTTTGTGGGCTTCCCAGAGGCACCAGGTTGGCCACTGTGTGAACAGACTGCTGGACTGGATGGACCTTGGTCTGATCCAGCAGGGCTTTTCTTATGTTCTTATGTTCTCATAGTCCAGACCAAGACCTGCTTAGCTTTGACAGGTGGGCTGCCTTCCAAGGAAACCTTGGCTAGGGGCTTCTAGGGTTGCGGCTTCCAGACATTCTTGAGTCCTGGCGCTGGTTAGTTCAGAAATTAAGTTCAGGGTGTGCACATCTGGAGAGAAAATCCAGGGAAGTGTGCAGCAGCTCTATCTGTGTGCGTGTTGGATGGAGTCACTTTGTATATATGAATGAGGGGAGAGGCTGGGGTAACAGGAGATTATATTTAGGTACCGAGAATGTGCTGAGCACCTGGTCTCCAGACCATGCCCATTCCTTTGAAAGCAATTCCCACCCAGATCAATAGGGTCTCCTCGCTAGGAACCCGTCCCAAAGGGATAGCTGACCTGGATGGCCCAGGCTAGCCTGATCTCATCAGATCCCAAAAGCTAAGCAGGGTCGACCCTGGTAAGTATTTGGAAGGGAGACTTCCAAGGAAGGGGAGGGGCCGTGGCTCAGTGGTAGAGCATCTCAGATGGTCTCAGGTTCAATCCCCGGCATCTCCTGTTAAAGGGACCAGGCAAGTAGGTGATGGGAAAGACCTCTGCCTGAGACCCTGGAGAGCCACAGCGGGTCTGAGTAGACAAGACTGACTTTGATGGACCAAGGGTCTGATTCAGTAGAAGGCAGCTTCATGTGTGTAGTGTGTTCATGGGAATGCCAGGGGCCTGAAGCCCAGGCAGGCAATGGCAAACCACCTCTGAACATCTCTTGCCTAGAATACCCCTTGCTGGGGTCGCCATAAGTCAGCTGTGACTTGAGGACACTTCACACACACACACACACACACACACACCTGTCAATCTGACAATAAATCAGCTGTGACTTGAGGACACTTCACACACACACACACACACACACCTGTCAATCTGACAATAAGTCAGCTGTGACTTGAGAACACTTCACACACACACACGCACACACACACACACCTGTCAATCTGACAATAAGTCAGCTGTGACTTGAGAACACTTCACACACACACACACACACACCTGTCAATCTGACAATACGTCAGCTGTGACTTGAGGACACTTCACACACACACACACACACACACACACACACACACACACACACACACACACACACACACACACACACACACACACACACACACACCCCTGTCAATCTGACAATCTGCCCAAGCCAGACACGAAAAGAGAGCTCCGTGTCAGTTTCAAAAGACACGAAGAAGCTTCGTGTCAATTTCCAAAGCCCATGCAATACAGCTCCGTGGCGCGTCGTTGCGCTCTCCCTTGGGAGCCATCCCCGCTGACTTCCGAGGAAGCGGGCCGAGGATCGGGCCGCAGCAGGGCGACGAGCCCACGCGCGTTTGCAGAGGTCGATCCGCGCGTCAACTCGGGTGTGTGTGTGTGTGTGTCGTCCGAACCGGCGCGGGGGCGCGCTTGCATGCCGGGGGGGGGCGTGGTGGGAAAGGCCCGGCCCCGATCCTCGAAGGGGGCCGTCCGGAGCGAGGGAAGCCCCCTCCGGCGTCCTTCTCTCCACCACCCCCCGGACCCCCTGCTCTGGGGCGGGGGGAGGGAGCGGGGCGGGGCGGCTCTCTGGGCCGGGCGCTTGGCAGGCGGCCGCCCCGAGGAGTCTGCGAGCGAGCGGCGGCCGGAGGTTCCCCCTCCCAGTGCGCGGCGCGGAGCCCGGCGCCGAGGATGGCCAAGCCCCGGGGACTCCGCGGCCACCTGCTGGGCTTCCTGGCCCTCCTGCTGGGCGGGCTTCCCCGGGCGAGGGCAGGTAAGGCCGGCCGGCCGGGCGGAGGAGCGCCCATCCCGGGGGGCGCGGGGAGGGAGGGGAGGGGTCGCTTGGCACGGTTTCACTGGACGCTTGGTACAGTTGCACCCCCTTTTCAGTCGTCTTAGCAATATATTGGTTTTGGCAGCTCGCGTTTGGCCCGCTGCAGCTTTCAGTCCGGAGACAAAAATGTTATAAAAAAAATACTGTTGGCCCTTTGTATTCCCACCGATGGATTAACAGTTTGAAAACTTGCTGAAATGGCAAAACTTGTGTGTGTGTGTGTGTGTGTGTTAAGTGCCGTCAAGTCGCTTCCGACTCATGGCGACCCTATGGATGAAAGTCCTCCAAAATGTCCTATCTTTGACAGCCTTGCTCAAATCTTGCAAACTGAAGGCTGTGGCTTCCTTTATTGAGTCAACCCATCTCTTGTTGGGTCTTCCTCTTTTCCTGCTGCCCTCAACTTTTCCTAGCATGATTGTCTTTTCCAGTGACTTTTGTCGTCCCATGTGGTGACCAAAATACGATAGCCTCACTTTAGTCATTTTAGCTTCCAGGGTCAGTTCAGGCTTGATTTGATCTATAACCCACTGATTTGGTTTTTTGGCAGTCCACGGAATCCGTAACACTCTCCTCCAACAACCCATTTCAAAGGAATCAATTTTCTTCCTATCAGCTTTCTTCACTGTCCAGCTTTCACACCCATACATAGTAATAGGGAATACGATGGCATGAATTAATCTAGTCTTGGTGGCCAGTGACACATCCTTACACTTCAAAATCTTTTCTAGCTCCTTCATGGCTGCCCTTCCCAGTCTCAATCTCCTTCTGGTTTCTTGGCTACAGTCTCCCTTTTGATTGATGGTGGAGCCAAGGAATAGAAAGTCTTGAACAATTTCAATTTCCTCATTGTCAACCTTAAAGTTGTGTAATTCTCCTGTAGTCATTACACAATGACTACAAAACTTACCGCATTAATAAATCAAAAAGAAAATGCTGAATTTGCGGAAGAATGGGAGGCATGGACAACATACTGTGTAAATGAACTTAATTTGAGAAACATTAAGGGATATGTTTTGAACTAATTCAAATTTTTTGAAGTAATTAAGATACTAACGTTAAAAAGCAGAGTTTAAGATAACGATAAAGGTGGTTTATTATAATGAATTAGATACTAAATACAAAGAGAGAAACAAGAATATCAAATGGACAGAGGGGGGAGAGGGGAAGTCAACTATATATATTTGTTTAAAGATAAGATAGAAATTGTTTATAGTATATACTATATGAATGGAAGGTACAAATAGAATGTGAACTAGTTTAAAAAATTTTTTTTTAAAAAAGAGTTTGAAAATGTTAAAAAAAAATACTGTTCGCACTTTCTTTGACCCCTTTAACTGTGAAGACGTCTTCCAACCATTTATAAGCCGTGGTATCCAAAAACCCTTTTAAAGCGATGTTTTTTACAACATTTTCAAACTCTTAATACATCGCTGGGAATACAAAGTGCAGTAACCCCTCAAACCTTGGGAAGCGACTTCCTTCGCCTCCCCCCTCTCCCCACCCCACCCTCAATTTCAGAGGCAGAGCATCGGCTTGGCATGCGAAAGGTCCCAGGTTCGAATCCCGGCGTCTCCAGTTAAAGGGACTAGGCAAGGAGGTGACATGAAAGACCTCTGCCTGAGTCCCTGGAGACCAGTCCGTACCCTAGGTGTAGATCAACTGGGAAGGGCCTGGGGCTCAGCGGTAGAGCATCTGCTTGGCATGCCGAAGGTCCCAGGTTCGACCCCCAGCATCGCCAGTTAAAGGGACTAGGCATGTAGGGAATGTGAAAGACCTTTTCCTGAGAGCCTGGAGAGGATGGACCGAGGGTCTAGTTCAGTATAAGGCAGCTTCTTTTTGGGGGACGGGCTGTGGCTCAGTGGCAGAGCCTCTGCTTGGCATGCAGAAGGTCCCAGGTTCAATCCCCAGCATCACCAGTTAAAGGGACTAGGCAAGGAAGTGATGTGAAAGACCTCAGCCTGGGACCCTGGAGAGCCGCTGCCAGTCTGAGTAGGGTCTGATTCAGTAGAAGGCAGCTTCATATGTTCATGTGTTTCCTTTGGGGAGGGGCTGTGGCTCAGTGGTAGAGCCTCTGCTTGGCATGCAGAAGGTCCCAAATTCAATCCCCAGCATCTCCAGTTAAAGGGACTAGGCAAGTAGGTGATTTGAAAGACCCCTGCCTGAGACCCGGGAAAGCTGCTGCTGGTCTGAATTGACAGTACTGACTCTGATGGACACAGGGTATGATTCAGTCTAACGTCTTTCATGTACGGGCCGTTTCCCTCGCTGTCACCCCTCTGATGACTTTGGGTCTTTGTGTTGGTTATGCATGCCGTTTCCGACCGTCAGAGGTCGCCTCACTCTCCCCCTGCATTTCCCCATGTTTTCAGAGACCTGTTTTATCTTGAATTTGAAAACGAGGGGAAACGCAGGGGGAGAGTGAGGCGACCTCTGATGGTCAGAAACGGCATGCATAACCAACAAAAAAGACCCAAGGTTGTCGGAGGGGTGATGGCGAGGGAAACAGACATGTATAAAAGACCTAAGGCGACTTCATGCGTCTAGCCAAGTTTTCTGCAGATGAGCATACGGAAAGATCCTGCCAAGCATTTGGGTTCCCATGACCCACCACAGAGAATCTGGGGAAGGGGGCATGAATCCCAACCGACGTTTGCCCAGAAGAGAGCATCCCTGACCACCTTCTAAAAGGTTTCAGGGGGGGACAGATCATTACAAGGAAGCGCACGAGTCAAATAGGGCAGAAACGATGGTGCGGAGGAGGAACGTTGATTCCCTCCGTCCAATATCGTTTAGGTAGGCTTGGCTTTCAGAGGACCTGAGACCCATTCTATTTTGGTTTAAGCAGGAGGCTTCCACCTGCCCCCGGATTCAACCCCTCTTAAGGGTTCTCCACCCTTCCCAAGGAGACCTACGGCACACTTGGGGAACCACTGCAATAAATAACCAAAGAATGAGCATTTCTACAGAACCTGCTAATCTCTGAATGTTTCACATGCATTATCACTGTGGACTGTCACCTCCTGAGAGCCAGCATTGTGTAGGGGTTAAGAGCGGTGGACTCTAATCTAGAGAACCGGGTCCGATTTCCCACTCCTCCGCATGAGCAGCGGACTCTAATCTGGAGCACCGGGTCCGATTCCCCCCTTCTCCACAGGAAGCCAGCCAGGGGGCCTTGGGCCAGTCACAGTTCTCTCCGAACTCTTTCAGCCCCACCTACCTCACAAGGAGTCTGTTGAGGGGAGAGGAAGGGAAGGCGATTGTAGGGTTTCAAGGCAAGAGAAATTTGGAGGCTCACCATTGCCTGCCTCTGCGTCATGCCCCTGGTATTCCTTCGCAGTTTCCCATCGAAATACTTGCCAGAGCTGACCCTGCTTAGCTTCTGAGATCTGATGAAATCAGGCCAGCCTGGGCTATTCAGGCCAGGGCTATAATCTCTGAATGGCCCCTAAATATGTCTCTTCTCTGACCTTCCAGTCTCCAGCAATGGTGGCAATCTGGGTGAATCCCAAGGATGCGATGCAGTCCGTGCGTGCGTTCCTGTGCACACAAAGGACAGAGACAAAGACCGCTTGCTGGCAGACATGGATGCACTGGTCTTTTTAAAGCAGCCTTTGCCCCAACCCTTTGCAAAAACGAACGAACAAACAAAAAAAACCTTGGTTTCGTTTACGCAAGAAAAAGAGGCAGTGCCATTTTGAATCTGAACTCTTTCGCAAAAGAGGTGGATTCAGGACAGAGCAATATCCCCCTGCCTTAGAGACCCCCAATTCAGGATGAGTTTGGAGATTGTAGAGGGTGGATCATGTTTTCATGGGGGGGGGGCATAATTTATGTTTTATGGATGGGATATTAAAGTCACATGGCCCATCTGTTACTTTCCCTTAAGTTAAGGGCCAGAGGGCTTCTTCATACAATGTGTTAAGTGCCATCAAATCGTTTCCAACTCATGGCGATCCTACGAATCAAAGTCCTCCAAAATGTCCAATCTTTAACAGCCTTGCTCTGGTCTTGTAAATTGAGGGCTGTGGCTTCCTTTATTGAGTCAATCCATCTCTTGTTGGGTTTTCCTCTTTTCCTGCTGCCCTCAGCTTTTCCTAGCATGACTGTCTTTTCCAGTGATTCTTGTCTTCTCGTAATGTGACCAAAATACGATAGCCTCAGTTTAGTCATTTTAGCTTCTAGAGTCAGTTCAGGCTTGATCTGATCTAGAACCCACTGATCTGTTTTTTTGGCAGTCCATGGTATCCGTAACACTCTCTCCCAACACCACATTTCAAAGGAACTTCATACAATACATGGTACTATTAATTTGAGAGAGAGAGAGAGATGCTTCTTGTACTGGTTTGCATTGTGCTGTTCATGCTTTAAAATGTAATTTGCAATGTTTACCATGTGAATTTTGTAATACAGAGTTAGTACAAGCCACAGAGATTTCATGTAGGCATTACTGGCACCCATGGGATTCAGAATGAGGTGCCCAGGGCCAAATTGTTAACTGGGGTTTGCCATACTGAATGTATCCTTTTGGGGCATAAAGATCTGAGCTGATTTCCAGCATACGTGCAGGCCCAACCCAAAATTGATCCTTCTAAGCCCTAAAATGACTTGTGTATGTGTGTAAAGTGCCGTCAAGTAGTAGCCAACTTATGGCAACCCAGTGGGGTTTTCAAGGGAAGAGACTAACAGAGGTGTTCGCCATTGCCTTCCTCTGCATAGCGACCCTGGTATTCCTTGGTGGTCTCCCATCCAAATACTTGCCAGGCTCAATCCTACTTAGCTTCTGAGACCAGGCTAGTCTGGGCCATCCAGGTCAGGGGCTAGTCTGGGTGACCTTGGGCTAGTCGCAGCTCTCTCAGCCTACCTCACAGGGTGTCTCTTTTGGGGAGAGGAAGGGAAGGTGATTGTAACCCGGTTTGATTCTTCCTTAAGTGGTAGAGAAAAATCAGCATATAAAAACCAACTCTTCTTCTTCATCATCATCATCAGCAGCAGCAGTTCTACTGCCGTATCATCTGCTCATTTGCTTCTGCATCCATTTGCTTTTAATTTCAGCAGTATTTTTATATTCTTAGGCTAGTGGTCTTGAAGTTAGCATCCACGTCTTAACTATAGTACAAAAATAAATATAATGGGCATAGCTAGACTAAGTCTTCCTTGCTCACAGATGGTCTGACGAGAGACCTGGCAAAGAAGTGTGTTTGTGTGTGACGCGAGAACAGTTTGCCTTTCTCACAGCCGCACATGAGGGTTGTGCTGAATAACAGAGATCAGCACAGAGATTAAATTAGGTGAACATGCAGCAAAGAACAGATGCTCAGAGAGCTTCCGTATGTAGAAGTAGCCCCACATCAGAGAAAACACAGGCAGTCATTCAAATATGTGATTACTAATATTCTCTTAAACCGCAATATAGACTTTTTGATTTACTTCTATTACAGCATTTATTGGTACGGTTGCCAGCTCCGGGTTGGGAAATACCTGGAGATTTTAGGAGGTGGAGCCTGAGGAGGGCGGGGTTTGTGGAGGGGAGGGACTTCAACAGAGTATAATGCCATAGAGTCCACCTTCCAAAGCAGCCATTTTCTTCAGGTGAACTGATCTCTTTCACCTGGAGATCCGTTGTAATAGTGGGAGATCTCCAGCCACCACCTGGAGGCTGGCAACCCTATTTTTGAATATTTTTCCACTTAGAAGAAGATGAGGAAGAGTTAGTTTTTATATGCCAACTTTCTCAACCACTTAAGGGAGACTCAAACTGGCTTGCAATCATCTTCCCTTCCCCTCCCCACAACAGACCCCCTGTGAGGTAGGTGGGGATGAGAGAGCTGTGACTAGCCCAAGGTCACCCAGCTGGCTTTGTGCATAGGAGTGGAGAAACAAATCCAGTTCACCAGATTAGCCTCCACCGCTCATGTGGAGGAGTGAGGAATCAAACCCAGTTCTCCAGATCAGAGTCCACCGCTCCAAACCACCACTCTTAACCACTACACCACGCTGGCTTAGAAAATTGGCCAAGCAGAATGTGATATGAGGATCACGTTGAGGTTTTTTTTGCATAGACTTCTGAGAAGAGAAGCACATCTAGGAGGCTGAAGTTGGTTCCTTATTCCCAGTTCGTTCCCTATTCTCAGTTCCTTATTCACATTTCCTAGTTCCTGAATGATTTTGAGGATATTTCAAAAGCGAGCATGCCTATTATTTTGGGTGTGGTGGAACATGGGCAGGATGGTGCTGCTGCAGTCGTCTTGTTTGTGGCTTCCTGGAGGCACCTGGTTGGCCACTGGGTGAGCAGACTGCTGGACTTGATGGGCCTTGGTCTGATCCAGCAGGATGTTCTTATGAGAGAATACGTATGTATTTTGACAAAGCCATGGATAGTCCTATCCTCCATGAGCATTTCCACTTTCTTCTTAAAGCCTTCCAAGTTGGCAGCCATCACCACATCCTGGGGCAGGGAGTCCCACAATTTAACTATTCGCTGTGTGAAGAAATTCTTCTTTTTATCTGTTTTGAATCTCTCACCCTTCTGGTTCAGCAGATGACCCAATGTCCTAGTATTATGAGAGAGGGGGAAAGCTTCTCCCTGTCCACTCTCTCCATACCATGCATAATTGTATAGACCTCTATCATGCCTCCCCTTAACCGCCTTCTTTTTAAGCTAAACAGCCCTAAGCATTTTAACCGCTCCTCAAAGGGCAGTTGCTCTAGCCCCCTGATCGTTTTGGTTGCTCTTTTCAGCACCTTCTCAAGCTCTGCAATACCCTTTTTGAGGTGTGGTGACCAGAACTGCACACAGTTATCATGTCAGATTATTCTCCAGAGTAGGGTTGCCAACCTCCAGGTACCAGCTGGAAATCTCCCACTATTACAACTGATCTCCAGCCGATACAGATCTGTTCACCTGGAGAGAATGGCCCCTCTGGCCATTGGACTCTATGGCACTGAAGTCCCCCCCTCCCCAAACCCCGCCCTCCTCAGGCTCTGCCCCCAAAACCTCCTGCTGGTGGAGAAGAAGGACCTGGCAACCCTACTCCAGCATTGTGCAAGGTGGTGGAAAATCAATTCGGACCGACAGCAGGCTCCATTTTTCAGACACTTGCACTTTTCCGATCCAGAATCCTAAGTGCAGAATCCAGTGGTTGTTTTTTTTTTGGGGGGGGGGATTTTTGGCTCTCTGACTTCCATGCACATCCGCACACTTCCCTCCCCCGTGGCCCTTAGAAAGCTCCAGCCTCCCTTTCCCCCTCCCCGCCCCTTCTGCACACACACCCAGCCACTATGGGATCCTCCGGGCCAAAGCTCTTTGCCAGGGGAAACCGGCAAAAAATGTGCTTGATTAAAAACAACTGGAAGGAGCAGCCTGTACACAGTTCTCCTGTAGCCGACCCCTTTGAAGCCCCTGCTCCACCTTCCTTTGCTTTTCCAGTGAATGTATCGCAGAGAGGTGGGCCTTCAAAATGTCCGTTCTGGAGGGCAGCCACAATCCAGGTTATCCCGCTTCTCTAATCATAGAATCATAGAGTTGGAAGGGATCACCAGGGTCATCTAGTCCAACCCCCTGCACAATGCAGGAAATTCACAACTATCCCCAACACCCCCAGTGACCCCCTACTCTATGCCCAGAAGATGGCCAAGATGCCCTCCTCACTCTCATGATCTATCTAAGGTCACAGAATCAGCATTGCTGACAGATGGCCATCTAGCCTCTGCTTAAAAACCTCCAGGGAGGAGCGCTCACCACCTCCCGAGGAAGCCTGTTCCACTGAGGAACCGCTCTAACTGTTAAAAAATTCTTCCTAATGTCTAGACGGAAACTCTTTTGATTTAATTTCAACAATTCGGCACCCTCCTCTATATGACAGCCCTTACAGTACTTGAAGATGGTTATCATAATGTATGGCTTCCGTTCCCTCCTGCACTGAACCCAAGAGTATTGCTTAATCCACTCAATGGTCCAGGCTAACCCGATCTCGTCAGATCTCGGAAGCTAAGCAGGGTCGGCCTTGGTAAGTATTTGGATGGGCAACCGCCAAGGAATTCCAGGGCCTCTATGCAGTGGCAGGCAACGGCAAACCACCTCTGAATGTCTCTTGCCTTGAAAACCCTATGGAGGTCACCAGAAGAAGAGGAAGAGTTGGTTTTTACATGCCGGCTTTCTCTACCGCTTAAGGAAGAATCAGAGCGCCTTACAATCGCCTTCCCTTCCCCACAACAGACACCCTGTGAGGTAGGTGAGGCTGAGAGAGTGTGACTAGCCCAAGGTCACCCAGCTGGCTTCATGTGTAGGAGTGGGGAAACAAATCCAGTTCACCAGATTAGCCTCCACCACTCATGTGGAGGAGTGGGGAATCAAGCCTGGTTCTCTAGATCAGA
Organism: Euleptes europaea; assembly: GCF_029931775.1. Lineage (NCBI taxonomy): Eukaryota > Metazoa > Chordata > Lepidosauria > Squamata > Sphaerodactylidae > Euleptes > Euleptes europaea. The sequence continues at coordinate 171,885,130 of NC_079312.1, forward strand.
GTCCACTGCTCCAAACCACCACTCTTAACCACTACACTACACTGGTCAGCCATGACTTGACAGCATATTACACTCATTCCCAATCCCTTCTGTGTCTCAAATTTTGGAATCTCTGGGGTTGCCAGATCCAGGTTGGGATATTCCTGGAGATGTGGGGGTGAAGTTTGGCAAGGGCAGAGTATGGTGACGGGAGAGAAGAAGAAGGAGAGTTGGTTTTTATACCCCACTTCTCTCTACCTTTAAGGAGTCTCAAAGCGGCTTACAATCACCTTCCCTTCCTCTCCGCACAACACAACAGGCACCTTGTGGGGTAGGTGGGGTTGATAGGGTTCGGAGAGAACGGTGACTAGCCCAGGGTCACCCATCAGGCTTCATGTGGAGGTGTGGGTTCCCCACAGGAAATGATCTCTATCGACTGGAGATCAGTTAAAATTCCGGGAGATCTCCAGGTCCCACCTGGAGGTCGACAACCCTAGGATTAATACCCTGGTCTTTTTGTAGCAGCCTGCTCGATGTCGCATTCCCGCGCGGAGGGCATCCAGACCCCTGAGAGGCCCCAGACTCTGAGCTTGAGAGATACCTTCCATCTCATTCCAAGACTTGTCGCGACACGATGGGGGTGAGGGGAGAGACGGGAATGAGGGGCCTTATGGGCAGGTGAACTCAGCATCTGCAGCTGAAACGCCACAGGGACGTCTCTGTCGGAAGGGAGTTGGGGGGGGGATGTTCTTTGTGCACGCATGCCTGTGCTGACACGCTAACGGGTATCAAGTCATGGTCACGAGCCGAGAGCTGTCATGTGCCGCCACGCTTCTGAGCACGCACCCTTTCTCTGTCTTTTTGTCCCCGTTAATCTCTGTTTGATTTGGGGGTCTGCCAAAGTGCCTTTCACCTGCCTCCCCACTGTTGCCGGAAGGGAAATAGTTTCACCGATTCCTAAGAGAGCTGCCTGAACGTCTCAGGAGGGGGGAATGTAGGGTTGCCAACCCCCAGGCGCTAGCTGGAGATCTCCTGCTATTACAACTGATCTCAGGCCGATAGAGATCAGTTGCCCTGGAGAAAACGGCCGCTTTGGCAATTGGACTCTATGGCATTGAACCACAGGAGGCACTCATGTGGGTCTTAGGAGCCATATTGATGGGTTCAAGACAACGTATCACCGTCAGAAGAATGTACTGAAATGAACTGTATGGACTTTGCATAAGGATTTGATGTTGTAACGTGTATTGTTATTTGTAATAAGTATCTGGGTGTTATTTCTGCACTGGCGTTTATATACTTTTTGTGGAAAATATAACTGAATTTAGCTGCCACATAGTGCACTTTTTGGGTGAGCCACATACTGCTGTTATTTGGGTTTAACCTCCAGGTACTAGCTGGAGATCTCCTGCTATTACCACTGATCCCCAGCCAATAGAGATCAGTTCTCCTGGGGGAAATGGCCGCTTTGGCAATTGGACTCTATGGCATTGAAGTCCCTCCCTTCCCCAAACCTCACCCTCCTCAGGCTCTGCCCCCAAAACCTCCTGCTGGTGGCAAAGAGGGACCTGGCAACCCTAGGGGAATCTCCCGCATGGCACACTTTCGGGAAGGCGAATGAGAACAAGCCCTATTCTTTGGTTCTTGTAGGTTATCCGGGCTGTGTAACCGAAACGTCAGGAAAGAAAATACCAAGACCACGGTTACACAGCCTGGATAACCTACAAGAACCAAAGAACTGTGACCGTGAAAGCCTTCAACAATATTTTGAAAGCCCTATTCTGTTTGCCAGTAGTCTTCATGTGAAGGGTTCCTGACCCTCAGGTGGTGTCTGGAGATCACCTGGGATTACAACTGATCTCCAGGTGACAGAGATCAGTTCCCCTGGAGAAAATGGCTACTTTGGAAGGTGGACTCTACGGCATTACACCCCACTGAAGTCACTCCCCTCCTCAAACCCTGCCCTCTTCTGGCTCCAGCTCCCAAATCTCCAGGTATTTCCCAACCCAGAGCCGGCAACCCTACTCATGAACCGGTAGGATAGGAATGGGAACAGGAACTTACGGGCATGGTCAAAGTGCAGAGGGAGGTACAGTTAGGGTTGCCAACCTCCAGGTACCAGCTGGAGATCTCCTGCTATTACAGCTGATCTCCAGCCGACAGAGATCAGTTCACCTGGAGAAAATGGCTGCGTTGGCCATTGAACTCTGTGGCATTGAAGTCCCTCCCCTCTTCAAACCCCTCCCTCTTCAGGCTCCGCCCCCAAAACCTCCCAGTGGTGGCAAGGAGGGACTTGGAAATCCTAGGTACAACTACTGCAGTTGATGCTCAGGCCCCATGTACAAGGAAGCAACTTAGATTGGGGTGTCACACTCAATTGTTACAAGGGCCGGATTTGGCATAAATGTCACGTCGTCAGGCCATACCATACCTTGACAGCCCAGGTCGAGAGTGGGAGGGGGCGGGTGCCTCGGCTGGCTCGCGGGCCAGATAAGAGCTCTCAAGGGGCCGGATCTGTCCTGCGAGTCTTACATTTGACACCCCTGACCTAGATAGTTGGGATGTGTGTGTATCTGTTGCAGTTCCATTTGTTCTTGCCCCATTATTGCAGCAAATCTTGACTGCGGTCTTTTATGCATGGCTGTTTCCCTCACCTTCACCTCTCCAGCGACTTCCGGTCTTTGTTTGGATTATGCATGCCGTTTCTGACTATCAGAGGTCGCCTCACTCTCCCCCTGCATTTGCCCGCATTTTGCCTGTGTTTTCAGAGACCTGTTTTATCTCAGATTTACTACTGTTTATGGTATGTGTTATGTGTTGCTGTGTGCCTTGCTTGTTTTCAGTCCATTGTATTTCTACTTGTATCATGCAATCTGTTGCTTGTTTAACATGTCAAACCCATGAAGCTGCCGTATATTGAATCAGACCTTTGGTCCATCAAAATCAGTATTGTCTACTCAGACCGGCAGCGGCTCTCCAGGGTTTCAGGCAGAGGTCTTTCCCATCACCTACTTGCCTGGTCCCTTTAACTGGAGATGCTGGGGATTGAACCTGGGACCTTCTGCATGCCAAGCAGATGCTCTACCACTGAGCCACAGCCCCTCCCCTTGTGTATACATCATGTTTCATCCTTCAGATTTCTGAAACCCCAGTCTTAGTGAAGTGCTTAGTAGACATAAGATGCAGTCAATTCCATGGATTGCATTGGTTTATACTGTGTAACCTGCCTCAAGTTTCAATGAGAAAGGCAGGCCTATCAATAACATAAAACATGAAAAATAAAAAATAATGACTTGTGGGGTTCGAAAGTCCCTGAAGCTCTGCAAATCTGAATTGTTCAGCGGTGCTTTTAGCAGTCTTTGTCTAAGGGCTTAGCGGGTAATCAGTCAGGCTGCTTTTTGTTATCTGTTGTTTGAACCGCAGTGTTTTCAATTATGTTAGGCCCTTTGCGTCCTGCAGTGTGAGAGAAAAGCAAGGTATAAATATTTTAAATAATTTACTGGATTGTGTGTATGTGCATCTCCTGGAAATAAGAAACTTGGAGGTCTCCTTGTGAGTACAGACTGAATTTGGTGCTGGGTTTAGCATCAGGAGACCACAAATAAAAGCAAGGTTTGGGCCTTTTGGGGATACTGGAGCAAGTATAGGTAGTTGCTTAAAATTTTGGAAGCCAGTGCGACATCTGGGGAGGACTCTGGTGATAACAGCTGCAGTAAATTGGCTTTAAAAACCCTGAGCTGATAATTAGAAAGTCCCCATTTCAAATTTTGCCTTTGCTGTGAACTCACTTAAGTGTTGTAGCAGTAGAGAAGAGCCAGAGTCCAGCAGTGCTTTAAAGACTAACAACATTCTGGTAGGGTATGAGCTTCCACAAGTCACAGCTCACCTCTTCATCTGAAGAAGCGAGCTGTGACTCATGAAAGCTCATACCCTGCCAGAAATTTTATTAGTCTTTAAGGCGCTACTGGACTCCGGCTCTCAAGTGTCTTTAGACAAGCTGTGCTCTCTCTTGCCCTTAGCCCCCATCTGTAGTATGGAGGAGAGTAATTGCTGATCCTACATGTCAGGGTCGTCATGAAAATTACAGTGAAAATGGGGGCGAGAAGAGTTCTAGTAAGCGGCTTTCGGTCCCCAATGGGGAGAAAGACAGAGAGCCAGTGTGGTGTAGTGGTTAAGGCCAGAGGTTTGGAGCGGTGGGCTCTAATCTGAAGAACCGGGATTGATGAAGTGGCGGAGGCTAATCTGGTGAACCGGGTTGGTTATCCCACTCCTCCACATGAAGCCAGCTGGGTGACCTTGGGCTAGTCTCAGCTCTCTTAGAGCTCTCTTAGCCTCACCTACCTCAAAAGGTGCCTGTTGGCATATAAAACCAACCTCCAGGTGGCAGCTGGAGATCTCCTGCTGTTACAACTGATCTCCAGGCAGCAGAGATCAGTTCCCCTTGAGGAAACTGCTGCTTTGGAAGGTGGAATCTATGGCATTATACCCCATTGAAGAAGAAGAAGAAGAGTTGGTGTTCATATGCCGACTTTCTCCACCACTTAAGGAAAAATAAAACCGGCTGTCAGGCTCAGAAGTCCATCCCCATAAGCAAACACGCTCAGGCAGGCATCCTAAGCAATGCTACTTTATTTAGAGCACAAGACAGTTCACAGAAGCTGACTGCATTTCATGCAGGAAAAGTTGCTAGTGATTTCAAGTTTGCTAGCGATAGCAAGTTTACAGCTACATAGCTCACTAGGTAGAAAAGGCTAAACAGTGAAGTCATCTCTAGAAAGAGGTTCTCAAGGAAGGGAGGGAAAGGAGTCATAACTACCGATAAAAGTGAAGCTGTACACAGGAGGGAAAGCATGAGAGCCAAGGCTTACAATGCTCTCAGTGATAGAGCTTCTGCTTGACATGCAGAAAGTCCCAGGTTCAATCCCCGGCATCTCCAGTTAAAGGGACTAGGCAAGTTAAAAGGACATGATGTGAAAGACCTCTACCTGAGACCCTGGAGAGCCGCTGCCAGTCTGAGTAGATAATGCTGACTTTGATGGACCAATGACCAAGGATATGATTCAGTATAAGGCAGCTTCATGTGTTCACCTTTCCTTCCCCACAACAAACACCTTGGGAGGTAGGTGGGGCTGAGAGAGTTCTAAGAGAGCTGTGAATAGCCCAAGGTCACCCAGCTGGCTTCATGTGTAGGAGTGGGGAAACCAACCCAGTTCACCCGATTAGCGTCTGCCGCTCATGTGGAAAGTAGGGAATCAAACCCGGTTCTCCAGATTAGAGTCCACTGCTCCTAACCACCACACCACACTGGCTCCTTGAAGAACCTGATCCAAACCACTGCTCTTAGCCACTACACCATGCTGGCTCATTGAAGTCCCTCCCCTCCCCGAACCCTGCCCTCCTCACGCTCCACCTGCGAAGTCTTCAGGTATTTACCAACCTGGAGCTGGCAACCCTAATCGGAAGCCAGGCTCAAGCAGTTTCTGGAGGTCCGGGAAGAGGACTTCCAACCCCCTTCTTTATTTATTAAGAACCTTTTTACAGCCCGCTTTCCCATATTACAAGATCCCCCAAAACAGTATAAGCTGTATAACCCACCCACCCCCCAGTAAAATCCACAATACATTACAGAGCTTTTCTTCAAAATAGCATCATTATCCTCCATCTAGAAATCCTTTAAAGTCTGAAAACTTTTAAGAGTTCAAAAGCTAACAAACTCCATCCCCCAAATGCAATAAAATGCATTACAAGCAGCTATTGGCAATGAAGCAGTAACCAAGGCCAGTGTTTTCTTGATTCTGCAGAGAAAGATCTTAAATGCTTGCACATTGACGCCGCTTTGAGCGAGGGAAGAAAAAAGGGCCATCTTCAACATCCAGCAAAAAGCAAACAGGCACGAGAATGCGCAAAGTTCCCTCTTTCCTTCCAGATGGCTACTGTTTTCCTGCCCCCTCTGCCCCTTCGGCCCACCTGTCCACATTCTTCCTACCGTCCCCTCCTACATTTCCCCAGACCTTGCCAACATTTTTACGAGCCTTTGGAAGAAAACAACAACTGAAACTCGGCAGCCAGCGCATCGCTTATAGACAATGAGGCTGTACAGGAAATTGCATAATTTGCTCTAAATCAACAGATCTGGGATTTCCTCGATGCAGAATTGGGTGATTGGGTCCCCTCCCCTCCTCTAAGTGTGTTTGTTTTGGTACAATGTATACAAAGCCATGTTCGAGAACAAGGGGTTGAGGCGAGGAGCTCAGAGCCAAGCATCTGCACAGCTGTTTGCCTTCTGTGCTTCGGCCTCCTTCTGGGACAGCTCGATCTCACAAAAAGGCCCTTTTCAGCTACGGCTTTCCCTGGTTTTGGGGTCGGCAGGATGGCAGGTTCCATACTGCAGCTCACTTTTCTGTGCTGTGCACCATTGCCGGTGCTGGCCTTGCATGCCAGATGCCTCCAGCATGGCATAGTGGTTAAGAGCGGCGGAATCTAATCTGGAGAACAGGGTTCGATTCCCCACTCCTACACATGAAGCCTGCTTGGGCTAGTCACACTACGCTGAACTCTGAGAGAATAGATATGCATCATGACTAGTATCCATTTTTGCTGGTAGCCATGAATACCTCTCTCCTCCATGAACATGTCAACTGTCCTCTCGAAGCCTTCCAAGTTGGCAGCCATCATCACATCCTGGGGCAGGGAGTTCCACAATTTAACTATGCAGGGTCAGAAAGAGATCATTGATTGGTGAAAGGGCAAGGAAGGCTATCTAGGAACCTATTGGCTAGTTTGCTTCAGGGGGACCTTCTCTGCCAACCTGTTCTCTCTCTCTCTCTCTCTCTCTCTCTCTCTGTGTGTGTGTGTGTGTGTGTGTGTGTGTGAGAGAGAGAGAGAGAGAGAGAGAGAGTAGGGAGGAAGAAGAGAACAATGGGGGGCGTATTGTTGCACTGAAGGCCACTATCCTGTTTTCGTTGTTCTGGGCCTATCACCACATCTGCTGACTTGCTGGCCACCACATGGGAGAGCATTTGAGTGGCTTCCAAACTCAAGCCCAGCTGCGGCATTTATCTTCCATGGCTGTCATTCAATGCATCTCCATGTCCACATGGCTGGGATGAATCATGCAGGCAGCTGGGGAAGCTTCTTCGAAGTTTCTGCTGTAGCTGCTAGCATGACAGAAGAGGCAAGTCTCAGATTTTTTTTTATGTCAATAGAAAAGCAGCTTGCCTCTTCGGCCTGTGGCTCCTTACACCACTTGCCTCTTCTTCCTCTACTACCCCTTCTTTGTTTTCAGACCTCTGTCAACCATTATGTGCTTTGACAGCATTGATATATCTATAGCTACTTGTGTGTGTGATTTTGCCGTCACATGAACACATGAAGCTGCCTTATACTGAATCAGACCCTCGGTCCATCATTAGAGTCAGTATTGTCTACTCAGACCGGCAGCAGCTCTCCAGGGTCTCAGACAGGGGTCTTTCACATCACCTACTTGCCCAGTCCCTTTAATTAGAGATGCCGGGGATTGAACTTGGGACCTTCTACATGCAAAGCAGATGCTCTACCACTGAGCCACAGCCCCTCCCCTGCTGTCAAGTCACAGCTGACTTATGACGACCCCATAGGGCTTTCAAGACAAGAGACATGTTCACAGAGGGTTTGCCAATGCCTGCCTCTACGTGGACTGACGGAGTTCTGAAAGAATTGTGACTGGCCCAAGGTCACCCAGCAGGCTTCATGTGGAGGAGCAGGGAATCGAACCCTGTTCTCCAGATTAGAGTCTGCTGTTCTTGCCCGCTATAGCATGCTGGCTGTCCATCTATTTATGTATAGATATATCTATATCTGTGCAGGCATGTATATATTATAGTTATTAATGTAGTGGAGACTTCCATGAAACTGCCACCGCTTCATCATTTTCTCAGGTTACTGTCATTGTGTTCTGAAAGTCTACAAGTGGCTACCAAAGAAGAACTATAGTTTGTTTGTTCATTTATTCGTTTGTTCATTCGTTCATTCTTTCATTAATTAATTCATTCATTATTCGTTCGTTCATTTGTTCATTCATTAATTCATTCATTTACATATTTATTTACTTATACGTGGAGTTCATTTATTCCCCGCCTTTCTCCCCAATGGGAACCCAAGCTGCCTTGCATAATTCTTCTCTTCTAAGTTTGATCCTCACAACAACAACCCTCTGAGGTAGGTTAGGCTGAGAGAGAGCGACTGGGCCAAGGCCACCCAGCAAGCTTCCATGGCAGAGCGGGGATTCGAACCTGGTTTTACCAGATCCTAGTCCTACACTAGGACTAGATAGTGATGGCTGCCCTCTTGGAAGATTTTAAGAGGGGAATGGACACGTTCATGGAGGAGAGGGCTATTCATGGCTACTAGTAAAACTGGATACTAGTCATGATGCATACCTATTCTCTCCAGGATCAGAGGAACACACCTATTATATTAGGTGCTGTGGAACACAGGCAAATGCTGCTACAGTCGTCTTGTTTGTGGACTTCCTAGAGGCACCTGGTGGCCACTGTGTGAACAGACTGCTGGACTTGATGGATCTTGGTCTGATCCAGCATGGCCTCTCTTATGTTCTTATGTACACTCTAACTTCTACACCACACTGGCTTGAACCATAGGTCTGGACAGCCATTGGGGGTCCATTTTCCTAGGTGTGAGTTGTATGGGGGCTACTTTCTCCATCCCATAGTAATAAATCTCACAGCAGCGAGGCTGGTAAGGAGCCATAGCTCAGATTGAGTTCTAGACACGGATGAGGCTGCGTGTCAGATCTTGTTTTCACACGCATTAATCTTTTTGCAGAATTTGTTTCTTTCCCTTCCCCCTCTTCACCAGGACTGGAATAATGACAGGAAAGGAAACAGGTGATATGATACAAGGAGTGATGTGTCAGTAAGGGAGCATAACTCCAGGCTAAAAGGGAAGGCAGGTAGTTAGATCTGGATTCTTTCTATCCTTCCTGTCCTGAATGCAAGGTGGTTGGGCAGATGCTACACATGATGACTATTAAAAAAATGGGAATCTAGGGATTCCCCCCCTCCCCAAATATCTGGTCTGGTCTGGGCCACTGGTTTCATAGCTCCAAGGTGATTCTCTACTGCAGGGGTGGGGAACGTCAGGCCCGGGGGCCGCTTAAGGCCCGCAAAATCAATTGGTCTGGCCCTTCGTGGGTCCTGGCAGATCTCTAGCTCAGAAGGATCTAAGACTGGTGATCCACCCCCTCCTGCGGACAGGAATAGCCACTGTTCAAGGCAGATGTGAGTTTGTTTTGCCCCCCTTGCAGAAGAGTCGCTAGCTATGAAGCAGCTAGGACCGCCCAAGAAACTAATTTTTAAGTTGATAATTTTGTATGGCCCACAAATGATGTTATAAATGTCCAAATGGCCCTTGGCGGAAAAAAGGTTCCCCACCCCTGCTCTACTGGGTGAGACTGAGAAGCGTTATTTATCTCCCTGTTCTCTGTTATTGTTGCCCCGGCATTCACTGAGGAGAAACCGGCATCACGTGGGATTTCAGCCGGTATTCCTCCTGGTTCCGATAATAATGGCTCCCCTGGGCTGTTATGTGTGTGTTTTCAGCACCATGGACAGGTCATCAGGAAGGTCACCTGAGCTCTGCCATGTGCTCTAGGTGGTGCTTCTTGGCATGAGGTCAGTGGCTCGGGGTTTACCCCAGCATTTCCCTCTCTGCCGCTGGGAATGGAAAAGCCTGCCTTTTGCCAGGTGGTATAAATGAGCCAAGGGTGACACATACCCAGCTGTGGACATCTGGCAGGCAAGAGGCCTAGTTGGAGCCACATGCTCCATGTATACAGTGGAGGCAGACCTGGATGGCTGATCTCCCTCCACCCTTTTTTTTTATTGCTGACGTTTCAGTAGAGAATTGTGTCCTGGGCTGAAAATAAGTCTAGCATCTGCTGAAGCTAGGCTAATTGGGTATTTTTTTTTAACATGGGGGGAATGGTCTCCATCATTGTTGAACATCTGTATGCAGAAAAAATTTAATACTTTCTCCCTCTGGCTAGGTTGTCTTTCTTTCTTTCTTTCTTTCTTTCTTTCTTTCTTTCTTTCTTTCTTTCTTTCTTTCTTTCTTTCTTTCTTCCTTCCTTCCTTCCTTCCTTCCTCCTTCCCTCCCTCCCTCCCTCCCTCCCCTTCCTCCCTCCCTCCCTCTCCTTCCTTCCTTCCTTCCTTCCTTCCTTCCTTCCTTCCTTCCTTCCTTCCTTCCTTCCTTTCTTTCTTTCTTTCTTTCTTTCTTTCTTTCTTTCTTTCTTTCTTCCTTCCTTCCTTCCTTCCTTCCTTCCTTCCTTCCTTCCTTCCTTCCTTTCTTTCTTTCTTCCTTTCTTCCTTTCTTCCTTCCTTCCTTCCTTCCTTCCTTCCTTCCTTCCTTCCTTCCTTCCTTCCTTCCCTGGTTTGATTGTGCCTTGTTTTGATTCGAAGCCTGATTAGTGTGGTCGGATCCCTCGCGCCACAATGTTTGGATGAGGAAATCACAAGTCATGTGGGAACTGGCTGAATCAACACCGCTTCTCTGTGAGTGGGGGTGGGGGTGTCAGTATTAACTTGACCTTGCATACAAAGTGATTCTGTTATACACATTTTACTGCTGGGATCTGGCAGCAGAAAGGGCCATCAAGTCACAACAGATTTATGGCAACCCCATAGGGTTTTCGAAGCAAGAGACATTCAGAGGTGGTTTGCCATTGCCTGGACTTCCTTGGTGGTCTCCTAGCCAAGTATTAACCAGGGCTGACCCTGCTTAGCTTCTGAGATTGGGCTAGGCTGAGCTATCCTGGTCATGAATTTTAAAAAGGTAAAGGTAAAGGTCCCCTGTGCAAGCACTGGGTCATTCCTGACCCATGGAGTGAGATCACATCCCGACGTTTACTAGGCAGACTTTGTTTACAGGGTGGTTTGCCAGTGCCTTCCCCAGTCATTTTCCCTTTACCCCCAGCAAGCTGGGTACTCATTTTACCACCCTCAGAAGGATGGAAGGCTGAGTCAATCCAACTTCCATTGGGATCGAACTCAGGTCGTGAGCAGAGCTTGGACTGCAGTACTGCAGAGCTTGGACTGCAGTACTGCAGCTTACCACTCTGTGCCACGGGGTCATAACCATAGAAAATCAATAACTGCCCAGCAATGGCATTACGTGAATTGGAATCAAGTCTTTGCATCCTCCAGTCTGTGGCGGCACTCACATCTGAGTCCCAGTGTTGAAGGGTGGCAATGATGGGAGTGAAATTTCTGGATAAGACCAGGATGGGAGAGAAAGAGGCAGTGTGAGCACAGGCAGTGTGGTGTAGTGGCTAGTGTGTCCAACTAGGCATGAGGAGACCTGGATTCAGATCCCCTCTCATCCATGAATCTCACAGGGTAACCTTGGGCCAGTTACCTCAAAGAAACTCAGGCGGTATTATTGCCTCTTCTTGTTAGTGCTGTCATCTTCATGTGCTTGATACTTACTCCACCTAAGCTCCACCTCCTTCACTTTCATTCAACCCTCGTTGCCTCTGGGCTCTTGTACTTCAGACTAGGTGGGGGAATATGCACTGGGGAGAACCAAAAGAGATTGCCATTCCTGGAAAGCCGGGATATCCAGGAGGAGGCTAGCCTAGAATCCTCTCCCTTGACATCTAGGTGTTTCATGTGTAAATATGAAGGGCTAGGTGAGCTCCCACCTGCGGTCTGAAGTGGTAGACTCCAGAACCAGGTGAACCATCTCAGTGAGAAGTATAGTTGCCAGCTCCAGGTTGGGAAATACCTGGAGACTTGGGGGTGGAGCCTGAGGAGGGCGGCTGGTGGGGAGGGGAGGGACTTCATGACCCTGGTGGTCCCTTTCAACTCTATGATTCTATGATTCAATGCCATAGAGTCCAATTGCCAAAGCGGCCATTTTCTCCAGGTGAACTGACCTCTGTCACCTGGAAATCAGTTGTAATAGTGGGAGATTTCCAGCCACCACCTGGAGGCTGGCAACCCTAGTGAGAAGAAGAGTTGGTTTTTATATGCTGACTTTCTCTACCACTTAAGGAAGAATCAAACCAGCTTACAATTACCTTCCCCTCCGCTCTTAACCACAACACACACCCAGTGAGGCAGGTGGGGCTGAGAGAGCTCTAAGAGAGCTGTGACTAGCCTAAGGTCACCCAGCAGGCTTCATGTGGAGGAGTGGGGAAACCAGCCCAGTTCACCAGATTAGAGTCTGCAGCTCATGTGGAGGAGAGGGGAATCAAACCCCATTCTCCAGATTACAGTCCACCCTTCCAAACCACATCTCTTAACCACTACACCACGCTGGCCCTCCAGGACACTGTCTTGAAGCCTGGTGTACCCTCCCTCTTCCCATTTTCTTTGGTTCCAGCACAGTCTGTTCGCAAAGTTTAGATCCTGAATATGTGGGGCCAGGGCCTGGGATCAGATTCACTTGGGGCAGTGAAGGTCAAGGCTGGAACGGACACACTGCCAGAGACCACCCACGGTGCATTTTTTCCAAGCTGCTTGTGGTTCCTGGAGTCCGCCTCCATTCCCAGGCCACAGCTCTGTGAATCAGCCTCCTCCTCCTCCTTCCTGCTAAGCAAGCGTCCTTCAATCCTGACCCACTGTTTTCTTTTTCCCTATTCCTGCTCCGCTCTTTAGTGGCACATCTGAAAGCCGACCCAGATCTCTTCTGCATCTTCTGCCTAAAGGAACAGTGAGGGAAAGAATAAAGGAATATACAAAATGGCCTTTTATGCAGGGTCGTTTCCCCGCGGTCACCCCCACCGACTGCTTTGGGTTTGATTCCCCACTCCTCCACACGAGCGGCAGAGGCTATATCTGGTGAACTGAATTGGTTTCCCCACTCCTACACACGAAGCCGGCTGGGTGACCTTGGGCTAGTCACAGCTCTCATGGAGCTCTCTCAGCCCCACCTACCTCACATGGTGTCTGTTGTCAGGAGAGGAGAGAAGATGATTGTAAGCCGGTTTGATTCTCCTTAAGAGAAAGTCGGCATATAAAAACCAGCTCTTCTTCTTCTTCTTCCTGTTCCTGTTCCTGTTGGGAGAGGAGGATAGGACTCGCAATAATGGGTTTAAATTGCAGGAGGAAAGGTACCGGCTGGATATTAGGAAACTTTTTTTTTTTTAGCACAAGAGTTGTCCGACAGCGGAATGAGCTACCGAGTGAGGTGGTGAGCTCCCCCTCACTGGCAGTCTTTAAGCAGAGGCTGGACAAGCACTTGTCAGGGCTGCTTTAGGCTGATCCTGCATTGAGCATGGGGTTGGACTAGATGGCCTGTATGGCCCCGTCCAACTCTATGATTCTATGACCCCTGACATTCGATTAAAAGGCTAGGCAGACTTCTGCAGCAACATCTTCCTACACATAAACCCAAGCATATTTCTTTTACTTAACACACAGCAGGAGACGTTTTTTATTTTTCTGTTTACAAAAATCTGGGAGTTTTCAGTTCATTGTTCCAGACTCTTGGGACAGAGTCAGCTATCTATGACATTTGTAAATATGCTTCGATGGAAGTAAAAAAGACGGTATTTGTGGTTTTGGTTCCCCACCAATCATCCCAGGACATTCTTAATCTAAATGACAGGTTGCTCTGAATCATAATGGCCTGTTCTCTCCTAGTGGCAGACAGAGGGTCGGATCCTGGCAATCTCTGGGCATGCGCTCACATGAGCAACTCCACCACATGAGCCAAGAGTCCATCTATCTTGGCTGTGGACGCTTCCCCTGTGTGAGGCACTGGGAAATGCACTTTCAAGATTGCAGATGTTCCTGCAGCCAAGATCCATGAGCTCTTGGCTTACAGGGCATGCTTGTTCGCATGAATACACGCTCCCGGGCAGCTGGGAGACCTGAATGAGCCTGCAGTCGCTCTTCCCTTTGGCTTCCAATGTGAAGCTTTGTCCGGCCTCTCGATGACGTATGGAAAAAATATCTCTCTTTCCCCCCACATGTCTTTGTGTTTGGAATGTGAGCACAAAAAATGCATTTGTCTCATCCTACTTTCACATGACCACAGTCAAACTGCATTAAGAATTAATTCAGGAGGCATGTGTGAAGCAGATGAGCAGAATTCCATGTTCGCTTCCACTCTGCTGGCACCGAGCGGCGGATTTCCGTGGGAAATCTATCTGCCTGTTTCCATTTGGGGTTGATTGCATTAGCAGCTCTGCTCCTCTTTCTGTGATATCTGTTGCTTACTTTGGTCGAACCCTTCCAGATGTTATGGAGAGCCCACGTGGTGTAGTGGTTAAGAGCGGTGGAGTCCAATCTGGAGAACCGGGTTTGATTCCCCGCTCCTCCACATGAGTGGTGGAGGCTAATCTGGTGAACTGGATTGGTTTCCCCACTCCTACACATGAAGCCAGCTGGACGACCTTGGGCTAGTCACACTCTCTCAGCCCCACCTACCTCACACTCCTACGCATGCAGCCAGCTGGACGACCTTGGGCTAGTCACACTCTCTCAGCCCCACCTACCTCACAGGATGTCTGTTGTGGGGAAGGGAATGCAATTGTAGGCCGATTTGATTCTTCCTTAAGTGGTAGAGAAAGTCAGCATATATAAACCAACTCTTCCTCATTGTGCACACTTGCGCTGCATCATGGACATTGTAGTTTTAACTCCAAAGTGAATGTTCTCTCATACATACAGTTGCCAGGTCTGCTTCTCCTGTGCACCAACCCAGAGCTCCTTTTTGTATCCTCTTTTAAGTCAGGTTGTAATATGTTGACTTGAGTAACAGCCTTAGTGGCAGGACCGGCGCTTTGAAACAGTTGGTTCAAAGAGGTGCAGACAGCACGCCGCCACCTTTCTTAGGTCATGCACAATTGCCTTTTCCAGAGCACCTCCTTTACAGACTATTGAAGTGGGGGTGGTTGTTTCCTTTTTGATAGGAGTTTTGCAGAAGGCTGTTTGGGAAGCTGTTTTGGATTCTTGTGTATACCAGGGTTAGGGTTAGACCCTCGTTGAGCCTGTGGGCGCCTTTGAAATTCTGACAGCATGCCATAGGCACCTCAACAAAATGCCTGCCATGGGTAGGGTTGCCAAACTCCAGGTGGGGCCTGCGTATCTCCTGGAATTATGACTGGCCTCCAGTCAGGGGCCGTGACTCAGTTTGTAGAACATCTGCTTGGCATGCAGAAGATCCCAGGTTCAGTCCACGGCACCTCCAGTTAAATGGACTAGGCAAGTAGGTGATGTGGAAGACCCCTGCCTGAGACCCTGGAGAGCCCCTGCCGGTCTGAGAAGACAATACTGACCTTGATGGAACAAGGGTATGATTCAGTTTAAGGCAGCTTCATGTGTGTTCATGTGTCTGCAGAGATCAGTTCCCCTGGGGAGGGGGAAAAGATGCTTTGGAGGGTGGACTCTATGGCATTATACCTCGCTGAGGTCCATCCCCTCCTGAAACCTCACCAGGATGCACCCCCAAAATCTCCAGGAATGTCACAACCTGGAATTGGCAACCCTACCCATGGGCAAGGGACTAGTTGCAAAATACTGGAAGGCTTCCCAGAATGTGAAGAGTTTCCCTGCCAGGCGTCCTCCCGCAGTTCTGGAGTCTACCGCTTCAGACCGCAGGTGGGAGCTCACATGATCAACTAACCCTTCATATTTACACATAAAACACCTAGATGTCAAGGGAGAGGGTTTTAGACTGGCCTCCTCCCTGGTACCTGGCTTTCTGGGAGTGGCAGTCTCTTTCAGTTCTCCCCGCTGCATATTCCCCTACCTACAGTCTGAAGCAGAAGACCCCAGAGTAGGTTGCCAACTTCCAAGTGGTGCAAAAATATTAACAGAGTTGCTTAAGGGAAAAGCTTATTTAGAAACTGCAACTACTATGGCTCAAAATAAGAAATGAGCATCTTGTTACAAATCTGTTATACAACATATAACACACACAAAAAAAAGTGGTAAGCATGAACCAGGATACAAAAGGGTGGGACAAGTCCCTGGTAAAAGATCTTGTTTCTTCCTTCTTCAGCTATCTGTGTCCAGTCCCGTGTCCTCTTCTTATGTTGCTTTGAATTGTATTAATTTCACAATTTCTTTTCAAAGCAAATGCTTTATTTGTCCTATTGACCTATTGTAAGAAGTATTACATTGGCCATACTCTATATTTATTTGTAAAACTGCTTGTATGAGTTCAATACAAATGAAATAGTTTATTGTCAGAGTTTTATTTGCAGTATTATAATTTATTATATTTTGCACCAATATATCTAATCTGCAATATTATGCATACAAAGTGATATCATTTCTTATTTTGAGTCATAGTAGTTGCAATTTCTAAATAAACTTCCAAGTGGTGGCTGGAGATCTCCTGCTATTACAACTGATCTCCAGCTGATAGAGATCAGTTCCCCTGGAGAAAATGGCCACGTTGGCCATTGGACTCTGTGGTGTTGAAGTCCATCCCCTCCCCAAACCCCGCCCTCCTCAGGCTCCACCCCAAACCTCCCGCCGGTGGCGAAGAGGGACCTGGCAACCCTATGGCTTGGGGGAGAACATACTTTGAGGAAGAGGCAAGTCAGTGCGAGGAAACTACCGAACACTACTGAACACGGCGGGGTTCTGTTTTGATAATGCACATCTAACTGTGATGTTGGCTCAAGTCACCGAGCGGCTCATGTTACTCCTTTGAGTCAGAACGCATTACCCCGCCGTGCTGGTCCAGCTGCCTTTTCCGGCCATTTATCCTTCTCTGAAGTTCTCCCCGTGCTTCATCTGCGCTGCTGCAAATCAGTCCTTGTGCTGTCCTTCCCAAGGCTGGTCGTAAACCACCGGTGACATTTACAGAGGGGCAAGGAGCGATTTGCACAGACTCCGGTTCTCCGAGTCACATTTTCCAGCTCGGCGTCTCTGTGCTAGGCTAAATGCCATTCCATCAGGGGAGTTAACGGGTCATCTAAATAGGGTACTGTATTGTGAGAGAGTATGCCAATGTGGTTCTGGCCAAATAGACGCTCTTCAGCATTCCTTGTTTAGTTGCGACCTGACGAAGCGAGAGACAGAAGGATAAAGTCTTTTATCTGGGGTTCTGCTCGTGAATTGGAAAAATCTGAGGGCTCTTTTAGCAGGGGTGGATTTTAATACTATGTTGGCAGTTGTTTTTATCTCAAATCAATCAAGATTTAAAAAAAAATACTAATACACCAGCATGGTGTAGTGGTTGAGAGCGGTAGTTTGGACTCGGAGCGGTGGACTCTGAACTGGAGAACCGGATTTGATTCCCCACTCCTTTACATGAGCGGCGGAGGCTAATCTGGTGAATAGGGTTGGTTTCCCCACTCCTATACATGAAGCCAGCTGGGTGACCTTGAGCTAGTCACAGTTCTCTGAACTCTCTCAGTACCACCTACTGCACAAGGTGTCTGTTGTGGGGAGCGGAAGGGAAAGTGATTGTAAGCCGGTTTGATTCTCCCTTGAGTGGTAGAGAAAGTCGGCATATAAAAACCAATTCTCCTCCTCCTCCTCCTCCTCTCTCAGCCCCACCTCCCTCACAGGGTGTCTGTTGTGGGAAGGGGAAGGGAAGGCGATTGTAGGCTGGTTTGATTCTTCCTTAAGTGGGAGAGAAAGGGGATATAAAAACCAACTCCTCCTCCTCCTCCTCCTTTTATTGTCTGTCTGTCTGTCTGTCTGTCTGTCTGTCTGTCTGTCTGTCTGTCTGTCTGTCTATCTATCTATCTATCTATCTATCTATCTATCTATCTATCTATCTATCTATCTATCTATCTATCTATCTCCTTTTTAAATTTTGAGTTTAGTGTGACCTTGTTCAGGGCCGAATTGGCCATATGAACAGTATCAGTAAAGTAAAGTAAGCTAGGAAATAGTGGGGGGGGGTCAGGGGAAGCCTCCCACATATCCCATACCCCGTCGCCATCTCAGCATGTGGCTGGCAGGGGAAGATACCGTGGAAATCCCACTGAATGATTTGCTGGGCCAGGGACTGGGGGGCGGAGAGGTGGAGAGGAGAAACAACGGCTCCAGCTGGAACATCTTCGGCCGGAAATGTGATCATAGAATTAGGTCAAAGGAGCATGAGAGATGGAGCCGAAGATGCAATTTTGCATGTTCCCATCCCTCTGTTGGGGGCAGAAAGAATTTGGTGGAAAGTCACGGGAGAACACTCTGTATTCTCCCAGGGTGACTATGGCTCCCCCCACATTGTATGCAAAGTTTCACCCCCCACCCTCTCAAGAGGGAAGTCACTTGGCAACTTTACTAAAAGGAGGATATATTTTTGTAGCAAATCCACCCCTCCCCAGAGGAGGATATTCTGCAGAGTGGTGTGGCATGCACACAACCTCTCCAGTTCCATCACCACAGGGTAGAGTTGGCAAGTCCTCTGGCGGCAGGTTTTTGGGGCAGAGCCTGAGGAGGGCATGGTTTAGGGTAGGGTTGCCAATTGCCCGGTGGTAGCGGGTAAACTACCGCCCATCCACCGGGCTGCCCGCCGGCAGATGCAGCACACGCATCACTTTTGGTTTAACCCGAAAGTGACGCGGACGCTCTAGCACCCTCAGCCAAAACTCATAGTTTTGGCCGGAATTGCTAGAGCGTCCCTAGAGCGGGTTAAACCGGAAGTGACGTAAACACATGGTGTGCAGGGGCGCAGGCGCGTGAGCGCACAGTGACAGGCGCATGTGAGTATCACGCGCTAATGCCACTGCCCCGCGAAGCTCCCGTTGGTGGAGCTGCAAGGCCTGGCAAGCCTAGTTTAGGGAGGGGAGGGGCTCAATGCCATAGAGTCCAATTGCCAAAGCAGCCATTTTCTCCAGGGGAACTGATTTCTATTGGCTGGAGATCAGTTGTAATAGCAGGAGATCTCCAGCCACCACCTGGAGGTTGGCAACCTTAGAGGGGAGGGACTTCAATGCTATAGAGTCCAGTTGCCAAAGCGGCCATTTTCTCCAGGTGAACTGATCTCTATCAGCTGGAGATCGGTTGTAATGGGAGGTGATCTCCCGCCAACCTCCAGGTGGGGACTGGAGATATCTCGCTGTTACAACGGATCTCCAGGCAACACAGATCAGTTCCCCTGGAGAAAACAGCTGCTTCGGAAGGTGGACTCTATGGCGTTATACCCCATTGAAGTCTCTCCCCACCCCAAACTCCACTCTCTTCAGGCTCCACCCCCAAAATCTCCAGGTATTTCCCAACCTGGAGCTGGCAACCCTAAATGAGAACCAAGTGCTGGAAGGGTACAGAACATCTACTGCACCCATAGAAGATACCTCCTAGGTAGATACCTACTGCACACTTGCCTGAGCGCTAGGGTTGCCAACCTCTAGATATTACAACTGATCTCCAGTCGATAGAGATCAGTTCACCTGGAGAAAATGGCCACTTTGGCAATTGGATTCTATGGCATTGAAGTCCCTCCCCTCTCCAAACCCCGCCCTCCTCAGGCTCCACCCCAAAAATCTCCCGCCGGTGGCAAAGAGGGACCTGGCAACCCTACCGAGCACGGAGGAACCAAAGCAAACAGCCAGAGGATCAGAGGTTGACTTACTGCCAGTGACACCTTGGGGGATGTACACTTGTCCATTTATCAGCCTCCCCTTTCATCTCCAATCCCGCAGCTGGGCAGCCCCACAGGACCTGTCTAGCTTGTGACTGATTTGGAGCCAGGAATGTTAGCTGGGAGGGCGCTTAGGCCCGCCGCCTGCGGTGTTAGCCCGAGAGCTTCTGCCAATGCCGGGGACGCCCATGGGTTGGGAAGCCGGCCAGAGCTGGAGAGAATTGTTTTGCATGAGGAGGAGGAAAGGAAGGCTTGGGACAAGACTGACTTCACCAGGCATGGGGAGACAGTCGCAGCTAGGCAGGGCCAGGGAGGCCGGCCGTTAGTCATCCTTGCAGAACCTCTGGGCTGGGACGTTCCTGCTGCTCCTCTGGGGAAGCGTCACATGGTCATTACATGACGGATGGCCACGACCGGCTGGCTTCTGCTGGCTTGGGATGAAGCAGAAGGTCTAAGGAAACCCTCAGCACATTAGTTCAGCATGAGAGGAGCCAGTGGCCAGCAGGGTTGCCAACCTCCAGGTAGTTATAACAACAATCAGCACGTAGGCTCCAATGTAAAAATAAGACTATTACAAGCAACGTTCCAACAGGAATTGTAATCTCCTTCAGAATAAGGTAAGTGAACAATACTGTTTCTCCACAGCAATACAAGTAAATCAAATCAATAACAATGTACAACTTAAATAAACAACCTAATTATATTCCCCATGAGGGGTGTAGATCAGTCCAAAGTATGCAGGAATAATATTTCAAAGTCCAAATTCCTTATGGTTGACCCCTGATGAGGAACGGATTCTAAACTTAGGTTTAGGTTTTGTACCCAAATAATTTTTCCAGGGACAAACCACAGCCATTCGCAATTTCCGCCCTAAATCAACATTTACTCCAAAGAATTCAAGCCGCTTTGGCAATTGGACTCTATGGCATTGAAGTCCCTCCCAACTCCAAACATCCTCATCATCCTCCAGTTGCCAAAGCGGCCATTTTCTCCAAGTGAACTAATCTCTATCGACTGGAGATCAGTTGTAATACCTGGAGGTTGGCAACCCTAGCACTCCAAACCCTAGCGCACCAAACATCCTCATCAGGCTCCACCCCCAAAATCTTCCCACTGGTGGCGAAGATGGACCTGGCGACCCTAGTGGCCAGAGGTTATCTGCTTTGCATGGAGAAGGTACCAGGTTCAGTCCCTGGCATCTACAGTTAAAAAGGACCAGGCAGTATGTGATGTAGGGTCGCCAACCTCCAGGTACTAGCTGGAGATCTCCTGCTATCACAACTGATCCCCAGCCGATAGAGATCAGTTCTCCTAGAGAAAATGGCTGCTTTTGCAATTGGACTCTGTGGCATTGAAGTCCCTCCCTTCCCCATTCCCCACCCTCCTTAGGCTCCACCCCAAAAACCTCCCGCCGATGGTGAAGAGGGACCTGACAACCCTAATGGGATGTGAAAGACCTCTGCCTGAGACCCTGAAGTGCTATTCTAAGTAGACAATACTGACCTTGATGGACCAATGGACTGATTTAGTATAAGGCTGCTTCGTGTATGTTCCTGTGTGAAGTTTAAACTCTTGGCTGCTTTGGAACAGGGGTAGGGTTGCCAGCTTCGGGTTGGGAAACACCTGGATATTTTGGGGGAGGAGCCTGAAGAGGGCAGAGTTTGGAGAGGGGAGAGACTTCAATGCTTTAGAGTCCAATGGCCAAAGCAGCCATTTTCTCCAGGGGAACTGATCTCTGTCTGTGGTATTGTGGTTGAGTATCAGGCTAGCATCTAGGAGACCTGGGTTCGAATACCCACTCATGCCAGGGAAGCTGACTGGGTGACTTTGGGGCATAAGAACATAAGAAAAGCCATGCTGGATCAGATCAAGGTCGATCAAGTCCAGCAGTTTTTGGAGGAATATGCTAGAATGTCCCCATTCACACTCTCTGACCTAGAGACAGATAGTAGTTTCTATTGTGTGTGTGTGTTGTCCGGTCAAGTCGCTTCCAACTCATGGCGACCCTGTGAATCTAAGTCCTCCAAAAAACCCTATCTTTGACAACCTTGCTCAGATCTTGCAAATTGAGGGCTGGGGTTCCTTTACTGAGTCAATCCATCTCTTGTTGGGTCTTCCTCTTTTCCTGCTGCCCTCAACTTTTCCTAGCATGACTGTCTTTTCCAGTGACTCTTGCCTTCTCGTAATGTGACCAAAGTACGACAGCCTCAGTTTAGTCATTTTAGCTTCTAGAGTCAGTTCAGGCTTGATTTGATCTATATCCCACTTATTTGTTTTTTTGGCAGTCCACGGTATCCATAACACTCTCCTCCAACACCACATTTCAAAGTTTCTGTTAGAGAAGTGAAAATAGTTTGAAAGGATTCATTTCACATAAAGCTATGCATACTATTTTTTTATTTTTTTTGCTTCTGGTGAAACAGGTTTACAGGTTTGTGGAACATGAACCGGCAACACTTGTTGGAGGAGCATACACATCGCGATCGGCGATCTCTTTCACACTGCTGTCAAACCTCTGGAAAGCTAACAACTGTCTCTAGCTTGCGATTACTTCAGCTCCAGGGTGTGTTGCAACGGCTCCCTTTATCCCAGAAAAGATGCAAGCAGAGGAACAAACTGTTCCCCCCCACCAGCTCTGTTTTGGTCTTGTGGGGGCGGAGAGTTGGATGACCTGATTTGAGAACCTTTGCTTAGAAAGGCAGACGGTAAAGGTTGCAAATAATAATTTTAAAGTATTTTGTGCTTCCTTTCCAGATGGCCTTGTCGATGTGCTGAAGGCATTTGGAGTGCGGGAGGGCAAGGATGGGGTCTCCATCGCTGCGGGGATCTGCACCCAGAGGAATGGATCGGAGGAAAGCGACCTGGCCTTCCGCCTGGAGAACCAAACCCACTTCAGTGTCCCCACCAGGCAGCTCTTTCCAGGTAATGGGAGGTCATGAACATAAGAATGTAAGAACATAAGAAAAGGCCCATCAAGTCCATCAGTCTGTTCACACTGTGGCCAACCAGGTGCCTCTAGGAAGCCCACAAACAAGACGACTGCAGCAGCACCATCCTGCCTGTGTTCCAGTGCACCTAATATAATAGGCGTGCTCCTCTGATCCTGGAGAGAATGGGTATATATCAGGACTAGTATCCATTTTGACTAGTAGCCATGGATAGCCCTGCAATAAGAACAAGAAAAGCCCTGCTGGATCAGACCAAGGCCCATCAAGTCCAGCAGTCTGTTCACACGGTGGCCAACCCATTGGCTCTAGGAAGCCTACAAACAAGACGACCGCAGCAGCATTATCCTGGAGATTTGGGGGCGGGTGGAGTCTGAGGAGGGTGGGGCTTGGAGAAGGAAGGGACTTCAATGCCGTAGAATCCAATTGCCAAAGCATCCGTTTTTTTCCAGGGGAACTTATCTCTGTAGTCTCGAGATGAGCTGTAATTCCGAGGGATCCCCAGGTCCCACCTGGAGGCGGGAATCTCTACTCCACCCTCAAATCTCCAGGAATCTCCCAACCCAGAGTTGGCAGCTTTATGTTTAAGGGCCATTTCAGGATGAAAGATACATTTCTCCATGAGGCGGGT
The DNA here is from genome assembly GCF_029931775.1 of Euleptes europaea. Lineage (NCBI taxonomy): Eukaryota > Metazoa > Chordata > Lepidosauria > Squamata > Sphaerodactylidae > Euleptes > Euleptes europaea. Next base: position 171,908,236 of record NC_079312.1, read on the forward strand.
CAAGCTTATCCTATACTGATTTGGATCTTTAAAGAAAATCAGATATGCACTGGTGGGAAATAAGGTGCCAAGTATGCCAGGATCTGAGTTGGATCAGAACCACAGTGCAGGAAGAGGAGTTGCTTCAGCATTCTTCACTGCACCATATTCCAGACCCAAAATAGCTCTCGGAGGCATGGTTTGCCCTGCTGGGAGCCTGAAGATGCACTGAATAGTTTCTATTCCCAACCTGGCTAGTGGAGAAGTGTGTAGTCTGGTATGGGTCTAAGTGCATATGCACATTAGGGTTGCCTGGTCCCTCTTCACAACCAACTGGAGATTTTGGGGGCGGAGCCTGAAGAGGGCGGGGTTTGGGGAGGGGAGGGACTTCAATGCCATAGAGTTCAATTGCCAAAGCGGCCATTTTTCTGCAGGTGATCTGATCTCTATCGGCTGGAGATCAGTTGAATTAGCAGGAGATCTCCTGCTACTACCTGGCAGTTGGCAACCCTAGTGCACATGGATGTTTGCACCTGAACATATGAAGTGTAAATGCAAACCTGGGTACCATACAGGCATAATACAGCATTTTGCCAGGATCGTTTGACCTGGGTTTCTCTTTAGGGTTGCCAGCTCTAGGTTGGGAAATACCTGGAGATTTTGGGGGCGGAGCCTGAGGAGGGCAGGGTTTGGGGAGGGGAGGGACTTCAATGCCATAAAGTCTAATTGCCAAAGTGGCCATTTTATGCAGGTGAACTGATTTCTATTGGCTGGAGATCAGTTGTAATAGCAGGAGATCTCCAGCTAGTCCCTGGAGGTTGGCAACCCTATTTCTCTTGCATGCGCTGCAAAACAGCCCTGACATTCTCAGCGCAGCAGATTATTTAACATGCATGGCTCATACCTCTGTCAGGCTGCCTTCTATTGTCTGCCCAGACATCCCCTGCTCTCTGTTCTTTTTCTGCTCCAGGGAATCTCATCTCCTTTTAATCTCCTTTTCTTGCTCCTATCTCTATACTTTGTACCCCAAACATGTTCTTCCTCTCACACGGACAAGCTACTTCCTGGCTTTAGCTGAACAGCCTCAGCTGGTATGAATCTCCAGATGCAACTGAACTTCCTCATGCCTCATTCTCGCTACTCTTCCGAGTAGGGTTGCCAGCTCCAGGTTGGGAAATACCTGGCGACTTTGGGGGTGGAGCCTGAAAAGGGCAGGGACTTCAATGTCATAGAGGCCAATTGTCAAAGTGGCTGTTTTCTCCAGGTGAACTGCTCTCTATCAGCGGGACATCTCCAGCTACCACCTGGAGGTTGGCAGAAATAGGCCTACAGTTTGTAAAGCCTATAGTATATTAATGTGCATAAATAGCAACCATAGAATAAACAAAAATGATATTGACATTCATATCATGTTGTTGGGAACATACATTGTTGTCCCAAAATAAGTCACAAAGTTACAGATATTTTGGACCGTTAACATTGATGGGGAATTGAACAATAGAGCACAACGTAGAATAGCGCACGTTGACGTCTTGCGTAAGTGGCTCTTAATGTCCGTAACTTTGAGGTTCCGTTCTTCCCCTGTATATATATTGGGGTGCGGTCCTTGCTTGACAGGGGTCCGGTTGTCACCCTGTTTCGGCCTATTTAGGCCTTCTTCAGGAACCAATGCTAGCTGTTCAGTGACCTGCTCTCGCGTTGGTTCAATACCTTTAGATTTTAAGGGTGGAGCCTGAGGAGGGAGGGATTTGGGGAGGGGAGTATAATGCCATAGAGTTAGGGTTGCCAGCTCCGGGTTGGGAAATACCTGGAGATTTTGGGGGCGGAGCCTGAAGAGGGCATGGTTTGTAGAGGAAAGGGACTTCAACGCCATAGAGGCCAATTGCAGTCCGTCCTCTCTCCAAACCCCACCTTCCTCAGGCTCCCCCACCCTGCAAAACTCCAGGTATTTCCCAGCCTGGAGCTGGCAACCCTAGGGCTTGCGTTGCCAACTTCCAGGTGGTGGCTGGAGATCTCCCCCTATTACAACTGATCTCCAAGCAACAGAGTTCAGTTCCCCTGGAGAAAATGGCCGCTTTGGCAATTGGACTCGACGGCACTGAAGTCCCTCCCCTCCCCAAACCCTGCCTTCCTCAGGCTCCGCCCCAAAATCTCCATGTATTTCCCAACCCGGAGCTGGCAACCCTAGGGCAGATTCAGGGAGGCAGGGAGCTTTCGCCACCTCCTTGTGATGCGTTGCCTTCTTCCCTTGCAGACGGTCCCTTCCCCGTGGATTTCTCAGTGCTGGCCACACTGCGAGCGCTCAAAGGCAGCCAGTCTTTTTTGCTTTCCATGTACGACCTCCGGGGAGTGCAGCAGCTCGGCGTCGAGATCGGACGCTCGCCCGCCTTCCTGTATGAAGATCAGCACGGCCGCCCGGCGCCCGAAGACTATCCTCACTTTCGCAGAGTCAACTTGGCCGACGGCAAGTGAGTGTGGGGTGGGTTGGAAGAAGCTGTGGAGGGTCATGGTCTGAGGATCAAAAAAAGAGGAGAGGCTGGAAAGCTGGACCTTCTCGGCTCTTCTTGACCTAATTTGCAGTAGCTCATGGTAATTGCCCGCCAATCCAAGCAACCTGGCAACCCTATAAACAAAACTGCACCCTTCTAAGGTCGAGAACATGAAGCTGCCTTCTCCTGAATCAGACCCTTGGTCCATCAAAGTCAGTATTGTCTATTCAGACCGGCAGCAGCTCTCCAGGGTCTCAGGCTGAGGTCTTTCACATCACCTACATGCCTAGTCCCTTTAACTGGAGATGCCAGGGATTGAACCTGGGACCTTCTGTGTGCCAAGCAGATGCTCTACCACTGAGCCACGGCCCTTCCCCCTAAAAAAGCAAACCATGTTTAAGGTTATTGGACGTAGAAGTGTATAACTCTGTGTAGGACTGCCCTGAAGAAGATCAAACCCATTATATGGCAGTTTACCCTGTTGAGGACAATTTAATGTTTCTGAATTCCATTGCATCAAGGTGGGAAGATCCTGCCTATCCCCACACTCCAATTCCAGGGTCTTGGTTCACAAGCCAGTCCTCAAACATTACTTAGACCTTGAGGCCCATGACTAATAAACTTTAAGTGAAAAATCAGATAATATTTAGTGGGATAGTATGGTAGTTTTAATTTTATATTTAGACAACTATGTGGTGTGTGGAGACATTAAATAGTTGTAGATGAGGATCATTTATTGATTATGCTAATTGTACAATCTGTAGGGTTTCCAGGTGCCCGGTGGTGATGGGCAAACCCCAGGTAGTTTGCCCCTCTGCCAACTCGCCCGCGCGGCACCTCTGGTTTGCAACCAGAAGTGCCGCCTCGCGAGGAGCCTTATGCCACTCAAACTCTTAGTTCGAGTGGTAAAGGGCCGTTTGCGATGTGGCACTTCCGGGTGTAAACGCATTGCAAGGGGCCTTTTTACCGCTCGAGTGGCACACGCTGCTCTCCTGCCCCACAAGCTCCCGCCGGAGGAGAGGGGGAACCTGGCAACCCTAACAATCTGCCCAAACACAGATATGCAAAGAAATGTTGTCTGTTTGATCTGCATCATAACTGTTACTTTATAGTCTGTGAACGGTATGTTAGATATCTCTAATTTTTTCCCTTTCCCTTTTTCCTTCTGTATCCCTTCATTATAATATATATATAAGAACTTTACTTATTCCTTCAGTTTTGCATGATAGGGTATATAAAGTGTTGGGTTTGGTCATGGGAAACCCCTGTTCAAATCCCTATGTGGCCATTCGCCTCACTGGGTGGTCTTCGCCTGCTCTCTCTCAATCACCGTTTCCCAGCCTAGCCTACCTCCTGGGAACGTTGAGAAGAGAAGTGAGATTAACAGGCCAGTCCTAAGTAGTGTTCCTCACGTCTAAGTCTACTGACTTCAGTAGGTTTAGAAGGGTGTAACTCTGCTTAGGATTCCATTGTAAGAATCTCAGAGGTGATTAATAATTGCAAAGCTCCCGCCCCACGATTCAGCCGATTAGTTCAGTTCCATACCTCAAAGGGCGTATAGCAGATCATTTGTTGGACTTGGAAAGCGGAAACGCAAGTTCAAATCCTATAAATCGCACTGGGTGGCCTGGGGCTTCCCCTAGCTTTATTTCACAGGGGTAAAATTGGATAACCTTAAGTGTGCTTCCCCGAGAACCTTGCAAAGAGGTTTGTGTACAGACGTGATCAATAAAGAAACATGGAAAACAGTGTTAACAATATGATATTCGATGATGACCTCTGTAACCTCCTCGACCCCACAACACCCTAGCCTCTAACTTGCCTTCATGGAAATCAGGCCTGTCTTGGACTTGCTTTCTGTCTAGAGCAATCAACACAGGTCTGAAGCCGAGAATTACCATTCCCATCCAGGATAGGGCTTCTGTCCCTTTAAGGTACTGAATAAGGCTTAGATTCCAACAGTCTTTCCCTCCAACACTCTAATGATGGAAGATGCTGCACCAACAGGAAGTTTCAGTTTCTTCTGAATCCTTAAAGAAACAGAAGCCTCTAGGATACAGCCAAATGAGCAGCATCTTCCAGCCAAGATTCATTAAGAACATGAGAAAAGCCATGCTGGATGAGACCAAGGCCCATAAAGTCCGTTCACACTGTGGCAAACCAGGTGCCTCTAGGAAGCCCACAAACAAGACGACCGCAGCAGCATTACCCTGCCTGTGTTCCACCGCACCTAATCTAATAGGCATGCTCCTCTGAGATTGGAGAGAATAGGTGTGCATCATGACTAGTATTCATTTTGACTCTTAGCCATGAATAGCCCTCTCCTCCATGAACATGTCCACTCCCCTCTTCAAGCCTTCCGAGTTGGCAACCATCACCACATCCTGGGGCAGGGAGTTCCACAATTTAACTATGTGTTGTGTGAAGAAGTTTGGAATCTCTCACCCTGCAGCTTCAGCAGATGACCCCACATTCTGCTATTATGAGAGAGGGAGAAAAGCTTCTCCCTGTCCAGTCTCTCCATACCATGCATAATTTTATAGTCATCTATCATATCTCCCCTTAAAATAATTGACTCAGTACAGGATTCGCAATACAGGGGATGCCAGGGATTGAATCTAGGACCTTCTGCATATGCTCTTTCACAGAGCTATAGCCTCTCCCCATTCATTATTTGAATTCGACACTGCTCTCAGAATTGGGACGAACGTAAGCAAAAAACAGCGGGCACTTTCCTTGTCCTAGTGGATACCAAAGTTTCTAACTGGCCTCATCCTTTGACAGGTGGCATCGCATAGCTCTGAGCGTGGAAGGTGGGAATGTATCCCTGAGCGTTGACTGCGAAGAACCCGTGACGCTGCCCCTGGAGCGAGATGCGCATCCCGTCATCAGCGTGGAGGGTATAACCTTGCTTGGGGCACGGCGGCCGGATGAAGACGTCTTTGAGGTAGGGATGCTTCAGGCTTCTCTCTCGTGTGTTAGTTTGATCATGTGACATGCACCAGGGCACCTAAATGGTGAGACACTCAAAACGCATTCCTGAGCCTGAAGGGGTGAAAGCCCTTTGGCGCTGCGTTGGCATTTGGGCACCCAGTGCCGGCATCCGAGCAATTTATGCCAGCGTTAGCTGCCCAAACGTTGGCAGGAAGGCAGGGATGCTGGGTGCTGCTGCAGCACTGCCGGCCTGGGTTGCCAATGGGGCCTTCTGCAGGCATCCTTCTGGCATCAAAGCCCGCGCCTTTATGCCAGCGTTAGCTGCCCAAACGTTGGCAGGAAGGCAGGGATGCTGGGTGCTGCTGCAGCACTGCCGGCCTGGGTTGCCAATGGGGCCTTCTGCAGGCATCCTTCTGGCATCAAAGCCCGCGCCGGCATCCCGGGAGGCATTCTCAGGGCATTCCGGCACCAGGCTGGGGGACGAGCTGCCTTTAGGTGGCCTCCTAAGCCCTTTTGGGCCAAGTTTAATAAACCCAAGAATTTTTCGAAAATCCGGGAAAGGCGATAAGGCAATTTGGCTTTTTTCCTGGCTTTTTTGAAAATTTCTGGGTCTATTAAACCCAAACCCAAAAAATACCCCCCCAAAAAAAGGTGCGCAGCCCTAGTACAAACTATGCAGAGTGGCTCAGTCCACCATCTGGAACCCTTTATCCAAGCATCTTTCTGTACCCTTTTGTTGCAACCGACAAAAAACAAAAGGGGGAAGGAAAGACCCAACCTACAACCAAAGCTGGGTACCCAAAGGGTGGGTGGGGAAACACAGTTGGTCATACAAATATATTTATTTTAAAGTGCTGAAATCTATATTAAAATAATTAAAATGTTATATTAAAAGAAAGCTCCAACAGCAAACTAATACAGGGTGATAAACTAAAAGCACAATCTGAACACGTTTTGGCCCCCTGGCCTTCATTAGTGGTCTAATAACATCACCTAGGGTTGCCAGGTCCCTCTTAACCACCGACGGGAGGTTTGGGGGCAGAGCCTGAGGAGGGCGGGGTTTGGGGAGGGGATTGCCAAAGCGTTTTTTTTTCTCCAGGCGAACTGATCTCTCTTGGCTGGAGATCAGTTGTAATAGCAGGAGATCTCCAGCTAGTTCCTGGAGGTTGGCAACCCTACGGTCAGCCTTATTACGTGCATAAAAAGCCCTCTTGAATAATTCAGGTTTGCATAAAGCCAGAAGGGCGGTAGCCTTCCTGACCTCATAAGCTAGGCCGGTGCCTTCAAAGTATCCCCAAAGAAAGCTCCGGTTGGAGTGTATGCCCATGAAACATAGCTTTTGAGCGGCACTGGTGTTCATTCTTATAGCCACCGACCCCAGAGATCTCTGCCTCCCATTCTAGTCACGGCGCCACCTCCGGTATGCCTGGCAGGGATCCTGCCGGCTGGGTGGCCTCTGGGTCAAAGAAGCGGAATCAAAGGAGCTGATCTTTTATAGGGCCGCTCTTTCTTAGGGCTGTACTGCAGTTAACATGCCAACAACGAGAGGGGGGGGGAATAACTTAACCCCCAAAACTCCCGAATTAAGTACCCTGAGGTCAAGAACAAACATACATGAGGGCCAAAATTGAACACATGAACACATGAAGCTGCCTTCTCCTGAATCAGACCCTGGGTCCATCAAAGTCAGTATTGTCTACTCAGATGGGCAGGGTCTCAGGCAGGGGTCCTTGCCAGGTGTACTTGCCTAGTCCCTTTAACTGGAAATGCCGGAGTTTAGACCTGGGACCTTCTGCATGCCAAACAGATGCTCTACCACTGAGCCACGGCCCCTCCCCTAAGTGCTAATGATCTTCTGTAATTATATGTAATGACTTTATTACAGACAAAAAAATCAACAACTTGTATACAGTCCTACTATAGCCTCTATATTTTTATTAAAAAATATGAACGGAAAACACAATTAGATGCAAAATTACAACCAAACAATTAGACCCAAATGAAAACCAAACACATTCTGTATTTTAATGGAGGCCACATGGCCGAAATGCGTTTGGTCTTAGTTGCTTACTATTAATGTTTGGCCCTTATATCTGTTCGTACTGCAGTTAACTTGACAGATCCCAAATGCCCTGTTTTGTCCTCGCCCTGGGAAATACAAATCGCTGCCAGAGCGTGGCGAACCCCCGACCCTTGCACAATGCCGTGCCATCCTCGCCTGTGGTTGCCGCCTTCGGTCTGTGGCAATGCCCGGGTGGTTCCAGGGGCTCAGTGCAGCCTGCTTTTGTACCTCTGCACAACTGTTGAGATTTATGGTCAGGCTTTTTTTCTCTCATGGAAATGGAGCTGTGTTTTATGGCTGTGTGGGGGGAAGAGACACAGAACAGGGAGGAGGGCTGCCAGCATCGTAACTCTTTCCCGGAAATTTAGCCCGGTCTGTAGCCTATTGTGCTTGTGGCCACTGGGCAGATTGGCGGAGTTGGTGAGAGGGCACTGAATGTTTAGGAACATTTCAACTGCTCAAGGTAACAAAAGCTGCTGGAATGTTTGTGGTCCAGCTTCTGAGACTGGGATTGGTTTGGCTGAAATTAAACCCTCCTTGGGGGAGACAAGTGTATTTGTGGGGCAGGCTGAAGGCTGGGAAGAGATCTCAAGAGCAGTGGTGGACCTACAGCCAGCAACAATAGGGCAGGCCATATGAAATGGGCATTAGAGCATATGCTAAGGTCAATATTAAGTACTTCAACCCATTGGCTTATGATTCAATCCCTAAAATAGCCTTATTGTAATAACAAACACTTTAAAGAAATTCCATTGATTTTGTTTAAAAATTCACTCATAAAAAAAAAAAAAACAGTTGCTTCGGGATTAGGGCCCCTGGTAGGGTTGCCAGGGGCACTAGCTGGAGATCTCCTGCTATTACAACCGATCCCCAGCCGATAGAGATCTGCTCACCTGGAGAAAAATGGCCGCTTTGGCAATTGGACTCTATGGCATTGAAGTCCCTCCCCTCCCCAAAACCCCGCTTGCCTCAGCTCCGCCCCAAAAACCTCCTGCCAGTTGCAAAGAGGGACCTGGCAACCCTAGACCCTGAAGCTTAAGCTTCATTAGTTTCACAGTAGATCCGCCACTGCTCAAGAGGTAGAGAGGGTAAGGACAGGAATCCAGGAACAAGGCGGCAGAATGAAAAGTACAAAATAGCCAATGAACTGAGAAATTGTTTGCCCCGGCCGCTGAGAAGATCCAGGTGCTGCCGATTCTCTGTCTCCCTGGATGAAGGACAGTCTTGCCTTGTAGGAACATGAGCCAGCGTGGTGTAGTGGTTCGATTGTTGGACCAGCATGGTGTAGTGGTTAAGAACGGTGGTTTGCAGCGGCGGACTCTGATCTGGAAAAGTGGGTTTGATTCCCCACTCCTTCACATGAGCGGTGGACTCTAATCTGGTGAACTGGATTTGTTTCCCCACTCCTGCACACGGAGCCAGCTGGGTGACCTTGGGCTAGTCACAGCTCTCTCAGCCCCACCTACCTCACAGGGTGTCTGTTGTGGGGAGGGGAAGGGAAGGTGACTGTAAGCCCCTTTGATTCTTCCCTAAGTGGTAGAGAGCATATAAAAACCAATCCTCCTCCTGCTGCTGCTGCTGCTGCTTCTTCTTCTTCTTCTTCTTCTTCCAATTGCTAAAGTGGCCATTTTCTCCAGGTGAACTGATCTCTATCAGTTGTAATAGCGGGAGATCTCCAGCTAGTACCTGGAGGTTGGCAACTCGAGACTGTGTTGGTCTCAAAAGTGTCCAGAAGGAGAACGGAACCTCGACTGCCTCCCACATTCCTTCTCCAGCCGCAAAATGTCAGAGGGAACAAGGCAGGCGGGTAGGCCAGGGCCTGGGGGTGGCCAAGAACAAGCATCCCTTGTTGCGGCTGGGGGGAAACCTTCGCTGGAGGCCGTGGGGAGGGGCGGGGAGTGAGGAATTGACTGGAAACTTCAGCCCAGCAATTTTAGAGCCAGGGGAAGGGGTGCCTCACTTTTGAAAAGGGCCGGGAAGATGATGGTAGAGCTCCCTGCAGTTGCCGGGGATGGGTGTGTGGGGGGAGAGTAACCCTGAGGAATGCTCCCAGCATATTTGGTGTGCCTTTTCTCATCGCGCTTCCATCCTAATCCAGCACCCAGGAAAGAATGCTGCTAATCTGCTAGGAGCAGATCTGAGCACTTCAGGCAAGCTGGCGGGGGACTGTCTGCTGGGGTGAGCATGGAGGGAAATGTGTAGGGTTGCCAACCTCCAGGTACTAGCTGGAGATCTCCCGCTATTACAACTGATCTCCAGCCGACAGAGATCAGTTCACCTGGAGAAAATGGCTGTTTTGTCAATTGGACTCTATGGCATTGAAGTCCCTCCCCTCCCCAAACCCCGCCCTCCTCAGGCTCCGGCCCCAAAACCTCCCGCTGGTAACGAACAGTGACTTGGCAACCCTAGAAAAGTATCACTGTTAGGGTTGCCAGCTCCAGGCTGGGAAATACCTGGAGCTTTTGGGGGTGGAGCCTGAGGAGGGCAGGGTTTGGGGAGGGGAGGGACTTCAATGCCATAGAGTCCGATTGCCAAAGCGGCCATTTTCTCCAGGGGAACTGATCTATATCGGCTGCAGATCAGTTGTAATAGCAGGAGATCTCCAGCTAGTACCTGGAGGTTAAACCTGAATGAATTGATACGTGTGCTGTATAAACACTAGTTGAAGAGAAAAGCAGCACCAAGGCTCACAAACTCAATATGATCTTTAAATAGGACCTCAATAAACAAAAGGAAACAAAGATATAACTCAGGTAAGTACTTAACTTGCTGTGGTATTCAAATAGGTTACAGAGATACAGCGTTCCAGTGCCCGGTTACTCCACCAGTCAGCAATACTTGTGCTGACTGGTGGAGTACCGGTAACCAGGCACTGGGACGCTGTATCTCTGTAACCTATTTGAATACCACAGCAAGTTAAGCACTTACCTGAGTTATATCTTTGTTTCCTTTTGTTTATTGAGGTCCTATTTAAAGATCATATTGAGTTTGTGAGCCTTGGTGCTGCTTTTCTCTTCAACTAGTACCTGGAGGTTGGCAACCCTAATCACTATACAAGTGGGAAAAATATTATTTTACAGACTAGCCATATTTTTTGTTCAGCCACATCTGGAGCTGTACTACACCTAGGTGCCAACCTCCAGGTGGTGGCTGGAGATCTCCCGCTATTACAACCGATCTCCAGGTGATAGGAATCAGTTCCCCTGGAGAAAATGGCCGCTTTGGCAATTGGACTCTATGGCACTGAAGACCCTCCCCTCTCCAAACCCCACCCTCCTCAGTCTCCACCCCCAAAATCTCCAGGTATTTCCCAACCTGGAGCTGGCAACCTGACTCCAGGTGGTGGCTGGAGATCTCCTGGGATTACAACTGATCTCCAGGTGACAGAGATCAGTTCCCCTAGAGAAAGTGGTCTCTTTAGAAGGTGTCTATGTATCTATCTATCCCGGGACTGTGTGTGCACTTACAGCTGCTCGACATAAAGCTGTTCTAGGGGTTTGTTTGTTTGGATGCATGAATGTGATCCAATATGTTTGTTTACGCATGGGAATCTGGCCGTTCTCCCGATCCCATCCGCTTTTCCTGCGGTTTCCTCTCCAACGCGGGGGTCTCCTTCGGTCCGATCTGGCCTTCCCTGTCCCTGTCCGACCCCATGCCTGGGGCCGTGACTCACTTCTCCCTCTCCCCTTCCCCGAGCTCTCTGTCATGCTGCTGAACGCCTCTTCCCAAGGAATGGTGGGAGCTGGACGGTGGCTGGTCCCAGCTGAGCGGATGGCAGCTGGCTGCTCTGGGGGCTGTCCTGGAAGAAGGCCTACTGGCCATGCTTTAGGAGATGATTTATTGGGAGCAAATGTTCTTTGTGCAACCAGGGCTGGCTGGGCTCACAGCGTGGGCGTGTCCAGATGCAACTGAATGTGTGTCTGTGCGTGTGCAGAACTCGTACAGAGGACTGGTTGTTGGGACTCTGGCCCCAGGAGGGAAAGGAGAGGCACAAGGCTGCATCTGACATCTTTTCAACGCACTAATTTCTGTTTAGGGAAAAGTAGGCAGGCTTTCGGATAACACAGAGCTCTTTCTCAGGTCACACTATGAACTGGAGGAAGGGGGCTTCTGGGTTACTGGTAGGGTTGCCATCTCCCAGATTAGGGTTGCCAACCTCCAGGTAATGCGAGGCTCAATTACAAAGAAAAGGTTTTTGTATATATGTGTGTATATATATATACCGGTACAGCAATTGTTATAAGAACAAAATTGTATACTTCATTCATCAACAAAGCAGAAAGTAAATTTACTCAGGAGTAGAAAGAAAATTTACTCTGGAGTAATATGATACAACATACAAAAAAATGCCACACAGGGCTTTAATTCTCATCAACAAAACAAAGTCAGTAACTCAAGAGTAATGTGTTACAGCACACATTGTATGCTGCAATATATTACTCTTGAGTAAATTTCCTTTCTACTCCTGAGTAAATTTACTTTCTGCTTTGTTGATGAATGAAGTATACAATTTTGCTCTTATAACAATTGCTATACACACACACACACACACACACACACATATATATATATATATGTGTGTACAAGATCAGTTGTATTAGCAGGAGATCTCCAGCTAGCACCTGGCGGTTGGCAACCGTAGGAGATCTCCAGCCACCACCTGGAGGTTGGCAATCCTATTCTGCACTGGACCGACCAGGGCCAGATCAGGATCCGCAGTGTACAGTTCTTCTCTCTCTCCTGGTGGACAGGGTGGTTTCTTCTTGAGAAATGATGCAGAGGAGGGGATTCTGGGAACATGTTGGCCAGCTGCAGAGGAGCTGGGCTGAGTTTTCGTCTCCCTTTCTGGGGGCAAGTAGTAGAACCTGGGTGAGGTCGGGGGCCGTGGGCCTTTTGGTGCCGACCTAAAGGCAAGAGCCAAACGGGTCTCAGTGTTTGGTGGCTAGCCCATGGCTCACAGCCGGTGGCCTCGAGTGAGCCAGAACCAACCTCGGGCGTTGGAGTTACGTAGTTTGGTTTGCTGAGTTATTTTTAGCTTATATGATATATTGTGTTTCTTATTAAGCCTTTGATTGCCCACTGGAGAGAAAAGCAGGATGGAAATGTGGGTGTGTTTCGCTGTCAAGTCACGACTGATTTATGGTAAATCCGTAGGGTTTTTCAAGGCAAGAGATGTTCCGAGATGGTTTGCCGTTGCTGGCCTCCGCGTTACGCCCCTTGTATTCCTTGGAAATAAATAAAGAGAACGGCCAAGAGTCTAATCCTTCCCCCACTACAAGTACAAAGCCTTGATTTATTATTGAATTCATTGGGAACTTTATGGAAGCTCTAAGGCCTTCGCCTTGCTCCAGCCTAGGGTTGCCAACCTCCAGGTGGGGCCTGGAGATCTCTCGGAATTACAACTGATCTCCAGACAACCGAGATCGGCTCCCCTGGAGAAAATGGCTGCTTTGGAGAGCGGACTGTAGGGCATCATATCCCTGCTGAGGTCCCTCCCCTCCTCAAACCTTGCCCTCCCAAGGCTCACCCCCGAATCTCCAGGAATTTCCCAGCCCAGAGCTGGCAACCCTAACCCAATCCTGAAATGTAGGACTAAAGTAGACCCTACCTCTAACATGAGTCTTCTCGGTAGGGTTGCCAGGTCCCTCTTCACCATTGGCAGGAGGATTTTGGGGTGGAGCCTAAGGAGGGCAGGGTTTGGCGAGGGGTGGGACTTCAGTGTCATAGAGTCCAATGGCCAAAGTGGCCATTTTCTCCAGGTGAACTGTTCTGTATCAGCTGGAGATCAGTTGTAACAGCAGGAGATCTCCAGCTGCTACCTCCTCAAACCCTGCTGTCCTCAGGCTTCGCCCCAAAAACCTCCCGTCGGTGGCAAAGAAGGACCTGGCAACCCTAATCTGAAGGCCCAGTGTTTGGGATGTTGGTGTTTGTGATTCTACCTGTGTTTGTATACATTCACCCAGTCTGACTTTTCTCACTCATCCTTGTCCTTCTCGCAGGGGGATCTTCAGCAACTGTTCGTTGTGCCGGACCCAGCTGCCGCTGCTCAGTACTGCCAACACTACATGCCCGATTGCGACAGGCCGCTCGCCTATGCATTGCACGCCCAATATCCTGAAGAGGTAGGCCTACCTTTCAGTTAGTCTACCTTCAACATAGACGGATGTGGAGTAGAAGCTCCCACCATTGAGGATATGGGGGATTTTTTGTGAAGTGCCTGTGGGGGCATTTTCAGAGCTAGAGTTCCCAAATTTTCAGGGTAGCTTGAAGGGACTCTCCTTTCACGAACACCGAAGTTTGGTGAAGAATAGGTCAGGGGGTCCAGTTTTATGGGGTCATCCCTTCCTCCATAGAGAAGCATAGGCGAGGATCAGCGAATCTGACAAGTTTCTGTATGGGGGGGTGACCCCTTCCAGACCCCATAACTTCGAATCCCCTGATCCAAACTTGGGGTTTCTTGCAAGGAGAGCCCTGCAAATTTGGGGGCTCTACCTTCAAAAACACCCCCCAGGAGCCACGAAAAGCCAAACCCAAAAAAGCCGAATATCCGGCTTTTTTGGAGATTGCAAATTCAGCTTTCTCTCCAGGTTTAGGCATTTGGTAAACCCAAACCTGAAATTTACCGAAATGGCTTTTCTCGGGTTTATTTTCGGTTTGGGTATCCCGATATGCACAGCCCTAGTCCTACTTGATGTCGTGGGGTCCCCCTTCTTTGTTCCTAAAGAGCAGCTCCACCTCTCTGGATGAGTGTCTACCTGACTGTCTCTCCACCAGACTGTTATTAGGAACTGGGCTTTGTCATTAGGACAGTCCTGGAGAAGGAAACAAGGTTTTGGTTTCTGCCACTTTCAAGCAAAAGAAAAGAGGGCTGCACCAAACTAAACGAAGACCAAAAAACAACAACAGCAGCAATTGGTGCAAGGGGAAAGTATTTAATAATTAAATTGCCCCAACACATTTTATGATTATTTCATTGCTTTCTTGGGATCGGCCCTACTTCAAAGGAATCCCCTCCATTTCGGAGTATTCTCCCCTTGCCATCCTGCTGCTCCTTTCAGCATGCACCAGAAGAGAGGCAAGAGACGGGGAGCCCTCGCTCTCTGTGCGTGCGGACTATCCGCAGGCCTTTCGCAAAAGCAGAAAAGGAAAGGGCAGCTCGACAGGGGTTCACCATGGAACTGGCGGGGTCACAGAACTGAGGATTCCATCACTGGCTGGTTGGATAGAGGTTAGTCCTGCAGTCTGCCCAGCTGACCATGCCATGGGGCCCTCACCACGATAGAACAGTGGCAGAAGGTGCGTGTAGAGAAATGTCGGGGACGGTCTAGCACATTCCTCCAAAAACTCTATGGAAACCACTTCCTGGCCACGCTTGCGAAGAGGGAGAAGGGGGCCCCATGGTATGGTCATGAACTGCACGCTTCTCTTCCACTACTACTTCCCAACCGCACCAACACAGAGTTACATAAGCTTATATACATTCCCAGCACCTGATACCAATTAGGGCACCTGTAGACCTGGCCACAGTATTACATCACCTTACTGCTTTAAACTGGTTAGATGCAGTTCACCTGGGACCATGCAAGGCTATTGCTCCTTCTTGCATCATCTTAGATGTCCCAGATCTGACAGCTACCTGTCAGCTTTCTCTGTCAGATTATTATAATCAACTTGGTACTCTGACAGTTGACACAGTGACATAATCAAACTGAACTTTCCCAGAAAGGTGTCTTCTTTGACCCAGTGCTTTCTAGACCAGGGGTCTCCGATCTTTTTGAGCCCGTGGGCACCTTTGGAATTCTGACGCAGCGTGGTGGGCGCTACCACAAATGGCTGCCACAAAATGGGTACCACAGTTTCCCTGCAGTCACATAGTAAAGATCCTTGTGCTGTGTTGGCAGCTGCAGCTAAAGTAACGTTTAAAAAAGACCCTGCACAATCAAATTTCCAATTAGAAGCCTTGCCGGGCCAAAGCCCAGCATTGCCCCACCCACTTTCTGAAAACACTTGGCCAGCGCCAGGAAAGGGGTCATCTGGACCGGTGGCACCCCTGAGCACCACACTGGGGACCCCTGCTCTAAATCCAAGATGGAATGATGTCTGTTGGGTGAAGGGTCTCTCTTATGTGCCCCTCCCTTAAGAATTGGGGTCGTGTTCCCCTCTGCCCATCTGGCTCTTGGCAACGGGATGATGGTGACCGGGTGTCGGGGGTGTGCGGTTGCAGTCTCTGTTGGTATCCCGTGGGAATGGGAGGGTGCCTCTTCTCTCTCAAGCCCCTGCTCTCTCTTCCCCTCCCTCCTTCGTTGTTGTTTTTTTCCTCCCCTTCTCCTCACCCATTCCCCCCTACCCTGTGCAGAACGTTCCCCGCAGGAAGGGGAGGCGAGGCAAAGGCAAGGGCAAAGGCAAGAGGCGAGGGAGAGGCAAGAAGAAGAGGAACAAGGAATCGGTGGAGGCGTCCTCCGCACCCCCTCCAGCCCCGGGCCAGGTAGAGAGCGCAACTAACTGCCCTCTGCTGGCCTCACGACTCCCAGCCTCTGCCGGTCTAACCCGCTGCCCGCCTAACCTGCGCCTCCCGCCTAATTCACCTAACTCGCAGCTTTCCCTCCTGCTTGATCCCAATGGGCTCTGGGAGCAGAGCCACCCACCTGGCCTCCTGGCTTTGTCCACATCGCTGGCAGGGCCATCTTAACAGCATTAGAGGCCCCAAGGCAAAGCACCAGAGCTCCTGCCTACACAACCACTCGTGGGAACAAAAATGTCAATGGTCGATAAAATTAAAGACATATGTATTGGCGCTTCCGTAATGAATGAGTCCTTTCTTACATTATACTTCAGGATTTATTCTTAATCCAAACCCCAATTAACATTAGAAAAGAGCAAGAGTCCAGTAGCACCTTAAAGGCTAACAAAAATTCTGGCCGGGTGTGAGCTTTTGTGAGCCACAGCTCACTTCTTCAGATGCAGCTAGAATGTGAGTCCATTTATCCTTAAGGATAGATCTATCTACATCTATCCTTAAGTAGAATATGAGTCCATCTATCCTTTTCTAGCTTTATCTGAAGAAGTGAGTTGTGGCTCACGAAAGCTCATACCCTGCCAGAAATTTTGTTAGCCTTAGCTTCTTTTCTATTGTTAGTGACAGACTAACACGGCTACCCATCACGATCTATCTCCAAATTAACATTAACATTGTTCATTATCTTTAGTAAAAACGCATGCTAAGTATGCATTTTCCAATAACAAATCTTTAAAGCTTAGTATAGTATTTATTTATTTGTTGACCGCAAGTCATGATATACGTAGCTTAGCATGGGGCCCCTATGTTCGTGGGGGGCACCGGGCAACTGTCTAGCATGCATTCAGATGGCCCTGATCACTGGCCATTTTGTTGCCTCTTATTCGGTCGTCTTAAGAACTATGTGGAATGGCCCCTGGTCATGTATTCCTGGAGTGCTGGAAGCCCTGGAATCGTTGGTTTCTGATTCCACGGGGTGTCAATTGGCTGGCCCTTTCGTCCGACCAAGGTGAGTGTTTGTGCTTGGGGGCAAGTTCTCATCGCCACAGTTCCTGATCGCATCTCCATACTGATCGACATGGGATCTTTATCACGAGCCATTTTCCAAGCCAGTGAGCCTGATCGCCTGGTTTCTCCAGTAAGCCCGGTGTTTGAGACAATAGGGGGAGGGTGCGTGGATAGAGCAGCCAGTTAGTAAATCTCAGAGAACGTCAGCATAGATCCACGTCTGGTTCCATCCTGGTGCTGAGTGATGATGTTAATGCTTAGGACTCAACCACACTTGACACTGATATATGCGAGAGAGAGGCCTTTTATGCATGGCTGTTTCACTCATCATCACCCCTGCGACAACTTCGGGTCTTTCTTTGGATTATGCATGCCGTTTCCGACCATCGGAGGTCACCTCGCTCTCCCCCTGCGTTCCCCATGTTTTGCCCGCGTTTTCAAATCCGAGATAAAGCCGGTCCCTTAAAACGTGGACAAAATGAAGGGAAAGGCAGGGGGAGAGAGAGGTGACCCCTGACGGTCGGAAACAGCATGCATAATCCAAACAAAGACCCGAAGTCATTGGAGGGGTGATGGTGAGTGAAACAGCCATGGATGAAGGGAGGGAGGGAGGGAGGGAGATGTTTACCTCAACAGTTCAAATAGCAGGACCCTTTCAGGTTGGGAAAATGTCACGGGGAAGGCTTTCAACCACTTTCCCCCATGCACCTCAGCCCTGGTCTGAATTGGGTCCACATATGCCTGGTTTTTCAACCCTATTGTAATTCCATTCATGGAACCCTCCACACTCCATGGGACTGAGCCCCTAGTGTGGCAGCCAGGAATTTTATTAAAAAATAAGTGCCAACTTCAAAAGAGGGGTCAATTCAACAAACAAGGGAATACTTTGGTCCCTTGCAGACCATCTCATCCACTATTTACGTGCAACCCACACATTATTTAGACCGAACTGGCTTCATTGTAGATGTTAGGGTTGCCAACTTCTGGGGGAGGGGGCTGGAGATCTCTCACTGTTACAACTGCTCTCCCAACAATAGAGATCAGTTCCCCTGGAGAAAACGGCTGCTTCGGAGCATGGCCTCTATGGCATTGTACTAGGGTTGCTCACCTCCAGGTACTAGCTGGAGATCTCCCGCTATTACAACTGATCTCCAGCCAATAGAGATCAGTTCCCCTGGAGAAAATGGCCGCTTTAGCAATTGGACTATGGCATTTGAAGTCCCTCCCCTCCCTAAACCCTGCCCTCCCCTGGCTCCATCCCAAAAATCTACAGAAATTTCCCAACCTGGAGCTGGCAGTCCTACAATAAGTAGATCTCATGCCTTCCCTGCCCCTCCATCTCTATGACATAGGTTCTTTCCCTGTGTCCATTGTATTCCCTTTTTGTGTTTCCCAGCCCTCTGCCCCTTCCTGCTTCCTCTCATTACTGGCCCGTTCTAAATCAGGGCAGCATCCAGAAACTTGTGAAATGCAGGTCAGGGGATGATGCTGAGCTCATCTTGCCCGTGAGTCATTCTTGGCTTGGGGAGGGGGAGTGCCTTTTCCTGCCAAATGGAGCAGTGGGCCAGATCCCTCCCACTGGGACCAGGAGTCCAGCTGCCGGCCTGCTCAGTGCTGGCGAAGAATGAACATCCCTCTCTCTTTCCCCTTTCTGACTCCAGGAAGAACTGCCACCCACGTGCCCTTGTTTTCTGCCCTGGCGTGTGTATGTCTATGTTCCAGACTAGGGTTGCCAGCTCCAGGTTGGGAAATACCTGGAGATTTTGGGGGCAGAGCCTGAGGAGGACGGGGTTTGGGGAGGGGAGGGACTCCAATGCCATATCCAATTGCCAAAGCAGCCCTTTTCTCCAGGGGAACTGATCTCTGTGGCCTGGAGATCAGTTGTAATAGTGGGAGGTCTCCAGTCACCACCTGGAGGTTGGCAACCCTATTCCTGACCACTTCTTGACGGAAGTGGCTCAAGGCCACTGTGCAGAGGCCCCCAGTTGCATAGCTGACTCTGGCTGCTCTAACCTATTGGTAGGGTTGCCAGGGGGTGGCTGGAGATCTCCCGTTATTAGAACGGATCTCCAGGCGACAGAGGTCAGTTCCCCTGGAGAAAATGGCTGCCTTGGAAGGTGGTCTTTATGGCATTATACCCCATTGAAGTTACTCCCCTCCCCAAACCCCACCCTCCTCAGGCTCCACCCCCAAAATCTTCAGGAATTTCCCAACCCGGAGCTGGCAACTCTACCTATCGGGCTCCTGTCAGTCCCACACCATCCTATTTGGCTTTCGGCTGCTGGCCTATTTCTAACCCTCGGGCACTTTGCCCACCAGTAGAGCTATAGCAACACATACGTAAGAGATCCGTGGAGCCCCCTGTTTAATGGCTTGTTCTTTTCCTTCCAACTTCCTCCAGTATGAGACTCCGACTCAAGCCGCTCCTACAAAACCAGCAGCTGATTTCTGGGAGGAGAGTCCCGAACTAGGGCTTGGTGTCCTGACCCCGACGACTGTGACGGTCAGCGTTAACCTCACCGACAATTATGAGGTAGGAGATCCGGGCGGTGCTGAGGCACCATGGAAGAGTATTTCAAGCATGGGGACAAAGGGTTCCAGATTTCCTGAAATGTTGGGAGATCTGTAGACTGATTGAGGCAGCAAAGAAAAGCATTTGGTGACACCTTCTGGGGGGCTTTTATGCCTTTAAAATGTGGATGGTTGTTTGAAAGGTGCCCTTGTTTGTTTGTTTTTAATTCCCTGCCCATGGAAAACTAGCTCATCAGGGCTTCTATTATACCTTCATGACTTGCTAGTCTTCAATGTGCAGGGACTTTTGGCGGGGGAGAACATTCGGGAATGGGATTCCTAATAGGCACAGTCCGAAAGAGGCCATTCCACTTGCTTTCTCGTAATATGTAGATCTGGAATGGCCAGCCTCTAGGTGGGGCTGGGAGATCTCCTGCAGTAGGGTTGCCAACCTCCAGGTGGTGGCTGGCGATCTCCTGCTATTACAGTTGATCTCCAGGAGATAGAAATCAATTCCCCTGGAGAAAATGGCTGCATTGGCAATTGGACTCTATGTCATTGAAGTCCCTCCCCCTCCAAACCCCTCCCTCCTCAGACTCCACCCCCAAAATCTCCAGGTATTTCCCAACCCAGAGCTGGCAACTCAGGGTTGCCAAGTCTTTTTTTGCCACCGGCAGGAGGTCTTTGGGCAGAGCCTGAGGAGGGGGGTGTTTGGGGAGGGGAGGGACTCAAACCCAGTTCTCCGTATTAGAGTCTGCTGCTCTTAACCACTACACCACATTGGCTCTCACTCCCACTGCTCTGTACCTGAAACTATAAACACTGCAAAACCTGTTATCAGAGGTGAAAACGAGAAGAGAGTGTAGCTCATGCCAAGCAGAGCCATTCCTCTTGCAAAGTGCCTGTGAACTCTCTGGGAGGAAAAAAAAATCTTCAGACTCCATGACCAGCCATACCAAATGAACATCTGAACTTTGTTTTCCCACTTCCATTCCCACTTATCGCTGTCTTTTGCTGGCTCTCGTTCTTGAGGGAGCATCGTGAGAGACAGTTTACCTTATTTTTTTTGGCAAACCCCGAAAAGGAGATCCCACAACCCCACTTGGCAACTGCGTCGGTTGCTGAGGAGCTCTTAAAAAAAATGTGTTTGCACGGGAGGCTGACGGCTGACTCACTGCTAGAACTGTTGCTAAGCATACCGCTCTCGCAAGGGGGTTTGCATGTGACCCCCAGCAGATTGGTCTTTAAATTACCGCCAAGAAACTCCAGCTGTGGTTTCCTGTTGTTCCCCTGGGCTGATGGAAAGAGACAGGGTTGACAGTTCTAGGGTAGAGTGTAACGACTACCGTCTAGTGCCGAAATCCTTGGGTAGGGCGACCTTTGCGAAAGCGACCTTTTCTCTTTCGCTTACTCGGTGCAAGGAAGTGTGTCGGGGTTGTTAATGGTTGTTCATGGACGAAGCAAAGAGGAACGGTGCTAGTGTGAACCCCTCTGAACTTGCGGAATAAACATTAGGGAAGGTGACATTGCTAAATGCCAAAATCAGCTGCAAAGGAAGGAAAGAGCAGGCATTTCCCCTTAATGCTCAGTCTCCGTGTTACAGTGAACACATGACAAAAAGAAAATAACAGCACAGTTACCATAATAGTCGAAACAATCAGCATATATACTGTCTTATCATACATGAACCTGCATCTGTCTCAAACTATGAAAGAGTTGGTACAAAAACAAAGATGCTACTGCAAAGTATGTGCACAAAGATGCTACTGCAAAGTATGTGCACCAAATTTTTATACAGAATAATGGTGATAAAAACTGTGGTAAATAACCCATATAAAACAATAGGTACAGAAATAGCAACGAATATAACAAGCTTATACAATGCTTAAATGCTGGTTTTAAAGAACAATACACCAATACTGATATGCTGAGTCTGTTCGCAGTGGTTTTTTGGGGGCTGAAATGTCACGCCTTGGCAGTAGGGTTGCTAGGTCGCTCTTCGCCACTGGCAGGAGGTTTTTGGGGTGGAGCCTGAGGAGTAGGGTTGCCAGCTCCGGGTTGGGAATTACCTGGAGATTTTGAGGGTGGAGCCTGAGGAGGGCAGGGTTTGGGGAGGGCAGGGACTTCAATGCCATAGAGTCTAATTGCCAGAGCAGCCATTTTCTCCAAGTGAACTGATCTCTATTGGCTGGAGATCAGCTGTAATAGCAGGAGACATCCAGTTATTACCTGGAGGTTGGCAACCCAACTCGGCAGTATGCCAACGGTCAAAAGGATAACAGCACCGATAATAGCACTGAGGATGGGAACAGAAATTGCTTGCCTGAAAACAGCAGCCGCTACAACAGGAACAACATGCAGTTCGTTTTGTGAAATGGAACAACTATTAGAAATAAACTTTGCCGTGTGGAGCAATCCTTTACAAGTAGGCAGTGTAGAACAACTCTTAGATTCGAAATAATGGTGTTCATTGCATCGAAGAAGACTACTATAATGTGTCTCCTATGATTAGCAACTTTATCTCAGGCTGAAGAAGTCGTTATCGAAATGGAATTGCTCCGGGCTACCGTCTCTATCTAAGAGTGTATACACAGATTGGTTAGACTATTGTGGCCACTGTGCTGTTATTTTCTGTTTTTTGTTGGTATGATTTACAGCACAAGGTTTTTTTCCTCTTTCTTTTTCACAGTACATCTTGCATGTTTGTGCGTACCTCTGTTGCCAAGAAAGAACCAACAAGTGTTCACTTAGCAATTGAAACCAGGGACCGGTATCTGGATAAATGTGCAACTTCAATCACACACTGAGCTGTACGTGCATTGAATGCAACTTGAAAATTAATCAACGCACTTATAAAGAACAATCAAGTGTACACTATACACAGATTGTACCTGCATTCGCTGTGACTTGTGAACAGGACTACTGCAATAGTTGAAAGCCATTCCAGTTTTTTGTTTTAAATCGTTCTGAGCTAATTCATATACATCGGTTTGTGCACATTCTACAGACCAGGGGTGTAAAGCATAAGGCCTGCGGGCCGGAACCTGCCCCTTGAGAGCTCTTATCCGGCCCGTGAGCCATCCGAGGCAGCCATTCCCCACTCTCAATCTGGGCTGGCAAGGCATGGCCCAGCCCGACCAAATGACATTTATGTCATATCCGGCCCTCGTAACAAATGAGTTTGACACCCCTTCTATAGACAGTAAGGTTTGGTCTGCCGTTCCCTCTACACGCCAAGATACACATTGTGATTTTAAACATGTAATTTCTGGATTTTCCTGACCTGACTTTGAGCCAGACAGTCAGATGTCAGCTATGAGAGAGCATGTTTGCCAAGCGCACAGGGCCCCGATTCATGTCATCTAGCATGCAAGATAAATGGATTTTCTTTCTTTCATGTAGTCATGGGGGGGGGGGGGAGTCCAGCAGAGGAAGAAAAGATGGGCCTAGGCCGAGTTAGTAGTGTGGTGTAGAGGTTAAGAGTGGCGACCCTAATCTGGAGAACTGGGTTCGACTCCCCACTCCCTCCACACGAAGCCTGCTGACTTCACATGAAGCCTGCTGACTTCTCTCAGAACTCTCTCAGCCCATGCGGAGGCAGGCAATGGCAAACCACCTCTGAACGTCTCTTGCCTTGAGAACCCTACAGGGTTGCCATAAGTCATCTGTGACTTGACAGCACTTTCCACCACAGCACACAAAACACCTGAAGACCAGAATGCTTTCTGTTCTTCATTTCTCCTTCTCTTTACCCTGTCCCCGACAGGACCTTATCGGAGAAGAGTATGTGATCGGCGAGGACATGGACCTGGACGGCAATGGCACATATAGGGCTTATGACGACAGACTTGATTACAGAAACAGAGACTATGAAGACTACTATGACCGAAGGGATGCTAGCGAGGAAGAAAGATTTGATCCTGCCGAGCGCGTTGAAGCCACTGCCCAGATCCCCCAGGTAACCACTACGGAAGCATCTTTTGGAACATTAAGAAAGCAATGTGATGCTAATTTCAGGTGGGTGGCAGTGTTGGTCTGCAGACGAAGACTAAGATTCCAGTTCAGTAGCACCTTAAATGCCAACGAGATCTTCAGGGTATAAGCTTTTGAGAGTCCAAGCTCCCTGTGTCAGGTAACTGATGAAGATAGCTTTGAGTCTTGAAAGCTTATACCCTGGAGATCTCATTGGTCTGTTTTCACAGAGCCTGTTCCATTCCTGGGATGTCTTAGCAGCAGCATAGTTAAATTGTGGAACTCCCTGACCCGGGATGTAGTGATGGCTGCCAACTTGGAAGGCTTTGGGAGGGGAGCGGACATGTTCATGAGGAGAGGGGTATTCATGGCTACTAGTAAAAATGGCTACTAGTCATGATGCATGCCTATTCTCTCCAGGATCAGAGGAGCGCGCCTATTATATTAGGTACTTTGGAACACAGGCAGGATGGTGCTGTTGTGGTCGTCTTGTTTGTGAGCTTCCTAGAGGCATCTGGTTGACCACTGTGTGAACAGACTGCTGGACTTGATGGGCCTGGGTCTGATCCAGCATGGTCTTTCTTATGTTCTTATGTTCACTCTACAAAACGGGGGGGGGGGGGCAGCCATCCGAATAGGAATGTTCATCTCCTTCACAAAGCTCCTTTGAGCCCCACTGAAGTAGATGGTGAAATCAGTTGATGGGAACGTGTATCCCCATCTGGAGCCATTAACCATTGGCAGCATTTGCGAACTAGAATTGGATCTCGGACAGCAGGTGATTCGGCATGGTGACTGCAGCGATCAATACATGGTAGAGAAGAAAGTTTGCCCCGGAGTTCACTCCCGGAACATTGCTTCAAAATACTGAAGCATCTACTGCTTTTCGTGGCCCTGGCTGCAGGAAGTGAGGCTACCTTAAATACTATTGGAACTTCCCAAAGGGCTTGTATCCATTGTTTGCAGAATTTCCTCTTGGGGTGTTGCCACCTGTCTCCAAGTTGAGCCAACCAGAGGTAGCCTGTGGTCACTATTGGATGGAGTCTCATGTATTTCTAGTAGTTCCCAGGTACACCAGGCTCAATTTTAGAGTTGCCAACTTCCAGGTACTAGCTGCAGATTTCCTGCTATTACAACTGATCTCCAGCAAATAGAGATCAGTTCACCTGGAGAAAATGGCTGCTTTTGCAATTGGACTCTATGGCATCGAAGTCCCTCCCCTCCCCAAACCCTGCCCTCCTCAGGCTCCACCCCCAAAATCCTCCCACTGGTGGCAAAGAGGGACCTGGCAACCCGACCCAATTTGGATTGGGACTGTGGAAAGAGGGCTTAATTTCTCCCCTGTGCCATTTTCCCTACCTAAAATAGCTTTGTGATAGGTAGAACACAGAAATATACCCCTGAAATACAGAAGCTGATCAGAGCAGTGCTTTGAATCAGCCAACAGCATAGGGTTGCCAAACCAGACTATGAAAAGTAAGTTTTTTTTAAAAAATAAATGTTTGGAACAAATGGTAAAGGTCCCCTGTGCAAGCACCGGGTCATTCTTGACCCATGGGGTGATGTCACATCCCAACATTTTCTAGGCAGACTTTGTTTACGGGGTGGTTTGCCAGTGCCTTCCCCAGTCATCTTCGCTTTACCCCCAGCAAGTTTGGAGCAGGGGCTCCAATTTTACCATGCTTTTCTACAGAGGAGGGGGGCGAGCCCTTCAGGGGGGCATAAAATTTGACCTCCTGTCCCTAACGTTACCAAACTTTGGGGTTCATGCAAGGAGAGTTCCTTGCAGCTATGCTACAAATTTGGTGACTCTACCTCAAAAAATGCCTCACCCCCGCAGAGCTCATCAAAAGAATTTCCGTAGGGAGAGGCTGGGGAAGGCCGAAGCTAAAAAAATTTCGGCAATCAGCTATCCTGCTTAGGCTTGATTCCCAGTTTTAATATTCAGCTTAAATTAAACCCGAAAAAAGCCGAAAATGCCTTCTTTGGGTTTATTTTTAGTCCAGGTTTACCGATATGCACAGCCCTAGTTTTGACAATTTGTCCCAATTGTGTCTGTTGCAGGAAACCAATCTGAAGGGTCAGAAAGGGGAGCCGGCAGTCCTAGATCCTGTGAGTATCATCTCTGTCCTGCTTGGACATTCCCTCCCTCCCATCAGTTAAGATTGGGAGCTGCATTCATGGCGGCCCCTGGGGTTTGTAGCTGATTCCGTTTTAATTCTGGAGGGGCGAACCTCTCCAAAAAGCAGCAATTTCCAAATAGGAGAGATGGGAGCAGCACCAGAGATGTTGTTGCATGTGCTGTCAAGCCGCCATTGGTGAGCATCAGTGAAAGTAGCGCATAAGGGACAGACTTTCCCTTTGGGAACAAAGTGGGGAAAGGACAGCTAAGCAAGTCCTGTGCAAAGATGAAATTCCGATGGGAGCTCTCTTTGGTAAATATACATTCTCAAAACCTGACACACAGCTTTTGTGACACAGATCTGAGGCAGCTTGGTGTAGTGGTTAAGAGTGGTGGACTCAAATCTGGAGAGCCGAGTTTGATTCCCTGCTCCTCCACATGGGGAGCGGATGCTAATCTGGTGAACCGGGTTGGTTTCCCCACTCCTCCACATGAAGCCAGCTGGGTGTCCTTGGGCCAGTCACAGTTCTCTTCGAGCTCTCTCAGCCTCACCTACCTCACAAGGTGTCTGTTGTGGGGAGAGGAAGGGAAGGAGATTGCCAACTGGTTTGATCCTCCTTAAAAGGTAGAGAAAATCAGCATATAAAAACCAACTCTCTTCTGAACTGTGGCTTGTATATCGCATGGACCGTGTTTCCTCATTCAAAGGCATTCTTGGCAGTATAGGTCTGAATCATTTGTCACTGTGCATCAATACTGGCTTACTCATGCGTCATATTTGCTGTTCAAAAGCTGGAATGAGCATAAATTAATGAGATTCTGAATTGTTATTGCAGATCTCACATCCAGCTAGCCTGACTGTGCAACAGCGTGGGTCATTAAACCACTGCTTTATTTTCACGGATACATATGAGTGCATGAAGTTGCCTTAAAGGCCATCTAAGCAGGGCTGTTTCCCCGTGGTCACCCCACTAACTGTTCCAGTGCTTCGTTTTGATTATGCATGCCTTTCCCGACCATCGCCTTGCTCTCCCCATGCATTTCACTGCGTTTTGCCTGTGTTTTCTGGATTCCCGCTGAAACAGCGTCTGGAAAACATGAGCAAAACACACAGAGTTGTGCAGAGAGAGCGAGGCAATCTCTGATGGTCGGGAAAGGCATGCATAATCAAAACGAAGCACCAGAGCAGTCAACAGGGTGACCTTGAGGGAAACAGCCCTGCGTAAATGGCCAAAGTGAGTCAAAACCTTGGTCATTATCTTGGGTTGAGGCCTTTCACATCACCTGCCGTCTGATCCTTTTTAACTGGGGATGCCAGGGATCGAACCCAGGGCCTTTATTTATTTTATTTTTATTTTATTAGACTTATATCCCACCCTTTCCTGACCAAAGTCAGGCTCAGGGTGGCTACCAACCAGGATAAACAATCAATTGAAAAACACACCATACAGTTTAAAACCTCATAAACCCTATACACTCTAAAATTCAGTATGTGCCTAAACTTTAAATTTCCCATAATTTCAAAAACCATAGGGCGGGGCCAAATCACACCCCTTGGGAAAGACCATCTCCTTCTTACATACGTAGCGCTGCCTTACACTGATACAGACCACTATCCCATCAAGATCACTCTGACTGGTAGCAAGTCTCTCAGGATTCATATAAGTGGTCTTGTACAACATCTCCTACCTGATAGTTTTAACTGGAGGTGCCGTGACATGAACCTTTGCATGCACAGCAGGTGTCCTACCACCGTGCCTTGCCCCCTGCCTAGTGGCTTTCTACCACGTCTGACCCTTGGTCTATTAAGGTCAGAAATGTCTTCTCTGACTGGCAGTGGCTCTCCGGGGTGCCAGGCAGAGGTCTTTCACATCACCCACCCAATCTTTTTAGCTGGAGATAGTGCAATGGAACCTGGAAACTTCGGCATGCCAAGCAGATGCTCTGCCAATAAGCCACAGCCCACCTTCAGCAATAATTGCCTCAGACCTGTTGCCTAACCTTGGAGCAGTGTATATTTTGAATGCAGCAAATGCCTGATATTTATGACATCCTTTATTTACAGATAATCTTATGGCATTTAAGGGTGACTAATCTGTTGTGTGCCCTGACCTGGATGGCCCAGGCTAGCCTGATCTCGTCAGATCTCAGAAACTAAGCAGGGTCAGCCCTGGTTAGTATTTGGATGGGAGACCACCAAGGAAGTCCAGGGTTGCTATACAGAGGCAGGCACTGGCAAACCACCTGTTAAGTCTCTTGCCTTGAAAACCCCATAAGGGGTCGCCATGAGTCGGGTGCGACTTGATGGCACTTTATACACACACAATCTGTGGTGTATGTTTGCAGCTTGTATGGATGTCCAATCCTTTCCTATCAAGCCCTTTAATGCTAACAAGAATTTGTTTTTTTACTTGCAGGGCACTCGTTTTGTGGGGCCACCTGGATACCCGGGGCCAGTGGTAAGAGGAATAAGAATGTAAGAAGAGCCCAGCTGGATCAGAACAGCAGTCAATCTAGTCCAGCAGCATTAGGGTTGCCAGGTCACCCCTCTCCTCCAGCAGGAGGTTTTTTAAGGCGGGGCTGGATGATGATCCTGTGTACATGGCCATGCACAATGTGATTACTTCACTTTCGGGTTTACCCCTGGAAGCGCCGCATCCTGAACTGATCTCTATGGGTAGGGTTGCCAGGTTCCTTTGCTCCACTGGCAGGAACTTTGTGGAGGCATGGCTAAGGGCACGTGACACACGTGCACGCCCTGGGAGACACGCACGAGTGCCCCACACAACATGCCGACATCACTTCCGGGTTTACCCCTAGAAGCTCCGCATCGTGAACTGATCTCTATGGGTAGGGTTGCCAGGTTCCTTTGCTCCACTGGTGGAAGCTTTGTGGAGGCATGGCTAAGGGCACGTGACACACACGCACGCCCTGAGAGACACGCACGCGTGCCCCACACAACGTGCCGACATCACTTCTGGGTTTACCCGGAAGTGACGGGGACACTCTAGCAATCTCCACCCAAACTCTATGGTTTTCACAGAGTTTCTGTGGAGGTTGTTAGAGCGTCCGTGGCACTTCCGAGTAAACCTGGAAGAGGTGCTGGTGCCATCCCCTCCCCCGGCTGTCTTTTGCCCACCAACCCTCAGCTGGTCGGCTTTTGCTTGCCCCCACTGGGCAATTGGCAAGCCTATCTATCGGCTAGAGATCAGCTGTAACAGCAGGAGATCTCCAGCTAGTACCTGGAGGTTGGCAACCCTAACGGAGTGGCATATAGTCACGTGAGTCCTACACCCACAATTTGAAATGGAATACCCATGACGCAGGTTTATCATTTCAATGAGAACCAGGCCCCTGTCTGTACTAGAACCAGAAGAGGGTATAAAAATGGATGCTGACGATACAGTCTGCTGAATTGGCCCTGGGGTCGTCTGGTACTGCATGGTTTAGGTTGGACAGTGTGAGATTCCAGCGGGCGACATGCGTCTTCATGCTCTGTTTATTTCTTCCCAGGGTGAGCCGGGCCCGACGGGACAAGCGGGGCCTCCGGGATTTCCAGGGGATCCTGGCGAGCGGGTGAGGAAGCCTCCATGCAATACAAGGGGAAGGCAGCCCCCTCCTTTTCCAGCCTGGGGGTTTCTGATCATGGGGGTGGGATAGAGAGGTCGAAGAATCACTGGCATGCGCCCCTCTCGATGCACCTCAGTGCTGCTGCCAGAAAGCGAGTCCCAGCTTGATGCGGCTCATCCTAGCTCAATGCTTCCTGGGGCTGATTGACAGGCACTTCTCCTCTTTCCAATACAGGGACCAACAGGGCTCCCAGGCCTTCCAGGAGCTGATGGCATTCGTGGCCCACCTGGGATGATGATTATGTTACCAGTGAGTGATACAGGGAGATGAATGTAGCAGTGGGGGGTGGAGCTGGAACAAAGGGGACCCTTTCACTATGAAAAAATAACAGCAACAAAATTGATCTCTTTGGGCAGTACATTCTAGAGGGATGCCATCGCCCCATATGGCTGTTGCTTTAAAGCAGGGCCCCCCAATGTGGTGCCTGTGGGTGCCATGGCTAGGATTGCCAACCTCCAGATGGTGGCAGAAGATCTCCCACTATTACAACTGATCTCCAGTCATGATGCATACCTATTCTCTCCAGGATCAGAGGAGCATGCCTATTATATCAGGTGCTTTGGAACACAGGCAGGAAAATGCTGCTGCAGTCATCTTGTTTGTGGGCTTCCTAGAGGCACCCGGTTGGCCACTGTGGGAACAGACTGCTGGACTTGATGGGCCTTGGTCTGATCCAATATGGCCTTTTTATGTTCTTATGTTATGTTCTTATGACAGAGATCAGTTCACCTGGAGAAAATGGCCACTTTGGAAGGTGGACTCTATGGCATTCTACCCCACTGAAGTCCCTCCCCTCCCCAAAACCCACCCTCCTCAGGCTCCACCCCCCAAATCTCCAGGTATTTCCCAACCTGAAGCTGGCCACCCTATCCATGTAAGGCTAGCCTCAGAGTTGGTTCAAGGGCTGGGGCGTTGAGATGAAGTGAACCAGTTCATCCATCTGTTAAACATCAGAATGTTTTATGTATTTAAAACTGATTGGCACAAGGATAAAAAGGAGGCAGGGGATGACGGGCACTCTAAATATCACATTTTTGTCCCGAAGACAAGCCCAGCAGCCATCCTGGAGAGCTGCTTTAAGGGATATGGTGTGGTTGCCAAGGCTAGCGACTGCTGCCCAGGGTTTAATTCTTTTGCGCGTGACCCACTCCCACCATGCTGTGACTTTCCATCTCCAGCGGCTGCTGGGGAAAAGGGCGAGGGGGAGGAGGACACAGCATGAGGAGGATGAATCACGGGGCAAACATTTGGGGCCAAGTAGGATTTGCTGGCCTCAGGGGAGCCATTTTTTGTATCCATGGCGACGGTGTCCATAATGACCCGTGCTCTGGCTTGAAGGTTGCAGGTTAGTTCAGCCCTTACCTCGCTAGGTTGACCGCAGCATGACATAGTTTCCTTCACCAACGTCCTCTTCGTGCTTCTGTTTCCAGTTCCAGTTTGGTAGTGACTCTTCCAAAGGCCCTTCAGTTTCTTTTCAGGAAGCCCAGGCGCAGGCGATTCTGCAGCAAGCCAAGGTAAGCCCTCCACGTGTGTGTGTCAGCGTACGTGCCTATGATGCTGACCCCGTGGTCATCCTTGTGACACATGTAACACATGAAGCTTCCTCATACTGAATGAGACCCTTGGTCCATCAAAGCCAGTATTTTCTACTCAGACCGGCAGCGGCTCTCCAGGGTCTCAGATAAAGGTTTTTCCCATTGCCTAGTCCCTTTAACTGGAGATGCCGGGGATTGAACCTGGGACCTTCTGCATGCCAAGCAGATGCTCCACCCCTGAGCCACAGCCCCTCCCCAACATGATGAAACTTATGAGAAGGTCACATGAACACATGAAGCTGCCTTATACTGAATGAGGCCCTTGGTCCATCAAAGTCGGTATTGTCTACTCAGACCGGCAACGGCTCTCCAGGGTCTCAGGCTGAGGTCTTCCATTTTTTTAAAAAAATGATTTTTAATTCATAAAGAAGGGAAGGAATACAGAAATAAAGAAAGGGGGGAAATTGGCAACACAAATCATAAAGACAAGAGAAAATCTATTACAGTATCATATATACTTTGCATGGTTATGAAATCAAGATTGCTTTCCTAGCTTATGAGTATGGATATAGGTTTCGTTGCCTAATTAATTTTATCATCAACTACCGTTAACCTTTCTACCTCTTCTTCTTCTTCTTCTTCTTCTTCTTCCTTAACACATTGATAAAATAGTTTCCATTTTTCATGAAATAGCTCGTAGCTCTGAGCACGGTTTACCAAATTGGTCATTCTAGCCATGGTAGCGTATTCCAAGGGTTTTTCTTTCCATTATTCTATGTCTGGAAGCAACACCTGCTTCCATTCCCTTGCTAAAGCAATTCTTGAAGCAGCTGTGGCATACTTAAACAGATCTTTGGATTGCACTGGTATTTCTGGTAGCCAGAGGTCTTTCACATCACCTGCTTGCCTAGTCCCTTTAACTGGTGATTCTGGGGATTGAACCTGGGAGTGGGACCTTCTGCATGCCAAGCAGATGTTCTGCCTCTGAGCCACAGCCTCTTTGGCTGCCTGCCTGTGTTCTGTCTGTTATCTTCCCTGTAATTTATAGCTCTACTAACTGGTATTATCTGGGGACTTTTCACCCAAGGAGCTCAGGCAGGCCCTCTCAGAGGTTCAGACAGGCCTGGGCCACTTCCAGCTTCTGAGGCCCCTGATGGCAATGGAAAGGGCTATCAAGTCACACCCATCTTATGGAGGTAAACAACTAGGGTAGGGTTGCCAACATCCAGGTACTAGATGGAGATCTCCTGCTATTACAACTGATCTCCAGCCGATAGAGATCAGTTCACCTGGAGAAAAGGGCCGCTTTGGCTATTGGACTCTGTGGCATTGAAGCCCCTCCCCAAACCCCACTCTCCTCAGGCTCCACCCCAAAAACCTCCCACTGGTGGTGGAGAGGGACGTGGGTGGCACCGAGGAGAAACTAAAATAGAGCGTCATTTTGCAGAATCTCTCATTTCTGTTCGCTCATCTGATCTCGGCAGTAGGTCTCTAGAGCAGCTTCTCCCCAGCCCACCTGGCTTACTCAACACCCCTTCTTTCGGTTCCATGCAATCCTTTCCTGGGGACTCATCCTTGTGTGCTTCTCTCTTCAGCTGGCTATGAAAGGTCCCCCTGGTGCCATGGGCCTCACGGGCCGTCCAGGGCCACTGGTAAGTAGCCACTCTTATTTCAAATTGTCCCATAAACTGTTTCCCCCACTATCTGACCAGGTAGTGCTGAGTATCTGTGATGTGTGGGGGGTGGGGGAAGATGATGACTAAAACAGCAATCCTAAGCAGTTCTACTCAGAATCCTATTCAGAATACACCCGAATCCCCACATTGTTTTACCATGTTCACAAAATAATATTGCACAAAATAAATATATCACTCCCTGGATAAAACAGCTCATGGCACTGTCTGAGAAGTGGATACTGCCTTGTCTGCTATCAAGTAGATCTGTGAATTGTATGAGAGATGTGGCGACTTTTCTCTTTATAGTGTCAAAAAAATATAATCTTCATTCCCCCCTTTTTAAAGTGTGACATGGCAGATGAATAGCCAATGGCTGTTAAATCTAGGGAAAGGAATAGACCTGAATCCTACTCTAAAAAGAATAGGGCTTGCTCTCAGGAAAGACTGCAGCCACTAGTTAGGGAATTTGCTTTTCTGAGCATTACAAAACCAATCTTGGGGGAACATGGGACAAGGCATGACAGCGTTTCTCCCTCTTCTAGGGCTAAAGGAAGAGCATTTACAATATTCTGTACCTCCTTAGGTTCGTCTGTCCTGCACCTCAGGGGGCCTGATGAGTTGTAGTCATTTGGTCACTGCTGCAAACAGCTTCCTCTCCAAAAAGGCTTATTTCCTGTGACATCACAATGGTTTGTGTAATGCCCCCTGCCAGCAGCAGCTAGTCATACCGAGCAGGGAAATGTGTAGCATTGTGATGTCACTTGAAGCTGCCTTATAGTGACCTGCCAAGGTCAGGATTATCTTTTCTGCCTGGCAGCAGATGTCCAGCATCTCAGGTGAAGGTCTTTCATGCCACCTCTTACCTGATCGTTTGAACTGGAGATACCGGGGATCAAATTTGGGGCTGTCTGAATGCAACCTCTACCTTGAGCCACGGCCCCCCGGCAGCAATAATATTTGCAAACAAGGTTAATTTTGATGACACTTACAGAGGGAGAGGGCAGAGCTAGCGATCTGTTCTAGGTGGAATATGTTTTGGATATGACATAACTCAGGGGTGTCAGACATAAGGCCCACAGGCCGGATTGGGCCCCTTGAGAGCTCTTATCCAGCCCACCAGCCAGCCGAGGCAGCCACTCCCCCACTCTCGATCAGGGATGGTGAGGCATTGCCTGGCCCGACCAAGTGACATTTATGTCATATCTGGCCATTGTAACAATTGAGTTTGACACTGCTGGCATAACTGGTTTGACCAAGTTTCATCTGGAAGGGCACGGATATTCCTCTTGGGAATATCCATCTATTGTTCTGTTTTTTGGGAGAATTATGGAGGGACTGAACATTCCTTTCTGTAGGGTCTGCCGGGGAATTCAGGATTGAAAGGAGATGCTGGTGATTCAGGACCACAGGTGGGTTGATGAAGACAAAGATCTGAACTCTTTGCCTGGGTGATGGAGTAGGGGAGGTTACAATTTAGGATCCAGACTCTGGGGTTTTGTTACTTCCCCCCAGCACTTCATAGTATTGGGGGACCGGGGAGTCATGTGAGAAGCAACTCAGATCTCTCAACTGTTTCTTTTCTTTTCGTAGGGTCCCCCCGGGATAATTGGGCCAGTTGGCCCCCCAGGGAAAACTGGAAAGCGGGTAAGCCTGGTTGCCCCCTCTCCCATCCATGGTGTGGTGGTTAAGAGCAGTGGTTTGGAGCAGTGGAATCTAATCTGGAGAACCGGGTTCGATTCCCCACTCCTCCACATGAGTGGTGGAGGCTTATCTGGTGAACTGGATTTGTTTCCCCACTCCTTCACATGAAGCCTGCTGGGTGACCTTGGGCTATTCACACTCTCTCAGACCCACCTACCTCACAGGGTGTCTGTTGTGAGGAGGGGAAGGGAGGGTGATTGTAAGCCAGTTTGATTCTCCCTTAAGTGGTAGAGAAATCTGGCATATAAAAACCAACTTTTCTTCTTCATCATTCGTGGCTGAGTAGAAGAAGAAGAGTTGGATGTATATGCCGACTTTCTCTACCACTTAAGAAAGAATCAAACTGGCTTACAATCACCTTCCTTCCCCTCCCCACAACAGACTCCCTGTGAAGTAAGTGGGGCTGAGAGAGTGTGACTAGCCCAAGGTCACCCAGCTGGCTTCATGAGTAGGAGTGGGAAACAAATCCAGTTCACCAGATTAGCCTCCGCTGCTCATGTGGAGGAGTGGAGAATAAAACCCGGTTCTCCAGATCAGAGTCCACCACTCCAAACCACTGCTCTTAACCACTACACCATGCTGACTCTCCCCCACATCTCTTTCCTTCACCTTTTCCCATTTTCTCCGTAGGGTCGCTCAGGAGCTGATGGTGCCAGAGGACTGCCAGGGGAAACGGGACCCAAGGTCTTCAGATCATTACTCAAGGGTGGAATTGATGGGTGTGGGGGAGAGAATGTGCTGAGATTCTGAACATGAGGCTTTCTTCTATGACACAACTGGGTGCTATTGGTAGAGCCAAGGGTTTGTAAGTTTCCGTCTTTGTGCTGCAAGTATTTGTCGGGGAGATTTTTTTTGCATCAAAGAAGTTATGCAATCTGAAGAAGGGAGCTGTGACTCACAAAAGCTCATACCCTGCCAGAAATTTTGTGAGTCTTTAAGGTGCTACTGGGCTCTTGCTCTTTGCTGGGGATTTGTCCTGCCTGCCTGGCTGGTGTCAGGTTACAGCGTCTCACCCAGTCGGGAGGTTTACAAGCCAGAGGAATGTCTGAAAAGCAGAGTCAAAACAGTCCAGTCAAAAGGGAGCCAGAAAGATTTATAGGAAGGTTTGCCGGTCCAAGGTCAGGTCACAGGAGATCAATCAGGGGGCCATCAGCCAATTCAATGCCTATCAAACATGTTGTATCCATACCCAACAGCTCCTGTCCAGAGGCTTTATAGCCGTGTGCTGGGGTGGGCTGCCTGCCTCTCAAGAACAGTCCTGCAACTACTCATCCTCACTATTGCTTTCCCTCTGCAGCTGACATGGCACAGCCTGGCGGGCACTACGCCTTCGGGTCTGCTGTTCTGCTCTCAGTTGTCTTCTGCAGGATTCCACGGGTGCCGGTGACCCTGGGGAGCTGGGGTAGGGTTGCCAACCTCCAGGAACTAGGTGGAGATCTCCCGGTATTACAACTGATCTCTAGCCAATAGAGATCAGTTCCCCTGGAGAAAACAGGCATTGGACTCTATGGCATTGAACTCCTTCCCCTCCCCAAACCCCGCCCCCTCAGGCTCCGCCCCAAAACCTCCAACCTGTGGCAAAGAAGGACCTGGCAACCCTAACTCTATGGCATTGAAGCCTCTCCCCTCCCCCAACCCCACCCTCCTCAGGCTCCGCCCCCAAAACTTCCCACCTGGGGTTGCCAACCTCCAGGTACTAGTAAATCAAACAAAAAAGGCACCACTGTGCTTATACCATATAGGTTTGGAAATCAGCACAGGAAACGGTACAAAATATCAAATTTCTTATTGGTGACTAGAACAAGATAGACAATAACAAGTTACAATTGTGCAAACAACAACATACACTGAATGAACTATCCTATTAAATATATACATATATACACAAGGCATGTATGATGCAGTCTCTGTGCAAAGTACATAATGGGTATTCTTCTGGATAGTAGAAAAGTGTAAATCATATAGAATATCAAGAGTATCCTTTGAGGAACAGATGAACTTCCTTGATGCAATGCTACATTGAATAATATGATGACCTTATTATGTAATTGATTTACAACTGAATTGTGATTGAGTATGGGGCTGAAGAAAAGACTGTGAAACGCCCGTCCCCCATCTCATTCTTGTGGGTTTATACCATTGATTGGATATTCTACATGATTTACACTTTTCTACTATCCAGAAGAATACCCATTATGTACTTTGCATAGAGACTGCATCATACATGACTTGTGTATATATGTATATATTTAATAGGATAGTTCATTCAGTGTATGTTGTTGTTTGCACAATTGTAATTTGTTATTGTCTATCTTGTTCTAGTCACCAATAAGAAATTTGATATTTTGTACCCTGTTTCCTGTGCTGATTTCCAAACCTCCAGGTACTAGCTGGAGATTTCCAGCCGATAGAGATCAGTTTGCCTGGAGAAAAATGGCCGCTTTGACAATTGGACTCTATGGCATTGAAGTCCCACCCCTCCCCAAACCCTGCCCTCCTAAGGCTCCACCCCAAAACCTCCCACTGGTAGTGGAACCTGGCAACCCTAAGCTGAGGCTGAGGGCTGGGCTACTGCCTCAGGGTTTGGGGGTGGAGGTGCCTCTGAGCAGATTGTCGGCTGCACCTCCGGGAATGCCTGCACTTGGTCTCCCTGATGGTTGCCTGTTGTCAGCTGGGGTTGTGGCTGTACCGGGTCCTTCCTCCTCTGAGGAGTTCTCACTGTCACTCAGCTCAGGCTGGGCCTTGGCAGGATTGTACACAACAGGGGCCCTGACCTGGATGGCCAAGGCTAGCCCAATCTTGTTAGACCTCAGAAGCTAAGCAGGGATGTCCCCAGTGAGTACTTGAATGGGAGACCACCCAAGAAGTCTAGGGTTGCTATGCAAAGAAGTGTGATGGCAAACCGCCTCTGTTGGTGTAGTGGTTAAGAGCGGTGGTTTGGAGTGGTGGACTGTGATCTGGAGAACCGGGTTCGATTCCCCACTCCTCCACATGAGCGGCGGAGGCTATATCTGGTGAACTGGATTTGTTTCCCCACTCCTACACATGAAGCCTGCTGGATGACCTTGGGCTAGTCACAGCTGTCTAAGAGCTCTCTCAGCCCCACCTACCTCATAGGGTGTCTGTTGTGGGGAAGGGAAGGTGATTGTAAGCCGGTTTGAGTCTCCCTTAAGTGGTAGAGAAAGTCGGCATAGGAAAGCCAACTTCTTCTTCTTCTTCTTCTTCTTCTTCTTCTTCACTTGAAAACCCCATAATGGGTCACCATAAGTCTGCTGCAACTTGACAGAAGAACGAAACAAACCATAGCTTCCTGTGAGTGGTACACTGAATTCAGAAGCCTGCCCCCCAAAATAATACACAGAGAAATTAGCCAGCATGTTGTGGTGTTAAGAGCGGTACTTTGGAGTGGTGGATTCTGATCTGGAGAACCGGGTTTGATCCCCCACTCCTCCACATGATCGGTGGAGGCTAATATGGTGAACTGGATATGTTTCCCCACTCCTCCACAGGAAGCCAGCTGGGTGGCCTTGAGCTAGTCACAGCTTTCTCAGCTCCACCTACCTCACAGGGTGTCTGTTTTGGGGAGGGGAAGGGAAGGTGATTGTAAGCTGGTTTGATTTTTCCTTAAGCGGTAAAGAAAGTTGTCATATAAAAACCAACTCTTCTTCTTTTAATAATATCTATGTGGTTTAATATCAGCTCTCTGTGTGAAGAAGGAAAATTAAATATAATTGAGGATCCCCCCCCACCCGGAGTACAGATTGTTCTTCTGGCTGTAAGGCTGAGTTGTCTTTTGTTCTGCTGAGGCTTCTTGGTCTTACTTACAGGGTGACCGGGGCTTTGATGGACTCCCGGGACTTCCTGGCGAGAAGGGGAACAATGTAAGTGAACCCAGATATTTGTGATACCACCTAATGCTATTTATCCATGGTAGCATCTCTCTTTACTCCTCACTTTACCTCTTACAGGGAGAAGTAGGGAAGCCAGGCCCACCTGGAGCACCCGGTGAGAACGGAGCTAAGGTAAGCATTAATCCCAAGAATAGATAGGTGGAAAGAGACTACCAGACTCAGTGTTGCTTACATACGGGCTAGGCGATCATCTTTCAAGGGCTCATTTCTCTTTGGATGTACAAGAGAGCATCATCCCCTAGAAAGACACCGGGATTGCTCTGAATTTAATTACACCAGCCAGAACGATTATAGCACGATATTAGGAGAATGGGAACATTAACATTAAAACTTATCTTTAAAATGATCTGTAAGGTTGGCAACACAATTACCCATTCTCACTATTGTCCTCGGTGGCGTGCAGTTGCAAGGGAAGTCTTGCGTCAGCTGTAGGTAGGGTTGCCTGGTCGCTTGGATTGGTGGGCAGTTGCCCACCAATCCATCGGCCGGCTGAGCAGGGATCTCGCGCGCACAGTTATGTACAATAGTGTTTCGGGGGTTTGAGTGGTAAAGCACCCTGTCGTGATGCGGCACTTCTGGGTGTAAACCAGAAGCGACATAATGATCCCCACCCCAGTTCTGCCCCCAAAACCTCCCACCAGAGTAGAGGGGGGACCTGGCAACCCTAGCGGTAAGTCCTGCGCTTTTCTCACAGGGGTTAGAATAACAGAATCATAGAGTTGGAAGGGACCACCAGGGTCATCTAGTCCAACCCCCTGCACAATGCAGGAATTTCACAACTGCCCTCCCCCTCACACCTCCAGTGAACCCTATGCCATGCCCAGAAGATGGCCAAGGTGCCCTCCCTCTCATCATCTGCCCAAGGTCACAGAATCAGCATTGCTGACAGATGGCCACCTAGCCTCTTCTTAAAAACCTCCAGGGAAGGAGAGCTCACCACCTCCCAAGGAAGCCTGTTCCA
Organism: Euleptes europaea; assembly: GCF_029931775.1. Classification (NCBI taxonomy): domain Eukaryota; kingdom Metazoa; phylum Chordata; class Lepidosauria; order Squamata; family Sphaerodactylidae; genus Euleptes; species Euleptes europaea. Next base: position 171,947,242 of record NC_079312.1, read on the forward strand.
CAGAGGAATTGCTCTAACTGTTAGAAAATTCTTCCTAATGTCTAGAAGGAAACTCTTCTGATTTAATTTTAACCCGTTGGTTCTGGTCCGACCTTCTGGGGCAACAGAAAACAACTCGGCACCCTCTTCTGGGTTGATGGAGAGACCCCCAAAGCAGACCTGCTGGATGTTCCAAATTAATTAAACAGGGATTATGAAGATCACAGGCCCCCTGCTTACCCTTCCATGTTATTTTTATCAACTGACTATCTTCAAATATTGGAGGGCTTTCCTTTTGGCCAGGCTAAGTGCTGGCTAGGGTTGCCAGATCCCCCTTCGCCACCGGCGGGAGGTTTTTGGGCCGGAGTCTGAGGAGGGCGGGGTTTGGGGAGGGGAGGGACTTCAATACCAATGCCGCTCTGGCAATTGGACTCTGTGGCAATTGGACTCTCCCCAAACCCCACCCTCCTCAAGCTCCACCCCAAAAACCTCCCGCCAGTGGCAAAGAGGGACTTGGCAATTACACGTTGAGGAATCCCCAATGGCAGGTGTATTTTGAACCTAAGAGCACGTTGAGGTATCTGGGATGGACACTGCAAAGTGCCAGAGGAGAGCTTTTATTCTGGGGAGGGGCTGTGGCTCAGTGGCAGGGCATGGCATGCAGAAGGTCCCAGGTTCAATCCCCGGCATCTCCAGTTAAAGGGACCAGGCACGTAGGTGATGCAAAGGACCTCTGCCTGAGACCCCAGAAGCCATGGGGAGGGGCTGTGACTCAGTGTGTAGAGCATGTGCTTGGCATGCAGAAGGTCCCAGGTTCAATCCCATGCATCTCCAGGTAAAGGGACTAGGCAAGTAAGCAATGTGAAAAGACCTCAGCCTGAGACCCTGGAGAGCCGCTGCCAGTCTGAGTATACAATACTGACCTTGATGGACCGAGGGTCTGATTCAGGATAAGGCAGCTTCATGTGTTCATGTATTCTGCCTTTTTCTTTTTCCAGGGTTCAGAAGGTATACCAGGCGCCGGAGGACAATCTGGGGAAGCTGTGAGTATCTGCGCTCCAAATCCAGGCTAGCCTGGGATGGCGTTAGCGTAAGCATTTGTGAGGGGGAGGAAGAGGCAGGGAGCCTGGAAGTAAAGAATCTTAGGAGACTTGTTGTGCTTGGAAGTGCAAACAAGCAGAAAGCATAAACCACCGAAGAATTGGCCCTCTGACTTTTTCATAAACGAAAGAAGTGACAGAATTTGACAGAAGATGTGTGTGTTTCACAGTCTTTTCTGGAGGTGTCGCCTGAGGTATCTATGGCTTACCTATCGTTGACATGTTAGGGGCGTGAAAGCTTTTGTGTGCTGTATTGTGAAAGTGATCATCATCTGCAGAAGATTTCTCGTTTTGTACGTCTAAGCATGACATTGGGGGAGGACAGACTTGATCTCAAAAATGAAAGGGAGAGAGAGAGAAGTTAGATAATGCCAATGTTCAAATATGCTGTTTGCTGACTTTTTAAAAACTTCTGTCATTTTGTGGGAGAAGATGTCAGATCTTTGTACAATGACACCTTCAGATTACTATCTATCTGCTTATTCACATATACACAATGGGTTGGATTCAGAACGTTTCCACAGGTACAAGGACATAAGAACAAAAGAACATAAGAAAGGCCATGCTGGATCAGACCCAGGCCCATCAAGTCCAGCAGTCTGTTCAGACAGTGGCCAAACAGGTGCTTCTAGGAAGCCCACAAACAAGACGACTGCAGCAGCATTTATCCTGCCTGTGTTCCACAGCACCTAATATAATAGTCATGCTCCTCTGATACTAGAGAGAATAAGTATACGTCACAACTAGTATCAGTTTTGACTAGTAGCCATGGATAGCCCTCTCCTCCATGAACATGTCCACTCCCCTCTTCAAGCCTTCCAAGTTGGCAGCCATCACCACATCCTGGGGCAGGGAGTTCCACAGTTTAACTATTTAACTGTGCTAAATAGCTCATGATTTCTGAGGTTCTCGCCTCCTGTGGCAGCCTGAAATGCCCCCCATTGTATTTTTTTGGATCCCCTCTCCCCCAGGAGGAGGAGTGCAATGGGCATTTCCGGCTACTTTGGGAAGGGGGAGCTGCAAAAATTATGCCCCACAGGTGTGAAACTCTTGCATCCCTGGAAACATTGCACTGAATCCCATATAAAATGCTATGTGAAAAGAATTACTATTCTGGAGCAAATCAAGAAACCATCTAATCTAGCTCCATCTCTGTCCCTCTCCTCTCTCTCTTCCTATCTCAGTACTCAACTAGACAAGATGTAGAATATCTGTGCACAGATCTCCCATTCTTTTAAAACTTCCATTAATGGCGATCGCAAGGAGGGGGCATTTGGATTGGGTCATCGGTATTGGGGAAGGGAGAGGAGGGTAGGGTATGACCCTTTCCCTCTCCAATAAAAATGCCCCCCCCCCCCGAGCTGCTTTTAGCCTCATAAGGAGAAACTACGTGCTTGTAAATTTTCCCTGTTGGGGACATAGCAAGCTCTGAGGGGTGGGGAATTTTGACTGGGAAAATAACACAGGGGGAAGTGTTGCGTTCCAGGTCCAAATACTCAGATACAAACACACTCACCCTTTCTCTTGGTTGCCGTTAATGAACTTCTAAAGAGATCGGATTGGCCCTCGGCCCAGGGCCCCCCAAACACCTGGATCTGGCCCTGCTGTGACATCAGAGTGCACTTCTGGTTGGTGTGACGGGTATCTTTCGCCTTAGGTCTACTCTTTTGTGCTTCTGCTGTTGGACTACATGCCGCATTTGCAAAAAGACCTGACCTGGATGGCCCCGGCTAGCCCGATCTCGTAAGATCTCAGAAACTAAGCAGGGTTGGTCCTGGCTAGTACTGGGATGGGAGACCACCAAGGAATACCAGGGTCACTGCGCAGAGGCAGGCAACGGCAAACCACCTCTGTTTGTCTCTTGCCTTGAAAACCCTACTAGGTTGCCATAAGTCAGCTGCCACTTGACCGCACTTTACACACATGAACACATGAAGCTGCCTTCTACTGAATCAGACCCTTGGTCCATCAAAGTCAGTATTGTCTACTCAGACCGGCAGCGGCTCTCCAGGGTCTCAGGCAGAGGTCTTTCACATCACCTACTTGCCTAGTCCCTTTAACTGGAGATGCCGGGGATTGAATCTGGGACCTTCTGCATGCCAAGCAGATGCTCTCCCACTGAGCCATGGCCCCTCCCACACACATGTACTAAATGTCATACTGGGAAAAATCCATGTCTCTCCTGGATAATTAGACTCAGCCGAAAGCGCTGAGATTTCCGCATGGAGGTGGCTTGCATGTGTCATGGGCTCCTATTGGGTAGTAGCTGTGAGGTCAAAAGTAAAGAGTGGCTCGACGTCTCCCCCCACCACCACCACCCATTTTCTGTACAAAATCCTTCTCATTACACAGACTTTGCTACTATAATTTCAGGGAGTTTTATTTTCATGCTGATGGTACCGTGATCCACACAGTGCAGGAGAGATGGCATGCCCCTGCACTGCTCAAATCATTATGTTGGTTGTTTTAAAAGCCTTTTTTTGGAAGGAAGGAAGGAAGGAAGGAAGGAAGGAAGGAAGGAAGGAAGGAAGGAAGGAAAGAAAGAAAGAAAGAAAGAAAGAAAGAAAGAAAGAAAGAAAGAAAGAAAGAAAGAAAGAAAGAAAGAAAGAAAGAAAAGCACAAATGACTCAGTCAGTGACTATCACCTTGCAGCATGGCCTTCCTCCTCATAGAATCCTTCCTCCTCATAGACTCCTCATAGAGTCATAGGGACCACCAGGGTCATCTAGTCCAACCCCTGCACAATTCAGGAAATTCACAGCTACCTCCCCCCCCCACACCCCCAGAGACCCCTAGTCTCTCTCATGATCTGCCTCCCACATTTTATACAGGGACAAGATATCCTAATGATAATAATAGTATCTTGGGATGAAAATAGGATGGATCGGGGCTTATGGAAGTAAAGGATAAAGCAGTAATCGGAGAACACTTTTTTTGTTTTTGTTTTTATCATGTGGGAAAGGCCCTTAGAAGAACCAGCAGAACTCTCATGATGTGACTAACTTGTTCATCTTTCTTCCTAGGGGCTGCGTGGTTTGCCTGGTTCGCGAGGCCCTCCTGGTCCCCCCGGCCCACCGGTAGGCATTTGCTTCCCTCTTTTTTTCCTGTGCTTGAAAAGAACAGACGTAAACATGGCGCAGAGGCAGGGATTGCCTTGGGGTGGCCTGAGCCATCTCTGTAATGATTTGGTTGATGAACACGTGTGCGTGTGAAGACCCAGAGATTTGGTCTAGCAAATATTTTGATGACTCTGACTAGCTGCAGGGTCTCAGGCATAGGTAGGGTTCCAACCTCCAGGTACTAGCTGGAGATCTGCTATTACAACTTATCTCCCACTGATAGAGATCAGTTCCCCTGGAGAAAATGGCCGCTTTGGCAATTGGACTCTATGGCACTAAAGTCCCCCTCCTCCCCAAATCACGTCCTCCTCAAGCTCCATCCCAAAAACCTCCCACCGGTGGTGAAGAGGGATCTGGCAACCCTAGGCGGAAGTCAAACCTAAACCTACTACCTTTAACTTGATATTCTGGGGATTGAACCCAGGACCTTCTGCATGCATAGTAGGCGCTCCTTTACGGAGCTGTCTCCTCTGCCCAAGTGTGAAGGACCGCATTCAAAGGGCACATTTAATAAACCCAACTTTCTGTTTGAGCATGTGATTTGAATGTGGGGTGTTTTTTTAGTAGTTTTGGTGGGGAAGTTTTTGACTTCTGCTTTTCAAGAAAAAACTATTTAAAGCTTGGCATGGGTGTCACACCCGTCATCCCTGTACCTATTATAAGGAGATTGGGAGCAAGCCACAGGTTTGGACATACCCTCCTCTCATGCATAGGGTTGCCAACCACCAGGTACTAGCTGGAGATCTCCTGCTATTTCAACTGATCTCCAGCCTATAGAGATCAGTTTATCTGGAGAAAACAGCCACTTTGGCAATTGGACTCTAGGGCATTGAAGTCCCTCCCCTCCCCAAACCCCGCCATCCACAGGCTCCGCCCCAAAAACTTCCTGCCAGTGGTGAAGAGTGTCCTGGCAACCTTGCTCATGTATGAGCCCCTCTCTTTTCCATGGTTGGCTATCGTTAACCAACCACATTTATTTATTTTTCAAACTATTTCGGTCTTCCCTTTCTTACCATTTAGTGGGGTTTGAGAGCCAGCATGGTGTAGTGGTTAAGGTGTCACACTAAGACCTGGGAAACCCAGGGTCGAATCCCCACTTGTGGGTGACCTTGGGCCAGTCACACACTCTCAGCCTCAACCCCGGTAAGTATTTGGATGAGAGACCTCCAAGGAATAACCAGGGCATGACGCAGAGGCAGGCAGTGGCAAACCACCTCTGAACGTCTCTTGCCTTGAAAAACCTTACAGGGTCACCATAAGTCAGCTGTGACTTGACGGGGGTGGGTGGGGGTGGAATGGTGGTTTAGAAAATATTGCTAACAAAACACTGTAACAAAACAGTTGGAATGTAATCATCAAAATTCAGGCAGAGACATCCCACCCAATATACAAGTCTTCAAAACTTCAAAAGTATTTGAGCTGCAGCCGATCTGATAACTTTAAGAGAGGCAACAGTCAATAGTGAGCTCTAATAGGGTTGGAGGTAACCTCTGGGTTCATACCAGGAGAGGTATAGTGTGTGTGTACTGTCAAGTCACAGCTGACTTATAGCAACGCCATAGGGTTTTCAAGGCAAAAGATGTGCAGAGGTGGTTTGCCATTGCCTGCCTCTGGGTGGGCTGAGAGAGTTCTGAGAGAACTGTGACTGGCCCAAGGTCACCCAGCAGGCTTCACGTGGAGGAGTGGGGAATCGAACCCAGTTCTCCAGATTAGAGTCCGCTGCCCTTAACCGCTACACCACGCTGGCTCTCTAATCTGACAATTACTGGGGTTTTTTAGAAGCCCTCTAGTGTTATGGTAGGAAATGACAGCATGGGGGGCCGAGGCAAGGGAAATGTCACCTAGGTGGGCGGGCGCTGCAGAAATGCAGGCCTTCCCATCCGCACAGCAACCAAAGGAGCTTTGACTGTGATCTTTCAAAAAGATGTGCCAGGTTTAGGAAGGATCGCAACAAAGCCAGGGAGAGATACAGAAACCGAATGAACCCAGGATAACATCATGTAGACAAGCCTGAAAATAGCACTTCCGCTAGTTTGAACACATGAAGCTGCCTTATACTGAATCAGTCCCTCGATCCATCAAAGTCAGTATTGTCTACTCAGACCAGCAGCGGCTTTCCAGGGTCTCAGGCAGAGGTCTTTTGCATCCCCTTCTTGCCTGGTCCCTTTAACTGAGATGCCATGGATTGAACTTGGGACCTTCTGCATGCCAAGCAGATGCTCTACCACTGAGCCACGGCCCCTCCCCTAGTTCGTTCTGTGCAGAAACTTGTGTTTGACGTGTATTATTTTTTTCATTCCACAGGGTGCCAGTGGTATCGATGGGGCCCCTGGACCCAAAGGCAATTTGGTAAGAGACCACAAACAGCAGGGGTCAATCCATGAGATGTGGTAGAGGGGAAGGCAGGGTGTGTGCATACCACAATGCAGAGGGACATATGTGCTAAAGGAAGGCTATGGATGTGGCAAATGTGCTTACTCTAGGACAGCATCTGCACCTTGTGCCAGTTGCCCTTCTGTGTGGTGGATATGAAATACTTGATCTTTCCAAAAGTTTTTGACAAGGTACCTCACCAAAAACTCCTGAGTAAGCTTAGCAGTCATGGAGTAAGAGGACAGGTCCTTTTATGGATTAAAAATTGGTTAAACTACAAGAAATATACTAGGAACAAGTGGAGGGAGAGCTGTCCCACAAAGAGGGGTCCCACAAAGGTTGGCTTTGGGATCTGTGCTGTTTCATTTGTTCATAAATGATCTGGAACTGGAGGTGAGCAGCATAGCGGCCAGGTCTGCAGATGAAACAAAATTATTCAGGATGGAGAAAAGCAAGGCCAAGGATCCCTACAAATCGTTTAAGTGGGCATGAATGTGGCAAATGAAGTTAATTGAAGATGAGTGTAAGGTGATGCACATTAGAACAACAAATCCCAACGGTAAATATAACTTTAAGGGTGAAAATGCATGGGAGGTTTTGCTTTGTATTTGCCACTCTCTAGATGCACATTTCCCCCATCAGAATTCTCCAAACTCTGCATGGGGGCTTATTGTTGAGTGTTGAGAATTTGGCTGGGTAAAATGTGCATTTAGAGAGCAGCAAATCCAAGGCAAAACCTCCCATGCGTTTTCACCCTAAGTATGCCAATGGGGGTCTAAACTTCCTTAGACTGAAGGGCTAACTGCGCAATCCTCATGAGGAGCACATCTCCTTAAGCCTTGGCATCATTTTACAAATTTATTTATTTATTTAAAACATTTATATGCCACCTTTCCACCCAAATAGAATCCCCAAGGTGGAGACAACAAGGCGCTGAAACGTTCAAAACATTAAGCGCATTTAAAAAATATAAATTATACTGTTCCCTACTGCAAGCAATTTTAATGTAATTTCAATGTAGTTATTGTTTTTTAAAAAAACCTTTTAAATAGACCCAACCCCAGATCACAACATAAAAGAGAAAACTGCCATACTAAAGCGCTGTCCCATCTGCAAAAGGACAGCAGACCAATCCCCAAACCAATTGTTTGATTTTGATTTTGGTAAATTATTTCTGAAGGAACCATGACATGACACAAATAGGGCTGCCAACCAACCAGAATTCTGATTGGCCTGACAAAAATATTGCCATCTTGGCCCATTACAGTCTTAACTGGAGGACGCTGCTCAGAGGATAATCCAATTGAGCCAGCCGTCTTCTGTACGCTTTCATAGACTGTGTCCTCGCAGTAGCGTATCGCGTCGCGGTGGGAAGGGATTCTTGCATTTACAGTGTGGCACAGACGTCTGTGCTGTGAAGACTGTAGGGTGCAGTGCATTGAATCAAGACCGAAACGAAATCATCAAGGGGGAAAAAATGGATTTGATCCGAGGCTCCGGTTTTGTAATTCATATATCTCCTCGGCACAAAGTGAATGCTGATTGGTTGCTATAACAATGCATGCATGCTGGTTTGCAATGGGCAGCACAATCCCGGAGGGGGGTGTTAGATGCATGGTAGCCAGGAGTGGCACAGCCGTGCCTCCTCCATAGAGGCTTCCTGGCCACCGAACAGGAAAATAAAAGCATTTTAAAAAGTAAAACAGGAAAATGCCCCATAGGAAAAAGCAAGGCTACACCACTAAAGAAGTGTAACGGACAGTGTTTCTGTCTCGTAACATTTAGAGAAATGTGAACTAAGAATAAGGCAAGGCTTTGCTCTTGGCTGGTATCCACAGTATCACAATTCTCCCCATTTTATCTAATTAGAAAAGGCTGTCACCTTTTCCAACTTTTTGATAACACAATGTATTTTCCAGGACCACAGGTCCTTATGTTTCTCTCTTTAGGTAACCAGCAAATGAACTAACACCTGTATGCATTTTTCTATCCTTTATTGAAAAAGGAATGATTGTTTTTTTTATTAAACAAGACAGTATAAAATAAAGAACTAAAATTATTGAACTTATACAGAATGTAATTAAACATGCAAGTACAATCAAATCTCCTAACATTATTTAATGCATATTAAAACTAGTCAGCCCTGGTTAGTATTTGGATGGGAGACCACCAAGGAATACCAGGTTGCTGTGCAGAGGAAGGCACTGTCAAACCACCTCTGTTAGTCTCTTGCCATGAAAACCCCAAAAGGGGTTGCCATAAGTCGGCTGCGACTTGAAGGCACTTTACACACACACAAAACTAGTTGTCTGTTAGAACAAATCAGAATTCAGTCTTTTAGCCATTGCTTTTAAGGAATATCAAATAAGCCAAATGGGTCCCTGTATCTTACCAAGCAGGGGGTATTCCCGGGGCAAAATGGGTTAGGAAGCTGCTTAAAGGCAGCTCTGCCTCTAGGAACACCCCGGGAACGCCCCCCACACTGGTGTGGGCTTTGCTTTCCCTTCCAGGCATTCCCTGCTGGCACAGCTGTGCTAGTGGTGGGGGCCGGCACCGTTCCGCATCTCCCCGACGCCAGCATATTTGCTCCCCAGGACAGTGTAAGTGCCCCTTTAACCCGGGTTAAAGGGGCACTTACTCCAGCGCGGGGTCACGCCAGCTCCTAAGGAGCTTGCCCACCCCCTAGGATTGCATGCTTAAAGGCAGCCTTTCAACTACCTAGGAGCGTAATCCAAAACTTTCACATATACAGCATGTGCTTTTTTTATATTACAGAATTATATCTGCTTAGAGACAAACAAGACAGTTGTGAAACAATGGATTTCTGTTTGGGTGTCTTGGAAGGGCACTTTAGGCACAATCACTTATTCTCAAGAGGAGGTCCAAAGTCTAGCTCTGAGTCCAGCCAGAATCCAGGGCTTAGAACTTTTTAGAGGCAAAGGCTGACAATGGATTGGACAGAAATTGTTTCTCTAGGGTGTGAGAAATAAGGAATGATCATGTTCTTTGGTCAGCAATCACAAATACTCACAGGCCATTTATGCAGGGTCAATTTTGATGCTCGCTCAAAGCTCCTTTTTAAAATCTGGCCTTTAAAATGCCTATTCACGGACCCGAAGCAAGAGGAGAAAGTCAAACAAATTCCACCCCCCACTCGCCTGCTCCTTCGTTTGCATAGCCATTAGCAGTCGTCGTTTGCATAGCTAACCTGTGGCTGTGATTCTTCATGCTTCCTTGAGTGTATGCTTTGAGGCGGGGACCGAGAAAATAAAAAAAGGTCACGTTAAAGGGGCTCTTAAGAAATGCAAAGCAGGTATGCGCTGGCTTTGCAGTGACTTCTGGAATGACGGTTCAGCGTGAAGAACTCAAAAAAATATGCGGGGCACTTCAGCCTGGAATGTGCTGCTAATTACCAAGCATAAATGGACATAGTTTGCTGAAATGAATAAATGACTGGATGTGCTAGTACAGGTTCTTGTAGATGGTTCTTGGCTGGGATGCAGGGTTGTTGTTGTTTTTTATCCTAGGTAAAATGCTACTGAGCTGCGCCTCCCAGCCAATGTATGGTATGACGGAGAGACTTATTTTGAATAATAAAATGGTCAGAAATATTTGGCATCCAAGAGGCTTTTCAAAATACAGCTGAAAATGGTCATATTTGTCTCTTTCTGGGGGATTTAAAAGTCAGGTCAGCAATTATTCATAACAGGAATGTTGATTGTAACAGAATAACAGAACTGAGAAGTTTGAGATGGCTAGGTTGTAGTGATGTATTCTACTTCCAAATTTATCAAGGTGGTTCACATACAAGTGTTTAAACCTTTATTTTCTACTGAGAGTGATTTCTGTTGGTAGCCACTGGTTTGCTTCTTAAACTTAAGCTTCTTTCTTTTTCACAGTGGTTCTTTAGTTATAGGAGTTAGAAACCTTAACACATTTCCCCAGTTTCTCTCTCAAACTGGCCTGGGATCACCCTTTTCCACAGAGCTATATCCCATTAAACTCTTAGGAATCACTCTATAAACCTTAGAGCTATCTTCCCTAGATAACTGATTATGGATCCATAACCCCCAAAATTATTCCTTTTCACTCCTGAGGAGAATCTTCCACCAGACAGCTTACAGCTCACACAGCTGTTTCCAAGCTCTGTCTGTTAACTTCTCTCCCAGTCATGTGTCAGTTCTCAACTGTCAGAACTCTCCAACTGCCATTCTCAGAATTCTATTCAAACTCCCTGTCAGTCAAGGGGTTCTATCACTGGGACAATTCCGTGGAATGCAGCTGTCCATCACATATGGGATCACCCCAACCCTCAGAACTGCCTGTTGAAAGGGGAGGGGGCTGGAATTCAGCTGGATAAAGATCCAGACCTCCTTTTCAAAACATTCCATCTGTTAGAATACATATCAACTGCAGCAGTTTTCCATTGTCCTGACACCAGTACATGCATTCTTCCCTTTCCCTGTGTCATAGAGAGATAGTAGATACAAGTATATGTAATGACTGCAGGATTTTCTGTCCCCAGGGCATACAGGGTGAGCCCGGTCCCCCAGGACAACAGGGAAACCCTGGATCTCAGGTACATGCTTAGCTCTCTAGTATGTGTGTGTGTGTGTGTGTGTGTGTATGAGAAGATATTGGAGAGGAACATAAGGGCTTAGGGATCAGAGGGTGAAGAGAGATTGTTATTAAAACAGAGCTCATAATAAATGCCAAGGGATGATGATGTAGACCTGGGTCCTTCCTGACTTCCCTGTAAATTGCAGACATTCATGACGTTAAACTGAATGCTGGCTTATGCCCCCCCCCCCCGCCCCCAGTTTCAAATAGGCTGTCCGCACTTTAAGGTTAAAAGCACCGTATGAACACTCATATAATTTATTCATCGTTGTATTAGGGGTTTTCCCCTTTTAAACTTATTTTAGAAGTACAGAGTTACTCATGGGAGGGTGGAGTCCCTGGTGATTCATGGGAACTAGCCAATCAGTGCTGGGCACAGCTGGTCTTTGTTTGAACCTTCCAGCCCTTGTGTCTTCCTGCCTTGGCCCTGAAGAGGAAGAGAAATCCTGGAAGTGAAAGTGAGGGTGCTTCCAGAGTGGCCTCATTACTCTTGGCCAAGGAAGACCTTTTCCATGATCCCAACTGATCCATCTCTTTCCCGTAGGGTCTACCTGGTCCTCAAGGTCCTGTCGGGCTTCCGGGCAACAAGGTGAGCTGGGAGAAGGAAATGTCTTGGTTACTATGAACCTGGAATAAAACTGTTGGTTCAGGATCATTTGGGACTTGATGGGAGGCGATCTTGGAGACCTGCGGTGGCTTGTTCTGGTTGTCCTGTAGCATGGTTTGGAGATGTTCCACCGGGCCTACAGTTGAGGGCAGTGACAGTTTCACAGCAGCTGGCCTCCCTTCCTTCTCTGGACCCCCCATTCCCTTCCCTTTCCCTCCTCTTTCTCTCATCTTAGTAAAGGATGATTCTCCATTCATTCTTAATCTGCTATAATGAGGGAGGATTGCACTGCAAGTGGTACCTGCAGATACCCCGTCACAAAACCTGACCAGCAGTGTAGTGCAGGGGCCAGAGTATTGGCCTACAGTCTGGGAGACTCAGGTTTGAATCCCCCACTCTGCCATGGAAACTTGCTGGGTGACCTTAGTCCACTAACAATCTCTCAGCCTAACCGACCTCATGGGGTTGTTGCAGTAAGGATAAAATGGAGGAGGGGAGCAAGATGTTGTTAGCTGGTTTGAGATCCCAGTGAGGAGAAAAGTCAGATATAAATATCTAAATAGATAAAAAGCAACAATCGTTTCAACGAAGAGTTGTCCACTGTTGGTCATCTGTGTTTTCATGGATAAAAAGGAGATTGTTGAAGCTCAACCCTGTCTGGGAAGCCTCATCTCTCAACCCAGATATGTTACTAACACAGCATGTTTTCTAAGCCCCAGTCCTGAAAGAGGCAAAATTCAAATAATACTTGATGTTATTATTTGTGCCTTAATTTGTTTTAAAAAACCCTCTTTCAGCATAACAAACCCTCTTTACTTTAAGGATACTGTTCATATGGCCAATTCAGCCCTGAACAGTATCACACTAAGATCACAATTAAAAAAGGAACTATATCGATAGATAGATGGACAGACAGATGGACGGACAACAAGAGAATTAGTATTTTTTTATCTTGATTGACTGAGATAAAAACTTGGCAACTGCCAATATAGTATTAAAATCCACCTCTGCTAAAAGAAGCCTCAATTTTTCCAATTCACAAGCAGATTCCCAGATAAATAACAAACCAAGGCAGCTCGGTGGCGGTGGAATGTGCTTTTGAGTCACAGCTGACTTATGGCGACCCCGTCGGGTTTTCAAGGCAAGAGACATCCAGAGGTGGTTTGCCATTGCCTGCCTCCGCGTGTGCTGAGAGAGTTCGGAGAGAACTGTGACTGGCCCGAGGTCACCCAGCAGGCTTCATGTGGAAGAGTGGGGAATCGAACCCGGTTCACAAGATTAGAGTCCGCCTCTCTTAACCACCACACCACACTGGCTTCCTACCAAGGCAACTTGCAAGACCTTAAAACATAAATGCAATAAAATTCCAGTAGTATGAGTGTTAAAGCCACCATGACCCAGCAATTTACAAAACTGCCATCAAGGAGCCAAAACAGAAAAAGCCATAAAACAGATTCAGCAGATAAAAAGAAGAACTTGGCTCCTGCAGTCAACCTTTACGGATGGAACAAATTCCCATCAGCGGAGGAAAAGAATTTCGCTCGCTCCCACTGCAGCTCAAAATGCCCCCCCTCCCCCAAATAATGCTTGTAGAGAATAGGGGACTCCCAGAAATAGCATGAAGGAGAGTCAAAGGTCTACAGCATAATGTAGGAACCCCTGACATCCCCCTTTCAATAGCAGACGTTTAACACAGCGTTCAGGCAGGGCCGGATTTACGTATAAGCTAAACAAGCTATAGCTTAGGGCCCCACTCTCTTGGGGCCCCCCAAAAAAATTTAAAGGAAAAAAAACTGGATGTACATTTCCAAAATATAAGATAAAAAAACAAAATAAAACCTACATACAGCAACAGTGTTTTGTGTTGTGTAGGCGCCTATGATGTAAGTAATGGTCCCCTCCTGCTAGCCTGCTCCCTAAAATATCGCAAAAAACAGCGACAATTTGTTGTTGACAAAGGACAGCTGGACATATAAAGGGCCCCATTACCTTCAATAGCTTAAAGCCTCATCAAACCTAAATCCAGCCCTTCCAGCCCTAAAGTTCCTGGAAGGCTGTCAAGCAAAGGCGAGGCAGAAGGACTAAGCTTTGACAGTCTTTCTAAAGGACTGGTTCCCAACCAGGGGTCCGCGGACCCCCAGGGGTCCGCGAGAACTAAATTAAGGTCCGCGAAACAAAGTTAAAAACCCATAATAAATTAATATTTTCAATTAAAAGTTCTCTATTATAAAAATATATTCAAATATTATTCTAAGTTTAATGTTTAACTAACAGTTATGATTAAAGTTTATTTTCAAATTCTCTGAATTTTTATTTTGAACCTTGGGGTCCCTGCACCGAACAAAAAAGTCCTAGTGGTCCCTGGTCAAAAAAAGGTTGGGAACCACTGTTCTAAAGGCTGCTAAAAAGGTAGCTGATTGAGCCTCCTGAGGGAGGGAATACCGTAATCTTTAGGGTTGCAGGTCCCTCTTGGCAACCGGTGGGAGGTTTTAGGGGCGGAGCCTGAGGAGGGTGGGGTTTGGGGAGGGGAGGGACTTCAATGCCATAGAGTCCAATGGCCCAAGTGGCCATTTTCTCCAGGGGAACTGATCTCTATTGGCTGGAGATCCATTGTAATAGCAGGAGAACTCCAGCTATTACCTGGAGGTTGGCAACCCTAGTAATCTTGGTGCCACCATTGAAAAGGCTCTGTCTCGTGATGCCACCTGACAAATGGGTGGCGTGCTAAGCAAGGCCTTGCTACAAACATTTCAGGATCTAGGCTAGTTCTTCTGGCTGTCCTATGTTTTATTTGTTTATTTATTAGTTTAAAACTTTTTTACACTGCCTTTCCACCCAAGTTAGGGAGTCCTCAAGACAGCAACAACCAAACCCATTAAAACACACACACACACAAACTGGTAATTCCTTTTTGTTTGTTTTTTTGGCAGGGTCCATCGGGAAAACCAGGAATTCCTGGACTGGCTGGTGTGGATGGACCCCCAGTAAGTACAATGCCTCTTACTCAGAGTAGACCAACTGCTAGAGATGACTTTGGCGTTCTCAGCACTGCTGGTTGAACTTGAAAAACCTCGTTTTGATTTTGTCTTTCTCTTGTGTGAATCAAAACGCACGCTGCGTTATTTTCAGGCCACCTTTCTCACACCATCTTAAAAGGTGCGCGTTGGCTGTGTGCCTGTAAAGGAGCAGTCTATGTGTATGATACGTGTAAACGATATACACTGTGTGTAGAACTATGGAATGAATTAGATCTACAAAGTCCAGGGGCCACGAGGAACCAGTGCAAATGAATCTACAAAACGCGCAACAAGAAGCAGCGAACCAGGGCCGATGGCAAAAGTCTAAACAAATATAAAACAAAATGGGACACACTTGCACCTCCCCACCAGCCAGCTCTGTGTGGAGTAGCTATAAGAAACGGAAGAATGACAGGTGTACTTTTTCATTTTGTTAGTTTATAGGAGCATCGTCTTTCCAGGCAGGTGCATCCTTCAGCCATGTATCTTGTATTGCTTTGCAGGGTCACCCGGGAAGAGAAGGGCCACCTGGGGAGAAAGGAACCCAGGTAAGCCTGAACCAGAAGAGCATGCTAAAGAGAGACCTACAAGTAGGGTTGCCAGGTCCCTCTTCGCCACCGGTGGCAGGTTTTTGGGACACAGCCTGTGGAGGGTGGGGTGTGGGGAGGGACTTTAATGCCATAGAGCCCCATTGCCAAAGCGGCCATTTGCTCCAGGTGAACTGATTTCTGTCGGCTGGAGATAGGGTTGCTAGGTCCCTCTTCATCACCAGCAGGAGGTTTTTGGGGTGGAGCCTGAGGAGGGCGGGGTTTGGGGAGGGGTATCCCTCTGGGAACCGATCTGACTTTCTTAATGATGGAACTTATGAAAATTGGATTATACTAGAGGTGGTTCCAGTTATAAATTGAGACACTTTGTACAGTCATGTATTGAATTGAAGAGGGACTGAGGAAGAATTGGAAACAGCCGTCTCCCCTTCTTTTCTTGACATTTTGGAACCTGCTTTTTCTCTTGTACCTGTCTGAAGGACATCTGAAAATAAGAAGATTCACTATTATATATACTATTACAGGATGTTGTACCAATATTGGTACATGCAAGCCCATTTGGGGATAGTAATCCTGTGTTATTTACTTGGCTATGTATAGCTATTAAGACAGATATATTGTTGCACTGTCATTGGTCCTGTTTTTCATGTTATGTAGCTTGTAACATATTATATTTTGCACTTTGTGATACACTTTCGCTCCTGTGTTTGCTTACTACCTGGAGATTGGCAACCCTAGCTGGAGATCAGTTGTAATAGCAGAAGATCTCCAGCAAGTACCTGGAGGTTGGCAACCTACGTACAAGGCTATCAGCTATGGATGTGATCTCCCCTCCCCACCCATGACAAAAACTCAGAAGCGATGTGCAAATCGGGATAAACCAGTCAGTCAACGTATATTTATATGCCTCTTTTCAGGTCAGCAATCCCCAGTGAGGCACCTGTGAGTGTCCTGGCACCCATGGGCTTCTTTGACATAGTGTTATCTCCTCCCCCCCAGACCAATAGTAGCTTTCCACCACCTCACTGGATCAGGAGGTGCTAATCTAGAGCATTCAGCTTTGTGTCTGCAGGGCATGCCCCTTCAGAAACGGCTCTCTCCATAGGGGATGCGTGGTTTGCAACCTCCCAGCATTTTGGAGCGGCCCCAGCATTCCACGGCCGCCATTTTGTGGCAGTGCCCATTCTCAGATTTCCAAACGTGGCCATAAGAATATCAAGATTGGGGACCCCCCACCCCGGGTTTGGAT
Organism: Euleptes europaea; assembly: GCF_029931775.1. Lineage (NCBI taxonomy): Eukaryota > Metazoa > Chordata > Lepidosauria > Squamata > Sphaerodactylidae > Euleptes > Euleptes europaea. The sequence continues at coordinate 171,963,854 of NC_079312.1, forward strand.
TATTATTCCCCGAAGCAGCTTGCAGTAATCCAGAGGCACAGCTAGGGTTCCCAACTCCCACTTGGAAAATACCTGGAGATTTTGGGGATGGAGCCTAGGAAGGGTGTTGGAAGGGGAGGGTTGCCATATCTGGGTTGGGAAATACCTGGAGATTTTGGGGGTGGAGCCTGAGGAGGGCAGGGCTTGGAGAGGGGAATGACTTCAATGCCACAGAGTCCAATTGCCAAAGCAGCCATGTTCTCCAGGGGAGCTGATTTATATCGCCTGGAGATCAGTTGTAATAGTGGGAGATCTCCAACCCTCACCTGGAGGCTGGCAACCCTAGGGGAGGGGGGACTTCAGTAGGGCATAATGCCATAGTGTCCATGCTCTAAAGCTAGGGTTGCCAACTGCCAGGTAGTAGCAGGAGATCTCCTGCTAATTCAACTGATCTCCAGCCGATAGAGATCAGATCACCAGGAGAAAAATGGCTGCTTTGGCAATTGAACTCTAATGGCACTGAAGCCCCTCCCCTCCCAAGCCCCGCCCTCCTCAGGCTTCGCCCCAAAAATCTCCCGCCAGTGGAGATGAGGGACCTGGCAACCCTATCTAAAGCTGCCATTTTCTTCAGGGAAGCTGATCTCTGTTGCCTGGAGATCAGTTGTAATAGCGGGAGATCTCCAGCCACCACCTGGAGCTTGGCAACCCTAGGCACAGACCCAGTGTCCAGACTTACAATTTGAAAAGACCAAAGAAGGAGAAGGGAGGGGAAAAGGTAGAGGGATTGGCTAGCCATTTAGTCTGGAATTACCCCAATTTATTTACTATTTTTTTCATATATATAGATAGTCTGGATTATGCTGTGATCAATCAATCGCATCCCAGTATCTTTCATGGATTTTCTTTCCCCCTGTTTTTTTTCCTGACCTGATTTGTGGAGATTTTTTTAATGACTTAAAATGTAATTGCAGACCGAGGCATCTTGTGTAGACAGTAAAAGCTCTCTCATGGCTTCCTAGGGCAACTGTCTTAAAAATGCTTCTCTGTTCTATCTAATTAGTTGCTTCCTGTTCTCTGCCATTTGGTCCCTCAACAGTCATGATTAAATGGTTAATTACCAGCTGCTGTTAGAAGAGCAGGATTAAGACCTGGGGGTTGTTGCATTTTCATTTTATAACAAGCCAAATCACAGATTTAAATATATATATATATATATAGTTATTTGGTAATCATGTTATTCCAACACTAAATATTTTTTTTAAAATGAGACTTTAATTGCTTTTTACAACAACAACAACAGAAAGTATTCAAGCCTTTTCCCTGACAGCTGATAACTAAGTGTTCCCAAGAAGTAAAAAAAAGGGCTACCTGGAAAGACACAAGAAATAATTAGGGTTTTTTTAAAGGAACAAAAGGAGAAATATAGGAAAAGCAGGAGCTTTGTGGGAGGAGGTTTACTTCTGAGGAGACCTATTGTAGGCTCTTGTCCTTCTGGGTAGGCATTACCAGCATTTTAAGAGGAATATGAAAAGGTAAAGGTCCCCTGTGTAAGCTCCGGGTCATTCCTGACCCATGGGGTGATGTCACATCCCAACGTTTACTAGGCAGACTATGTTTATGGGGTGGTTTGCCAGTGCCTTCCCCAGCCGTCTGCACTTTACCCCCAGCAAGCCGGGCACTCATTTCACCGACCTCGGAAGGATGGGAGGCTGAGTCAACCTTGAGCCGGCTACCTGAAACCAACTTCTGCTGGGATCGAACTCAGGTCGTGAGCAGAGCTTCGACTGCAGTACTGCAGCTTTACCACTCTGCGCCACGGGGCTCCTAAGAGGAATATAGCACTGTGTAAAATGTTTTGTACAACCCTCATTTCAACTTTGCTTGCTTCTTCGAGTGGAAAAAAAGGGTTCCTTCTGCATAGGGTTGCCAGCTCTGGGTTGGGAAATTCCTGGAGATTTTTTGGGGGATGGGGCCTGAGGAGGGTGGGGTTTGGGGAGGGGAGGGGCTTCAATGGGGTATATTGTCATAGAGTCCACTTTCAAAGCTGTAATTCCGGGAGATCCCCAGGCCCCACCTGGAGGCTGGCATCCCTACATGTTCCCCTCTAGACACCCCCTGTGACCATTGAAATCCACAAGGCAGGAGAGAGAAAGAGGCCACACAATCTCTGCCTAAGGTACCCCCCTCCACATTTTTTACCTTGCTTTTAACATCTAGCCTGATGAAGAATCTGGAAACCTTGGAAGCTTGCATAATGTGTTCTTGCTTAGATGAAATTGTGGCTTTTATTGATCAAAGAGCCCACAAACAGAGGCCAGAATGTCCTTCTCCTCATGCCAGAAGTCTCAGGACAACTGGCAGTTGCAACTAGGGTTGCCAACAGGCCTGGAGAGAAATTTCCTCTCCTATTTAATAGAGGGGTAACATATGAAAACTGGCAGCAGAGGCTTTTTCATGGCATCCCCTGGTAAAAAAACTTCCCATTAAGTAGGGTTGCCAGCTCGGAGTCGAGAAATACCTGGAGATTTTTGGGGCGGAGCCTGAGGAGGGCGAGGTTTGGGGAGGGGAGGGACTTCAGTGCCACAGAGTCAAAATTGGCAAAGCAGCCATTTTCTCCAGGGGAACCGATCTCTATCGGCTGGAGATCAGTTGTAGTAGCAGGAGATCTTCAGCCATCACCTGGAGATTAGTAAAAGGAAACCTATGCTGGCAACAGAATACAGCTGAACCTAATTAACAGCATGTGGGCTCAGAATCTAAGTACAGTAATCACAGTGCAAAAAAGTAATAGTTGCAAAAACCATTAATACATGACGACCAACTGCCAGTAGAAAAACAATTATATTAAACATGCATTCAAGGCATGCCAATTTTAAATGAGGAAACAAATGTATAAGGAGGCATAAGTTCTGCCTGCTACAGGAAAACAAAAAGCAAGTGGGGAAATGAACAAATAGTACAAAGGCATTCGGCACATGCCACTATGCATAGACCCCATAAGCTGCACAGTACCAAAGGAAACTAAAAACCCCCGCAAATGCGGAACAGTGTCAGCAGTCATGTACATGGAGTCTTTTGCCACGAAGAGTCTACAACCGGGCCATCCGGTGTGACTGCAGGTGAACAACCTGGCAAGAGGTAATAGGACCAATAGGACTTTTGGTACTGTGCAGCTTATGGGGTCTATGTATAGTGGCATGTGGTGAATGCCTTTGTACTATTTGTTCATTTCCCCACTTGTTTTCGTTTTCCTGTAGCAGGCAGAACTTATGCCTACTTATTCATTTGTTTCCTCATTTAAAACTGGCATGCCTTGAATGCCTGTTGAATATAATTGTTTTTCTATTGGCAGTTGGTCGTCATGTATTAATGGTTTTTGCAACTATTACTTTTTTGCATTGTGATTACTATACGTAGATTCTGAGCCCATGTGCTGTTAATTAGGTTCAGGTATCACCTGGAGATTGGCAACCCTACCATTAAGCCTGTATTCAAGGGGCATGACTTTTTTTTTCTCCAGGCAGTTGGCCACCTTACTTGAAGCAGAGTTCTTTCAAGCAGCTTCCTGCAGCTGTCTGTGACCGCAGCCAGATTGGTCTTACTCTTGCTACGGCGTAATTGTTTTTTCCTGGAGAGGAGTCCAGGAATCCTAGTGGACTTTAGTTCTCAAGCTGGTTGCACAGGCCTGAATATCCTTCTCCCTCACTTCTGCAGTCTCAGGGCAACTGTGTCTAATGAGCTTCTCAAGGAATGTTTGAGAGACATGTTTTCAAACTCTTTCATTTCCAGGGACCCTCTGGTGCAGCGGGACCAGTCGGCTATCCAGGCCCCCGTGGAGTCAAGGTAGGTACTTCTCACCTTCCTTTTCCATTACCTCCAGAATTAGAATTTGTAGGGTTGCCAGGCCCCTCTTCTCCAGGTGAACTGATCTCTATCAGCTGGAGAACAGTTGTAATAGTGGGAGATCTCCAGCTAGTACCTGGAGGTTGGCAACCCTAACTCGGTCACAGGTAGGGTTGCCAGGTCCCTTTTCATCACCAGCAGGAAGTTTGGGGGCGGAGCCTAAGGAGGGCGGGGTTTGGGGAGGGGAGGGACTTCAATGCCATACAGTCCAATTGCCAAAGTGCCCATTTTCTCCAGGGGATCTGATCTCTATCAGCTGGAGATCAGTTGTAACAGCAGGAGATCTCCAGCTACTACCTGGAGGTTGGCAACCTTAGCTGCAGCACTAAGCAGACTTCCTTGAAAGTTTAGTCCCACTAAAATAAATGGTATTTACCTCCAAGGAATATAGTTAGGAGTGGGTAGGGTAATCACTAAACTGAGACTATTGTACTTTGGTCGCACCACTAGGGTTGCCAGCTCCGGGTTGGGAAATACCTGGAGGTTTTGGAGGTGGAGTCTGATAAGGACAAGGTTTGGTGAGGGAAGGGGCTTTAATGGGGTATAATGCCATAGAGTCCACCCTCCAAAGCGGCCATTTTTCTCCAGGGGAACTGATCCCTGTTTCCTGGAGATCAGTTGTAATAGGGGGAGATCTCCAGCCATCACCTGGAGGTTGGCAACCCAACGCATCACGAGAAGACAACATGCACTGGAAAAGACAAAAATGCTAGGCAAAGTTGAAGGCAGCAGGAGAAAAAGGAAGGCATAACTTGATATGGCTTGACTCAATAAAGGAAGCCATGGCCTTTGGTTTGCAAGTCCTGAGCCAGGTTGTTAACGATAGGACATTTGGTAGGTCATTAATTCATAGGGTCGCCATAAGTTGGAAGCGACTTGATGGCTAAGGTTGCCAGCTCTGGGTTGGGAAATCCAGGTATTTGAGTGTGGAGCCTGAAGAGGGCGGAGTTTGGGGGGGACGACTTCAATGAGGTATAATGCCATAGAGTCCACCTTCCAAAGTGTCCATCTTCTCCTGGTGAACTGATCTCTGTCTCCTGGAGATCAGTTGCAATAGCAGGAGATCTCCAGCCACCACCTGGAGGTTGGCACCCATATCAGTGGCACATCACACACACACTGGGTAAGGTTCTTCTGTTCAAGGCACATAACCAGGTTATCTTCAGACCAGATTGCCTCTCATCTGGCCTGGTTACTCACTTTGCAATCCTAAGCAGAGTTGCAGCCTTCTAAATCAATTTAAGTCAAGTAACTCTCCATAGACGTAGTACCATCCCAAGTGGCCCCAGATCTAGCATAGAATCATAGAGTTGGAAGGGACCACCAGGGACATCTAGTCCAACCCCTTGCACAATGTAGGAAATTCACAACTACACCCCCAGTGACCCCTACTCCAGGCCCAGAAGAGGACCAAGATGCCCTCACTCTCATCATCTGCCTAAGGTCATAGAATCAGCATTGCTGACAGATGGCCATCGATCTAACCTCTTCTTAAAAGCCTCCAAGGAAGGAGAACTTACCATCTCCTGGGGAAGCCTGTTGCACTGAGGAACTGCTCTAACTGTTAGAAAATTCTACCTCATGTCCAGACGGATAATTCCAGGCGGACTGGGAGGATAACTCTGGTGGAAATACATCATGCCGGCTATGATAGTTCTCTTACTTTTCCATGTTTCTACAGGGGGCCTTTGGAGTGAGGGGCCTGAAAGGAAGCAAAGGTGAGAAGGTAAGTGTCTCCAGAGAGGCGGTAGTGGGGAGATGGTGTAAGGTGTTGGAATCAGGTCAAGGACCCCATGGATTTCATCCCGTATTCATCGTGTCTGCTCCTGCTGACTCCACTTGTGGTACTTTTTGTTCTGTGTTAAATAGGTTCATCACCGAGGTAGCAGATGTGTGTAAGAGCCAGGATAGGGGTGGAATGAACCTTCCATGACCATACGGTTCCCTTCCAGAGTTATGGTTCTGTTGTCCTCGGTCCAGTCCGGGTGTAAAGAGCCAACAGACAGAAACCTCGGGGGCAGTTTGAGTCCTTTTCACTGCCACTACCACTGCTGGACCTAGGGTTGCCAGGTCCCTCTTTGCCACCAGCGGGAGGTTTTTGGGGCAGAGCCTGAGGAGGGCAGGGTTTGGGGAGGGGAGGGACTTCAAGGCCATAGAGTCCAATTGCCAAAGTGGCCATTTTCTCCGGGTGAGCTGATCTCTATCAGCTGGAGATCAGTTGTAATAGCAGGAGATCTCCTCCAGCTAGTACCAGGAGGTTGGCAACCCTAGCCCCCACCCCACTCTGCCAGGGCCAAGCAAGAGGATGCCCTCACCACTGCCAGAAGATGGCCATCTGAGCTGTGGACTGGGCCTAGGGTTGCCAGATACCAAATAATGGGGAGAAAATAGACACCACTGTATTAGTATCAAGGAGATTAGGAAATTAGTACAGGAGCGAGAAGTTTGTTAACAAAAGTGCAAAATGGGTTATAAGCTACTTAATTATACACAAACACATCATAGTGAACATATAAAGATATGACCTACAATATGACAAACAAATAAGGTGACAAATGTACAATAAAGTCAAAAAGATTCAAAAATATGTCTTGAAAGAGTACAGTAAGTTTCTTGAAATGAAATATCATGTAGTCTTGTAGAAGCCAAGGTCTTGATGAGGATACAGCCATTTCAAATTCTTAATTAATAATTCTTCATCAGTCCTTCAATCAATGGTCTTCTTATATTTCTACATATCCATCAACAAGTTGTAGGTTACATCACACGTCCTACTCGGGGTACTGCTACACAATGTATCCCAGCCCCACCACAATAAAGCTCCCGCCTGTGGTGAGGGTGGACCTGGCAACCCTAACATGGCAAGCGCAAGTGGCTACCACTGAGGGGCCAGATGACCGAACCTGCTCTTCTTCTTTTCCCTTCTCCATTGGGGAGGGGCAGGGCGACCCCAGAACAAGATCCAGGGCAACTGTCCTGAACACCCATTGGCTAAGACCGCCCCGAGCAACCTCTCTAGGTTTCGGTTCCAAGGGATCTATGCTAGCATCCGTTCCTTAGTAAAAAATAATTTTCCATGGTCAAATAGGCTTCGGATGGAAAGCAGTTCTTAGCAATGATAAAAATTTGCCCACGTTTGAAATCCATCCAATTTTGTTATTATTTTTTTCGGTTTTGCTCTTGCCATTTGATGCCAAGGGAAACTTTTTTTAATCAAGTAGATGAGTTTTATGGCAATGGTATTTTTCCCCCTTTCTAAAATCTTTCTATCTAACAGCAACCTGCCATTTGGAATATTACAGAGTTTCATCTTGGGAGCATATGTTCAGAATTTTTCAAGCACATTATATTGTATTTACCCTCTGCCTTTCTTCTGTCATGGAACTCATGACGGCTAATGTAGTATCCTCGGGAAGTCTTCTGTCCAGACACCAACGAAACCCAGGCCTGCTAGCGTAGCAAGGTTACTGTTTCACGTGGTTGCTAACCATATTCTGGGAGCCTGATTTATGCTAGCAAGCTAACCAGTTGTCCAAGATGGAGACTGACCAATCAGAGCTTGAGACTCCTCCCTCCCCCAGAAGGCTCTAACACTTCCTACCCTCCTAAAGATTCGGAGTCAAGGAGTAAAGACCCACGGTCATCAACCAAAGCGGGTTGCTATCGTAACTGAGCACTTCTGAGCTAGGACAGGGTGGATAAGCGTGTTCTCTTCCTCAGTGTCAGAACTGGCTTGCCAGGTACTTGCATTCTAAAGGTAAAGGTAGTCCCCTGTGCAAGCACCGGGTCATTCCTGACCCATGGGGTGACATCACATCCTGACGTTTCCTAGGCAGACTATGTTTATGGGGTGGTTTGCCATTGACTTCCCCAGTCATCTATACTTTACCCCACAGCAAGCTGGGTACTCATTTTACCGACCTCGGGAGGATGGAAGGCTGAGTCAATCTTGAGCCGGTTACCTGAAACTGAATTCTGTCGGGATCGAACTCAGGACGTGAACAGAGCTTTTGACTGCAGTACTGCAGCTTACCACTCTGCGCCACTTGCATTCTAGCCATTGTTAACACTTGGTCCTTTTCCAGGGAGAAGACGGATTTCCTGGCTTCAAGGGTGACATGGGACCCAAGGGTGACCGGGTGAGCCATACCATTCCCACTATGCCTGAAGTTTCCAAAGTGTCAGGGGGGCCTCTTTAAGGAGGCACAATCTGGGCCATTCAGACTCTTTCCTGGCCACAATCAGCCAAGAGAGGGAGAGGTGTCACGTGAATTATGTTGATGGCAGTCCTACATTTGTGCAGAGCAAGCAGTGCCATGGCTGTTGCCTTGAGGCAATGCAGGACTACGTTGTCCAAGAAACCCTGTGCTGCGTGGGTTGGCATGAGAACCCCCCTGGGATGCTGGAGCAAGATGCAGCCTGCTCTACCCAATATCAAGTTTAGGGGTGTTCCTATCAATATGCCGAATAAACACCCCCCCAAATACACTTTCACTATTTGGGGGGGGGGCTACCGGCAAAAAAAATGGCAATAAATGAGAGCAGAAGGCTGCCATGATGAAGAACTGCCAGCCTCGCTCCCAGTGTGCTTTGGTCTCCTTCGGCAGAAGCTCCAAGTTTTCCGAATTTTCTGAAAAATTCCAGGTTTGATAAACCCGAACCTGAAAAACACCGAAAAATAATTTGTGCACGCCCCTAACCAAGTTGACTTCTAACCCCACGTTGGGTTTGACAGAAAAACACTGGTTTTCCAAGATGCATTGTTGGTCACGATTGTTACGCTGCACCCTGCAGAGCTTTGGTTTGGGGTGCCTTTTTCCAGAAAAGGCTGGGGGGGGGGTGGAATCTCAGAGGCTCAAAGGTCCCCCTCTCCTTGCTTACCACAATTATTCAAATGGGCTTTTTGACACAGGAAATTAGGGCTATACTCTACGAAATGGTTACTTGTATGCATAATTAGAGGCTGAGGTCTATACTACTGTGTATCGCTTGATGTAAGTAGGATCCTGCTATGTAATTTTGCATTGTTTATTGGATGTGCTGTCCTGTTGATCTTATTGACTCACTTTGTGTAATCTGCCTTGAGTCCCAGTGAGAAAGGCAGACTATAAATAACGCACAAAAATAAAGAAATAAATTTCAAAGCATTGTGTGTATGTGTGTAAAGTGCTGTCAAGTCACAGCGGACTTATGGTGACCCCTCATGGGGTTTTCAAGGCAAATGACTAACAGAGATGGTTTGCCAGTTCCTTCCTCTGCTTAGCAACCCTGATATTCCTTGGTGGTCCCCCATCCAAATACTAACCAGGGCTGATGCTGCTTAGCTTCTGAGATCTGACGAGATTGGGCTATACCATGCTACCTTCCGTCCCTCAAAGCATTGGGCTCCAAATATTTGCGGGGGATCGCTGAGAACTAACAAAATGGTGCAGATTGCTAAGAACTAACAAAATGCTAGATTCCCTTCCTACCCCAGAATCAATTACACTTTTTGCAAAACAAAAGAAAAAAGTGTTCTAATACTTGGAACGGGTAGTGGAGGGATGTCTCTTAATACAAAGCTTGACTATCTTTTCAGCACAGAGTCCTACAACCGCTACCACCATTGATTCTCTTATCCTTGCCATTTCTCAAAAGGGAGACGGTGGCCCACTGGGGATCCGTGGTGAGGATGGCCCCGAGGGGCTGAAAGGCCAAGCAGGTCCTTTGGGGGAATCGGGCCATCCTGGCCCAGCCGGTGAGAAGGTGAGGGACAATCTCTGTTTACCTTGTTGAGTCTCTCTGGTCGTTGATGCATGGGAGTTTTACCTGAGGTTCGTTGCTCGCTGGACCCACAGTTCCCTATTGGGAGTCTATGCACCAGCAGTCTCTAAGCTCAAATCAGGAAGTATTTGAATGCCCGCCTCTTGAAATGCTGCTTTGTAAATGGCTTACTTTGTAGAGCTTACTGTGAGACAAAATTCCCCCCAACCCAATTGCTGCATAAAAAAGCATTTATACGGCAAAAACGCACGGTCGCTTTAGCCTCCTTTATTCCCTGTTTCAGCCAGGATCCAGCCAGGATCGAACACATGCGTTTCGCCGAACGTGCGTTCGATCCTGGCTGAATCCTGGCTGAAACACAGAATAAAGGAGGCTAAAGCGACCGTGCATTTTCGCCCTTTCTTCTGCTCAGAAAGAGCTCCCAGGAGACAGGAAGCATTTGAATCCCTGCCTCTTTACACTCTGCTTTGTAATTGGCTGTGAGAGAAACCAAACTTGTGCATCCCGCGCTTTTCCTTATGCACGGGGATTTCACCCGGGCTGAGCTCAGCGGAGAGGAAATAATCGGGTTAACAGAGAAACGGGAAGACCCGGGATTGTGAGGGCTGGCAGCGAGGTCATCCCTACTGGAGGGAAAACTCATGCAGGACTCCAAGGAACAACCGAGACACATTGGGGGCAAATGTGAGTGAAAGTACCCATGCATACCCCCACCCAGCTAATCTGGGCTCTGATCGCCTCTTCTTCCCTCAGGGCAAGTTGGGCGTCCCAGGCTTACCAGGCCACCCTGGACGCCAAGGACCAAAGGTAAGTGTGAGGGGAGATGTGAAGCTAAAGGAAGGGATTCGGGGGGCCCCCCCGGTCATCATTGGCTCCATTCTGGGCTGTCTCTTCCCACAGGGCTCAACTGGATTTCCTGGGCCTCTGGGCCTCATTGGAGAGAAAGGCAAGCGGGTGAGTAGAAACGGGAGCTGCGTCTTGAAGGCAGAGCAAACAGGGAGGAGGCATTCGGGGCGTGCCAAACAGGGACAGCAACCCCAGCCTGGATCTCTCCCTGCTCTCTTTTGCCAGTGCACAGGGTAGGGTTGCCAGGTTGGGAAAAACCTGGCGATTTGGGGGAGGTGGAGCCTGAGGAGGGCAGGGTTTGGGGAGGGGAGGGACTTCAATGGGGTGTGATGCCATAGAGTCCACCTTTCAGAGCGGCCGTTTTCTCCCGGTGAACTGATCTCTTGTCGCCTGGAGGTCAGATGTAATAGCGGGAGATCTCCAGCCACAACCTGGAGGTTAAAAATAACAAAAATGCTGCGCTGATAGATGCTTAGCAACAAAACGAGAGACAGCACGGTAGCCAAATTGTGATAAATACGGTATAATGAGCATCCTGCCACAGATACAGGAGCGTACGAAGAATCACACAGATCCCCAAAGTCGATAATTTAGTATCTTACATGGGACGTATTTGTGGCAAGCAGAGAAATACAAATTACACAAAAATGACTATAGCTGATTACTTCAACATTGCATACATGGTGGGGCATTTTCCATGCACAAAACTACTGTAACTAACACACACGTATGGTGATAAGAACATCCCAATAGTAAAGTGCCCCTACCTTGGCTCCATAAGAAAACGCAAGCAAGAAGATCATGTCAATTTCACTCGCCTCTCTGCAACTGAGGAAGAACAGTTCAGAAAGGACTTTTGAAGCCGGCCCTTCCTTTTTGCTTGCACTTCCTTCACTAGTTGGACTTTGCTTCCGTGTCACCAAGTGGCCTATTTAGTGGCAATTTACTACTGGGAAATCCTAATCCTCTAGTAAACCCTAGTTAAATTGTGGAACTCCCTGCCCCAGGATGTGATGATGGCTGCCAACTTGGAAGGCTTGAAGAGGGGAGTGGACATGTTCATGGAGGAGGAGGGGTATTCATGGCTACTAGTCAAAATGGATGCTATTATACCTATTCTCTCAGGATCAGAGGAGCACACCTATTTTATTAGGTGCTTTGGAACACAGGCAGGATAATGTTGCTGCAGTTGTCTTGTTTATGGGCTTCCTAAAGGCACCTGATTGGCCACTGACTGCTGGACTTGATGGACCTTGGTCTGATCCAGCATGGCTTTTCTTATGTTCTTTTCTTATGTAAGTAATTGGCTATAGGCATTTTGTGTAATTTGTGTTTCTCTGCTTGCCACGTGTATGTCCCATGTAAGATACTAAATGATCGGCTTTGTGGATCCTTGTGATTCTTCGTACACTCCTGTACCTGTGCCAGGGTTCTCATTATACCGTATTAATCACAGCTTGGCTACCGTGCTGTTTCTCGTTTTGTTGCTAAACAACCTGGAGGTTGGCAACCCCAGCACAGGGTCGTGGAGGACTCCTCTGCTGACTATCCTTTCATTATCTGCTGCTATACACAGTAAAGAATAGCTAAGGGGTGTTTTTTCTTAGAAACGGGAACCCTGTTTGTAGGGCTGCCAGGTCCCCTCTCTCCTCCAGCGGGAGGCTATGGGGCTGCGGTTGGGATTGTGTGTGCACGTGCGCGCGTCACTTCCAGTTAACCAGAAGCGCCGTCTCGCGAGGGGCCTTTTCTTCTTAGTTTGAGTGGTAAAGCGGCCCTTTACCACTCAAACTAAGAGGAAAAGGGCCTTCCTGAGATGGAAGTGCCAATGAGCGCGGTGTGCGCTCGTGTGTGCCCATTTGCCCCCCGACCCTCAGGTGGTCGGCGGGCAGAGGGGTGAATTGCTGGGGGTTTGCCCGCCGCCACCGGGCACCCGGCAACCCTACCTGTTTTGGGGGGGTTGAAACGGCTTTGAGGAGAAGATATTGTTAGATTTCAAACCATCATGGCAAAACACAATTTTCTGAATTTGGGCCTTTTCAATCTGATCCTGTTTCAGATTTGGAGCACATTTTCACATCCTGGGTCATCTTGTAGCTTTTTTTTTTTAATCGTACGTTTCAAGCCCTAGTGGCACATGTTCAGCTTCGGCACAAGAGCCCCAAGGTTTTTTTTAACTCAAAGAGTGCATTAAAGACTTGCACATGTAATCTGTCTTGAGTCTTAATGAGAAAGGCAGGCTGTAAATGCATACATAACTTTTGAACTGGAAGCCAGTGTTCTGAAATGCTTCAAGCGCTAAAATAGAACTGGAGGAACCTCGTTGCGTTCAAGTATCTTTCCTGCCCTGAAGATTACCGGGTAACCATGGGCCAGCCTCTCTCTCTCTCTCATTCAGTCCAACCCACCTCACAGTGTTGTTGTGAAGATAAAATAGAGGGGGGCTAGGGTTGCCAGGTCCCTCTTCACCACTGGCAGAAGGTTTTGGGGGCGGAGCCTGAGGCGGGGTTTGGGGAGGGGAGGGACTTCAATGCCATAGAGTCCACTTGCCAAAGTGACCATTTTCTCCAGGTAGGGTTGCCAGGTCCCTTTTCACCACCAGCAGGAGGTTTTTGGGGCGGAGCCTGAGGAGGGCAGGGTTTGGGGAGGGGAGGGACTTCAATGCCATAGAGTCCAATGGCCGAAGCAGCCATTTTCTCCAGGTGAACTGCTCTCTATCGTCTGGAGATCAGCTGTAATAGCAGATCTCCAGTCACCACCTGGAGGTTGGCAACCCTAGTGCTGGTTCAACTGTTAGCAGCACTGCACATCATGAAGTGTGGATGCATTCCTGCATGTGTCTTAATGCTCGGCTCTGGGAAGGTGAAGAGATCAAATCTTTTCCTAGACCAGGAGGCCAGGCTAAAAGCTGAGGAGGGGGGGGGGAGAGAACTTCAAGTGATGTCTGAAGAAAGGGTTGAGAGAGGCAGCTGATAAGCAACTGAGGGAAAGATGAGGAAATCGAGACAGAGCCAGCTTTGGAAGTAAAGGCTGGTCAGTTGACCGAGTTTTCCCACTGGAGGTAAGAGAAGGACATGAGTTGCGGGAATACAAAGGAGAGCTTGTATCAGCTTGCACAGTCTGGAATCTAGGCAGGATCTGAGCCGTTGCTCTCTTTTATAGTCAGCAGATGATGACTCCAGAATTAACACCTCTGAGTATGAACCTGTGGGGTTGTGCAGTTATATGTGAGATTTCTCCCCCATCTCCCCCTTTTCCTAGTAGTGGAGAAAGCTTGCAATGCACAGATAAAGGGCGAAAACGCATGGTCGCTTTATCCTCCTTTAATCCCTGTTTCAGCCAGGATTCAGCCAGGATTGAACGCATGCGTTTCACCTAATGCGCGTTCAATCCTGGCTAAAATAGGGATTAAAGGAGGATAAAGCGACCATGCATTTTCGCCTACAGTGTATAAAGAGGAAATTCCCTCCCCCCCACTTAGGCCCAGGGAAATCTAGGCAGGATCCAAGCCATTCTTCTCTTTTATAGACAGCAGATGATGACTCCAGAATTAACACCTCTGAGTATAGGGTTGCCAGCTAAGTGTCGGGAAATACCTGGATATTTTGGGGTGGAGCGTGTGGAGGGCGGGGTTTGGGGAGGGGAGGGACTTCAGTGCTATAGAGTCCAGTTGCCAAAGCGGCCACTTTCTCCAGGTGAACTGATCTCTATCGGCTGGAGATCAATTGTCATAGCAGGAGATCTGCCGCTAGTACCTGGCGGTTACAACCAAATAAACACAGACACAATTCTTATAATTTCAAATATTCGAGGTATATCAAAACCTGCTTAGCTGGTCTATGTTATATTGTTCACTGGTTGGTGGATATTGATTAGTGTGCAGTAGTAGTTATTGTATAGGTTTTGATATACCTTGAATATTTGTAATTATAAGAATTGTGTCTGTGTTTATTTGGTTGTAACTACAAGATACACAGAAGTGTCTATTTTTTTACTAAATGCTGAGTACCTGGAGGTTGGCAGCCCTATCTGAGTATGAACCTGTGAGGTTGTGCAGCTATGTGTGAGATTTCACCCGCATCTCTTCCTCCTTTCCCAGTAGTGTTTAGTGGAGAAAGCATGCGACATTATCTCAATCATGTTTTCTTGCCTCTCTCTGATTGGCTGCCGCTTGCAGGGGCCTGAGAAACAGGCTCAAACCTTTATTCGGCTGCATGTTCCCAGGGCTATGAAAAAGGGCAAGGAAAGGGAGCGGTTAGGATTTACCCACATATCTCCCCGGATGATGGGGTTTTGGTCTAAGCAAGGAAGGGGAGGGCCGCCCAGTCTTTCTCCACACTGATCAATTCCTCTTTATCTTCCTTCCTAGGGTAAAGCCGGCCAGGCGGGACAGGCTGGGCAACGTGGTCCCTCGGTGAGTGTTTGCCTAGCTGCACGGCTTCGGTGGGTCTCCCGTCTGCTTTTATTGTCAAGTTGTGTTGGTTAATCTTACCGCAGTTACACTAGAAGGAAAAAAAACAAGGGGGGTAGTTGTGAATGTCCTGCATTGTGCAGGGGGTTGGACTAGATGACCCTGGTGGTCCCTTCCAATTCTGTGATTCTAAGATCGGACAGAGCAACGCAACTTCCCAGGCTTGAATCTTGCCCCTCCCTAACCCACAGCTGGTGTTGGGGGAAAGTGCCGGTCAAGTCACTGCTGACTTATGGTGACCCCCGTAGGGTTTTCGAGGCAAGAGACGTGTTCAGAGGGGGGTTGCCATTGCCTGCCTCTGCGTGGGATGAGAGGGTTCTGAGAGAACTGTGACTGGCCCAAGGTCATCCAGAAGGCTTCATGTGGAAGAGCAGAGAATCGAACCTGGTTCACCAAATTAGAGTCCCCCACTCTTAACCACTACACCACACTGGCTTTCTTACAGCTGTGTGTGTGTAAAGTGCCATGAAGTCACAGCCAACTTATGGCGACCCCTTTTTGGGGTTTTCATGGCAAGAGACTAACAGAGGTGATTTGCCAGTGCCTTCCTCTGCACAGCAACCCTGGCCTTCCTTGGTGGTCTCCCATCCAAATACTAACCAGGGCCGACCCTGCTTAGCTTCTGAGATCTGACGAGATCAGGCTAGCCTGGGCCATCCAGGTCAGGGCTATAGCTACCCACTAAAAAAGAGATTATAATAGCTTGGAAATAATGAAGAGAGAAGAGAGGGAAAAGGCTGGAGGGGGTGAAGGACAAAATACTGTGGTATAGTGGTTAAGAGCAGTGGTTCGGAGCAGTGGACTGTGATCTGGAGAACCAGGATAGATTCCTCACTCCTCCACATTAGCAGCGGAGGCTAATCTGGTGAACTGGATTTGTTTCCCCACTCCTACACATGAAGCCAGCTGGGTGACTTTGGGCTAGTCACAGCTCTCTCAGCCCCACCTACCTCACAGGGTGTCTGTTGTGGGGTGGGGGAGGTGATTGTAAGCCGGTTTGATTCTCCCTTAAGTGGTAGAGAAAGTCGGCATATAAAAACCAACTCACCTTCTCCTTCGCCTTCTTCTTCTTTCCCCCCTCCACAGTGACAACTTGTGCAGGCTATTCTATTGTTTCGGTGCTGTAGAATGGTAATTGTAGGGTTTCTGTAACCCCTTATGGAAGGGTAGAAGGGGTTACAGGCCGCGGAGTCACCTCCTGTGGCCTTTGAAAGAAGGTTTCTAATAATGTCCACATCACGTTTTGCGGAAAGGTCCAGATGAATGAGCCAGCCGAGGGCAAGTTGATCAGCCTCACCTTGACAGGAAATCAATGTGAAGAACCAGGAAATCAGAGGTTGTTGATCAGCACAGCTGCCGCGGATCCCGCCTCTGGCTGATGAAAAGCATGTGCAAAAGGATGAGGGGAAGAGAGAAGCCTCTTCCTAACATCCAGAAAAAAACCAAAAATTTACTCTGCTCTGGGTTTTTTTTTAAATACCCAGTCCAAGAGGCTCTCAAAATGGCGCAAACAGAACTCATCCATATTCCTTGAAACTTCCCCCTTAGTGCTGTGATGCAATAGAGAATGCCACAGTTGTTTCGGAAGGGTCGTCTGCATTTCATCCTAGAGCTGCCTGCAACAATTGTGGACGAATCCTAATCCTCTAGTAAACCCTAGTTAAATTGTGGAACTCCCTGCCCCAGGATGTGGTGATGGCTGCCAACTTGGAAGGCTTGAAGAGGGGAGTGGACTTGTTCATGGAGGATAGGGCTACTAGTGAAAGTGAATACTAGTCGTGATGCATACCTGTTCTCTCCAGGATCAGAGGAGCATGCCTATCACATTAGGTGCATTGGAACACATGCAGGATAATGCTGCTGCAGTCGTCTTGTTTGTGGGCTTCCTAGAGGCTCCTGGTTGGACTTGATGGGCCTTAGTCTGATCCAGCAGGGCTTTTCTTATGTTTGTATGTTCTCTGGAATTTGCTTGCAAGATGTGAATTTTTATTCAAATTTGAATCTCCCCCCCACACAACATTTGCAATTGTGTATGTTTTGAAAGATTCTGTTAATCAAGTGGATATGTATTTCCTACCTTTCACGCTACCATACCAAAAGCTCAATGACCCAGTCTGTGTCCTTTCTCTTCTTCCAGGGTCTTCCTGGTGAGCGTGGTTTGCCAGGACCCACGGGGAAACCAGGACCAAAGGTATTTCTGTTTTCTGTACAGAGTACATGTATTCTGGTATGTTTCTCGGCACCTGCTGTTTAACCCACATGTGTCTATCCACTGTTATCCATCTGAGCGTGTTACTAGTGCAGTCTATTTGATGATTTCAATCAAATAGTACAGAATTTCTTGGACTGTCCTGTTTCAGACTCTAGGTGTAGAGAGCCAGCGTGGTATAGTGGTTAAGAGCAGTGGTTTGGAGTGGTGGACTCTGATCCGGAGAACTGGGTTTGATTCCCCACTCCTCCACATGAGTGGCAGAGGCTAATCTGGAGAACCAGGTTTGTTTCCCCACTCCTACACATGAAGCCAGCTAGGTGACCTTGGGCTAGTCACACACTCTCAGCCCCACCTAGCTCACAGTGTGTCTGTTGTGGGGAGGGGAAGGGAAGGTGATTGTCAGCCGGTGTGATTCTCCCTTAAGTGGTAGAGGAAGTCAGCAAATAAAAACCAACTCTTCTTCTTCTTCTAGGTGGATGATGGCACATTTTAGTGTACCCCTGCATGGAAAAACAACAACAAACCTAAAACAGAATAACAAAAGGGCGAAAATATAAGAGAGAAACATAAGGGAGAACATAAAGACAAGGAAGAAAACATTGGCCTTCCATGCAGGGCTGTTTCCCTGCAGTCACACACACACCCCTCCGACTGCTTGGGGGCCTCCTTTTGAATATGCATGCCCTTTCCTCCCGCCAGAGGTTGGCTCGCTCTCCCCGTGCATTTTGCCTGTGTTTTCCGGATGCTGTTTTAGCCAAAATCTGAAAAATGCGGGTAAAATCCACGGGGAGAGCAAGGCGGCCTCTGATGGGCAGAAAAGGCACTCATAATCAAAAAGAAGCCCCGAAGCAGTCGGCGGGGGTGACCACAGGCAAACGTCCCTGCGTAAAAGGCGAAAACGTCTGCCTTCGAGGTAGTAAGCTAGTTTTCTGCAGGAAAGGATATTTTGATTTGGAACACCATTCAAACACACAATGCAAACTAGAACAGACAAGAACTTTTCCCTGCTGGCCCATCAGTCTGATTCTACTGAGATAATTTTCCATATCAGTTCCCAACAGGCACTCCAGTTCTGCCACATCTCAGTTTTTATTTTCTCCTAACAGGGGGATGCTGGCCATGACGGGGCCCCTGGGATCGCAGGAGAAAAGGTAAGCTGAATTATCAGTTCCCTGCAGGCAGAGGGAGGCCAGGCAGGGTAATGTCAGAAGATCCCATTTTCCTTTTTTTGACAAAAAGCAAACACCTGTACAGACAGAGAGGTCGGGACATCATAGAAGCCGATCCCACAAGGAGCGGCCGTAACATCAAAGAGGTCAGATGAAGATTAAAATAATAAATAATAATGGGCAGCAGGAGAGACGCCCGCCACAGTAAGTGGGAGGAATAAGGATGGGCTTGAATATAAACGCTGATGATGAGATCGGACAAGTTGTATGCTGAGAAGGGGTGGGAGAGAGACAAAGACCGGGGCAACAGCGTTGGAGAATGCTAGACACCATCTCACTACACCACCAGCGTGGTGTCGTGGTTAGGAGCGGCAGACTCTAATCTGGAGAACCAGGTTGGTTTCCCCACTCCTACAAATGAAGCCTGCTGAGTGACCTTAGGCTAATCACAGTTCTCTTAGAGCTGCCTCAGCCCCACCTACCTCACAAGGTGTCTGTTGTGGGGAGAGGCAGGGGAGGCGATTGTAAGGCAGTTTGAGACTTCTTAAAGATAGAGAAAATTGGGGTCTAAAAACAAACCTTCTTCTTCCTCTATTTCTTCCTCTTCCTCCTCTTCCTCTTCCTCCTCCTCTTCCTCTTCTTCTTTCCATAGGGACCTCCTGGACCACAGGGCTCCCATGGATTTCCAGGGCCCAAAGGGCCACCTGTAAGTATCATTCTGTCGCCAAATCTAGTGGGTCCCACCATTCCCGCAGGCCTCGAAATGGCGTGGGGGTGGGAGAGGGTGGGACACAGTCTCCATAAGACATCAGTTTACAATTTCATCACTGGTGTTGGAAAATGCCTTTCAGGCTGGACCTGTGACTGTTGTTTATGCGGCAGAGAGAGCATGCTGTTCGTGTTTGTTTGCCATCGAGCCAATTTTTACATTTGGATTATACACCAGACAAGAAAGCATTTCAGCCTGGTTTAACTGTCACAGTGGAAAAGGACTGGGGAACAGTCTGTACATAGGCACTGTGTAGGGGTGGGGAAACAAACCTGGTTCACCAGATTAGAGTCCACCGTTCTTAACCACTATACCAACCTAGCTCTCCTTAAACCTTTAAAAGCTTATAGTTATATATTTTATGTTAATAGTTAAACTTTATATTATCGCCTGCATGTCGTAGTGGTTAAGAGCGGTGGACTCTAATCTGGAGAACCAGGTTTGATGCCCCACTTCTCCACCTGAGCAGCGGACTCTAAGCTGGTTGGTTTCCCCACTCCTCCATATGAAGCCTGCTGGGTGACCTTGACTAGTCACAGTTCTCTCCACACGCTCTCAGCCCCACCCACCTCGCAAGGTGTCTATTGTGGGGAGGGGAAGAGAAGGCGATTGCAAGCCGCTTTGAGACACCTTAAAAAGGTATATGAAAACCAACTCTTCTTCTTTATGTATGTGTTTGGTGGGGTGGTGCATAGAGCGTACAGGAGTCATAGGGCATACAAGATCATAGGCCTGCATAAACACCTGCAGCTTTGACTCATTTCCTGTTCACTGGTTGTGAACAGAGGAACTGATCTCTATCAGCTGGAGATCAGTTGTAATAGCAGGAGATCGCCAGCTAGTACCTGAAGGTTGGCAACCCTAGAAGCAGCAAAGTCCTCCACAAATGGTTGGAGACATGCTGTGGCTCACTTTGGTCTCACCCACCCACTATCAAACGTAAACGCCGATTTAGTTGCCATTTTGCAAAGCCTCAAAAGGTTGCCGCGCTAACCATGTTTTACAGCGCTCACAGCCATTTGCCCAGAACTCGATTTGTGTTCAGCAGTTTTGAAGTGGGGAAATTTGTCCAAACTGAAATTTTCCCCAAGCTTTTTGTTGTTGTTGTTCCCACCGCAGGCGCCACGTTTCAAGAAAATTCGTGTAACCTTAAGACGTTTCATCACGTAAAAAAAGAGACAGAAGCACATAAATCACGGGGCATGTTTCCATCTCAGCATTTTTGATAGCTTGAAATGCTCTTTCTGAAGCTGCCCGTAAAGAAGCAGGTGGCCGATCTTATTAGATCTTTAGCTATAAGTCCCCTTTCCCC
Organism: Euleptes europaea; assembly: GCF_029931775.1. NCBI lineage: Eukaryota > Metazoa > Chordata > Lepidosauria > Squamata > Sphaerodactylidae > Euleptes > Euleptes europaea. The sequence goes on from NC_079312.1 coordinate 171,984,275, forward strand.
CCAGAGATGTCTTGTCCCCATCTCTGTCCTCTAGAGCTTTGATTGGACTTTCTCCCCTGGAGGGCTGCCTTCGTATTCCGTCGCCCTCCCCTCTCCTCCTACTTTCTTGATCAAGGTCCTTAAAAGGGCAGCATCCCTATCTGCTTTCTGGAGTACGCGCGGCCTGGATTTCCTAGGCTCCAAACATCTCCCAACAGTTCATTTTTCTCATGATACGGACATAAATAAACAGGGATACTTATTGCTTGATCACAACTGTTTTATTACCGCTCGCTCAGGGCAGTCTGCCCAGCAGGTGATACACTGTGCAATGAACATTTAACTGTTGCACGGCAAACCCCTTCCGATATCTTGTTCTTGCTGCATTGTTCTTTGTTTCTTTTTTTTACTTTTGCAGTCTAGGTTTCGTTCGGGGGTGGCGGCATTGTTTATTGGTGTGTCATGTCTTTTCTTTGCTTTCTGTTGTGTTGGTTTCTCATTTTGTAACGCAGCCTTACTGCGCTGCTGATGGTATGTCTCATACTGTTAGGGTTGCCAGCTCCGGGTTGGGAAAGACCTGGAGACTTTGGGGGCAGAGTCTGAGGAGGGTGGGATTTGGAGCAGGGAGGGACTTCAATGCCACAGAGTCCAATTGCAAAAGCGGTCGTTTTCTCCAGGGGAACTGATTTATATCACCTGGAGATCAGTTGTAATAGCCACCACCTGGAGGTTCTACAATGCTATATACTACACCAAATCAAATAAGCATCAAGTACTGTACAAAATTATAGTCCAAAAGACAGTTAAATACAGTAAGGCAATCAAAGTCCATCCAATAAGGATATTCAGAAGTACATCAGCCAATGCACTAGCAGAGATGCCGTTATAGCTATACCAACAATTACTTGTCCTCTAGATAGTGTACATGTTTCGTTGCTGGCTTCTTCAGCTTGTTGGTTATTACTAGCAAATTCCACCAGAATAATAACTTGTCAATTTCTCCGCAGCAGGCTCGTTCCAGCTTAAAGCTTCAGTTGTAGGATGGTGGCGTAACTCAGTATCAAATTCCCAATGGACTATCTAATTTTTTTTTTAAGTCCTCCAAAGTCTGTTCCTCTGGCTTTATAACCAACTCTTCTGGTAGAGTCCAGATGCCCATGTGACAAGTTTAAGCCTTGAATCTCAGCAAGTGAGAAAGGTGAACTATAAGTGAAGTAAATAAATACACTAGAGATAGTTCAGTGAGGGCTGGACTGTCCTCTTGCATAAGTAGCCAAGCCTTTCCAGAATGTGCCTGTTTGCTGCAGCTCTCTGGGGGAATGTCTGAGACAAATGGTTAGGGTTGCCAGCTCCAGGTTGGTAAATACCTGGAGATTTTGGGGGTGGAGTCTGGGGAGGGCAGGGTTTGGGGAGGGGGAGGGATCTCAGTGGGGTATAGTGCCGTAGAGCCCACCTTCTCAAGTAGCCATTTTCTCCAGGTGAACTTCTCTCTAGTGCCTGGAGATCAGTTGCAATCCCAGGAGATCTCCAGCTACCACCTGGAGGTTGGCAATACGGGTGTCAGCTCCAGGTTGGTAAATATCTGGAGATTTTGGGGGTAGAGCCTGAGGAGGGTAAGATTTGGGGTCAGGAGGGACTTCAGTGCCATAGAGTCCACCTTGCAAAGAGCCCATTTTCTCCAGGGGAGCTGATCTCTGTCACCTGGAGATCAGTTGCAATAGCAGGGAGTTCTCCAACTACCACCCGGAGGTTCGCAACCCTAGTTGGCAACCCTACAAATGGTCCATCCCATGACTTCTCTTTTAATGCGGAACTTTCTGCTTGGTAGGGCCCTGCCGGGAAGGATGGCTTGCCAGGACATCCAGGCCAACGTGGGGAGCCGGTGAGTGTCCCTTTGGGGCAAAGAGTAAGGTTGGCCTTTAGGTGCCCTTTCTTTCTCCCCCTTCTTTCCTCTGTAACATTGCATATTTATTCCCCTTGCCCCCCCCCCAAACACCCCCTGCCAGGCCTGAATCAGCACTCCTGCTTCCTGGCTGCTGTTGCCTCCAGTATCTTCAGCCACGTCCACCATTTTGGGGGGAGAGAAGAAGACAAGAGGCAAATGGCTGCTGCTGAACACTTGGTAGAAGGGAGGGCACCAGGAATATGGTATTCATCAAGAGGTTATTGGGCAGTTTCTCAGGGCTGCCTGGCAAACCATCAAATGTTCCACCTAGGGTTGCCAGGTCCCTCTTTTCCTCCAGCGGGAGGCTTTTTTGTTTAAGCGCGCGCGCATGCGCGCACCGACGCACTCACATCACTTCCGGTTTAGAACCGGAAGTGCCGCCTTGCAAAGGGCCTTTACCTCTTAAAAGCGGCAAACTAAGAGGTAAAGGCCCCTTGAGAGGCGGAACTTCCGATTCTAAACTGAAAGTGCCGCGCACGGTATGCAAGCGTGAATGCACGTTTGCCCGCCGACCCTTAGGTGGTCGGCGGGCAGAGGGCGCAATTGCCGGGGTTTGCCCGCCACCAGCGGGCACCTGGCAACCCTAGTTCCACCCGTCCACTAGATTTGTGGGCCTTAATTGAAGTCCCAACAGGATTCTTTCATTGTTACCTTCTCCTTTTTAGACCCTAACATTCATTTCTCCTTCCCTTTAGGGATTCCATGGCAAAACTGGCCCGCCAGGGCCTGCTGGGGTCGTGGGACCACAGGTAAAGAAAAAAAAGTGTATACAGACTTAGTAAAAATGATAATCTGAGCTGTTCTCGAACTGAACAGCTGAGGCGACCAGAGAGGGTTGTGCAACAGGCTTGATAATCAAACTCTACTTTTTTGTCCAGTTGTGTCCTGAGTAAAGAGACTGCATTTTAAAAAGTCTCCTTTTTGAATCGATGGGAAAAACAGGAAAAGAGACTGCAGAATTGGAATTGGTTTCCTTAACTGATAACCCACTAAGGTTGCCAGATACCAGGTAATGGCGGGCAATTGCTCGCCAATTAAGAGGGCTACCCCTCAGTTGGCTGGCGGGCAGACGCAGGCCAGCTGAAGAGGGGCAATTAATGTCACTTCTGGGTTTACCCACTTCTGGGTTTAGTACATTCCTCCAAAAACCCTATGTGCTAGAGCATCCCCGTCACTTCTGGGTTTACCCCAGAAGTGACGGGGATGCTCTAGCACATAGGGTTTTTGGAGGAATGTACTAAAGTTTATTAAACGACTGGGTCCTTTCAGTACACAGGAACTATGATGTGGAGAACGCAGGGTCATCTGCTGAAGCTGGAGGGCGAGAGATTCAAAACAGATAAAAGGAAGTATTTCTTCACACAACACATAGTTCCCTGCCACAGGATGTGGAATTCCCATGTGGTGATGGCTGCCAACTTGGAAGGCTAGAAGAGGGGAGTGGACATGTTCATGGAGGAGAGGGCTATTCATGGCTATTAGTAGAAACAGATACTAGTCATGATGCATTCCTATTCTCTCCAGGATCAGAGGAGCAGGCCTATTATATTAGGTGTCGTGGAACACAGGCAGGATGCTGCTGCTGCAGTCATCTTGTTTGGGGGCTTCCTAGAGGCACCTGGTTGGCCACTGGGTGAACAGACTGCCTGACTTGATGGACCTTTTTCTGATCCAGAAGGGATGTTCTTATGTGTAGCAAGCTTCAGGCAGTGGTTGCTCTTCCAGAAATTCTGCTTTAATCATATTGGGGTTTGTTGGGGGGGGGGTTGGCTCCGAGAGGCTCTCAAATGCTGTACTTCCTCTGCACAACAGGGAAACTCAGGGGAAACTGGCCCTATGGGGGAGAGAGGCCACCCAGGCTCTCCTGGACCTCCTGGAGAACAAGGGCTGCCAGGTGCTGCTGGCAGGGAAGGTGCTAAGGTATGTACCCCTGGGGGGAAGGGTGTGACAATGGGACACAGGGAGGGAACAGGGCACGGAATGCCAGAAGCCAGATGCTCATGGTCTAGCCTGGTGTAGAGCCAGCATGGTGTAGTGGTTAAGAGCAGTGGTTTGGAGCGTTGGACTCTGATCTGGAGAACCGGGTTTGATTCCCAACTCCTCCATACGAGCGGCAGAGGCGAATCTGGTGAACCAGGTTTGTTTCCCCACTCCTCCACATGAAGCCAGCTGGGCGACCTTGGGCTAGTCACACACTCTCAGCTCCACCAACCTCACAGGGTGTCTGTTGTGGGGAGGTGAAGGGAAGGTGAATGTAAGCCGGTTTGATTCTCCCTTAAGTGGTAGAGAAAGTCAGCATATAAAAACCAACTATTCTTCGTCTTCGTCTTCATCTTCTTCTATTTGTTGGATATGAACAAAGGGCATTAGTTAAGGATGCCAACCTCCAGGTACACCTGAGAATCCCCTAGAATTGCCGCTCATCTCCAGATTACAGAGATCAGTTCCCCTGGAGAAAGTGGAGGCTTTGGAGGGTGGTTTATATGGCATTGTACCCTACTGAGGTCTCTGCCCTCCCCAGGCTCCATTCCCAAATCTCCAGGTGTTTCCCAAACTGGATCTGGTTACCCTATCCCCAATCCCCCACACCGGTGGCTGGGTGGGAGGGATGTGTCAACCCTATATTAGGGTTGTCAACAGTCTGGAGGGAAAAGTGCCATTCAGGTCCGGGTATGTCCTAACTTAGGAAGGAGGAATTTCCTCCTGCAGTCCTCCTGCAGTCTACGGAAACCAAGTCCTGCAGTCTAAGGAGTTCATGTGTGCATGTTGACATTTCACATGAGCCTGCGGAACATCGCCAGTGCTTGCATCACAGTTTACATTTGCAGCTTTAATTGTGCATTCCCTAGTGCCAGTTCAAAGAAAAGCAGCGAACGGAGAAGCTTTCCGTTCCCCCCTCCCCCCAAACACGCACCTGGTTGAGCAAGACTAGGGCCTGGTTTGTACATGCAGCAAAATGAGAAGGCAGAATTCTGGATGGGGCTGCACCATGACAGATTGGAGGGGGAGCTGGCACATTCTTAACGCACCCGCCTGCAACAGGTCCCTGCCGATTTAAAAAACAAAACCCTAGCTGTTTGCATATTGTGTTAGTTTTCTGCTTGCAGGGAAGGAGTATAGAGGAACTAGGGTTGCCAACCTCCAGGTACTAGCTGGAGATCTCCTGCTATTACAACTGATCTTTAGCCATTAGAGTTCCTTTTAAAAAGGTAAAGGTCTCCTGTGCAAGCACTGGGTCATTCCTGACCCATGGGGTGACGTCACATCTCGACGTTTCCTAGGCAGAGTTTGTTTACGGGGTGGTTTGCCAGTGCCTCCCCCAGTCATCTTCCCTTTACCCCCAGCAAGTTTACCTGGAGAAAATGGCCGCTTTGGCAATTGGACTCTATGTAGGCTTGCCAGGTCTCTCTTTGCAACCAGCGGGACGTTTTTTGGCCGGGTGGTCCTTTTGCTCCCTTCAGTCCGGTTGGCCCCTGTGGAGGAAAGCAAAATACATATCCCTCCTTGGCTCCATCTCATGCTGCAACCATTTTGTATTGGCATCTGCCCCCTTGGCTGAAAATTCCAAAAGTGCCCATAGGCTCAAAAATGTGGGGCACCCCTGTTCTAAGGAGTGGCAGGGGAAATGAAACCAGCCTCGATCTGAAAGGGCAGAAGGAGAGGGGCAAATAAATCCAAAATCTTGCTGAAGCGTTGTGCGGTTTTGGAGCTCCCCCTGTAGTAACTTTGACCTTTGATTATAGGGTGATCCTGGCCCTAGCGGCATTTCTGGCAAAAACGGCCCTCCTGGATTGAGGGGCTTCACTGGGGCTCGAGGACCTGCTGGAGAGATCGTAAGTGTTGTCATGCTAATGGAAGAGATTTCTGTGGGAAGCGATGCAGGGAAACATCCCTGAACATGATAGACTGGGGTGGCCATGGTTTTATTTCCTTTCTTTGTAGTCCACCTTTCTTGTTGAGACTCCAGGTGGATTGCCAAACTGGAAAAATAATACAATACATAAAATCAGCAATGCAATAAAACTGGGTTACCCCATTCAAGAACAATAAAGTTAATACATCAAATAAAGGGGAGGGGAGTCTAAATTCTTCAAACATTCCAACTACAATCCTCTAAAGCAGTGGTTCCCAAACTTTTTGGGCCACTGCCCCCTTGGTTCCACAAACTCAACCCCAACGCCCCCTACCCTATCCTATAAAAAGCATTATTTAAAATAGGGGTTTTTATGGCTCACTAAAGAAGATAATAATAACATTTCAAAACAGTAGCAATTAATTGCACATCTATTCAAAATCAAATCAAAACTTTTTAGTTGAAATTTATTCAACAAAACTGATGAACTTGATCCAGTGGTACCAGCTCTTCAAAGTCTGGAAAAAATTCTGATAGTTTCCACCAAATTTGCCGGCATGGTGCCATAGCTTGATTCATTGTAAATTAGTGAACAATGCAGTTGAAGGGGCCCACCTCTAGCGCCCCCCTGCTACCCTCTTGCCCCTTAGTGCCCTTCTAGGTAATCGCACCGCCCCCCTGGTCTTACATGCACACCAGCCATTTCCCCCACAGTAACCGTTTCCATTCTTTACCGCAGACAGTATTTCTTTCCTTTTTAAATTGGTTTTTTAATAGCGTTATTTCGATATACCATTTGGACAAAATAGGCAGCAGGTTCTCTGCGTTCCCATTTTTCATTTTTAAAAAAGAGTCATTCTCGTACCCCCTTTTACTTGCAGAAATAGATGGGGGGAAATTGTATCTCCACAATGAAATGGGCTATAGACTTACTTTTCTATTTTAAATGAAAGCTGGGAACTCAGAGAATGTAATGCATAATGGTGTGGGGGGTGTGTGTGTATTTGCCATCAAGTCACAGGGTCAGTGAAACCACCTACCTGGAGGGACTGTTGCTGGCCCTTTTCACCACACATTGCTCCTCCTCCTTTTCCCCAAACTACCTCTGTCTTTAAAGTAGTGATAGGCTCTTGGGGCTGACCTCACAGTCTCCAGGTAAAGGGATTCCAGGGTCATTTATGCAGGGGAAGTTTGTGTTTGGTTTGCTGCACAGTTTTCTGATCTGAATTCTTAAACATCATATGCATGAGGGCTGTTGAAGAAAGTAGGGAAGGAATACCCAGTTTTGCAGAAGCACACACAAAGACAGGGAGCAGTCCCTTTAAGAGCTGACCTGCCCCCTCCAAGTAAACTTCAATAAGGCTGTGTTTTCAGGGGCAGGACTCAGAAGCGTGATTCACTGGGGATGCATAATTAATCACAAGGTACTCCTGGAATTTCTTGGGGGCGGGAAGCCCTCATGCATATGATGTTTGAAAATTCAGATCAGAATACTGTAAAGCAAACAAAAACTTCCCCTGCATAAATGACCCCTCTTTTGTGCTTCACTTTGAGGGAAGAGGTTGGATGGGAGGGACAGACATGTGTGAGGGAGAAGCCAGAATGCGCGTGGAGAGAGAAACCCTTAAGTTAGGACTATGCATGGAAATGGCAGGGATTTGCCTCGCTCATGCCTCGAAGCAGAATTTAAATTCGTTATAAAACAGAATCCTAGAACTGCCGGGAAAGAACGAGGCAGGAGCGAAGTGACTTCTAAAGGCTGGTAAAATCATAAATAATGCAAAGGAAGCCTCGAAGCAGTCCAGCAGGGATCGCAAGCTAAATACCCCACCCCCACAGTGGCAACAAGCCTCCATGCAGACACTGCCCAAAGCTTCTCAACAGATTCCCTCTTCAAAGGCAATGGTAGTCCCGTGTGCAAGCACCTGGTCATTACTGACCAATGGGGTGATGTCACATCCCTATGTTTACTAGACAGACTAGGTTTAGGGGGTGGTTTGCCATTGCCTTCTCCGGTCATCTATACTTTGCCCCCAGCAAGCTGGGTACTCATTTTACCAACCTCGGATGGAAGGCTGAGTCAACCTTGAGCCGGCTACCTGAAACTGACCTCTGTCGGGATCGAACTCAGGTCGTGAGCAGGGCTTGGACTGCAGCCCTTCAGCTTACTGCTCTGTGCCACGGGGGCCCAGCCCCACCACAATGAAGCTCCCGCTGATGGTGAGGGGGGACTTGGCAACCTTATAGTTAGGCTACGTGGGAAGGTCACCTGTTCCAGTCCTGACATGCTTGTACAGTTTCCCTGTGGCTTGTCAGTTTCCCAGCGTGTACAGTTGACATGCTTGTTCAGTTTCCTAGTGACAGAGCTTCCACGCAGTGGATTTCCCTGCTAGTTTTCTTTTGAATTTACAATTTAATAGCATTATATTAATATCAGGCCAGTCACATACTCTCAGCCTTGACCGTGTCTAGTATTTGGATAGGAGACCTCAGAGGAACACCAGGGTCATGACGCCGAGGCAGGTAATGGCAAACTACCTCTGAAATTTTTCATCATCCCTAAACCATCTTTGTATTTTGCTTTCCTCCACAGGGGCCAACCGGACTGAAGGGAGCAGAAGGACCACCCGGCCCTCCAGGGCCCACGGTGAGTAGACTGACCTATAGGGTTGCCAACCTCCAGGCACTAGCTGGAGATCTCCTTCTGTTACAACTGATCTCCAGCTGATAGAGATCAGTTCCCCTGGAGAAAACGGCCACTTTGGCCATTGGGCTCTATGGCATTGAAGTCCCTCCCTCTCCAAACCTTGGCCTCCTCAGGCTCCGCCCCAAAAACCTCCCGCCTGTGGCGAAGAGGGACCTGGAAACCCTACTAACCTATCCTTTAGGGTTAGAAAAAAGCAGGGAGATGGGACCTACAAACTGGATCTTGTATGACCTGGGGCCAGTTTTACCTGAAGAAAACCTTGTCCCATTCTGAGCCCATTTACCCCCTCAGATCCTCCCAGGGCTGCCTTCCTGAACCCTTCCTTGGAGCTATCTGTTAGGCCGCAGCTAGGGGTTTCCAAGTCCAAGATGGGTGTCGAGCCTGAGGAGGGTGGGGTTTGGAGAGGGGAGGGACTTTAGTGCCATAGAGTCCAATTGCCAAAGCAGCCATTTTCTCCAGGGGAACTGATCTCTGTTGCCTGGAGATCCGTTGTAATAGCAGGAGATCTCCAGCCGCCACCTGGAGGTTATGTGAGAGGGCAGCACGAGGCTCAAAAAGAACTTAAATATATATAGAAAGACAATGCTAGCTTAGAAGGCCAATAAATTTATATTAGTATGAGTATCCCAACTCTGAAGAATTTTTGGAAACACAGTCTATGCTTCTCTCAATTGTATAAGAGCTGAAATACTTCTGGACTCCAGGAAGTCTAGCAATCCATGCTCATATAGCTGAAGCAGTGGAAACTTTTACAAACCGCAAGTGCTTTATACGGCGATCTCCTAATCATCCATTGGGTCGGCAAGCTGATGAAGGTCCTCCAAAACGTGTCTTACAAGCCCTTTTGAGCTGTAACTTGAATTGTTGAGTTTGTATTTAACCCAGTGTGGTATTTTTCAGTTTAAGCCCTGTGAGGCAATAGAGGTGTGCATTAACACGATACACCTGGGAGTGTATTTTTTTGTTGTTGCTTATTTTGGGATACTCATACTAATATAAATTTATTAGCCTTCTAAGCTAGCATTGTCTTTCTATATATATTTAAGTTCTTTTTGAGCCTTGTGCTGCCCTCTCACATAGTCTAACTATTTCAGCATAGGTTATTTCGCCACCTGGAGGTTGGCAACCCTTGCGGAAAATCTCCGACCACCATCCGGAGGTTGCAAAAATAAACAATAGTTGGCTCTGCAAAATGTGATATATTGTAATAAAACATCAAACAATAATTTAAACGATGTAACAGAACACAGTGAAACAGTGAAAAAGTGACTGACGATGACAATGTTGTATACAAAAATGGGCCAAAACAAGCAACAAGTACAAGACAAGCGAAAATGGAGCAAGCAAACAAACGCAACAGCGAAGAGTCACAATAATTTCAAAATGCTCATGATAAGGAACAATGTCCAATAAAGTCAGCTTGGCTCTTGGCTGGGTGCTTGCGCAGTCAGGCAACTCAGAGGAAACGCCTTTCCGGATATACAGCAGCGCTTTCGTCACCAAAAGTGACTTCTTCAGCCTGATTGTAAAATGCAAAATTAACTATAGAAATTTCTTATGGACTGCTAAAAGTTATATACAGACATAAAATGTCATGTTACCTTTGAATATGCAATGTAGCTTACATTGGCTCCAGAACACTTTCCCGAGGAGGTGCAGAGGACCCCCTGTGCCGTTCCAATTTCCATAAGAAATATAAACCCAGTCTTTTCAAGCAGACACTTGGCAGCTGACCTATTTGGAAGGTATTATCTTGAGGGGAAATTGTGCAGCTGTTTTTTTTCTGATTTGAGATTTGTTTATTTTATTTTTTTGAAAACAAATGTGTTGTCTACGGGTCTGGTTCTTCGTAGGCTGCTTTGAGCTGCAGAAAAGACAGAATATACTCATTTTAATGAATAAAACGGTGAGCCAAAGGTGCTAAGGGACGCAGATCTTCCCTGCTTTTTCCTTGCTGCTGATAGTCAAGGAAGCCTTGTGCACAAAATGCTATGGGCTATTGAAAGGTGGGGGTAGGGTTGCCAACTTCCAGGTGGTGGCTGGAGATCTCCTGCTATGACAACTGATCTCCAGCCAACAGTTCCCCTGGAGAAAATGGCCGCTTTGGCAATTGGACTCTATGGCATTGAAGTCCCTCCCCTCCCCAAACCCTGCCCTCCTCAGGATCCACCCCCAAAATCTCTAGCTATTTCCCAGCCCGGAGCTGGCAACCCTAGGTGGTGGGGGGAGGCAACAGTTAGAGGAATTAAGAAAAATGTCCCTCTTCTCTTTTCCACTAGCATAGTCTCTTGGGCTGGGTTTTTGGCAGTGGGGGAGTCACAAAGATCAGAAAATAAGATCTGTGGGGTGGAAGAGTATGACCGTGGGGCGGGGACCATCTTCAGCAGCATGATGCACTGGAGTGCAGGTCTTGATCACGGTCCCCGCCTGATGGATGGGGTGAGGGACACCTGATGATCTCTATAGTGAAAAAGGGCTCCGGAAAGGAAATTAGGCTCATTTTATCTTTTCTTTTTCAATGATCAGGGGGCTAGAGCAACTGCCCTGTGAGGAGCGGTTAAAATGTTTAGGGCCGTTTAACTTGAAAAGACGGTGGTTAAGGGGAGACAGGACAGAGGTCTATAGAATTATGCATAGTATGGAGAGAGTGGACTGGGAGAGAGCTTTTCTCCCTCTCTCATAAACACCAGAACACGGGGTCATCTGCTGAACTGATCAAAGGAAGTATTTCTTCACACAACGCAGAGTTCAATTGTGGAACTCCATGCCCCAGGATGTGGTGATGGCTGCAACCTGGAAGGCTTGAAGACGGGAGTGGACTTGTTCATGGAGGAGAGGAGTATTCGTGGCTACTAGTCAAAATGGATACTAGTCATGATGCATCCCTATTCTCTCCAGGATCAGAGGGGCATGCTGAATATATTAGGTGCTGTGGGACACAAGCAGGATGCTGCTGCTGTAGTTGTCTTGCTTGTGGGCTTCCTAGAGGCACCTGGTTGGCTACTGTGTGAACAGACTGTTGGATTTGATGGGCCTTGGTCTGATCCAGCATGGCTTTTCTTATGTTTTTAATAGGGTTCCCCTGGTGAACGAGGCCCCTCAGGAGCAGCCGGGGGCATCGGACTGCCAGGCCGTGGGGGTAATCCCGGACCAGTGGGACCTGCAGGGGAGAAGGGGGCACCGGTATGTACAAATCACTTCCTTCTCATCCAGTTCTATGGTTCACACATTCCCTCTGACCTGGCAGCCTGATCCTTTAAATTTAGGCTTACTGTGGTTACTCATTGGTAGAGGAAGGCCAAATATATGCTCAAATCATACACTATTTTTGGAGGGGAGATTGATCTCAATGGGTAGCCGTGTTTGTCTGTAGCAGTAGAAAAGAGCAAGAGTCCAGTAGCACCTTAAAGACTGACAAAATTTCTGGCAGGGTAGGAGCTTTCGTATGAGCTCACTTCTTCAGATACAGCTAGGAATGTGTGTCTATCCTGAATGGCATTTGTTGCCCCACTCCTCCACATGAAGCCTGCTGGGTGACCTTGGGCTAGTCACTGCTTTCTTAGAGCTCTCTCAGTCCCACCTACCTCAAAGGGTATCTATTGCAGGGAGGGGAAAGGAGGGTAATTGTAGGCTGGTTTGATTCTTGAGTGGTAGAGAAAGTCATCATATCAAAACCAACTCTTCTTCTGGTGTAGTGGTTAAGAGCGGTGGTTTGGAGCTGTGGACTCTGATCTGGAGAACTGGGTTTGATTCCCCACTCCTCCACATGAGCAGCAGAGGCTAAACTGGTGAACTGGGTTGGTTTCCCCACTCTTCCACATGAATAGCAAACTCTAATCTGGCGAACCGGGTTGGGTTCCCAACTCTTCCACATGAATGGCGGACTCTGGTGAAGCAGGTTGGATTTCCCACTCCTGCACATGAAGGGTGACCTTGGGCTAGTCACAGCTGTCTTAGAGCTCTCTCAGCCCCACCTACCTCACAGGGGGTCTGTTGTGGGGAGGGGAAGGGAAGTTGATTGTAAGCCGGTTTGAGTCTCCCTTAAGTGGTAGAGAATGTAGGCGTATAAAAACCAACTCTTCTTCTCCTTCTTCCTTTTTCCTTCCTCCTCCTTCTCCTCCTCCTCCTCCTCCTCCTCCTCCTCCTCCTCCTTCCCTTCCAGCCATATCTGAAGAAGTCAGCTGTGGCTCACAGAAGCACATACCCTGCATGAAATGTTGTTAGTCTTTAAGGTGCTACTGGACTCTTGCTCCTTTCTACTTTTGTTGTTGTTGTTAGTGCTTCCATTAAAAATAGACTTTGGGACTAAATCTGTTCTGGAATTAAATCCAGTCTGCCTGTTAGTTCCACCTCAAGGAAATTTTACACCCAGACTCACCTTTTATGATCCTTGGCCTCATCATGGGCTTGGTTTTACCCCCTGTGGGGATACTCTGGACCTGACCCTTTGGACCCATTTGTTGCCATTCTTAAAAGTGTTTTTCTATACCTCTTTGACCTTATGCATGCTTCATGTACTCTATCCTTCACTCATATTTCTAAAGAAGAAGGAGAAGAGGTGTTTTTTATATGGCGACCTTCTCTACCTTTTAAGGAGACTCAAACTGGCATACAATCACCTTCCCTTCCCCTCCCCACAACAGACACCCTATGAGGCAGGTGGGGTTGAGAGAGTTCGGGGAGAACTGTGACTGGCCCAAGGTCACTCAGCAGGCTGCATGTGGAGGAGTGGGGAATCGAACCCTGTTCTCCAGATTAGAGTCCCCCACTCATGAGGAGGAGTGGAGAATCGAACCCTGTTCTCCAGGTTAGAGTCCACTTCTCATGTGGAGGAGAGGGGGAATCAAACCCGGTTCTCCAGATTAGAGTCCACCGCTCATATGGAGGAGTGGGAAATCGAACCTGGTTCTCCAGATTAGAGTCCCCCACTCATGAGGAAGAGTGGGGAATCAAACCCGGCTCTCCAGATTAGAGTCCGCCGCTCCCAACCACTACACTACACATCATAAAGATGTTCCATGAATTTTCAGGGCCAAGATTTGCAGAGCAGATGTGCACACCGCTTTGTGCCTTTACAGCTGATGAACATTTTTGCAAGGGTCTGTAAACTGGAAAGGGATGAACAAAGGGGAGGGAAAAGTGTTATTGTGTGGCCTTTCTGCAAGAGAGTAGAGGAGGAAGACTAAACAAAAATGATTGATGGAGATGGCACAGAAAGAAAGAAAATTGTTAACAATAAAGGTGGGCATGGGGGTGGAATAACAATGAGAACCAAGGGTGTTATAAAACACTAATCCAAATGATGGTTCATATTCACATTCGACAAAACGGCACAAGATACCTGGCGACAAACTTAATGGTCTGTTTAAAATGGTCTTCCACGCAAAAAATCTCAGCCAAGTAACTTCCGAGGCAGATCCCCCCCCAGAATATTAAAACATACCAATAAATCAATGCAAATAGCAGCCAGAAGCATAAAAAGTCAATTAAAGCGTCACATCAGTCAATAAAAACCAGTAGTTGAGTAACCAAGCCGTAAAGTAGAACTAATTGGAGGGGCCCGTGTGAGATAGACGCTTATCCCGAATGTTCCGTCTGCTTTGCTCTAAGATTCACCGCAGCCTTTGCCATGGTAGGGCGTAGTGGTTAAGAGCGGTGGTTTGGAGCGGTGATCTGGAGAACCGGGTTTTATTCCCCAGCCCTCCACATCAGCAGTGGTTTGGAGTGGTGGGTGCTAATCTGGTGAACTGGATTTGTTTAACCACTCCTACATATGAAGCCAGCTGGGTGACCTTGGGCTAGTCACAGCTCTTAGAGCTCTCTCAGCCCCACCTACCTCACAGGGTGTCTGTTGTGGGGAGAGGAAGGGAAGGTGATTGTAAGCCAGTTTGAGTCTCCCTTAAGTGGTAGAGATGGCATATAAAAACCAACTCTTCTTCTTCTTCTTCGTCTTCTTCGTCTTCTTCTTCTTCTGTAGGACCTCACAGCAGTTTATGGGCAGGTGCTCCTGGGATCTTCTGAAGGACCTCCTGATCCCATGAGATGTAGGAAAGCCACAATTAGTTCTTTGCTTCAGGGGAACCCTGATGTTACCCGCCCTGAGTCGGCTTGCTGAGGAGGGTGGGTTATAAGTCAAATAAATAAATAAGCAAATAAAATGTTCATAGTGCACGTTGGGGAACACTGTAGATGCTCCTCCAGATGCAGTGCAAAGCAGCTTTTTAGGCTGGCTTTTCGATTGGGCTGATGTAAATTTTGTGGTCAGTTATCTTTCTTTAAGAGCCCCGTGGCGCAGAGTGGTAAGCTGCAGTACTGCAGCCCAAGCTTGGCTCACGACTTGAGTTCGATCCCGCTGGAAGTCGGTTTCAGGTAGCCGGCTCCAGGTTGACTCGGCCTTCCACCCTTCCGAGGTCAGTAAAATGAGTACCCAGCTTGCTGGGGGTAAAATATAGACGACCGGGGAAGGCAATGGCAAACCACCCCATTAACATAGTCTGCCTAGTAAAAGTCATGATGTGATGTCACCTCATGGGTCAGGAATGATCCTGTGCTTGCACAGGGGACTACCTTTACCTATCTTCCTTTGGTTTGTGATTGATTTTAATGTATATTTTTCATTTACATTCATTAAATAAACCCCACTCAGCCAAACCCTGACATAGCCAACCCAAAGCCTGAGTGAACAAAAGTTTTCAGCTGATGCCTTAAATAAAATAAATTCTGTCTCAGGCTTTCATGAATACGGGGCGTGGTCAGTGGAGATTTTTTTTGTCACAGAACTCTGGTGATAGTTAGAAAAGAGCTGTTGATTTTGTTCAGTTGCCGGAGACTTTGCTTAGAGTAGCCAGGGTTGGTTTTGGGGTTCCTACACCTGTCCTGGATAGCCCCAGCTCTCATCAGCTCTCAGAAGCTAAGCAAGGTCTGCCCTGGTTAGAATTTGGATGGGAGACCTCGAAGGACTACCAGGGGTGTGATGCAGAGGCAGGCAATGGCAAACCACCTCTGAATGTCTCTTGCCTTGAAAACCCTACGGGGTCACCGTAAATCAGTTGTGACTTGATGGTACACACACGCGCGCACACACACTCACACACACACACACTCCTCTTCACTGAGAAGGAGTGGGGACAGAAATGGTGATCGTTGATAGTGTTGTGCCCGCAATAGCCAGAACCCTAGACTGTATATGCTGTTTTGAGAGTCCTTTGTATAACTTTACCACCTTGGATTGAGAAAGTTGGTCCGTTTTGTAGGAACCAGAGGTGGAGAAGAGCCAAGGTGTTTTCCCCTCCCCCCAAAGTTAAAACCTTAGTGGTAGCAGCTAGCTTCCTCATCCCTAGAGACTGACGGGTCAGTGAGGGATGCTTAAAGGGTGCCAGATCCTTCCCCTCAACTGTGGCAACCCTTCTGAGAGGTGGAAAGTTTGTTACACAGGCAAAGAGATATAGGGAGGGAGGGAAGGAGTTAACTGACTTGAAGCAACACCCTAGTAAAGGCCCTGTCTTAGATGACCGCTCCCCTCCCCTCTCAAAAGCAGGGGCGTATACCACAGAGACTGTATATTTTACAATTTATCTGTCAAATAGTTTTTACATGAGCTATAGAATCATCGAATCATAGAGTTGGAAGGGACCACCAGGGTCATCTAATCCAACCCCCTGCACAATGCAGGAAATTCACATCTACCTCTCCCCCACACCCCCAAGTGACTCCTACTCCACACCCAGAAGATGTTGGGGGGGGGGAACCCTCCGGGATCCCTGGCCAATCTGGCCTGGAGGAAAATTGCTTCCTGACCCCAAAAAAGGTGATTGGCACTACCCTGGGCACGTAAGAAAGGGACACGAGAGCCAAACACTGATGCAAACCTTCCTGCCCTCCTTCTCATGATCTGCCTACGATCACAGAATCGGCATGGCTGACAGATGGCCATCTAGCCTCTTCTTCAAAACCTCCAAGGAAGGAGAGCCCACCACCTCGCGAGGAAGCCTGTTTCACTGAGGAACCGCTCTGTTAGAAAGTTCTTCCTAAAGTTTAGCCGGAAACTCTTTTGATTTAATTTCAACCCATTGGTACTGGTCCGACCTTCTGGGACAACAGAAAGCAACTCTGTTGCAGTGTATAGTACAAATAATGGGGAAATGAAGTTATGCAGAAGCACATTTGGGGATGCTTGGCCCAAACCATTTAGGGTTCTGTATACCCGGTCTTCATGCTTCTGAGTGAGGGGTTAGCTGCATGAACCTTGACCCCAGAACCTCTCTTTTTTTTGCCTTTTTACTTTTCTAGGGTGAGCGGGGCCCCATGGGCCCAGCTGGACAGGATGGAATTCCTGGTCCGGTGGGACTTCCTGGCCCGGCCGGGCCACCAGGACTTGCCGGAGAAGATGGTGACAAGGTAGGGGGGTCCTTCTGATAAGCCTGTCTTATTGTATCAATACCCAATAACAATAAAACAGTAGGAGGTTGAAGATTCAAAGCAGTTTGTTTTACTGGCCAATACACAAAACGCCTGGTGAAAAATGCCCACAGTGCAGGACAATTCATACACACATCAAAGGATTGCAAGCATGAATATAGACTTCGATAATGGGTGGTTACAGAGGCGTAATACACACGTAAGAACCCAAATGCCCCATACTCGGGACCCCCAAGGTTGCATAACCTATTACAGAATGGAAGGCATTGCAGAGAAAGTGGTGATCTAATGCTCTCTAATGAGCAGAGAAGACCCACCAGTGTCAGGTGCTTCTGTGTTTGATCCTAAGTTTCTGCAGTTCTTCTTATCTTGGACCCTGGCATCTGCCAAAGGCTAACGGAGTTTTCCTAGCTGGCCCTTATGTGTGGGGAGCCAGCTTATGAAAGCATACTGGGGCCTTCTATGGATTCTCTAATTAGCTTCTAACTAGTCAAGCCGGGCCTCTTATACTCAAGGCCTTTAACATATATGTGCTTGTTAAGGAGTTTGTTAAGGAGTGGGAGGCGTGGATTGTTTATTGCAAAAATGAACTTAATGTGCAAAACGTTAAAGGTTACAACTTAGACTAGGTTAATTTTCTTGTTTCTATTTTTCTTTCTTTTTTAATAACTAGAAGGTTTTACAAAAAAAAATTTTTATAAAGAATTAGAAAATAATTGCTAAGAGGATTACGAAGATAAGTTAGAGGTAGAAGAAGGAAGAGGGGAAGTCAAAGCAGGGGAAGATAATGTTATATATATATATATGTGTTAGTCTTAATTGAGAATTAGAAAAGATTGAAAGGTAGTGTTAATTGATTGTATCGAATGTATGAAAAAACAATTAAAAATTATTAAATATATATATATATGTGCTTGGTGTGACTTTAATCATAGATGCCAACTCTTATACACTGAGTATGGCATATTCAAAAGTGCAGATTATACTTATGAATATGCCATACTCAGTGTATAAGAGTTGGCATCTATGATGGGAAATGTATTCTTTGATTTGAAATATATTCTTTGTAATCAATAAACTTTATTGATTACAAAGAATATATTTCAAATCAAAGAATACATTTCCCATAGCCTATAATGATTCAGGCATTTCACTTCTTCACTGTGGGGGGCATGTTTGAAGAATGAAAACTTCTGCCAAGTCTAGACAGACCTGTGTTTTTGTTTCCCTGGCAACAGTTTCCATCGCCTTGCCCCCCCCCCCCAAGCCAAAGTCTTTGCTCAGTGGTCCATGTTTACCTCACAGTGGTTTCCGCGGCAATCGTTTCCGTGGCAATGCTCTGTGTTGTCATGGCCATCTCTTTTTGCAGGGAGAGATGGGTGGCCCAGGACAGAAGGGAAGCAAAGGCGACAAGGGGGAAGCGGTAAGTTTGAGATGGGTCACTGATGGACTTTGGGGGATCAGCCAGCATGGCCGTTCTTGTGTTATCACGAGGGTTGCCAGCTCTACGCTGGGAAATACCTGGAGATTTGGGGGGCAGAGCCTGAGGAGGGCGGTGTTTGGAGAGGGGAGGGGCTTCGATGCCATCGAGTCCAATTGCCAAAGCTGCCGTTTTCTCCAGGGGGAACTGATCTCTGTCGGCTGGAGATCTGTTGTGATGGCAGGAGATCTCCAGCCACCACCTGGAAGTTGGCAACTATAGTTATCACTGCTTGGGGCTTTTTGTTAGCTGGGCCAGGGTGTTAAAGAGATCTGGAAGACAGTAAGTGAAGAAATGAGCAAGTCTCAGTCTCACACAGGGTTGCCAGGTCCCTCTTTGCCACCGGCGGGAGGTTTTTGGGGCAGAGCCTGAGGAAGGTGGAGTTTGGGGAGAGGAGGGACTTCAATGCCATAGAGTCCAATTGCCAAAGCAGTCATTTTCTCCAGATGAACGGATCTCTGTCAGCTGAAGATCAGTTGTAATAGCAGGAGATCTCCAGCTGGTACCTGGAGGTTGGCCACCCTAGTCTCACACCCTCTTTTCTTGCAGGGTCCCCCAGGGCCTACTGGGATCCAGGGACCCATCGGACATCCTGGTCCTGCTGTGAGTACTCCACTCTAAGATCTGTAGTGATGCCTTTTATTCTCTGAAGCCTTAGAACTGTTTCTTCCTACCATTCCCTGAGATGCTCATCTCCTCTCAAGTCTCCCCTCTTTTCTTTATTTCTCATGGCCTCAACCAGCATCTGCAATCATCTACAAGAGAAGAGGCTGAGGATCTTTTTTTTAATTTTATTTTTATTTTTCCAAACAAAAACATACAAATATACAAACATTAACATCAAATTATTACATTGTACTGGAACTTACTTTATGATTACAATCCAATTATCACGTTCTTTGAGTAACAGCTTTCTATTTTATAATTATATTTGCAAATCTGACAATTCATTGTTCACTTAAATTCTTACATTTTATTGGTTATCAGCTGCATAATCAAACAATACTTTCCATTTTTCGTGGAACTCAGAGGTTGGTCTGTTATACACTAAAGACATTAATTTATCCATGGTTGCATATTCGGCTGCTCTTTTTGTCCATTCAATTACATCTGGGTAGTCCTCTGCTGAGGATCTTGAACATATGACCCCATGAATCTGCTTTAATCAGACCCTCGGTCCAGCAAAGTCAGTATTGTCTACTCAGACCGGCAGCGGCTCTCCAGGGTCTCAGGCAGAGGTCTTTCACATCACCTACTTGCCTAGTCCCTTTAACTGGGCATGCCGGGGATTGAACCCGGGACCTTCTGCGTGCCAAGCAGAGGCTCTACCACTGAGCCATGGCCCCTCCCATCCTTGAACGGCTGCAAAGACCTTCCTAGCCAGCCTCTTAACTTTTTTGACGCTAGTAGAATGGAGGAATGGGATCATGTGAGGGAAGAGTTCTGTATCCGTAGAAATCCTGACCCGTGTCTTGCTAACAGGGAGCGGACGGGGAGCCTGGGCGCCGAGGGCAGCAGGGTATGTTTGGCCAGAAAGGAGATGAAGGCGGCCGTGGATTCACAGGAACCAGTGGCCCATCTGGTTTGCAGGTGAGTATGAATGCTGGGGGGTTAGTAGGGATGCCTCAGCCCCACCTACCCCACAAGGTGTCTGTTGTGGGGAAGGGGAGGGAAAGTGATTGTAAGCTGGTGAGAGACCCCTTAAAGGTAGAAAAAAGCAAGGTATAAAAACCAACTCTTCATCTTCACAGGGGATGCCAGGCACCCCAGGAGAAAAGGGCGAGAGCGGCGACGTGGGCCCCATGGTAAGAGCCATTTCTTCAGCCTCAAACCTCACCCTGTCCTGGAGTCCACTTCCGATGCCTCTCCAGCTATCTCCCTGACCTTCTTTCTCTTTGTAGGGCCCACCTGGAGCTCCAGGACCTCGAGGCCCGCAGGGTCCGATTGGAGGGGATGTGAGTATAAATCCTCTTTGTGTCCAGGGCAACGGGGCAGGAGGGCCACTGGGTACATTTGAATGTTGGGGAAAACACCGTCAGTGCATCCAGTGTGTACTTCTTCCTCTTATCTATCTCTCTATCTCTCTATCTCTCTATACACACACACACACTGCCCAATGCATGGCTCAGTCATGAACACAAATGAACACATTAAGCTGCCTTCTACTGAATCAGACCCTTGGTCCATCAAAGTCAGCATTGTCTACTCAGACCGGCAGCAGCTCTCAGGGATCTCAGGTAGAGGTCTTTCACAACACTTACTTGCCTAGTCCCTTTAACTGGAGATGCCGGGGATTGATCCTGGGACCTTCTCATGCCAAGCAGATGCTCTACCACTGAGCCACGGCCCATCCCCTTCTACATAAAACAAACAAGCTGGTTTGCAAGTTACAGAATACACAGGTTACACAGTATTTGCCTGTTGGGGAATTCCACAAGTACATGTGTAGGGTTGCCAGCTCCAGGTTGGGAAATACCTGGATATTTTGGGGGCGGAGCCTGAGGAGGGCAGGGTCTGGAGAGAGGAGGGACTTCGATGCCATCGAATCCAATTGCCAAAACGGCCATTTTCTCCAGGAGAACTGATCTCTGTCGCCTGGAGATCACTTGTAATAGTGGGAGATCGCCAGCCACCACCTGGAGGTTGGCAACCCTATCCACTGAACAAGAAATAAACAAGCAACACAGACCAATAGCGGGAAACACAACAGAGGTGGGACGGGTAAGGGAGAAGGGAGGAGGGGAGGCCAGCTAGATGGAAACCGTTGCTGTCCTCCATCATAGGCCCGGCAGAACTGCTGAGTTCTACAAGCCCTGTGAAATTGCTTTAAGTCCTGCAGGGCCCGAAGCTCACTGGGCAGAGCTTTCCACTGGGCTGGGGTCAGAGCCGCAAAGGCCATGGCTCTGGCTGAGGACAGCCGAATGCTTTTTGGGCCAGGGATCACCTGTTGAGAACCAGTTGAGAAGGCAGGACACTGTGGGGGTGCCGGTCCTTGCTCTTTCTAAAGTGTCTTCTCTAACTCCAGGGCCCACAGGGACAACCTGGTGGCATAGGGCAGCCTGGTCCCGTTGGAGAGAAGGTGAGTTGAAGCCAGGATGCTTGGAGTCGGCACAAATTGGTGAGGGCGAATGGATTCTTCTCCCAACCACCCCGCCCAGTGTAGGTTCCTGAAAGCTCATGTCACCATAAATGTTGTAGTCTTTAATGTGCCGCACAGTTCTTTGTTGTTTGTTCCCAACACGTGTATGTGTGCATGCCCATTTCTCTGGCAGCCCCGTCTTTTGCCAGCAGCAGATGTAGAAAGACTAGGAGCTGTACATGGAGCATAATGGACAAAAATGTACCAGTGTGCCTGGAGACTGTGAACTGTGTGATAAGGCACTGTGAACAGAGAGATAAGAGGGGACATTCCCATTGGTAGCTGGAGGTGCTGTGGGGAGCAGGTGTAAGTCTCTGCCATGCGTGCCAGGACATGTGCCAGAAGAATCATGGGGCAAGTTAGATGTTTGAAGGAAGAAGAGTTGTTTTTTTAAAAAATAATGTTATTAACTTTAATAAGATACAACAATAGAGGAAATACAAAAAAAAGAAAAGAAATTAAGTTACAGTTGAAATCCAAAATTAAACAATGAAATCCAAAATCCAACCATGTCAAAAATTCTTCACTGCAACTTTCAAACTATACAAAAAAAATAGTCATGTATACTCAATTTATTTTGACTTCCCAAGCTTATTCTGGTTGATATTCTTCTGTCCCAATTTTGTCCCGCATTTTGTAAATTACTCTATATTAAAACAATTGTAAATGTAAAAAACTGTCATAATAAACCAATATCTAAATAATATTTGTCTTAACTCATAAATTTATGTGGTCCAATTATGTGGTCCAACAAATTATATCTTCTTTAATTTTTAGGATAATTTCTTTATTATGTACATAAAGTATGTCTCTCTATTTCAGATTATATGAGGTGGGATATATATTTAATCTATTTATCCTATCTATAGGATCAGTCCAAAGTGGTGTTTCATTTTTGAAATTTAATTTATATTTATCCCAAATTTTAAATAAGCTTTTTCTAATGAAATGTTTTTTTAAAAAATTGTCAGCCAGAATTTTGTCGTCGAAAAGATATGCATGCCAACCAAAACCTTCCCCTTTTCCCTCTAAATTAAGTAGCTTTTTATTTTTTAGAGTAATCCATTCTCTTGCCCATGTCAAACAAGCTGCTTCATAATAAAGATTTAAGTCAGGAAAATTTAAACCTCCTCTAGATTTATCATCGATTAAGTTCAAGTATTTTATTCTTCCTCTCTTATTTCCCCATACAAATCTTAATAGTACACCTAGCTTTTCTCTGCCTTAAATGAGTCTCAGAGCAGCTTACAATCCCCTTCCCTTCCTCTCCCCACAACAGACACCTTGTGAGGTAGGTGGGGCTGAGAGAGATCCAAAAGTGCTGTGATTGCCCAAAGTTCCCCAGCAGGCTTCATGTGGAGGAGTAGGGAATCAAACCCGGTTCTCCAGATTGGAGATGCCGCTCTTAACCACGACACCACGCTGGAACGTCCATAGACGGGGAGACAGGGAAAGTTTTCTCTGGCTAAGCAAGGAACCAAAAAGCAACACTTAATTTATAAAGGGAGAGGCCAGAAAATGAAGCTTGCTTGAGGCTGCAGCCTCTGGGGTGGAGGCCCTACTTCCACAACGGCAGTTATGGGACAGAAGGTTGCACTTCCACAGTCATGGAGGGGTGAGGCACTCTGCGCATGCTCAAGTGTGCTTTCCTTACCCATCAACATCTGCATCTGAAACAGAGGGAAACGGTGTTCTTCTGGAGTGGTGGCTGTGAAAACAATGACTCGGTGACGGATGTGCCATGCCCCTCTGGACAGAGATCAGCCTGTAGAACAGGCAGCTGCGAGTCTAATTTTCTAGGCAGCCATGTGAAGT
This sequence comes from Euleptes europaea, assembly GCF_029931775.1. Taxonomy (NCBI): domain Eukaryota; kingdom Metazoa; phylum Chordata; class Lepidosauria; order Squamata; family Sphaerodactylidae; genus Euleptes; species Euleptes europaea. The sequence goes on from NC_079312.1 coordinate 172,007,611, forward strand.
AGAAATAGCGGCATCTGGAAAAGGTGCCAGTAACCCCTAGGAAGTCTTTCCCCAGGTTGTACTAATGCAGGTGTTTAATATGCCTAAACGCTTTTTTTTGGGGGGGGGAGGGTCTGAGTTAGGGTTGGCAGGTCCCTCTTTGCCCCCGGTGGGAGGTTTTGGGGGCGGAGCCTGAGTAGGGCATGGTTTGGGGAGGGGAGGGATTTCAGTGCCATAGAGTCCAATGGCCAAAGCGGCCATTTCCTCCCGGGGAACTGATCTCTATCGGCTGGAGATCGGTTGTAATAGCGGGAGATCTCCAGCTAGTACCTGGAGGTTGTCAACCCTAGTTTGAGTCCCCTGTGTTGCAAACGCCAGACCCCAGGTCAGATCTGGAGACGCTTCAGGCTAGGCCAGGAGTGGAGAGGTTCATTCTCTGCTTCTCTCTCATTGCACAGGGTGAACCGGGTGAAGCAGGGGACCCTGGACCGCCTGGGGAACCAGGCCGAGCGGTGAGTCTCTTTTGGGGAGTGGCCGAGGGACAATGCAGTGCACCATTCCTTCTAGGGTTACCTTGCTTCAGCGCACCCTCTGCTCATGGCTAAGTAAATCTACCCAGGTGGTAGTCACTGGTGTAGTTGGCTCTCTGCAGAGATGTGACGCTCCCCCCAACATTAAGTGACCATCCCAAGAAGCTGCTTTTGCAAATCTGTTGCCAGGAACAACACCTGACCAGCATATTTCTGTGTGTGTTTTTGCAGGGAGTGAAGGGCTATGCAGGTGAAAAAGGAGATTCCGGCCCAACAGGAGCTGCTGGGTCCCCTGGCAAGAAGGGTCCCCCAGGAGAAGATGGGGCCAAAGGGAATCTGGTGAGTACTGGCTTCTGAATGTAAACGAGGGAGGGCAGTCTGTTTGCAAGAAAACGTCTTGCACCATAGAATCATAGAGTTGGAAGGGACCACCAGGGCCATCAAGTCCAACCCCCTGCATAATGTAGGAAATTCACAACTACCTCCCCCCTCCACACCCCTAGTGACCAGAAGATGGCCAAGATGTCCTCCCTCTCATCATCTGCCTAAGGTCACAGAATCAGCATTGCTTAGTTCTTATGCAGTCTTAGTTCCATGCAGTCTGAAAAGAAGAGAGTCTGCCCCCATAGATCACCCAATTTTGCAATGCCCAATGGAAAAGATTCCACAATTTTTCTAAGGCTGATGGAACAGATGCTCTGATTCCACAGCCTAGAGGACTGAGAGTCAGAGCTGCGAAAAGTCATAGGATGATTACAGTGGGAGGAACCCAAAGGTCATTTGTTCCAGCTCGCTAGCGCAAGAGAGGACAATTAAAGACTGCCTTGTAGGGTTTTGCATATCGATAAACCTGAAGAGAGCTGCTGCTATTGTAGGATTTCTGTGTTGGGCTATATGGTACTCATTGGCTGCTCATATCCTCCATCACAGGGCCCAATAGGCTTTCCCGGTGACCCAGGCCCATCTGGAGACCCTGGCCCTCCTGTGAGTATCAGTCTTTCCAATAATCCACTAGAATGTTGCATTCTGTTTCTGGGATGGGGGATGTTGCTTTAGATGGGCAACTGTAGGAGAAGAAAGGACAAAGGTGAGCAAGGTGCAAAATTGAGAGTTCATTTAGCTTTTCTAGATCCCTACGCTTTTCACAATTTGCTTTGCCAGGGGATCTTCTATAGAAATTTCTCGGCTCTCACCCCAGTGCCGGATGCTCTAGCAATTTCCTCCCAAAACTCTATGGCAGCCACTTGGCCATCACGGGTTGACCTTGTACCAACCACCCTGGCTCTGCATATCCTGCCTCATGGATGTTTTAAAGGAGTAAAACTGGACTGGCCCCGTAATGCCAGAATACCCTGGAGAAAGGGTGCATTAAAATATATAGCAGGAACCTCCAGAGTGCTTTTCCATCTCTCGCAATCTAGACTTGTTAGACAATTAAGAACCATCTTCAAGAAAATTGCACCCATTTCAACAGATAGCAGAACTTTACGTTTTGAATTCAAGATTTTGAGTGCTGAAAGGGCTCCCCCCCCCTTTGCAAATCCAGCTTTTGAACAAAGATTCTCGATAAACGTTTTAGTCTCGTTATGCAGTAATGTAAAGTATTTAGGAATCAATTCATCGTATCTCCCCCCCCCCATATTTAGATGGCAACTTCACCAGTGGCTGGCCTGCTTGGAGACCTGCTGGTTTTGCAACTTGGAATGAGTCTTCTCAGTGACCAAAGCATGGTGTAGTGATTAAGAGCGGTGGAGTCTGATCTGGAGAACCAGGTTCGATTCCCCACTCCTCCACATGAGAGGCGGAAGCTAATCTGGTGAAGTGGATTTGTTTCACCCCTGTGACACACGAAGCCAGATGGGTGACCTTGGGCGAGTCACACTCTCTCAGCCCCACCTACCTCACAGGGTGTCTGTTGTGGGGAGGGGAAGGGAAGGTGATTGTAAGCCGGTTGAGTCTCCCTGAAGTGGTGCAGAAAGTCGGCATATAAAAACCAACTCTTCTTCTTCTTCTTCAAAGTACCCATGCAGGAAGGGTATCAGGACATACATCAACAAAGGAGTACCTTTCCCCCCCTTTCAGATACTTCCTAGTGGCAGTTCAGTGTGGCAGCCACTGGGTAGGGGCTTCTATCCCTGTCATGTTCACACTGGTCTTCCTCCTTCATCTGGGCTACCAACAAATTGATGTGGAGATCAACAGAGCTTTTGGATACAGATCGAGCTGATTTCAGCATGCCCAGGGTTTGACCTCCGCTATTTGGAAATTTCTTAGGATCTTCTCAGTCCCACATGTTCTGTAATGGGGAATGCTGAAGACAAATTAGGGTAAAGGTAGTCCCCTGTGCAAGCAGCGGGTCATTACTGACCCGTGGGGTGACATCACATCCCGATGTTTGCTAGGCAGTATGTGATTGCCATTGCCTTCCCCAGTCATCTACACTTTACCCCCGGCAAGCCGGGTAATTCAAATCCCCATGCGGCCATGGGAGCTTTCTGGATGATCCTGGACCTGTCACTCGCTCGACCTAACCTACATGATAGGGTGGTGGTTGTGAGAACAAAATGGAGGAGAGAGAATGATGCTGTAAGCCACTTTGGGCCCACCTTAGGGAGAAAAGCGGGATATACATACCTAAGAACACAAGAAAAGTCCTGCTGGATCAGACCAAGGCCCATCAAGTTTAGCAGTCTGTTCACACAGTTGCCAAACAGGTGCCTCTAGGAAGCCCATAAGCAAAATGACTGCAGCAGCATTGTCCTGCCTGTGTTCCACAGCACCTAATATAATAGGCATGCTCCTCTGATCCTGGAGAGAACAGGGATGCATCGTGACTAGTATTCATTTTGACTAGTAGCCATGGATGGCCCTCTCCTCCATGAACATGTCCACTCTCCTCTTAAAGCCTTCCAAGTTGGCAGCCATAAGAAGAGCCCTGCTGGATCAGACCAAGGCCCAACACGTCCAGCAGTCTGTTCACACAGTGGCCAACCAGGTGCCTCTAGGAAGCCCACAAACAAGACTATTTATTGAAGCATTGTTGTCCTGCCTGTGTTCCACAACACCTAATAGAATAGGCATGTTCCTCTGATCCTGGAGAGAATAGGGATGCATCATGACTAGTATCCATTTTTGCTAGTAGCCATGGATAGCCCTCTCCTCCATGAACCTCTTCAGGCCTTCCAAATAAAGAAATAAATACAAGTGGGTATCAAGTACAACTGGGGTACTAACATTAAAAACTAGATGTTTAAAAAAAGTCTGAAAAAGCTTTATGGTTTGAATGTGTAAACGGTTAAGATTTGGGGGAGAGAAGGAATAAGCCCAGAATTAGGGAAAGAGGCAGAAAGCGACATCTATCACATTCTGTTTCTTCTCTGGTGTTGAGACGACTGTTCAATGGGAGAGGATGGGTAGATTTCAACGCTAATTTGTACCTTTCTTCTTCTGTTCAGGGTCTTGATGGCGGTCCTGGTGAGAAAGGTGATGTGGGGGATCCTGGACTGCTAGTGAGTATGACAGGCATGAGTTTTGGGGAGCAATCCCTCAACCCCCCCTCCAACACTGTTGTTGATTTTGTTTAGGTTTTTTTAATGGCCCAAAGGCAACTGTATATCATTAAAACAGACACAGGATGTCACTACACTATTGATTTCAACAAGTTTAGCTATTGTTCCCTCTCCCAAGGAACTAGGGGAACTGCAGTTCTCCTGTGGCTTTGATTCCCAACATACCATCCATGAGCGCCATGGTACCCAGTGCTGTGTTTCCTGGTGCCCACCTCTTTCTTCACCAAAGCAAAGTGCCTGCCCTGACTTTCTTCCACTTCAGAACAGAAGCTGCTTCAGAACAAGCCAAGAGATGTCACCTGTATTTCTGCAGGGAAGGAGGGTTGCCAGCCTCCAGGTGGTGGCTGGAGATCTCCCACTATTACAACTCATCTCCAGGCGATAGAGATCAGTTCCCCTGGAGAAAATGGCTCCATTGAAAGGTGGATGCTATGGCATTAGACCCCTTTGAGGTCCCTCCCCTCCCCAAATCCCACCTTCCTCTGGGTCCACCCCCAAAAACCTCCTGCCGGTGGCGAAGAGGGACCTGGCAACCCTACCTGTGGTTGAGAACAGCAACCGTTTCCATCTTGGCTGGCCACCCTCCCTTCTCTCCCTTACCTTTTTTACTTTGCATTTTTTAGTTTATTAGTGTTTGGTTGGCACCTACTGCTGCAGTGATTAAGAGGCACCACTAGCATTTTAAATGTTGAGCAGTTTAACTGTAATTGTGATGTTTTAAGTTGTTAGAACATCTTGTGAGCCGCCCTGAGCCTGGCGTTGCTGGAGAGGGGCGGGATAGAAATGGCAAAATAACAATTAATAAATACAGGGAAATAACTAAAGGGAACTCTACAGAATTTGTCAAAGGCTTTCACAGTCAGAGTTCATTTATTTCTGATTTATTTTTAGGGACCCCCGGGAGCTTCTGGGGAGCCAGGTCCTCATGGATCTCCAGGGAAGAGGGTAAGTTGCCATTTCAAGGTCTAAAAAGCTGTGTACTTTGCATGTGTAAACTGTCCTATCTTTCACAGCCTTGCTCAGGTCTTGCGGACTGAAGGCCGTGGCTTCCTTTATTGAGTCAACCCATCTCATGTTGGGTCTTCCTCTTTACCTACTGCCTGCAACTGTTCCTAGCATTATTGTCTTTTCCAGTGAGTCTTGTTTCCCTAGAGCTTTAGATTTCCTGAAACATCCTTCAAAACAAATCATGAATCCAGACGGGGAATGAGCATTGCTTTTTGGCAGCATGATTTGCTTTGCTTTTTCCCTAGACAATCTTTCTCTGAAAGTTGGATAGGGGTTTTGAAAGATGAGAGCCCTCCATTTCAATTAAACTATTTCACACGGTGATGTCATGTCTATGTTCCAGGGACCTCCTGGGCCAGTGGGCCGTGAAGGCCGACAGGGCGAGAAAGGGGCCAAGGTAAGAGAGTTTATACAACTCCCAGCAAAAAGATTCACCTGGGCTTCTAATAACTCTTGTCTGTTTCAGTTTTCTCATCTGTCCCATTTCTGGGTCCCTCATCCCCCCCACCCCCATCCCAGCATCCCCACTGGAGGAATGCACCCTGGAATGGGTAACTCTGCATAACCCCTGGGGAGGTGGACAGCTAGGGTTGCCAGCCTCCAGGTGGTGGCTGGAGATCTCTCACCCTTATAACTGATCTCCAGGTGACAGAAATCAGTTCCCCTGGAGATAGGGTTGCCACCCTCAAGGTATTCGCTGGAGATCTCCTGCTATCGCAACTGATCTCCAGCCGATAGAGATCAGTTCACCGGGAGAAAATGGCCACTTTGGCAAGTGGACTCTATGGCATTGAAGTCCCTCCCCTCTCCAGACCCTGCTTTCCTAAGGCTCTACCCCAAAATCTCCAGGTACTTCCAAAACCTGGAGTTGGCAACCCTCTAAGCAGCCAGAACCTGAGCCAATCAAATGTCATTACAATGTGTGTCTTTTTCTGTCTTCAGGGGGAGCCTGGCACGGAAGGGCCCCCGGGAAAGACGGGCCCTGTGGGCCCCCAGGGGCCCCCAGGCCGAGCTGGCTCAGAAGGTCTACGTGGGATTCCTGGCCCAGCAGTGAGTGCCTTCACTTGTAAGCACGCGGCAGGGGGTCTTGATGCCAGATAGTGGGGGTACATCTTCCTATGGCTTCACATGAGTGGAAGAAAAACTAGAGGAGGAAAGGCAGGGTTAGCCATCCTTCCTCTATTTAAAAAGGGTGGAAGAAATAAAGGATAGACTGCTATTGGTCAATGTTTTCCACATGGGAGAGGACTTGGAAGCAATGAATGTTGTTGTTGTTTTTAATCTATTTATCTTTGGGCTTGTAACCCGCCCTCTATCCCGGCCAAAGCTGGGCTCAGAGTGGTTAACATCAGGTAAAAACAATACGTACAATAAAATATACAGGGGGGGGGGAAATTAAATCCTCGTTAAAATCACTAATGGTTTGGACTCTGATCTGGAGAACCGGGTTTCATTCCCCACTCTTCACATTAGCGACAGATCTGGAGAACCGGGTTTCATTCCCTACTCCTCTGCCTGAACAGTGGAGGCTAATCTGGTGAACTGGATTGGTTTCCCCGCTCCTACACACGAAGCCAGTTGGGTGACCTTGGGCTAGTCACAGCTCTCTCAGCCCCACCCTCCTCACAGGGTGTCTGTTGTGGGGAGGGGAAGGGAAGGCGATTGTAAGCCAGTTTGATTCTCCCTTAAGTAGTAGAGAAAGTCGGCATACAAAAACCAACTCTTCTTCTTCCTCCTCATGCTAAGAGAAGTCTGGCACTCAGAGGCAATGCTTGGAAAGGTCATGGGATCCTGCCTCTTGGCTCTCTCCCTGTCTTAAGGAGGACTCTTCGAACTGATAATTCCAGATGGATAGCTGTACTAGTCTGTAGCAATCAAATAATGCAGGGATCCAGTGAAACTTTAGGTCATAGGTTGCCAAACATTTCTTTACTGAGAGCTATTTCTGAGTAACAGCGGACGTTCCAAGCTATCCTCCCCACCCCAATATGTTACCAATTTTTTTTTCTGTCCTAGAAACAGAACGTCGACTAGGACAAGCCCCAGAAATGGAGCTATTAGCTAAGCAGCATATACAAAAACCCAATGTTTCATTATAATTTATTGCGGTGATTGATCAGTATTACAAAGTTAAAACATAATTAAAACAATAGTTCAATACAATAACAAAAATAGCTGCATGACCATTTGAGCTAGTCAAATGGGTTGAAAACTCTGCAAAGCTTAAAAGAAAAAGTCTAGAGCAGATTTTTTTTTCTAGACCTTTTTCTGCATCTTCTAGGCTAGAGGTTGCAAGAGCTATTCTGCTGCAGCCGGCAAGATACATGTACATCATGTGTTACCTGTTGGCAGGGCCAGAGCTTGGGGGGCAGGCGAGGAGGGCAGCCGCTGCCCCTGTGGCATGCAGAGGGCAGCAGAACTGCCCCTCCAACCGACCTGCTCCTCCTGTAGGAGAGGAAGTTCTGCCACCCTCCCTGCATGCCACAGGGGCGGCGGCTGCCCTCCCCGCCAGCTATGGCCCTGCCAGTTGGAGACCCCAGGTTAAGAGGCTAACACAATTTATACTGGCATAAGCTTTTGTGAGTCAGATCTCACATCATCTGACGCCTCACAAAAGCTTGGTGGTGGTGGAAGTTGCTGGCAAGCCGCAGCCAACTTCTGGCGAGCCCGCAGGGTTTTCAAGGCGAGAGATGGACAGAGGTGGTTTGCTGTTGACTACCTACACGTAGTAGCCCCAGACTTCTTTGGTGGTCTCCCCACCAGTAGTGACCAGGGCCGACCCTGCTTAGCTTCCGAGATCTGACGAGATCGGGCTAGCCTGGGCCATCCAGTTCAGGGCCAGGACTTATCCCGGAATAAATTTTGCTAGTGCCTAAAGGGCCATCGGATTAGGGTCGCCAACCTCCAGGTATTAGCTGGAGATCGCCTGCTATTACAAACTGATCTCCATCCAATAGAGATCAGTTCCCCTGGAGAAAATAGCCACTTTGGCCATTGGACTTGATGGCGTTGAAGTCCCTCCCCTCCCCAAACCCCGCACTCCTCAGGCTTCGCCCCAAAAACCTACATCGGATACCTGCTTGATCTTTTAATGAAATGTGCGTGATTTAACGGAGTTGTTGACAACTGGGTAAAGCAACCTAATCTTTCTCCGAAAGCAGGTCTTGCAGCAGTGGAGGCAGCTTTTCTGGCCCTGGCCTGGTGGAATAGTCTCCCTAGCGATACCAGGGCCCTGTGGGACCTTACGGAGTTCCGCAGTGCCTGTAAAATGGAAGTATTCCACCAGGCCTACAACAGAGGAAAGCCACAAGTTCATCCATTATTGCGGGCCTCCCCATCCTCCCTCCCATTCTTCACATCTGTGGGTAGGGTTGCCAACCTTCAGGGACCTGGAAACCCTATCTGTGGGGGGGTTGGCGCCTGGGTCATTTTTAAGGCCACCTGGTTTATGGTTTTAATATGATGTTTTAAATTATTGTTTTATGGTTTTGTGTATCTTAAAGGTTGTTATCCTCCCTGAGCCTGGCCTTGGCTGGGAATGAGGGCAGGCTATAAATTCGGGGTGGGTGGGAGGATTAATAAAAATACATAAATAAATAAACCAGCAAAGAAAAGTGTCAGCCTGTAGTATCCTTGTGGGCATGCATACACTGCCGCTGTATCGCACCCTATTTACAGACACTGTGTTTTTGTATGTGAATTATTACTTACGTGTCCTTTTGTGCGCTGGTGCATTTCCCCTGCTCCCACCCCTGTTTGGCTCAGGGATATGTAACATCCCTCCCTCCCCCATAACATCCTCCTTGAATTCCAAAAATGCCATTTGTTACAACTTTGCACCTCCTTCCTCCAACAGGGTGAACAAGGACTGCTCGGAGCACCGGGTCAGGCAGGTCCACCGGGGCCCATGGTGAGTGGTAGAAGAGGACAGATCTCTGGTCTTTACAAAGGACAATCAGATCACATCCCCAAGTGTTTTTTTTCCTAAACACCTGCTACCAGCATGGTAGAGAGCCAGCTTGGTGTAGTGGTTAAGACCGGGGTTTGGAGTGGTGGACTCTAATCTGGAGAACCGGGTAGGTTTCCCCACTCCTCCACATGAGCGGCAGATGCTAATCTGGTGATCCAGGTTGGTTTCCCCACTCCTCCACATGAAGCCAGCTGAGTGATTTTGGGCTAGTCACAGTTCTCTCTGAACTCTCTCAGCCTCACCTACTTCGCAAGGCGTCTGTTGTGGGGAGGGGAAGGGAAGGTGATTGTAAGCCGGCTTGATTCTTCCTTAAGTGGTAGAGAAAGTCGGCATATAAAAACCAACTCCTCTTCTTCTACCAGCAACCCTGTTTTGTCTTCAAGACTCCTGAACAGCTCCTTTTCTTTTTCTCCCTTTTGATGCCTTTGAATTATAATGGCTTTTCCCTGAGTATTTATTTAATGCGAGGAGATAGCATTATGCGCACTTTGAGGGACTACAAACAAAAAAGCTCATCAATGGAATAAGCACACATAATCTCCAAACACAGTCTTTTTCAATGGAGGTGGTTCTCTTATTCAGCTGTGAGTCACCGAGTGATGTCATGTTTCGCAATCTGCATGCATTGTGAGTCAACCCGCATTCTTCATCTAGTAGGTCTCAATTAGCTGAAATCCTACAACATCCATCTCCTAGAGCTGTGGGCCACGATGATCCAAAAGCATCAAAAAGCTTGTTGACGCCGTTATTTTTCTTCACAGGGTCCCACTGGACTTCCGGGCCTCAAAGGCGATCCTGGGTACAAGGGAGAAAAGGTGAGTGCAGGCAGGCATTACCCGAGGAGACACCTGCTACCTGGAGGGAAGATCGTGTGACACATCTAAAATTCCCGGTTCTCCTGTTCTAAGAAAGGCTTCGTGTGCTTTGAGAGCCAGCGTGGTATAGTGGTTAGGAGCGGTGGACTCTAATCTGGAGAACCGGGTTTGATTCCCAGCTCCTCCACATGAAGCCTGCTGGGTGACCTTGGCTAATCACAGTTCTCTCCGAACTCTCTCAGTCCCACCTACCTCACTGGGTGTCTGTTGTGGGGGGAGGAAGGGAAGGAGACTGTAAGCCAGTGTGATTCTCCTTAAAAGATAGAGAAAAACTGCATATAAAAACCAACTCTTCTTCTACTACTACTACCTAATTAAATCCTCCCTTTTCACTTTGATCTGTGGGATTAAGTGAAGCCTTGAAAACTTCGGGTTGGGAGTGGGTGCGTAACTCAGCAACAGAGAATCTGCTTGGCATGCCAGAGATCCCAGGTTCAATCCCTGGTGTTACCAGTTAAAAGGATGAGGCACTTAGTAATTTGAAAGACCTCTCCGAAAGATCCTTCAGAGCTGCTGCTTGACAAAGTACAAAAAGCTCATGTCGATAGACAAACAGTCTGACTAAATAAAAGGCAGCTTGCTTCTTCATGGTCTCGGTGCATGGGTTTTATGCCTGTGAAGGAGCCAACCTTGGAAATTTCTGGTGAGAAGAAGAAGATGAGGAAGAGGAGTAGTTCGTTTTTATATGCCGACTTTCTTTACCACTTAAGGAAGAATCAAAGCGGCACACAATCACCTTCCCTTCCCCGCCCCACAACAGACACTCTGTGAGGTAGGTGAGGCTGAAAGAGCTCTAAGAGAGCTGTGACTAGCCCAAGGTCACCCAGCTGGCTTCATGTGGAGGAATGGGGAAACCAACCCGATTCACCAGATTAGCCTCCGCCGCTCATGTGGAGGAGACGGGAATCAAACCTGGTTCTCCAGATCAGACTCCACCACTCCAAACCACCGCTCTTAACCACTAACCACGCTGGCTCATAAAATGCCCCTCTGCCTCAGCATGGAGATGCTCCGCACATACCCACTCAGTTCCAATTAGTCCACCGCATGGTAGACAGCTTCAGGAACTTCTTCCGAGCTTTTTCCTTCACTCGTGAGCTACTTCACTTGGATTCATTGCCTTTTCTAGATTTTTTCCCCCGGGCTCTGGCTCTCTCTCCTCCCACCTTTGTCCATGGCAAAAACGACATCTTTTTAGACGTGCTGGGGCTATGGCGGGGAAGAAGGGGTCATTGACAGATGGTCACAGTCACTGCCTCCTCTGCCTTGGAGAGACCCATAGCACCGACACCTGTAAGCATTGCCTAAAGTAGGGGTGTCAAACATATGGCCCAATATGAACAATTCAACATAGTACCAATGCCCTTGTTAACAAAATGCAACAGGTGCGCGCAGACTGCTGGTATGAATTGGTAATGAGAACCATGAGCCTATAATGCGTACATATGTTTATCCGATTCAGGCACCTATGCATCAGTGTCCTATAGGGTTGCCATCTCCGGGTTGGGGAATACCTGGAGATTTGGGGGGGGGGGCGTGGAGCCTGAGGAGAGCAGGGTTTGGAAAGGGGAAGGACTTCAGTGCCATAGTGTCCAATTGCCATTTTCTCCAGGGGAACTGCTTTCTATCACCTGGTGATCTCCAGCCACCACCTGGAGGTTGGCAACCCTAATGTTCTAGATTTCCTCAACAACTGATTCTATGACAGTCGGCAGATCATGAGAGGGAGAGCATCTTGGCCAACTTCTGGGCATGGAGTTGGGGTCACTGGGGGTGTGGGAGGGGAGGTAGTTGTGAGTTTCCTGCATTGTGCAGAGGGTTGGACTAGATGACCCTGGTGGTCTCTTCCAACTCTATTATTCCAACTGGATCAGGTCACATGTTTCTACAAGAGATCTTCCCTTTCTTCCTGAGTTTCCCCTGTTCCTTTCTAGGGTCATGCTGGACTCATTGGGTTGATCGGCCCCCCAGGTGAGATGGGTGAGAAAGGTGACCAGGGGCTGCCAGGGAACCAGGGAACACCAGGCCCTAAGGGCGACCCCGTGAGTAGATGAGAGCTGAGTTCAGGTGGGGAGGGAGGGGTGTGGGGGAGGGCTTTTGCAGCTTGGCTGGCGGAAATCCCCACAATACCTAACGTCTGCTCTCCAATAGGGAATTGTTGGACCATTTGGCCCTCCAGGCCCACCAGGATCTCCCGGACTCTCTGTAAGTACCTCCCCTACTTCTGTCCAATAGTTCCCAAGTTCCCACTTCCTTCCTTCCTTTTCAGTTGTCGTTGTTGTAGTTGTAATTAATAATTAATAATAATAAATATTATTATTATTAATAATAATATGTTGCTTATTCCTAATCACTATCCCTTCCTTATTGAGACTGCCTGTATCTCCTTTCCTTTATTCTTTCCCCTCTGATTAGTTCCCTGCCATTATGATGGTTTTAAGGGCGAAAATAGAATTTGAATAGATACTGGAGAATTTTAACTGTAACTTGTATGGTTTATTGTTGTATATGTTGTAAGCCACCCTGAGCCCGACCTGCTTGGGGAGGGCTGAGGAAGGAAGGAAGGAAGGAAGGAAGGAAGGAAGGAAGGAAGGAAGGAAGGAAGGAAGGAAGGAAGGAGGGAAGGAGGGAAGGAAGGAAGGAAGGAAGGAAGGAAGGAAGGAAGGAAGGAAGGAAGGAAGGAAGGAAGGAAGGAAGGAAGACATGGCAACTCTGTGATGCACAGATAGCGATGCACAGGCATATGGCTCAGTGAATATCCAGATATTCAACCACTATGCAGTCTATCCCATATAATGCAACTTAGCATCCTAGTGCTTCTCTCCTGTTGTGGTCTTCTCCGTCCTTATCCTACGCTGTGTGGGTTTTTTGTTTTTTTTACTACCGTTTGACGTGCTCTTAAAATGTATTTTAGTTTTAGTTTTAATTGTTTTTATGAATTATGTTTATGTTATGTTTTATCTGATAGTCTAGGAACCTAGAAGGTTGAGCCTCAACAATTATTTTTTATAAATATATATTCATTATTAAGTGAAATTGTTCTTTAAATGAGTTAAAAGCTTAAGCCCCAAAAAGTAAATTACATACATGTAAGAAGTCACATAAAACAACTCAATTGGCTGCACTATAAAAACCTCAAGGCCATATGCATTTCGGCCCATAGGGACTTCTTCGGTGGTCACAATGCAGAGTATGCACAAGTCTACAATCAACCAATGTCATAATTTTTGTAATCGTCAATGCAGGATGCATATGACACAGTTCATTGTTGGGGCTCCAAATACAGACAAAAGTAAAACGAGGCCTGAACTCATCCTGGATCATTTAAATAAGCATGATGCAACCATGCTCCTTAGGGTTGCCCACCTCCAATTACTGTAACCATAAAGAAATACCTCTGTACTGTTACCATAGGTTTAGAAATTAGTACAGGAAATTATTGATATCAACAATGCAAAACAAATTGTATTAAATGCTGGAAGACAAATAATGCTAAAGTGCTATATACAAATAGTCAATGCAATATATACAACAATTTATATAAGTCCATATATATGTCAAATGATGTCCAAGGTGGTAATCATCATGCTGAAGAATAAGATGGAAAGATGGGATACGATCGTTTCGAAGTGTTCTTCAGTCCCAATTATATCACCAAGAGTGTATGCACTCGTTTCAATCACAACTCATTGTCTTAACCCACAAGGGGAATTAACAAGTTCCTCAAAGAGATACAAGTTGTAGCTGCACAATGACTCTTTGCAATAATCAATAGTTCCAAAGGACTCAAATATGCCAGTGCAAGCTAGGTAAACACAGCATCTTACAGTAGGTATACAACGTTCCCACAAGGGATACAAAGTGTAGCAGCCATGGTTTTTGCTGTAAAGTAAAAGTACTAGCTGAAGATCTCCTGCTACTACAACTGATCTCCAGCCGACAGAGTTCAGTTCTGGGAGAAAATGGCCACTTTGGCAACTGGACTCTATGGCATTGAAGTCCCTCCCCTCCCCAAACCATGCCCTACTCAGGCTCCGCCCCCAAAACCTCCCGCTGGTGGCGAAGAGGGACCTGGAAACCCTAGTGCTCCTGTTGGCTGTACAACTTCCAGCATGTGTTCGTATGTCAGCCTGTGGAAGAGAGTCACCTCGGTGGCCCTCATTGGGCAGGAGGGTGGCATCCAAAAATGTGTAAATAAATAAATAATAAACAAGGGCACCTTCTCCTTGCCAGACTCCATGTTCTCCTCACCACCCTCCCTTCCACACCTGCATCTTTGCTCAATCTGTATCTCTTCCCCCTCCCCTTGTGTGAATCACATCTCCCTTCTCATAAGATCTCTCTGCACACACGGATGCCTTTCACTAGTGAAATCTCTTTTGTTTTTGTTTCTTATTATATAAAATTAATAAAGACAAATAGAACTGAGATTACTACAAATGAAGTAGAAGTAGAAGGACTGATGCCGAGGATTCCCTTGAGGATAACACAGTAAATGTAATATATCATGGGAAGCATATCATTACTTAGAAAAAGTTACAGCTTTCAGTAGTAAATACAAGAATACACAATATGTGGTAAGCTAGATGATTAAATTATACAAATCGCCAGACTATTTCTATTCGTCCCTGTGTAGATGGATTCTCAGGTGGTTTGAGCAAATAAGTATGATGTAATGATAAGATATTTCTACTGTAAGTTCAAAGATCTAATATTACTTTGCAATATTCAGCTTGAATTGACTCCATTAATACTCTGGTTTCTCTTCAGATCATATAAATCTTTCGCCTTTTAGCTCAAATCACTTTTGTATTTACACAGGGACCTCTTGGGCAGAAAGGCAGCAAAGGCTCCCCGGTAAGTATCATCAGTCCTAGTTAGCGCTTGGACAGAAGGGCTTGGACAGGGGATGTCTGCACTTTTTCCAAAGAAGCATTTCTCTGTGAAGGGGGACCAGATTCCATTGTCAGGAAAGCCTGAATCATTATACAGGTGCAGTGGATTTTGCATACGTTGGCTAATGGATAATTAGTCTGGCTTTCGTACATCATGGGGGGAGGCCCTGAGGGACACCACAGCCCAGTTCCTGCTCAGCTCCCCTTTCTGAGATTTTAAGGCCTGATTCTCAGACAAGTGATAACATCACTTTCTGGGCTGTACCCCTAGGGGCTCAGATCAGAGCCAGTTCCAGATTTTGTGGGGGGGGGCCCCCTCTCCTCTCGCCTACACTGTACTATCTTATCAGCACTCAAGGCCAGACACCTTGTCTTCATAGACAATTAGGGTTTTTTTTTATAATAGCAAAGGCAGAAGGAACACATGTCAGGGTACAGAGGTTCCTTTTTTATGCAGAGGGGAACCTAACAGAATAATAAAGATGGCTCCACCTACACCAAGTTAAAATTCACTTACGTATGTAAGTAGGTAAGTAAGTAAATATTTTTATTTGTAGAGAGCCAACGGCCATTACAAGGTAAATTAAACTATAAAGCAAGAAAATTATACAATAAAGATAAAAGATAAAATGCAAAATGCCATATAGATTATGATAAAATAAAATATAATTAAAATATATCCTAGCTGGCCATCAGTTCTGGCTAGTTACATTCTTTGGCACCAGTCTGGCTCTTATCTTTCTAGCTGCTAGAGTGAAAAAGTGACAGCCTGTAAGTGATAAATTAGTCGGTATCTGACAATAAAAATACTAATTTATTGGAATCAGGAAACGAGTTTAACCCAGTTAATATGGTACAAAGGAATTTTCCCCTCGATATTGCATAAAGAGGACAGGCTAAAATATAATGGGGTATGTATGTATGTATGTATGTATGTATGTATGTATGTATGTATGTATGCATGCTAATTCAACCTGACTGCTCTTTGTTTCTGTCCCTTAATACATTTCTAGTTTTTTCCCCTCACTTTTGTGTGAAGAGTAACCTGAGAGATCTGCCTCGTTGAGCAACCTATATATAGAAAAAGAGCCTAAGAAAGTGGGGACCCTTTTTGTAGGAACCAGGAGACAGAGAAGAGCCAAGGTGTCCCCCCCCCCATCCATAATTGAAAACCTTAATAGTGCAGCTAGGTTTATCATCCCTGAAGACTGAACAGTTGGCAAGGGATGCTTGAAAGGTTCCACGTTCTTCCCCTCAACCGTGGGAACCCCTCTGACAGCCTGTGTCCCAGGCTACGCCCAGCAGGGGCAGTTGTTACAAGACTGCAGCATTTAGGTAATCTCTTGTGCCAGTTTTCAGGTGTCTTATCAATTTACAGGTTTGCAGGACCTTACCTTGAATGTCAGACTTTGAACAACGTTCTTTGTTCGGTTTTCTGATAAGTTCCAGTTCTGATAAGTTCCTCGAGTTTTAATTTGTTACTAAAATGTAACTTTTATCCATGATTGATTTTTAAAAAAATGTTTAACTCTTGTAAAAGCCATATGCAATAAACTGAACCTTGAACCTTTACGCAATTGAAGCTTACCTTTAAAAAAATGTACATAAGAGATAAATTCATTCTACCTCACTTCTAACCAATACTGTCTATTCTATAATTTTAACCCATTCTCTCCTCTCTCTTTCTCTTGTCCCTCTCTCTCCCCTTGACTGTTTAGCTTCCAGCTGAAAAGAACCATCTTTCTCTGTCTCATATTGAATCCTGGCTGAGGTACTCTTTTCCCTTCAACCAATGGCAAGCTCCTTTATGATCGGTATTGATCATCCAATAGAAAGCCAGCCTTTTCAGCGCCTTCGCCTGCCCAGGCTTCTCTTATAGCCAGCATGGTTTAGTGTTTAAGAGTGGTGGTTTGGAGCGGCGGACTCTGATCTGGAGAACCAGGTTTGATTCCCCACTCCTCCACATGACACTTGGATCTGGAGAACCAGATTTGAGTCCTCACTCCTCCACATGAGGAGCGGGCTCTAGTCTGGTTTACAGGGTTGGTTCCCCCACTCCAACACATGAAGCCAGCTGGGTGACCTTGGGCTAGTCACAATTCTCTTAAGAGCTCTCTCAGCCCCACCTACCTTACAGGGTGTCAGTTGTGGGGAGGAAAGGGAAGGTGATTGTAAGCAGTTTGATTCTGCCTTAAGTGGTAGAGAAATCAGCATATAAAAGCCAACACTACTACTACTACTACTACTACTACTACTGCTTCTTCTTCTTCTTCTATCTTTTTTGTTCCGTGCTCTCTTAAACATAGGCTCTTTGAAAAAAATATAAAAACTAGTTATCTTCATGTCACAATACAGGGATTATTTATTTCTGTATGGACACTCAGTTGGGGGGTCCCTACCTGTAGCCTGAGGAGACAAGACCCAGATTTTGCTGTCTCCATGAGATTTATTATTTATTTAATTATTATTTAGACTTCTAGCCTGCCCTCCCCAGTCAAGGCCAGGCTCAGGGCGGGTAACAACAATAAAATCACATATTGTTGTACTTGCTTCCTCCTCTGAAAAGGACAATTGGAGTCTTCTGCCAGACTTGTGGAGCATGCCAGATGGTGGGCAAAGCTCGGGACAAGACTAAAGGACTCTTGCAACCCATACCAATCGTGACTGAAGCTTTTTCTAAGATTGGAGTGGACATTGTTGGGCCAATATCCAGAATAACCAGAAGAGGAAACATTATATATAAAACATTTAAAGCAATAAAAATATACAATTCGTACAAACTGTTAAAACCACAGATTTAGGCTTACTGTTTTACTAGGCATTAGATACATCGTCAGTCCTCTGGATGCATGTAGCCAATGCCTAGTAAAACAGTAAGCCTACATCTGTGGTTTTAACAGTTTGTAATAAGTCCTTCACTTTCCCCCCTACCCTTTCTCCAAGAAACTTTTGGCAGTGTAGATTATTCTGTTCTCTTATTCTGAGACTCTGGCCTGTTTTCTTCCAGGGACCGATTGGACCACGGGGTGATCCGGGACCTGCTGGACCACCAGGGAATCCGGTGAGCATTGGTCGAGGGGCCAGGCCACGGGTCTGGGGGAGGAGGAATTGTCTCGAGACCACCGTGTTGTTTTCTTTCTCATTCCTTCTCTGGTTCTCTCTTCCCACCCCCTTCCAGGGCCGTCCAGCCGAGTTCCGGGACCCGCTGCCCCTGGAGCGTGGCCGTAAGAGTCACCGTGACTGGGAGCTGGGAGAGCAGAGAGATGAGCCGAATGGGCTGGATGCTGACCCTGACGCTGACGGACTGGCGGAAGTCCTCGCTGCCCTGAGCTCCCTCCGCGACGAGGTGGAACAAATGCGATGCCCACTAGGCACCCCGGAGAGCCCGGCCCGGGTCTGCAAAGAGTTGGAGTTTTGCCATCCCCACGTCACAGATGGTGAGATTGAGGGTGAAGGGGGGGAGACCAGGAGAAAACCAGTGAGTGTAATAGGGCTGAAGTGTGGGTCTCAGGTAGGGTTGCCAGGTCCCTCTTTGCCATCGGCAGGAGGTTTTTGGGGCAGAGCCTGAGGAGGGTGGAGTATGGGGAGGAAAAGGACTTCAATGCCATAGAGTCCAATGGCCTCTAGCCATTGATCTCTATTGGATCTCCAGCAGACAGAGATCAGTTCACCAGGACAAAATGGCCACTTTGGCCATTGGACTCTAAGGCATTGAAGTCCCTCCCCTCCCCAAACCCCACCCTTCTTAGGCTCCGCCCCCAAAACCTCCCACCGGTGGCAAAGAGGGGCCTGGCAACCCTACCTGAGGACCCACACTTGAGCCCTGTTACATAAGGGATACCCAACCTGTACAATAAAAACAGCAGAATATATAAACAACATGATAGGGGAGAAAAAAATCTGCATAAAACTATTCACAGGTATTAAAACTGTTCCCTTTATTAAAAAAAAAACTCTTCCTGAACCATTCTGTTTTACTCCAGCCTAGGCTTAAGAGGTCTCCCACTGCCTGCATTCGGCAGGGTGACGGGAGGCACGTGGACAGGAAAAATATCATTGTGCAAACCCAGACATGATGTCACTGCATCAGTAAAACCATAGCATTGGAGGAGGCAGAATCCTAGAGCATCCTGCTGACCCAGGGACAACACTTCTGGGTTTGTGCCCAGAAGTGATGTTTTGACTTCATGCCCCCCTCCCAACTTCACCAGTGAATCTGAATTTATTTAATACAGTCCAAGACCAATAAAAATAGAATCAATACAATAATTCAAACTTCCAGAATATCAAATAACTCATGGGAAACAAACATTTAAAATTACAATTTTAAATGTTTGTTTCCCATGAGTTATCTGATATTCTGGAAGTTTAAATTATTGTATTGATTCTATTTTTGTAATGTATTGATTCTATTATTGTATTGATTCTATTGTATTGAGTCACAGAATTATACAATATCTTATAAAACTAATAGCTAAAAAGCCTGTCTATGGCTTACCCAAGTTTTCCTAATCTTGTAGGCTATCCATCCAAATTTGGTGACCTTAAAAGGGATCTCTGGATTCTTATCTGCTAGCATTAGTGAACGGAAACCTCACCAGCGTCCAGCCAATGATTGGCAACCCTGTTACAACCCATATCTTGCCTGGCTGCCAGCTCCTCTTTATCGGGAGCCTTGCTCTCAATGAAATGGGCATGTGTTTTACGTTATGCTACTTCCCATGGGGGAAAAACATTCAGATGCCAACTTTGTGTGGTGTAGTGTTATAGCAGCCCTGACAGCCTATTTACATTGTCTGGAATCCAATAGGGCCAGAAGAGCATTTATGTTAGCCCGAAGCAATACCTTACCCTCTGCAGTACTGGAGGGAAAATATAAGAAAATACCGTATGAACAGAGATTACGTGCATGCCCACAAAGAGATATTGAATCGATCGAGCACATGGTATTTGATTGTGCTCTATATAATAAAATCCTTAGTGAAACTATTGGGCCATCGCTGGAAAGGTTCCTCAGAGATCCAATAAAATTAGACTTGAATATCTCCTCTCAGATAAAAATCATCCAACGACACGGTAGGTTACTCAGTTTTGTACCTAGGTTTGTAATTTTAGAAGAAGTGAAGAGGGGTTCTTAATATAAAGAATGATAGAGATTTAAAGTTCCTGGGTAGGATTTAATTTTTAGTATTTGCTAAGGAGAATTTATTTATAGATTATTTTTATCCCGCAGTTTGTGTTTGATATATACCATGTTTATTGGCAGTTGCTACATGAGGTTGGTTGTATATTGATCTAATTCATGAAGTTTATTCCCTGTACCTGTTTTATGCTGGTCGTGGACCACAATAAAGTCTGATGATGATGGTGTGGTGTAGTAGTTAAGAGCAGTGGACTCTAATCTGGAGAACAGGGTTCGATTCCCCACTCCTCCACAGGAGCGGTGGACTCTAATCCGGTGAACTGGGCTGGTTTCCCCACTCCTGCACATGCAGCCTGCTGGGTGACCTTGGGTTAGTCACAGTTCTCTCCGAACTCTCTCAGCCTCACCTATCTCACAAGGTGTCTGTTGTGGGGAGAGGAAGGGAAGGAGATTTTAAGCCAGTTTGATTCTACTTAAAAAGAAAATTGGCATATAAAAGAAAATCAGCACATAAAAAACAACTCCTTTTTGTGGGGGTGGGCTTTTTCCTTAGACATACCAGCACTTCTGCAAGGCGTTTACATGAGCATCGTTGTCTCTATTTCTTTTTTAGTCCAACTGTTTGCACAAAATGCAGACAGGTGGTAAACCTTTTTCCAGACTGTACCACCTCAGACAGCTGAGGAGGGGGAAACAGCATAGCTGAATGTGTCCCTGTGGGGGAAAAAATGCCTTGTGGGTCCATTTGATTCCATCTAGGTGTCAGAGGTGTTACCACTCCCTTGGCAATCCTCTGGACTCTTCCACACTAACATCCATCTCTCCATCCCTCTCAGGTGAATACTGGATTGACCCCAACCAAGGCTGCAGCCGCGATGCCTTTCGGGTTTTCTGCAATTTCACAGCTGGCGGGGAAACGTGCTTATTCCCCGACAAGAAATTTGAGGCTGTAAGTAGCTCCGCTCTAGATCAGTAGAGGCTGCTGGGGAGAAAAAAAAGTTAGCTACGGCTATACAACATGGTGAACAAACAGGATAAAGATGGGATATAGATAAAGGACGGCAAATCTCTTCTGTAGCCCTTTTAATGCACAGTGTACTAGATAATCCTTTTGCCCTAAAAACTATTAGAAGAAACTCCCAACGATCTTGTCTGTCTATCTCAATTTCCCACCCAAATTGCCAGGAGCCTGGTCCTGCCTGTCCACTAAAGACCTTCCAAATTTCAAGAGAATTGGATCAAGGGGTCCAATTCTGTGTCCCCTGAACCAGGTGCTGCAAACAATCCTACCTGTCTGCATTGTTTTCTGGGGGGGATTCCACTCTTTCTCCAGTGCAGAGAAGCGAACATCCAAAAACATAAGAGCAACCACTGGCCAAAAGCCTCCAGATGCAAACAGAACCAACAAGCCCAACAGAACCAACATTACACCAGAGAATCCCAGTAGAACTGTGGGCCAATGTAGCAAGCCCAATGCAACCAATACTGTAAAGTGTATATGTAATTACCTGGAGGTTGGCAACCCTAATGCAAATTCATCACAAGGTGTGTGCCTGTGTACGTGTGTGTGTGTTTGGGGGGTAACTGGCATCCAAATCAGGTTGCCTGGTTCAGGGAAACTGAAAAGAAACAATCGATCTGCAATCTATGCCTCTAGGTACGACTCGCCGCCTGGAGTAAAGAACAGCCGGGAAGTTGGTTCAGCACCTTCAAAAGAGGCAAGAAGGTAGGGCTTCCCATTGTGTGGCCCCCGCCGACTTCCAGAAGCAATGCTCATCTTGCTTGATCAAGTCCAGGGCCCAAACGTCATCTTAACGTAAGCTAGGAGACATAGTTTACCAAGCGGGGAAAAGAGCCGCTCCCTGGTGCCATTTCAGGTCAAGAAAATGGTGAAAGAGTGGGGGGAGGTTTAAGCCCTCATCTCTTCACATTGTGGTCCTACTCTGAATTTGGAACTCCATATAAAAAGGTAAAGGTCCCCTGTGCAAGTACTGGGTCATTCCTGACCCATGGGGTAACATCACATCCCGACGTTTACTAGGCAGACTTTGTTTATGGGGTGGTTTGCCAGGGCCTTCCCCAGTCGTCTCCCCTTTACCCCCAGCATGCCAGGTACTCATTTTACTGACCTGGGAAGGATGGAAGATGGAGTCAACCTTGAGCCAACTACTTGAAACCGACTTCTGTCAGGATCAAACTCAGGTCATGAGCAGAGATTGGACTGCAGTACTGCAGCTTGCCCCTCTGCGCCATGGGGCTCCTGGAACCCCATATGCTTGGGAATGAAGTTCTGAGTGTGGAAATCCCAGAGCATATTTGTCAACAGGTGGAGCTGGGAGCGGTTTATCATGTGGTTGGGCCTTAGAAATACAGGGAACTGTCTTGTCCTGTGTCACCATTAGGGTTGCCAGGTCACCCCTCACTGCTGGTGGGAGCTTTGCGGGGGCATGGCTGGCAGCTGCAACTTACCGATGTCACTCCCGGGTTTACCCAGAAATGACCCAGATGCTCTAACAATCCCGGACGTGATGTCAACGCATCCCATGGGTCGTGCACCCCTTCCGCTGGCCCTCTTTTGCCCACCGACCAGCTGAGGGGCGGCAGGCAGTCTGGTGGATTGGCGGGCTTTTTCCCGACCCCAGCGGGCGTTTGGCCAGCCTAGTTGCCGTCTGCCATGTGTTCTGCATCTTATACTAAGGTGGAGAGGAAAGTTGACAGCTTAGCTCTAGACAACAGAATTAAGTACCCAAAGGTCCAGAAAAAATAAACACCCAAGGCCCAAAGTTATAATCTAAAAGTTCTATCTGTACAAAATATGTATGTATTTATTACAGACTAAAATCTAATAACACATATAACACATATAAGGCCCTGCAAAAGCCGGGTACAGCCAGATCACCCCACCCCTTAATTTTGTATTTAGAGGAAGTATTCATTGCACCATAGACCTTAATACTTGATAACCACTCCAGACTTTAAGACTATTTTATGACTATGAGATGTTGACAACTTTATTTATGGCTGAAATATACCATCCCCTCATTTAAGAGGGAAACACACACAGGATTAGTTTCCCATCTGTATGAAAGCTTAAAACAGAGGGGAAAGTTTTGCGATTACGATCGCTTTTAAGATGTTTTCCATACATTTCCCAGCCAGGGTGCGATAAGCCTCCGGGTTGGTTTCCCCACTCCTCCACATGAGACCAACTCTTCATCTTCTCCTTCTCCTCCTTCTCCTCCTCCTTCTCCTTCTCCTTCTCCTCCTCCTTCTCCTCCTCCTTCTCCTTCTCCTTCTCCTTCTCCTTCTCCTTCTCCTTCTCCTTCTCCTTCTCCTTCTCCTTCTCCTTCTTCTTTCGTCTTGTTTGTGGCTTCCTAGAGGCACCTGGTTGGCCACTGTGTGAACAGACTGCTGGACTTGATGGGCTTTGGTCTGATCCTTGGCCTTATGTTCTTATGGCAGAGGTTGAAATGGAGGTGTTGCTTTTCAACACGTCCACCTTCTCATGTCCCCTGTGCTCTTCCACTTTCTCCTCCCAGTTTTCCTACGTGGATGCAGACGGCAACCCCGTCCGCGTGACCCAGCTCACCTTTCTGCGCCTGCTCAGCGCCGTCGCCCACCAGAATTTCACCCTTCTCTGCCAAAACGTGGTTGCTTGGTATGAGGCGGATACTGGCGGCCACTCTCGGGCCTTGCGCTTCCTCGGCCACAGTGACATGGAGCTGATGCACAACAGCTCGGGAGCACCCATCCACGCCTTGTACGATGGCTGCCAGGTGAGGCATTGGCTTCCTCCTCTTTGCTGCTGGCTTGCCTTCCCCAGTATGCCTCATGGCACCCCACCCTCCCAGTGCTCAACCGCCTGATTCGCAAGTGATGCCTTGGTGTTAGTAGGGTTTCCAACCTCCAGATAATTGGAATTCAAAGCAAAGCACAAGTACCGGGCTTCCAGTAAAATTCCCATTTCATAGAGATTTTTTCAAGCTTATCCAGCCGTCCATATATATTAGGAAGGTACACTCCTTTCTCTTCTGAATGAAGCTACAAGCACATGGAGGAATCTAAAGCTTGAAAAAATCTCTATGAAATGGGAATTTTACCGGAAGCCCATTGTGCTATATTCTTGTCCCGTGCTTTTTGTTCTATATATGGACTTTCATGTTTTGTGAGGGTTTTTACGCCTTTTGCACTTATTAACGCTTCGCGTTTCTATTTATTGTAAATTTTGGACTTTTGTCCCTTTGTTCTTACCAACTGCGGTTGTCCTTTTGAGGTTTTCCTCATAATTTATTTACTATCAGCATTTCTATTGTGATATTCATTTATTTGCCTCTATTTTGGCTTGTTTGTACTTGTGCTTTGCTTTGAATTCCAACTTCCTGTTTGAGCACTTGTGGCCAATTTTTGATTACTAACCTCCAGGTAATAGCTGAACATCTCCTTCTATTACAACTGATCTCCAGCCGATAGAGATCAGTTCCCCTAGAGAAAAATGGCCGCTTTGGCAATTGGACTCTCCAGCATTGAAGTCCCTCCCCTCCCCAAAACCCGCACTCTTCAGGCTCCACCCCCAAAATCTCCCTCCGGTGGCGAGGAGGGCCCTGGCAACCTTAGGTGTGAGTCTGATTTGCCAGCAGTGAGCCACTGTGGCTCTCATGACCCTTTCTTACATGCTTTGGGTGATGCCGATCGCCACTTTGGGGTCAGGAAGCAATGTCCCTGCAGGCCAACTTGGAAGGCTTGAAGAGGGGAGTGGACATGTTCATAGAGGAGAGGGCTATCCATGGCTACTAGTAAAAATGGCTACTAGTCATGATGCATACCTCTTCTCTCCATGGTCAGAGGAGCATGCCTATTATATTAGGTGCTGTCGAACACAGGCAGGACAATGCTGCTGCAGTCATCTTGCTTGTGGGCTTCCTCCTCTGAGGGAACAGACTGCTGGACTTGATGGACCTTGGTCTGATCCAGCATGGCCTTTTGTTCTTATGCCAAGGATCCTGGAGGTTTTTTGCCTTCCTCTGGGCATAGAGCAGGGGTCACTGGGGAAGTGTGTGTACATGGGGAGGAGATAGTTGTGATTTTTCTGCTTTGTGTAGGATGATGTAGACAAGCTGGAGGGGTGTGGAGACCAAGTCCTATGAGGAAAGGTTGAAGGAACTTGATACGTTTTGCCTGGAAAAGAGATAACTGAGAGGTGATACGATAACCATCTTCAAGTACTTGAAGGGCTGGTGCAGAGTTGTTTTCTCTTGCCCCAGAAGGTCAGTCCAGAACCAACAGATTGAAATTAAATCACAAGAGTTTCCATCTAGACATTAGGAAGAATTTTCTAACAGTTAGAGCAGTTCCTCAGTGGAACAGGCTTCCTCGGGAGGTGGTGAGATCTCCTTCCTTGGAGGTTTTTAAGCACAGGCTAGATATTCATCAGACAAGCAATGCCAATTCTGTGACATTAGGCAGATAATGAAAGGGAGGGCAGGAAGGGTTTCATCCGTTTTTGGCTCTCATGGCCCTTTCTTACATGCCCAGAGTAATGCCGATCTTCCTCCAGGCCAGATCGGCCAGGGATCCTGGAGGGATTTTTTTGCCACCTTCTGGGCATGGAGTAGGAGTCACTGTATATGTGTGTGGTGGAGGGAGGTAGTTATGAATTCCCTGCATTGTGCAGGAGGTTGAACTAGATAACCCTGGTGGTACCTTCCAACTCTATGATTCAATGATTCTATGAATGGACTCACCGCTAGCGAAATGACTGCCAAAGCGTAGGAATCAGCGAGGAAATGAGGCTGTAAAAATGCACAGTGATAGACAAGCGCCAGCCCCTTCTTCCCTTCCCGGTTGAGTTTGCCCAACCCTTTATTGCTCTTGGCCGCGCTTTCTCTTTTGTCAACATTTTATCTGGCAGGTGCCCCCGGGCTCTTTAAGGCTGCCTGACAAGCTGCCGTCTGACTTGTTGCCGCTTGTTGGCAATCTGAAGCCTGGCCGAGCAAATTTTTGGAACTGTGAGCACAGCGAGAAGGACTGGTCCATTCAGTGTGGTGTCGCAGCTCTCCTCTGCTTGCTTAAAAACCACTGGGGAACGTTTCGTACATTACGGAGGGTACAGGTTGTTTCCGGGGTCACTGCCATGTCTCAGACATAACATGTACGTGAGGTCTGGGTTCTCCCCAGCGTGGTGTAGTGGTTAAGAGCAGTGGTTTGGAGCGGTGGACTCTGATCCGGAGAACCGGGTTCGATTCCCCTCTCCTCCACAATGAGCGGCAGACGCTAATCTGGTAAATCCTGGTATGTTTCCCAGAGAAAGTTACGTTCATGTAATACCAACTTGCTGGTGATCCCTGGCCCAAGGAGTATCCGGCTGGCCTCGACCAGGGCCAGGGCTTTTTCGGCCCTGGCCCCTGCCTGGTGGAATAGCCTCCCTAGTGAGATCAGGGCCCTGTGGGACCTCCAGGAATCCCGCAGGGCCTGCAAGACGGAGCTATTACACCGGGCTTATGGTTGAGGCCAGCGACGGTTCTCATTATAATTACTGGCCTCCCTAATCCTACCCCCCTTCCCCGCTGCTGAGCACCACCCCTTCTATACTACCTTAGGGGGTGGTTAGATTAATTTTATTACCTGCAAATATCTGTCTCTGGAGTTTTGGCGCCATTGAGGGGCATTATTGGGCTATTTTAAATTATATTTTAAACTATTTTAATGGGTTATTGTTTTATTGTGTTTTAGACTGTGTAATCCGCTCTGAGCCTGACCTTCGGGTTGGGGAGAGTGGGGTAGAAATGCAATAAATAAATAAACTAACAGCGTTGGTTTCCCCACTCCTACACATGAAGCCAGCTGGGTGACCTTGGGCTAGTCACACTCTCTCTGCCCCACCTACCTCACAGGGTGTCTGTTGTGGGGAGGGGAAGGGAAGGTGATTGTGAGCCAGTTTGATTCTCCCTTAAGTGGTAGAGAAAGTCGGCATATAAAAACCAACTCTTCTTCTTAATGTGTTAAATAACTGGATACTTGACTTTTACCACATGGAACAGGTTCTTTTCTGTGTGAACATGCCCTAAGTAGTGCATATGGAGATATTTGTACTTGTATGTCACATGTGACCTTTGTTGGTATATTTATGTTTGTGGAAACATTGTAAGAGCTTAATGAATTTCTCTTTATGAAAGTCTAGTTACTGTTGCAGTTGCCTGAGTTGCTTTGTTTGGAACAGCCATGGCACCCCTCGAACCTCCTTTCTACCTTTCCTGTCTGCTGTCTTCCAACACGGCCACTCAGCCCCCCTCGGCCCCTTCCTCCCCCCTACTTCCAAATCGTCTCACTGTGCCTCCATCCCCCGCCCCCCAAGCTGTCTCTTCTGATACTGCCTTCTCTCCCTACAGGCACGCAAGGGCCAGGAGCGAACCGTACTGCAGATCGCGACGCCGCGGACGGAGCAGCTGCCGTTGATCGACGTGGCCGTGCAGGACTTTGGGGATGTTAACCAGAAGTTCGGCTTCGAGCTCGGGCCCGTCTGCTTCGGTGGCTGAGCCCTTCGGAGAGGGGCGGCTCCCCCTCCGGACTGCGGACCGCCCCGGGGAAGGGAGAGCTGAAACCCCCCTCTCCCTGCACGGAGGGGGAGAGGAACGTGGGAGAGGAGCTGGCCCGGCCGAGACCTGCCGTTGCATTTAACCCGACGACAGCCTCCTATTTATGCGGCCAAGGTCCCGGGCCAAGACTCTTGGGGGAGTATCGCAGGGCCCAGAGCGAGCCAGGGCCCTCCCAAACTGCAGCCCCGTCACATGGTGCTACGACGACCCTTTAGTGAAGCACTGGACTGACCGCCTGGAACTGGCCCGTCGGCAGGGATGGCGCGGTGGTGACCACAATCCCACACTTCTGACCTCTCCAATAAGGGCACAAGGTTTGGCCAGATGCATCTTGGGAACTCAGGACCAATCAACCTGCACAGCTGTAGCCACAAATAGACCTGGGTATCGGGATGGGGTGTGGGGAATGGCTGAGTGGAGCGAGCCGCCGGAGAAGACTCAGATTCTGATTCAAATGGTGCTCAAGGTTCAAAAACTGAACAGTAGGAACCCAGATCCTCCATGCTGGTCCAGCTGAATTCCACTCAGTCGCAAATAGTTGCTTTGGTATGGCATGATATCCGACTATTATAGCATTATCTAAGTACAGATCCTTCGGAGACATCTTCTTGGGAGCAGGGTGGAGAAAGTGTCGCCTCCACCAAGAGTCGCACAGATGCTCAGCTCGAAGTCTGCTGCACCTTTTGAGTGGAGTTCACTGTCATCTGCTTCTGCCGTGGCACCTGACGGCACCCGTGTAAAGTGGGTCAAAGTCAGGGGAGCTGGGAAGAGGTCACGTCTGCCCCCCTTCATGAAAATCCCGGCTATGAACCTGCCGTCACCGCTACGCAGCGGCAAGGAATGGGAAGTGCTGGTCTTCTAGCTCCTCCTCATCCTTGTCTATCACTCCGTCCATCTCAGGCAGACCATGGAGGATTCTGGGTTCTTTTTTCCCAGATCTTGTTTCTCTGGTTCGGCATATCCGCCTGTTAAAACATGGCTGGTGGTTCCACCCTTTCCTGTCATTTAATACCCAATTTGTGGGAGAAAGACCAGAAGGTTCAGATCAGTTCCCGCCACTCCAAGAACCTCTCATGGCTCAAAGCCCTGAGAGTGGATACAGGACAAAGGCCTAGACCCTCTGTGCCATCACACCCTCAGCCCTTGACGGTGACCCATTTTTCAAACCCAGTGGTGCTAAATGCCTATATGTTTATGATTCCTCCTTGTAACTCAGGCTGTGGGGCCAGGTAGGCACGGGGTGTACGTTTGTGCGTGTCTGTTACTGTATCATCTAACAACCTGTATTAAACCTCAGAACCTGTGATTTGCCCCCGCCTCTCTGTGCCCGGCTGTCTGTTCTGAATAAACCACCCGAGAGAGGATTCCTTGGCTGAGCTTAAAAACAAGGATGGGAGGGAAAGCTAGATCAGGGGGTGTCAAAGGTCGTTTATGCACCGGAGTTTGACTTGAGGTTTGTTGCTCGCAGGACCCACACTTTCCTGTTGGGAGCCTATGCGCCAGCAGTTTCCAAGCTCAAATCAGGAAGTATTTGAATCCCTGCCCCTTGAAATGCTGCTTTGTGAGAGAAATGCTGCTTTGTGAGAGAAATGCTGCTGTAGTGAGAGAAAAGTTCCCTTCCTCCCAAACCTAATTGCCACATAAAAAAGCATTTTAAGAACATAAACACAAAATGGAACAATCTAAAAAGAGGGGGGGGGGGAATCCAAGCCTCAGTTTTAAAAAGCCTTTCTTCTCCTCAGAAAGAGCTCCGAAAAAACAGGAAGCATTTGAATCCCTGCCTCTGGACATGCTGCTTTGTAACTGGCTGTGAGTGAAACCAAGCTTGTGTGTCCCTCACTTTGCCTTATGCGTGGGGATTTCACCCAGGCTGAGCTCAGGGGAGAGGGTAGAATCGGGTTAACAGAGGGAGAAAACTCATAACTCCAAGGAACAACTGAGACAGACGGGGGGTGAACGTGAGTGAAAGTAGCCATGCATAAATGACCAAACTCAATCGTTACGAGGGCCAGCTATGACATAAATGCCACCTGGTTGGGCCAGGCCATGCTTCGCCAGAACAGATCGAGAATGGAGGGGGAGTGGTTGCCTCTGCTGGCTCGCTAGCTGGAGAAGAGCTCTCAAGGGGCTGGATCTGGCCCACGGGCCTTATGTTTGACACTTCTGAACTAGATTAACCCAGCCACACGCCAGCAGGGGTTGTTTCCTTGGCTATTGCCAAGGGGTGGCAGAGAGACGCCAGGGAACCACGTTAGCATTAAAAGGATCGCTTTCTGTTCTTTTCCTTGGTTACCGGAACTCTGCCTGGTTGCTAGGTAGTCATTTTGTCCTCTCTGGACTTTCTAAATTCTACCTCTCCCTCACTCCCTTATCCACACCTGTTGCCTGTTTTGGCTTCAGAAAGACAAACGTATATACTTGGCCAAAAGGACATTGTCGGCAGATAGATACTACTGCAGAGCTGAAGCAAGGATTGTTTGAAAAGAAGTAGAGTTTTTATATGCTGACTTTCTCTACCACTCAAGGAAGAATCAAACCAGCTTACAATCATCTTCCCCTCCCCACAACGGACAACCCGTAAAGTAGGTCGAGCTGAAAGAGCTCTAAGAAAGTTGTGACTAGTCCAAGGTCACACAGCTGGCTTCATGTGCAGGAGTGGGGAATCAAATCCAGTTCACCAGATTAGCCTCTGCCGCTCATGTGGAGGAGTGGGGAATCAAACCCGGTTCTCCAGATCAGAGTCCACCGCTCCAAACCACCACTCGTAACCACTACACCACGTGTCCTGTGAAATATGGTTGCCTTGTTGACATCCTTATGCAGAAGGGTGTGGAACTCTTTGCAAGGGGATGGGCGTTAGGAGGAGGAGGAGGAGAAAAATGTGCCATCCAGTCACAGCCAACTCATGGTGACCCCATCCACAGGGCTTTCCAGGCAAGAGATGAGCAGAGGTGGTTTGCCATTGCCTTCCTCCGCATAGAAGAGGGAACAAATTCTCCTGGTGAAGTCTGCCAGGCGAGTGGTTCCTTGCCATCCAGTTGTATGTAGGCGCGTAGGGGTGGTCCAAATCTGAATGAAAATGGGCATCCAAAGGCAAATCCCCTGGAAGGTAATGCAGCACACATCTGGATGCTGATGTCACCCATGTTTCTCGCATTACTTTCAGTCGCCCATGAATCCATGTTGAGATCCCCATCTTTCCACTGGTTATGCATCAGTACGCACCCCCAGAGCTAGACTGGGCAAAAGTGTTACCCAAGTCCCACTGGCAATCAGTGAAATCGCTAGCTGAGTAGGTAGGGTTGCCAACCTCCAGGTAATACCTGGAGATCTCCTGCTATTACAACTGATCTCCAGCCCATAGAGATCAGTTCCCATGGAGAAAATGGCCCTTTTGGCAAGTGGACTCTATGGCATTGAAGTCCCTCCCCTCTCCAAACCCCACCCTTCTCAAGCTTCACCCCCAAAACCTCCTGCCGGTGGCGAAGAGGGACCTGGCAACCCTATGTGTAGGGCAAGACAGGCTGACAGCAGCTTGCTTCTCTGAGCCACGGGGATGAATTCCTCCTGCCGTTCCGTGCGAGACAGCCGATATCAGCACATAGCCAAATCCGATTAGTTAAGGCAGGGGTGTTGAACGCATTTTTATTAGGGCCAGATATGACATAAATGTGGCGTGGCCGGGCCATGCCTCACCAGCCCAGATCGGGACTGGAGGGGGTGGCTGGCTGCAGGCTGGATAAGAGCTCTCAAGGGGCCGGATCCAGCCCCCAGGCCATATGTTTGACACCCCTGCATTAAGGGGCACTGGGATGTCAATTGATTTGTTGATTAACGTAATTGTAATCCTGCCTCATGCCCTAACGAATGGGGGCAAGACAATATGTTTGCATAAATTATATCCTAAGAAATACAAAAAAATCCAAAGTAAAAGCAATTGACATTTAACAACTGAACACCCACGACAAGTGGATATCGCCATTGACGACTGAAACAATCAACCCTGCTGTCATCCTTAACAAAGAGCCTTCTTAAATAAAAACAATTTTACACTGGCAGAGTAGTTTCAGAGCACAGCCCTGTTGGTCTGCATTAGAATAGCTAGATTCAAGTCCAGTAGCACTCACAAGACCAGCAAGATTTTGGGGGTTATAAGTTTTTCTGCGTCAAAGCTCCCTTTGTCGGATACTATCTGACTCCCTATTTGACAAAGGGTGCTTCGACCCTCAATAGCTCATGCTTCCAAAATGGTGTTGGTCTCTGAGGTCCTTCTGGACTTGAATCTAGGGCCTTTTATGCAGGGTTGTTTCCCTCGCTGTCACCCCTCCTATGACTTTGACTCTTTGCTTTGATTATGCATGCCCTTTCCATCCGTCAGAGGTCGCCTCGCTCTCCCCCTGAGTTTCTGCGGGGTTTGCCCACGTTTTCAAGGACCTGTCTTATCACAAATTTGAAAATGCGAACAAAATGCGAAAAAAATGCAGGGGAAGAGCGAGGCAGAAATGGTCGGAAACGGCGCGCATAATCCAAACAAAGAGGGGTGACGGTGAGGGAAACATCCATGCATAAAAGGTCTAAAACTTCTGTCTCTAGGTTCATTCCCACGCTCAGTATCCAAACCATCCCCTAAAAGTCATAGCTGGAAGCCAAGCAAGTAAACATGGACAACGGTGTCTTCTCCTGAAAGGGTACTCTACCATGACTTTTGTTTTTGAAGCACAATTGAGCAACAAGCTTTCTATGCGCCATCAACTTAAGCAGTTGCCCCACGCCCATGCTGAAACAGAGGAAGGGCATTGCCCTTCTCCCCTGTGGGAAATGGCTTTCTGATCTAGTTGAAACCTTATCGAACTGGACAATATATTATGAATACATTGCTTAATAATTCAACTAAGTAGAAAGCCATAATCCGAGATGATAACTATATAAGGTTATGATATATGAAAGCATCTCATCATCTTTAAATCTGCTTTTCAAATTCCATATAAGCTTACTTTTGATATCAGCAACTATATAGATAAATATATAGCAGGTCAATGCAGTTTTGACCAATCAATATTATGTTGTGTAAGCATCTAATAGTTTTATAACAGTTTAGGTTAGAAAGATTATAAACCCATTCCAGTGATTCATAAACAGTAACTTGTCCTAGAGAGGTATTGACAGGCAGAATTGTTATGTCGTGTGCTTTGTATGCCTTTTCTTGTATGTTGTATGTTTTACAATATGTTGGGGGGAAATTAATTTAAAAAAGAAAGAAACCTTATCGTTCTGGGTCAACGCAGGCCCATAGTACAACAAACAGTGCACCCCTCTAGATCAGGGGTGTCAAACTCAATTATTACACGGGCCGGATAGATCATAGATGTCACTTGATCAGGCCGGGCCATGGCTCGCCAGCCCAGATCGAGAGTGGAGCGGGGTGGCTGCCCCTGCTGGCTCGCAAGCCAGATAAGAGCTCTCAAGGGCCTCGGGCCTTATGTTTGACACCCCTGTGCTAGATCCTAGCAGAATATTCTCCATGATCTCCCACAACTGGAAGACAGCAGCACGGAGCTGCAGCTTCCATAAACCCGGGCCCCAACCTCTACCTTGGTGAATCATTTTGAAAACGACACATTTTGCTTCCAAGGCAAAGGTTTCCAAAGCAATCGCTGAGTAATGCGCATCCCAGGGGGCACCGAATCAATGCTGAATTGGACTGTCAGATCTCTGCCCCCTCTTCTGCTCCCACTCCACCCCAGAGCTGGTCCTCAATTGTTTAGATATCCTCCTGCATCCAGGCTGATCATTTAGCACTGTCTACGTTCGTCAATAAATGATTCCCTTGACGAGCAGGATTAGTTGCCTGTCCGTCAGCCGAACCTCTTAGGATCCTTCCTCCTGATTTCCTTGGGTTTTTGTTTTGGATCGTCGATGCCACTCATTCCCGTCTGTATTTTATTCATGACTTCATTGCCAAACAAAGACAGGAAAAAGGGTAACAGCAGCAGTCTGACAATCAACCCTCAGAAAAGCTGCTTGAAGAACCATCAACAGGAGGAGGAGAAGGATCAGGGTGAAGGGAAACCAGAAATCACGCAACTCCCTGGCAAAGAGCCAGCATGGCATAAGAGCAGTGGTTTAGAGCAGTGGACTCTAATCTGGAGAGATGGGTTTGATGCCCCACTCCTCCACATGAGCCAGCGTGGTGTAGTGGTTAAGAGCAGTGGTTTGGAGCAATGGAATCTAATCTGGAGAGACGGGTTCAATTCACCACTCCTCCACATGAGTGACAGAGGCTAATCTGGTGAACCGGGTTGGTTTTCCCACTCCTACACATGAAGCCAGCAGTAGCTGGGTGACCTTGGGTGAGTCACAGCTCTCTTAGAGCTCTCTCAGCCCGAATTACCTCATAGGGTGTCTGTTGTGGGGAGGAGAAGGTTATTGTAAGCCAGTTTGATACTTCCTTAAGTGGGAGAGAAAGTTGGCATACAAAAACCAACTCCTCCTCCTCCTCTTCCTCTTCTTCTTCTTCTAGAAAAAAACAATATGACTCCAAGGGTTTGATTTAAGCTCTGGTGTGACAAGTAATGCTGTCCTTTAGCTTAAAGGGGGGGGGGCAGATGGCCTGAGGTTAGGGTTGCCAAATCCAGGTGGGAAAAGTCTTTGAGATTTTGGAGGTGGAGCCTGAGAAGGGCAAGGTTTCAGGAGGGGAGGGACTTCAATGGCATGTAATGCCATACAGGCGACATTCCAAAGTGGCCATTTTCTCCAGGTGAACTGGTCTCTGTCACCTGAAGATCAGTAGAAAAGAACAAGAGTCCAGTAGCACCTTAAAGGCTAACAAAAAGAGCATCTGCTTGGCATGCAGGAGGTCCCAGGTTCAATCCCCGGCATCTCCAGTTAAAGAGACCAGGCGAGTAGGTGATGGGAAAGACCTCCGCCTGAGACCCTGGAGAGCTGCTGCCAGGTCTGAGTAGACAATACTGACTTTGATGGACCAAGGGTCTAATTCAGTATAAGGCAGCTTCATGTGTTCATGTGTTTATGTGTTCAAAATTTCTGGCAGGGTATGAGCTTTCGTGAGACACAGCCCACTTCTTCAGATGCCTGGAGATCAGTTGGAATAGCGGGAAAACTCCAGCCATCACCTAGAGGTTTTCCCTACCTGCGGTACTAATCTCCATCCGCAAAACATTGAAAGCGCAAGCCTATGCATTTAATTGATTGATTTCAGTGTGCTTAAGTGCCTGCTGATTCAGCCAGGGCTGGCCCAAGGATATTGGGCACCTTGGGCTAGCTGAATGACTTTTAGGGTTGCCACGTCCCCCCTGGCCACCGGCAGGGGATGGGGTTGGGTAGGGTTGTCAGATCCCGGTTGGGAAACTCCTGGAGATTTGGTGATGAAGCCTGGGAAGGACAGGGACCTCAGAGGGGTACGATGCCATCGAGTCCCCCCTCCAAAGCAGCCACTTTCTCCAGGAGAATTGATGTCTGCAGCCTGGAGATCAGCTGGAATTAGGGTTGCCAACCTCCAGGTAGTACAATTATACACTCAGTGCTGCAATAGTATAGGCTAGTAATCCCAAGAAAGCACATAGGCTCCAAAATAATTCAATATGTCTCAATTTTGTTTATTAATGCATAAACCATGTATTTGAATATCAATACTAATTCTAATCTATTCATATATATATATATATATATATATATATATATACACACACACACACACACACACACACACACAAGTCATTCAGGTGTACAGTCACCATAGACATTACAAGAAGCACAGGTCCTGTTGAATACAATATAGGCAACATTAATGAATCAGTCACAAGAATTTTTTAAGAGAGTCCAGAAAGAGAAAGAGTACGCGCCCTCTAGATCTTGGCTGCAATTCGTAGAAGCCTTCTTCAGCTCATTAATTAATGCTGCTTAATAGTCCAAGAATTTTGTAGTAGAGATTATGTCCTGATGATAGTTGTCTTGATATTTATGGCAAATTGCCAAAGTAACCACATGCTACAAAGACAGACATAGACTATTGTATGTTTCTAATTATATGGAAATTCTAACATAAAGTATACAATGCACCAATATATATGTATATATACATACTGTTTCTCCACAGTTCAAACATTCCTTTTGACCTCAGAGGGTTCCAAAATGTAATTCAATCAGTGGGTGTAAAACCCAATTACCATGAAGTTTAAATAGTCATGCTGGTGGTGAAAGATGATCCCCTTTCAGTTGGTCTTAAAGTTGCAGGATCGTGTTCAATTTAAAGAAAACATGAAAGGTCAAACTCTGTGTTCAGGCCTCCCGGAGCCAGGGTTTTAAATAAAAAAAATCTCATCTCGTATTGTAACAAGATCTTTTGTGTGTTGTGATGCTCATATGGGGCCGGTTTGTATTGCCACAGCACAAAAAAGGAGAGATCGTTCTCTGTGTGGTGTGTATTTAAGAATGCTTCATTAGGGGCGCCTCTTTAATTTTTGCC
This sequence comes from Euleptes europaea, assembly GCF_029931775.1. NCBI lineage: Eukaryota > Metazoa > Chordata > Lepidosauria > Squamata > Sphaerodactylidae > Euleptes > Euleptes europaea. The sequence continues at coordinate 172,043,657 of NC_079312.1, forward strand.
CGAATGTGGGAGTGATGTTCCCCTATCCTCAGTTTTACCGCACATACCGTGGACTCTATGTATAGAAGCCAACAATTGCAAACAATGCAACATACCACCTGGTGGGAGGCACAATTAGTGAAGGAACATAGGGTGAATTTGAAATCGGTCATGGATGCACCCACTTCCTTAATAAGTAAACTAAAAGGACACATGGTACAATGCCCACATTTAAAATGGCCGCTGGTGCTACTGCCCTGGCATCGGGGTAGCAAATCAGACCTCACCAAGTGATCCCTGAGTGCACGGGTCTTCCTAAGACCAAATATGGGTGGAAGAGAGCAGCCTGGGATATGCTGTATTATGTGCAATGATCTTTTTGATATCCTGAGAAAATTTATTATGCTGCAGGGAAGCAAATAATCTTCTGTTAGAATTCCTATTAGATCGAGTTGTCCCTTGTAATAAATGCTCCCGTTCTTTATTTTTAGCCCGAACCAGTGCCTCTTGGAGGATGTGTTCAGGATAGCCCCTGTCTTTAAGGGTAGATTGTAATTGTGCCACCATGGATAGAAAATCCTCCTCACGAGTAGCATTCCTTTTTATTCTAAGCATCTGGCTAAATGGAAGATTTTTTTTCAAATGAAAGGGGTGGAAAGAGGCAAAATGTAGTCCCTTTCCACAATCTTTTTTGTAAGGTTTAATTATTACCGTCTCCCGATCTGAACGAGTAACCTGAACATCCTAAAAAAGGTATTGATTTTTTATCACATGTCCCAGTAAATGTTAAATGAGGATTTTGGTCATTCACCCACTCTTTAAAGGCAGCAAAATGTTCCTCTGAGTCAAAAATAAAAAACAAATCATCCAAAAAACAATGGTAAAGTAAGATTTGGGGGAAGGAAGAATATTCATACAAAAAAGAAGATTCAAAATTAATCATGCAAATATTAGCTATAGTGGGGGCATATGCTGCCCCCATTGCAACTCCTTTTACCTGCAAGAAAAAATGTTCCTTGTACTGCATTTGAAAGATACCCACATCAAGTGCAGACAGCATTTGAAAGATACCCACATTGGAGGAGAGCACTGCTCAAGGATTCAACTGAACTAAGAGGAATCCATTCCCATTATAAATGGACTTATACAGTTGCACTGACTGAGTTTAGTAAATGGGCTTTTTGGAATAAGTGTATAGATAAGTTTTTTGTAATTTGTATTTTGTAAGAGCAATTTGTAGATGTTTATTTGAGTGTATTTGCACCTCTCTGGTGATGATATATGCCGATACTACATTACTGGCAGAAAATAGCGAGGACTTCAAATGAATACTGCTGAAAGTTAAAAGAGAAAGTGCCAAAGCAGGACTGCAGTTGAACATCAAGAAGACAAAAGTAATGACTACAGGAGAATTACTCAACTTTAAGGTTGACAATGAGGAAACTGAAATTGTTGAAGACTTTCTATTCCTTGGTTCCATCATCAACCAAAAGGGAGACTGCAGCCAAGAAATCAGAAGGAGATTGAGATTGGGAAGGGCAGCCATGAAGGAGCTAGAAAAAATTCGTAAGTGTAAGGATGTGTCACTGGCCACCAAGATCAGGTTAATTCATGCCATCGTATTCCCTATTACTATGTATGGGTGTGAAAGCTGGACAATGAAGAAAGCTGATAGGAAGAAAGTAGATTCCTTTGAAATGTGGTGTTGGAGGAGAGTGTTACAGATACCCTGGACCGCCAAAAAAACAAATCAGTGGGTTTTAGATCAAATCAAGCCTGAACTGACCCTGGAAGCTAAAATGACTAAACTGAGGCTGTCATACTTTGGACATATTATGAGAAGACAAGAGTCACTGGAAAAGACAATCATGCTAGGAAAAGTTGAAGGCAGCAGGAAAAGAGGAAGAACCAACAAGGGATGGATTGACTCTATAAGGGAAGCCACGGCCCTCAATTTGCAAGATCTGAGCAAGGCTGTTGAGGATAGGACACTCTGGAGGACATTGATTCATAGGGTCGCCATGAGTCAGAAATGACTTGACGGCATTTAACACACACAACACATTTGCACCTTTGTTTATTGCACTTAAATTGCATGACAATACAGTCAGATTTAATGCTGTTTTGCTTTGTTTAGGGCCCACACATTGCAGCATTGGTGATATTTTCCTAACCTCCAGGTCCTAGCTGGAGATCTCCTGCTGTTACGACTGATCTCCAGCTGACAGAGATCAGTTCCCCTGGAGAAAATGGCCGCTTTGGCAATTGGACTCGATGGCATTGAAGTCCCTCCCCAAACCCCGCCCCGCCCTCCTCAGGCTCCACCCCAAAAACCTCCCACCAGTAGTGAGGAGGGACCTGGCAACCCTAGTTGAAACCTTAGGATATCGAATCGGGATACTAGCTGGCAAACCTGTCACTGTTGTGGTTTTGTGTTATATTATCAACGCTTTCGTTTTTTGTGTTTGCACATTGTTTGTATACTGTAATACATGTTTTGTAACTTATTCGAACCTTTGTTGTTATTACTGTTTTGTAAAACTTTGGAGTAGCTACAAGTTATGAGATAAACACCTTGTAACCTCTGGTGCTTTGAACATTTTTTCTGTCTTCAGTAGGGTTCAGGGGAAAAAATGTGCCAAGCACCAGAGGTTGCAAGGCATTTGTCTAATAACTTGTAGCCACTCCAAAGTTTTATGAAATAGTAACAACAACAAAGGTTCAAATAAATTACAACACATGTATTACAGGTTGGTAAATCCCATGCAACATGTTGTAAACAAGTTACATGTAATTATTGTGCCATAATTGTGCTAGTTATACTTTTGTTTGTTGTTGAATTTCGAGGTTACAGTCCAAAAAAGGATATCGAATTGGGATACTAGCTGGCAAACCTGTCACTGTTGTGGTTTTGTGTTATATTATCAACGCTTTCGTTTTTTGTGTTTGCACATTATTTGTATACTGTAATACAAGTTTTGTAACTTATTCGAACCTTTGTTATTACTGTTTTGTAAAACTTTGGAGTAGCTACAAGTTATGAGATAAACGCCTTGTAACCTCTGGTGCTTTGAACATTTTGTCTTCAGTAGGGTTGCCAACTCCGGGTTGGGAAATAACTGGAGTTTTTGGGGCGGAGCCTGAGGTAAGTGGGGTTCTGAGAGGGGAGGAACGTCAATGCTGTAGAGTCCAATTGCCAAAGCAGCCATTTTCTCCAGGAGAACTGATCACTGTCACCTGGAGATCAGTTGTAATAGCAGATCTCCAGGTAGTACCTGGAAGCTGGCAACCCTATCTTCAGCTCCATGCCACTAGCGAGAGGTTTTTGGGCAGAGCCCCAAAGGGCGGGGTTTGGGGAGGGACTTCAATGCCATAACATCCAATGGCCAAAGTGGCCATTTTCTCCAGGGGAACTGATCTCAATCAGCTGGAGATCAGTCGTAATAGCGGGAGATCTCCAGCTAGTACCAGGAGGTTGGCAACCCTAAATACCACTGATCTACAAACGTCAGTATTATCTACCCTGACTGGCAGCAGCTCTTCAGGATCTCAGGCGGGGGTCTTTCACATCCCTTCTGACCTGATGGTCTTAACTAGCGATGCTGGGGATTGAAGCTGGCGCCTTCTGCATGCAAAACAGATGCTCTGCCAATGAGCCATGGCCTCCCCCTTTTTAAAAAAAAGCAAAAAACACCTCCCCGGGCTAGAGAGCAGAAGAATCAGGACACCTGTCTCCTCAACCATTTCAGAGAATGGACTCCTGCCTTGTGGGGAAGAGATCAACCTTGACCTTCATGAATCTTTCAACTGCCCCCTTCGGGGTTCTCGCGCAACTGAAATAGAACCTGCTTGCTCGACACAATTTTTCTTCTCCCCCCCCCCCAAATTCGCCCTCCTTCGCCAAGGCGCTCACCTTCCGCGAACGTGTGCTTGCAAGCCCTGGCAGGTATTGAATATTCACAAACCTCCACCCCGTGCTTTCCCTTCACTTCTGTCAGCAGCATCGCTGGCCGCAAGGGGGGAAGGGGAAAAAAATGGCGATTAATGCACGCCGCAAAGCGAAGGGCCGAGTCAAATTGGTATTCAAAAGCAGATAAAGGCAAGCGGGGAACGTTCTTGCATGCTGATGGTTTGTTTTTTTTTCAAGCCTTGTGGCCATGCGGGAACAGAGCACTGCCTAGCCAGCAGCACACCCCACACAATAGCTTCCCAGAATCTCTTTGTTAAGCGGGTGAACCGAGAGGCGGCTCGCAATGGCAGAGAAAAGCGCAAGCCACAGGGACCTTCTGGCCTTCTGCAGCATAAGCCCCATCCCAGTGAATGGGAGTGGTAGAACAATGTGCTTATGGGCAGGGCCATGCGCGTGCTACGGTTCTGAGAAAGGGTGGAAAGGATGCCGAATGTGCTATGCATTGGCCAAGTTTCCTAATCTAAGCCAGGGTGGTGTAGTGGTTAAGAGTGGCAGTTTGGAGTGGTGGACTCTGATCTGGAGAACCAGGTTTGATTCCCCGCTCCTCCACGTGAGTGGTGGAGGCGAATCTGGTGAACTGGATTTGTTCCCCAACTCTTCCACGTGAATCCTGCTAGGTGACCTTGGGCTACTCACAGCTCTTAGAGCTCTCCCAACCCCACCTACCTCACAGGTTGTCTGTTGTGGGGAAGGGAAGGTGATTATAAACTGGTTTGAGTTTTCCTTAAGTGGTGGGAAAAGTCGGCATATAAAAATCAACTCTTCTCCTCCTCCTCCTCCTCCTCCTCCTCCTCCTCCTCTCCAAGCTAAACAGCCCTAATGTTTCAACTGCTCCTCACAGAGCAGTTGCTCTAGCCCCCTGATCATTTTTGTTGCTCTTTTCTGCACCTTCTCAAGCTCTGCAATATCCTTTTTGAGGTGTGACGACCAGAACTGTACACAGTATTCTTGGTGTGTTCTCGCCATAGATTTGCACAAGGGCAGTATGATAGCAGCAGTTCTACTGTCCATCCCTTGTCGAATTATGGCCACCATGGCAGTCAGGGATCTGTCTTGCTCTTTCAGATTTTAGCTGACATCTGCGTAGGAACATTTGAGACTGCCCATCGAGAGGCCGTTGTAGTAGACAGATTAGCAGGTGCGCTTACTTGCTGACCTGGCACAGGTCATGGTTTTCATACCCAGCTTGCACTTTTCGCGCATACCGTTTGTTCTGATAACCTTGGTCTGAGTCTAGAGAGACCTTTTGTTCCAGAAATGGTCTTGGGAAGTCTCTTCTCCAAATGCTGCAGTGCTTTGTACCCACTTCTGTGTGTGTGTTAAGTGCCGTCAAGTTGCTTCCGACTCATGGCGACCCTATGAATGAAAGTCCTCCAAAATGTCCTATCCTTGACAGCCTTGCTCAGATCTTGCAAATTGAAGGCTGTGGCTTCCTTTATTGAGTCAATACATCTCTTGTTGGGTCTTCCTCTTTTCCTGCTGCCTTCACTTCTAGGAGCTGGGTAAAAGAAGAAGAAGAGTTGGTTTTTATACCCCAATTTTCTCAACCTTTTAAGGAGAATCAAACCAGCTTACCATCTCCATCCCTTCCTCTCCCCACAACTGCCACCTTGTGAGGTAGGTGGGGCTGAGAGAGTTCGGAGAGAACTGTGACTGGCCAAGGTCACCCAACTGGCTTCATGTGCAGGAGTGGGGAAACCAACCCAGTTCACCAGATTAGAGACTGCCACTCATGAGGAGGAGTGGGGAATCAAAGCCAGTTCTCCAGATTAGAATCCACAACTCATGAGGAGGTGTGGAGAATCAAACCCGGTTCTCCAGATTAGAGTCCACCACTCATGTGTAGGAAGGGGGAATCAAACCCGGTTCTCTACACATGAAGCTGCCTTATACTGAATCAGACCCTTGGTCCATCATAGTCAGTATTGTCTACTCAGACCAGCAGCGGCTCTCCAGGGTCTCAGGCAGTTGTCTTTCGCATCACCTACTTGCCTACTCCCTTGGAGATGCTGGGGATTGAACCTGGGACCTTCTGCATGCTGAGCAGATGCTTTACCACTGAGCCATAGCCCCTCCCCTTACTTGCTGACCTTCTCCAGATTAGAGTCCACCGCTCCTAACCACTTTGCCACACTGGCTCAATGATTCCTGCATCCTGAGAGCCTAGTATTCTGCTCCTGTCATTTCAGATTCATGGACGTTAAAGGTTTGAAAGTAGCAGACAAATCGGCAGGCCTTCTTGAGCAAACGAAAAGCAAAATCCAAGGGGGGTTTCATTCCGATTAAAGACACGAAAAACCCAGCTGCAGAAATAAAGACAAACAGGCGCCTAGCGGAGGGAAGCATCAAAGTCGAGAAGTGTTCACAAGGTAGATAAGGATTCCCTGTTGCTCCGAGTCTAATTTTAGATCAAGTACCCAAGAGGTGTTCCGTTCCAACTGGGGATGAGGTGGGGTCCATCGGAATCCTAAAAGCTAAGAAATGTGGGATAGATTTGATTCAGTCGAAAACAGTCAGAATAGTTCCTTTGGGGCCCTAAGGAGGCTGAAAAGATTGCAAGCTGTACCCCCCTCTGGTTACAGGCACAGGAAAGGGTTCTTTCTTTTCCTTGTTCCCGGCTTTCTTCGAAAGGAATGGAGAGCAATCAAAACCAACAGGCCAATCGAAATATAAAGGGGGAAGGCTGCTGTGCAAAGCTATGCAGGGTTGCACACAAAGGGAAGCCATTTGCAGCAAAACCCGCTGCCCCTATACAGAGAGAGGGAGAGGGAGAGAGAGGGGGGGTCTTTATGGCTTTGCACAAATGCAAGCAAAAATTGGGAGCTGGCAAAAATCTACTTCTGCACAAAGGCAGAAGAAGAGTTGGTTTTTTATATGCCAACTTTCTCTGCCACTTAAGGAAGAATCAAACCAGCTTATAGTCACCCTCCCTCCCCCTCCCCACAACAGACACCCTGTGAAGTAGGTGAGGCTGAGAGAGTGTGACTAGCCCAAGGTCACCCATCTGGCTTCATGTGTAGGAGTGGGGAAACCAACCCAGTTCACCAGATTACCATCGGCCACTCATTTGGAAGAGTGGGGAATCCAACCCGGTTCTCCAGATCAGAGTCCACCGCTCCAAACCACCATTCGTAACCTCTGCACCATGCTGGCTCCCAGGTATGCTAGGGGAAGATATCCCAGCAATAGCCAAAGGGTACCTGGATCGGTCCTGCATAAGAAGAGCTTGCTTCCGGCTCCTTTCCTGACCCCAAAGAGGTTTATTTGCCTGTTTGCATTTTAAATTTCACTTTAAATATATATATTGTGCCAAATATTTCAGCCCAATGGCTTCCAAGACAGCTTCCTTGTAAAAACGAGGCATTATCATCACTGGGTCAAGAAATAATCATCAATCGTTAACTAGCGGTGTAAAAATAGCCATTAAAATATTGTGTCAATCAATAAAAGCCAGTGAGCAGAACAGTCAAACAGTCAAATGGAGGAAAACTAATCAATGGAGGGGGGGGGGGAACTGGCACTGTACAGATATTCAATTTCCCCTTAAATAAAGATGTGACGATTCCCTAAGTCTGTTGAGGGTCTCTCCTGAACAGCTCGAGTCTGGAAGCGCGGCCCCACAACCACCTGCCATCCCTGGAATCCAAAGGGTTAATCTTCTGTTCCTAATCCTGTTTGGCCCTAGGAGAAAACTAGATGTACTTAAGTTCTACTTATCCTGTAATAAACTAGGGAAAAACATGGCACAGTTGTGATTTGTAGATAGTCCCTAGTAGGCACAGTGTTGTGCAGTGGTTAGAGCGCTGGGCTGGGGAGACTCAGGTTCGAATCCCCGTTCGGCCCCATGGAAGCTTGCCAGTCACACACGTTCAACCGAATGTACCTAGCAGGGCTGTTTAAGAATTAGGCATGGTGTGGAGAGAGTGGACAGGGAGAGGGTTTTCTCCTTCTCATAATACCAGAACGTGGGGTCATCTGCTGAAGCCGGAGGGTGAAAGATTCAAAACTGATAAAGGGAAGTATTTCTTCACACAACACATAGTTCAATTGTGGAACTCCCTGTCCCAGGATGTGGTGATGACTGCCAACTTGGAAGGCTTGAAGAGGGGAGTAGACCTGTTCATGGAGGAGAGGGGTATTCATGGCTACTAGTCCAAATGGATACTGGTCATGATGCATACCTATACTCTCTAGGATCAGAGGAACATGCCTGTTATATTAGGTGCTTTGGAACATGGGCAGGATGCTGCTGCTGCAGTCGTCTTGCTTGTGGGCTTCCTAGAGGCAGCTGGCCAGCCGCTGTGTGAACAGACTGCTGGACTTGATGGACCTTGGTCTGATCCAGCATGGCTTTTCTTATGTTCTTAAGAATAAAATGAAGAGGGAAATGGCATGAGGTACTTTAGGTCCTGGTTAGGAAGAAAGATAGAATATAAATGAAGCAAATAAATAAAATTAAAGATAAATAAAATTAAAGATGCATTCCTCAGTGGATGTACTTTTAGCCTGAATGTTTAGCCTGAAGAGGAGAAGACTGAGAGGGGATATGATAACCATCAAGTACTTGAAGGGATGTCATATAGAGGAGGGTGCCGAGTTGTTTTCTGTTGCCCCAGAAAGTCAGACCAGAACTGACAGGTTGAATATAAACCAACACAGTTTCCATCTAGACATTAGGAAGAGTTTTCTAACAGTTAGAGCAGTTCCTCAGTGGAACAGGCTTCCTCGGGAGGTGGTGAGCTCTCCTTCCCTGGAGGTTTTTAAGAAGAGGTTAGATGGCCATCTGTCAGCAATGCTGATTCAATGACCTTAAGCAGATGAGAGAGGGAGGGGATCTTGGCCATCTTCTGGGCATGGAGTAGGAGTCATTGGGGGTGTGGGGGGAGGTAGTTGTGAATTTCCTGCATTGCGCAGGGGGTTGGACTAGATGACCCTGGTGGTCCCTTCCAACTCTGTGATTCAGAGCATCACTGTCCCAGAATGTGTCATTTCATTTACCGTATATCTGAGAGAATAACTGAGAACCCAGACTTCAAATTTCTTTTCATCAAATGTCATAAAGTGGTGGTGACAGGGAATTAATTCATCGATATGAAACTGAGGGGAAATTTCACATTTGTCCAACATTTGGGGTTCCATGATCTCTCCAAGCTTTGGAGGAGGTTGTTGAAAATACACTGTAAAATCTTCTCTTCGAGAAGTATACAGTTGTAGTCAGTGCAAATATGGATGTTTTTCAGTCTTCTAAAACTTACCCACTCCCCAATCCAACATTTATATATCTAATCTCCAAGAGTGACACCCATCTGCGGATACCTAAATCCGTGGATTGGGGCTATATTTACCCCAAACAGATGTTTCTGCAGACTTGGGGACCCCCTAGGTCTCCAGAAAAATCTGACATAAAAAAAAACCTGGGGGGTTGAATCCCCCACCCCAAATACAACCTTTGAAAATGGCAATGGCTTCCACTGCAGGGATCTGCTCTGAGCCTGGCTGCCTCGGTGGTGGATGCCAAGTCAGGTTTTGGGCCTGCCTGCTGCGGCAACAGAATTAAGGTAGGTGGTGGAGGCCTGGAGCCGGGATTGGGAGGGAGATAGGACCCCCTGTGAGTCTCATGGGCCTCCCACTTGAATATGTATATTAAGGTGACTGGCCACAATCTGGAGGAGGAGGAGGAGGAGGAGGAGGAGGAGGAAAAGAAGGAGGAGGAGGAGGAGGAGGAGAGTTGGTTTTTATATGCCGACTTTCTCTACCGCTTAGGGAAGAATCAAACCAGCTTACAATCACCTTCCCTTCCCCTCCCCACAACAGACACTCTGTGAGATAGGTGGGGCTGAGAGAGCCCTAAGAGAGCTGTGACTAGCCCGAGGTCACCCAGCTGGCTTCATGTGGAGGAGTGGGGAAACCAACCCAGTTCACCAGATTAGCCTCCACTGCTCATGTGGAGGAGTGGGGAATCAAACCTGGTTCTCCAGATCAGAGTCCACCGCTCTTAACCACTACACCATGCTGGCTTAAGGAACCCATGTGCACACATACACTTTCTTTCCACACAGAAATGTCCCAAAACAGGCTGGAAGAAGGCGTTATGGACAACAGGTGAATAGGCTAGCCTGGTTTTGATGCGATGGAGCCATCAGACCGCTCTGGATTGCCTGAAATGAAATATTAATGCTTCTGAGCCAAGATCTTCTGCTGAAGCAGGATTATTTTACCGCTCCTGCTAACATCTTTATGAGACTGTGCTAATCCTATTCTGCAGGGAGACAGTGGGGGTATATATAAAATGATTTACTTTTTCTACACTCAAGAGACCGTAACAGATTGGTTTTGGATGCAAGATGAAACGGCTTCATCCCTCGGAGTGGTGCGGCTTGGCTTCTGATGTGGGGAGTAGGGCTGTCGATTCGGTTCGGCCCAATCCGAAAAACAGCTGAATTTCCCCCGATTCGGCGGTTTTTAGTTCGGATGGAACCGAACTCAAAAAAGGCTGGAAACCGGGGAGCAGAATTCGGCGAGTTCGGGGTGTTCGGCGAATAAATTAGGCAAATTCGGGGTTCGGCACAACAGCATAACCGTCAGTAAGCAGCATTCTCCCGCTGCCAATCGGTGGCCAAGCAGGGTCTTCTTCTGGCCAATCAGTCGCAATTGAGCACGTGAGCCCAGCTGCTGCGTGGCCCAGGGAGAGAAAGAGAGAGTATCTGTTTGTGTGAGAGAGAAATCCCCATGGGGGGGGGTGCGTGTGCACATTCTCTCCTTTCCGTGGCTGCAGGGGGCACATTTTGGGGGGTGCAGCCCCCAAACTTTCAGCGTAGCTTCAGATGAGGCTTCTTGGAAGAACCCCCAAGTTTTGTAAAGATAGGATCAGGGGGTCCAGAGATATGGGTCCCCCCCTTTTCCCTATTGGGATGAATGAGATCAGCTGATCCTATGCATCTAGAGAGCGGCAAATCCAAGGCAAAACCTCCCGTGCTTAAATGGAATCGTATTGGATTACCTAGTCCCTCCTGATGGAACAGAAGACATCCACAGTAAGACCCCTTTTGGGGCTTTAATCTATAATTTTTTCCCGTGTGTATGTGGGGGGGGGGGGAAGCAGAGTCTGTGGGGGGGCAGTTTCTGTGGGGGGGGGGAAGCCAAAGGAGGCTTTCGCCCATTCTGCCGAGGGGTGTGTGACCGCCCACCTCTGTGGGAGTGTGTGTACTGCTTTAAAAGTTAAGTTTAAAGTTGAGTCTGTGCGGCGGCTAGCGAGTCTCTCTCCGTTCGGCACCCTTGGTGTCGAGCCTCCTCCTTGGTGTTTTTCACTGTTTTTGCCTCTAGCCTGGGGTTGAGTGCGTCTTGGATTTTTTCCCCGTTTGGGGGGGTGCACCACGGTGCCGTATTGGTTGGAGAGGTGGGGGGTGGTGCTGGTGAGACTTGCTTGAGTTTGGTGGGGTCGTTTGCATAAGCGGGGAGCGTCCCTCCACCATGAGAAGAAGGAGCAGGGCAGAAAATATAAACTCTGGGTTTTTTTTTTTTTTTTTTTTTGGCACGGTCTGTTTTGCTGCTCACTCAAAAATGTTTTTGCAAAATCTGACTTTCACAATACATTTTCACGGTCCAAGTCACCTGCTCCTTTTTTCCTTTTTGCTATAGCTAGCCTAGTGAGCCTCTGTTCCTTTCCATGGTCGCTCGCGTGTTGCTTTGCATTGCAATGGTTAGCACAGGAGGTTTTGCCTGGGATTTGCCGCTCTTTAGATGCATAGGATCGGCTGATCCCATTCATCCCAATAAGGAAAAGGGGGGACCCATATCTCTGGACCCCCTGATCCCATCTTTACAAAACTTGGGGGTTCTCACAAGAAGCCCCATCTGAAGCTACGCTAAAAGTTTGAGACCTCTACCCCCAAAAATGCCCCCCCCCGGAGCCGCGGAAAAGCACCAAGGTGCTTTAAGTGGCTTTATTCCTGTCACTGTGGGCGATTTGGGGGGGGCAACCTCTTCCGGGCCCCATATCTCAGGACCCCCTGACCCAATCTTTACAAAACTTGGGGGTTCTTGCAAGAACCGTCCCCTCAAGCTACCCTGAAAGTTTGAGACCTCTACCCCAAAAAATGCCCCCCTGGAGCCCCAGAAAGGCGCAAGTGCATTTTTAATGACTTTATTCGGCCGAATTTTCCCCCGAACTCGAACTAGGCGCCAAATTCCACGGATCCGAATCGGGGGAGTTCGGACTTCAGCATATCCTGAATCGAGACAGGCCAAATTCTTCCGAATCCAAACTATACCAATTTTTTTTTTTCAACAGCCCTAGTGGGGAGAGGTTCGTCGCTGCCAGGAAATTGCCTGATCCCAACCCCAAGATTTCAGGTCTTGTGCATGCGGATTGAAGCAGGAATCAGTTGATGCTGAGAAACAGGCAGAAGCAGTTGTGTTTGGCCTGCCGAACAAGTTGCTGGATTTCAGGGTACTGGTAATATTTCAGATCCAGCACATCCTGCCCCTATCGCCCCTACTCAGCCTGGACATTGTAAAAAGATTATTGACACTGATTCTTTTAATAAGAACATAAGGAAAGCCCTGCTGGATCAGGCTAAGGTCCATCAAGTCCAGTAGTCTGTTCGCACAGTGGCCAACCAGGGGCCTCTAGGAAGCCCACAAACAAGTCGACTGCAGCAGCACCATCCTGCCTGTGTTCCACAGCACCTAATATAACAGGCAACTCCTCTGATCCTGGAGAGAAGAGTAATGCATCATGACTAGTAGCCATTTTGACTAGTAGCCATGGATAGCCCTCTCCTCCATGAACATGTCCACTCCCCTCTTAAAGCCTTCCAAGTTGGCAGCCATCACCACATCCTGGGGCAGGGAGTTCCTCAATTTAACTATGCATTGTGTGAAGAAATACTTCCATTTATCTGTTTGGAATCTCACCCCCTCCAGCTTCGGCAGATGACCCCGCGTTCTGGTATTATGAGAGACGGAGAAAAGCATCTCCCTGTCCACTCTTTCCATACCATGCATAATTCATAAACAGCCCTGTGAGGTAAGTTAGGCTGAGCATGTGTGACTGGCAAGCTTCCATGCCAGGATGGGGATTCAAACCTGAGTCTCCCTAGTCCAGCGCTCTAACCACTGCACAACACTGTGACTACTAGGGACTGCCTACAAATCCATTTTGATGAGTAGCCGTGAATAGCCCTCTCCTCCATAAATGCGTCCACTCCCCTCTTCAAGCCTTCCAAGTTGGCAGCCATAACCACATCCTGGGACAGGGAGTTCCACAACTGAACTCTGGGTTGTGTGAAGAAATACTTCATTTTGTCTGTTTTGAATCTCTCCAGCTTCAACAAACTGCGTTCTGCTGTTATGTGAGAAGGAGAAAAGCTTCTCCCTGTCCACTCTCTCCATACCGTGCATAATTTTATAGACCTCTATCATGTCTCCCCTTCAGCATTCTTGGGGAAAACTGAGTCTGTAAAGGCTACTCAAAACTGAAGAAGATTGTGCCATCAAGTAGTTAAGGTGCCGAACTAGGACCTGGGAAACCCAGGTTTGAATCCCCGCTCGTGCCATGGAAGTTAGCTGGGTGACCTTGGGCCAGTCACAGACTCTCAGCCCCAATCCTGGCAAGTATTTGGATGGGAGATCTCCAAGGAATGCCAGGGTCATGACGTGGAGGCAGGGAATGGCAAAGCACCTCTGAACAGCTCTTGTCTTGAAAACCCTATGGGGTAGCCATAAGTCAGCTGTGACTTGATGTCCCCCCCCCCAAAAAAAAAGTCCTCCCCAGATTGACTGCATCATGCATTTGCTATTGTTTATCAAGCAAAGATGGTGAGGGGTCTGGAGACCAAGTCCTATGAGGAAAGGTTGAAGGAGCTGGGTATGTTTAGCCTGAAGAGGAGAAGACTGAGAGGGGATATGATAACCATCTTCAAGTACTTGAAGGGCTGTCATATAGAGGAGGGTGCCGAGTTGTTTTCTGTTGCCCCAGAAGGTCAGACCAGAACCAACAGGTTGAAATTAAATCAAAAGAGTTTCCATCTAGATATTAGGAAGAACTTTCTAACAGTTAGAGCGGTTCCTCAGTGGAACAGGCTTCCTCGGGAGGTGGTAAGCTCTCCTTCCTTGGAGGTTTTTAAGGAGAGTCTAGATGGCCATTTGAGCCCCGTGGTGCAGAGTGGTAAGCTGCAGGACTGCAGTCAAAAGCTCTGCTCACGACCTGAGTTCGATCCCAACGGAAGTTGGTTTCAAGTAGCCAGCTCAAGGTTGACTCAGCCTTCCATCCTTCCAAGGTCGGTTAAATGAGTACCCAGCTTGCTGCGGGTAAAGTGTAGATGACTGGGGAAGGCAATGGCAAACCACCCCATAAACAAATTCTGCCTAGTAAATGTCGGGATGTGATGTCATCCCATGGGTCAGGAATGACCCGGTGTTTGCACAGGGGACCTTTACTTACTTTACTTAGATGGCCATCTGTCAGCAATGCTGATTCTATGACCTTAGGCAGATCACGAGAAGAAGTAGGGGGTCACTGGGGGTGGGGGGATGTAGTTGTGAATTTCCTGCATTGTGCAGAGGGTTGGACTAGATGACCCTTGTCGTCCCTTCCAACTCTATGATTCTATAATTCTAAGCTTAGATCTTCTACACTGAGCTCAAAGAGAGATATCACATCGGGGAGGGGGACTACATTTGGATCCAGAGTAGGCAACTTTGCAATCGTCGCCAACTTCTGTGCTTTTCATCTTGGTGATGAGGATGATTGCATAATTACGCTGATATCGTTAAAGGAATTTCCACAGCAGCTTTTTGAATCCCTGCCGTCCTGCAATTTGACAAATTGCACATTTGCTTCCATTCCTCTTCCTCCTCTGCGGCTGATCGCGGGAGCAGAAGTTCTAATTCTGAACTGCTCTCAAAGGAATTCAATGTAGGCCTTTTCAACGAGGCAGTAGGCCTGTGTCTTGACTGCCCCACACCTGGCTTCAGGTGGGGGTTCAATCGTTTGGATGTGCAAAAAAAAAATATTTTAATTTTTTTTTTAAGTAGACCATGCAGAGGCAGGCAAGGACAAACCACCTCTGAATACCCGACACCATAAGTCATCTGTGACTTGACGGCATTTTCCACCACCACCAGAAAACTAGATGTCAGGCCTAGCTTTCTCCCCGACATCTAGTTTTCTATTAAGGTAAGGTAAAGGTCCGCTGTGCAAGCACCAGGTCATTCCTGACCCATGGGGTGACGTCACATCCCAACGTTTACTAGGCAGACTTTGTTTTACGGGGTGGTTTGCCAGTGCCTTCCCCAGTCATCTCCCCTTTACCCCCAGCAAGCTGGGTACTCATTTGACCGACCTCGGAAGGCTGGAAGGCTGAGTCAACCTTGAGCCGGCTACCTGAAACTGACTTCCGTCGGGATCGAACTCAGGTTGTGAGAGGAGCTTGGACTGCAGTACTGCAGCTTACCACTCTGTGCCACGGGGATCCTGGTTTTCTATTAGAAGGAGGAATTTATGTGAGTTTCCTTTTTAAAGTTACAAAATGGGTCTCCCAGATCCTAGCCTGATGCTGTAACCACTACATCATGACTGCGTGCTGGGTAGGGTTGCCAACCACCAGGTACTAACCTCTTGTTTGGGGGCTTCCTAGAGCCACCTGGTCGGCCACTGTGCGAACAAGTGGGCTTGATGGGCCTTGGTCTGATCCAGCAGGGCTTTTCTTATGTTCTTATGTACTAGCTGGCGATCAGTTCATAGGGTTGCCAGATCCCTCTTCGCCACTGGCAGGAGGGTTTTGCGGCAGAGCTTAAGGAGGGCGGGTTTTGGGGAGGGGAGAGACTTCAATGCCATAGAGTCCAATGGCCAAAGTGGACATTTTCTCCAGGGGAACTGATCTCTGTCACCTGGAGATCAGTTGTAATAGCAGGAGATTTTTAGCTACTACCTGGAGGTTGGCAACCCTATCAGTTCACCTGGAGAAAACGTCCGCTTTGGCAATTGGGCTCTATGGCACTGGAAGTCCCTCCCCTCCCCAAACCCCACCCTCCTCAGGCTCCACCCCAAAAATCTCCAATCTGGACCTGGCAACCCAACTCCACCCCCAACATCTCCAGACTCCAGGTATTTCCCAACCTGGAGCTGTACAGCCCATGTAAATAAAAGCAACTTGAGAAATGGGCCTGGGTCAGAGGAATGTAGGGACAGCGGGGGTGGCTGCTGTTTTCCCCTTGGCTGGTGTGGCTGGGCTGGGATGCCTGTCTTTAATGGGCCGCCAGGGCTGTGATTGACACCTGCCAGGTAACAGATGCGTCCCGGCTTGCTGCGGGAATCTCTTCTGCCACATCCAATCTGCCTGCCCATTACTCAGGTGTCACGGCAATCAGATGAGATCTCCTGTCTGGGGCAGAGGTCTGAATCACTGCGGCTAGGATTGACAGAGATCCAAGCTTGGCCTGGCTGCTGGAGGAATTGACTGTCAAGTCCAGGGAACAAATAAATGTCAGCACAGTGCCAAGCGGGGGAAGGGAGAGATCTTCTGGAGTGAGACTGTTTGGTGTTTTAAATTAGAGTTGCCAGTTCCAGGTTGGGAAATGCCTGGAGATTTGGGGGTGGAGTCTGGGGATGGTGTGGTCTGGGGAGGGGAGGAACCTTTTGTATCATGCCCAAGTATCCAAATCTGCCATTTCCACCAGGTAGGGTTCCCAGCCTTCTGGTGGTGGCTGGAGATCTCCCGCTATTACAACTGATCTCCAAGCGACAGAGATCAGTTCCCGTGGAGAAAATGGCTGCTGCTGCTGCTGCTTCTGCTTCTTCTTCTTCTGTTGCAAGCACCTCTGTCTTGGACAGCTGATGCGAGAGTAGACCATACTGAGTAGAGAGTCCAATTTCATGGAGCTGATGTTGAATGCACACACAGGGACAGACATAAGAATCAGCCTTATCGTGAATCATACCGTTGTTCCATCAAGGTCAGTATTATCCACTCACACTGACAGCAGCTCTCCAGGGTCTCCACCAGAGATGCCTGGGATTGAACCTGAGACCTTCTGCATGCAAAGCAAAGGCTCTTCCCCTGAGCCAGAGCCCCTCCCTGTTCACCGTGGCTGATACGGTTAAAATTACTGCTTTGCAAAAGGGGCTTTCCGCACTGGCGCTGGGCCGTTCCTGGTTTCGTCAGCAAACCTGCCATTCCAGCAATGTATAAGAAAATAAGAACATAAGAAAATCCCTGCTGGATCAGACCAAGGCCCATCAAGTCCACCGGTCTGTTCACACAGTGAACAACCAGGTTCCTCTAGGGAGCCCACAACTGCAGCTTTATCCTGCCTGTGTTCCACAGCACCTAAAATAATAGGCATGCTCCTCTGAATCTGATCCTGGAGTTAATAGGATGCATCATGACTAGCATCCTTTTTGACTAGTAGCCATAAATAGCCCTGTCTTCCACGAACATGTCCCCTCCCCTCTTAAAGCCTTTCAAGTTGGCAGCCATCACCACATCCTGGGGCAGGGAGTTCCACAACTGAATTACGCGTTCTGTTTAGAAATACGTCCTTTTATCTATTTGGAATCTCTCACCCTCCAGCTTCAGTGTGTCTGAAGGCAGCTTCAGTTTCTTGCCGCTGGACCTATCCGATTCCTCAATATGCTGATTTTCCCCCCTTTTCCATTTCCCGATGACAACCTCACTGTGGAGGAAGTAGTGATTGTATCTAGAGCCGCCTGAAGTCCAGAAGTCACTTATGCAAACCTGCGTGAACTGTTCGTGCAAAGCCTCCTCCCGATGTTTCCATTAGTTCAGAGCAGCCAAAGAATCGGCACACTTCCTTCCATCCCTGCTGGTTCATTTCTTCTCCTCTCTAGGCTCCACAGCCTCCCCATATGGCACGACTTGAATTTCTAACCTGTGGAATAGATCATTACAAAGCTACTTAAAAAAAGAAAAGAAAAAAAAGAGCTGACTGTTTGTTTCCTCCTTAAGAAACAACCAAAACAAGAGTCTTGTTTTGAAGTAGTTCCTTAATGCAGATGCAATTTTTTTAAAAAACAGCACCACTGCGACAGAGAAATTTAACGATCGAAATGGGGGTGACTCAGAGGGGTGGGGGATGAGAGTTTCTAGTGGCATTGGGATCAGAGGAGAAAAGATGCATGGGAAACAACTGATATGTGACATGATTGAGGAAGAGATGACAGATGTCCAGCTGTTTGGGGGCATTAGGTGGGGTTGCCAGCTTCGGGTTTGGAAATACCTGGAGATTTTGGGGGTGGAGCCCGAGGAGGGCGGGGTTTGGAGAGGGGAGGGACTTCAGTGCCCTAGAGTCTAATTGCTACAGCCGCCATATTTTCCAGGGGAACTGATCTCTGTCGCCTGGAGATCAGCTGTAGAAGAAGGAGGAGGAGGAGGAAGAGGAAGAGGAGGAGAAGGAGAAGGAGAAGGAGAAGGAGAAGGAGAAGGAGAAGGAGAAGGAGAAGGAGAAGGAGAAGGAGAAGGAGAAGAAACTTGGTTTTTATATGCCGACTTTCTCTACCACTTAAGGAAGAATCAAACCAGCTTACAATCACCTTCCCTTCCCATCCCCACAACAGACACCCTGTGAGGTAGGTGGGGCTGAGAGAGCTCTAAGAGAGCTGTTACTAGCCCAAGGTCACCCAGTTGGATTCATGTGTAGGAGTGGGGAAACTGGACCCAGTTCATCGCGTTAGCTTCCGCCGCTCATGTAGGGGAGTGGGGAATCAAACCTGGTTCTCCAGATCAGAGTCCACCGCTCCACACCATCACTCTTATCCACTTCACCACTCTGGCTCTCCATAGTGGGAGATCTCCTGCCACCCCGTGGAGGTTGGCAACCCTAGCATTAGGGGAGGAAGCCAGGGCCAGATGTTTGGATCCCAGGGCACCCACCCCTAGCTCAGCAATGCCCCCCCCCCAAATGCCAGGCCATAACTAGAGAAGAGTGAACTCTGCCCAGTTCACCTGCACCTTTAGTCCTCTATTCCCCCCTCTCAGTGCATTCTGGGAACTGTACTCCTCAAAACATTTCACAGTGAAGATGAAGGAACTGGGCCCTAAGATGATTAAGGCCAGAGGATAAAATGACCTCACAATCATTGGCCAGGGTCAAAGGCACAAATACCTCCTCCTCCCCGGGTTGCCAGCTCTGGTTTTGGAAATTCCTGGAGATAGGGGAGGGGTTGTTGGGGGAGGGATTTCATTTTCTCTTAGACTTTATGGTATACCATAGAGTCCATCCTTCCCATTTTTCTTCAGGGGAAACAATCTCTGTAGTCTGGAGGACAGTTGTAATTATGGAAGTACTCCATGCCCTGCCTGGAAGCTGGTAGCCCTTCCCATTCATTGGGTAGATGGGTAGGGCTGCCAACCTTCAGGTACTTAGTACAGGAGCAAAACTGTGTATAACAAAGTGCAAAAATATTTATGAGCTACCACATAGCATCATACATAGTGACAATCTATCATCAAACAGTCAAAATCCATAGTTCATGGCATATCCTGGTACATTCCTTCCAAAGTATGCATAAAGCAATATCCAGCTGGTATCCTCAATATGTGTAATCACAGTAGAAAGGGGACATGGCCATTTCAAAATTCTTCTGTTCAGTTCTTCCTCAGTCCCCTCTAAACATATATATATATATATATATATATATATATATATATATATATATATATATATATATATATATATATATATATATATATATATATAATAAATCACATTCAATATTATAGTACACATACATACAAAAATATATACACATATATACACATATGTGTGTGTGTAAAGTGCCATCAAGTCGCAGCCAACTTATGGCAACCCCTTTTTGAGGTTTTCATGGCAAGAGACTAACAGAGGTGGTTTGCCAGTGCCTTCCTCTGCACAGCAACCCTGGTATTCCTTGGTGGTCTCCCATCCAAATACTAACCAGGGCCTACCTTGCTTAGCTTCTGAGATCTAACAAGATCAGGCTAGCCTGGGCCATCCAGGTCAGGGCAAGTAAGTATACACATATACTTACAAATAATCAATCCTATGTTATTCCAGCTTCAGAAATTCATGACTGCATTCTAACATTCCAGATAGTAGCCAAGTTCCACGTAGGGATACAAACAAATGTAGCAGTGTCACCTCCTACCTTGCTACAAGCTAAATAGCTAAGGATATGTGTGATACAAGCTCACATAGTAATTACAGCCGAGACACAGCGAACTGGTCTGTTTCATTTAAAGGGACATCTACCTCGCATTCAGTCAAGACTTAAAAAAAAAACAAGACAGCGCATTCTCCAAATTTAAGCCATGAGGTGTAATGGTGTTCAGAAGATGAATAAAATAAGATTCCTTTTGCCTTAATAGCCTTTCCATATTGCATCAAACTTCCTTCCCTTCAACCTCCAAATTACGAAAAGCCTCAGATCATTCTCATTGTGGCGGAATTTCAGAAAATGCTCTACAACCGGGCCGGTGGTTATACATGCCCTAATTCTGGACCTGTGCTCCAGAATTGTTTTTAATCGGTCAGACATTAGAGCCAAAGTAAATTTTTCCGCATGGGCATAAGAGACAATAAACGCAAAATTTTGTATCACAGTTAGAAAATTGTTGCAACCGAAAAGTGAACTGGGAATCAGTCCTTTTAAATTCCTTCACCTCTAAGCATAAATTACAGGCTATACGTTCATGACATTTAAAATGTCCTACAACATTGCTACTCCTGTGGTGCATATAGATATCAGAATGCACTAATCTATCTCGAATTGAAGTGGTTCTTCTATACCCTTTTTGCGGTAAATTTCTGCATCCAGGTATATCAGA
Source organism: Euleptes europaea (assembly GCF_029931775.1). Taxonomy (NCBI): domain Eukaryota; kingdom Metazoa; phylum Chordata; class Lepidosauria; order Squamata; family Sphaerodactylidae; genus Euleptes; species Euleptes europaea. Next base: position 172,064,432 of record NC_079312.1, read on the forward strand.
TACCAAATGCCAGTGTTTCTGGAAGAATTTTGAAACAGCCGTATCCCCTTTCTACTGTGATTACACATATTGAAGATACCAGCTGGATATTGCTTTATGCATACTTTGGAAGGAATGTACCTGGATATGCCATGAACTATGGATTTTGACTGTTTGATGATAATTATAGCAAGAGTCCAGTAGCACCTTAAAGACTAACAAAAGTATTTTCTGGCAGAGTATGAGCTTTCGTGAGCCCCAGCTCACTTCTTCGGACCTGAAGAAGTGAGCTGTGGCTCACAAAAGCTCATACCCTGCCAGAAAATATTTTTGTTAGTCTTTAAGGTGCTACTGGACTCTTGCTCTTTTCTACTACTGCAGACAGACTAACACGGCTACCCACTGTGAATTATCTTGATGATAGATTGTCACTATGTATGATGCCATGTGGTAGCTCATAAATATTTTTGCACTTTGTTATACACAGTTTTGCTCCTATACTAATTTCCTAACTTTGTAGTATCAGTACAGTGGTGTCTATTTTTTCTACAACCTCCAGGTACTAGCTGGAGATCTCCTGCTATTACAACTAATCTCCAGCCAATAGAGATCAGTTCACCTGGAGAAAATGGCCACTTTGGCAATTGGACTCTATGGCATTGAAGTCCCTATCCTCCCCAAACCCTCCCCACCTCAGGCTTTGACCCAAAAACTTCCCACCAGTGGCAACCCTATAGATGGGACATCTAACAATCCAAAAAATGTAATTAGTATTGTGTATGAAGCTGTGTGGTGCCAGCATGGTGCAGTGGTTAAGAGTGGCGGCCTCTAATCTGGAGAACCGGATTCAATTTCCCCACTCCTCCACATGAAGTCCCCTGGGTGATCTTGGGCCAGTCACCGTTCTCTCAGCCCATGCAGAGGCAGGCAATGGCACACCACCCCCGAACGTCTCTCGCCTTGAAAACCCCACCAGGGGTCGCCATAAGTCAGTCGTGACTCGACAGCACGTTACACACACCGGAAGCCGGGGGTGTGTGCTCTCCTAGCCTCTACAGGCGCAACCAGAGGCCTGCCTTTCTGAACATCTGGAAACCCTCCTTCCAAGAAAACTGGCCGCCTCATGCAAAACAGATGTGGGGGCCCTCTTGCTATTCTGAGCACGGAATGTGGGTCACCTTGATAGGGAACTCGCGGCTCCGGCTATAAATCTCCACCGAGGAGAAATGCATTGGAATGAGGAATGAAAAGCTTTTTCCTCCCCTTCCCTCCATGACATCTTTACTGCCTCCATCCACACTTGAGCATCTCTCCGGGAATTGGGAGCTGTCCGTGGTGCTCAAAGCCGGCCCACCTCTCTGCCTGAAGATCCATGAGCGTTTTCCAATAGACGCTGTTCCCCTTTCAAAGGCAGGCGAGCAGGTGGGGAGGGGGGATTTCGGTCTCTCCAACTCCAGTTATGATCCATACAAATCAACCTGTCAGCTCCCCGCAGCTGCTGCCTCCACCGGCACAGACAGCTCCATCTTTGGTACAGTCCCCCACCCAAGGCCATTACTTCTCCGGCAGTGAAGATGGCAGGATGGAGATTAATCTCCGAGCTGTCGCTTTCCCCTTACTGATTGATAAACCAGTCGCTGGCTGGGCTGGCAGATGGAGGGAGAGGGGCTGGGAAAGCCTCCAGCCAGAGCGGGATACCACCGGGAAAGCCGGGGCTGCAGCAGTTGCAAAGAGCACATCTGGCTAATTGGGCCAGATGCGAGAAGCAGGGAAAGGGAAACCAGGAAGCTGCACAGAGGACGTTGCAGCCCCCCAACCTGTTGTGATGGGCCCCATTCCCAGCACCCCATGGGGCACCTTTTTGTGCACCCACTGTGTGTGTGTTAAATGCCGTCAAGTCGCTTCCGACTCATGGCGACCCTATGAATCAAAGCCCTCCAAAATGTCCAATCTTTAACAGCCTTGCTCAGGTCTTGCAAATTGAGGGCTGTGGCTTCCTTTATTGAATCAATCCATCTCTTGTTGGGTCTTCCTCTTTTCCTTCTGCCCTCAACTTTTCCTAGCATGACTATCTTTTCCGGTGACTCTTCTCATAATGTGACCAAAGTACGATAGTCTCAGTTTAGTCATTTTAGCTTCTAGGGTCAGTTCAGGCTTGATTTGATCTATAACCCACTGATTTGGTTTTTTGGAAGTCCACAGTACCCACTAAATGCCCTCAAAATTCTAGAAACGCCCACAGACTCCCGAAGGTTGGGGATTCCCAACCTATAGAAATGAAGAAATGCAACACCATATAGTCATAGAATTAGAGAATCCAGAGTTGGAAGGGGCCATACAGGCCATCTAGTCCAACCCCCTGCTCAATGCAGGATCAGCCTAGGGCCTCCCTGACAAATGCTTGTCCAGCCTCTGCTTAAAGGCTGCCAGTGAGGGTGAGCTCACCACCTCCCAAGGTAGCTGATTCCACTGTCGAACAACTCTTACTTAAAAAAAAATGTTTCCTAATGTCCAGCCGGTACCTCTCCCCCCGCAATTTAAATCCATTATTGTGAGTCCTATCCTCTGCTGCCAACAGGAACAGCTCCCTGCTAAAGTGTAGAAGGCTGGGGAAGGCAATGGCAAACCACCTCATAAACACAGTCTGTGATGTGACGTCACCCCATGGTACTTGTACTACATTTACATGGGGACTACATTTACCTTTAATTAACAGCATAACAAGTCCTGTGGCACAGAGAGGTAAACTGCCATACTGCAGTCAAATCTCTGCTCATGACTTGAGTTCGATCCCAGCAGACGTCAGTTTCGGGTAGCCGGCTCAAGGTTGACTCAGCCTTCCATCCTTCTGATGTAAGTAAAACGAGTACCCAGCTTGCTGGGGGGGTAAAGGGAAGACAACTGGGGAAGGCACTGGCAAACCACCCCGTACACATAATCTGTTTAGTAAACGTTGGGATGTGATGTCACCCCATGGGTCAGGAATGACCTGGTGCTTGCACAGGGGACCTTTACCTTTTACCTTGGGGACCCTGATCGAGTGGAAATGTGGCATAAATGTGGTTTGGACTGGTGGACTCTGATTTAGAGTACTGGGTTTGATTCCTCACTCCTCCACATGAGTGGTGGAGGCTAATCTGGTGAACTTGATTTGTTTCCCCACTCCTACACATGAAGCCAGCTGGTTGTCCTTGGGCTAGTCACAGCTCTCCCAGCCCCACCTACCTCACAGGGTGTCTGTTGTGGGGAGGGGAAGAGAAGGTGATTGTGAGCTGGTTTGAGTCTACCTTAAGTGGCAGAGAAAGTTGGCATATAAAAACCAATTCTTCTTCTTCTTCTTCTTCATCATCATCATCATCATCATCATCATCATCATCATCAATAAACCACATACACACACCCGGCCATCATTTGCTTGCCCATGAACTAGAATCACTGCCTATTTTCAGACTCTTGAGGAGGAATGGGGTCTAGTAAGGGTGGCCAGGTTCCTCTTCACCACCAGCGGGAGGTTTTGGGGGCAGAGCCTGAGGAGGGCAGGGTTTGGGGAGGGGACAGACTTCAATGCCATAGAGTCCTATTGCCAAAGCAGCCATTTTCTCCATCTGAACTGATCTCTCTCGGCTGGAGATCAGTTGTCATAGCGAGAGATCTCCAGCTAGTACCTGGAGGTTGGCAACCCTAGGTCTAGTGCATGCTGCACTGATGCCCCAGAATCTCGGGTCCTTACTCTTCCGCAGGGATCTAAGGACTTACAGGGGGTTGAGAAGTTAAAAGCAACGCAGGAGGGAAGGGAATCCTGGCTCCGGTTCCTCAGTCAGATTATGGCCGATGGCTTATGGCTCCCTCACCGCCTCGTGTGTAACGAGGCTTTAATCTGTTATGCTTAGCAAGACTGGGCTTCCGTCCCCACCACCGTCACGCTCCACCGCATGGAGCCATTTCTAATCCTGCCCAAGGAAAGACACATTTATTTCATAATTAACTCAATGGTATACGCGAATCTCGTGGGTGGGGAAACTTGTGCCGAGCATGTCGCAAGTCCTTATGCCTTACAAAGCCAGTCTGGCTCACAGCTGAGGTCTGATCTACACTCTGAACAGAATGAAGGGGCAGGATCCCTGCTGGGGAATGTGTAGGCTTACCATCCTCCAGGTTGAAAGAGAACGTATGAGTTCAAACTTAATATGTGAACCAGCAAAGGTGCAGTCCATTTTCCGTGTGTCCTGATGAAGACAATTCGAAATAGGTGAATACCGGATCCCTGTCAAGACAACGGGTCACGGCATTGATAAGACCGGAGCAAGAATCACACTTGCAGGTCCAATATGACTAAATGAACTGATCGCAAACTGGATCACTTGTGGATTCAAAATTAGGATCAAATTTGTCTATGCAGATGTGCTCATTGTGATGATATTCAGTATGTTCTTTATTTTTGTCTGTTGTGTACTAATATAATATATGACAGTCATTGTCTGTTCATATTTATTGTTAGCCAAACACTGCTGTTATTTTGTCTAACTGCCATAGTACAGCAGGCTAACCTGTTCTTTTTAGTTACAAACCTCCAGGTAGCACCTGGAGATCTCCCGCTATTACAACTGATCTGCAGACAAAAGAGATCAGTTCCCCTGGAGATGATGGCTGCTCTGGAGGGTGGGTTTTATGGCATTGTACCTTGCTGAGGTCCCTCCCTAAATCCCACCCTCCCCAGGCCCCACTCCCCAAATCTCCAGATATTTCCCAACTATGAGCTGGGAGCTCCAGATATTTCCCAAACCTGGGAGTAGGGTTGCCAGTTCCGGGTTGGGAAATACCTGGAGATTTTGGGGGTGGAGCCCGAGGAGGGCAGGGTTTGGAGGGGAAGGACTTCAATGCCATAGAGTCCAAATGCCAAAGCAGCTATTTGCTCCAGGGGAACTGATCTCTGTCGTTTGGAGATCAGTTGCAATAGGGGGAGATCTCCAGCCACCACCTGGAGGTTGGCAACCCTAGCCATAGGGCTTCCAGCTCCAGGCTGGGAAATACCTGAAGTTTTGGGGGGTGGAGCCTGAGGAGGGCAGGGTTTGGAGAGGGGAAGGACTTCAATGCCAGGTCCAATTGCCAAAGCCATAGAGTCCAATTGCCAAAGTGGCCATTTTCTCCAGGGGAACTGGTCTCTGTCGCCTGAAGATCATTTGTAATAGCGGGAGATCCCCAGCCACCTCCTGGAGGTGGCCCAACACCTGGCATTTCCCTTGTGGCTCCCACTTTCCTCCCTCAGCCTAACCTACCTCTCAGGCGAAGGCGAGGAAGAGAAGAAGAGTTGGGTTTTATACGCTGTTGTCGAGGTCTTTCACATCACCTCCTTGCCTAGTCCCTTTAACTGGAGATGCCGGGGATTGAACCTGGGACCTTCTGCATGCTAAGCAGGTGCTCTACCACTGAGCCACAGTCCCTCCCCGAATTTTACTGTTTTTACTGAATTTTACTGACGTGCTGTTCCATTGCATTTACGGGAAGCTGCCCTGACGGCTTTTAAAAGCCATGCTGGTGGGGTATGTTTGTTTGTTTTTTAATCCAGTTTTAAAGGAACAATCTCCGGAGTGCATCCTGGCAACCCTAAACCCGAATAAGCACCGAGCATTATTCATATTAAATGTGTGTGGCTCCAGGAATATATTTGGTAGAGAATCTGGGTCTTCTTGACAACAACACTTGGGTCTAGGATGGGAGGGCGGAACCACTATGCTTCTGCTCCTGTCCCCTGCATTTCCGCCGATGACATTTCACAACTCTGTGCTCTCCCAGGCTTTCACCTTTGCGACGAGCACAAGAAAACACCAAGAACAATCACCTCCCTCATCAATCTCGCTTCCATCTTGTCCCCGAGTCAAGCATTTAATTTGGAACGGTTTCGTTCCAGGCTAATTGAGCTTTCTGAGCGCTACCCTCTGCTGGGATCTTTTTTTTTTAAAAAAAAAATTGTGTTGTTGTTAAAAAAAAAACCCAGCATGCTGCGTTGCGACACTTAGCTTATAAAAAGAGAATTTCTTGGGCATGTGCCTGCTGGAAACAACGGGCAAGTCTTGCCTTTTAGCTCAGGATTTGTTGGGGATACCTACCATGACTCCAAATGGATGAAAATGCATTCTACGCGTGCTCAGAGACTCTATTGTCAACCGCCCAGCTTGCGTTTTATAGAACAGGATATCATAAAGCTAGAACAGAGCTGTCCGATAGATCAAGGACTGGAGCCAATTTTCCTACAAGGACAAGCATCAGCATTTAGGGTTTTTAGTTGAGGAGGGAAAAAGATGACTAAGGCAGCCCATAATAGGAGCTTTTATAGCAGAGAACGAAGGCATTTTACCCTCATAATACAAAACCTCACAGTCGCCCAATAAAATGGAGTTGATTCAAGAAAAGCAAAGGGGGGGAATCATTTCACAACACAATAAAAATACAGTAGTAACCACTATTCTTTGCCATTTTGTGGTACTGTAATGGTTAAGAGCAGTGGTTTGGAGTGGTGGACTCTAATCTGGAGAACCAGGTTTGATTCCCCACTCCTCCACATGAGCGGCGGAGGCTAATCTGGTGAACCGGGTTAGTTTCCCACACTCCTACACACGAAGCCAGCTGGGTGACCTTGGGCCAGTCACAGCTCTCTTAGAGGTCTCTCAGCCCCACCTACCTCACACAATGTCTGTTGTGGAGAGAGGAAAGGAAGGTGATTGCAAGCTGTTTTGATTCTTCCTTAAATGGTAGAGAAAGTTGGCAAATAAAAACTAACTCTTCTTCCTCCTCATCCTCCTCTAAGCGACAGCCCTTCAAATACTCAAAAAGAGCAATCATACCCCCCTCAATTTCCTCTTCCCCAGACTAAACACTCCCAAGTCCTTCAGCCTTTCCTCGTAGGGCTTGGTCTCCAGGCCCCTGATCATCCTCGTCACTCTCCTCTGGCCCCTCTCCATTCTTTCCATATCCTTTTTGAAGGGAGGCTCAATCTCTGTGAGCTCGATCTCTGTGAGCTCAGGCTAAATCTCTGTGAGCTCAATTCCAAACTGATGGCACAAAGCAGCGAAGGAAGGGTCTTCTGTTGCACTTGGATGCCTCATTTTATGAGAGCAGAGACCAATTTTCCAGTCAGATTTATGCTAATCATTTAAGTGATCCGCCGGGCCGGATGGCATCATAAACACTTACTACACATCTTACATTAATGGCAAACAGCTGCAAGGGGACTCGGAGGACGAGTACAGCATGATCTATATAGGTGTGACGGTGCCTTTCCAAAATCTCAACCAAAGGAGTATTTAATAATGTATTTATTGACTTCATTTATGCCCCCCTGTTATCCCATAGGAGGCTCCAAGATGGTTTACACTGTGGTGTAGTGGTTAAGAGCGGTGGACTCTAATCTGGAGAACTGGGTTGGTTTCCTCACTCCTATACATAAAGCCAGCTGGGGGACCTTGGGCTAGTCACAGTTCTCTCCGAACTCTCTCAGCCCCACCTACCTCACTAGGTGTCTGTTGCGGGAGAGAAGAAGGGAAGGAGATAGTAAGCCCATTCGATTCCCCTTAAAAGGTAGGAAAAGTCGGTATGTAAAAACCAACTCTTTTTCTCCTCCTCGCCTCTGCCTGCGAGGTAGGTTAGGCTGAGCGTGCGTAACTGGCCCAACATCCCCCAGCAAGCTTTCATGACAGAGCAGGGATTAGAACCTGGATTTCCCAGTTCCTAGTCTAACCACTACACCACACCAGCATGCTCATTATCACGTGCTCTTGGGATCATCCCATGATGCCCATGCATGGTCAAGGCAGCCTTCTGGCAGTGGACTTGGAGACACTCTGCCACAAGGGAACGCGGGTTGCAAGAACGTGATTGCTTCCCCATGGAGGCGATGCTTTGTTTTGCTCCCATTGTGACTGTGAATACACAGGCATTTGTGGTGGAGCGGTGGACTCTGATCTGGAGAACCAGGTTTGATTCCCCACTCCTCTACATGAGCGGCGGAAGCTAATCTGGTGAACTGGGTTGGTTTCCCCGGTCCTACACACGAAACCAGCTGGGTGACCTTGGGCTAGTCACAGCTCTTTTAGAGCTCTCTCAGCCCTACCTACCTCACAGGTTGTCTGTTGTGCGGAGGGGAAGGGAAGGTAATCGTCAGCTGGTTTGAGTCTTCCTTAAGTGGTGGAAAAAGTCGGCATATAAAAACCAACTCTTCTTCTTCTTCCTCCACTTTTCCTCTGCTGTGATACTGCAAGTATTTTTTAAAAAATTGGTAGTGGGGTTATCATACCCTGACCTGAATGGCTCAGGCTACCCTGATCTCGTCAGATTGAGAACCTAAGCAGAGTCGGTCCTGGTTAGTACTTGAACGGGAGATCACCAAGAAAGTCCAGGGCTCCAAACAGGCAGGCAATGGCAAACCACGTGTCTTTGTCCCTGCCCTGACCTGGATGGCTCAGGCTAGCACGATCTCATCAGACTTTGGAAGCTAAGCAGGGTCGACCCTGGTTAGTATTTGAATGGGAGACCACCAAGGAATGCCAGGGTTGCTGTGCAGAGGAAGGCACTGGAAAACCATCTCCGTTAGTCTCTTGCCTTGAAAACCCTACTGGGTTGCCATGTCAGCTGTGACTTGGTATCACTTTACACACACACACACACACACACACACACACAGGGATATCACTGTAGTGTTACATGAAACTGAACACATGAAACTGCCTTATACTGAATCAGACCCTTGGTCCATCAAAGTCAGAATTGTCTACTCAGACCGGCAGCAACTCTCAAGGGTCTCTGGCAGAGGTCTTTCACATAAGAACATAAGAAAAGCCCTGCTGGATCAGACCAAGGCTCATCAAGTCCAGCAGTCTGCTCACACAGTGGCCAACCCGGTGTGGCCACATCACCTACTTGCCTGGTCCCTTTAACTAAAGATGCCAGGGATTGAACCTGGGACCTTCTGCATGCCAAGCAGATGCTCTACCACTGAGCCACAGCCCCTTCCTATGGTTAGGACACCATAGCAATATATCTACTACTGATTTAAAAGAAAAACAGCAAAAAGTCCACCGGTGTCAAGGGAGGAAAATGAGTGCCACAAAGGAAATACCAGGTGTTGTGCCAGGTGGACAGGTGTCCACACCTGGCCACCCATATTTCCCCAAGCCCATTTTGGGTACCATCTTTCAGGAGAGATTGTACCAAAGAACGTTTGGGAAAACCTGCAGAGGAGCCAGGGAAAACTCAGAAGGGAGACAATGACACAGTCGTGCAACCCCCCCCCCCCCGCCAAAAAAAGAGAATTCCTGCAGCTTGGGAGGGGAAACACAAAATAAAACTCTGTGTGGAACAGCCCTTGTTGACTTTCTGTTAGGGTTGTGCATATTGATACACCCGAACTGAAAACAAACCTGAAATTAGCTGTTTCGACAATATTCGGGTTTCAGGTAGACCAAATACAGAAACCTGGGAATCTGTCCGAAGCCGAATAGGTGATTCCCCAAAAAACCGAATAACGATAATGGGCCTGGATTTTTCGGTAAACCTGGTAATAAGACGAATACCCATATTTACCAGTATGGGTATTCGGCTTATTCTGGGTTTACCAAAAAAAAATGGGCCCAATAAACCTGAAATTTACTGACTTTTTTTTTTTTTTTGCATGACCCTAGTTTCTGGTCCTGTTTGTAAGGATTCTTACAGGTTGACCAAAGATTGAAGCGGACAGCAAGCGGGGGTCAACCCTGGGTGATCAACTACCCTCTGGCCCAAAAGGCACAGGGAGATGATCTTTGAGATCCCTTCCGCCAGCTTCACCGAGGCAAGCTGAGTTCCGATGCCCACCTCTCCAAAGGGTAATGCTTTCACACGGTGGAGGCGGCTCCCGCAGGACATTTTTAACAAGATAATTGCTGGGCTGTCTCCCACACGCTATCGTTGGAGGATGAGGCAAGCCATGCGACTTCCCTTCTCTCTGGAGAACAAAGACTAAATCCTGTATCGTCCCACCCCTCCTTTTATCTGGGATATGAAAGGCTCTGGGTTTGTGGAAACCAAAAGCTTAAAACACCCTCTCCAGCAGAGACCCGCACAGACGGCGATCTCTCACGTTGAAAAGAAAGAGCCTGTTGGAGAGGCGGAATCTTCCGCAGGACACTATCAGGTCAGGCTGGTGGTGTGGGCAACTCAGGGTACCTGGGGTCAGTTCTGGTGCTAAGCTAAAGCTAAAACTGGAAGAGCAGCAGGCAGGAGATAATGACCAGTTAGGCCAGTCAGAAATCCAGACTCCTAATATGAAGAAGGAGAAGGAGAAGAAAGAAGAAGAGAGTTGCTTTCATATGCTGATTTTCTCTACCTTTTAAGAATCAACCCAGCTTACACTCACCTTGTCTTCCATCACAGACACCTTGTAAGGAAGGTGAGGCTGAATGAGCTCTAAGAGAACTGTGACTAGCTGAAGGTCACCAAGCAGATTTCATGTGGAGGAGTGGGGAAACCAACCCAATTCACCAGTTGAGAGTCCGCCGCTCATGTGGAGGAGAGGGGAATCAAACCCAGTTCCCCAGTTGAGAATCCATCACTCCTAACCACTACACTACGCTGGCTCCTCACCCATACTCACCTTAAAGGTAAAGGTAGTCACCTGTGCAAGCATCGGGTCATTACTGACCCATGGGGTGATGTTGCAATATGACGTTTACTAGGCAGACTATGTTAATGGGGTGGTTTGCCATTGCCTTCCTCAGTCATCTACACTTTGCCCCCAGCAAGCCTGTTATTCATTTGACCAACCACCTTATACATACCTTTAATTAGCTAATTAAAACTGGACCCCCCTATCTCCTCTTTATACGATGACACACGTTATCATGTCAAGATGGGCCCTCGAGCCTGAAAGGAATCTTGACCTAGTAGCTTTAAGGAGAGGCCAGGGGGTGTCAGCTGACTTGCCTTGCCCAATTGGTGTACAGAAGCTTCTTTGGCTACTGGGTAACCTTCCTACACTGCAGTTCTCCCTTGGGTCAGTGCCAGAGGACGAGGCACAGGCTAAATTCCCCACCAGCCATTCTTCAAGTCACCGCTGCGGGCTCGGCTGCTTCCTGCCACTAGTTTAAAAGCAAACTGCTGTTCCCTGTTGTTACTTGCTGCAGGAACTCTTTTAAAAGATGATTAATAGAGTGAGCACCAAAAACACAATGTGCTTTGCTTCGTTTAGAAAAGCAGCCCATGGCTCACAGTCAGTGGAAAGGAGAATGCAAGTGCAGGCTGGTTTATCATTGGAATCTGGGGGACGGGAGGGGGGGTCTTTCAAGGGTATGTACCAAGAGATAAGCTCAGCCACAGATGTCATTATTAATGGGGTAAGAACATAAGACCAAAGCCCATCAAGTCCAGCAGTCTGTTCACACAGTGGCCAACCAGGTGCCTCTTGGAAGTCCACAAACAAGGCGACTGCAGCAGCAGCATCCTGCCTGTGTTCCACAGCACCTAATATAATAGGTATGCTCCTCTGATCCTGGAGTGATCAACATTCTGCAATACAAAGAAAACCGAAATTTGGTGAATGTGTACTCCTGGTTGAGAAAAGACTGAGACAGCCCCAGCCTTCTTTCAGGATCTGGAGTGTGCCATTAACATTATAGAGGCCAGCAAGCAAAAACAAAAGATTGGGTTGTTGAGCTTTTAAAACAGGGATGCCTTGATTGGTGGGAACTATGCAGTAGCAGCCAGGAATGTAAGCATGGGACAGCTCTGGGTTAGGAATTACCTGGCGATTTTGGGGGTGGAGCCTGAGGAGGGTGGGGTTTGGAGAGGGGCGGGACTTCACTGCCGTAGAGTCCAATGGCCAAAGCAGTCATTTTCTCCAGGGGAACTGATCTCTACCACCTGGAGATCAGTTGTAATAGCGGGAGATCTCCAGCCACCACCTGGATTTGCTGTTTGTTTTCACATATGAAAACAAACAGCAAATCAGGCTACTACATACAACAATGCCAAGAAATGGTATTCACATTAAAGAATCAATCACGATTCACCAACCAATAATAAGCAAGACCTTATAAATATTAAAGTCCTTGTCTGACTTTTGTTATAAGACAGATTCTTGTACTGTTCCTGTGAAGTCCATGGCTTATTATTTTGTGTAAATACACGTTACCAAGTCCATCCTTTTTCTTTTTTACAGGGATCCGGTTATTCACCTCTTTCGAAAATATTTCTTCTTCAGAAAATACATTCTTCAGAATGTTGATCACTCCAGGATCAGAGGAGCATGCCTGTTCTATTAGGTGCTGTGGAACACAGGCAGGATGCTGCTGCTGCAGTCGCCTTGTTTGTGGGCTTCCAAGAGGCACCTAGTTGGCCACTGTGTGAACAGACTGCTGGACTTGATGGGCCTTGGTCTTATGTTCTTACCCCATTAATAATGACATCTGTGGCTGAGCTTATCTCTTGGTACATACCCTTGAAAGATGGACTGTATAAGGAAACAGACAGCAATCTTGCTAGTTCCTTCCCTTTAGAACTCGTATGTTCCCATTACCTGGAGATTCTGGAGAGCCGCTGCCAGTTTGAGTAGACAATTGTGACTTTGATGGACCAATGGTCTGATTCAGTATGAGGCAGCTTCATGTGTAATCATGTGTCTTATCATTAAAGCCTGTCCCGCAGCTTCATTCCAAATCAGGCATGCAATTCTCTGTGTGTGTGTGTTTGTGATGTGCTGTCAAGTTGCTTCTGACTTATGGTGACCCTATGAATTAACAACTTCCAAAATAGCCTAGCATTAACAACCTTGTTCAGGTCTCGAAATCTGAGGGCCATGGCTTCCTTGGTTGAGTCACCCCATCTGCTGTTGGGTCTTCCTCTTTTCCTGCTGCCCTCGACTTTTCCTAGCGTTGTTGTCTTCTCCGGTGGGTCTTGTCTTCTTGTAATGTGTCCAAAGCATGACAGCCTCAGTTGAGTGATTTTAGCTTCTAGGGAGATTTCTGGCTTTATTTGATCTAGAACCCACTTATTTGTCTTTTTGGCAGTCCAGAGTAACCGTAACACTCTCCTCCAACACCACATTTCAAAGGAATCAATTTTCTTCCTGTCAGTTTTCATTGTCCCCCTTTCATACCTATACATGTGTGTTAAGTGCTGCCAAGTCACTTCCGACTCATGGCGACCCTATGAATCAACGTCCTCCAAAACGTCCTATCTTTGACAGCCTTGCTCAGGTCTTGCAAATTGAGGGCTGTGGTTTCCTTTATTGAGTCCATCCATCTCTTGTTGGGTCTTCCTCTTTCCCTGCTGCCTTCCACTTTTCCTAGCATGACTGTCTTTTCTAGTGACTCTTGCCTTCTCATAATGTGACCAAAATATGATATCCTCAGTTTAGTCATTTTAGCTTCTAGGGTCAGTTCAGGCTTCATTTGATCTAGAACACACTGATTTGTTTTTTTTGGCAGTCCACGGTATCCATCTCTCCTCTGACACATTTCAAAGGACTCTACTTTCTTCCTGTCAGCTTTCTTCATGTCCAGCTTTCACACCCATACATAGTAATAGGGAATATGACGGCATGAATTAACTTAATCTTGGTGGCCAGTGACACATCCTTACAACTTAAGGCTCTTTTCTAGTTCCTTCATGGCTCCCCTTCTCAGTCTCAGCCTCCTTGGTTGCAGTCTCCCTTTTGGCTGACGATTGAACCAAGGAACAGAAAACCTTTAAGTCAGTAGGTATGTGCAAAAATACCCACCACCACTTTCTGAATCAGTTCTCCTTTTTTGTCTTTGGTCAGTTTATTAAAGGTAAAGGTCCCCTGTGTAAGCACTGGGTCATTCCTGACCCATGGTGTGACGTCACATCCCGACGTTTTCTAGGCAGACTTTGTTTACGGGGTGGTTTGCCAGTGCCTTCCCCAGTCATCTTCCCTTTACCTCCAGCAAGCTGGGGACTCATTTTACCGACCTCGGCAGGATGGAAGGCTGAGTCAATCTTGAGCCGGCTACCTGAAACTGACTTCAGTTGGGATCGAACTCAGGTCATTAGCAGAGCTTGGACTGCAGTACTGCAGCTTACCACTCTGCGCCATGGGGCTCTTGGTCAGTTTATTACAGCCCATTGTATTAGTCATTCAAGCCCTGACTTGGATAGTCTACACTAGTTGGATCTCATCAAGAGCTCATAAGCTAAACAGGGTGGGCCCTGCATAGTACTCAGATGGGAGACCAGCATGGAAGTCCAGGGTTGCTACACACAGGGCCAGGCAATGGCAAACCACCGTTATTTGTCTCTTGCCTTGAAACTTCATGGGGTTGCCATAAGTTGGCTGTGACTTGATAGTAAAAAAAAAAATCGAACCAGCCATTAGTCTCAATAGGAAATACATTTCTTTGTGCAACCCCCCGCCCATTCAAATAAAATTCTCTGGAGGTGTAGCCCTCACCCCAGGGATCCTTCCTGCCAAATTATGGAACTCCCTGCCCTAGGATGTAGTGATGGCTGCCAACTTGGAAGGCTTGAAGAGGGGAGTGGACATGTTCATGGAGGAATCATAGAGTTGGAAGGGACCACCAGGGTCATCTGGTCCAACCCACTGCACAATGAAGGAAATTCCCAACTATCTCCCCCCCACACACTCACAGTGACCCCTACTCCATGCCCCAAAAATGGCCAAGATGCCCTTCCTCTCATGAACTGCCTATGGTCATAGAATCAGCATTGCTGACAGATGGCCATCTAGCCTCTGCTTAAAAACCTCCAGGGAAGGAGCACTTACCACCTCCCAAGGAAGCCTGTCCCACTGAGGGCTATCCATAGCTACTAGTCATGATGCATACCTATTCTTTCCAGGATCAGAGGAGCATGCCTATTATATCAGGTGCTGTGGAACACAGGCAGGATAATGCTGCTGCAGTCGTCTTGCTTGTGGGCTTCCTAGAGGCACCTGGTTGGCCACTGTGTGAACAGACTGCTGGACTTGATGGGCCTTGGTCTGATCCAGCATAGCATACATGAACACATGAAGCTGCCTTACACCAAATCAGACCTTTTGGTCCATCAGAGTCAGTATTGTATACTCAGACTGGCAGCAGCTCTCCAGGGTCTCAGGCAGAGGTCTTTCCCATCATCTACCTGCCTAGTCCCTTTAACTGGAGATGCCGGGGATTGAACCTGGGACCTTCTGCATGCCAAGAAGATGCTCTACCACTGAGCCACTGCCCCTCCCCTTTCTTATGTTATGTTCAAATTGTGGTCCAAGAGGAGAAAATATCCCAGTTCCAGAGCCCATTAGATTCCACCCGTGCTGTGGAAGCATAGGGCAGCATTGCTGTGGGAATGAGTTTTTAAATTTTTGTACACAGCATGCACAAATGGAGGGTAAGTCTGGGTCGCAAAAAAAATACAAACGGAGCACATGAAAGAGGGGAACGAAACCCTTCGCCCCCTCATCATGTCTTACTTTGCTAGACTCTTTCACTTTTAACAGTTTTCTCCCAGCTTGGCGCCAGACAATTGCGCTAAAAGAAAGAATCGCCGAACGTTTAAGGTGCAGACAGGGCAGGGAAGTAAGCTTCTCCCTGCTTTTATTACATGCAGCAGAGAGCTGCCTGGTTTTCTCCCTTACTGGAACTCATAACAGTTGGGGGGGGGAATTCAATATGGGGAAACGGTGCAGCTCTTGAGCTTTTACGTGAAAGGAGCTTTTTTGCGAGCGTAGCGTCCGAGGAACTGAGATGGTTGTGGGCCTACATCTGGATCAGTTCACATTTCGGAGGAACCCTGATGCCAGAAGAGATTCATGACTCAGTTTCTTCAGGGCTCAGCTAATTTGTTGTGGGAGAATCACTCAGGCAATGCAGGTCAAGCTACCCGCCCTTCTACTAAGCCTCAAATCTTTAAGAGAGCCAGCACGGTGCAGTGGTTAAGAGCAGTGGTTTGGAGCGGTGGACTCCAGACTGGAGAACCGGGTTTGATTCTCCGCTCCTCCACATGAGCAGCGGAGGCTAATCTGGAGAACTGGGTTTGTTTCCCCACTCCTACACACGAAGCCAGCTGGGTGACCTTGGGCAAGTTACAGTTCTATTAAGAGCTCTCTCAGCCCCACCTACCTCACAGGGCATCTGTTGTGGGGAGGGAAAGGTGATTGTAAGCTGGTGTGATTCTTCCTTAAGTGGTAGAGAAAGTCGGCATGTAAAAACCAACTCTTCTTCTTTTTCTTCTTCTACTATGGAAGAGCTAATTCGGAGTAAAAGCATGCTCATGGAAATGTGCTCCAAACTGCCAATGCGGGTTGGAATTCCAACTTTACCAGTCTCTTCTGGAAGCATAGAGAGCCCCATTGTAACATTCTTTCAGAATCCTGAATGCAGACCTTAAATACCCTTATTTATTTATTTGTCATTCTTATAGCCCACTCTCCCCAGCAGAGCTAAGCTCAGAGCGGCTTCCAATGAAACAAGTACATTATTTTGAATTATTAAAATACATTAAAACCATTGGTAACAATAACATCTAGCCCCTGTTTGCAGAGGCTTAAGGATGGACACCCCACCCAGCCAAAATCTATATTGTTTTTATCCTGCTGCCTGGGGTGTGATGTCAGCCACTTAGACAGCAGGTAAAGCAGGAAAACACATTTTAGAACCAGTCCATCGTCAACCTGTTCTGATGGGTGTGGAGAGGGAGCGGGTGTTTCTAATCCGTGTTCGAAATTGCAAATATGGGGGGCGAGGGGGGTCCCAGTTGTTGGAAGAGTTGCAATGTCTAGCGTGCAAAGGAACTCAGAAGAAGACCCAGCAGGGTACTGAATTAGAAATTACATGCAAAGGTGACAATAAAGTTATCAAAAAGATAAGAGGAGGAGAGAGGGGACGTCAACGTACGAATCAATTAGTTCTATCGAACAGAGAAACGTGGTTTATATCATGCAATCATCTGAATGAACGACGGAAACTACTGTAATATAAAAAGCAATAAAAATGTTTATATATATATATATATATATATATATATATATATATATATAACATTTTTATGTTATATATATATTTATATTTTTATTTTATATATATATATATATATATATATATAAAACAATGGGAGGAGAGGGTCGGGGATTCCCCCCAACTGAACTCCGGGAGGGATTCCCCCCCGCGCGCCCCGCCGCCGCCCTCCCCTTTTCCCCGGGCCGGCTGCGCTAGGCGGCGGCGGGAGCGCACGGGGCGCGCAGCCCGCTCCGGCCCAGCGCGAGGCGGAGCCTGCCTCTCTCCCCCCCCCCCTTGCAGCAGCAGCAGCAGCCTGGGCGATCCCTCCCCGCCGGAGAGAGAGGGAGAGAGAGGGAGAGAGGGGAGGGGAGGGGAGGCCGGGGTGGGGGGGCGCCGCCTCCCGCTCTCCTGCTGGCTCCTCCCGCCTGGGGCGCGCTGGAGGCCGGCGGGAGCGCGGCGCCTCTGCCTGGCTGGGCGCGGGGATGCGGAGGAGCCGCTGAGCCGACGGAGGAGGAGGAGGAGGAGGAGGAGGAGGGGGGGAGGCGGGCTGGCCGGCGGGCGGGCGGGATCCCGCCGGCACGATGCGCCGCCTCGCCGCCCTGCTCCTGCTGGCCGTCGCCGTCTCCCGGGCGGCGCAGGTGAGTGGCCCTGGCTGGGGGAGGAGGGTGGAGGGTGGGGCGAGGGGGGCGGGGAGGAGATCTGCCCCGGGGGGGGGGATCTCCGATCCAGGATCAGGGCCACGTGCCCTCCTTTCTTGCCAAGCGGGCCAACTAGGAGTCAAGGGGATCTGCCCGGGGGGGGGGGATCTCCGATCCAGGATCAGGGCCACGTGCCCTCCTTTATTGCCAAGCGGGCCAACTAGGAGTCAAGGGGATCTGCCCGGGGGGGGGGGGATCTCCGATCCAGGATCAGGGCCACGTGCCCTCCTTTCTTGCCAAGCGGGCCAACTAGGAGTCAAGGGGATCTGCCCGGTGGGGGGATCTCCGATCCAGGATCGGGGCCACGTGCCCTCCTTTCTTGCCAAGCGGGCCAACTAGGAGTCAAGGGGATCTGCCCGGGGGGGGGGGAATCTCCGATCCAGGATCGGGGCCACGTGCCCTCCTTTATTGCCAAGCGGGCCAACTAGGAGTCAAGGGGATCTGCCCGGGGGGGGGGGCATCTCCGATACAGGATCGGGCCCACGTGCCCTCCTTTCTTGCCAAGCGGGCCAACTAGGAGTCAAGGGGATCTGCCCGGGGGGGGGCATCTCCGATCCAGGATCAGGGCCACGTGCCCTCCTTTCTTGCCAAGCGGGCCAACTAGGAGTCAAGGGGATCTGCCCGGTGGGGGGATCTCCGATCCAGGATCGGGGCCACGTGCCCACCTTTATTGCCAAGCGGGCCAACTAGGGGTCAAGGGGGCGGGGTTTGGTTGTGTGTCTGAATATGGGGGGGATCGACTGGATCGCCGCGAGGAGGCGCCGTTCGTTTGTTTCCGAAGTTCAGCCTTCCTCCCCCCCCCCGCCCCCTCCACCCTATTGCGCATCATGGTCCGATTCAAGCATATATATTATCCATTTTTAATATCGATGCTATATAATGGATGTGTTTCTCCTACTGTCTCCCTGCCTCCTTCCTCAGTCCACGCCCACCTCCAGCCATCTCGGTTCTGGACGCTCCCCCCCCCCCCCTTACAGCATATTGTGAGTTTACTACTATTTCCTTTTCGGGATCTGGAGGCCAGAATTCATATCCGGGGTTGTTATTCGCATGTGTACAAGCGCACACGTGTTCATGTGCACATGAGTTCTTGCGCATGTGTGTTCATGTGCAGGTCTGTTCATGTGTGTGTGTGTCGGGCATCCTATTGTGTCTGGAAACGATGTGTAGGCCTGTCTTTTCCCCTCCCCCCGTCTCAAGGTGCGCCGGCTCCTCCCTCCCCCCCCTGAAATTTCGGAGGGTAACTCAGAGAGGGGTGTCAATCTGGGAGGTCTCCGGGGTTGGCTGCGCTCACACTTCGAAGCCGATGTGACTTCAGCGTGTTTCCACGCCGTGACTTGCTGTGGCGTGTGCGCGCATACGCAGAAAACCAAGCTAGGGACACCAGGGTGGTGTGAATGGAAGACACATTGCAGCGTTGGTAGCTCGGTACACTTACAGCCCGTTCCTGAGACAAGAAACGGCTGGATATGGCATCCAAAAATGGGGCCCCATAGGAAATAGTGAGGCTGTGCCACCAGAACGGTGGCGCGGCAACACTGTAGGGTAAGGGGGCGTTCCCGGCCTAAAAAGGGTAAGCAAGCTACCTAATGGCAGCTCTGCTCCCCCAGAATGCACCAGAAACGTCTTCTGTGGTGCTGGCGTGAGGACTTGCCTGGGAATGCCTCCCGGGATGCCGGTGGGAGGAGGCCGCGACTGCGTCCCATGGCCACGCTGTCACGGCAATCCAGGAGAGCCGGCATAAGTGCCCCTATGCGAGCGTCTGTGCCAGTGTGCAATGCACAAGTGGCACGGAAGCTGGCATGGGGTTCACGCTGCCTCCTATGCCTGTTTGGCCCCCAACCTCAGGAATGGGCTGTAATTGTGGTTTACCGCCACATCGCCACATGTTGGTCTTAGAATGAAAGATGATGAGCAGATTCCCCCTTGCGTGTGGATGGAACAGGGACTTCATGAGAGCATGGCGGTTTTTCAAACAGGGGAACTCTGGGAAGCTTGTTGGCAGGTTCTTGAGGGGAGGGGCTGTGGCTCAGTGGTAGAGCCTCTGCTTGGCTCTACCCAAGGTCCCATGTTCAATCCCTGGCATCTCCAGTTAAAGGGACTGAACAGGTAGGTGATGTGAAACACCTCTGCCTGAGACCCTGGACAATATTGACTTTGATGGACGAAGGGTCTGATTCAGTATAAGGCAGCTTCATGTGTTCATGTGAGGACAGCTCTGCAAGGCTTTCCCATTGACCTATGGAATGTGATACCATGTCCCAGAGGCCCACACGATGCTCTCCCACATGTATGTGTGTGTAGGAGATAACTATCTTGCAAGGAAGTTTTTTTCCTGCCATATTGATCTTCTCGAGAAGATCAATGAACATGAACATATGAAGTCTTTCACATCACCTACCTGCCTGGTCCCTTTAGCTGGAGATGCTGGGGATTGAACCTGGGACCTTCTGCATGCCAAGCAGATGCTCTACAAACTGAACCACAGCCCCTCCTCCATGAACTGTGTGCCTTCTAGCCATAGCCGAGCAGTTTGCGACGTGCGGTGGATTCTCAAAGGCTTCAGTGCCTGCCAGCCAATATTCAAATACTCTGAGTTTTCTTGGCAGGCGCGTCAAGGTGGAAAGTGCTCCCTGAAGGTAGAAAACGTTTTTTGAAAAGTCTCATCGTTCTAGAAGAAAATCCCCTCTAGCGAGCCGAGCCACCACAAAAGTGTCCCTCGAGGCATTAGTAAGAGTGGTGTTAACTCTAATTGTGGGCTGTTAGGAAAATGTTCAGAGGGTGCTTTGCGAATGGGTGACTGTTCGAGCATAGGATTTGTAAGAGGGCAGGACGTGAGCATTTAGGGAAATCAGGCCCGGAAGCTCGTCTTGAATGTGTGAAGCTGCCTTATACTGAATCAGACCCTTGGTCCATCGAAGTCAGCATTGTCTTCTCAGAGTGGCAGCGGCTCTCCCCAGCCTCAGATAGAGATCTTTCACATCCCCTACTGCCAGATCCTTTAACTGGCGATGCTGGGGATCGAACCTGGGACCTTCTGTATGCCCAGCGGATGCTCTGCCACTAAGCCGCAGCCCCAGCATGGCAAAGTGGTTAAGAGCCGTGGTTTGGAGCTGTGGACTCTAATCTGGAGAGCCGGGTTTGATTCCCCACTCCTCCACATGAAGCCAGCTGGTTGACCTTGGGTTAGTCACATTTCTCTGAACTCTCTCAGTCTCACCTACCTCACAAGGTGTCTATTGTGGGGAGGGGAAGGGAAGGTGCTTGTAAGCCAGTTTGATTCTCCTTACAAGGTAGAGAAAGTCAGAATATAAAAACTAACTTTTCTTCGCCTATCCGGCTTTGGGAAGCTTCCCAGGTTTTGGCATTTGGTAAAACTGAAACCCAAATATTGCCAAAATGGCTAATTTCGGGTTTATTTTCGGTTCGGGTATATCGATATATACAACCTTACTCTGAACCCTCAGCCCCACCTACTTTACAAGGTCTCTGTTGTGAGGAGAGGAAGGGAAGAAGATTGTAAGCTGGTTTGAGACTGTAGAGAAGAAGCGGGGTATAAAAACCAACCCTCCTCCTCCTCCTTTTGAGGCTGAAGTCCTGGCCAAGGCCTGTTTCAAAACGGTTGAATGAATCTGGGACCAGCTTGCGGAAGGGTAGCCATGGTGTTGGGTCTGTCGCGACAAAAAATAAATAAATGGAATTAAGTGGACTCTCATCCACAAAAGCTTCTATGCTAGAATTAACATTTGTTAGGATTAAAAGTGCCAGAAGACCGCTGTTTGTTCTCAGATGAACCAGGGCTGTTTCAAGCCTGTTTAAGATCAGGAACATTTCTCTACCTTCCTGTTTGACCCGAACATTCCCATTGGGATCTTGCTTCTTCCTTGTGTGACTCAAACCTGTGATTCTTTCTTTCCCCTCTGTTGTCGGTTTCCTCGTGCAAAAATTGCCCTGTGAAACATGAGTATTTTTTCCAGTATTCTTTGCGTGCCAATGCATCAACGCTATGCATACGTTATAGACACAAATTACATGCATCGGACGTATAAATATTTATACTTTTTGTATTTAAAAAAATGTGCCGTGTGGACACGCAGTACAAACGGATCTACAAAAAAAAGGGACTAACGAAAACCAGTGATAAAAATGGAAATGCATTTTTTTTTAAAAAAGAAACAAAATAGAGAACCTTTGTCAGTCCCTAGTTGTGGGCGCATGATCAGCAGATATTCTCGGTCAGTCATCTTCAGCCCGTAGGTAGGAAACCTCAGGTGAGTCATGGATCCCTACTTGCTGGGCCCGGAGCCCCCATATAGCCATCAATCTTTGACACTTTTTGGAAGGACCTGTTAATGTACATGCATAGAGAGCAAGGGCTACTAGTTAAAATGGATACTAGTCGTGATGCATGCCTATTCTCTCCAGGATGAGAGGAACACGCCTATGATATTAGGTGCTGTGGAACACAGGCAGGACGGTGCTGCTGCAGTCGTCCTTTTTGTGGGCTTCCTAGAGGCCCCCGGTTGGCCACGGTGTGAACAGACTGCTGCACTTGATGGGTCTGGGTCTGATCCAGCTGGGCTTTTCTTATGCAGGTTCCAGGTTCATTCCCTGATGCCTCCAGTTAAAGGGACTAGGCAAGTAGGAGATCTGAAAGACCTCAACCTGAGACCCTGGAGAGCCGCTGCCAGTCTGAGTAGACAATACTGACTTTGTTGGACCAAGGCTCTGTTTCAGTATAAGGAAGCTTCATGTGTAAGGCTGGGGACCCTGGTTTACATCATTCTCATCTCCTCCATTTTACCCTCACAACAACCCTGTGAAGTAGGTTAGGCCGAGAGAGTATGACAGGCCCAAGGTCACCCTATAAGCTTCCACAGTATGAGTGGGGAATTCGAAACCCGGGTCTCCCAGATAAAACAATGATGTATTGATAAAACAAATATAATGGGTTGGATCCAGACTTTCTCCCTCCCCCAGTTGCAGACCACGGATCTCCACGAAATGCTACTCCTGGAGATAGGAGAATCCAGAGGAATGACATGAGGAAAGTCTGCAGCAGGAAGGGGAAATTGGTGGAAATCACCCACTTAGTCTGGATCCGTCCCGTTGTGTTTTGTTACCCAAAATAAATCCTTCATGCTCAGCTTATTAAACGCACAGTGACAGAAATGCAACATCTCTATCTAGGCATTCATAAAACCATTGGGAACGGGGACGGAGTTTTCGACTGTGCACAGGCAGCCATGGCTTCTCATAAGAACATAAGAGAGGCCCTGCTGGATCAGACCAAAGCCCATCAAGTCCAGCAGTCTGTTCACACAGTGGCCAACCAGAGGCCTCCAGGGAGCCCACAAACAAGACGACTGCAGCAGCACCATCCTGCCTGTGTTCCACTGCACCTAATATCATAGGCATGCTCCTCCGATCCTGGAGAGAATAGGAATACATCATGACTAATATCCATTTTTCCTAGTAGCCATGGATAGTCCTCTCCTCCATGAACATGTCCACTCCCTTCTTCAAGCCTTCCGAGTTGGCAGCCATCACCACATATTGGGGCTGGGAGTTCCACAATTTCACTACGCGTTGTGTGAAGAAATGCTTCTTTTATCTGTTTTGAATCTCTCACCTTCCACGTTCAGCAGATTCTCCTCCCGTTAAAATTGGGAGCTTTCCTTCCGCTTAAGTAGCCTTCCTTGGACCGAAGTGGGTTCTGTGCTGGCAGAAGACCCATTTGTATTGGAAGTACCCTTCCCCTGCTGGAGGAAGGCTTCCGGCTTTGATGAGCGGAATGATAGACCGCATGCCATTGATTCAAGCCCGTGATTCACTCTTTCCCCTTTTTACTCTTATATCAATTAGCCCCCCCAGCTTAAAAATTCAGATGACCAGGAGATTCTTTTATGTTTTCCCCACAGAACAGAGAACCTGAGCTTGAAACTTCAAATTCTTATAATGTGATATATTTATTAGGTGTACACAATAGAATGGATTAAAATGCTAGGCCTGGAATACAGGCTACACATAAAACCACCAGTATAAACAGTTACAAAAATAATCAACACCACTGATGAGGTACAAAATATATTTTCCTTTCCCTCGATTTAACAGCCAATGGCTATCCATCAACCACTTCACACTTTAAAAAGGGAAAATGAAATTTAATTTTCCCGTGATGCTATAAAGAGAAGAGTCACCACATCTCTCACGCAATTGAGCGATCTACTTGACAGCAGATAACGCAGTATCCCCTTCTCAGAAAGTGTCTTTGGCTGTTTTATCCAGGGAGTGATATATTTATTCCGTGCTATATTATTTTGTGGACATGCTAAAACAATGTGGGCTAGGGAGCCTGTTTGATCCGGACAAAAGGGGTATTTTCTTTCTTCTGCAGTAATTTTATAGGACAAAATATAAATGACCAACAGACCATACGTGTTTTGGCCTCTTGGGCCTTGCTCAGTGGTCAAATTGCACAAAACATGATTACTAAAAACACATCCAGAAATGCACTGTACGAGGTATTATATCAGAAATTCATAAACCTTATGCCCTCTGTGGCTAGATGTAAATTAATAACACCAATCATAGGTCTTTCAGCATGGTACTTTGCTCACACAAGTGTCTGGTGCAAAAAAAAATTCGTTTCTGGATGTGTTCTAACATCGACAAATGATAAAATATATTAGATTGACCCTGGAAAAACAACTGGGGGAAATGATGACCCTCCTGCTTCCCCTAGTACCGGCATTCTGACATAAATCAGCTTCCCCCAACAGATAACAGAGATCCATTTGGGAGAGGCAGTGCGGTGTAGTGGTTAGAGTGCCACAGTAGGATCTGAGAGATGCAGGCTTGAATCAACACTTGGCTGCAGAGGCTTACTTGGCGACCTTGGCCAGTCACACCCTCTCAGCCCAACCTACCTCACAGGGTTGTGAGGGCAAAACAGAGGAGGGGAGAATGACATTGTGAATGGCTATGGGTTGCCAGTAGGAAGAAAAGTGGGACATCGAGAAGTAGTCACCCATAAGGACTAGAAACGTGAGAGCCAGTGTGATGTAGTGGTTAAGAGCAGTGGACTCTAATCTGGAGAACTGGGTTGGTTTCCCCGCTCCTCCTCATGAAGCCTGCTGGGTGATCTTGTGCTAGAAGAAGAAGAGTAGGTTTTTATTTGCCCACTTTCCCTACAACTTAAGGGAGAATCAAACTGGCTTACAATCACCTTCCCTTTCCCTCCTCACAACAGACACCCTGTGAGGTAGGTGGGGCTGAGAGAGCTGTGACTAGCCTGAGGTCACCCAGCTTGCTTCATGTGGAGGAGTTGGTAAACCAACCCGGACCACCAGATTAGTGTCCGCTGCTCGTGTGGAGGAGTGGGGAATCAAACCCAGTGCTCCAGATCAGAGTCCAGCGCTCCAAACCACCGCTCTCAACCACTACACCACGCGGGCTCACCACACAGTTCTCTCCGAACCCTCTCAGCCCCACCAACCTCACAAGGTGTCTGTTGTGGGTAGAGGAAGGGAAGGAGATTGTAAACCAGTTTGAGACTCCTTAAGTGTAGAGAAAAAGCAGGACATAAAAACCAACTCTTCTTCTTCTACTACTTCTCCTCCTCCTCTTCCAATGAAAGCTGGAATTCTGAGGAAGGTGAGTTCTCTTCCACTTTCTTTACTGTTTGTGCAGTTCTGGGGAATCAGGGCAGCTCTGATAAGATGGGCGGTGAATGTCCTTGCGAGTCCATATGGGAATGGTTGCTGACATCTTAGAGGCCTGGGGGAAGTTCCTAAATAGGCTTTGCAGTAGCTGGGGATGGACCTCCCCTGCAGTTAACAGAACCTTGGTCTGACCTGTGGCTAGAAATTTTGTTAGTCTTTAAGGTGCTACTGGGCCCTTGCCCTTTTCTGCTGCTGTAGACAGACTCACAGGGCTACCCATCGGGATCTATCCCAACAGTGATGAAGACTCCTCTTTGGCATGGGCAGATTCAGAGATATCCCGTTTCTAGCATGGTGTAGTGGTTAAGAGCTGTAGTTTGGAGCAGTGGACTCTGATTTGGAGAACGGGGTTTGATTCCCCACTCCTCCACATGAGCGGCAGAGACTAATCTGGTGAACTGGATTTGTTTCCCCACTCCTACACATGAAGTCAGCTGGGTGACCTTGGGCTAGTCTCTCTCATCCCCACCTATCTCACAAAGTGTCTGTTGTGGGGAGGGGAAGGGAAGGTGATTGTGAGCCGGTTTGAGTCTCCCTTAAGTGGCAGAGAAAGTTGGCATATAAAAACCAACTCTTCTTCTTCTTCTATAGTTATGCCTACCTGGAGGAGGGTTGTGAGTCACATACAGTGACAGCAGACTTTGTGCAATAACAACAATGAAGTCTCAAACCTTGCTTTTTCTAAAAAAAAATCTGAGAATTATGTTATGAGTGTGATATCGGGGTGGGGGTGTGCAAAGGGGGGGACAGAAAGGGACCACATTAGAGCAGATTGAATACCAAGTATCAAAATTCTAAAAGAAGTGGAATGAAGGCTGATTTCCAAAGCCATATCTGAACATTCGGGAAGCATTCCAAAAAGTGCAATAGTTTTTTTGCTTAACCTCCTTCATAAAACATGCTAATGTGAACATGATGAATTCTTGCAGTTTTTCTGCATTATTTATGCTGGACCAGCTTCGTTCTCGTAAGTCAGTATCGGAATAATGTAACCCTTTGGTGTCCAGCCACCTTCATTCTTGCCAGTGAACACACAAACCCAAGAATGGCAGTCTATGCAGCCTGAAGATGTTGGAACCCATGATGCAGTGTAACTGTGAGCTTTGCAGGATTGTATGCAAATAAACATCCAGGGCCTTTACAAGAAATGTGCAACTGGCAATATTGCAAGAATGGTATTCTAGAGAGAGAGGAATAATGTTTGAAGAGGCAGATGGATTTTCTGTAAAAATCTTGGTGGGGGGCATGCTAAGTGAAAGGAATGGAATCGGATTTGACCCACAAGTGCTGCAGATACTTAGAAACAAAGACAAAAGCTTCGGTAGTGTTTCTGTTCTTTAGTCCTGCCCATTGGTATTCTGGCACCTGTGGAAGGATAGCCCAGTGGCAGCTTTGCTGTCCCACCCCCAAGAGCACATAGTTAAAGTGTGGAACTCCCTGCCCCAATATGTGGTGATGGCTGCCAACTTGGAAGGCTTTAAGAGGGGAGTGGACATGTTCATGGAGGAGAGGGGTATCCATGGCTACTAGTAAAAATGGATACTAGTCATGATGCATATCCTCTCCAGGATCAGAGGAGCATGCCTATGATATTAGGTGCCGTGGAACACAGGCAGGAGAATGTTGCTGCAGTCGTCTTGTTGGTGGGGTTCCTAGAGGCCCCTGGTTGGCCACTGTGTGAACAGACTGCTGGACTTGATGGGCCTGGGTCTGATCCAGCAATGGCTTTTCTTACGTTCTTATGATAGGACTATCCATGGCTACTAGTCAAAATGAATATGAGTCATGACACACACCTATTCTCTCCAGGATCAGAGGAGCATGCCTGTTATATTAGATGCTGTGGAACACAGGCTAGACAATGCTGCTACAGTCGTCTTGTTGGTGGGCTTCCTAGAGGCCCCTGGTTGGCCACTATGTGAACAGACAGATGGACTTGATCGGCCTTGGTCTGATCCAGCATGGCCTTTCTTATGTTCTTCTGCTGTGTCAGTTCCAGAACGTCGGAGAGGAAGCACAAAAACAGGCAGGTGGGAATGGCTTGAGAGTTCTGAGGCCAGAAGACCTCCAAAGATGATTTCCATGTCACCAGTTCCAACCATCAATTTAATTCTGGCAACTTCCAGAGCCAGGCTTCTAGCAAGAGGCGTGCCCCCCTCCCTCTGACTTTCCCCTGTGCAACAAAAACCTCCCTCTGGTTCAGCCCTGCCCAGGTGTGGCAGTCTGAAGATCTGATAGCAGGGACAGAACGAGAACTAACGGGACTTCTGCTCAATCGGCTGGAATTAAATGAATTCTCATCTGTCTTCACTGTTGAAGATGCAGGGCAGATTCCTTCTCCTGAACAGAGATTCTGGAGAGGGGAAAATGAGGAACTGAGGCAAATAGTGGTAACAAGGCAGTCCTAGAATTTCTAGACAAACTGCAATCTAACTAGTCACAGGGACCAGACGGTATTCATCCTAGAGTTCTTCAAGAACTCAAATGGGAAATTGCTGAACTTCTAACAAAGATATGTAATATGTCCCTTCGATCAGCCTCTGTACCAGAGGACTGGAGAATGGCCAGTGTAACACACATTTATAAAAAAGGTTCCAGGGGGGACCCAGGAAATTACAGGCCAGTTAGCTTAACGTCTGTTCCGGGTAAATTGGTGGAAAGCACTATTAAAGATAGAATTGTCAAGCATATAGAAGGGCAGGGTCTGCTGAGCAAAACCCAACATGGCTTCTGTAAAGGTAGGTCTCATCTCACTAACCTACTAGAGTTTTTTGAAAGCGTCAATAAGCATGTGGACAGGAATGAGCCTGTGGATATTGTGTATTTGGATTTCCAAAAAGCTTTTGACAAAGTCCCCCACCAAAGACTGCTAAGCAAACTTCATAGTCACGGGATAAGAGGACAAGTCCTCTTATGGACTGAGAGCTGGCTGAAAAATAGGAAGCAGAGAGTATGAATCAATGGTCAGTTCTCACAATGGTGGGATGTGAGCAGTGGGGTGCCTCAGGGATCTGTGTGGGGACTGGTGCTTTTCAACCTGTTCATCAATGACCTGGAGTTGGGGTTAAACAGTGAAGTAGCCAAGTTTGCAGATGACACCAAATTATTTAGGGTGGTTAAAACAAAATCGGACTGTGAAGAGCTCCAGAAGGATCTCTGCATACTGGAAGAATGGGCATTAAAATGGCAAATGAGATTCAATGTGAGTAAGTGTAAAGTGATGCATATTGGGGCAAAAAATCCCAACTTCTCATATACACTGATGGGATCTGTGCTGGCAGCGACAGACCAAGAAAGGGATCTTGGGGTGGTAGTGGACAGCTCAATGAAGATGTCAGCCCAGTGTGCGGCTACTGTAAAAAAGGCAAATTCCATGCTGGCCATAATTAGACGAGGAATAGAGAATAAAACTGCTGATATCATACTGCCCTTGTACAAATCTATGGTGAGACCACACTTGGAATACGGTGTACAGTTCTGGTCACCACACCTAAAAAAGGATATTACAGAGCTTGAGAAGGTGCAGAAAAGAGCAACCAAAATGATTAGGAGACTAGAGCAACTGTCCTATGGGGAGGGGTTAGGACGCTTAGGGCTGTTTAGCTTGGAAAGAAGGCGGCTAAGGAGAGACATGATAGAGGTCTATAAATTATGCATGGTTTAGAGAGAGTGGACAGGGAGAAGTTTTTCTCCCTCTCCCATAATATTAGAACATGGGGTCATCTGCTAAAGCTGGAGGGTGAGAGATTCAAAACAGATACAAGGAAGTATTTTTTCACACAACGCATAGTTAAATTGTGGAACTCCCTGCCCCAGGATGTGGTGATGGCTGCCAGCTTGGAGGGCTTTAAGAGGGGAGTGGACATATTCATGGAGGAAAGGAGTATTCATGGCTATTAGTTAAAATCTATACTAGTCATGCTGCATACCTATTCTTTCCAGGATCAGAGGAGCATGCCTATTATCTTAGGGGCTGTGGAACACAGGTTAGGATAAATGCTGCTGCAATCGTCTTGTTTGTGGGCTTCCTAGAGGTACGTGGTTGGCCACTGTGTGAACAGACTGCTGGACTTGATGGGCCTTGGTCTGATCCAGCAGGGCCTTTCTTATGTTCTTAATGTTGGTTGTGTTTCTTGGTGATTTTACCCAGGGGTCGTGTCCCTGGAGTGTGATGGGTGATATTGCACTAAAGGAAGCCAGTGGACAGAGGTAACAAGATAGGAATCTGGGGTGCTGGTCGATGAAAATGGGGCAACACAAGGGATAAAGGGGATGCAGCCTAGCCTTGGTGTGAAAATCCCCATGGAAGGGGTAAGCAGTACGGCTGTGCACCTTTTTTCCAGTATTTTATTATATCGTTTACACCTTGTGCAGGTCTCTAGACAACATATACATTTTGTAAATAATGAATGAATGAACAAATGAACAAATGAATTGATGTATAGACGAGGACTATATGGGTTAGTATGAGAATGAAGATTACAGGGAGATATTCAAGATTAATGTCTCACCTGATGTGGTTTCATAGAACTCGTTGCTTAAGCCAAACCAAATCATTTCAGTGCCAGGCATTTAGTACATTTTAAAGTGGCTCCCATGTGCCAAATGTGGATCCATTTAATGTTTACTTTGGATGTGGAAGTCAGGCTTCCTCTTTTGAGCAGTGCAGCGTGATAACTCCTATGGAAAGTCCAAATTTGGGGTCATGCAAAGCCATGATGTGAAATCAAAATCATTGTCTGGGGCTGCGACCTTTAGACATTTTGATGAATTAATTTAAAAGTCTTCAGAAGGACTTAAAATATGCTTGCAATTAGCTGAGCAAGAAAAAAGCGACATGTATATGTACATGTATATACATTCACACACACACACATATATATATACACACACATAAATATATGTATACACACACACAGACACACACAGACAAATATATATGTGTGTGTGAGCCAGCGTGGTATAGTGGTTAAGAGCGGAGGTTTGGAGCGGTGGACTCGGATCTGGAGAACCGGGTTTGATTCCCCACTCCTCCACGTGAAGCTAACTGGGTAACCTTGGGCTAGTCACAGTTCTCCTAGAGCTCTCTCCACCCCAACTTCCTCACAGGGTGTCTGTTGTGGGGAGGGGAGGGGAAGGTAATTGTAAGCTGATATGATTCTTCCTTAAGTGGCAGAGAAAGTCATATAAAAACCAACTCTTCTTCTTCTTCCCCACTCCTCCACATGAGTGGCGGAGGCTAATCTAGTGAACTGGATTTGTTTCCCCACACCTCCACCTGAAGCCAGCTGGGTGACCTTGGGCTAGTCACAGTTCTCTCAGCCCCACCTACCTCCCAAGGCGTGGGGAGGGGAAGGGAAGGTGATTGTAAGCCGGTTTGATTCTGCCTTAAGTGGTAGAGAAAGTCAGCATATACAAAACCAACTCTTCTCTCTTCTCTTCTCTTCTCTTCTCTTCTCTTCTCTTCTCTTCTCTTCTCTTCTCTTCTCTTCTCTTCTCTTCTCTTCTCTTCTCTTCTCTTCTCTTCTCTTCTCTTCTCTTCTCTTCTCTTCTCTTCTCTCTATGTATATATACATATATACATTCATTTTTTTAAATCTGCAGATGGTGGGGACCATTTGAGAAGAAGCACTCCTCTACCCTTTTATCACAGGAGAGAGTGAGAATATGAACAGTCGTTCTAGATCATACTGATGATTGATCTGGTCACCCAGTGGCCAACTTAATGCCCTTGGAAGGCCTACAAGCAGGGCATAGAGGGCAAAACCTCCCCCTCTTGTTGACCCCTGACACCGGAATTAAGGTTTCTGCCTATGAATATGGAGGTTCCCAGTTTCGCCATTACAGCTGATAGCCAGCGTGCGTTCCACATTCTAAGATGATATACAAATGCATCATCTACCCCCCCCTCCTCGAAAGAAAGTATTTTATTCTTCAGAAAAATTGCCTTGTATTAATAGGTAACTTTATGCAGCTTTAATTGGTCAATCAATTAAATCACATGCAATTAATCAACTAAGATTTTTTTTTTAAAAAAAAATGGTGACAGACCCAATTAATAGTTCCAATTTATCCTGTTCCGGTGGCTGAAGACAAATTGCAGAAGGGTTTAAAGTATCCAGTCGGAAAGTAAACAATAAGACCCCACCTCTGCGTTGGGGTTTTATCCAGATAAGTGAGTGGTGTTGGGATAGCATGCCTTAAGTGCGCATTGTACAGTTAATTGAAAACAAGCACTACTATGGTTTGTGTGTTTCAGCTCTGATTAGCACATCAAATGCTTGTGAGACAATGGTGGGTTAAATACCAGGAGTGCGTCGGAGACCGATAAGAGTGACTCACAAAGGTCTCTATTCAATCCATTAAATCTAGTCCATTCATTCATTCATTCATTCTCTCTGTCTCTCTCTGTCTCTCTCTCGGTGGAAAAAAGCACATATTATTAGAGTTCTGAATTGCATTTCCCAGGCTTGTTTTGGAAAACATCGCAGAGTTCATCTTTGATTAATATAATGGCTGGGAAATGACGTTTGGAGAGGGCCATAAATTTCCCCCCAGGGGAGGCAATTGTTAGGTGGTTGTTGTTCTTAAGGAGTGTTTTCCCTGCATTTGATTGCCAGCGTGAAAGTTGGAATGTGACCTGAGACAAAGTCTTAAAAGCATTCCTCTTAGAAAGTAAGTGCATGCGTGACAATACATTATCCCTTGCCCCGGAGCTGGGATCAGCTGCAAATTCTGTGTGGTGTGCACACCCAAGTTATGAAGGAAATGGTCCTGAGCTTGATGAGTAATTCTTGTTTGCAGGATCTGTTTATCCCAAGGAGAGACAGAGGCCATATCTCACCTTGACCAATGCGTTTCTTTGAAATCTTGGGTAACTGTCCATGGTGCTGAATCATCTCCCTTTTCCTGCTTTGTCACAACGTCTCCTGTCCATTAAATGCTAATTACACCAACATCACAGAGATGTTTCTGAAAGAATTCACACATTATTTATTCACTGTCTTTACATAAGAATACAAGAAAGGCCATGCTGGATCAGGCCAAGGCCCATCAAGTCCAGCAGTCTGTTCACACAGTGGCCAACCAGGGGCCTCTAGGAAGCCCACAAGCAAGACAACTGCAGCAGCATTGTGCTGCCTGTGTGCCACAGTACCTAATATAGTAGGCATTCTCCTCTGATCCTGGAGAGAATAGGTATGCATCATGACTAGTATCCATTTTGACTAGTAGCTATGAATACCCCTCTCCTCCATGAACATGTCCACCCTCCTCTTAAAGCCTTCCAGGTTGGCAGCCATCACCACATCCTGGGACAGGGAGTTCCCCAATTTATTACCCACTTATCTATTAAACCGGTGTTTACAGCAGTGCAGAAACATAAATTGCTTTGTCAGTATTACATATCCAAAATCCATTAAAACGGCAATCCAAAAAGCTACCACCAAAGAGCTTAAAAACAACTAGAGACCATCAGACTGTATGGACCTATAAGGGACAAACAGTTTGAGGATTTATAACAGACAGACAGCATTCCTGCCTTAGTTCATCATGAGATCATGAGTGGGAGGGCATCTTGGCCATCTTCTGGGCATGGAGTAGGAGTCACTGGGGTGTGTGTGATGGAGGTAGTTGTGAATCTCCTGCATTGTGCAAGGGGTTGGACTAGACCTTGGTGGTCCCTTCCAACTCTATGATTCTATGAGATTAGAGTCTTCTGCTCAGGTGGAGTGGGGAATCAAACCCCGTTCACCACATTAGAGTCTGCAGCTCATGTGGAGGAGTGGGGAATCAAATCCAATTCTCCAGATTTGAGTCCGCCGCTCTTAACCACTACACCACACTGGGGGAAGAGCCCCCTACCAATCATGCTCAGTGGCAATTTGACTTTTATTGTTGTGCTGTGTAGCCTCACAGATTAAAATGTGCCCTCTTTGATTAGCATCAGGCCCCTCTGATAAATCAGCTAAAGCTTCAATAGAGAGATCTACGGATCAAGCCGATCAAAGCGTCAAGCCCATATGAGCGCATAGCTTTTTCGACACACGCCTCCCTTTGGCCCATGTGCTTCTCCCCACGCATGGGGATCGTATCCCTGTAAGAGAGCATTTGGTGTGTGAAGCAGCCCTTAACCAGGCTGTCCGGTGCTGCCTCCTAACTCTGGGTTTTAATTGTACCCCTGTTCTTGGAAACCAATCAGAGAGGAGGAGAGATGGGTTGCTGCTCTCCACAATTAGTCCAGCGGCCCATTATTAGAGAGCTTGGCTTCGTGAATATTCACCAGGGGCTGCTCTGAGGTTCATAACACATTGGCTTTGCCTGCTGAATATTCACTAGGCTATCAAGAGCGCCGCGGCAGTTGCCGCGGCTGTTTGGAAGGGGTCCGCGAGTCTTTTTGGCAGAGGCTGCTCCGTCCTATCAGGACGGAGCCTTTTGCATCTGTGCTGGGCTTCTGTTGTTCTTTGGTGTAGATGGGTCACTGCCAGCTGAGCCCCCTACTGCGTGCGGACGTGCGGGTCGGCTGCACCCTTGGGTCTGATCAGGCATTGCACACTGTTTGTGAGCTGGGGAGCCGGGCCCATAACCGTGAGCGAGTGAACTGCAGAGCCGAGGCAGATAACCAAAAGCTACTGGTGCTAGACAGGGAGAGGGAGAGGGAGAGGGAGAGGGAGAGGGAGAGGGGGAGAGAGGGAGAGGGAGAGGGAGAGAGAGAGAGAGAGAGAGAGAGAGAGAGAGAGAGAGAGAGAGAGAGAGAGAGAGAGAGAGAGAGAGAGAGAGAGAGAGAGAGAGAGAGAGAGAGAATTTACATTCTCACTGTACAATTTCCACCACCCACCCATCCCTATTGTAAATGTTGGAATTTAAAACACACACGCACATATATCAAGGTGCAAAAACTCCTGGATTTGTCAAGTTGATACTGGACATTTAAATCAGTTTTGCAAATTGGTTTGAAGGAGAATCTTTATGCATTCAAGGTTCCATTGCCCTTTTTTAATGGTTTTGCTGGGCTGTATGCTAAGGATCCCCTTTTCAGACCAGCTGTGTCCCTGCCCTCCTTGGTACATATCCTTTTGCATTGTCCTTCCAGAAACCAACTTAGGCTAAAATGGATTATACCGTGTTTTAACAAATGGTCTGCATTTTCTCAAGCAACTTTGGAGCAAAAGGTTCAGTTCCTCTTAGAGAACTCTGACCCTCAGCGTACTTATTTTGTTGCTCATTTTTAGGAGGCTGCAGAGAAGAGTCGAAGTGATATGTTTTTTAGAGATGGGTCTTATCTAGGTTTTATAGTTTTATTGTTCAAGGCCTTGGTCCAAGAATAGGGGAAACAAAGAAGAAAGGAAGAAAGGAAGAAGAAGAAGAGTTGGTTTTTATATGCTGATTTTCTCTACTTATCAGTATTGTCTACTCATACTGGCCACCGCTCTCCAGGGTCTTAGGCAGAGGTCTTTTACATCACCTTTTTTCTATATGCAGGAGTCTTCTTCTTCATCTTCTGCTCCTTCTTCTTCCCCTCTACTTCTTGTCCTTCTTCTACATAGGGAGGAGCACTCATGCAAGTAACCCAAACTACTGTCTAAAGTGGTACAGTCCAGACATAGGTTGCCTAAGTGAGAAATAGGCCTAAGCATACATTGTCTTAGCCTCTTACTTTGAACCATGTCCTCAGTAATTGTTTCCGTACATCCTTTTTTTCATTAAAGGTCCTTTATGCATGGGTACATTCACTCACATTCGCCCCCGGTCTGAGTTGGTTGTTCCTTGGAGTTATGCATGAGTTTTCCGTCCATTAGAGATGACCTCGCTGCCAGCCCTTGCAATATCTGGGTCTTCCCATTCCTCTGTTAACCCGACGTTTCCATCTTCCCTGAACAAAGCCCGGTTGAAATCCCTGTGCATAAGGCAAAGTATGGGGCATGCAGGTTTGGCTTTGCTCACTGCCAATTACAAAGCAGCCTGTCCAGAGGTCGGGATTCACATAATTCCTGCTTCCTTAAAGCTCTTTCTGAGCAAAATAAAAGCTTTTTAAAACCGAGGGTTGGATTTCTCCCCCTCCCCTTTCCTTTCAGATTGCTCCGTTTTTTTGGGGGGGGGGTTGTTCTTAAAATGCTTTTTTATGGGGCGATTAGGTTGGGGGGGAATTTTCTCTCAGCACTACAAGTAAGCTAATTCCAAAGCTGCATTTAAAGGTTTAGGGAGTTGATTTGAGCTGGGAGATTGCTGGTGCATAGATTCCCAGCAGGAAAACCTCAGGTCAAACTCCCATGCATAAACAGCCGTATAGATGGTGCATAGATGGTACAATTAAGAACATATTCTTACCTGTACTTAGAAATTAAAGTGGGATGCAGAGGGAATCTTTCACCAGTCTGTTGGCAAGCTGTATATATGAAGCAGCCTTATACTGAGTCTGTCAAGGTCAGTATTGTCTACTCTGACTGGCAGCAGCTCTGCAGGGTCTCAGGCAGGGGTTATGTCCCATCACCTATAACTTTTTAAAATATATATATATATATTTTTAAAAAGGAGGGATACAAAAGGGAAAAAGGGGGGTAATAGGGGTATCCACAGTGCAATTACAAGAACTAAGATATAGGAATAAGTCAAACAGATTGCATAGCCATGCTATTCAGCGCCATAGTACTGTCAACTAGTTACCCAAGTAGTAAAAGAAATATTTAAGCATTGCTAAACATATAATATAATCAAAAAATGATGGCCTTATCACATCTATCAAACATATTTAATATCTGCCATCAAAATAATTATCTGAATAAAAAATTAAATATCTTATTTTGTTTGTGTTAACATTGGGCCTCAATATATTTGTAGAATAATTTCAATTTTTCATGAAACTGCTCTAGATTCATGTCATTGCCTGTATTTATCATGCCATAATTGCATATTCCATTAATTTTTCTTTCCATTCTTCTATGTCCGGAAGGAGTGCTTGTTTCCATTTCCTTGCTAAGACCATTCTGCATCACCTATAACTTGAATAACTGGAGATAACAGGGATTGAACCTGGGACCTCCTGCATGCCAAGCAGAACCTCTTCCCCTGAGCCACAGCCCCTCCCCTGAATGAGGTCCCCTGAACTGGTTGTAAGCTTGAGTGAGTGCGAAAGAAAGCATCTTAGCATAGTTTCAAGCTCTCTGGTGACTACAAGGAACTTTTGGACAAGAGTTTCAAAGGGCCTGTGGTCATTTTTTAAAATTTATTTGCTTCATTTGTCATCCGCCTTTCCGGTTGTGACTCAAGACAGATTACCAAGCCATAAAAGCCAATGCAACCGACAGCACAGAGCAGCGTACAATGAACAGGGCAATAAACTTGACTGACACAATTTAAAGAGCAAAATAGAAGCAATGTAAGAGATAGCACACCCTGCATTTCACAATGAGAGAACCAAGATCTAATAAACTGGATTTCACAATTACAGGACCCTGAGCTACAGAAAGGATAATACATCCTGTAAGCAAGGCAGTTGTCCAGGGGGAGGGAAAGAAGGCTGCCTCAGAATTTCACGGGCAATTAAAATGAAAAATTCCTGGTATCGAAATTGCCCGCCTGCAGAATTCCATTCCATTACATTCTCTTGACAAACACCCTCCCAAACACTTCCATTTTACACCTTCTGCAAATCATTATTGGAGTGGGGGGCTATCTTACCTCCCCAGGCAGGCTGTTCCTCCAGGGGGCCACCACAGAGGAAGAAGAAGAAAAGTTGGTTTTTATACCCCGCTTTTCTCTGCCATTAAGGAGTCTCAAAGTGGCTCACAGTCACCTTCCCTTTCTCTCCCTACAGCAGGCATCTTGGGAGGTAGGTGGGGCTGAGAGGGTTTGGAGAGAGCTGTGACTGGCCCAAGGTCACCCAGCAGGCTTCATGTGGCAGAGTGGGGAAGCCAAACCCGGTTCTCCAGATTAGAGTCCACCACTCATGAGGAGGAATGGGGAATCAAACCAGGTTCTCCAGATTAGAGTCCACCGCTCTTAACCTCTACATCATGTTGACTCTCAATAACATCTTTGGGGTATCCTCTGAAGGGTATTCAGGCGGGATTCTTCTCACTGAGTGTTTTCCTCTAGGGCTGTGTGTGGAAAGGGCCATCAAGCAGCAGCTGATGATGCAGTAGGGTTTTCAAGGGAGAAGACAAAGAGAGGTGGTTTGCCATTTCCTGCCTGGACTTCCATGGGAGTCTCCCATCCAAGGGCTAACCAGGGTGGACTCTGCTTAGCTTCCAAGATCTGATGAAACTGGAATAGCCTGGGTAATCCAGGTAAATGCCCATTAGGGGTACAGGGGGTGAAATAAAAGGAGGTCTTTTCCTCTGCGGAGCTTAGCAACTTCTCCCTTGCTTTTGGCCCATGAGCTGGGCATCCCTGGAAGACACCATCCTGGCAATGGTTCTGGTATCCCTTGTGGGACACGGACAGCCCAGTCTCTCCCACTTAGCTGCTTGAACACACGAAGCTGCCTTTTACTGAGTTAGACCCTTGGCCTACCAAGGCCACCCATGTCTATTCTGACTGGCAACAGATCTCCGCATTTCAGGGTGGTGGTCCCAGAAGGTGCTGAAGGTCCCAGGTTCAATCTCTGTCATCTCCAGTTAAAAAGGCTTGGGTGAGATAGATGAAGAAGAGTTGGTTTTTGGTATGCCAACTTTCACTACCTTTTAAGGAGGATCAAACTGGCTTACAATCACCTTCCTTTCCCCACAACAGACATCTTGTGAGGTAGGTGGAGCTGAGAGAGATCTGAGAGAACTGTGACTAGCTCAAGGTCACCCAGCTGCCTTCCTGTGGATGAGTGGGGAATCAAACCTGATTCACCAGATTAGAGTCTGCCGCTCATTTGGAGGAATGGGGATTCAAACCTGGTTCTCCAGATTAGAGTCCACTGCTCTTAACCAGTACACCACGCTGATGTGAAAAGACCTCAGCTTGAAACCCTGGAGAGCCGCTGCCCATCTGAGTAGACAGTGCTGATCTTGATGGGCCAAGGGGGTCTGATTCAGTTATAAGACTGCTTCATGTGTTCATGTGCTTAACTTTGTAGGAGAAAGACCAAAGTTTTAATGTGAAGATGTTCATACCTTTTTTAGGTCCTCTCTTTATAGCTCCTTTAAATCTATTGTTTCACAATTCACCACTGATAATTAAAGTACGTTGTGTCACATTGACTCCGCCCTCTCTGCTTTTGCTATGTAATTAGTCATTGAATGTTACTTTCCCTTGGCGCAGTAAAAAGTCATGTGGGCGGACTTGAATTTTCCATGGGGGCTTGGCAGCTCTCTGGAATGCAGCATCTGTAGGGTGGATGATCTGTCGGGCTGCCGAGTCCGTCTTCCTCCTGCCCGTCGAAGACGTTGCTGAGTTAAGGAAGCGACGCAATCAATGGCGAAGCTCCACCGGTGGCTTCAGTTTTATGGAAACAGCTCCACACCTCTGTGTGATCGGCGGCTCATGTGTCTGATCAGCATGGGTGTTGGACTCTGAATGGACTGTGCTTGGATGCTGGGTTTGGGAGATGCGTTTTGGAAGAGCCAGCTTGGTGTCGTGGTTAAGAGCGGTGGTTTGGAGCGGTGGACTCTGATCTGGAGAACCAGGTTTGATTCCCCACATCTCCACATGAGTGGCGGAGGCTAATCTGGTGAGCTGGATTTGTTTCCCCGCTCCTCCACATGAAGCCATATGGGTGACCTTGGGCTAGTCACTCTCTCTCTGTCCCACCTACCTCCCAGGGTGTCTGTTGTGGGGAGGGGAAAGGAAGGTGATTGCAAGCAGGTTTGATTCTTCCTTAAGTGGTAGAGAAAGTTGGCATATAAAAACCAACTCCTCCTCCTCCTCCTCCTCCTCACAGTGGGCATCCAGAACAGCGGGCTCCATTGCCCTTGCAGCAGCAGGATAGCCCAGTTCATACTGTCTCCTGGCATCTTGCCATTCCCCATGCCCAGACATTCAAAGCTCAAAGACTAGACGGTGGTTGCTTGGCAATTCCAGGGCTTCAGGGATTCCCCCAGATCGGTCAGCGACACAAGCCGTTTCAGGGATTCTTAGTGCATTCCTACTCCTGCCCTTGCTGGGATGTCAGTGCTAATATATTGGCAAGGAGGGGGATCCAAATCCAAATCTTTAATAATACAGTCAGTGACCAACAGTATACATACACAGCAATATAACGTGTGCTTATTTCCATATTAAAGAGGTAACAGTAGTCCCCTGTGCAAGCACCGGGTCATTACTGACCCATGGGGTGACATCACATCCTGATGTTTACTAAGCAGACTATGTTTACGGGGTGGTTTGCCAGTGCCTTCCCCAGTCATCTTCCCTTTACCCCCAGCAAGCCGGGTACTCGTTTTACCGACCTCGGAAGGATGGCAGGCAGAGTCGACCTTGAGCCGGCTACCTGAAACCAACTTCCGTCGGGCTGGAACTCAGGTCGTGAGCAGAGCTTTTGACTGCAGTACTGCAGCTTACAACTCTTTGCCATGGGGATCTGTATTTATTTTACATAAATTTACATATTACAGATCTGAAAAGTAAGGTCAAAAATGCAAAACGTCACAGGCTTATCGATGATCCCTTTACACAATACGTTGTACCCCTTATTCTTTTCCTAGCAGGACGTGCCAAATTTTAATAGCTGTGGTACAGAATTTAGCACTCTGGAGGGAAACCTGGGGTTTTTCGTCTATTAATAGCATCCTGGCCAGGAATAGTTTCAAGTTGACCGGGGACATTTTTTGACCAAAGGTAAAATAAATCTTATACAGACTTCCTTATAGTATGGGCATCAAATCAAGACATGTTCTATGGTTTCAACATTCCCTGACCCACAGGGATTGGGGTGGGAAATCAGTGTTGCATTTGGGGCCCTGCCGTGCCAAGGAGAAGGCATGGCTTGCGATATTTTATGTGGAGCTGTCCACGCGCTCCATCAAAATCAGCTCCGTTTGCACAGTCGAGTGTTTGTGTGTCTCGGAGGGAGAATGAGATTGGCGCACCTGGCCTCCGTCAATGGCTCTGCAGTCTCCGGGACCCTCGGCTCTATGGGGCTATTGTGCACGCTCGGCAGTGCGCATCAGAGGCCCTGGTCTCCGTTTGGCATGGATCCTGTGCTGCAAGTAGGGCTTGAAAGGGAGGCATGAAAGGCGAAGGGAGACGGGAGGAGGGGAGAATATCAGCATTGTGCCTCTAGCCATCTCTGGAAAGGACGGTCATAGGCGGGAGGGGAGCGGGGGCTCATACTTTGGGCCAGAATCAAGCTGTTTCTGCACTCCGTTCCACAACCAATACATGAGCACTGAAGATCTGTGTTTTGTTAGAGAAGCCAGGGTTGTGTAATGGTTAGAGCGTCAAACTTGGATAAGGGAGGCCACGGTTCTAATCTTCACTCTAACAACAAAGGGGGGAAAAACTTAACCCTAAAAACAACAGAATTAAGTACTCAAAGGTCAAGAAAAAAATCAGCATCCAAGGCCAAAGGTTATACAGTATAAAAGTTATGTCAATACAAAATATGTATATATTTATTACAGACTAAAAGCAATAACATATATAAGGCCCTGCAATAGCCTACCAACCAATGAGCCCCGTGGCGCAGAGTGGTAAGTTGCAGTAGTGCAGTCAAAAGCTCTGCTCACAACCTGAGTCCGATACTGACGGAAGTTGGTTTCAAGTAGCCGGCTCAAGGTTGACTCAGGCTTCCATCCTTCCGAGGTCGGTAAAATGAGTACCCGGCTTGCTGGGGGTAAAGGGAAGATGACTGGGGAAGGCAATGGCAAACCACCCCCCAAACAAAGTCTGCCTAGTAAGCGTCAGGATGTGACGTCACCCCATGGGTCAGGAATTACCCGGTGCTTGCACAGGGGACCTTTACCTTTATTTTAATAGCCTACCAAACCAACATGCTCATGTACACATACAACACAAATAGACATAAAATCACAAAATTAGACTTCGACCAAACGTGATTCGGCCAAATGGCCTTCTTCCGTGGTCAAGACAATCACAGTTCAAGATTACCAAGGACCCTAATACTTGATAACTACTCCAGACTTTGAGACATCTTTATGACTATGTGATTTTGACGATTTTATGTATGAATACAACACACCTACAGTCATAATTTTTTTTAGAAAGTTATGTATATTGGTGGTCAAAGTCTGATTTTGTGATTTTGTGTCTATTTGCCTTGACCCTGGCAAGTATTTGGAAGGGAGACCTCCAAAGAATACCAGGGGCGTGACGTGGAGGCCGGCAATGCCAAACCACCTCTTGATGCCTCAGACCTTGAAACCCCCACCAGGGGTTACCATAAGTCAGCTGCTACTAGATGCTGCTGCAGCCGTCTTGTTTGGGGGCTTCCTAGAGGCACCTGGTTGGCCACTGTGGGAATAGACAGTTGGACTTGATGGGCCTTGATCTGATCCCGCAGGGCTTTTCTTATGTCCTTATCCTTTCCTTTCCTTTTATCCCTTCGAAGCTCCTTGATCAATTGATCTTGAGCAGCATATACTCTTATGTCCTTATGGTTTTCGAAGTACAAGCTTTTGAGAGTCCAAACTCCCCTCTGCAGACTGACATGGCTGTCTTACTGCTGTGTAGACCATTATCACGGATCCCTACTGCTCATGTGCCGAGAAAGAGATATTAGAGATCATGCCTGCCCAGTAAATGTAAAATGGAAGCATGTGTTACAGTTGTCCGTGAGGGTCTACAGCATGCTTTCTCCCTACGCACAAGTGCTTGGATGGCCACTGTGTGAACAGACTGCTGAACTTGATGGGCCTTGGTCTGATCCAGCATGGCCTCTCTTATGTTCTCTTATGTTCCCTTCCCTACTTGACTGCTCATATCTTGAGAAGCTCTTTATTAATGGGGAAATGATAATTTGAAGTGGAGATTCTACTTTCCCCGGTGCCCCAGTGTGAAGCAGGGGAACTTATACATTAGTAAACTCCAGCGACTGGGCCATCGGGGCGTGTATGGGTCACTGTTACTCTAGCCTTCTGCTTGCCCTTTGGAGAACCTCTCTTAATTCCTCTCGCTAGCGCCAAGTTCATTTTCCGGCACATCCCGCTGCTTCCAAATGCTGCCAAACCCGCTTGAATTAATAAGCCATTTGCATGCAGAGCCTCTGTAATTATGTGAAGGGAGCTGGTCAGTGAAATATGGAGGTTCCTAGGGGTGAGACGAAC
The DNA here is from genome assembly GCF_029931775.1 of Euleptes europaea. Classification (NCBI taxonomy): domain Eukaryota; kingdom Metazoa; phylum Chordata; class Lepidosauria; order Squamata; family Sphaerodactylidae; genus Euleptes; species Euleptes europaea. The sequence continues at coordinate 172,107,022 of NC_079312.1, forward strand.
AGCTCAGCAAGGGTCTCTCCAGCAGCTATGTGGGCAGGGCGGGGAGGGTTGTGGTTCTGAGTGTTTGTCTTCCAGCGTAAGGGATACTCCTGGGGAGGGGCTGTGGCTCAGTGGCAGAGCCTCTGTTTGGCATGCAGAGAACCCAGGTTCAATCCCCAGCCTCTCCAATTAAAGGGACTAGGCAAGCAGGTGATGTGAAAGACCTCTGCCGGGGACCCTGGAGAGCCGCTGCTGGTCTGAGTAGACAATACTGACTTCAATGGACCAAGGGACTGATTCAGTAGAAGGAAGCTTCATGTGTTCTCCTGCGGAAGGTGACTTGGAGCATTTTGGCATGCACAGTGGCATGATGGGGGCTGAAACTATGCCTTGTATGCAGCTCAAACCCGTGATCTACATTCCAACCTGCCCCCCCCTGTTTGCATACAACTGCAACAAAAATAATTCTAGCTCTCATGGTTTACGGCGGGAAAAACCCTTGGAAAATTCTTACTGGTCATTTATGCATGGGAGTTTTACCTGAGATTCATTGCCTGCAGGGCCCACACTTTCCTGTTGGGAATCTATGCGCCAGCACTCTCCAAGCTCAAATCAAGTCCCCACTCCTTTAAATGCTGCTTTGTAATTGGCTTACTTGTAGTGCTTACTGTGAGAGAAAATTCCCCCTTCCCAAACCCAATTGCCACATTTAAAAAAAAAAAAAAAACATTTTAAGAACAACAACATAAAACACTAAGCAATCTGAAAAGGGGGGGGGGAGAAATCCAAACCTCAATTTTAAAAATATTTTCTTCTGCTTCGAAAGAGCTCTGAAGAAGGAGGAAGTACTTGAATCCACGCCTCTGCCCATGCTGCTTTATAAAGGGCTGTGAGTGAAACCAAGCTTATGCACGGGAATTTCACCCGGGCTTTGCTCAGGGCAGCTGGAAGAGTCGGGTTAACAGAGGAATGGGAAGACCTGGACATTGCGAGAGCTGGCAGCGAGGTCATCTCTAATGGATGGAAAACTCATGCCTAACTCCAAGGAGTAATCGAGACAGACCAGGGGTGAACATGAGTGAAAGTACCCATGCATAAACAACCACTGTTGAAGTGAGGTTACTGATCAATGCAATCCACCTGTTTATGGATGATCCCAGTGAGATGCTTCATCATCACACTCAATTTGTAGACTGAAAAAATAAATAAAGGCTAAGGGAAGTTGTCTCATCTTTAGCCATTCAGCACGTCTGATGAACTGAGGTATGATCCTGGCCTCCTTAGCCCAAGCTAAACTTCGTTGGTCCCAAGAGAATACGGAAGTCCAAGGCCCAGAACAGAAAGACGGAAAGAAGTTGGAAATTACTTTACAACACTAAAATCTAAGACAGTTATACATCACCATGGGATCTGTCTCCTTGAAAGCTGTTATCCATCCCATGAGCCAGGCGGGAGAGCCACCCTCCCCCCCCCACTCTTGATCTGGGCTGGCGAGGCATGGCCCGGCCCGACCAAGTGACATTTATGTCATTTCCGGCCCTCACAACGATTGAGTTTGACACTCCTGAGCTAGATGGTAGCTTTGCCCTGGTATATATTTCAGAATTGCATCACTGGACCTAACAATATTGGTTATCCCCTCTCAGATTCATCTACTCGTCCATCTTCCAGTTGAATAGATGCCATCTTGTGCCAACAGTGTTGGTTTATCAGGTTGATGCATGCATGCAAACTCTGTATGGGAGACTAATGTAGCCCAGAGTACTTATAGAAGAAGAGTTGGTTTTTTATATGCCGACTTTCTCTTACACTTTAAGGGAGACTCAAACCGGCTTACAATCAAGTTCCCTTCCGCTCCCCACAACAGATACCCTGTGAGGTAGGTGGGGCTGAGAGAGCTCTAACAGAGCTGTGACTTGTCCAAGGTCACCCAGCTGGCTTTGTGTGTAGGAGTGGGGAAACAAATCCAGTTCACCAGATTAGCCTCCATCGCTCATGTGGAGGAGTGGGGAATCAAACCCGGTTCTCCAGATCAGAGTCCACTGCTCCAAACCACCACTCTTAATCACTAAACCATGCTGGCTTGCAGGAATTCCACCTTAGTGGGCTTTCAAATCTGAAAATTGATATACACCCCTACACACATACCTGGGCTTTTATAATTCTGTTTGCATATTGTGATACATTCATATATTGTTGGTGTGTGCATTATATGGGACTGTTATCTGACCACTGATGGAGGCTAGTTGGCTGACATGCGTATGGCATGTGGTTTAAGTTTATCAACCTTAATAGTTGCAATTGTGCTTTTTTTGGATCAATTTTAATGTTTTTAACCCAGATATAAGCGCCCTAGCCCTGACCTGGATGGCCCAGGCTAGCCTGATCTCGTCAGATCTCAGAAGCTAAGCGAGTCAGCCCTGGTTAGTATTTGGGTGGGAAACCACCAAGGAATACCAGGGTTGCTGTGCAGAGGAAAGCACTGGCAAACCACCTCTGTTAGTCTCTTGCCATGAAAACCCCAAAAGGGGTCGCCATAAGTCGGCTGCTACTTGACAACACTTTACACCCACACACATAAGCGCCCTACAATAAATATATTTCTATATAACATTATTTTACCTTTCTCTACCCAACCTTTGGGTACCTAGCTTTTTATATATTTCAGAATTCCATCACTGGACCTAACAATATTAGCTATCCCATCTCAGATTCATCCACTTGTCCATCCTCCAATCGAATAGATGCTATCTTGTGCCAACGGTGCCCTGCTGCTGCCTGCATTGGACAACCAGGACAGTCCCTACTCAAAAGAATAAACGGACATACATCTGACTTTTTTTTTTGGGGGGGGGGGGAATCACAATATTCAGAAAGCAGCGGAGCAACGTTTAAATCTAGGGCATCTTTTTGCTGATCCAAAAGTTATAGTTCTCTTACACGGGAGCTTCAAAGGGAGATTCAAACATGAAACGAGTACATTTGAATTCATTAACAAATTTAAGACAACTTGTACAACAGCACGACTTTCACAACTCCCCCCTCCCACAGCCTGAAATGCCCCCCCCCCAAGATGCTGCTTCTGGGAGATGGGGGACCTCCAAAAGCAGTCTGAGGAGGGGATAGGAGGGCTGTGGGAAAGGGGAATCAGCAAAAATCAGCCCACCCTGGTGCAGACAGGTGTTTTGGGCAGAATCCAAGCCAAGAAACCCCATAAGGCTAAACAGAGATCTTGAATTCCTCACCTACTGCAAGTGCCAATATTTTACAACTCCATGACCCAGGATGTGGTGATGGGTGCCACCTTGGAAGGATTTAAGAGGGGAATAGACATGTTCATGGAGGAGAGGGGTATTCATGGCTACTAGTTAAAATGGATACTGGTCATGATGCTTACTTATTCTCTCCAGGATCAGAGGAGCAGGCCTATTATATTGGGTGCGGTGGAGCACAGGCAGGATGGTGCTGCTGCAGTCGTCTTGTTAGTGGCTTCCTAGAGGCACCTAGTTGGCCACTGTGTGAACAGACTGCTGGACTTGATGGGCCTTGGTCTGATCCGGCATGGCTTTTCTTATGTTCTTACTCACAAAAACGTGAATACATTTTGTAGCTTTTAAAGTGCCACTGGGCCCGCTTTAGTCTGTTTAGGATTGCGCTGTCAGGTTCTTTCTGGAGCCAGTTCTGTTTAGCAATCTGTCATCCACAGAATATCACTTGGTCTCCGGCCGCGTTTCCCAGCCCTGTCAAACAGCCAATTAGGATCCCAGTGGCATCTAGCAGTAATGCAATAGCTGAGACTCAAACCCAATAGCCTCAGCATTTCTTTCAAAAAAAATTAATCCACAGTCCTTATATCCCTCAAACATTAGATTTAAAATTATGCTGCTCAGTATCAGTGGATCAAGGAAAGGAAAGGGAATTTAATCCCAGTATAATTCCAATGTGTAGTTGTGTCATCCTTGGAATTGGCTTAGCGGTTTCTAGTCCAAGGCATTAATAGAAACGGGAGAGATACGGGTGGGTAACAATTCTAGAGAAGGAATTTGCAAGAGAAGGGGTTTAGGCTGCATAGAGATGGACCTGTAATCAGAAGCTAGTGTGGGTTTTTCTGTGAAAAAGAAGAGTTGGTTTTTATATGCCGACTTTCTGTCCCTTTAAGGAGAATCAAACCGGTTTACAATCTCCTTCCCTTCCTCTCCCCATAACAGATACCTTGGGAGGGAGGTGAGGCTGAGAGAGTTCAGAGAGAACTGTGACTAGCCCAAGGTCACTCAGCAGGCTTCATGTGGAGGAGTGGGGAATCAAATTCCGGTTCTTCAGATTAGAGTCCGCTGCTCATGTAAAGGAGTGGGGAAACAAATCCGGTTCTTCAGATTACAGTTCGCCGCTCATGTGGAGGAGTGGGGAAACAAACCCGGTTCACCAGATTAGAGTCCGCTGCTCATGTGGAGGAGTGGGGAATCAAACCCGGTTCACCAGATAAGAGTCCACTGCTCTTAACCACTACACCACGCTGGCTCTCTGTGGTGGCATGAGCTCTGCTTCCTGCTGTTGTAAAAAAAAAAGTAGCCAATTTCCTTTACACTTAGAACACTTCTCTGAGAAGGGGTGGGAGGTAGCTGAAAACGGTGGCTGAAAACGGGCCCACCAAGTTAGTGCTTTGTCTGAAAACCACTCAAGCACTGAGCTCACTCTGGGAGAGAGCATTGTGCAAAAGCTCCAAATGTGGTGAGCGTGTTTTCCCATCAGGTGCACGGCTGAAGTCATGTGCGTCGGTGACATTCTTATTTCAGAAACAGGTGTGGCCTTGCATGTTTCCCCCCTGATTATACAGAAGCAAATTAGGAGACACTATTCATCTAGGTAGCCACCCATCCTAGAGGCCAAGGGTCATATGGGAGACACACAATTTGTGCATGTGGATCGTGATGTGGCATCTTTGGAAAACACTCAGAGCTGTCTTTCTCTGACCATTTTGCTAAATCAGGGGGGCCCATTTTATTGAAATCCAGGACCATCAGTGATGAGAAGAACCACGTATGTTACCCTGAGCTTCATAGAGGAAAGGTTGATTAAAAATGTGACAGGTCAGGTCAGGAGGGCAAATAGATGGATAGATGGAAGGACAGGCAGATGGATGCATGGATAGATGGATGCATGGATGGATAGATGGATGGGTAGAGGGACCATCAGTGATGAGAAGAACCACATGTATTACCCTGAGCTTCACAGAGGAGTGGTTGATTAAAAATGTGATAGGACAGGTCAGGATGGTAGATGGATGGATGGATGGATGGATGGATGGATGGATGGATGGATGGATGGATGGATGGATGGATGGAAGGAAGGAAGGAAGGAAGGAAGGAAGGAAGGAAGGACAGGCAGATGGATTCATGGATATATGGATTCATGGATAGATATATGGATGGGTCGAGGGACCATCAGTGATGAGAAGAACCACTTATGTTACCCTGAGCTTCACAGAGGAGTGGTTGATTAAAAATGTGATAGGACAGGTCAGGAAGGCAGATGGATGGAAGGACAGGCAGATGGATGCATGGATGGATAGATGGATGGGTAGAGGGACGGGTGGATGGAGAGAGGAGCAGGTGCATGGATGAATGGTGGATGGACAGCTGGATGGGCAGACAGGCAGATGGATGGATGAGCAGGCAGCTGGATGGATGGAGAGACAACGGATGAGTGAGTGGATAGACAGATGGGTTGGCAGGCAAATGATTGTACCCACAGGCAGTTGGATGGATGGATGGATGGATGGAGAGATGGAGAGATGGGTGGGCAGATGGAAGGACCGGTGGATGGAAGGATAATTTAAAGATGTCTCATCTGTGCTATCCCTGGCATTTTGTTACTACGGAGAAGTGATACTAATGGCGACCTTGCTCCCCAAGGTCTGTAGTATGTGTAGAAACTCCTCTTCTACTTTCTCCCACTTCCAGCACTCCACATATCATTGTTGTTTTCCACCGAGTATTACTCCCCCGTGCAATTACTTACCTGTGGTTTTCTCCTACACGAACACAGGGTGATTCCCCCCCCATCCAACTTTTCCCACAAATTGATCTGCATTTCGCTTCCCATTTGTCTTCCTTATCCTGCTTCCTCCCAGAGCCAATATCCTGCCAGGTTTCTGTCGATTAGATAACATATCCTTCATATTGTTTACCCCGAATAACTTCTCTCAGCCTCCCTTCCCTGGGGTTGCTCCATCATTGCTACACAGAACTTCATATTTGAAAATACTGGAAGAATTGGTGGCAATTATTATTCACGTTGGACGCAATCTGATCATAAGCCAAGGAAGAACCATGTTGGCGGGGGGTGGGGGAGAGAAAGAAAGATCTTTAGGATGGGAGAGAGAATATACTTTTTCAGCTTGGCTGCAGTGTTTGCCTAATTTCTTTTATCGTTAAATAAAAAGGGAACTCCATGGGGGATATCTCTGCAGATTATGTTCTTTTTGATTTCGTTCCAAATGCTCACTATTGCTGTAATAAATATAGGAGTGTGCTTCTTCTAATTCCTTTCTTCTCTCCCTGCCCGTGGGAGATAGTTTAGCTCGATGCAGGAGAACAATGTCTGTTTCTGAACCCAGATGGGCCGGTGGTTGCTCACTCAGCTGCTGCTTGCTTATCATTTGGGTTGGCTCCTCGAAACGTAGAGCTGGAAGGGGCCTCCAGGGTCATCTAGTCCAACCCCCTGCACAACGTAGGAAATTCACAACTACCCCCACTCCCCTAGTGACCCCTGCAAAACAACAACAATCAACAAACACCCCCCAAACCCCCTCAAAAACCCCCAAAACCAACCCTTCAGGATCCCTGGCCATTCCATCCATTAACCCTTTCGCTTGTAGTAGGATGGTTGAGAGCATGCGCTTTCATCTAGGAAGGTTTGTAAACGTATTCATTCCTGGGTTTTCTCCCCCATTGGAGACCCCAAGTGGCTCATAATTACAACCCTATGAGGTAGGCTAGGCTGAGGGAGAGTGACTGGCCCAAGGGCACCCAGCCAGCTTCCATAGCACAGTGGGGATTTGAACCTGGGTCTGGCAGACGTGAGTCAGACTGCGCCGCATTGGCTACTGGCCCAAATCCCATTACCGCGTGTCTGGACATGGGCTGTGTCTGGACTCAACTCCCTCCTCCCCCCTCGAAATACTGAAATACTTGCCTTGCCAAGGGCCTCAGGAATAAGTTTGCCAACCTCCAGGAGATCTCCCGCTATTACGACCGATAAGGGTGATATTGATCTACCTCGAAAGGCCGTCGAAAAGATTACTGGGATAACATACATGAAGCTCTTTGAATCCCAAAAGCCCTGTACAAAAGCTACTTCTTCTGTGATATATTCCTCTTAACCCTTGACCTCTTCTTTGCCCAAATAAATTGTGTTGGCCACAGTCTGCTCCTTCCACAAATAGGCAAACACAAGTTTTGAACCCCCGTGGGTGGGGGGATGGAAACAGCGTGGGGAGGGGGTCAATTTGGAAGCAAACCCTGGTGGGCAGAGATAGGGTGAAGCCCCCCCTCTGTTTTAAATTTTGGCTCATTTCTTTAATGAATCCCATTAAACTTAGTGGTTTGCGCTTGCCACTTTTATTATCCCGAAAGCTTGCCATTAAAAGAAGACGCTTCCCTCCATGATTCCAGCAGTGACTTCCAAACCGCCAGCTCTCTGGCGGAGGCGTGGAAGAAGTGTATGCCAGGGAGAGAGCACCTACCTTGCAGCCGACGGAGGCTGCAAACCTAAGAACCCTTTCCTGGGAGCAAGCCCCGTTGAATAAAATGGGGCTTCCTTCTGAGTAGACCTGCTCTTGGCCTGCTCCCTGAGCCTTCCCACCTGTAAAGGTTTGCATTGTTTTTTTTTAATTATTATTATTATTTAAACTAGTTCACATTCTATTATATCATTCCATTCATATAGTATATACTATAAACAATTTCTTATCATTAAAGAAATATATTTAGTTGACTTCCCCTCCTCTGTCCATTTGAAATTCTTATTTCTCTCTTTGTATTTAGTGTCTAATTCATTGTCATAAACCACCTTTATCATCATCTTAAACTCTACTTATTAACATTAGTATCTTAATTACTTCAAAAAATTTGAATTAGATCAAAACATATCCCTTCATGTTTCCCAAATTAAGTTCATTTACACAATATGTTGTCCATGCCTCCCATTCTTCCACAAATTCAGCATTTTCTTTTTGATTTATTAATGCGGTAAGTTTTGCCATTTCAGCCAGTTCCATCATTTTATCTATCCAGGCGGTCTTATCTGGTATTTCAGATGTTTTCCATTTCATTGCATAGAGCAATCTTGCAGCAATAGTGGCATGCATCAAAAATTATCTCTGAGTCACTACCGAATCTGGTATTATACTTAACAACATCATTTCAGGTGTTTTAGGGATATTATGTTGAACTATCAACCTTAGTTCGTTGTAAATCATATCCCAGAAATTTTTTGCCTTTTCACAAAGCCACCAAACATGGTGAAAAGAACCGACTTCTTCTTGACATTTCCAACATTTTGGTGACATTGCTCCATACTAAAGGTTTGTATTGTTATCCAAAGTGGAGTTGCGCTCTGCTTAGGATTCCCGGACTCCTGTAGCCAACCAAACTGTTGTGCTAATCACAGAAGCTTCAAAGAAGACGAAGAAGGAGAGCCGGTTTTTATACGCGGATTTTCCCTACCGTTTTAAGGAGACTCAAACCAGCTTACAGTCACCTTCCCTTCTTCTCCCCACAACAGACACCCTGTGAGGTAGGTGGGGCTGATGGAATTGGGAGAGAACTGTAACTGGCCCAAGGTCACCCCGCTGGCTTCATGTGGTGGAGTGGGGACTCCAACCCGATTCTCCAGATTAAAGTCCACTGCTCCTGTGGTTGAGTGGGGAATCGAACCCGGTTCTCCAGACTGGAGCCCGCCGCTCCTGTGGAAGAGTAGGGAATCGAACCCGGTTCTCCAGATTGGAGTCCGCCGCTCATGTGGAGGAGTGGGGAATCGAACCCGGTCCCCCAGATTGGAGTCCACCGCTCTTAACCACTACACCACGCTGGCTCTCAGAGAGAATGTACAAAGGTGCAAAACCCCATACTGGCTCCCCTTCTGCGGCTGATTGGTTGGCTTTCCAGAGGGAGTCTGAGATAGCCTGTCCAAGTCTTCTTCCAAGGCCAATGCTTGGTTCTCTGATGCTCAGATTCTGATTCATGCACTATTTATGAGATACATGTGACTTTGTGTGAGAATCCTGTCCCTGCTGAAATGATGGGTGAAGGCAGGATGGGAATAGGGTTGCCGACTGCCTGGGGTTGGGGGAAGGGAAATGCCACATCTTTTAAATAGGGGCTTAATGGGACGTTATTTGCCTCTACGCCTTGAAAAGCTTCAACTGCCTATTTCCATGCATTAAACCTCTATTAAAGACACAGGGTTAAAAAGGCTCCCAATTCCAAACTGTTCAAGAAACGTTAGACTGCAAGATCTATTAGGGCTTTGCCAAATTCTTGTTGATTTTCTCTGCACAGAAGCATGGTTTGCCTGAGAACCGATATGTTCCCTGGGAAAGAAAACCTTACGCCTACATTTTTGTTTCCCTTCTCTGCCACTTAGGATTGCCAACAGAAAAATGGAGGAAAATGTCCTGTCCCCTTAAGAGAGGCTCAATGTGTGGAATTGGGCAGCTGAAGTTTTCTCATGGCCTGCAGGTCAATCACATCATTTGATCAACACCATTACATGAAGCCTATCTTAAAGGGACAGGACTCTCTTTTTTTGTCCAGGCAGCTACTGCCACCACCTCCTTTGCTCTGTTCCTTTCTTCTTCCCCAGCGCTCCAAGCCTGTCAGGAATCACTCAGTAAACGTGATTCTCTCGCAGGACGCTATACGGCCAATCAGATTTGCTTGCATGGCTGGGTCGCTAAGGACAGTGAGTTCAAAACTGGTCAAATGGGTGATCTCAGCCAACTAAATCACCATTTGGGTCATTTGAAAGCTGATCACAACTTCTCCTCCACCCCTTTTGTAGCAACGGGATACTTCTCAGAGCTGCTGAATTTGCAAACTGTGCTCTCCCTTTCGGGCTTGGCCTGAGGAACCATCACTTCTGACCAGCAGCAAAAAGAGAGCTCATGGTTTCCTTACTTCCTGCACTAACAACATCATCATAGCAAATTCTGTGTGTCAGTTCTGTGTTGTGTGAATAGGATTGCCAGGTCCCTCTTCACCACGGGCAGGAGGTTTTTGGGACGGAGCCAGAGGAGGGGAGGGTTTGGGGAGGGGAGGGACTTCAATGCCATAGAGTCCAGTTGCCAAAGCGGACATTTTCTCCAGGGGAACTGATCTCTATTGGCTGGAGATCAGTTGTAATAACAGGAGATCTCCCACTTGTACCTGGAGGTTGGCAACCCTATGTGTGAAAAAAATCCTTCTGGTTCTGCACTCAGCTGGCTTCAGGGATGACTCTGTATTCAGAAAGAGAATTTTGCTATTTATTTTCTCCATACCATTAATAATTTTTATTCTCTCCTGCCACATTTTCCCTTTAGTCAATTCTTGTCAACCTTTATTTACAGGTGTTCCAAGTATTTTAGCTACCTTTTTCTAGAGTTTCTCCATTTCTGTGATCTCTCTCTCCCGAATTTTTATTTTTCAAACAAAACATACAAACAGGCATCAAATTGTGCACAGTTAAATTGTGAAGCTTCCTGCCCCAGGATGCGGTGATGGCTGTCAACTTGGAAGGCTTTAAGAGGGGAGTGGACATGTTCATGGAGGAGAGGGCTAACCATGGCTACTAGTCAAAATGGATACTAGTCCTTATGGATACCTATTCTCTCCAGGATCAGAGGAGAATGCCTGTTATATCAGGTTCTGTGGAACAGAGGCAGGACAATGTTGCTGCAGTCATCTTGTTTGTGAGCTTCCTAGAGGCACCTAGTCGGCCACTGTGTGAACAGACCTGGACTTGATGGGCCTGGACTTGATGGGCCTGGGCCTGATCCAGCATGGCTTTTCTTATGTTCTTATGCTCACACACACATAGTTCAATTGTGGAACTCCCTGCCCCAGGATGTGGTGATGGCTGCCAAGTGGGAAGGCTTGAAGAGGGGAGTGGACATGTTCATGGAGGAGAGGGGTATTCATGGCTACTAGTCAAAATGGATACTAGTCATGATCATGCTAGTTGTTCTCTCCAAGATCAGATGAGCATGCCCATTGAATTAGATGTTGTGGAACACAGGCAGGACAATGCAGCTGCAGTCTTGCTTGTGGGCTTCTTAGAGGCATCTGGTTGGCTACTGTGCATGGATCCTTGAGATGCAGTTACACCGAGGCATACCTGAGGGAAGCTAAGCGGCACACCTTTGGACATAGCTGGAGGAAAACCCGGGATTATACTGCCATCTGTCTGCAGCTAGCATGCAGTCAATCTCTGCCTGCTATTGGCAGCCTTGGAGAACCCAAAGGAGAAGGGCTCATACGGGTTTTACTTATTCAGTGATCCATACTTTGCGTCGGGACCAGCTGCGATAGGTGGTCGTTGACCTCTGAACGCATCGACTTGCAGCCAAGCTTGCCACGGCATGTCGCGAGATGGCCAGGAGGAAAAAAAAAAAAACCTTTCAGCATCCTTTAGGAAGAATTTCCTTGTCCCAAAATGGGGAAGTGGAACTTTAAGCAGTGACACAAACCCAATGAGGTCCAGGTTGCATTTGCTGAACTGGATTTGTTTCCCCACTCCCACACATGAAACCAGCTGGGTGACCCTGGGCTAGACACAGCACTCTCAGCCCCACCTACCTCAAAGGGGGTCTGTCACAGCTTAGGGATGCTGACGGGTATCATGGAGCCTGACCTGGGTTTGCATTTTCTGACAAGACACTCCGAAAACCTTGAGATTACTGGCAGGAGAATACAGGTGCACCTCCCCCTCCCCGAGAATACATTAGTTGCTCGTGATGAGTAAATTGTTCATTAATTGGGGCGAGGGGATGCTGATGGATAGGTACTTGTCTTCTAAACAAGCTAGATGACAGTTCTACCCTGACATCATTATGACTCATCTGCAGGCGATGATTGGGGAAAAATCCAATCCCTATTTTTTTTTTATTTTCAAGGAGTCAAACAAGAATACTTAACAGTGCCATCCTAAGCAGAGTTTCATCCTTCTAAGTCCATTGAAGTCGCTGGGCTTAGAAAAGTCAGTAACTTGGTATAGAATTGCACAGTTAAAGGTTTTGAATTAAAAAAAAAAAAAGAATTGCACTGTAATTACCGTGGTGTGGTTTGGAGCGGTGGAGTCTGATCGGGAGAAGCGGGTTTGATTCCCCTCTCCTCCACATGAGCGGCGGAGGCTAACCTGGTGAACTGGATTTGTTTCCCCACTCCTCCACATGAAGCCAGCTGGGTGACCTCAGGCTAGTCACACTCTCTCAGCCCCACTTACCTGATGTGGGGAGGGGAAGGGAAGGGGATTGTAAACCGGTTTGATTCTCCCTTAAGTGGTAGAGAAAGTCAGCATATAAAAACCAGCTCTTCTTCTGCCACCGCCTGTGGAGCCTTCTCAGAGGAATAGCTGCATGGGTTGGGGGGCTGGAGTGAGGAAGGTTGAGGGGGTGAAATTGCTCCTTCTGCTAGTTTCCACTGAGGAAAGGGGTGGATTTTGCTTCCTGGGCCTCACCTCAACCTACCAACTTGCACGGGGATCTTATTGAGATGCCAGCCTCCAGGTGGGACCTGGGGATCCCCCAGGATTACAGCTCATCTCCAGACTACAGAGATTAGTTCCCCTGGAGAAAATGGTTACTTTGGAGGGTGGACTCTGTGTCATCGTACCCCACTGAGGTCCCTGTCCTCCCCAGGCTCCATCCCAACTCTCCAGAAGTTTCTCAACCTGGATCTGCCAACTCTACCCCCCCTCTGGTAGCCAGGGGGTCCTGGTAACCCTACACGACCCCAGGAATGATCTTCCTGGGGGTTGCCAACAATGTGGCAGCAAAAAGAGCAACAACCCATATGCTCAGCTCAAGGACAGTTCCAAAGCAGCCATTATGAAGAAGAAGAAGCAGAAGCAGTTGGTTTTAATATGCCAACTTTCTCTACCACTTAAAGAAGAATCAAACCGGCATACAATCACCTTCCCTTCCCCTCCCCACAACAGACAGCCTGTGAGGGAGGTGGGACTGAGAGAGCTCTAAGAGAGCTGTGACTAGCCCAAGGTTACCCAGCTGGCTTCATGTGGAGGAGTGGGGGAAACCAACCTGGTTCTGCAGATTAGACTCCACTGCTCCAAACCAACGCTCTTAACCACTACACCATTCTGGCTCTCCATTGTCTTATTTCTTGGTGCTCCTTGGTAGTCCTACTATGAAGTGGACTCTCCCAGTGGCAGATCTGGAGTGCCGTTAAGGGCTCCAAAATGGGAGAGAGGCCTGTCCGAGCTATGGAAACCCCATGCGCCAGGAACTTGCCCTGATCCCATTCCTTTCAGTAGGGACTTGTGCAGAAGGACTTCCCAGGGCATCACGTTTCCATCTTCAGTACTGGACAAAGTGCTGCCCGTTTGACATTTGTCTCCTCGAACCCCAAATGTTTGTAGATCACGACGGGTAGCCTTGTTCGTCTGTCACTAGCCACAGAAAAGAGCAAGAGTCCAGTAGTACCTTCAAGACTAACAAAAATTCTGGCAGGGTATGAGTTTTCTAGCTGTAGCTGAAGAAGTGAGCTGTGGCTCACGAAAGCTCACACCCTGCCAGAAATTTTGTTAGCCTTTAAGGTGCTTCTGGACTCTTGCTTCTTTTCTGACAAATGTTTGAAAGCCAGCGTGGTGTAGTGGTTAGGAGCGGTGGTTTGGAGCAGTGGAGTCTGATCTGGAGAACTGGATTTGATTCCCTGTTCCTCCCAGGTTCAATCCCCGGCATCTCCAGTTAAAGGGACTAGGCAAGTAAGTGATGTGAAAGACCCCTGCCTGAGACCCTAGAGAGCCGTTGCCAGTCTGAGTAGACAATACTGACCTTGATGGACCAAGGGTCTGATTCAGTATAAGGCAGCTACATGAGCGACATGTGAGCGGCGGAGTCTAATCTGGTGAACTAGATTTGTTTCCCCACTCCTCCACAAGAAGCCAGCTGGGTGGCCTTGGGCAAGTCATTCTCTCTCAGCCCCACCTACCTCACAGGGTGTCAGTTGTGGGGAGGGGAAGGGAAGGGAAGGGGATTGTAAGCCGGTTTGATTCTGCCTTAAGTGGTAGAGAAAGTCGGCATATAAAAACCGACTCTTCTTCTTTGTGCGGGTACATATGTGTGAAATTCAGGTTGTCACCACAAGATGGCAGTGCAGGACAATTAAAGAGATCTCCCCCTTGCAGAAATTCAGATTTTTTCTTTCTGATGTTGTACTGGTTATTTCTGTGACCCTTCAAGAGTCCAATTCCTCCTCAAGTTCATAATGGCTGCTTTGGAAACGCCCTTGACTTTTGCTTTTCTTTCCCAATTTCTTTTTCTTCCAGGGCTGACGTAGCACTTGATTGCGTTTGATGGAGTATGGATTGCAAATTCAATGGGCTCGGGGGGCGGGGGTGGGGGGGAGCTCTATGTATTTAATAAATTCGCTTAAAATTTATCAACAGTCTGTCTTGAAAATCTGAAACTGCTCCGGATGCCTCATCCGGGAACGCTAGGGTTGCCGACTACCAGGTAAAAGCTGGGGATCTCCTGCTATTACAACTGATCTCCAGCCGATAGAGATCAGGTCACCTGGAGAAAATGGCTGCTTTGGCAATTGGACTCTATGGCATTGAAGTCCTTCCCCTCCTCAAACCCCACCCTCCTCAGGCTCCGCCCCCAAAACCTCCCGCCGATTGCGAAAAGGGACCTGGCAACCCTAGGGAACGCAGAATTCCACCTAGAGATGTGATGCTCCAGTACACTTTACAGAGCCTGACAATGGCTAGAACCTGGTTAGGTTGGACTCTGGAGGGCCTAACTCTGCATTTCAAAGCCTTTCTGTCCTCTGCATGTCTGCTTTAGTTGTGCTGGTCAGTAGGGTTGCCAAGTCCCTCTTTGCCACCGGTGGAGCCTGAGGAGGGCGGGGTTTGGGGAGGGGAGGGACTTCAATGGCATGTGAGTGATCAGACATGTTCTAGGAGTTCCATGCTCATACCTTAAGTCTTTGGCATGTGAGGATCTGATTCCCCCCCACCCGGTGCCACTTTCCTGGCTTGAAACTGCCCCAAGAAATCACCATTTGCCCTACTGAGGAAACATGCATGTTGCACATTAGGGTTGCCAACCTCCAGGCAGTAGCTGGAGATCTCCGCCTAACACAACTGAACTCCAGCCGATAGAGATCAGTTCCCCTGGAGAAAATGGCCGCTTTGGCAACTGGACTCTATGGCATTGAGGTCCCTCCCCTCCCCAATCCCCGCCCTCCTCAGTCTGTTCCCCAAAAACCTCCTGCTGGTGGTGAAGAGGGACCTGGCAACCCTATAGCCCATGCATGTTAGATGTAGCCCATAAATGCATGCAAGTTTCCCCAGTGGTGCAAACAGTGGCTGCGTGGGCCATTTCAGGAACATGGCATGGGGGAGGTGGTTTAAGACCCGTGCAACCATGTGCCAAAATTGAGATGAATCAGGCCCGCACTTGCCTGAGCATTAAGCTCCAAGCACAATTTTTTTGGATTGCCTCTGGCCAACAGTCCTCAGGGCAGGCATAGTGGTGACTTTGTGATGTACGGTTAGCATGTAGTTACGCCCCATGAGGAGTGTGTCGCTGGAGTGGCACATGACAAACCAGGTTAACACCATTGGGTGGACACTGCAGACATTACTAGGAGCCTGGGTATAACCTTAGGACAGGAGCAGTAGGGTTGCCAGCTCTGGATTGGGAAATACCCAGAGATTTTTGGGGTGGAGCCTGAGGAGGGTAGGGTTTGGGGAGGAGAGGGACTTCGGTACCATAGAGTCCAATTGCCAAAGAGGCCATTTTCTCCAGGGGAACTGATCTCTGTCGCCTGGAGATCAGTTGTAATGGCAGGAGATTGGCAATTGGTAGGGTTGTATTCAGCTAGTACCTGGAAGTTGCATTCAAAAACACAGTTGTAGGCTATTTAAAATATATATAAGAGATCACGTGGTATGAAAGAAAAAAGATGAAAACAGTGCTTCTTGTTATATATACATTATTAAACTCATAATGTAATACATCAATACATGTCAGTACAAATAAAATATTTTTACAAAAAGGCGTGAATATAATAATTTTTTCTTAAGTAAGTGTCATAGGCTGTGATCCGTTTGGTAGTGGTACAGGATGCCGGTAAATGCCTGTTTCAAATCTTCATCAGCCACCCCAATAATTCACAGAAGCCTTATTCAGCAAAATTCAGCATCTGGGTAGTACATAAGTTCCTCAGAACCCTAGGCTTTTATTTTATAAACGCCAACAATATTTATATATGCAATTCAACAATTTTAATCACAGTAACTTGTGAGGTTGGACCCGACAAAGATTCTATCTTGTTCACAGTCTCTGTCGCCTGGAGATCAGTTGTAATGGCAGGAGATCTCCAGCTAGTACCTGGAAGTTGGCAACCCTAGGGAGCAGTGAGGGTATGGCAGACAATGTGTAAAGAGGGTGTCAAGGCAGAAGAACCACTTTGATTTTTGCTACCTGTGTTCTCCATTTTGTGTGCCCGGGAATCAGCATTCAGTAGTTTCCCACCCAGGCTTAGCTCATTCTGTTCTCATAACTCCAGCTGTGGCTTGTTCCATCAACAGGCTTGGCTATCAAGCGCACACCACTCCTAATTAACTGGGTGAGAACATCTGTGTGAAGATGGGGTGGGTCGGTGGGGCTGAGAGAGTTCTGAGAGAACCGTGACTAGCCCAAGGTCACCCAGCTGGCTTCATGTGGAGGAGTGGGGAAACCAACCCAGTTCTCCAGATTAGAGTCCCCCGCTCTTAACCACTGCACCGTGAAATGAAGGTATCTTAACCCTTCACATTAACATTGGGGCAAAACAGAACACAACTGAGCCCTATACAAACCCCACCATTTAATCCCCTTTTCTGCCTCCAGCTGCCCTGGGGCTGTGACTCAGTGAAAGAGCCTCTGCTTGGCACGCAGAAGGTCCCAGGTTCGATCCCTGGCATCTCCAGTTAAAAAGAACCAGGCAGTAGGCAACGTGAAAGACCTCTGCCTGGGACCCTGGAGAGCCCCTGCCAGTCTGAGTAGATAATACTGACTTTGATGGACCGAGGGCCTGATTCAGTATAAGGCAGCTTTTGTGTGTTCATGTGTGTCCATGTGCCCTCTTATTCAAAGGCTTGAGACCTGAGTCAATTTCAGAAAATGAAAGAGGAGAGGCGATTTGTTCTCCGCCCCCACCCACGACAGTCCCTCCAATTCACTTATGGTGTTTTGAAGACCCCCCTTCCCCCGGAGCAGTGTTTCAAGCTGTGGGAGACCCACGAGGATGCTCTGCCTTCCAAAGATTGGTTTTTGCAGACAGAATCGACGCTTTCTCGGAAATCTTTAAAAGCCATAAAACAAAGTTTGTCCAAGTCAGCCTTCTTTTTAATTAACCAGTGTAGGACCCGGGTGCTGTCAATAGAGACCTTCTTGCTATTCTAAAACGGGCTTGATTTCCTGGCATTCGTCTGTGGGGGCCCTTCCTAAGCCTATCCATCTTTATGCAGAAGTAAGTCCCAGTTATTTCA
This sequence comes from Euleptes europaea, assembly GCF_029931775.1. Classification (NCBI taxonomy): domain Eukaryota; kingdom Metazoa; phylum Chordata; class Lepidosauria; order Squamata; family Sphaerodactylidae; genus Euleptes; species Euleptes europaea. The sequence goes on from NC_079312.1 coordinate 172,124,758, forward strand.
GTAGGGCTTGTGGCCAAGGGAGGGCTCAGACAAGATGAAGATCATGCATCTTGTCTGCCCGTAAAATACAAATTGAAGACTTGTGCAGCTTTGGTTTGCCATTCAAGGAAGGGAGGAGGTGTTTAACCAGCATGATGTAGTGGTTAAGAGCGGTGGTTTGGAGTGGTGGAGTCTGATCTGGAGAACTGGGTTTGATCCCCCACTCCTCCACATGAGCGGTGGAGGCTAATCTAGTGAACTGGATTTGTTTCCCCACTCGTCCACATGAAGCCAGCTGGGTGACCTTGAGCTAGTCATAGATCTCTTAAAGCTCTCTCAGCCACACCTACCTCACAGGGTGTCTGTTGTGGGGAGGGGAAGAGAAGGTGATTTTAAGCTGGTTTGATTCTTCCTCAAGTGGTGGAGAAAGTCGGCATATCAAAACCAACTCTTCTTCTTCCTGCTCTTCCTCTTCCTCCTCCTCCTCCTCCTTCTGCAAAGTTAGAGAAATCATACCCATTTGCTTCATTTGCATCAATTGGACATGGCAGAATTTGGGAAACTTTGGTTCAGAGTTTTTTTTAAAAGAAGCATAGAACGTATTCAGCTCTGATAACAAATCTTTGGCAGGGATATGCATGTATACAGACGTTCCCCAAACTCTCTTCCTGCAGAAACATAAATACAGGAACTTCTTGTTATCAATTACACCCCATGCTTTACGCATCGATAATCACCATCGGGAACCTCTTAAAAAAACACGCATGCCAACATTTTGCTAAAATAATTCTACTTGAAATCAATACATTCCCAACCGATTCTTTGTCTGGAGGTTTTGTGATATCCTTCAATTGACTTAGCAATATAATAAGGGGCTCAGAAGATGCATTCTAATTGGTCCTCTTATTTATAACTGTAACAATGCCGTGCCGGTTTCCAATAACAGCAATAAGGCAGGTTTTCAGCAGTACAAATAAGATAAGAACATTAGAAAAGCCACGCTGGATGAGACCAAGGCCCATCAAGTCCAGCCGTCTGTTCACACAGTGGCCGACCAGGGGCCTCTAGGAAGCCCACAAGCAAGACGACTGTGGCAGCATTATCCTGCCTTTGTTCCACAGCACATACTATAATGGCCATGCTCCTCTGATCCTGAAGATAATAGGTATGCATCAAGACTAATATCCATTTTGACTAGTAGCCATGGATAGCCCTCTCCTCCACAGGAACATAAGGAAAGCCCTGCTGGATCAGATCAAGGCCCATCAAGTCCAGCGGTGGCCCATCAACTTCACACAGTGGCCAACCAGGTGCTTCTAGGAAGCCCGCAAACAGGACAACTGCAGCAGCATTGTCCTGCCTGTGTCCCACAGCACCTAATATTATAGGCATGCTCCTCTGATCCTAGAGAGAACCCTTCCTGCCCTCCCTCTCATGATCTGCCTAAGTTCACAGAATCAGCGTTGCTGACTGATGGCCATCTAGCCCCTGCTTAAAAAAACCTGCAAGGAAGGAGAGCCCACCACCTCCCGAGGTGGCAATTCTAAAAAAAAAAAATCAGCCTCTCTGTGGTGCACTATCATTTTCTGAAGGGAAGGGTTCCTTCTTGAAGATGGGGCCAGACTTCTTCCAGCTCAGCTGTTGTAGAAGAGCATGATGATGGTGAGATTTGGAGAATCCAGCCCCTGAGGATCTCCAAAAGAATCTACCCCCTTCCCTAGACTCAAGGAGTCGAACCTTGCCAGCTTACGTTTTCAGACCGGAGCTAAACCATGCTTGACCTAAGGCAAATCCTATAGGCAAATCTGTAATGAATTGTTTTCAGATAGAGGAGGAGTAGGAGGAAAGAAGACAGCAGGAAAAAGAGAGAGGACCCTTCAATGTGGTGTTTATGCAGCACTTCAAAGGGCTTCATGTTCTATTCCACAGTAATATTTAGAACAGGCTTGTAAGGTAGGCCAGTACTGCTATCCCACAAATGCAGATGGGGTAGTGAGGCTCAGGTTTGCCCTGGCCATTGAAAAAGGTGTCGTTTGATCAAATCAATTCTGAACTGACCCCAGAAATGCTAAAATGACTAAACTGAGGCTATTGTATTTTGGTTGCATTATGAGAAGGCAAGAGTCACTGGAAAAGACAATCATGCTAGGAAAAGTGGAGGGCAGCAGCAGGAAAAGAGGAAGAACCAACAAGAGATGGATTGACTCTATAAAGGAAGCCCCGGCCCTCAATTTGCAAGACCTGAGCAAGGCTGTCAAAGATAGGACCTTTTGGAGGACACTGATTCATGGGGTCTCCATGAGTCAGAAGTGACTTGACGGCACTTAACACACACACACACAGGATCACAGCTAATTGATTCCCCACTCCTCCACATGAGCGGTGGAGGCTCATCTGGTGAACTGGATTTGTTTCCCCACTCCTACAAACGAAGCCAGCTGGGTGACCTTGGGCTAGTCACACACTCTAAGTCCCACCTACCTCACAGGGTGTCTGTTGTGGGGAGGGGGAGGGAAGGTGATTGTAAGCCGGTTTGAGTCTCCCTTAAGTGGTAGAGAAAGTTATATAAAAACCAACTCTTCTTCTTCTTCTTGAAAAAAAGGATAAGAAATGGATCCCACGCTGTAGGTTGGGATAAGAGGTGGATCCTGGGTCTCGCAAAGTTGCCCTCCTGGTATGAATCACTTTGCATTGGATAAAAAGGACTGCACGTTTTTGACCTCTGGGTGAACAGGTTCATTTTTGAAACCCGCACTAACTTCGATAGCAGCAACCACTAGATGGCGGTGCTGAACCAGCTGTTGAATCTGAACCAGCTGTTGTCGGTGTTCTGATTGGCAGCAGTTTCTTCATTCACTATTGCAGCTGAGAAATCCCTTTTCATTCTTGCCAATTAAATGTTATAGAACCAGGGACTTTCAAATAAAAAAAACAAAACAAAAAAAAAAACCTTTGCACGCTATTTAACTAGTTTGCTGGCCCACACATGTCTGCGACATTAGTCATTTGTGGCCTGCAAGAAAGCGGGAACCAACTTGGCTTTGCTCGCTCACCTATGTTGGCAGAGTGTGAATCACGCAGCAAAATGTCACACTCTCCGATTAAAGATAAAAGTAAATGTTTATCAAGGAACGAGGTATCAGAGAGGAAAGTGGAGAGGCAAAGATAGCCTCTAGCTACCTAACTGGCTAAGAGGAGAGGGAGAAGCGTTTTCGAGAAGAGGGAGGAAATTGCTCCTGAGAATATCTGTCCAAGGACAGACAGCAGGAGGAGGAGGAGGAGGAGAAGGAGAAGGAGGAGAAGAAGAAGAAGTAGTTCATTGTTTTGGCGCACACTTTCAACAATACTGAAAACAGTTGGTGCAAATATTCCTTTCTTTGTTTCCGTGGCCTTTACCTGCCGTCTGTCTTTGGTGTCCTCATCGGCTTTCGGTGTATAACCAAATAAAGCGTCAACCCATTTAAGTTTTTTGGGTTTTTATCAGGCGACACAGTTGTGACATCATCCTAAAATCATAGAATCATAGTGTTGGAAGGGACCACCAGGGTCATCTAGTCCTCTCTGTGTGTGTGTAAAGTGCCTTCAAGTCGCAGGCGACTTATGGCGACCCCTTTTGGGGTTTTCATGGCAAGAGACTAACAGAGGTGGTTTGCCAGTGCCTTCCTCTGCACATCTAGTCCTACCCCTGCACAATGCAGGAGATTCACAACTACCTCCCCCACACACACCCCAGTGACCCCTACTCTATGCCCAGAAGGTGGCCAAGATGCCCTCCCACTCATCATCTGCCTATGGAATCATAGAGGTGGAATGGGCCATACTGGCCATCCAGCCCAACCTGTGATCAAATGATTTGGATTATGGCATGGGGGTCATTAATCCTTTACCATTTGCCTTTGTCCTGTTGGGAATTGCCCCTCTACAAGCTACTATTTGCCTCAGGGACAAATTTGCATAGTACTTTTTTCATTACCTTGCGGGGTAATATATTTTCCCCATGAAGGGTGAACGTTTCTCATGATCTAAATTGCTGTTCATCACTATGGCCGCTCTTTACTGCTCTTGGTTTCGGTGGAGTTCCCAATTTAAGATCTCTGGCATCACATTACATGTGGTTGGCTCTGGGATGACCGAACCGTTCCTATTTCCTGTCTTTTGAGGTTCGTTTTTTATCTTCCCCACTGGTTTCAGTTCTCTGCTGTTCTCCGTTGGTTTAATGAATTTGTTCACGTTGCAATCACGTATTGTAGTGTTTTCATTTGGCATTTCTATGGCAATATGTAACACAATGTCATCCTGACTTGGACAGCCCAGGTGAGCCCGATCTCATCAGATCTTGGAAGCTAAGCAGGATCGGTCCTGATCTGTACTTGGATGAGAGACTGCCCAGAAAGTCACATGAACACATGAATTTGCCTTATACTGAATCAGACCTTTGGTCCATCAAAGTCAGTATTGTCTTCTCAGACTGGCAGCGGCTCTCCAAGGTCTCAGACGGAGGTCTTTCACATCACCTACTTGCCTAGTCCCTTGAACTGGAGATGCCGGGGACTGAACCTGGGACCTTTTGCATGCCCAGCAGAAGCTCTACCACTGAGCCACGGCCCCTCCTGGGTCGCTACGCAGAGGCAGGCCATGGCAAACCACCTCTGAACATCTCTTGCCTTGAAATCCCTATGGGGCCGCCATAAGTCAGCTGCTATGTGACAGCAAAAAAACGAACAATGCATGTTATTTACAAATAGAATATACATGTAATGTATACTGTAGCAGGCTTAATAGGTGGTACTTGGATGGGAGCCCCCCACCCCCCAAGAGACTAGGACTGCTATACCAGGAAGGCAGAGGCATAGTTGAATTGTGGAACTCCCTGCCCCAGGATGTGGTGATGGCTGCCAACTTGGAAGGCTTGAAGAAGTGCGTGGACATGTTCATGGAGGAGAGGGGTATCCATGGCTACTAGTCAGAATGAATGTGTGACTAGTAGCCATGGATAGCCCTCTCCTCCATGAACATGTCCACTCCACTCTTAAAAACTTCTAAGTTGGCAGCCATCACCACATCCTGGGGCAGGGAGTTCCACAATTTAACTATTTAACTATGAAAAGCAGTACATATGAAGCAGCCTATTACTGAGTAAGACCCTCGGTCTGTCAAGGTCACTATTGTCTACTCTGACTCTCCAGGGTCCCAGGAGGGGGGTTCTTTCACATCACCTATTACTTGATCCTTTTAACTGGAGATGCCGAGGATTGAACCTGGGACATTCTGCTTGCAAAGCAGATGCTTTGCCACTGAGCCATCTGCCCATTTCACATAGGACTCCTGAAAAAGCTTTCCGTGCTAAGGGCGAGGGAGGTGTTCACCCTGTCTTAGCTGGCAGGGAGTCCTTAATCTCAAAACGGTGGATCATAGAACCATAGAGTTGGAAGGGGCCAGACAGGCCATCTAGTCCAACCCCCTACTCAATGCAGGATCAGCTTAGAGCAGTGATGGCGAACCTTTTAGAGACCGAGTGCCCAAACTGCAACCCAAAACCCACTTATTTATCGCAAAGTGCCAACACGGCAATTTAACCTGAATACTGAGGTTTTAGTTTAGAAAAAGCAACACATACATTATTAACATCTTTTGCCTTAAAAGAAAAACACAATAGCAGAGCTTTCAATGATACAAACAACTTTTGATTGAAAGGTAAAAGTTTGCATTTGGCCTGCTTTTGAACAATTAATGTTTGTTCAAAGCCCCTAAGCTGGGCGGCGGGGAGTCCGGGGAAGGCAGACGCGACGGCTGCTCAACTTACCTGCGCGTGCCCACAGAGAGGGCTCGGCGTGCCAAGTCCGGCACGCATGCCATAGGTTCGCCATCGCGGGCTTAGAGCATCCCTGACAAGTGCTTGTCCAGCCTCTGCTTAAAGACTGCCGGCGAGGGGGAGCTCAACATTTTCCCTAGGTAGCCGATTCCACTGCTGAACAACTCTTACTGTAAAAGTTTTTTCCTAATATCCAGCCAGTACCTTTCCGCCCACAATTTAAACCCATAATTGCAAGTCCTGTCCTCTGCTGCCGACAGGAACAGCTCCCTGCCCTCCTCAAAGCGTCAGCCCTTCAAATACTGCAAGAGAGCAATCTTGTCCCCCCCTCAACCTCCTTTTCTCCAGACTGAACATTCCCAAGTCCCTCAGCCTTTCCTCGTAGGGCTCGGTCTCCAGGCCGCTGATCCTCCTCATCGCTCTCCTCTGCACCCGCTCGATTCTGTCCACATCCTTTTTGAAGTGAAGCCTCCAGAACGGCACCCAGGACTCCAGGTGCGGCCTGACCCATGCAGTGTACGGCAGAACTATGACCTCTTGCGATTTGGATGTTACGCCTCTGTTGACGCACCCCAAGATCGCAATCGCCTTTTTTGTAGCTGCATCACACTGGCTGGTCACATTTAACTTAAACGGTTAACTTACGGTCATGCGGGAAAGTGACAGATCGTGATGGTTTCGGAAGCCGCAGATCTGGATCTTTCCCTTGAGGGGGGAAGCCAGCACTGACTCACAACTGGAAAGTAGACACATATCTTCACCGACCTCCTGGATATGTTCTGTCCACTTCCTATGCTCTGCTCTTTTGTGCGCATATGAAAGC